>NC_088607.1:4815000-6060000 GCF_036013475.1 Columba livia
AAAACCACCGAAGGCCGGATTCTGTGCTCTTCATGCTGCTCAGTCCTACCCACCTGTGCGGTATCAGGTTCACCAAACCAGTGGCAGCACCCAGCACATCTTCTGAAAGTCCTCAGGTGCAGTCATGGGTTTGGAGGAGTCTTCCTAAAATATTCTGGAAGTCTTAAAGAGAGCTGATGACAGGCTGCGAGAGAGAGCCTCAAGACCAAACTCTTGTTTTTCTCTCATTATGATACTTATAGCTTCGACTCCAGCTTTGCCGAATATAATCCCATCATCAAAACAACACAACCTCCAGTTTAAAAAATATTTTAAACCCCCAGGGAGGGTTAAATTGCATCTTGACTTGTTCTCTGCTGCTGGCAAGGGAGCTCCCACTCCTGTAGCTGGCAGCAAATTTGTGGGCTTGCTGCCTGCAGAGACCCTCCAGCTCCTGGGTTTGGTGACTGGGACTCCAGGATGCCTTCTGCTCCCTCTAAGCAGAACCAGAGAATCAGAGAATATTTTGGGTTGGAAGGGACCTTCAAAGCCCATCCAGTGCCACCCCTGCCATCTTCACCAGCTCAGGTTGCTCAGAGCCCCGTCCAGCCTGGCCTGGGATGTCTCCAGGGATGGTTCATCCATCACCTCTCTGGCCAACCTGGGCCAGGCTTTCACCACCCTCAGGGGCAACAATTTCTTCCTCACGTCCAGCCAGAATCTCCCTCCTTTAGTTTTAAACCATCACCCTTTGTCCTGTCACAGCAAGCCCTGCTGAAAAGTCTGTCCCCATCTATCTTCTTATCGGCCCCTTTTAAGTACAGAAAGGCTGCAACAAGGTCTCTCTGGAGCTTCTCCAGGCTGAACACCCCAACTCTCTCAGTCTGTCCCAGCAGAAGGAGCTGTGTCCAAAGGGTACAGAGTCCTTGGGGTTCAGGGCCACCACCCCGGGATCCTGTGTGACAGGTTATCCCCCTGGATGGGGACGGCTGAGGGAAGGATCTCTGCCTCCTCTCCAATCTGCCATTCAGATCTGCTCGACAACTGACTGAAAGCCATTATTCCCCTAACTGTTGCTTATTTTTAAGTAATACAGCTGCTCTGCACAATCCTAACCACCTTTTTGATTGTTCATTAGGGACCTGCAATACTCTTGGTTTATTCCATTTAAACCTGGATTTAACTAACAGTAGTTATGTGCCCCGTCACCTCTTCATTATTAGACTGAATTGCTTCCTAAGGACCAAATCATGCAGAGTCTGGCGGTTTCTGCGAGGTGCTGGGCACCCTCTTTTCTCATCCATTTCACTTAGGCAGCCGCTTTTGATGGAAATTGATGGCACATTCGGTCTGGACGAGTCCTGAGCCAATGTTCAGATTCTGCATTCGAAATCTTTATTTGCAGCAAACAATGATGCACGTGACTCTGCTTAATGCAAGTTGATGCCTGCGTGACCATCAAGGAATGAAGGCTTAATAGAGGATCAATAATCGCAATGATCTAAGTAATGGTTTTGAAATATTTAATCAGAGGCAGCAATTAAGGTTCCCTTGATGTTGCAAACTTAAATCCTACGGTCTTGAATCTGAGTCTTGAATCCGAGTCAAGTGTTTACCCTTAATGATTGTACAAGTTGCCCTAAATGAAACCTTTTCCTACTCAAGCTCAGCTACCTACAGAGCCCACACAGAACAAAAAAAATCACACTTTGAAAATCACATGAAATTACAATGAACTTTCTCCTTCACCAGCTTCTCGTCACTTTTAAACAGTGTGAAACTAAAGATAAAATTTATAATTTAACTCGCATGTTAGCAAGCCATTAAATGATTCCCGAGGAAATTTTGGATCAAATGGACTCAGGTTTTATAAAGCATAAAGACCTGTCAGCATTCCTCAGCTAGTGGGGGCTGAAATGTTATTGGGCTTTTTGGCTTTGTTTTTCAGCATGATAGTCGGATTTTGGAAGTGAAGAAGAATATTTGCTTGCTGGTAGCCTGAATTTCACCGAGATACAAATCTCTGTCTCTTTGAGAATGATAAAAGAAGTCAGGCAGGGTATTGTATACCATCTTGCATTAAGAAAAACTCAGAGGTTTAAGGCCATCTGTATTTAAATCCAAGGACAGATGAGACATTTAAATTTTAGTAGCACTCAGTTATATACCTGACATAGAGAAATGGCTGCAATCCTTTTTATCGGGCTGGAGAATAGGCATTAAATGACAAAATATTAGTCAGGCCATAGATCCACGAAACCTATAAGTTCTGCAGCAGCTTCATTAAATCTGTTTTTTATCAGAGGGGAGAGAAGGGTCTGGTATAACATTGCTGGCATTTGAGGCATTGGGCTTTTAGAGGATCGCTGCCAGATACTTCATCTATCTGTCTATTTTCATATTTATTGTTTTACCAATCACTTTATTCATCCATCTGTTCATCTGTGTAAACCCATTTTTTTAAATTTTAATTTTTATTTATAGACTGACCTTAATAAACTCCCCTCAAGTACCGCGTGTTTATCACTGTCATGGATGAAAACGTTATTAATGACAGGAGGGCTGAGCGGGGGAAGACGGCTCTGCCCTTTAAATTCCTTTTCAGCTGACTGGACCGCAGCAACTCAGCTGGGTGGAGGTGGCTGGATCGATAAGGTCGGAGTTCAGTCACTGGTCCCATCTCCTCCATCATCCCCATCACCGCCAGCTAACGATGCCTGCAGGTGGAGCGGGGGCACGTGGGCACGTTTATGAATTGCCTCGCTCCCTAGCAAAGGCTTTTCCGCCCCGTAGGTAAAAGCTGGGAGTAGCTCTGGGTGTTTATTTGGAAATGTATACAAGGGAAGACATGGAAGTCAATATGAGAAAAGGAGCCAGTGTGTTCAGAGGAAATATCGCTGGCTCGTTGTGCGGCGCTGGCAACGGGGGTTTCAGCTCTTCCGGGGAAATTCTGATTAAACATAAATAAGGGATGTGCTGGTCATTAAATGTGTTCCACATCACACAAAGTTTTCAGCACATAGTCACTAGTGTTGTACTTTCTATCCAACTATATAAACTGCCTTAATTGCCAGGAATCTGGGGCTGATAACCACAATGTTGCCTTTTATCTTTTTTTACAAGGAGTCCCATGGAAAAGACGAGGGGCAATGGGTCCAAGTTACTTCTGGAGAGATTCCAGTTGGGCACAAGAGGAAAATTTTTCACAATAAGAACCATCAGCCGTTGGAATAATTGCCCCAGGGAAGTGGTGGGTTCACCAACATTTGGCTGCTAAAGGTGGTGGGCCAGCTTGTCTAGACCAGGCTTGTGCCAAGAAAGGTTGGACCTTGAGGTCCCTTCCAACCTGTGGTTCTATGATTCTATGGTTCTACGATATGCCTCTGTATTTCCAGCAACAGCCAGGGCTTGGATACCTGTACCTGGTTTGGGCAACAATAGACACATTTCTTTTTGCAGGCGCATAACTCATAATGCAGTTCAGTAAATGCCATTTATTACTAATAATCATGTCCTTCTTAATTGCCAGCAGCAATGTGGATGATTGTTACACTGAAAATAAAAAGTGGTAAGAGCATCTCAACGTACCTCGAGATTAGACACCTTTGGATTAAGAGTGTTTCAAATTTATGATAGGTAATAGTCACGAGGTGGCTATAAATGCTTTACGGGTTCACTTAGTTGACATAAGGTCTAAACTTGCCGCAAAAATACATTTTTATTCTGCTGCCTTAAAGCAGGTTTGACAAATACTCTCCAGGATAACTCAAGCCTCACGTTTTATCTTTGGTTGGCCTAGGTGCCATTTGCGACAGGGATTTGCTGTGAAAGATGTAGCTGTGAGGCTGGGGACATTCCCCTCATGGCTTCATCTCATCTCTCGGCTCATTAGAAGCCTTGGATTCCTGCCTGGGCTTTTATTTTGACCTCCGAGGTGTAAATCAAGGCATAAACATATTTAAAATAATGTTGTTGAAAATCTGTAATTCTGACAGCGAAATGGGCAACAAAAAGTGCATATAATATTTGGTGACATGTAATTTTAACTTCATCCAGTCTCTTTGCTTTTGAGACATTGTTACCTGCAGGAAAAGGCAATAAAATAAGGATGTACAAGAATGTGTCAAATGTAGGGCTTCCCTAAATTACACTCTGAGGCACAGATTAATACATTTAATACATTCCAGTCATGAGTGAAGTACTTACAGCAGAACAACTGCTCCTTCAGTGATATCATTCACTGGAATGAACTACAGCTAACACTGACAAGCTGGAAAAATGCCCCCACTTTTCAAACTGTACAAATGGCATTTGGACACAGTAACTCAAAACTGGACACTTCATTTCAAGTTTAAAGCTAGTGGTCCAGTCAAAAGCTATTACTCCATCTTCTTTATTTGTAGTCCATGCTTTTGTGCTCTTTAAGAATCAAATAAATACTGGTGTAATGGTTAGCAACTGCCAGTTCAACGAAAAATACTGCTAAATTCACCAATAAGTCTTTTTTCTACACACACAAATTTATGACATAAGAACCGAACCTATTCCTGTTACAATGTCTGGATAGTTTTTTAATGTAGAGGGAGACTCACTTTAGTGATAAGAGTTTAAACCTCAACTACTTTTTCCTTCTTTCTGGATCATACATCTCGATGGAGAAGAGCACGAGATAAACGAGCCATGCATGTAAGCCAAGGTGCACTGAGCTGGCCGGTTCTCAGCTCCATCCATCCGGCAGAGATAAGTGATCTCTGTGGCCTCTTGCACCAACTGCTCCTTCCCCTTTGTGTTTGCACCAAACAAAGCGATTCTTTAAAAGCAGGTGCAAGATCTGCACCCTCCTCTGCATTCTTTTGAGACCGTGATGGAGAAGGGAAAGAGGCTGAGCTCACAAGCTCTCCAGGTGCCTCAGCCTGGTCCCTTCTGTACAATCCTCTTTGGTCCACTGTTTGGTCCCAAGTGTAGGTGTCAGAGGATGGACCAGGCTCTTTTCAGTGGTGCCCAGTGACAGGATGAGGGGCAACAGGCACAGACTGAAGCACAGGAGGTTCCATCTGAACATGGGGAGAAACTTCTTTCCTTTGAGGTGCCAGAGCCTGGCCGAGGCTGCCCAGAGAGGCTGTGGAGTCTCCTTCTCTGAGACATTAAAACCCGCCTGGACACAACCCTGTGTGATCTGCTCTGGTGACCCTGCGTGAGCAGCTGGGTTGGACTGGATGATCTCCAGAGGTCCCTTCAACCTCAACCAGTCTGAGATTCTGTGATTTGCAAGTCCCTTCACCCTTGAAGGGACACCCCAACCTTCCCACCTTGCCCCACTGCAGGTGATATAATAATTAGATCCCAGTTTATGTTGACCACAGACGTCGAGCTCCCACATGTGCTGATGCAAAGGGAGGGAGCAGAGCCACCCTTTGAGCAAGCAGGACTTTGTACAGAAACAAGCGGTTGCCCAGGGGATGGGGCTGGTTGTTTTCCAGTCACTGTAGCATCACGTGCAAGCTTCAGGACTTGGATTTTCAAGTTCCTGCTTTGATCTGCCTGTACAAATAACCGATGCTGACAGGTATGAGGCTTGAGCTCCTCTGTAGCCATCAGAACGTGCAGCAAACCCCAAGAGAAATCTCTCCTGCATCCCCGCACAACTACCACACTGGGGGCTATGAAGATGTCTGTGAATTAATGTTTATTCCAGACAACCTCTATGCTAAAAGAAATGCATTATTACGTGCCATGTCACACCTGGAAGAACACTTATGGATTTGAGGGTTACACTAATAAATGTGCTAAACTTCTGAAATTGGCTGATGTGAGACCTAAGCAGGGATGGTGTGATGAAAGGAGAAACATTCATGCTGTTCAAGTGCCATATATTCCTCCAGCCAGCCTTTTTACAGTGTGCTGCATTCAATGCTACAGTAAAAACAAGAACCCAACACCCACCACAGGGAAGAACCCGTTAGTTTCTGAAAGGAGAGAAACTCACAGCCTAACGTTTCTTCAGAAAAGTACACAAATATGTTTCCCCAAACTCACAAGGTTACTTTCAACTTGTTTTGGGGAAGATAAGGAACGAAACCACAGGTAATTCTGGATTTTCTAAGTATATTGGTTTTGTTCTCCAGCTTCCCCAGGCAGTGATTATAATCCTATTCCTTTCTATTACTGATGTTTACCACTAGAAGACTTAAAAATATGGGGCTGTTCTCAGGATTCTTTTGCAGCAGAGCAGGCTCTGCAGTGGTCCCATCTTCAGGAGACCCATGGTATCTGAAACACTCCAGAACAAGTGTCTGGAAACAGAAAAGATTTTAATTTCCATGGAAAGAACTTACATTATCTTTTATTCTGTTTCTTAAAGATACTGACACTGAGATGAACAAGGGTTTTATGATGTTCTAAGTAATTTCATTTGGTGTCATAATTACATCTTGATTAATTCTATCCACATGGAAAATTATGAGGAATTATTTTTTTATCCGCAGGGCACATTTTCAAGATTTTGTATTAACTGCAAGTAATGCGAGTTGGGGAGAACTGTGATAGTCTGCAAACAAAGAACCTTCAGTGACTGAGAAGGGATAAGTGACAAGTATAACGGGGGCAGGATTGTCCCCTGATCTCTGCATTGACATTGCAAGAACACAAAGACCATGGAAGCTCCTGTGCGAAAAAAGCATAGACTGCTGATACACGAACCTCTGTCACCTTGCTTCTTCCACCACACACAACACGTCTGTTACTGTCTTTCCTTCCTGGATAGAAGGTGCTTATGATTTGCTGCATGTTGAGTGAGAGATGGGAGCTCAGCAGCCCCGACCCCACCACATCCAGTGGGACACACGTCCCATGCAGCATCAATCGCTTCCAAAGCAACAGGCTGGAGGACTGGGACTCTTATAGGTTTTCTAAAATCATAGAATCATAGAAGCATTTTGTTTTGAAAAGACCCTCAAGATCACCGAGTCCAACTATTAACCCAACACTGGCACTAAACCATGTCCCTAAGAACCTCATCTACGCATCTTTAGACCCCTCCAGGGATGGTGACTCAACCACTCCCCTGGGCAGCCTGTTCCAGTGCTTGGCAAAAATAATTTAAGAAGATTTTAATCCTTTCACCTCGTCCAGTTGATGCCACTTTTTGACATTTGGCTGCTATTCTAAACAAATAAAATGTAACTTTCCTAAGTGGACAGACTTGTAGGTTGTTCTCTTGATTTTGGAGCTGAGAAGCTGCCACCTGCCCGTGCACGTGTGCTGCAATGCAGCTCCAGCGGCGCCGGCACCGGCTGAAAGCGCTCACAGCTTGTTCCTGGAAGTTCCACGTGGCCTTCATCACCTACAGATATGAAAACAAGAGACCAAAGGACCTTGCAGGATGAGTCCCAAGGAAGAGGAAGGGCTGTGGATACTGAGAAAAAAATCCTCACAATTAATATTCATTTGGGAAACAGAATTGGTGTCGCTTTTCCTTTCCCTCCCTGCCATTCTTTCTTGCAAAATAGCTTCGCAGTGAGGAACCCATTACTGGCCATTGCACATCATTAATTTTAGAATCATTTCTCTTCTGCTGTGTCTTATACTCTTGTGTTATGCTGCATAATACTGTCATCCCAGCCGAGGAAGCGTCGCCTATTTCAAGCTTAGCACTACAGACCAGAGTTAATCAGTCCAGGAGAGACCTAAACGAGACATCCCAGAGCAGTGCAGGGGTGGAGCTCATGTATAGATATGCAGTCATGAAAATACATCGCGGATGAAGAGACTTTGCTTTACGTAAAGGGGCTGGGAGCGCAGGCAATAGCTGTGGAGCTTGGCAGGTTTCTCAGCAGCGGCTTGCTTAGAAATCCAAATTTCAAGAGCGTAAATCAACCCTATGAAGATATAGCTCACAGTATATTTAAAAGTATACCGAGACCTCAACACTTTATATGTTTATTAGGCTTATGACAGAGAATACATTTAGTTTTACCTGTTTGAGCACCCGTCCATTAATAGACTTAACTATTTATTGACTGTACCGGAGGCTTTGGCCACTGGAGGCTGCACAGATGCCACCAGCATCTGTGACTTAGCCAAGCAGAGCTTATGGCGGCAGAGAGGACACCCTTTAAACCTGAGGCCCAGACTAGCTGAGCCGAGGCCTGCAGTGTGCATTACACGTAAAGAGGCTTTGGATCCAGCCTGGCTGAGAGCAGCACCGATCAGACACCAGCGTTCACTGCAGCCGCAGGACCAGCTCTGGTGGAAACAATCTGACTTTACTCACAGGATAAAGCATTTTCACTAGAGCAGGTGGGAGGATGCAGTGCTAAGGATGCTTTTTTACCAGTACATGGCTTCTGCTCACCAGTTTTTCTTAAATATAATCTAGTCACTGGTTTACATTGGTCCACATCCAATCCAAACTCAGCTTGTAAACATTTTGAACTCCTCTTTTTTTTTTTGCATTTACCCAGGTAACTGGGGTTTATATGCATCTTGTACGATGGGCCACAGGATCCTAGATCAATAGAAATAAGAAGGAAAAATAACACTATGTTGTAAATTGCTATGACTAATTCCTCGTATTATAATACAAAAACCAATTCAATCCATATCACAGGATTTTACCAGCGGCCAAGTACTAGTTTAGAATTTTACCAGTGTCTTCCTGCTTTCCCATGGAATGACAGCAAAACATATTTCCAATCCTGCTTTTGACTCGCTAAGTCCGGCTGACAAAATCGTTGGTTTTAAGAATGAAATGAATTTCAGACGAGCTCTCCTCAAGGTGCCCACATGTGCAACAGCCCTCGGATGTGTCACTCGTGGAAAACCCACCACGATGCTGGGGGACCTGATGCTCCGGCCGCAGCGCCCGTGCACAACGTGGAGCGCAGAGCAAACTGACAAAATAATTGGATTATACATGCACAATTCAGACTTTCGGTTAGTGGGTGCTTTCTTGCTCCTGGTTTCCACAGAAAAGTCAGTTTTTTGTTCCTTAAGTCCTTGTACTGCTTATTTACATATGAAAAGGTAAGTTTCTAAAAGAGCTTTCCTATTTTACTACATCTAATAGTTAATAATTTAAATCTGTAGCCATTATCATCATATAGATTGACACAAATGGCATATGGATCATTCTGGGGATGAGGGTTAGTTTCTTTTAAGAGAGAATTGTTTTAGTTTTTGCAGGAAATTAATCAGGGGAATGGGCTTTGTGGAGCATGGAGCAAATCTAATCTGTTCTTTGTTCAAATTTGCCTTGCTCCAATTCCTAGCAATTGTAGACAACATGCTCTTTTGTTCGGGAGCCACTTGTTACATGCATAATTAGAGACTGCAGTAGCTGTGTTTAAAGAAAAACTGTTTTCCAATGTAATGTGTGATCTTGATAATAGTATTTTCATCAAAGGTAGCAATTACATTCATTAAGCTGGGACTGGCAAGGCAGCAAGGAAATTAAGTGGAAGGTGAATAAAAAGCTCCCCGTTTCTTTTTAAAATCTCTGCCTCTTTATAAGTTGAAATGCACCATGTTGAGCTGCAAACTGGAAAATACATACTGAATATAAAAAAAAAAAGAAAGAAAGCAAAAAATAAAGTCCTCCTTAACCTTTCTGAATAATGATCCAGAAGATATCCTAGGGACACCTACTATAGATGCACTTTTCAAATTAAAGGGCTTTATTCTACATTAATTTCTTATGCAAGTTTTAAACGAGCTCAACATATGATTCAGGTCTTTAAAGGCTCCAGGGCTCTCCAGGATTAATTCACTGTTCTTTTCACACATAAATTAATTGTTTTGTGTTCTCAAAACCAGCAAACAGCACATAAATCAACCAGTTCAGAAAAGATGCAAGACTGGTACCTTTTGCAAATCACTGGAGTTTGCTATTTACACTCCATTATTATAATATGTAACTTTTCAAGGAAAAGCTGGAAAAGCAAGACATATGTTGTTAATTCTAAGCAGACTTCTTCAGTGCGTAACTCATTTTAGCAATTTGATTCCTTGAAAGACAAAAGTAGCGAAGCACTGAAAAGCCATTCTTCCAGCACTCTAATTATATTTTTTCCCAGTTAATAATTCAATTACACATCACTAACGTATTTGCAAACATTCCCACGTAAAAATACCTAGTTGTGGGGATTTTTTGCCCCCCGTCATTTTGCCTTAAGCCTTGTAAAAGTGAGATTTGTGGATGGAGAATGTGAAGATCTAAAGACGTGAGCGCGGGAGGGCTGTGCCCAACCTGTGGGCTCCCCCAGGTGCTCCTGTGGGGTGCACACACAGGAATATCACTTTTTAACTCCAAAATATAATATATTTTTTATTTTCAGGCATTGTATCGCAGGCTGAGAAGCGGGTCCATCCCCTCGTCCCTTTGCCCTGTGCCAGCAGCCGGGGCAGCTCATCCCTGCAGAGGAATCGCTGCTTCAGACCAGGGCTGAGCCCTAATTCTGCACACAGGCAAAATACCCCACGTCAGGGAGCTCAGCAGGCGCCGAGCGGAGCAGGTGACACTTGCAGCAAGCAGGGCAAATTTAATTTATTAATACAAGCACTCAGAACAGGACAGGTAGCGAGAAGCAGGTGATGACAGGTACTGCGCTCCCTCCTCATCAGGGAGGTGAGACCACACCTGGAATATTGTGTCCAGTTGTGGCCCCTCAGTTCCAGCAGGACAGGGAACTGCTGGAGAGAGTCCAGCGCAGGGCAACAAAGATGGTGAAGGGAGTGGAGCATCTCCCGTGTGAGGAAAGGCTGAGGGAGCTGGGGCTCTGGAGCTGGACAAGAGGAGACTGAGGGGGGACTCATTCATGGGGATCAATATGGAAAGGGTGAGTGTCAGGAGGATGGAGCCAGGCTCTTCTGGGTGACAACCAATGATAGGACAAGGGGTAATGGGTTCAAACTGGAGCACAAGAGGTTCCACTTAAATGTGAGAAGAAACTTCTTGCTGGTGAGGGTGGCAGAGCCTGGCCCAGGCTGCCCAGGGGGTTGTGGAGTCTCCTTCTGTGCAGACATTCCAACCCGCCTGGACACCTTCCTGTGTAACCTCATCTGGGTGTTCCTGCTCCATGGGGGGATTGCACTGCATGAGCTTTCCAGGTCCCTTCCAACCCAACATTCTGGGATTCTGTGATTCTGTGGATGTTCCCCACGCTCCCTTCTCGAGGCAAGACAAAAAAATGAAGCCAGAACCTGGCTGTCCCTACCTCCAAAAATAACCATTTCCCCCTTTGCCCTTCCCAGAAATAGAATATGAAACCACAGCATCTTGGCCAAATTGGAATTTGCATAGTTCTGCGGAGCATTTCCTTCAGTTAGGAATGATCTAATTACTCTTCGCTTCCTCTTCTAGAAATCATTCCTGGATAATGAGGTTAGCATAGAGCAGATATGTTTCAGTCAAGAAATAGATGTTAATTCAGTGCCAGAAGGCTTTTACAGTTAAAAGAGACACCAGATCATCAGGTGCTTTAACCCCGTGCTGTGTCAGCACCCTGAAGAACCGGCAGACAAACCCAACTCCCTTACAGCCCAGTTTCTTACATGAGGGTAACAAGGTACATTTTAAATAATTACTAAATAAGGACAAGCTATGTTACCTCCAGAGAGCTGTTCATCTCTGCAAATTGAATCCCTGAAGTCAAAGCACAGCGGAGCTAAAGTATTTCTAGGGTAAAATGGAAGACCTGTTGCTGCACCTTTCTTTGGGTCTTGGAAACCGAGAATCCTGCATAGCACTCAAATACATTTTATGAGAAATAATTTGCTGGATCTAGATTTTATTATTCAAGCAACAATCAAAATAACCTGCTATATAAATCAATTTGCTACAATTAAACTGAGAAAATGGTTTTCTTTTAAAGGTTGTTTAACAGACATTGAGAAGACTGAAGTAATTTGGAATTTAAGAAGGGAGGGTAACAGTTTGTCTTTGGTAAAAATAATACAGTGGAACATAAGGAATTTTTCTGTGAACATGAGGAAAACAAGACTAGGAACGTAAATACAGCCTTCATATCATATAACCATCTTCTAGTACATAATGGGGAGTCATAAAACATTTTCAAAGTCGAAAAAGCACCTGAGCTGGAAAAAGTGCTTTGCCTCAATTCTTATGGGAACAATTGCAGCAAATGCTGCGTTTGGTGTGTAAACATCCTCCATCTCTGGAAGAGAATGTCGAACATTTTCTTTCCTAAAACAAACAGCATCAGCTTTTGCGCTAAACACATTTCCTCTGTACCAACTATGTCTTCAACAGCTCCATAAACAGAACAAATTCTAAGGAGCTTTTCAGTATTTACTCTTCCAGAAGCTTAACTTTGATTTCTGAATTATTCCCCAATTGTTTTTTTAGGCCAGCTTAGCAGAGCTGCTACAAAGCTGTTCTCTATGAGATAAAATGTAAGAAAAAAGAGTAAAAGATTGTGCCTACAACTTAGTATAATTTCCAAGTTGGGTTTTTCACTTCAGCTGGTGTTGGGTGCATGATACAGTAACTCCATAAATAAAGTTATATCAGGTAATACTTCTTAGCATAAATAACGTTTGCAGCTTCTGGAACTCTTAACCTTTCTGCTTTTTGTATCCCTACAGATTAAAAAAATCTCCAGAGAAGCTGGTATCTTTCAAAAATGTAATTATCATGTCTTTGGGTACCATCTAAACAAAGGCAGAAAAACTCAGCGACACAGTATCAAATTAAAACTGGATGACTGCTCTGGTTATATTGAAAAATTTGCATTTCGTTTGCATATTTAGGATGCAAATTAGAGAACAGAAAAAATCTTGCAGTGTGTCCTAGAAAATAATTCAGCCCCAAAACATCCAAGAAAACTTGCGGCAAGCTTAATGTGATGAAAAGGATGGTCAGCAAATCATTCTGTTCCTCTGCCAGGGGGTCACTGTTTAAAATCCTTGGCTGAATGTTCCTAAGAGAAGGCAGGAAACAACAACTCAGCCTGGAGAACAGCAGCTCTGGACGTATCACAACTTCTCGTGTCCTCTGATTGTTTAACACCTCAGACTCCAAGACCTCCAGGCCTGGCCGGTTCCAGAGCAGAATTTACTTCTCAGGCCATAAATGCTCATTTCCCAATGAGGTGACCTACAAATAACACGAGCTTGCGATGTGGAAGTTGGGGATTTATTGCTGTATTTTAGATTTAAGTCCAAATGATCTTGAAAGACAGAAAAATATATAAAAATGCTATTGCTGCCTATTGAGACTGCACATCTTTTTGATTTCTATTTTAAAGTATTTTATCAGAAAGAAAAAATGCAACATTGTACCCTGCACGTTCTTTTCAACATTAATATATAGCAATATGAATCAACATTTGAAAGATCTACGAAACAAGCTATTAGGAAACACAGGGGTTAGTTCTAGTCCCCCGATGTGTTAGACGGTTATTGCACACGAGCAGAACATTTTTAGAGGATAATAAACGCCAAGATTTCAAAGCAGCTTAATAATGTCTCTAGTTTCAGATAATGAGAAATTCCCTCAAAGCTGCTAAGCTGGACTTTTTTAATTATAGTGGCTGATCTTACAACTGGCATATTTAACTGAAATAATTATTGTAATTCCTATTTATGTTCTGCCAATGGTTTGCGCAGCAATAACATAACAGGTAAATAGTTATGAAGTATTTGTGGTGGCAAAAGGCTCCCAAAGAACAATTACTTCATATTTCACATAAGCATTTTCTAACACAATCTTTATACCGGGAAAAGAAAATATGGAAGAAAGAACAACAGCACAGAAAACAACGTATAAAATGTTGTATTTGAGTATTTCCCAAGTAGCGATCAAACCTTTCTGTGGAAATCTGCCTCAGAACTTACCACAAACCAGAATAATATTAAAGTAACCTGAGAGATGATGTAGTCATTCTCTCCCAATACAAAACCAGCAAGATCTGGGAAAAATGTTAAATGACAGATTATTAGAGAACCATCACCTGATATACAAGATTAGCATCATATCAAGTCAAATATCAAATTCAGGCACTTTTAAATACATTCTCAATACAGGTCTTTTCTTCTAACCGGGGAAGCCAGATGCAACGTTTGATACTGAAGATGCTGTTCCAGGGCAATACACCACATTGACTGGGCTGACTAAGGGCATATAAAGGGAAAATTCTCTAATAGAAATACATCTTGTGTCTAAAGCGTCTTTGAGTCCTGTCATTAGCCCAGAAACAAGTGAACTCTTCCCAGAGTCAGTGGTACGTGCCCTTTTCAAACAACGATGACAGAAACTCAGTGGTTAATTTGTGCGCATACTCCTCCACAGAATTTTGTAGACAAAAATCAAATACAATAAATACATTTCTTTCAAAAGTTAGATGCATTTGTTTCCAAAGTCATTGCGTACAGAATACAGAACTGAGAGATGTGAAATATTTACAGCTGTAACATTAGTTAAAGGCTTGACCTTGCTTTCCTAAGAACTGTTGAGTAGCTCCTGAAGCTGTTCAGTTGTTTCCTGGACTATGGGATCTGTGTTCAGATTGTAGGAAATCACATTATTTTGACTTCTTCCCCAATTATTTTTTCAAATGGATACCTGACACAGTTCTACACAACGAGAAAGTCCTTTTACATAATCCTGGATATCCAGCCTCAACAATCCTTCAAAGAGCTTTGCACTTTACTCCATAAAGAGTTTGCTTTTAGCACTATATTAAGTCAGTTAAATATTGCCACTCACTTCCCAGCCTCACACAAAACTGCAGAAGCCACGTTAAGACAGTACCTCGAACTAGGAGACCTACTAAACAGTGGGAATCAAAACCTGTTAGCAAAGCAGGATAAACTGTGGCAGCTATGGACTGCACCTCCCATCAGCACAACACATCGTGTTCATCAACTCAAGCATTTTGTAGTGTGGTTATCATCATTTTAGACTCGCAGATAGACCGTGCTGAGCAGAACAACTGTAGTTAACCATTGTGGAGTCTGTAGTCTTCGTTCTAGTCTAATGACCTCCTCAGTCATTTCAATTCAGCTGAAAGAAAGCCTGCAAACAGCCTGAAATATATTAATTGTAATCATAATCATAATAACCAGGCTAGAAGAGAACTTCAGAAATCATCTAGCTTACCCTCCTGCTCTTGTATATTTGAACATCTCAAAGCTGTTGATCCAAGTGATATGGGAGGAGCTTTTTAAACTGGCATAAAGACAATTACCACATTAATTTTTCGCCTATCAACAGGCAGAGTGCGGATGTGGGGGGAGTGATTAACTAAAGTAGTTATTTCCCTTTGAAGCTGACAGCAAGTCAGAAAACTCTTTGTGCTTTTCTTCCTTGCTTGTTTCTTTGTATAAGGCACTGTAGTCTGTTTTACAAAACCATATTTGTAATTAACCCCAGTTTTGCCAAAAAATCCTTTGGGAGCCTGGCACTGTAACATTTTAAGCTCCACTTGAAGTGAATCATCAGTGACTGCCAAGCTTTAAAAAGGAGATTCTTCTAAGTTAGCCAAAATCAGAAAACCAATCTTCCCCTCCCACAAACACTTGAAACAAATTGCCAATTACAGCAATTATAATAATTTTTCACGTATGAAGCTTTCCGTCTCTTGATTCTCAGTTAATTAGTTCTCCAGCACTAAAGAGGTTTCTGCAGTAAATAAAATGTCTAATTTTAAAGTAAACAGAGGGACAAAAAAAGCCAACACTTCTCACTGCCCATCCCTCTCAAAAGGAGAAAAACTTTGCTCTGTTTGTAGAGAACAGTAACTTACATGAGTGGCTTTTCTAGTCCCTCCCTAATTCCCAGGAAGGCTCTGAGGATTCAAATTTGTAAAATGCATTGAAGATAGGCCACTGTGAGGTAGTACCACAGCATTCCTGTTACCTAGCTCATATCTGTCTTTTTTGCAGAACTACAAGAGCTTTTTTAACCCCGTTTCACAAAGATTTCAACTCAACCTTTTATGAAAGGAGAACTATAAATAGTCTCTTAGATTAAAACCCTTAAGAGCTGAGAAGGCTGGAAAGGGAGGTAGATATTATCCACCTTTCAGTACTACAAATTGGGGCTGGAAGGGCTTAATTACCAAGATATACTTAAGAAGACGCTAAAGGCTGCTATAAAAATGACTCCAATCACAGCGGCTCCACAGATATCGCTCCACCTGGGAGAGGGGAAACCATCATTTCTGTCTCTTCCCACGTACCTCTCCTGCACCCCACGCTGATAACGGGCACCCTGAACAAACAGCAGCTTCACGCCGTGCAAAAGTCCCACTTCACGTGTGGAATCTGTCCTCCCCGGTGGCTTAACAGACCCTCTCACATCAGGCAAGCCAAGGATTCGGCTTCTTTTGTTTTCACTTTGAAATCTCAAAGTGGGGACACACTGTGTAACATTATGTGCTGCTACAAAATAATTTCAGCCAATGTCTTGGCTTACAAATGTCTCAGGCAGAAACGTGAATTACACACTTGGTGTCCTGAAATGGGGAATTCATGGTTTTCCTTACAATTCTGTCTGTGATGATGCATTCTTTTTTATGATTTTTTAAATTACAAATAAATGTGTAATTCACAATAAATATTCAGTGAAATAATTTCTGTTTACAGTCAGGAAGTCCTTCTGGTTTCAGTACTCCTGTGCTAAGCTTTTTGCAATGGTGCTCAACTGGATATTTGAAGTTCCTTCATATATTGTACCTGAAATCAGAAGAAAATAAAGTAGAAGACTATAAAACCACAGGGACCGTATTAAGAGAGATCAAGAGATTGCTCTAACAGTCCAGTTAGAATGTTTACAATTAAGAAATGAAGCTTTGCTGAGCAAGTTCCAGAAACAGGATTATTATTTACATAAATGTTTGTATTTTATTATCTGCAACAATTAAAATACTCTTCTGCTTGTACAACATAATGACTAGGTGTTTTCCTGAAAAGCAATTCCTAAATAACCAACAAAAACGAAGTATTTACAAATTCTATCAGCAATAAGAGTCAAAGGGTAATATTGTTAGAAATGTCAAACTCTTGGGTCCAACGATTAAACTGGTAAACAAGGAAGTCTTGCAAATGAAACTCCACACAGATTCACATTTTAAAGTCACAGAAAGTATTTTCAATATTTTTTTTTAACCCGAATTTTCTTTAATAGAATGGGATGCAATGTGTGTATCTGTATTTTTTCGGTACCTAATTAAACTTTTAAACTATCCTTACATATGCAAGTATTTATACCTGAAGTTTTACCTTCTTATACCTGAGCCTTTGAATCAGGGTTGATAAAGCCAGTCATTCATCCCCAAACTTTAGTACTCCTAGTGCTACAAGAAATAAATGTTAAGAAACTATCACTCACCTATCTTGCAGTCCCGATAGTACTTTTCTATTGGATAATTCTTTGTGAATCCAACGCCACCCATCCACTCAATACATTTACTAGTTGTCAGTGTTGCAACCTATGAACATAGTTTCAGAGTTACAATTTCAGGATACGAATTCATACAGGTGATAATAAGTTTTATTCTTTGTAGCTATTTAAAGCAAACCCAAAACAGTAACTAAAGCAGGAACAAGTTGGAAGACTGATATTTTTGAATTCATTGTATTCACGCAAGTTATTTTAGAATAAAAATGACATTCTTCTAAATTGGAGGACATCAAGAATTCACTAACTGTTCTTTCAGTAGTGCATATAATGGACTATGAAACAGACAAGCAGCAATACACAAGACAGCAATTACAAAAAGGCAGAAGCAATCCAGGTTTGAATCGCACTAAGACTCGCGGTTGTGACCAGCAGAGTGGAAATGGTCACAAACGGAGTCTCACCGTGCCACTTCTCCAGCCACAAAAGGAGAATTCTGACAAAATGCCATCTCTCTAGATGAGTGAAAATACTAATTTACTTTCCCTTCTAATGTTGCTTGGTTTTCAAAATTTTATTTAGGGGCTCAAGCAGTTAATTCTTTGGTGGCCCACTTTACATTCCACGCACGGACTGAGAATGAGAAGACAAAAGGACATACACGGACTTCACAGGAAAACATGAATCAGAAGTTATACGTTCAGTAACATAAGACACATCTAAACAACAGCGAAACAAATCCGCTGAATGACGAGACCGCAGGTTACCTCGGCAGCGTAGTATTTGGCCATGCTGGCCTCCTTGATGAACGGCCTCCCTGTCTCCACCAGCCGGGCTGCGTTGTAGGTCAGCAATCTCGCCGCCTCCAGCTGCGTGGCCACCTGAGCGATCTGGTGTTGCATCCCCTGCGAGAAACACACCACAAATCGGGCAGAACCAGCACATCGAGCGGAATTTCTAGCAAGAACCATTCTTTTCACCAAGGAACACGTGTTCTAAAAGAAGAATACAAAATCTAGGTGGTCTAGGGGTTTGCACATCTCTGCATCTATGAAATGGAGGTTGGAGAAATTCTGGGCCACCCAAGTCGTTTTAGGAGCTGCGCTCCCGTTTTCTCCTTCCCTCTTCTTGCATTCAGGAGTGCTGGGGAACTTCTTGCCCGGCTGTTTGGACAGGAGGGTTCAACATGAACCTCTTCGCACCCAAGAATATCAAGGAAAATTTCAAATCTTAACGTTCTCCTCCGCACCACAGAGACACAGGTAGGTTGAAGCTGTATTTTTATTTAAGAACATTAATATATTAATAAGTCTAGTTCCCTGATGAGCTTAACCAAGAAAGACTTGAAAAAAGTATCTCTTAAATAAAGTAGAGAACTAGCAAGGTGACAACCACGTCTTCCCGTGTCCTGTAGCCATGAGACAAGAGTTTGGAGCAGCAGAAAAGTATAAAGGACATGACTGGTCTGAATCCATTTGATTCAAAGGGCCGGAAAAAGGTGATGGAGCTCACCTCTAAATGGTAGGGATTACAAAAGAATAGGTTTATTTAAGGAGATCCAAACATTATGATGATTGAAAATGAACATTTAGTTGTCTAACTTGCTCCTAAACCACAATGAAACCTTTCATCTTACTAGAACATCTAAAATTTGCAAAAATATGTATGCAGGTCAAAATAACAAAATGATTCGGCAATTATAAATTCCACTTCCCATTCAAAAAATGCAGTTCAAATAATTTCCTAGATATCTGTGGGCGCTTCCTAAAATTTGTATAAATTATGAGTAGTACTAATGTTCCTTCCCTTCATGCGAGATGTAGGTTTCTTGTAACAAGAAAATTACTATACTTACTATTACTACAATTATATATCTTCCTTATTAAACTATAGATCATTTTTGCAACAAAGAGTCTTTTTCATTTTAAGATACGGATATTATCATGAAAACTAAATATCTTTGTATGACACAGGAAATCTAATAATTCAATCAGTTTTCCTCATCTTTTTATAATTTCTAGTGTCTAGAAAAAGGCCTTCCCCTGCACCTCATGAAAGGGTATAAGAACTGGAACACATTCAACACACTGTGATATTAAAATCAGAAGAGAAAGGAGTTCCACGTGTATTATTTTTAAAGGCAGTAAATATACTATCAAGGAAAAGGAGTTATGTTAATAACGTTTTGAAGTTTTAAATGATTTATATGGTGCTTGCAAAGGCACAGGGCATTGAATTTATATATTTCACATGGCAGATGAATGCTCGTCTGAAATTACTTTGACAAATTATTCTCAGATATTGAGAAGTAGAGACATGACACAGTGTGGAGCACAAACTATTCAAATCAGATTACTAATTTGACAAACTTCATCTACTGTGGTAACTGCTAACCCCTTTGGAAGAAACTTCCCGTGTGTTCATTAACAAGTACCTGGAAATCGAACACGCTTTTCCCAAACTGGACTCTCTCCTTTGTATAGGGAATTGTATGGTCAAAACATCCCTGTGCCAGTCCTAACATCTGTAAGAAATACAACATATTGAGGTGAGTCAGGAAAACTAAACCAAACCAAACCCAGCCATAAACTTTGAGGAATAAGCCTATTCCATCCTATTCCGTTCATGAGTGAAACTTTGAGGAATAAGCCTATTCCATCCTATTCCGTTCATGAGTGAAACTTTGAGGAATAAGCCTATTCCATCCTATTCCGTTCATGAGTGAAACTTTGAGGAATAAGCCTATTCCATCCTATTCCGTTCATGAGTGAAACTTTCTTACTAAAGGCAAAATATTTGTGAAAACACTGTCACTAATACTCCAACAAAAGTTATGAGTTAAATGTGGTTGCACAAATATTACGGGTTTGTGGCAAAATTCTTAATTACATGGGGAAATTACCGTAAACTAAAGAACTACAGATGTACATTACACTATTAAAGTAAAAATAATTTGAATGATTGTCTTCATTTGAAGGTGCCAAGAAAGTAGCAACTAAGATATAACAACTACCTGACCTTAATGAGGTTACAGGTGTAACTTAGAATAATTAAGAGTAAAATCCAGATCATGTATTATAACGCCAGAGCCTCTTTATTATTTATCTCTCTGAGATCAATGGGGCCCTCAGCCCTGGTTTTTAAAAGCCATACCAGGAAAAGTTTAATCACAGATAAACTTTAGAAATGATGGAATAGCCAACCCATTCAGCAGCATAGTGTACCACCATGGGGATGTCTAAATTTCATCACGACTATTACTTCTGGTGTGTTTGCAAACTAGGGCAAAAGATAAGGGAGACTGATAGTACAGACATATTACACCCTATACGGTACAACTGCATCCACAATAAAGTAGAAGCAAAGAAAAGATTACTTTCAAAAATAAATTAAAAATATAAAAACTTGTCAGAAATAATTTTATTATAAGGCTGAACCTGATTTCCATTGAAATCAGTAGCAATCTGAGATCCAAACTGAGTTTACGACAAAATACATTTTGAAATAAGTCCAAGGTCAGCAAATATCTTCCCCTAAGATGCTGTAAAGTGCAGTTTTCAAACACAACAATGAATCAGGACGCTTCTGCTACCAAAAAAATATTTTAAAAATAAGTTGACTTTTAAAAACAAGTTGTTGGGAAAACATCAGTTAGCATAAGGTCCCATTTGGCATCCCATACAGTCACAGTCGGATGCATTAATATTATACATTTCAGTGTGTTATATTTTCTACAGCTAGTTCTCTTACTAAAATAAATTTGCATAATGGAAGATAAAAATGTTGATATATTTCAGTAGCAATAAGACAAACTAATTGCCATGTAATGTTTTCTAAATCTATTGCTTATGTCACTGAAGGAGAATTTTATCATTTATAGTTGGTTCAGTATTTTACTGTAACTTAGCTACAGGAATAGCGACATCTAGTGGCAATTTAGTTTTTAATAAATTATTTTCTAAATAGTTCATTCTTTTTAGCTTTAAATATTTTGCAAATGTCAATCCAAATCCAAAGTTACATACTGGTTGCATTTGGTATTAAACTAAATTACCCACCTGTGCAGCAATACCTATTCTGCCGGTATTTAGCATTCCAATCGCGTACTTGTAGCCTTGTCCAACCTGTCCCAGGATATTTGTCTCAGGAACCTAAAGAACAGAACCGCTCAATTACTCCTGTTCTATTCTGCTTTGCAATTGCTAGTGTGGTTCACTGGTGAATCAGTGTATATGTTTTATTTAATGTTCCTCATAAGTAAAGGCATAAAACATAAACCAGACATCTGATTCCTAGAATATCAGATTAGAACATTTCCCCAAGCATATGATTATAAAGTGATGATTAAGAAAAACTGTATCACAGTTTAAGAAACACGACCTCCCTCCAGACTTCTGTGAAAGAATAGGAAGGAAAAAGTTACAATCTGCCACAGAATCAGTATGGGAATAGAAATGGGAATTTAATTAGCATTCTTTCCTTAGATGTGGTCAGGCTCCAATTATACACAAATTATGCTTCAATAGCTAAACAACTTACAATACCTTAACATTTTCAAACATTACTGGGCAGGTAGAAGACGCTCTGATTCCAAGCTTGTCCTCCTTCTTCCCTACATGTAGTCCCTCTGTGTTGCGATCCACTATGAAGCACGTAATTCCCCTGTATCCCTAGGATGAATTACAAAAATAATCAACAACTGGTTTTTATACTAATCTCACCAAATGGTGGTCTAAATATTTCATTCTGATACTGAAATTTCACGCCCGCTACATTACACACTACATTACTAAACAAAACACTGGCGACATCACCTATTCCCTCTATGTCTGCTGATTGTGGCTTAACGAAGGCCAGAGTATATTTTTCTATTAAAATATATTTATATACACTTAACATATCAATATATAAATATTAACTAATAATTAATTACTGTAAATAATTAATTAAATATTGCTATATATAATACATATTTATAAAATATGTCTATATTGGAAATCACTGGTAAAGCAAGTTACTGTTGTGCAGTAAAGTTACTGCTCACTGTTGGAACTTGTATCACAAACAAGGGACCAGTCTAACATTCAGAACTGCTGCACACATTTTCCTTGTGATTCCAGTTTGCAGAACATGGATATCACTGTTTCTTCACTTTAGAGAGGGAATGTACTGAATAAAGTACTCTGAAATTGTTATGATAGTTGTAATGGAAAACCTCAAAGAGTTGATTTGGAATAATGATCATGATTTGGACAGGACACTAAATAACACAGTGACAACACAAAGATTGTATAGCCAGTCTACACTCTGGCATTTCCTACGTACATGCTTAAAATCGTCATATTTTTGAAGTCTTAAGCTAAATTCTTGAAGCACAGAATGGTGATTCCTGATAGCTGTTGTTTTCCCTTTTTCCTACCACGTAACTCTTATTCCCAATTCTCTCACTCATTCTTGTTCCCTCAGCATCTCCCTGGCCAGAAATTTTAATTTTAAAAATAAATATCTTCAAGTTAATTTTTTTTTTAAGGAAGAGCCAGTGGAAGGAGTTTAAAAAACAAATAGAAGTTTTAAACAATTTAGTTTTGTATTTATTACTCTACCATATTTCCACAGTACACTTTAAAGTCTGCAGTTGACCTTTCTGAATCTAATACCTACATCCAAATTGGTGACAAAACTTAAACATGCATATTCAGCTATGCATATTCTTCCCTGAACATACTTTACTACAGTACACTTGTTAGTTCACTGGTGCATGTAGCCTAAGCTCTATTTTGCCTTCTAACAACAGCAACTTGTTAGTTAAGTCAGGAAGGTTGGAAAGACTGAGATTATCTGTTCTTCTGTTATTCGGAATAATACCAATGCTCTTCATTTAAGCAATTATGATTCTGACATTTTTATTTTCCCTGGTGGGAGGAATTTATTAAATTGCTCAGCAAGTTCTCATTTTTGTTGGGAAATATTTTTAAAGGTTTGCTGTCAGCTAGGAAAAGGAGCAAAGAATATTAACTTTTAACATGAAATTATTAACATAAATCCATAGTTTCGTGTCATTTCAGCTGTTACTCAAATGCAACTATTCTTCAGCAACTTACTAAGGACGGATCTGTATTTGCCATCACAAAGAAAACTCCTGCGTGTTCTGCTAAGCTAATCCACATCTTTGAGCCATTGATGATATAATAGTCTCCTTTCTTTTCAGCCCGAGTCTTCAAAGAAAAAGCATCACTGCCGGATCCAGCCTCCGAAAGACAGAAACTGCCTATCTGTCAATTGAAGGGGAAAATTCATTTTAATTTGTACTGAACATATTGGCACAACATAAAACAAATTCTGCAATGAAAATAGTTATAAACAAGCAAAAGTCTCTTAAATACAAATATTTCAACCTACTGCATCAAAGTACCTAAGTTTCAGATATGGAGATTCAGACCAGAAACACTATGTATTTAGACATCTTGCAGAGTCGCTTGCTTTAAAAGTGCTTTTTGACAGTAAATCAAATTTTAATAAAACTAATAAGCATCTTCCTACTTTTAACTCTCAGCTACTGATGACAGGGTGTATCTATATCACCACAGATCTCAGCTCTAACCAGTGTTTCAAAGGTCACACATATTTTCCAATCTTACAGTCACAGGTTTAGTCGCTGCAAAAAAAACAAACCCCACTCACATTATTTAACTATTAAAAACTATATTATAGTTTAGTAAAGTGAGACTTAGACTCACTGTATCTTTAGCCACTCTGGGCAAGTAAGTTCTCTTTTGTTCTTCTGTTCCATACGTGGTAAACAACTTATTTGTTAGTGTGTTTTGGAGTTCACATAGAAGAGCTACAGCTGGATCAACTTTGGCCAGTTCTTCTACCACCAATATGATTGAAAAAAAGGAAGCTCCAGTTCCTCCATATTCTTCCTCAAGCTCAATACTCATCAGCTGAAATGTACAAGATGAAAATATAATAATTTGGTAGTTTCTGTCAACAACTTCTAAGTCCAAGCTGATACTTAAGAAATTAAAATAAAAACCACAGGATGTATTTCCAGATCCTTCCCCAAAGACCCATTTTCCTCCAATACCCGTAACAAACTAACAGTTCATCACAGAAGTTGATAGTCAATTCATGCAAGAAATAACTAACGTGCAGTACACAGGCCAATCATCACCCTAATCTGATTACATTTTCCAGAACAATTGCAATCTCAACAGAAGCCTAATATTTAGAGTTGTCATTGCATAAAATGACATTCCTTTATATTCGATAGCAGGACAGGCTAAAATTGAAGCCAGGAATGAACACCGAGATATGCACAACACAAGTCCTCGTGGTTGCCCAGTCAGGACACAGAGGAGTCCTCATACCCTTTTCCAGCAACATTTACAAAAATGATGGCAGTTCTAGCAGAAGGGGGAAAAAGACAAAGACCTCAAAGATACGATGAAGAATGTGGTTTGGGAGAGGGAGAGATGGAAGGAATATTACAGTAAAAAAACAGAGAGTGATAATGCAGTACAAAAAGAACAGAAAGTTGCCTTGCTGTTAATAAATCCAAAATGCTTAATGATTCATTAATTCATTTGAATTATACCCCTCAATCTTTTAATCTAAAAATCTGAAAGTGCACAGCTAGAGATTCATAAAATGATGCCGCTTTCTGAATAAAAGATTAAGTAAAAGTGTGCAGACCCCTTGTTCAAATAATCCCTGTATTACAGAGTCTTCCATTTTCGAATTCTCATCCATTTTTTGCACCAAAGGTGCAACTCGTTCCTGAGCAAATTTTGTCACTGCAATGAAGAGAAGAAAGAAAGGGTGTAAGTAATCTAACGCTCTCCTTTTGAAGATCAATGTAACAGTAATGTGGGACTTCTGACAGGTTATGGATGTATCCCCCGACTCTCCCAGATGAGTTAATAAAAGGACAAAAAGCTGCCCAAGTGAAACAAGGTGAAACGAGGCTCAATTCTAATTGCTTTCTGAACTCAGCTGCAACTCTCTAAAACGAAACAAATACTTCCTATAAATTCAGGAACTTTGAAAGCATCTCAGCAACACAACAGTCTCAACATTTAACTAGAATTAAATAACGAAAAAAAAATAAGCTAAAATTTCCCTTCTAGTTCGACATTTCTGAATTTTAACTACACAGATAATAGGTACCCATATTTTTCAGCATTGTTTCCTCTTGGGTGAATGTTTGAAGGGGAGCACAGACAACTCCATCACTGGGTAGGTTTGGCTTGAGTTCTGATTTGGAGGATCTAAAGACACATGGAGAAGCCTTCCAAGGAGCCACATGGGCCAGAAAGTTTCTTTTCAGCTGTTGATAACAAATACAGAACACGCAAACAGTTAATAGAAATTGTATTTGTATACAGACAGCAATACACAATTTTACCCAGTGTTTTTATAACATTCAATGTCCAGTTTGAAAGATTTTGAAAAGATATAAGCCCCCCAGTGTCCTAAATCGAAATATTCTTTAATGATGCCTCTTTTAACCCCAAACAGTTTTCTTTCTGGAAGTTTACTAACATAATGTTATTTTACAAACATTAATTTTAGTCAATTTCAGTGTTTACAGGCAATAAACCTTATTGATAGCATTTATTTTTATAGATGATTTTGCAAGTTTGCTGCACCATGCATAGTACTAAGTGTATATTTTGACAGAATTAATACATTTATGAACAAATATGTTAAGAGTAAATGTGAAATAGACACAGCAACATTTTTTACAGAAGACTTGTTAATTTTAATGATAGACTTAGTTTTCTCCCTGGTTTTCTAAGGACCAGCAACTCTTGTTTCTAAAGCAATCTGACAGCACTTCATCTGGATTATTGGTATTGTGCTGTGAAAGGGCTTAACTTTTAACAGCACTGTGGATTTTTGTATTCAAACTGAGGTCTTATTGACCACTTAATGATTTTCAGACTAAGCACAAGTTTCAGAGACACAGCCCTGGCATATGAATGCCTCTGTATAGTTCACTTCTGTATAGTTAGCTTAAATCCTACAGTTAGTATGTTGCTAGTACTATGTAACTAATAATATGTCTTATTTAGTTGATTTATTTAAAAAATACAGTAAGGAACCAAGTAATTTATGCTTGACCTCTCCTCATTTGTCCACCATACACAACAATTTCAAACTATATCAAGAAGCATCGGTTACCCAACCAAGAAAGCAGAGATATTGCAGAGTATTTTACTATAGGGGGAATGGCATTAAGCACATGTGGCAAAAGTCACAAAAATGAACAGGACAGTGGCTCTTGGGACCGAGCTACACGCAGTGATTGTCAGGTGTGTGGACACAGATAATGTGACAAGTAATTAATTTTGCACCTTGGAGAGCTATAAACTACTTAGTGTTCAAAGACCCACTCAAGCAGATCACAGCAGGCTTTAGAAAGGAACATGTTTGGTTTCAAAGTTTCTAACCACAGAATTTCTCAGGATTTTTGAAAAAGTTATCATAATGAATATGGTCTGGCTCAAAAAGTAACAGGCTAACAGCAGCTAAACTGCTGTGAGATGTATTCCTGAAAAGCAGCATTCAAACAAGAAGCACAGTTCGACTGACTGATCTCAAAAGAGGCAAGGCAGAAAAATGGCTTTGCTCTTGTGGCTGCCCAAACCCAACTTATTCTGTGGCTAATGCCTACAGATCAGAATTTTGCTACAGATACCCATCACTATTGCCATGTCCATCTAAAGTGTGGAAATATTAATGTCTTAGCAAGACACCTGCTGACAAAAACCCCCAGTAGAGATACAGCTGTGCCATAAAAGTAACGTATACACAAGCGTATGCTGCCAATATACATTTTTGCCAGCACCACTCTTCACCCCACAGCGAGCAGACCAACTGTGCCGTAGCCAGACCGTGATTTAGCTCACAGAACGCAGGACAGTTCTGAAATGCACCCTGTGATAGCAGCATTCCTCAAAAAATGGCAGAAGTTTGAGGTCAGGAAGTAAAAATCCCTTTGATCCTTCCAATAATTCGCTCCCTTTCATGTTGGCTTTCAACACCTGTCAACTCCCTGGCTGAAGAATTGATGTAAACAGATCTACAGACTCCTTTTCTTGGAGACAAGATTCGTAAGTGTATTACGGTAAGGAAACTCTGAATTTAGCATAACCAGCCGCACACAATGAAAAGAAAATAGTGAGAAGTGGTAATATAGAAAACAAATATTGCCGTGAATATTCAATGTTCATTCACATTCAACACCCTTGGTCACATAAAACAAATACTACCTAGTGGGGCTGATTCAGGAATACAAATCTAGATGATCAGCAATAGCTACAACACTTTCCAATGAAGACTGAATTACTGGAGACACTGCAGGTCTTCAGAGAAAACCAGAGAAATAGTTCCTTTAATAAAGATAAAATCCACGGCAACCATGTTCTGGAAGCTGTCAGACAGGAATGGATTATTTGCAGAACCTCCAGCTCTGGTTGGGTCATTCAACACCCAGTTGTCTAAGACTATTAAATATCCAGCTGTGTAAGTCCATATGCTTAGCAAGGTCTGCAAAGGAAAAATCTAAGTATACACACACACACATATATATATTTAACACTGTATGTTTCCTGAGCACTTATAGGATTACAAATCACACATACTTCCTGCTTCTTCTACTACTTTATTTCCAAGTACAAAGAAAAGAGCGTTTTTCTTTCATGGTGGCACAACCAAAGATGAATCACTGAGAATATTTCACAAGTACCAACCAAGAGCTGTCAGGACAAACACATGGTGCCTTTTTAAGATTAACTTTTGAGATAGTCACGTCCTACCACAGCAGGAGAAACCAAGGCAGCTCTTAGCGTACTTTTGCAGACAGGGTTTGACAAACCGATACCTGATTGAGATGGTGCGACAGGAAAAAAAGGAATATTCATAATGATGTTACCTTGAAAAGTCTTATTATAAAACCAGTAGGTTGGCCCCAAGGGATGGGACCTTTGTTGGCAACACCCACACACGGAGCAGCAACCCACAGGTATGCCAGAGCAATAGCAGTGATGTTTTATTTCAACATTTAGATTTAAAAAGAAAATAAAGTCGCTACATTTTTTTTTACATTTTTATTCTTAGAAGTCATGCAGTCATATAGCATTTCTAACTTTCAGATAGCTACTTAAAGTGCATGCGCGTTATTTAAATGTTTTGATACTCTGGCTTTTTTTCCTCTTTTTCTGTAGGTAAGGTAATGATTTACACTGCGACAAGATTCAGACTGCTTGCCCCACTAAACACGTGTATTTGAAAATTCGTTTCTGGGTTGCTGATAACATTGATTTTTCTGTTTATCTCCTTTTTTACCTCCACCTCGGCTCTTTAAAGATCAGTTATTTTCGTTTCCTTCTATTTGTTTTACAATCTAAAACGAGGTTTTAATGCTGGCAGACCTGGCAGCACCAGTAAGATACAAATAAAGGCCAAAGCAATGTATTTTCCTAAGCTCACTTTACTTTTCTAGCTGAGTTCCACTCCTGCACCCATCCTAGCTGGTTTCCAGACAGCTCCTATTTCTCAGCAGAGAAGCTTCATCACAGGACACTTGCTTGCCCTCATTTATGGCGTTGGTTTTGCTTTATTTCAGTTGGCACAACACACCCACAAGCTCCCATGAGAAGGTCCCAGGCCAGCGTGTCTTCTCGCTCTGCACATTAAAAGCACATGTGTGGCACAAACCCGGGTTTTCTGCTTGTTTCCTTTGTCTTTTTACCACCTACAAATGTTTGGCTTGTTTAGGTAAGTTAAGGAAACATCCAGGAACCTCTGCTGCTGGACTTCTCACAGACACATCGGCCACGTGCTGCTCCAACTTCGTGTTTCACAAGACTTGAAAGAACTTTTCATAGCAGCAAGATACAGGATCACAGAATGGTTGGGGTTGGAAGGGACCTCTGGAGATCATTCTTCCCAGAAAGTGTTGTCAGGCATTGGAACAGGCTGCCCAGGGCAGTGCTGGAGTCACCATCCCTGGGGGGGTTTAAAAGGCGTTTAGATGAGGTTCTCAGGGACATGGTTTAGTGCCAGAGCTAGGTTATGGTTGGACTCAATGATCCTGAGCATCTCTTCCAACCGAAATAATTCTATGATTCTATTATATGGTCTAGTCCAACCCGCCTGCTAAAGCAGGTTCACCTAGAACCACTCCTCCATACCAAAAAAACACAAGAGAGAAGGTACTTTCATAGAATTACAGAATCACTTTAGTTGGAAGAGATCCTCAGGATCGAGTCCAACCATAACCTAACCTAACTCTAGCACTAAACTATGTCCCTAAGAACATTATCTAAACACCTTTTAAACCCCTCCAGGGATGGTGACTCCACCACTGCCCTGGGCAGCCTGTTCCAATGCCTGACAACTCTTTTCAGAAAGATTTTTTTTCCTAATATCCAATCTAAACCTCCCCCGGCACAACTTGAGGCCATTTCCTCTCATCCTGTCACTTGTTACCTGGGGGCAGAGCCCAACCCCCTCCATGCTCCAAGCTCCTTTCAGGCAGTTCAGAGATCAGAAGGTCTCCCCTCAGCTCCTGTTCTCCAGCTGAACCCCCCAGGTCCCTCAGCCGCTCCATCACACTTGTGCTCCAGCCCTTCACCAGCTCCGTTCCCTTCTCTCAACTCGCTCCAGCACCTCAAGGGCTTTCTTCGTGTGAGGGACCCAGAACTCAAAGCCACCCTCACTTCCCGCACAGCTGCACCTGAACCGGCCGAACAGACCCCGCTCCCCCCAGCTCCGATCGCAGCTGCCACTTCCCACAGACGTAACAGACACACGGAACCGTAACCGGCGGGCTGAGGTGAGAGGCGCGGGGGTACTCCCGCCCTGCAGCTCCCTCAGGCGCGCGGCACCGCCCCGCAAGGCCCGCACCCCCGCAAGGCCCGCACCCCCGCAGCAGCACAAGGCGCCCACCCCGCCGAGCGGCCCCGCTTCACCTTCCCGCAGCTCCTCAGCCACCCGCCCGCCGCCGCCATGTTGCCGCCCGCCCCGCCCCGCCCCCGGTGACGCAGACGCCACCGCCCCCGACGCGGTCTCGCGAGACTGCGGTGGGCCGGGCCGGGCCGCGGGAGGCACAACAAACATGGCGGCGTTGGCGGCGGGCGGTGAGGGGCGGCGGCGGTGAGTAAACCCACGGTGAGGGGGCTCGGCGGTAGTGCGGCCCACACCCCCCTGGGCCGGCGGGGGGAGGAACCGCAGCCGCGACACCCCCTGCCCGGCGGCCGCGGGGTCCCCGCTGGGGCCTCCCTTTGACGTGAGGGGCGGTGGGACGGGGGGTGATCCCGCGGGAGTGTCGCTTCGCGCCCACGTGTGGGCCGGAGAAGCCGGGGGTCGCTCGTTGCGCGGGAAGGGGGCGACGGAGCAGGTGGCAGGTGCTGGGGCTCGGCCCGGCAGCCGCTGCCTCTTTCCCCCGCAGAACTCCTTGAGAAGGAGCAGGAGGGGCTGGTGTACATTTTGGGATCCTTCCTCCTTCCTTGTGTTCATTTTAAGTCATTTTTACTGGAAAAGGTGAGACCGAGGGGCTGGGGTACATTTTGGGATCCTTCCTCCTTCCTTGTGTTCCTTTTAAGTCATTTTCACTGGAAAACGTGAGACCGAGGCAGAGAGATCCGTCCCCCCCACCCCTTTTTTTTTCTCCTTGAAAAGGGGTGCATAATCATTTTATTCCGTTATAATTACTGTGTGAGTTCTTACTGGGTCTGTTAAACTACTGCTTTTACTTGAATTGTTTTCTTTAGCAGAATTCTTTAGGTGAAATATTAATCCTCGACACCTTATGGCACTTAACTTTATACACACCAGCACTGTAACTACTGTTAAATCCAGCACTTGTATCCTTGTAGAAAATTAATAACCAATATTCCACCCATCGGTGTCTAAAGCTGGAGAAGATACGGTTGTCTGTGCAGAAAACATTCTGTGTAATTAGAACTTAAGGAACATCTGGTGTAATCAGCCCATTTGAGTGCGTGAAACAGGAGCTGGTGTGCTCAGGTTTCTAATAAAAATTGCATTTACTAGTTTGCAGTAGTGATGTAGCAAGCATGTGGTCTGTATCGCTCTTCCCTGAAAAGGAGAACTGCTGGCTGTATATCTATAAAAAAATAACACATAAAATCACAAAAGGTTCTTTTGTGCATGCAAATGTAGGGGTTTGAGGTGGCGCTCAAATTGTGGCAACTTACCGACATTGACATTAAAAAAAGAAAAAAAAAAAAAAGGATGTTTCAAATTAAATTGATGAGGTAGAGAAAGGAAGTTTTACGCAGTTGATCCCCCAAATAATGTCTTTTCCCCGGTTAGACTTTTAAAATTCTGAGTGATTTTCTTTAAAATCAAATATAGTTATAAAAGTAATGAAATAATTTGTTGTGCCTCACACAAAGGGATTCTGTGAAAACATGGACTTTTAACATGGTTTCGTGTTGAACCATTCACCATCTAGAATGGTTTAATTTTAAATTGTTATTTCATCTTATTATAATTTGGTGAAAGTTGGCCTGGTCAAGACTCTACATGACCTCATCCTGTTTTTCTCTTTCATATCTTTAATTTGTATCCTGATGTCTTTGTGTTATTGCAGGAGACACCAACATATGGAACGCAAATTAACTTAAGCCTACACAAGGCTGGTGACATCTGAAAGAGGGTAGGCAAAATTGACAAATAACCACGTGTTCAAAACTGACATAATGGTGATAATAATGACAGTAGTTGAGCACACTTAGGTATGATGTGGAAGCACGTACTCATTTGGATGTCAGAAATGAACTAATGCTTGGAAATAACTTTGAAAATATAGGAAAATGTGTTTAAATATGGTCTTGAGCTCAGGACTTGGGTTTTTATAGGTCACCTAATATTTTGTTTAGTAACTATTAGAAAACAAAAATATACTTATTGAAAATTTAATGTTATAAATTATTACTGATTACAATCTGGAAGAATAATAATGTGGCTGACTCATTATCCTCTTTCCGACTGAATCCTAAATTCCATCTTCACAAAATAATTGCAAATTGAGACTCTAGAGGTTTGTCATTTACAGTCCCAGAAAAGGGAATTACCAGTGACTTCTACTGAATATTTGTATTATTTCAGTATAAAATAATCAACTGGATTAAGATTTTATGCAGGGCAGGAAACAAAAATTTTGGGGGAACTATGAAATACTGCTTTCCGTGAGGCTTCTTTCCATCTTTGCTGTTCAGCGACGTTCAGTTGGTTTCCTATCATTACAGTCGCCGTAACTGCCTCTGGGATTTTTTGGTGCCACGTGTTTGCCAGAGAAACTACTCAAATGATCAGTGCAATAGAAGCTGTCTTTCAGTGAGATACACAAAGGAGTACATGCAATCTTTGAAAAGGTTTTGCTGAAAGAGTAATTGCCTTATTAAAACTTATAGCCATAGAGTGTTAGAGCCTGTCTTTCTATCACATATATTTTTTCAAGATTTTTTTCTTACACCTTATGGAGTTTGGGAAGAATAATTGGCTTACATTTCCTATTTTTTTTTTCCTTCCAGGGAAAGTGAAGAAGCTGTTCTCTGTGCTGTCTGACCTGTTGGGAGTACGTTTTGGAGCATGTTTGCTACTTAGCGGGGAACTAAAATTCAGGTACGATCCATGTAAAAAAATACAAGAGGCAAGTCAAACAGTGTCATGTTGATTTTGATTATTATGTCATTTTATCCAATTTGATGTTGTCCTTATGTTACTGTTGCTGAAAGCAATTTCCCCAGTAATATGTATTTAGTGATCTTTAATTAATTAGAAGTTCTAACATTAATAGTCTTATGGCTGCAAGTTTGTGTATTGAGTCATACTGTATGATGAAAGTAGTCCTTCACTAAAACCAAACCAAACCACCATCACCAAAACTCAAGCTTGTTTCTATGAATGCATTCAAATTCAGTGGCAGCCGTGATGTGAAAATATCTTCCTTCTAGGCACAAGAGGTTGTAAAAGTGAAGAGTGAATATGGGTGAAAAGAAACCAGAACCTTTAGACTTCGTAAAAGATTTTCAGGAATATCTTACGCAGCAGACTCAGCATGTAAACATGATTTCTGGATCAGTTAGTGGAGAGAAGGAAGCAGAGACTCTTCAGGGAGGTAAGCTGATTTCGGTGCTGTCAAATTTTATTTTTAGAGACTGCCTTCACTGTTCACATGCAGATAATGATGCAAACTATAATTGTACAGAAGCATTTCTGATAGTAATTTTCACATGAGGAAAGTTGTGTATGTACCTTTGTTTTAATCAGGGTTTGTTCTTATAGTTCTGTGTATTTAATGACCGAGGACATCCAGAAAAGCAGAAGATATTTGGCATATTCTCACAGCACGATAGGCAGCATCCCACTGATTCTTGACTGAAATCTCTGTTGTATTATTCACAGCTGGGACAGAAGGTGATCAGAATGGTCTGGATCATCCTTCTGTTGAAGTTTCACTGGATGAAAACTCAGGAATGTTAGTAGATGGGTTTGAAAGGACGTTTGATGGAAAGTTAAAGTGTCGATACTGCAACTATGCCAGCAAAGGAACAGCACGGCTCATCGAGCATATCAGAATCCATACAGGTATGAAATATTCTGCAGTACTTTGCTGTGAGGTGGGGTGGTATGTACTCAATGTTATATTTTTTTTATGTGAGGAGTTACCATCTTCAGGCAGTGTGATAGTTCTGAAAGTTGCTCAACAATTACAACTGGGTTTTGGTTTTTGTTTGTTTTTTTTTTTAATGGACTTTTTTTTAAAGGTGTGCCATGTACCTGTTTAAATTATGCAAATTCCTACTTACATTTGTTATTGGAGACTGCTAAACTTGAAGTAACTATGTATGGGAATGAAGTGTAGCATGAAAGCGTCAGTGTAAATTGAAAGGCCCTCTTAGTTTTTCCTCGCTAATCAAAAAAGTGAAAATGGTTCATGCTGTGTGGCAGGATGCAAACCCCCCTCTCTCCCCCTCCCTCCTCCATCATGGAAGGAGTAGACACATCTCCCTCTCTCTGCTGTTTGAGGCCGACAGCTTCTTTTGTTCGGCCCAGAGCCCCTGGCCAGGGCCGTTAGGAGAAGGGAGTGCCCAGGCGCCAGGAGCCGCTGGGCGCCCGCGGCCAGTGTGGGGGATGTTTGGAGGCTTCAGGGGCACCCACAGCCAGGGTGGGGGGTGCAGAGAAGCTTCTGGAATGCCCACAGTCAGATCTGACCAGCCAATAAAAAACGGGACTCTAGTCGAGACTCCGCCCATTGTCGCGGGTCTCTTGGAGAATGAGCGAGATGCTGCTGCCGAGAGCCGCCCTCCCTGAGGGGGAGACCCCGCTTGCCTTGCTGCCACGGGTGTGAGTAAAATTTCTCCTCGCAGGACTGCGAGTGTGTTTATACTTTCCGTGCACATTTGCATTTGTAAAATAAATCCTCGCATAATCGCAGGGGTATTTTCCTCCTGTGCTTCCCCGTAAGCGCGTGTAACTTTCCATGCACGTTTGCACGCGTACTTTCTGTGCTCAATACGAGCACGTGTATAAATTATTTCCTCGCACAGTCGCAAATGTATTTCCCTCCCGTGCTTCCACATAAGCATGTGTAATATTCTGTGAACATTTGCACGTGTATTTCTCCTCGCAGGATTGTGAGTGTATTATACATTTACCCTCGCAGGATTGCGAGTGTACACTTTCCGTACTCAGTATGAGTACGTGTATCCCTTAAAATAATCCCACACCGTGTTCAGGCAAGTGTGGGCTCCTCCCGGACCCAGGGACGGCTCAGCTATTGTTTTGGGTGAAGCCACGTGCATGCACACTGTGGACCTCCTGAATTATTAGTTGCTGACCCTTAATAATTTTTCTCAACTGATATCCGAACCTGTATTCAAGTTACTTTTGGAGTGCTAAAACCCTGTTTCTCACCAGTTTAATAACAGTTGTTGTGGACGCTGTTGTCCCTTAAACTAACCTTGGGGTGCCTCCGTGACATGCTGCTGCATGGAGATATATAGGGGCTTTTCTTCCTCTGTTGTTCAGCTATGAAAATATTCCTGTTTTGTACAACGTTCTAAATGTGGAAGTACAAAACATAAGAAGTAGTATTAAGTTTTCTCATTGGTAGAATATTCACATGTGAAGACATATCACCTAATAAGTGATTAATAACAGTAATGAAAAGAAAAAATACTCACTGTGGCTTGTTTAAGAGCATTTGCCTCTGTTTAGTTTATAAAGCTGAAAAGCAAAACTCACAATAAGGTTAGAATACTCTGAACTGTTCATGAAGTTAGCTCAGATTTCTTGGCAAATGAGAGAAACCAAACGAAAAGTCCTTGTGAAGTATGACTTTGGTGCCTGCTGAGTATGTTACACCGATACAGAAGACCTCAAGACTGTTAACTATAGCAATAAGAAAAAGAAAATCGAACTAATGGAAGTTTTTGCAGGTTTCAAGTCTGGTGTGGACTGTCCCCGAACTTCTAAATGTATAATTTCAGTGCTCTTGGGTAGGTGGCATTCTGGGACTCACTTTGAAGGAAGCGCATTGTTGTAACTGGGATGTAATTGTAGCTCTGTTTGGGTACAGATATTTTTAGTCAGATTCTCGCTTTGCTGTGAGCTGTCGCTTCTCCGCAGTGACTCCCAGGATGTATTTTGGGAAAGTTAGCTCAGTGTTGGCTTGTTTGGACAGGGTGTAATGGGGTAGAAAATGGCAACCAACTAGAAAGCAAAGAGTTCTAAGGTTCAGACCCTGAAGATCTTGTAAATTCTTCTCTTGTGCTACCGCGAGCTGCCTCTGTGTGTAGCTGTTGCTGTTTTCAGTGGAAGTTTTGCTTAGTGGTTTACTGTGGCTTGTGCTGCCTGCATTTGACACACAGTTAATGCCATGGCTTGCTGCAGATCTGCAAAGCAGCAGTGTGTTTTGGAGCATCTTTTGTCTCTAGTTTTTCATCAAGCAGTTACAGCTTCGCCTACCATTTGCCTCATATGGTATGTGGACAACGCAAGATATTTTCTTTTAACAGCTTAACTCTGTGTCTCTATTTTGGAGCTTGTGGAATGATGGTCAAGTAGTGGGAGAAAGTGCTATGGATGTCCTACAGTCAACTACCTAATTTAGGATGACTTTTAAATGGTACTTCAAGTTGCAGAAGTCGCATCAGTTTTAAAATTTCCTGTATTTTCAGTAGCATATAGCTATTGCCATCTAAAAACTTGCAGTTATTACTGGCTAATTGTCAACATGAGCAGATGGACTGCTAGAGCTGTGACGGGAAGCCTAACTTGCTGCTAGAAGATGTTGGTATTATGTGTTTGCCGATTCTTGAGATATTTTTTGATGGCTTTGGCGTGCTCGGGGTTCCTCAAGCAGAATGACTGAAACAATGTGTTGTTACTTAATACCAAATGTCATAAATTTTAGACATACTGGAGAGCAAAAAATCAAGTCTTCCTTAAGTAGCAAAATGGGGGGATTGGGGTAGTGTCAGCATTCCTTCTCTTACCCTGGGAAGTTGCCTGTGTCTTGTCTATTCTCACATCTTAGGTTAACAGTTCTTTTGTGTTTTCAGAATGCTTCTTACCCTGCTGCTACTTTAGCGAGTAGAGGTCACTAAGTGGTTTGAGCTGGCAGAAAAATTCCGGCTGCAGATTATGAGCATTTGAGCATAGTTGCAGCATAGTATGTAAAAAAAAAAAAAAAGCAAGAAAGATTCCAACAACAATTGGGAAGCTGGGAAATATCCTCAAAAATCTCTGACCCAGTGGTCATTGTCGAGAAGCAAACATCCCATGAGCTACAAAAGTGTAATACTTTGGGTTTGTGCCTTGGCTAGCATTTGGAGTTGTTTCTTATGGTTGTAGTATATATTTTTAGCATTATACCACAGGAACACAGCTTTATATGTGGGATGACTTAGTGTTTCAGTGCTCCTGCAGGTATTCCCATCAGAGTGTATATACACGACTCATTTGATCAAATAAACTTTCACAAAGGTGCTAGGAAAAGGTAGCCAAACTGAGGGCACACATAACTCTACTGCAGAATCTTGCAGTCTGAATTATTTCTGTTCCAGAAAGCTGGTTAGCAGTGAGAGAAGTATACAGGGGATATCAGCCTGCTGTCCATCAAAGAGCTTCAGAAATTTGGACATGCCTTCACACAGTGACCACTTTATAGCTGGATTACTGGTTCGAACATGTCTGATGCCTGATGAAATACCAGTAACTGTACAGTGATAACAGTTCATTTCCTGATATTAATCTGTTCAGTTTTGTAATATAGATGTGAACCTCAGACTGCCAGAGGTCTTTTTGTTTTCCTGTATAATTTCGCCTTTGTCTTTTTACAATATATTTAATATCCTTAATTATAGTACCGCACTGCATGGTTTCCTGATGGCAACACCATTTTGCCCTTACCGTAACAGCTCTTTGGAAAGCTCCGCTTTGTTTCTTTGGGCAGAGACAGGGGACTCCGGAACAAAGAAGGGTTTCTTTTTTTATTTTGGTTTGTTTTTCTTGTGTCTTTTTTTCACTCGAGGCCAAGGAGATCCAAGACCCGAGTGTTGTTTTGCTTAGAAGCGTGGTAAAGGGCCAAGAGATGAATTACGTGGACTGTGAAGGCTGAGAGTGACTGAATCAGCTTTAAAATAGGGAAGTGATAGCTGACTAGTAGCCTCAGAGCAATGTAAGTAAACAGATAATACATCCTGGTTAGCAGGCAAGTGCAGCCAAGTATCTGCCAAAGTAATTATGACCCAGGCATGATCACGCAACCATTATTAAGTGCAACTTGCTGCAGAATTAACTTCATGCTGAGTCCGACAGCAATATAATTAGTAGTTACCAACTGTGCTGTATTAAGGTCATGCAACATGGGATGCAAATCTGTATCTCAGCATATTTAAACCAGTTTAGAATGAAGTAAGCCCGCTCAGATTGACAAGTTCTTTGTGAATGCAGGGAATTTGTCAGTCTTTTTACATCGTTGTTTGTACCAAATCTCCAGATCTTTACATGTGTGTATATATGTATATATCTGAATACACATATTTGCTTATGGAGAAGTGATAGTTGCAGCTGGTGCAAAAAAGGTACTTAGAGGTAGAACAAAAACTGTTCACTTTCCTCTTCAAGAGCCAGTGATGAAGGGAAAAAATAACCTTGTATTCAGTATCCCAGGCTCTGATTCCAGACTGGGATGCTCAAAATGGTCTGCTGGTTTTGACTGGGATAGAGTGAATTTTTTCCATAGTAGCTAGTTATGAGGCTGTGATTTGGATTTGTGCTGAGAACAGTTTTGATAACCCAGGGATCTCTTGGTTATGGCTGAGCGAGGCTTACCCAGAGCCAAGGCCTTTGCTGCTGCTCACAGCACCCACCAGCGAGTGGGCTGGGGCAGACGAGAAGTTGGGAAGGGGACAGGGCTGGGACAATTACTACATTTTGGTGCAGACATTCCTGTAGTCAACTGGTTTTGTGCTTTATAGGTGAGGCAGAGTTTGGATCCAGTTCAGAGCACCATGTAAACATCACTGCATTCAGTCCTTGGCATCATTGCTGCAATTCCTGCTCGGGTTATCTGTTATGCTAATTCTGGTCACATTTTTTTTTATGCTTACTGTCACTTGGGTGAGGCAGAGTTGTCTAAATTTACTCCACTCTTCCACCAGATACCCAACCAAACTCACCACTAGCAGTGACTGAAGCTGAAAGGGAACTGTTTGATCAGCAGCTCCGAGTTAGCTACTTTCTGTTCCATGAAAAGCCTTTTTCAAGCACTCTGTGAGATGCCACAGTATAATCTATTTTAATTTTCCAGGCGAGAAGCCGCACAGATGCCATTTGTGTCCCTTTGCATCAGCTTACGAACGTCATCTGGAAGCTCACATGCGGTCACATACTGGTGAAAAACCATACAAATGTGAATTGTGTTCCTTTCGCTGCAGTGACAGAAGTAACTTGTCTCACCACCGCAGGCGCAAACATAAAATGGTGCCTGTTAAAGGTTCAAGGTCTTCCCTAAGCAGCAAGAAAATGTGGGGGGTTTTGCAGAAGAAGACCAGCAATTTGGGGTACAGCAGAAGAGCATTAATTAATTTGAGTCCACCTTCCATGGTGGTTCAGAAACCAGACTACCTTAATGACTTCACTCAAGAAATCCCAAATATCCAGACTGAAGCGTATGAGAGCATGACAAAACCAAGCCAGAGCAGTGCGTTGCCGAGAGATCCGCAAGACCTCATGGTAGATAATCCTTTAAACCAGCTCTCCACGTTAGCCGGACAATTATCCAGTTTGCCACCTGAAAACCAAAACCCAGCCTCTCCTGATGTTGTTTCCTGTCAGGATGAAAAGCCTTTCATGATCCAGCAACCTGCTGCGCCTGCGGTCGTGTCAGCTGTGGCAGCAGGTATTCCTCAGAATTCATCTCCAACCAGCCCAGAGCCTCGTCCCGCACACAATCAAAGGAACTACAGCCCCGTGGCCGGTCCCAGCAGTGACCGCAGCGCCCACACCAGTACTCCCAGCATCAGTAACAGTCAGCCAAGTACTCCAGCTCCAACCCTTCCCGTTCAGGACCCTCAGCTTCTGCATCACTGCCAACACTGTGACATGTACTTTGCGGACAACATCCTTTATACTATTCACATGGGATGTCATGGATTTGAAAACCCTTTTCAGTGCAACATATGTGGGTGTAAGTGTAAAAATAAGTATGACTTCGCTTGCCATTTTGCAAGAGGCCAACATAGTCAACATTAACTGAGAACATGCTTTCACTTAGTTTTTTAACATATTACAGTATATTTTTCATACTTGCTGAAGAAAAGCTTGCACGTTCACATAAGGAATCTTCACATTAATCAACTCAACAAAAGAGGCAAATTTATGTTTTCGTAAAACTTGCCAGGGAAATTTTGTATAAGATGTGGTAGTTATTTTATATGTAGCCTTGCAAAAAAAAGCTGAGAGAGTGCTATAGGAATTGGAATATTGGAATGCATTTACATGCTTTCTTTGCTAAATTGAAGTTGCCTGCACTTAATCTCAATGAACATTCTACAAATATAGAAACAGGGTGTGTGTCTTGAAACACAGGATGCAATTATCAGACTATTTACTGGGCAAGACACACTATATTAACCATAAAATAGGAAAGGCAAATGAAGTGACAAGTGGTTACTTTGGATACACACTTATCCTTAAAAACTCAGCTACTCCAAACTAGAAAAACAAACAGAAGCAACTTTCACATACAAATTCATTTGATATAATATTTGCTTTAATCTAACGAAGGTTAATAATAACTTTTTGCTTAGTGTATTCTAAACTCTTCATGCTGGGACTCAAACACTAACCTAACTTATTTTTAAAGCTCATCACAAAACTAGCAGATAACAGGTTATTGTGAATGAAATGCTGGTAGGAAGAAAGAAAGAGTTAAAAAGCCTGTTATTCACTAGTAGTACAAAACAAAAGTAAATATTACACCTTATTTTAAACTACACTTACCAAAATTTTACGTGTCATTCTTTAAACACACATAATAAAGAGTTAGTAGAACTAATATATATTCCCTAAAAGTTTTAACTGCCTTAAACTAATTTGTACAGATATTTAAAATTTGCACAGTTAGATTTCTGTCTTGCTGATAGAAGTTCTAATAGAAACAAACAAGTTTACAAATTAAAAATCATTTATTCAGTTTTCTCTTGGGCCGAGTTACAACAGGGAGGTCGCCCGGATGTTTGAAAGTTGTAACATCTAGTTTATTGTAAACTTCAGCTCAGTTTGTCTTGTCACCTGCCCCAGGTTTTTTTGTCCTTTTTTTTGTGCTGGAAATAAGGAGAAAGGCATTTGAAGCCATCGTGATTAATGTTTGTAGGTGGCAAATGGTAACTAAAGACGTACATGAAGTCCATTGCACATGTTTATTGTTTTTTTTATACTGTACATCTTGCTTTAGAAGCACCTAGGTTAACGGACAGGCACTTTAATATAAACCTCAAGAAAACATCCTAGCAAAATTAATAAAAGCTTTCAATGTGCTACATAGGAATTTGTAGTGTTTCAAAAAAGTGAAGAACTGTTACTTTTCTCATATTTAGACATGCACTTTTACCTTAGTTTGTCTTACTTTAGACAAATTAAAGTTTCCTTATGTTTTCCCCTTCTACTATCAGCAATATATGGCAGCAAATATGTTTTGTTACATGTAGGAAGATTTATGAATGTTCTGCAAGTTGGAGGTTGGAATCCATATAGCAAATGTTTAGCTTTTTCAATTTATATTGTTACGGGAGCTAAAACTTCCCAAAGCCAATGGAAAAACTTACAATGACTTCACTGTAAGATCAATGCAGAAAATAACACCCTTCTGAGAATTTCAGATTTAGAAGTAATTTTGACTTTAATGAATTAAAAAGTTGGGAGCCAATTATGTTTCTGTCTACCTAACCTACCTACTGTTGAATTTTCTGTGCTTTAAGTAACCAGTTGAAGGAACTGGATTCTTGGTTTCACATAGTGTTGTAGTAACGAGGTCAAAAACACACCGTTGAAGTATTTCCAGTGTGGTAAAGGTGAATGATAACATGCTATCACTCCCAAAAATGTTTTTGGTTTCATGCCTGGTTCCAAATCCATTTCAGTGGATTTGTAAAACAGAATGTAATTTCCACTTTTCTAATGACACTCTTTAAAAGTTATTTTATAAGCAAAACCACAACTCTGTGTGCATAAACATAGAGAGTCCTGTATTTTAAGGACTAAAGTTTGACTGAATGGGAATCCAGTTGGAAGTTACTTCTCCTGTACAGGTTTATTAACATAGGCGGTTCTTCTAGTCAAAGAACAATGTAGGAACAATAACTTTCTTTTGATCACATATTGAGACGTTCTAAAATCTGCATCTGACTAAAATACAATATTAGAACTACAGATGTTACTCTTGAAGACCATAACAATTAGTAATTTGTAGAGGTCATTTTCCTTGCCTTTTGCTGGATGACATAAACTTCTATTCCTGGGTTCTGGGAACTCCAGGGAAGCCTCTGACCTGGTGCTGCTCTGTGAAGCACCTTCCAGCACTGAGTGATGTGCCGATCGCAACAGCCGAGTTCTCTTTGGCTTGCGGCTCCAGCCTTTCTCCCACTTGGGATGAGATTAACTCCAAGTGCACAAATATTTGAGATTTCATCCTTCTGTTCCATTCATGTGGTTTCTGATCCATTGAGACTTTCACTGGCAGTGCCTGTAAACATCATAGATGTTTTTTTCTTTTTGTGATGGCTCATGATTTGGCAATTTAGAAAAATGATTTTTGAGCCATGAGGCCCCAGAATGAAATTTTAAATAGAATAGTCAGGTTGCTAATAGAGGCAGCTGGTAGCAAGAGGAAAGCCTGTGTGATCTGATTGATTCCCTCATCTAGAAGGGAATCATTTGTTGTGGGGGAAAGTATGTTATTAATAATAGAACTTGATAAAACTAAACTCAAACCTTGCAAATTGTTGTTTAGAAGTGTTTTAATACTGCTAACTTAATACCATTGTTTCTGCTTGGAAGTACCTACGGAAAAGAAAATTAGCTTGAACATCTGTGAACCGTTGAACAGCGATGAAAATACTCTTCCGTCTTTCCTTGCGCAAGCTCCTGTTTGCAGGGGGTTCTTAGGCGGCTTCTGCCTTTGATGTCGATCCCACAGGCAGAGGTGCAGGGTGGATCCTGCCAAATAACTGCTCTAGACTGGGATTCTTAGTTTTTCAGCCTCATACCGTGTGCTCAGTTGTGCCAAGTGGTACCCTGCCTGTGTCGATTTCCTTCTGTCTGCTGAGTAGGTTTGGAAGGTATATTTTCACATTGTTTTTTCATGATTCTGTACGTACTATTTAATTTAAAGACCAGAAATAGTACTGGAAAATTGTTTGAGAGTATGATCCTGACAACTCCCCTGCACAAGCAGATCTCACTCCGAGTCAGTGGGGGATCCTTGTCAGGAACTGTGGGATCGAGTCCTGCATTTGGACTTTTCCTATTGAGTTCTCCATGTGCTCCACTGCACTAACTTTTGGTTTTGATTTTCTTTTTAGAAACCCAAATCCTTATATCATAAGGTGGTGATCAGCATTTGAACTCCTACTAACAGGGGAAGTTTGGGAATGAGCTGAAATTTTTCCATAGTTTGACTCAAAGTTCCGTAGTTGCAAAACAATAACTTTGTGGGGTTTTTTTGTTTTTATTGTAAATTATTATTTCATAGTTGTTGATATTTTTAACATGCACTATTTATAGTACCCTTAATACAGACGTTACTTTGAGACTGAATATTCCAATGAACATGCAAATATTAGGGCTGAAGATCTTAGTAGATATCTCGGTTAATACTTAAACCAACCATGAAGCAGCTAATAGGAAATAATAATTGGGTTTTTTCCACAGATAAAATGTTTAGAAGGGGAAGATTTTGACGTAAAATGTTGATTGGCATTTTAAAATAAAACTCTGTGCTGGAAGATGTGTTCCAATGGTGTTTCATAGCAAAATGATCTGTTGCTATTTGTTTTGTTCCAGAATGTTTAGGGGGTTTGCTTGTTTGGTTTTTGTTTCTTTTTGACGAAGGGAATGTAATTTAGAGGTCTTCACTGGCAAGTTTTGTAATAACTTTAAGCTTCTTCGAAAATCTACAGCAAATGGATGTTCTGCTGCAGGAGATCTATTCCCTGCTGAAGCATTTTTCATTGAGCAATCTTTGTGTATGTGCTTGTAAGTACCTGCTTTGTTAATAATGTGTATTTCAGTGTAAAAAGCATATTTTGTATGCAAAAAATGAAAGCCGTTAGAGTTGTAAAATAAATTTTATTGTGTAGTGAATGTTTTCAGATGACAAGGATAATTCTGAAATAACTATATCAAGTGTAGTTCATGTTGTGAAGCTTTGCTTTTGTAAGATATGAATAAAATAACACTTTCTAATTAAGCCTCATGTTAATTCTTAATTGCATATGATTCAACACGTGGAACTAGTGAACGGCTCCTAAGGTAAGGAAGGTAAGTTTACCTTTTGGGTAAGCAAGGAACACTCCATTTATGTTTCAGTCTGCTTAATTTGAAAATACTTAATTTTAGAACTGAACCAGGACACTCTTTAATTCCTCTCTGCTTTTAATTTTTCACATTCAATTGTTTTCCAAGTACTTTGGTTCCTCAGTCATATTTCATTATCAAGAGTGTCTGTATGTCTGAAATCAGAGGTTTTATCACGGTATTGTGGTTGTTACTGCCTGTGGGATGTCTCTGTATTTTGTCAGCAACTTTGAAGGCAGCACCAAATTTTAAGTTCCTTTGGATGCTGCAGTTCATCCTACGTGTGTGTACATGTGTGCAGCTCTCGAGAACCTTAATTTAACTGCATCTCCAATTCATTGTGCTTTGCAAAGCTTCTGTCAGGGAAACTCGCAGAGAAGCCAAGCGCCTGATCTAAGGAAGGTACTTGGGAAACCAAAGCAGGACTTGGATGAAACTTGGCTGCTGACATCCTGACTTTGCTGTAGGTCTGTTAACCCACCTCGTGATTGAAATGCCAAACTCATTTCTTGTTTTTATACCTTCCCGGGCACGTGTTTTCTGGAAACGCTTGTTTGACAGAGCAGAGCAGGTCACCATCCGCGATGCTCTTCAAAACTTCAGCTGGAGGAGGCTCTGAGAAGGCTGATCCAGCTTGGAGATAGTCCCACCGTAAGCAGGTAACAGGACTAGATGACTCTTGGTGTTCCTCCCAGGCTGACTTTTCCTATGATTCTGTAAAATTTAAAATCTCAGGATGGTTTGTTGTCAGCTTGATCTTCAAACAGGCTCATTTCTCTTCCATAATCTGGGAAGAAGATTTAGAGAACGCACGAGCCTCTTAGGAAGCAAGCTGCGCCTCTCTGATGTTTGCAGCTGTACTGCTGAAAGAGCATGGCCTTTTAAACACTCTGAAAAGCCAACCAATGTTTTCTATGTCATCATTTAAAAATATATTTATTAAGTGCATTAGTTGCCTCACGTTGGAATGAAGAAATTACACTTGTAGCAGGGTCAGAATATTGATTTTGTGTGCAAATTTGGTTTTTCAAATTATTTCCTTGGCGCAAGTCTTCCAAAAATTTGGTTTTGAGTTTGTTGAGTTGTTCTGCCAGGCTCTTCATCTCATTTGGGAGTATGTTTTTATCTGAAAGAAAATTAGAATTTAACTTCTAACTTCATGTTTCAAGACAAAATTTACAGACTTTAGCTCACATTCTACAAGTAATTTTGACCAGTGTGCTGGTTTTGACTGGGATAGAGTGAATTTTTTCCGTAGTAGCTAGTATGAGGCTGTGTTTCGGAGTTGTGCTGAGAACAGTGTTGATAACCCATGGATGTTTCAGTTACTGCTGAGCAGCCTTTGCCCAAGTAACTGTTACCCATGATGGAGCCCATCTGCTTGCATGCGCCGGGCTCTTGCTTTACCTGTTGAACTGTCTTTATCTCAACCCATGAGTATTCTCACTTTCACCCTTCTGATTTTCTCCTCTACCCCACCAAGGAGGAGTGAGTGAGTGGCTGCGTGGGGATTAGTTGCTGGCTGGGGTTAAACCACGACAGCCAGAGTTGTGAAGTAGATTGGCCTCAGTCACACCTGCAGGGCCAGGATACCTTAACAATTTACCCCAAGGGAATTTCATAGGTTTAATCTTATATTGCAGGCTCGCACCTGGATTATATTGCACGTACCTTTTGCATCCTTCATTGTCTGAGAGATGATGCGCCTGCATGTCTGATCGGCCTGATGGACAGCACTTGCTGCACAGATTGCTCGATCTGCTTCCTAGCCAGAGAGACCAACAGAAAGAAGAACACAGGCAAACACGCTAAACTTTATTTAGGCTGTCATCAATTTTTGAAGAAATCTTGGAAAACAAGTAACATGTTAGCGGGAACTCTGTGACTGGCGCAGTCTGATTCTAAGGAGCAGCAACTGCCAGAGACAGGTATGTGTGACATTAAGAAGTGAACGTTATTTTCCTCAGTGTCATGTTACAGCTCCAAAATCTTTTTACCACTCTAGTCCACATATTCTTAATGGTAGTTCAGTGGTTTAACTTAATTACGTGACAGAAGTACCCATTTCAAATAGGAGTAACTCTTCTGTGTATGTTTTTGCAATCGGGAAATACAACAGCTATTTCTCATTTTCTGTCATCCCTGTGTTCTGAACACAATTCAGGAATAACTAACTCACTTATTCACTGTTATTTGAAAGAGCTGTGATTGTGGAGACAAGCAGCGCTACCTTTTGCTCAGTGTTCTCTTCATTTGGCTTCAATGGATTTTCCAAAGCAGTGGCCAGCAAATTAATTATCTGCTCACTAAGGAAAAAAACCAAAAGAGTAAAACACATTAATCAAACAGTTTCACTGATTTTGTAATAACACCTCAGCACAGAAAAAAAAAGCTACTTTTCACTTAAATTTGAGGCAATAATGAAATAATCTTTATACAGCTAGTAGGTGAAAAACAGATGCAACTAAAACTACAGCCAATTATTTCCAGTCTTAATGTTTCAGACAATTGACATAATTTTTCAACAATGATTTAGAAATGCAGTTAGTTCAAGGCCAGCTCTGCCAAGAACGTTGGCTGTGAGTTCCCAGCAACGGGCATGTATTGTGTGTAATTGACTGGCTTCCAAAATTCCCCCATGGAATAAATTTTACATACTGTTTACATACAGTAAAAAGCTTCTACCCACCCATTTATGAAAACGGAACTTATTGAAAACTCTAGCATCAACCCAGTCGCATACTTATCCTCTGAAGTGCAATCAAAACTTTTCAGAATGAGGCTGTTCTGCTCCCAAGCATTCTTCTTGACGTCTGGCATTTCTATTTTTTCTGCCATTAAATATATTGTCTGGTCAGGTAATGGATCACTTCTTAGACGATTTCTCTGCAAGCAGCATTCAAGTGGGCACTCTAAAAATAACTGGCAGAAGCCCAAGGAATCTAAGAGAAAATAGACAATTTTACCTTTAAACTGTTAAAGTAAAAATTTCTGAGAGCAACATGCATGAGAAAAGCTTTATAGGAATGGGGAACTCCTGTGCTAGTTTTGAGTCTCAAAAGAATACAAACCTAAAAAGAATACAAACCATTTTACCTAGAAGGCTGCTCATGTAGTAATTTCTGAGATCAACATACATAAGTAAGGCTTTAAGTGGCCTAGCGACTTATAATAATATGGTAATAAAGTGAAATTGATGGTAGTATATACAGCAGGAATCTAGCAATTAAAAGTACTTATAACCACAGAATCACAGCATGGTTTCGGTTGGAGGGGACCTTCCAAACTCCCCCATTCCCACCCCTGCCATGAGCAGGGACATCTTCAGCAGCTCAGGTTGCTCAGAGCCCCGTCCAGCCTGGCCTGGGATGTCTCCAGGGATGGTTCATCTACCACCTGGGCCAGGCTCACCACCCTCAGGGGCAATGTTTTTTTCCTCATGTCCAGCCTGAATTTCCCCTCTTTTAGTTTAAAACCATCTCTCCTTATCCTGTCACAACAGGCCCTGCTAAAAAGTCTGTCTCCATCTTTCTTATGGGCCCCTTTTAATTCTGGGAAGGCCACAGTAAGGTCTCCCTGGAGCTTCTCTTCTCCAGGCTGAACATCCCAACTCTCTCAGCCTGTGCTCACAGCCGAGCTATTCCAGCCTTGGATCATTTCTGTGGCTCCTCTGCCCCCTCTTAACTTAAAGGCAGTTAAAGATAGCTGAATTTACAACAAAGCTGCAACAGTTTTCATGTGTAGGACCGAGAAGTAATTAATTACACTTGCGTGCCAGCTGGTGCACCTCGTGCCTCATGCTCTGGTAATAAAAATTGTCATCCAAGATCAGGTAGAGCGGCTCAGATGTGGCCGCCGGTGTCCAGGAACGTCCCTCTCCGTGGCTCCCCGCCGGGGCGAGCAGCCCCTGCCCGCAGCAGCAGCCCAGGAAGCGCTCCCAGGCCGGCGGGGCCGTGGCCGGGACTGACAGCGGCTCCCCGGTCACCAGCGCCCGCAGGACGCGCTCCAGGCACTGCAGCAGGTCGCGCCGGCTCTGCTTCCAGCGGGGCGGCTGCGGAGGAAAGCGGAGGGGTGAGGGACCCCGCACCCGCCCCAGCTCCCCTGGGGCCGCTGCGGGGCTCCCCGCGGTCCCTCCGGCCGCGGAACCGGGGAGGGACGCGCCGCGTTGCCTAGCAACCAGTGACGTTGATGAGCGACGCGCCTCAGCTGACCAATGAGAGCGGAGAGCGCGTAGAGGGAAGGAGGGAAAAATCGCACTGACCAATGGGGGCGGCCCCGTTGACTCCACCTCCGCCTCGCGCGGGCCGAAGGCTTCCGGCGGGATGAGTTCGTCGTAGGTGAGGAGGGCGCAGGCCCAGCCCGGGCGCTGCGGCAGGCGGCGGCGCAGGGCGCGGGCCAGGGTGGATTTACCGGCCGCCGGCAGCCCGCACAGCACGCACAGCCCCACCCGGGCGCGCCCGGTGCCGCCCGGCTGCTGCTCCTCCGCCGGCAGCGCCGCCGCTCCCGCCATCCGCCCGCGCTAGGCCGCGGCTCTGCGCATGCGCGAGACCGGCCCCGCGGGACGCCCCCTGGCGGGCGGGCGGAGCTTCCCTCACGGCGGCAGCGCCCGGCACGGATGTCGTTGTGTGCGTGAAACAGCCGGGTTTACTCGACTTTATTTCGATAATAAATGCAATAATACATTTTAATGAACCCAGAAGCGGCTGGCGATCCCGGGTGTGCCCAGCGGTTGTGGTTGTTAAGATCGTCAAATCCAAATACTACTAAGTGTGTTGACCCTGATGATTTCTTTTAAATTACATTAACGTCATATTATTAATAAGCTCTAAATTATAAAAAAAAGAAGTAATAACAACAATTTAATATTCTGAGGAGGTGACAGTTTGGCAGACATTCCTTGCCAGTGCAGATTTAGGCCTGCAATGTTTTAGGTTCGTTTGTCCAGCCCTTTGGTGAAATGGCCATCAAAGGGAGTAGAAATATTTTATCAGTGAGGCGATTCCTTCATTTATTCACTGTTTTTGCTGTTCCCAAAGTTCGCATGTGAACACAGTCCATATGTGGTTTGCAGGCTGATCAGTATCCACAGCTTTGTTCTTGCCACTGAGTTTTTTCCTTTTCCATTAGTTTTCCATTCGTTGCCGTTTTGACAAACTATGCAACTTCAAATATTTTCTTTTAAATTACTACATTTTTTTAATTGTCCTGTTTAGAATGACAGAAGTTACCTGTTGCTTTTGTAGTGGAGTCAGTTTCTAGCAAAAATCTCAAGCTGCAGTAACCAGGAAACATTAAACCACTGTTAAGTTGTGTAACGTATTCCCTGATATATGGATTTTCTATAACAACAGAACTGTTTTGTATAACAACAGAGATGGCTTGTCTCTTTTAGACTCATACATTCTGTCTACAGGGTTTCTTTCCATTGCTGCTCTCCCTATAGGAGGTTACTTTTCTAAATCACCTGAACTGGAAAGTAAGGCAGCCAGTAGGTAACGAGGCAGGATCCGGATCCCAGCTTTGATTTACTTACGCCAAAGATGAGGCTGAGAATGTGTAGGAACCACCTGCATTCCTGGTGCACGGGGTTCAGGTGCATTCAGCAGGTGCTATGAAGGTGCCCGACGGTCCGAGAGGTAGAGAGGCTGCAGAATTCCCAAGAGGTCTCTGCGTCCTCGTTTTCACAGCAGCGTATGATGAGAGGTGAATAAATTATGTCTGTAGATAACTGAATTCATTTCTCTTTGGCCTGCAAGTAAGGCTGCACTTCACAAGAGTCCTGTTCTCTGATGCTGTTATTGATTTAATCCAACAAGAGTTGACCGTCATTCTTCTATTTATAAAAAACAAGAGGTGAGGTAGAAGAGGCACAAATAGAGCCAGCAGCAATTAGCAAAACAATGGGATGTAACAAAATCTGTGCTCATTGCCTCTTAGCATCAAGTCCTTTCCAGAGGTACGTGCTTGCAGAAGGTGTTTTGGCTGCACAGGGAGAGGACTTGAGATTTCTTTTCAGACCAAGTTACTTGTCAGAATTGGTTGAGGGTTTCCCAAGCAACTTTTCAGACAACTGGTCTGGGTGGGACTTCGGGTCGTTGAGGTCCTGAAGGAATTGCAGGAAACTGGCTTTTTACTGGCTGCCTGAAGGGTGGAAAACACAGTTTGTGAAGTATTTCATGACTTGACACAACTGGTATTTCTAAACTGGTTCTTTGCCATTTTTAAACAGTTGCTGGTATTTCTACATATATTTAACACTCTCTGCTCCTCCCTCTCCCTTGTTCTGCCCCTCTCCTTAGTAGCATTTACATGTCCTTTTCTGTTCTCTATACAAGCAGTAAAACAGCATTTCTCTTTCAAGCGTTTAATCTATTTTATATCTCATGATGTTGCATGAAAAATCCTCCTGAGCAGGACATGAGACATTAGGAGCTTCACTTACAGTGATACAGCAATGTAAACACAGCAAACATGACGTAAAGAAGGTTTTAAATACACAAACCTTGGACCAGGGAAATGGGATATAGTAAAAAACTCAGGACTTGATGTGGCAGGCTGGAAAAGATGTCACAGAAAATCAAGGTGACAAAAAACACAAGAGTTCAAAGCATAGTTAATTATTCAGTATTAAGCTAGTGGTATTTTAGAACTGATTTTCATTTCCTGTAACATTATTCTTATTCTCTTGTAACGTTTTTTATTTATAATTTTTATTTTGTTTTATCCAGAGCCTGGCTGAGCAGATTCTCTGGTATTTGTCCCAGAATTCAGAGTTCAATCTTTGGCTGTTCTAAATAGCAGCCTGGTCCATCCCCTATTATTCACAGCCTGTGTTGACAGGTCAGGCAATAAACCCCATACTTACCCAAACAGAAGTCCCATCTAACACATTATAAATTATTTTAAATACTTGAAAATCCAGATGGCGTCAATGCATCAACAACCACAAAGTCATCAGTAACAATATTAGAGAAAAGGCACTGTACAATTTGGATTACTCAACATGAAATAATACAAATATGCATCTGTCTTACCTGATTATGTCTTGTATTATGACTTGGTCTGTTATTTTGCTTTGGTTGCTGCACATTGTTATCCCTGAAATAAAAACCACATCATCAGGCAAATCCCCCTGTGGTTTAACTACCTTCAGGATTCAGCATTTTTCAAGGGACTAATCTACAGCTCCGAGATCTGGGTTCCGTTTCCAACTCCATCCCTTTCTGGCCTTGGCAAATAAGTTTAATGTGCTATGATAATACAATTATCAATTAGAATTAGGAAAGTAAAATGTATTTTGGGAAAAAACGCTTGAGAACTGACAACTGGAGTATCTGGATTAAACTATAATACCTAATTGCAGGGTACTGGCTGTTAAACCACCTGCTACTACTAATAGTAGGGACGTCTTGTCTTTTAGGAGGTATGCAATTACTTGTATAGATAAAGCATCTAACTGGCTTGTTAAATTCACAGTATCACGGTATGTTTGGGATTGGAAGGGACCTCAAAAGATCATCCAGTCCAATCCCCCTGCTGGAGCAGGAACACCCAGGTGAGGTCGCACAGGAACATGTCCAGGCGGGTTTTGAATGTCTCCAGAGAAGGAGACTCCACAACCCCCCTGGGCAGCCTGTTCCAGGCTCTGGCACCCTTACTGAGAAGAAGTTTTTTCTCAAATTTAAGCGGAACCTCTTGTGTTCCAGCTTGATCCCATTACCCCTTGTCCTATCATTGTTTGCCACCGAGAAGAGCCTGGCTCCATCCTCATGGCACTCACCCTTTATATATTTATAAACATTAATGAGGTCCCCCCTTAGTCTCCTCTTCTCCAAACTAAAAAGCCCCAGCTCCCTCAGCCTTTCTTCATAAGGGAGGTGCTCCACTCCCTTAATCATCTTCGTTGCCCTACGCTGGACCCTCTCCAGCAGTTCCCTGTCCTGCTGGAACTGAGGGGCCCAGAAGTGGACACAATATTCCAGATGTGGTCTCACCAGGGCGGAGTAGAGGGGAAGGAGAACCTCTCTCGATCTACTAACCACCCCCTTCTAATCCACCCCAGGATGCCATTGGCCTTCCTGGCCACAAGGGCACAGTGCTGGCTCATGGTCACCCTGTTGTCCACCAGGACCCCCAGGTCCCTTTCCCCTACACTGCTCTCTAATATGTAATTTCCCAACCTATACTGGAACCTGGAATCTCAAGTGTTGAAATATGCATTTGTAGTAAGTGAAATACCTGTTTTCTCTTCTACTTTTCCTGCAAAATTTTCTCTTTATTGCATCACGCTTAATCACCGCTAAGATAATAATGATTACTATCGGCAACACGAGGAAGAAAAAAATAAGCAGACCATCCCGAAGTGATGTATCTAGAGAAGAAGAATTGAAAACATGTAAGATAGTAATCTTGTTTAAGCTCTTATTAAAGCATTTTTCCTGCTAAAACCACCTTCCTGTTCTAAAAACCTACAATCTTCAATTAGTTATAGATCAAAACTTGTAACTCCACTGAAATTTAGAAGATGCTACGATCAGAAAAGTAGGATTTGGCCTTATGTTATCACATGTTCTTTCTGCCTTACCCACCCCGTGTTGTATGATATACAAACTTAACCCTTTCCTATATATTTTTCCAAGAATTCTAAAGCAGACAGATTCATTTTGCATTTGCTTACCCACAACCGATCTGCACGTTTTCTTGGTCTTTCTAAGCTATTAATAAATAGGAGACATTTGCAGACATTTCCCCTGTTTTAAATACTTAAATAAATATCTACATATCTAACTATTTAAACAATGTAACAGTCATTCTAAGCAACTAATGTATCGCTTTTTATCTCAGACTAAACAGAGGTGAAATTCTCCCTTGGACCAACTTCCTTGATGTCTGCAAACCTACACATCAGATAATGATGTTTGTTTTTCAGGTCAGTGTGTGATTAAGCGTCTCACGCAGTAGAAAAGTAAAACAGTTGGAAAGAGACTGAAAAACCCCCTGTTAGTAGATTATTTCTCAGACAGCGGGGGCGGGATGAAGGGCAGTGTCAGGATCTCACCGATGTGAGCTGGACCGCTGTCCACGCTGCCGCCGTAGCCTGAGCGGTTGCAGAACGGCGGCGCCCACCCGGAGTCGCAGTGGCAGTTCCCATTGTTGTTACACACCTACGGGCGATACAACAGGGATTAGTCAGCCCAACAACGTCTCTATGGAAGCAGCCGCTTTCAACCTCCAGTGTGTTTGGACTTACACGTTAAGAATTGCACGTGGAAACTAGAAATATTGCTTGGGAATAAGCTTTCCCACTCTAACATCCCAAAACACTGAGTGATACTGATACCAGGAGTTAAACCTCTGTAAAAATGAACCTTTGTTTTATTTGCCTGCAATAGACTACAGTCCAAACAACTTTTCGGTTTCACAACCTTTGGACTCCGTTTTGATTTTTCAGGGAGACATATATAAATCAGGAATCACTACTGTCCTCCTCACAGGAATATTTTCCTTTTACAATTCAGCAGCTCAGTAATATTAAAATTTCTCATCCTGGGGTGGGTTAGAAGGGGGTGGTCAGTAGGTCAGAGAGGTTCTCCTGCCCCTCTGCTCTGCCCTGGGGAGACCACACCTGGAATATTGTGTCCAGTTGTGGCCCCTCAGTTCCAGCAGGACAGGGAACTGCTGGAGAGAGTCCAGCGCAGCCACCAAGATGCTGGAGGGAGTGGAGCATCTCCCGGGTGAGGAAAGGCTGAGGGAGCTGGGGCTCTGGAGCTGGACAAGAGGACACTGAGGGGGGACTCATTCCTGGGGATCAATATGGAAAGGGGCAGTGTCAGGAGGATGGAGCCAGGCTCTTCTCGGTGACAACCAATGACAGGACAAGGGGTAATGGGTTCAAACTGGAACACAAGAGGTTCCACTCAAATTTGAGAAGAAACTTCTTCCTGGTGAGGGTGGCAGAGCCTGGCCCAGGCTGCCCAGGGGGGTTGTGGAGTCTCCTTCTCTGCAGACATTCCAACCCGCCTGGACACCTTCCTGTGTAACCTCATCTGGGTGTTCCTGCTCCATGGGGGGATTGCACTGGATGAGCTTTCCAGGTCCCTTCCAATCCCTGACATTCTGTGATTCTCGAGGGAAATTCAGAAGAAATGTCTTTCAGCGTTAGTGCTAAGAGGTTTACATAAATTACAGATAAAAAGTGGAGTTAACTTTTCAAACAGATCAGAAAAAAAACAAAGCCATCTGGATGGTTATTGCTTTTATGGAGGGATTTTGTACCTGTCTGTGTCTTCTAGAAACAGGGCATGAAAACAGCAGCTACTCACCCCATGGTCATTACACTTCTGCTTGACATCACAGCTGTAGCCCAGATGACTTGCATCAACACATTCAAAATCAAAACAGGCCTGGAAAAAGTAATTTTCAAATATCCCATCCTTTTATAAACATACTATATAAATGTATGTGTTTACAAGTCTACAACTTTTGCTTAAATGTCAAGAAAAGGGGCTGAAAACATTCAGTACTTCACAATTTTATAGTTGTATTTGTCTTAGTTTTTCTTAAATCTGTGGATGTATTTTGATGGAATAACGTGAATAACTGATAGCACAGTTCACTGATTTGTAGCATTATGATTTTTAAAGAGCTAATTAATTGGTTTTGTGTGTATATCTGAAAAAAGATTGTTTTATTATATAATATATGCCATTATATAATATGGCATACAAACAAGAGAACTATGTAATGCTTTTGAAAGTTAACTTCCCACTTGGTGAAATACATTCTGTAATGCTGCTGTGATTCATCATACCTTCTTTTCTCCACAGGCTGTTCCATCATGAACTTGGGCAGGATCAGGGACATCTGATCCTAAGTCAAAGTCAGAAGACCAGCATAGAACCCCAGATGCGTTATTGACAACGCTCCAAGCAGGAAGATTTTGAAGACTGACAGACGTGCACTGGAGCTTGCCACACAGACTGTGCCTGTATCGAACAAATGACACTCAAAAACAAGGTAAACAGAAAAAAAAACCCTAATATTGGAGCAAATACACCATCCAGTCAAACCTTTTAGCTTGCACTTCAGGGAATGATTCTTTTAAATCTCATTCTCTAAGAGTTTGTAACAGAATGTATGTTTTACATTGAAGATTTTAGGTTTAGCTTTTATTTGCTGGTGACTTACTGAACAGGACATTTCTTGTACACTCCACCTCTCATTCCACAGTTTCCAAATCTATCTCCTTTAATATTCGCTTTCTCAAAGCACACATCAGGTGCTTTTCGTGCCCCTGTACAAAAAACAGTGAATCTTAGTAAGCCTGTGTTAAAAACATGAGAAAGAAAAATTGGAAATGTCTCTTAGGAGACTGTAAGCCCTTTTACATTAAATGATAATCCTACCTTTTCCATATATAGCTTCACATTGTGAATCAAAACTCTGGCACACTCCGTAGTAGCAATATGCCCTCATGTTGTCGCATGGGTAACCGTTCATGACATAAACGTCCTCTGGGCAGTAGGCGTTGCTGCCGTTGCAGTATTCAGGTAGATCACAGAGATTCATTTTTGATCTGCACTCTGTTCCTGCCACTTTAAACTAGAACCAGAGAGAAATACCACTCTACTTTTATTTTGCAACACAGGAAGTTCCAACGTGAAACAATGACTACCAGGAACCTTTTGTGATTTTAAGAAGACAAAAATGTTTTTTCACATCAATATGTAACAAGTATCCAAAACTTCCCTCAGTTTCATATGGTGTAGCTAATACTGGTGTTATGAGGGGTGGCTGAGGGACCTGGGGGGTTCAGCTGGAGAACAGGAGCTGAGGGGAGACCTTCTGATCTCTGAACTGCCTGAAAGGAGCTTGGAGCATGGAGGGGGTTGGTCTTTTCTCCCAAGTAACAAGGGATAGGACAAGAGGAAATGGCCTCAGGTTGTGCCAGGCGAGGTTTAGATTGGATATTGGGAACAATTTCTTTTCCAAAGGGCTGTTGGCATTGGAACAGGCTGCCCAGGGCAGTGGTGGAGTCACCAGCCCTGGAGGGGTTTAAAAGGCATTTAGACGAGGTTTTCAGGGACAGGGGTTAGTGCCAGAGTTGGGTTAATGGTTGGACTCAATGATCTTAAAGGTCTTTCCCACCCAAAATGATTGTGTGATTCTCTGATGGAGATCACTGCTGCTGAGCCCCCATTGCTTCTGTGTCCCATGAGGGATAACACCGAGCTGACATTCCATTTCTGAGCTACTGGCCAGGAGTCATTAGACACAAATTCTCTGCTTACATGCTCTCTACTGGTGATAATATGAAAATAAGAGTGCTATGATAGCTCTTTTCAAACATTAAAAATTACTAGTAATTAGTATCAACTTAGTTTAATAAAACATAACCTACCTTGCAATTTTTGCAGCACAGTCCTTGAGCGCACTGCGATCCAGGTGTGAGTTTGCAGGTTGCAGCATCACAACAAGGGTTGGTACATTCCTGGGGAACAGCCATGGACAAGGAACTAATATTTTTTACCTCAATATATAGCTAGGGAAGTACATCATCGAACCGAGTGCACGGACAAGCCAAACTTCAAACACATTGTCTCTCTTGCAGGTTCTGAGGCTGACATCCTTCTGCTCTAACAAAAACCAGCATCTGGTTTGGCTGAATTTTTCACAAGTCATCAGAACGTCATCTGTTTTGCTATGTTGTGGCACAGGGGTTTAGGACAGCTTTACACGTTAAATGGACACAAAAAGAAGCAGAACGCTTTGGATTTTAAATAACACTTATCACCCTTAGCCCATCTTATTTTCCCACTAAACTAGCAGTATGATGTAGCGAAATGTTTGTATGTTTTCATGACTTAGAGAAGGCCTAGACAATGGAACCAGGGTTTGCTGACAGCCTTTCGATTTATTGGTGTCCTTTTTGAAACACGCTTATTTTCTGAAGAACGACTCAATATATCCCATTCTTTGAAGGAATGTAAATTTACAAGGAAAATTCCTCAGATATTAATGCAAATCAGGGATACCAAAGGCCAGTATTATAGAATAAAGATAATACATAACATAACAGTATCCAGTTGAATTTCATTCATTACCTGCGGTTTGCCACAGTCACATTCTTCATTGTTATCGAGCACATTATTACCGCAGACAGGTTCTTTGTAAACATGACTTGTTTTGGGAGGATTTCTAAGGCAGTTTCCTTGTCCATTTAGAATAAAGTTCTCAAAATCATCAGCACTGCAGGTGCTGAAATTCCTGGATCCACTGGAAAGCATGATATTATTTTTTTATTATAAATATTTTACTTACAGGAAAAAATACAACTTAAGCCCTTAAAATATCATTGATGTATAATAAATATCATGTTCCATAACACTTGAAGATCATGAGATACATAATTTTTACTTTATTTTGCATCAGAGTACAGTACTAGAGTTAAAAATGCTATGGATAACATAAATGCATGTACTTTCCATCAGATTATCCTTTCTGGTGTCCTGTATAAAACAGGACATAGAAATTTCTTGTCTGTGCCTAGGCTACAAATGGTCAATTAAAAATACTTTCCAGAAAGACATTCACCTTAACTTGGAATCCCTAAAAACTCAGGAATGCATCTTCTTATAGTAGTTCTGTCCAATGTTCAATTACTCTGATTTAGTAATACAAATGTGGGTAGAGAAAATAATATCATATTTTTCTCTTAAGGGGAAGCCAAAGAACCAATGAACTGAAGGAAACATGGACCAAGAGGTTTTCTTTAAGTTAACTGTTAACACAATCTGTGTGAAGGATGCGTGTTTGCACAGAACAGTGAGTATATGTAAAGCATCCTCAGCAGGTTAAAAACAACAGCAACACACTCTTATCATCCAAAAAAATCCAGATGTGTTTTTAGGAATGCTACAAATAAAGAATGACCGGACTGGAAAACAGATAGCATTTCAAATGAATTAAAATTATGTCAAGACCTAAGCCAGTGAATTCCCCTCTTTGATTAAACTTTTCAAACAACTCCCCATTCATAAAAGTCCTTCAAGATTCATGGGAGTTTCACTATGTATAAGGCATAGTCGCTGCGGAGAAAAAACAGTTATTAAGATAAAATAACTGGAAATCTTACTTATCTGTGCTGTGCATAATATAGGACGCAGGACACCTGTTATCATCGTGTTTCAGTCCGAGATTGTGCCCCAGTTCGTGTGCAACTACTGTAGCGTGACGTAACATATTGTTATGATTCAACTAATAGAGAGAATCAATGTTAAAAAAAATGGTGAAACTAAAGAAAAGACGGTGTTTCTACCTACTGATTTATTCAAGCCACAAAGCTCTCAGAAGCTGTGAAAGCAGAACACTAAATTGTACTGTGAAGTGAAAGCAGCAAGGACAGTTTGTCACTTTTTATGTTCAGATAGGGTCAGATTCTGCCACTCTTTGTATTCCTTCCATTAAGAAAATCTTCTGAATAATAACACGGTTAATCAGTCATGACACTGATTTCAATGGAGTCTTCAATACCAAATGTACTGTTAAAGAATAGAATCTGCTTCTGAGCTTGTCCACATTGATATTGTAAGAACAGGAACTTCTGGAGATACTGATTCTGCCCCAAAGGTGGAGAAAAAAACAGTTTCTTACTAATTTCGCCCAATTTAAAATTTTTGACCATTGTCAGCCTTGTTGTGAGGGAATTCCAGACACTTGAGAATATGGTGCATTATGTTTACTTTCTACCCATGTAAGGAGTTAAAAACTACACCTCATTTTGTAGCTGCATTCCCACCCCCAAAACATGGTGACTATGAACTTTAATTACAGGAGGATGGGATTTTCTTATGCGACCTTGAGTTAGATGAATTACAAAAGGTGATCAGAAAATGATTTCTGGACTAAATCAGCCAAGTGGACTGGAAGTGATGAGGAGAGAAATGGGGAAATGCCTTTTTAAAATATAAATAAATATAAAAATATGCGCAAGTCTTTACATAAGAAACCTCATTAAAGAAACCACATGACTCCACATCTGGTCTCCAAGACTGGGGTGAATTGGCCAAATAGGTCAACAAAGAGCACATTCTTTATTAGGATGTTCTGGAAGGTACATCTATGGAAGCAGCCTCTGGCAATAGCAACATCTACAGCTCTGTGGTTTGTAAATGCTGAGGGGAAAGCCTTCCATTGCTCAGGGACCTCTTTGTCCCACCAGCAGCACATCTCTGATCTTTCAGCAGCTCCTGGGTTAGTTTCTTCTGTTAACCACAACATGATGTACTTACAGTGCTGATGGAGCCTCCCTGGACTTGTGAGCAGACGGTTCCCACAAAAGCCATTCCAATGGATCCACCATAAGTGCTTCTCCCTCTGCAACAAAAGCAGTTTGAAGGTGGTATTTCTGAAGAACGACTCAATATATCCCATTCTTTGAAGAGATGTAAATTTACAAGGAAAATTCCTCAGATATTCATGTAAATCAGGGATGCCAGAGGCCAGTATTATAGAACAAATATAATATATAATATAACATAACAGTATCCAGAGGTGCTGGAAGTTCATGATTTCTGCTAAAAGACACTGATGAGTTTGCAACAAATACTGCAAACAAATTTGGGCTTCTTGATGTCAAGAAGAAATTTATCACCGTATCAGGGCTTCACTGTAATTAATAATGAATATCTGGATAATATAGGTTGAAAATAATGATCAATCACCTAATCTGCTGTGGCAGTGCTGCTGAGTTCACAGAATCACAGAATGCTTGAGGTTGGAAGGGACCTCTGCAGGCCATCTGGTCCACCCCCCCACTTAAGCAGAGCTACCTACAGCCACCTAGAATTGATGAACTGTGAAGAATTAATGACAGTTTCTTGTCATTTTTCCAGGTTAAAACAGTTTGGAAGCTCAATGAATTTTAATCCAGTTATATACTCATTCATATACAACCCCCAAATTATATACATTAACAACAACTGGCAGTGTGGCTGGTTTCTCCACTGAATGAGAACTTACACAATGAGATGGCCAACATCATTTCTCGATCGTTTAAGAAGCTCTTTCTGTCTCCAAGAAACGAATCTACCCAGTACATCTCCAGCTGAACCATCCATTACAGATATGTGGTTTCTATCTGTCCAGATCTCTAATCCAACCAAAACAATCTGGATGTTTAGTGCTCTATACATCTGAAAAAAACCCCATAATAATAATTAGGCTGTTTCAGCTGAATTATGGAAGATGACATCAGTACTACTGAATAAGCAATACATTGAACATAGTGACTGAGACATAACGTCAGTTTCTTTGAAGCTAAATATAAAATATTTGTATTTATAAGCTAAAATATTTATAAATTATAAAATAAATAAAAATATCTAGAAAGCTAAATAAGGAAGGAATATATGACTGAAGGCAATCTACTTCATGAAGGTACCTAAACATTTCGTCCAGTTGCAGAAGTTGGAAAGACCATGTTCATTTATGTCCTTAGCTAATTGTCTAGAGGAGGAACTGAGAAGAGATGATTAGAGAGCTTATGGAATTGTTCACAGCGCTGATAGTTTGCTCAATAAAATACTAACAAATGTGAGAAATACTCCTCTTGGAAATCTAAAACATGATGGAGACCTCACATTCCTGGAATGGTCAAAATTTGGGAGCGCACAGAAATGGTATAAAAACACTTGCATTTCTCCCTCTGCTTGCACATCTCTTCATGATGTGACTTAAATGTGTTACAAATCGCGGTAGAGCTTCCAAATAGTTTCACAACTGCATTAGCTGTTCTTACGAAAACTACGATAAAGTAGAAACTACTAAATCTGGGCAATTTCTCTGACCTACCCCATCAACGTAATTAATCAGCTCAACTGTTTCCTTTTGCACCGCAGCAGGATCAGATTTCTTCTGCAAAAACTGTAAAATAACCCGTGAGAATGTCAGAGAAAAAAAATATTCATGAAGTAATAAAATGTATTTAGCATTGGATGATATAATTACCCTGTTGTGATCCACAACGACAAATAATTCCACATAGCTTTTCTGCGGCAGGACAGCTCGCTTCTTCTGCAATTTAGAAAACACCCTAAGTTAACATTAACTAATGAATTCAAGTTTTTTTTGCTTATCTTACTGTTTTCATTTCTTGTATTTTTAAGGCAATGATGCATTTTTAACGTGGCCTCAAAAGTCACTTTGCCTTAGATCTCCACATAAATACCTGCACGTCTGTAATTCACTCTGCTCAGACACTGGGATGCACGAGCTGAGTGGCAGCTTCATGCCTCTCACATCATGCCCACACCTGTCTGGGGCAGAGCTCTGCTCTTCTGCTAAAGGATTCTGTTAAATTCCCTTTGTGCTGCTCTGTTTCAGGATTTCCTGAGCAGTTTTGGGGTCCAGGAATATGAAGGCAACAAGAAAGTCACCTGCTAGGCCAAACCCAACTGCAATGGTTCCAAGCCAAAGCAAGAGCTCTGGACACCCTTGGCTGCTGGAACAGGTTGAGGGGAAGGCTTGGACTCGAGAAACAAAGGTATTTACCCTCAAAAGCTTTTCGCTGATAGAGGTACTGTTGGATAAAAATGCATATTTCACAGGCTGCTGTACAAACATCTCGTGATGAAGGCTGCCGTTCAGCACATCGCATTGGAAGGGGATATCCTGCATATCTTCTAACTGGTAAAACACGTGTTCAAATGTGCTGGATGCGTTGAGCGGCTCCATTCCATACCATTTGCCACCGATGTTGAGAATTCCTCTAATTATTGTAAAAGAATGAAAATTATTCCACATTTTTTTCCCTCGCAGTTAGGCATAGGTAAATGAACGGCAGCTGAATACTTAAAAACTGTAATTGTCCGTACCACTATGCTGAAATAAATCATCATCTTAGTTTATCATAGTGTAGGGAATAAGTTCAAATGCCCAACAGGATCTCAAAAGACAAAGCAGAACTTGCTTAAAACACTCGATGGTACACAAGTGTGGGCTTTCTGAAACAATTAGCAGGAAAGCCAGATTGTTACTACATGAGTCTGGACTGTGGGTACAGAGCAAAGGGTTTATTTTAGGCCTTATCTCTAGTCTCACTCCTATCCCCATGCAGCTAAAGTAATCCAGCGCTTTATAAAAAGATATCTTTTAAAACAGAAAGAGCGGCTAAAAGCAATCACCAGGGTCTTATGAGGACAACAGCAGTTTTGCACTGCTGAATGTAGCTGGTTATAACGATTTTGCGTTTGTCCATGGCTCAGAAAGACCTGGCACATGCCCACATGCTGTACCAGAATCTTTCTGAAGCTATTACCTTGTTCTCCAGAGTCTCAAAACTCTACTTAGAAACAGAATTCTCTAGTTAATATCTTGCGAAAGAAAACCCTCAAAAATGTGAGTTCAAGGTAACCAAAGGATTTGAGTCTGCATCAGTTTACAGAACAGCCTAAAGGAAATATCTGTTCTGCTTAGTGAGATCCAGCGTTACCTGAAATACCAGCATGTTGAGCATTTAATTCTTCATTTAAAGGAATGCTAGAAAATGTCATTGTTTATTCTGAGTGGCATCTCACTGGGACACTGTACATTAAAGATGTGGGTGAACTTTATCACAGTTGCCTCTTACTGCTTGTCAAAAACACATCAAATCGAACAAGGCTACTACAACCAATGAGTATATCCAAAATCCAGCTGAAGAGCCAAGCTCAGCAAACACAGGGGAGCGTGGACACGCTCCAAACACATTCTAAATATCTGTGCAATTTGCCGTGTGTGTCATTTTGCCAACTCACATAGACTGATTCTATGGGGAGAACACCACCATCTTTTACGCTTTAATCTGGCTCCTTTGTGTTTCTCAAATAAATATAATTTTCTTGTATTCGAAACACATAAAATTGTTTCAAATTGGGTTAAAACTTTTTCCACAGAATTTTTTCTTTAGAAACGTGCCCATTCGTAAGACAGAATTGTTCATTGGAGCTTCATCAGTGTTTCTTCTACAAAGGTACCTCCGGTTGAGACATTTGCATCAAGTAATAGAGGCCTGTGTTCCACCTCTATTTGGATCATGCTCTCTCTTTTTGTCTTTTTCTGCGAAGGAATTTTGGAAAAGGGGAAAAAAGTGGTAGTTGAGGGAAGCTATAAGACACCTACAGAGTTTCAGCTTCATCAAAAGGTGAAATATATAAAAAAATGCAAGATAGGATGGTGTTTTATCTCCAGCTGTATGATGAACAGCAACTGGTTTTTACTTTGCTACCGCACAACGAAGTAAAAAGCAAGATATAATACCTAAGGCCACCACATGTGCTCAGAGCAAGCATCGAGCCAGCAATTCCTTCAACAGTGCCGTGGTAATAACAGTGTGTCTGAAATGCAACAAAACCACATAATTAATGACAAAAAAAGGGTGTTGCTTCAAATGCAAACTTCTTTTCTGACGAGCCTTTTTATTTGCATGACATGAAGGCTGGCTAGAGTTCCCTATTCTGAAAGGAATTACAGAGTAAAATATTGACACGAGTACCTGCAATAGCATTTGGTCCCTTGGTTCTAGAAAACAACCAGCTTTTTAGTTTAACCCATCACCATATTTTAGCAAAATCTTTTCATCTACATTGCTTGTCCTGTTCTTAAAGGCTCCTCACAAGGGTTGATCTGAGAACATCTCTCACGCACAAAACACCCCATTAAGTCTCACTAATCTCACATGCAGTTGAAAGTTGAAATTAAATTCAGAAGTATTTATAAGGCTTGTTTGAAACAGGACCTAAAAACTACAGAGTTTTGGTGCTGCCAGCGTACTGTTAATTGCATAGGATGCAAAGGTGACCTAATCAGGTAGCTCAAATTCAACCTTGGCATAATCTCCTGGCATCTCCTTTCACACCTTGGAAAACAGTGATGCTGTGTCACCGTAAAGAGCCAACTCCCTCATCAGACACGGAACCTCCTGTGTTTTATCAGTGGTAACAGTTAAATGCTACAAATGTGAAAATCCACAAAAGCCTCTTTTCCAGCAAATATATTTTTTTCTGTAGATACTTGATGTGCATCACTAGCATTTTCCTCTCTGCTGCCAAAAATGCAATCAGCTTTCATTGTCCTGTTATAGACATATGAACACACTCAGAATTAATGGTTGTGTGTTCACTTTTGCTTTGGTAATACATTTCTTTGCATACGCATCCTTGTCATCCTCAGTTCTATCAAATTGTTAGTACAGCTTCAATTCATAAAGCTTGGTTTCCCTAGTTTGAGGAAACTCTGAAACAAAAGGGCAATTTTATTGTGTATGATACCTTGTTTTTTGATTGTGTTGCCTCCAGTTTCCCATTTTTCCCATAGGTATATAGCATAAAGCCTTCGCCAACAAGCTTTCTGGAAACAAAAATAAACTACTGCTCCATTAAAAGTCTAGAAAGCAAGACATAAGTCAGGAATCCTAGTAAGTACTACAGTCGGTTAAAATTCTGTTATTAAAATCCACAGATATGAAACAAAATACCTAAAAAATCAGCTGCATTTTTTGGAAAATAAGTTATTTTAAAATATTTTAACTGAAATATCTGTAGAGTAGGGCCTGACCAGACGCTGTTATATCATGGCCTGGACTATTACACGCTCAGGAATGAGGAACAACACTAAACACAAGGCTAACAACCCTCCCCCTGTTGAGCTGAATTCTAATTTTCCATAAGGATTTCCTGAACTCTGCTATCCTGTGGTGCTAATACAAAAATAATCAAAATAAATTTCTGCACAATTATAAAAAACATTATTCCCTTCTATTTGCCAGCTAGTACCATAACAGAAACGCTACATAACAGTCATTGTGTAATTACTATAATCTGCCATTTAAATGGTTTCTTCTGATTGTTTTCACGCTATATGCACCTAAATCCCAAGATGGAATGGTTTCTTAGAACATGCTACCACATACTTATTTTTCTTCAGTTTGAGGAGATACGTTCCATTTCTGGTTTTAATTGAGTAAGAGAGATTGTCATCTGAATGCTCCTGAAAACAGAACAAAAGATGCCACTTAATTAGGTGATTTTCTACTTGGTTCTGTCAGTTCCGTGTTTTCTTTGACAAGAGAAGTCCAACTAGTGTGTGTGTCTTCAGTATTAACCAGATTTACAAAACACACAATCCTAACCCTCGTGCCTTTCAAAGTCTTCGCAACACACTCGACGTTCTTTCCTACGGAAAGTTTAAATTCAACTAAGCTATAAATTTTAATGTAGAAGACAACGAAAAAGTACACAAAGTACATGAGAAATTAAATGTATCTGCCATTAGAGATTTGTAGAGGGAACGTAGAAGATATAAAGTCCACAGAAAGAATGGAATTATAAAATTTGTGGTGTTAAAAGGACAAAATAGAAGTGCTAGTAAAGCTAAACCTAGTAAAGTTAGACCTAGACTACCATGCTATATTCTCTAGGCTCAAGAACAGATGGTCCTAGGACGCTGGTGGAGGGGAGGCAGATGCAGTTGGGTTGAAGGTGGCTGGACTCGGTTCTCCAAGAGGGGCACAACCCACGTACCCACCCTGTGCCCAACTCCCACGTCGTGTTTCGTGACCCTCCTTAGGTAAATGAGCAGCAGCCGGATGAACGACTCACAGATTCTCCCTTCCTTAATCGGTTTGCACACAAATGACTAATGCTATTTCATCAGCAGTTACTTCACTAATGGAACTCGGTATCTGGAACAATGCAAAGTTACCTCAGAACTCAAGAATTAAGACTCAGGTGTTTTTCTTTTAACTCATTCATTTAACCTGTGCGACTCTGCCGGACCATTTCTACAAAGCAAGCATCAGCCCTTTATGTGACCAAGTACAATGAGCAAAAGAACATACACAGCATGGATGGTAAAGGTCAAGTTCAACATCTAATCTGACTCGGAGGAAATGGAATTATTCGTGTTCCTCCCCACTTACAAAGCTGTTACCAGGACTAGAAGTTTGAAAGGCATTCACTTAGAGTGAAATCAGAGACCTTTGTGGGAACAAATTCACTCTGAACTAGTTGAAAACACTTAAGAATCTGAAGAGATAGTGCACATTCCTTCACAAAAATATCTATATATACCATACATTGCGTGTGTCTGTAATATAGGACAGTTACTGTGAAAAACAGCAACATCAGAAGAAAAATTCAGATAGAATAACAAACCTCATGAGAAAATGAGTGATGTTTCTCTCTGCCCGTCAGACCTCGAGGAATAACTATTTCTAATGTAGAAAGTCTGGATGTCTGTTCAGAAGATGCACCTAAAAATAAAGTTTGAAATTTCTAAAGAATCAGAAAGGAAAAGTGAGACATTTTGTTGGCATCTGCCCAGTGCTCATTGCCAAAAGTCCCGTCTGACCTGGCCATAAATGGAGAACGAGCAATTTCCCCGGTACGGGACCAGTGCTGCCCATGCTCAGTTCGGTCTGTTCTGTCTCTGCCAGAGTTGTTGCATTATGCTGGGAAAAGTCACAGAAATCAATGTTTTCATTCATGGCCAACTTAGTTTTCATTTCTCACTGTTTAAACTAAATAGATATGGCCTCGTGTATTTACTTTCCGTATACAGGTATGTTTTCAATGCGCAGAAATGCTGTTTTGACCATAATCAAAGTTAATGACTACACCCCCCAAAACAACCTGCACATTCAAGGAAAACTTTTCCTAAACTGGGTGTCCAAATCTTGGCTTTGACTCTTAGTCTTAGTTACAAACTGATTTTTAAAAAAAGCAACTTCAAGTTAAAGCCGGGGACTATTGGAGCATGCAAAGAAAAACTATCAACACAATCTTAATTCTCCTACAGTCTCACCTGGATGACTGATTTTGTAACTTCGTCTATCATTTGTGAACATGTTTTCTTCCATGACTTACACTTTTAACTTGATGTACCGCAGAAAATTTATGCAGGTACCTTCTCTGTCCACCCATCTGCCCCCTCACAGTAATTTTTGAAGGAGCTGGCCATGCTAACATCTCACATAGAATTAATTTCCTTCAAGCTTTGTGAAATCACTTCGTTTGTGCTGATCTGTAAATCTACAGCAGGGCTCTCTAGGGCTGCCTGGTGGACATGTAGTACAAATCCTTTGATCCAGCTTTGCCAGGATGTTTCAGAACTTGCCAGACAGGAGAATATTGTATTTCCAGGGGAATAAATTCAGTCCCTAAATACCCTGGGGAATGTTTTTTACTGCTTACAGTGCCATTTGCTGTGGTTTTGCCTTCCAGCTGCTGTTAGATCCTGCACTTGCTCTTCTTCTCCCTATTGCTCCTGTCTCTACTTCTGTCCTTATCTTGATTAAATCAACTCCCCCTTTGGCCCTCTCCTTCCATTTAAATCCCTTTATTCCTATTCCTCCCCGCATTGCCCTGAGTGAGGAATACTAATGGTTGTACTCTGGATATAATTCTGCCACCTGCTGCCTGTATCATCTTGGGTCACCACGCTGCCCCTGCCATTGCCTAACGCTGCATTCTGTTTGTTCCAGTGACAATCAAATCTCCAAAAAGGTTTATAGCCTTTTCCATTGTACCAGAATTATCTCCAGAGCATCACGCTAATGCAGGAAGCTGAAGATAAGAAGTCTGCTGAGTATCTGGCTTCAGGTAAACAGTTATATAAAGATGAAAACAACCTCCAGTGACATTTTAAAAAATTGTGTGAACTTGGATTCATCTCTCTTTGTCTTAGAATCGTAGAATCATTTCAGTTGGAAGAGACCCTCAGGATCATTGAGTCCAACCATAACCAAGCTCTAGCACTAAACCATGTCCCTAAGAACCCCGTCTAAACGCCTTTTAAACCCCTCCAGGGATGGTGACTCCAGCACTGCCCTGGGCAGCCTGTTCCAATGCCCGACAACACTTTCCGGGAAGAATTTTTTCCTATTATCCAACTTAAACCTCCCCTGGAACAACTTGTCTTGTCTGCTCATCAGTCTGGTTTGAGAGTATTCACTTCGGTCAACAGAGACACACCCATTGCTTTTAAACAGGTTACAGAATAAATAATAACATGGGCTTTAATAACAAAAATGTTAATTTTTCTTTTATAAGGAAACAAAGAGATTTCTTCTCAGTTATCATTGCACAAAGTCACCCTCAGCCTCCCATGTTTCAGTCATCATTGCAAAGAAGCCAGAGGATCACCCCTTCAAAGCAAGGAGGAGGATTCTTCAGTGTAATGATGATCTCTACCTATTAGATAACATCAGGATTTTTAAAAGCCAGATGCAGGCAGCACACGTTTATCATTAAGGTCTGCCATTGCAACCAAAATGTGGAAGGTGCTATTAGCAAACAGCTCTGAAAAGAATATCAGCACTCAGTATTTACTTCTGGCTTTGCTCTTAATTTGCAATAGTTTTGTTATCTAAATCACAGAATCCATTCTGTTTCATGAATTAAGTGTATGTTGAACTAACCGTGGAAATGCAGTTCTAATAATTTAAATTCTGACACCTGAAAGCAGGAAACTTTTAATGCAAGGCATAAAAATATCACTTGCTAAGAAATGTTTCGTGTGTCGTATCTACAGCTAAAATCAGAAGCCAAATCATACATGGAAATGAGTTAATGAAGAACTAAACCAAAACTGTAGGAACTTCCTTCATGTTACTGAAGATCAAAATCTTTCTCTCCAGGCTTTACTGTTGATGAGAGTGACAATAACTGCAGTTGTCACAACCAGTGTCCTGTACGGAAGATGATGTATTTATGTACCTACTACATCCTGGGGAAAAAAAAAAAACACAAAAAAAACTCAACTATAAAAACCTTCAACCTATAATCTTTTCCAGACATGTTTTTCTTGAAGAGGATTTTCTCAATTAACAAGTCAGCTAATAGGCTAATACCTGGGGAGAGCCGTGACTCGATTTGACAGTCATTACAGTCAGGACCGGACAGTACAGACACTTTCTGATTATGTAACAAAAACTGAAAGCTTACCTTTTATCCAAAAAGGTTTCCCAGTTAAAGTGAGTCCAAAAGTGAACAAAACCAGGCTGTGTTTTAACATGATTAGATTTCCCGGAGAAACTACGACAGTATCCAAGCAGACACTGTGTACCCGGCTCTCGGCTGCAGAACTAGAAGAACGAGAACTGCCTGCTCGGAAGGTAAACAACAGAAAAAGCTCCCGATACCGCATCTCTGCTAAGGAAATGGGAAGGAAAATCTAATCCATTAGGCTTGTGAAAAAGCCTCACAAACTGGTTAGACAGCTTAAGGCAAACACAAAGCAGCACACTCTGAAATGCTGATTGGAGAAAGGGCACCAACCCCTGCCAGGATCAAACTGGTTTGCTCTGAAGGACTTTGATACCACGGTGAGATCATAGCAGATTAGAAACTTAAAATATTGCTACTGACAGATACGTTGTTTAGGAGGTTTATTCCGGCTATTGTCAGCTCAGTAAAAAACTCCCGTACAAACCAATCTACTCTCTGAAATGTCAGCTTCTTAGTTTTCAATGTTTTCATCTCTACTTTAAAAAATACAATGCATATGAACACACGGAAATCCCGCAAACACATGGAAATCCCCAAAACAGGGATTTTACTGAGTCTCTTCTATGTTAAAGATAATTCTTCTCACTAAAAGGCGTTAATTTTGTGCAGCTCATCGCTCTTCCAGGATCAAATTATCTTCTGAGGCATCATGCACCTCATTGTCACCCAAAGCGGAAAATAAACACTTCTAAAAGTGGATGCATTTGCAATGCATTTCAGAAGTCTCAAGCACATTTAGAAACTCAAAAAGGAGACTGAGACAGTTTTCGTGCTACAACATTTACATTAATTAACTTTAATTCATTCACTAATTGAAACAAAGCAAATCCATTTTTTCCATTGCTAGTAAATCGCATAAAACAACAGCTTCTGTGACAAAGAGCAGAGATGCCAACTACATTTGCAATATTAGCTTATACAAAGCCTGTCCAAGTCCATCTCTCTATTTTCACAGACCTAATTAATGCCCCTCACCCGAGCACCAAGAACTCGATATCCGTGTTCTCTGGTTTATGTCTGTACCGCGGTGTCAGGAGCAGCTTCCCCCGAGTCCAGAAGCTGGGATCCTACTGAAAATTAAATGAACTCAATCTTTTATTTATAGTCTCTCTCCGTGCAAGCCAGAGAATTGCGTTGCTCCACATGTTGCTGTTTTATCAAGTTCTGTAGTGCTTGACAGGCTTTTGAGGCTTTTCCATCTCTCCAAGAGAGCTTTGTTTTATTAGAAAAAAGACTAATATTGGCATTATGAGGGGTGGCTGAAGGACCTGGGGGTTCAGCTGGAGAACAGGAGCTGAGGGGAGACCTTCTGATCTCTGAACTGCCTGAAAGGAGCTTGGAGCATGGAGGGGGATGGTCTCTTCTCCCAAGTAACAAGTGACAGGATGAGAGAAAATGACCTCAAGTTGTGCCAGGGAACGTTTAGGTTGAATATTGGGAACAATTTATTCCGGGAAAGGGCTGTTGGCATTGCAACAGGCTGCCCAGGGCAGTGGTGGAGTCACCATCCCTGGAGGGGTTTAAAAGGCGTTTAGACGAGGTTTTCAGGGACAGGGGTTAGTGCCAGAGTTGGGTTAATGGTTGGACTCGATGATCTTAAAGGTCTTTCCCACGCAAAATGATTGTGTGATTCTCTGATGGAGATCACTGCTGCTGAGCCCCCATTGCTTCTGTGTCCCACGAGGGATAACACCGAGCTGACATTCCATTTCTGAGCTACTGGCCAGGAGTCATTAGACACAAATTTTCTCCTTACTGGTGAATGTCGTTTGTGAATGTCTCTCTACTGGTGAATGTCGTTTGATAATGTGAAAATATGACCTTAAGCATCTTTTCCAACCAAAACGATTCTAAGATTTGCCCACACTGCAGGTGTTATTTCCCCCAGACCGCCCCCCGTGTCAGCCCTTGCTCCCCGCGGGAGGACGAGGGACTCTCCCAGCCCTGGGGGCCGCGGTGGGGCAGACCCCGGCGGGCAGGCTCCGGACAGCGGGACGCCCGTATTCATCCACCGACCGGCCCTGCGAGCAGCCCCTCCCCGGGGCCCCGCCGCCGCCGCCCCAGCCGCCCATGCGCAGAGCTCCGTTCCCGCCGCCTTGCGCAGGCGCTTTCCCCGGCGGCCGCCGCTGCGGGCTGGCGGCGCCGTCCCGGCGGTGTCCGGCCCGCGGTGTCGCGATGGCGAGCGGCTGCTCGGCGGAGGAGGAGGCGGAGGAGGAGGTGGCGGCCGCTGACCCGGCCGCCGACCCGCGGGAGCCGTGCGGTGTGTCCGTGCGGTGCTCCTGGCCCTGCGCGCCGCCCCACGGGCTGGCCCGGGCGCTCTGCCTGCGGGGGGACGCCAGGTGAGCGGCGGCGGAGGGTTCGGTTCGGCTCGGCTCGGGCGGCTGCGGGCAAGCGGGCGGTGTGCGGGGGGCCGGGCTGGGGCTGTGCGGGCGGCGCGGCGGGAGCGGGCCCGGCGGGGTAACGCGGCCGTGGCGCTTCCCCCGCAGCAGCGAGGCCGTGGTGGTGGAGCGGCGGGCGGGCGGCGGCGAGGAGCCCTGCGTGCTGCAGCTGGAGTGCCGGCCCCCCGGGGAGATGGTGTGCGTCGGTGTCCTGAGCGAGGCGCGGAACATGGAGGTGTACGTGGGCGAGGAGTACTGCGGGACCGGCCGGGGACAGAGCCTGGGCACCGCCTGCGCCCCGGGGTGAGTTTGCTCCGGGACCCCGAACACCGGCTGGCCCGTCTCTGTCAGTGAATCACAGGATGGTTTGGGTGGAAAGGGACCATCAAAGCTCCCCCAGTGCCACCCCTGCCATGAGCAGGGACATCTTCACCAGCTCAGGTTGCTCAGAGCCCCGTCCAGCCTGAGATGTCTCCAGGGATGGTTCATCCACCACCTCTCTGGCCAACCTGGGCCAGGTTCTCATCACCCTCATCATCTTCATGTCCAGCCTGAATCTCCCCACTTTCAGTTTAAAACCATCCCCCCTTGTCCTGTCACAACAGGCCCTGCTAAAAAGTCTGTCCCCATCCTTCTTATCACCCCCTTTAAGTATGGAAAGGCCACAATGAGGTCTTCCTGGAGCTTCTCTTTTCCAGTCTGAACACCCCAACTCTCAGCCCATCATTCCCTGTCTGTATCTGAGGTCCTGCTCCTGGTAAACTCCTGATATCTGCACCATGAAAACCACTCAGCTTGGGCTTTCCTGGAGGTCTGTGCAAAACTGGTGAATGGGGACAGGCACCGCGGTCCTGGGAGAACTCCATGGTTGGACTCTGATCCTGAGGGTCTCTTCCAACTGAAAAGATTGTGTGACTCTGGTTCTAACCCTGGTGTGCTCCTCACAGCTGCTGGTGGCTCGCACAAGTGCTGCCTCTTTGATATAAGTCTGCGATTATGCTAATAGTTACTTTTTCTTCTTTTGTAATTAGTGAAATGTTTAATTTAGTAAGTTGTGAAGTGCCACGCTGAAATTTTGTTGTGTAAGACTATAGAGGGAGTTAGGACAGGTGCAACTCTCCTGTATCGTTTAATCTTTTTAGCCAACAGATCTGCTTGTCTCTTCAGCAGATCTCTCTTAGATGATCTTTACCAAAAGATGTCGTTTCTTTGATAAATAGTCATCTCACACTTAAAGAGCAAGAGAGAAATTAAAAGATGTGTTTCCCCCTTCCATCCCTGCTTTTTCAGGGGCCCTAAAGCAATGTCTCTTGTTTTTAAGTCACTACATGGCACATCTGCCGCTTAATTAGCTAAATAGAAACAACCAACTCAGAGCCTCAGGGAAGGTGTGTGAGTAACATACTGAGCCTCAAAAGCTTCTGTAGTAGGTAATGTACATATGCATACAAATCCTTTTGTATATATGTGTCCAGTAAGATTCAGTACAAGTTGGATATATGCATTGAAACTGCTATACCACATTAGAAATATGTTCCAGTCAGACTTGGTTTTTGTGTAAATATTCACCGATATAGTATATTTCTACTAAAGAAAAAAGTACTTCTTATAGTGTTGTCTTAGCTTGTTTATTTTATTTTTTCAGGGAAACTGACAAGGTTACTTTATACAACAAGTACCTTAAGTTCGAATGCCCTGCAACCTCCTGTAGAATTAAGGTAGGGAATTTAACATAACTGTTTTACTTTTGTCTTTTTAATCACTTAATTGACTAAATTGCTTTGCTCTTAGTCAAATTATTGTTTTTATACACTTTGTCGCTTCATATAATCCATTAAAAATGTGTTAGATGATGGGCGCTTTGTCTTGATGGCAGCGTTCTCCTTTTAAATTTGTATCACCATTTTCTTTTTATGAAGGCTTAATATTTATATGAGAAAAAGAATAACCTCCTAGAAACAAAAAACCTTCATAAAGCAGATAAATTGCAAGTAATCAATTTGAACTGTTAACTCTGATGGGGTTAAATAACCTTATGGAAGTCTGTATGGTCACTGCTCTTAATGCCTGATGTATCTGGGTTGTTCACCTCTGTTCCCATCAGAATTTTCTGAGGAGTAATAGCAAGGAGAAATCAGCTTAATTTCCCTGGAAAAGCATTTGGCATTGTTTTTCCCTTGTCCCATACATACAAATAAAACACAAAACTGCTTTTCTTTCCTAACCAAAATATTTTTCTTCCTTCTTGCAATAGCTGCTCTCCATTGGTGAGAAACAAAGAGTGCTCATCACTAAAATAGTTGTGCAAGTGAAAACAGTGTCTGCAAAACTAGCAACTGATTTTCCTTCACTAGGCTCGAGCATAGATCTAGACAGAGTGCAAATGATAATGGAATCCATGGGGTCCAAGTTGTCTCCCGGTGCTCAGCAGCTCATGGACATGGTCCGATGTCAGCAGAAAGTAAGTCGTGGTGCTTCTCCTTAAATGTAGGTAGTGCTGCTCTGTGACCTTACCTGCTGTAACAGTTAAACGTGTTCCCAACCGATTTGGTGAAAAAGATTTTTTAAAATTACTTTTAATTTTTAACCCAGACTTTTTGCTCGTTTAATCCTGGTTTAGCTCTTGCCAACCTTAAATAAGGAGTGCAATGAATAAAGCTTCAGGAATCGCTGTGCATACACCAAGTGCAGAGTTAAGAGCTCTGTATCATCAACGTTTCAAACTTCACTGCCACCCTGCCCCTCCTTTTGTTGGTGTCCCTTGTCACTGCCTGTCAGTGGGTGCATTCCCTGTAATGTTTGGGGTGTAGGTAGATGGGCTGGTTTGTCCCCTTTCTTGTCACTAAAAGCACGTCGCCTTCAACTAAAGGGAATGTGCTCTTACAGAGCATTTGTTTGATTTGGATCCTAATCCAGGCTATTTAAACAGAATCCTGAATCCATCTGATGTTAATAATGCTCAGTCCTTGGACGCAGCGTGGTAAAAATGTCATCTGTAAATCTGTTTTGTGACTTAGAGGCTGACAAGATAATTAACACATAATACGTACAGGGAAAATCTTTTCCTGTGCTTTTTCCTAAGAGTACAATTCACAACTGCTTTAAAATCTTTACATCACACTAGTAGAATGCTGTAATTATTAAGAGTTATAAAGTACCTATCATTATATAATTTCCAGTGTGTTTTAATACTTAAATATTAATCGTGTTGGTTTTCATCCCATTAGAACAGTTTACCTTTTGGAGACAAACTGAAATGGATCTTTGGGAAAAACTCAGACTTTGGAGGTGACCTCGCAGTAGATGGGTTGTGCAGTGCAGCTCTTTCGCCATCACCAGATCAACCAGCCAGTGAACCGTTGCCTGGTAAAAACCATTTAACAAGTGAAACAGCCTATGAAGACTTAAAAACTGGTCATGATCCGAACACACAGGTACCTGAAGGAGAGAATACTTCTGATTCTGAAAGACTTACTACCCAGCAAAACACAGTTGACCTCAGAAGTTATTTTAAAGCCGTGGGATCCTTGCAAACGCAGCAACAAGCGAGCGAAACCCCAAGTGTAGCCAATCCACAGGTTCTTCTTCCTTTTCTTCAGAACTTGTGCAGTCAGGTCAATCATCTTCGGCTAAAAGATGGCGATAGGCGTTTTGGTAAAAATGTGGTGACTAAAGAGGAAGGCATTCAGTGTGACGGGTAAGTAAAGTTTGGTACGCTTATTAAATTAGTGGTTTGTTTATTCACAAGTTTTAAAAACTAAAATACATAATGTATTTTATTCTCATTAACAACAATAGCGAGTCTTAAAATACGTGTAAGGCTGTATGGCGATGAACATGGTTAAAATCAGTTTTCCAGGTGAGCTGCTTGAATATAAGAGTTTTTTCAGAAGAAATCATACCATTTGTTGTTACTAAACCATTTGTCTTTTGCCTCCACTTCACATTTTATGATTTCAAACAAAAGTATAATCTTTCTGCAATTTCATATACATAGAGTTTGTCTTTCTCATCTAAATTTTCATTTTGGCTCCTAAATTCTTAGCTCCAGTTTTTCACAGCATGTGCCACGATCTTTCTGCTGTACTTAGTTAATCTCAGCCCACTGATCTTTCCTGTCCCTCTTCATTTCTTGGCATTTACGTTGTGGTAGTAGCAGTGCACCCAGTTTGATGCTTGAGGAACAGTGGAAATGGTGAGATGTAGGAATTGGGACTTAATAAAGCCTGAATATCTCCAGCTCCTGGGAAAGTGCGGTGTTTTGAAAGAATTGCATAGTTTGTATAACTCTTGAAACACTTTAGGTGGGAAGAATTTGAACTCGGTGTATACTGTTGAGTTGTGTGGATTTTGTTTCACATAACTAAGCTGCCTAATGTGTGATTGAGCCTTTGAAAAAATAAGGTTGAAAAATTACTATATACCCTAGCATGTTTATAGAAAAATTCTGAGATTGCAGATGTGACAAGCAGGGTATTTCACTAGTGCTGAAAACCTAATACCTTCCAAAGCTTATTGTCTAATAAATGAGCTTTACATTTAAAATAAGTTCAAGTGTCCAGGTCTCTATCATGCCTCTTGTCATTAGAAATGGATTATACTTATTCTTATATTTGCTCTCTTCACAGAGTAGAACAACAGCCTATTTGCTCCTATTTGGAAAAGATCATCTCAAAAAATATGGATCTGATGGAGAGAAAACTAATGGACTATATTGATCGCCAGATCCAGGCTCTTCAGACACATATAGATAATAAAATGGTTCTCTTAATGGACTTGGTTCAGAACTCAAAGCCAAACAAAATTTCACAAGCGCACTATGATTCTAACGAAGGGTTTTCTAATGGGGAGAGATAGATGTATGTGGATATAGGACTTCAGTGTAAGTACTTCAAGGGCAATTATACTTTACAAAGCTTAGTATTTATGGAGTTATAACTGTAAAGAACCTCAGTGTTGTTTACTTGCATTTTGTTACTGTAATTCTATCCACTATTGTACACAGTTGTTAGTTTTATGGAACATCTTAAGAATGTGTTTTTTTTCCTAAATGCAAGAATTTTGTATGCCCTTTGTGGCTTATTTATTTAAAGCGCATTGCTGAAAGCCGTAGGAAACACAGTTCCAGTTTGAACAACGGAGAAGTACTCTAAATAAACTGAATTACAGTGTATCTTTTTACCTGCATGTAATCGTTTCACTTTTTTGTTGTCTTCATTTCTTTGATGTGTAACGTGTTACAAGTAGAATGAAATGTAGTTTCTTTGTGCTTTCGGTTTATTTTCATGGCTCTCCTGTTGAAGATGTTTATTACTGCATCTATAAGAGGAAGGGTAGTGCTGGCACTGCCTAACTTAGGCTGTTTAAGCAGTCAGGTTTAAGTTGAACCCCAGCCTGGGTTCTTTGAAACCTCGCTGGCTGCACAGCCACCTCAATTAGCAATCAAGGCTCCTTAAGTGACATCTAAACCAAGGTTGTCATTATTTTTTCCGTCCTAAATTAATTGAGTTGTGCAGGAACAACTGAAATGAATATGTACTTGGCAGACCTGTTAATTATCCATGCTTTGTTATCCTGAGAAATGTAAATATTTAATTTGTGGTTGCTCTCAAGGGGACTTTGTTGCCAGATGGGTTGTTCTGGGGTAGGATCTCCTGCATGTCACCAACCTGAGGCCAGAGAAGGAGCCTTATCGCATCATTTCTACTTTGACCTGTTGGGATGAGTTCTACCCGTTGGGAGGTAGAAATGTGACTCCAAGTCCCTCTTTTGTGGAAGGTCAAGCTTCATACATCACTCTGTTTGTTACTCTTTGAAATGTGGGGTGCACCATTTAACTGGGGCTGTACAGGGTCTTAATGGTCAACCTTGAAGTTGGGTGAACAGACGTTGATTGGTTTTGGTGTCTAATGTGTTAGGCTAAACCTCTTGATGGGGAAGCAAGTGTTGACTGAACAAGCGGCACAGGCACGTACATTCAATATCTTTATCTTTTACCTACTATTTTATTCTTCTCCAGGAAAACCGGTGGCTTTTGAAGACTGTCGCATCTTGGTGGTAGCAACTCAACAGGAGTAGATTTTGGAGAGATGATGATTTGCTTGGAACACACATTTCACAGTTGTCCCTTAGCTCTGTTCATGCCAAATGCAGTTTCAAAGTGATTAGAGAACAAAGGGCCTAAATTATCTTGTACTTTACAGGTCGCTTTACACCTATAAAGTTATTTTTTTACTTGCTAAGAAACACCCTGAGGTAGACACATTCATTTTCAGCTCAGTGATTTAAGATACAATGCTGGCTTGAGAGGGTTTTTCTTTCTAATTACAAAAAAGTTGAAATACGTTTCCAAGCATTGTTGTATTCCAAGGCTGTTAGTTTATTGCTTTCTTTAGTTGTGGTGTTGGTCTTTTTTTCCCCTCTGCCCTCTTTGGGTGACAAATCTGAATAGAAGTTGACACATTTGAAATATCCCAAAGTAGTTAATAGGAGCTCTGGAGCTTTTGGTAGCTGTATCCCGCTTGATGTTTGATGTGATATTTTAGTATCACAGCTACCACGATGATAATATTTGATATTAAAACCACAAATGAAAGAGTGTAGAAGTTGTGTTGTTGCAGGTTTGGGGTTTCTTCAGCATCTGGTTTAGTGAGGGATTCTGTGTAGAGAAAAAACAAAGTGCAGTGTTTAAAGTTTTGAGCACCATGTCATTTTGGTTAAAATTAAATAAGTGTTTTTCTTCAGATGTTCTAGTTCTGAGGAGCTGGCCCACGCCTATTGCAAATTCTGAGCCTGTATTACTGAAGAGCTGTAAAAATATGTAATAATTGTGCAAAAGAGCATCACAATGGTACCAAACTCCTTGTTATTGCTGCAGCCGAGTTTCTGCCAAGCGGGGCTGTCGTTCCTTCAGAACCGGCTGGATGGAGACGCGTTGCTGCAGCAAAGCTGGGCAAAAAGAAACTCGTGGCTCTAACTCTGCACCTTCTAATGCTTTTCCAGCTGGTCCTCAGTAAAACTCGGTATTTTTATGTAAATCGTGATACTATGAGAATTAATCTGTGCTTTGTAGTACTCTGAGTGCGGTCTGTTTGCACTTGAATCCCTTTCACATGATAGATGTGCTCAGTTTCTAGTGTGTGGATGCAGAATCTTTATGGAAATAAATGGGAGCGTGATTAAAATGCAAGAGTTCAGAGAGGCTAATAATTATCAAAAAAAAGGAAGAAAATATGCCTACTACTATTAAAAGCACGATTAATTCTGATTTTTTCCTAGATGTGGCCCTTGGAAGCATGTGGCACAACATGCTTTTTTCGGATGAAACCTTGGGCTCAATAAAGGTTAGAACAATGAGCATAGTGCGAGTAACAATACAAGCTCTTTAAAATAGCTTTTCCTTATCTTGTAGTCTATGTTAGCTCTCATACTCACCCAGACCGCTGCAGAACTGGCTGCAAATTGTGCTGGAGAGTTGGGGCACTAAAGCTTAATTGTCTTGTAAACAGCTTTGCGGTTCTAATTTAAAAGCGTGATGCTTTAGATTTCTGCTCCAGTGACTGTCCTCTTCCTATTTTTGTTCTAACAGGTGATATGTGCAGGGGGAGGATTTAACCCAGCATAGAATAGTAATTAATCTATGCTTATCATTTGGCAAAGCTGCTCTGTAGTATCAGCAAATAAAACTGAGTGAGTTGAGTGGGCTGTTGTAAACACACAGGTTATAACAACGCTTGGCTATGATTTGCAACCTGCCTTTTATGTGGTCTGTGACTTGAGAAATGAGCCCTGCTTCCTATTTATGCTTCATCGAAAAATGACACGCTTGAAAATCTGAAATCTCTTGCCATTTGTGACTCTTTCTGAATACACAGATCCTGCCTGCGCTACTTTCGTAACCAGGAGCGAGTGCTGCTTTGTCTCCTTAACCTGGAAGAACATCAATCTGTCGATGAGTTCTGGGATCTCACAAAACACGAACTGCCTTGAACCTGTTGCTCTGATGCCACAAACTAGTGTAATTCACTTATTAGTGGAATGAAGGTGATGGATTTACACAAGGGAGGAGCTTAATTTATCTGTTGTTCTTACCTGAGGCACCAGCAGACCTGAGGTCTCTCTTCAGGCGGATGGGACCGACGACAGTGTTAGTTTTCCACACGTATGAAGGAATATCTCTTTTTTGCCTGGAGATGCAGCCTCTGGTACAGCGAGAGTTGGTGTCATTGCTGTCGCAAATTACAATATCACACTGGAGATAAACTGATGGGAAGTAGCGCAGGAACCTGAAGGCGTTAAATTTGAATCTTCCATAGTGTTCAAGTGGTGGGTAGGTCACCACAGTGTCGTCTTTATTGCAGCTGCAACAGAATTGACAGATGTGTTAAAATAGCCCACATGTAATAATCATTCCTGCAAACTGTCAGCTGTAACCACAGCACTTAATTGCGGCATTGTTGTTACATGTGAGCGTACAATGATGTGCTTTTTTCCTCCCCCCAGTGCAATGCGGTGCTTGTTTTTCCCAGCTCTGTTTATGTAATGCCTTTAAATTTCTATGAAATTTAGATTTCAACCATGTTCTGCTGAATAAGATAAGTAGGAGAGAGACAAAAATAAAGGAATGTCAGCTATGGTTGACATTTAGATGGTATTACCATCTCCAAATACGTGAGGAAATAAAGTTAATGTAGAGTCTTACCCGCTTCTGATTAAGTCATACGTTGGTGATCCAAAATCGGATTGTGGCGATGCTATACAGGTATCGACAAATACCAAAAGGTTTGGGTCAGTGGAATGAAGACTGACTTGAGTAAAAATAGTTTGGTTCAGGTCTATGTAATATGGGGACTCAAGTATAGGATTGGAGAATGACTCCGAATCGTAGAACGATATGCTAACATTGTACCGTCCCACAGAGGTTATGTTTTGGATTATGTTATTTTTTGTTATGTACATGATTTCTACGGTTGAGTTGTTTTCCATTTTGCATTTTGCAACAATCTCTACGCTCTTTTGGCGGGTGATGACGTTCCCAGTTGGAGAGAGGAACACAACGTTGGTGTAAGTGATGCTCTGACCTTCGTCCTGCAAAAGGAATCGTATGGAGGGCTCAGTTGTGATTGTATGAGCAGCAACACTTGAAAGCAATTGTGCTGAAGTTACAAGTCCGCCCAGCTTATCAGAGGCTCGAGGTACCCTTGAAATGTGAAAAAGGTTACAATTACAAAAACATCATTGACCATCCTATTGTTTTCAAAACACTGAACGTGCTCAAAAAGGTTAAGGAATGCTGCACAGTGTGGAAAATACCAGAGCTGCGCTTTTGGGAATGTTCACATTTTAGGGTTTTTCCCCTTTTCTTGTGACTCTAGGATAAATCCCAGCCATATCGCTGGCAGAGAATGTTAAATTGCATACCTAACGTGGTACTACTTCTGATAACCTGGAGAGGGAACGAAACATTTGGGGTTAATCCGTGTGGATTCTCCTGCCCTCCCTTTGAAAGGAAGAGGAAAAATGTTCTTTCTGCTTCAAAACTGGAAACATATAATTGGGTGAGCTAAGTAAATCTGCTGTTGCCTCATTGACATCCTGTTCATAAACTGCTTTTACAAGCCCCTGTCATTCACAAGCTATTGTTGGCTTCATGTGACATGTTTTTCCCCCTTTACCTGTTTAATTGTTCCACAGCTGCTTAATGGGAAGGAAAAGACGACAGAATCTGTTACAACTGGTCTGCAAGATGGATCGTTCAGGTGCAGGTGGGTTTCGTCATAACCAAGGGAGGCCAGGTAAGACTTGCTGAGAACAATTGTCATGCTGTCTGAAGAGCAGGTAAGGGATGCTGCCATTCAAAGAGAAATTTAAGAGGAAAAAACACAGGACAAAGCAGGTTACCACAAACTGTGCTGCGCTCGTTTCTCCTTTAGGCTGGATCCTTGAACCCGTTGCATGGTTCTTGATTTGTCCAAGTCTGAAATGGCTCATCCCCATTTGAGGCCGTGCAGAAGTCAGGACAAAATTTCATGCTCAGCATAAAAAATATTAGAGAAGCAAAACAGTGTAAAACTCATGGCTGGAAGTTTAATTTTAAATCCAGTAACGCAGAATAAATCACAGCCTTTTTAAAAGGGAAAAGGAATCAAAGTGCTATTGCAGAGTGATGGGTGAGAAAATTGTTTTATGACAAACGCTGAAGCTTTAGAGGGTCCCTTTCCACCTCAGCTGATGAGAAGGTGGACATGCAAATGTGTGGAACCAATAAGGAAAGTTAACCAGCTCTGGGGGAAAGGAATTACAAGACACCTGAACCCCATTTGACCAACCGGTGTTGGACCATTTTCCTGAGTATCTCGGGGAGCAAAAAAACCCATTCAAATTAACCAGTCAAAAAAGTTTTATCTTTACATCTCGAGGATGCTAACAATGCCTCTTCTGTCCAAAAGAAGGGAAAACTCAGACTTTTAGTGGTGCTGGCCAGAAAAATGGACAAAAAAAGTGAAAGAACAGACTTTCTTTTGCAATGGGTCAGTTAATAACTCACACTCCACAGGTGAGACTAACGTGGGACTTCTGTATGTAAAGAAGGTTGATGGCTGCCGATGAAAAGGCTTAAAACCTCCCTATCAACCATCAATTCTTTTTGGTATTTATAAGGGGAGGAAAGAACTGTGTGTGAGAATAAGAAACAACACCCTCTGCTCGTATCGAGTGCACTCACCATCGGGCTGCACAGGAGCGGGCAGCGGAACGCTGGTGTATTGAGCCGAAAATCCTCTGTAGGAGTTGCTGTCGTCTGTGGACAACACGACTGTCATAGCGTTTGAGGAAGACTCAAATGAGGTCTGAGTACGGCCACAGACTTTTCCTATTAACCCGGTGTTAGTGGTGGGACCGTCATAGACCGCCGTGAAGTCAAACCGGCAGTTTCGGTCGAGTTCCAGGCTGTACACAGAAACAAATATAATTACAGGGAAATCTGAGTGGGGAGAACGTTGCTCATACTGGGTGGAGGATCTAGTGCAGATGAAGTGTATGATGAATCTGGTTGACTGAAATAAGAACGGAGAATAAAATAACACATAAATAGACATTATTAAAATAAAATGAACTATGGAAAACCCTCTAAGGCGAGAAATGCTTAATAAGAGCAGGATTCTGCTCCCGTTGAAATAGCAAATACTTTGCTATAGCCCTGAACAGAAGCTGGATCAGCTATGGTTTTAAATCTCTGATACTTTATATATTGATTGCTACTTATTTACTAAAAATAACCACCCCTTCAAATAGATATTTATATATATATAAGATATATAAATAATCCTTTATCTTAAAACAAAGAGGTTTTAAAGTGTAGGCTTGACTTATGCATGTCACCAGGAGAAGGCTTTTGCCCTTTTTACCATATCTTGGTGCTTGCTGCCCTTGGTGAAAAGCACCAGCTGAGCTGTGATGGGTGGACACCTGGACACCTCCAGAGCATCATTGCTGCTCCTGAATCAACAGATGGACCCTGGCCAGGACTGCTGAGAAGATGCACAGCACTGCGCAGAGTTCATAATCTCAGAGGACGGTGGTCAAGGTAATGGTTTCCTACAGAATCCTATATGTTTCATACTGAATACTTATACAGCATTCTGCAGGCTGAATATCTCAAGATATGTTCTTGAAGATCCTGCCCTTGGAATTCCCTTGGTCTTGAGAGTTTGGTCCCTGCACAGTATCAACTGATGCAGGGAAAGCCAAAAAAGGGTCCCAGCCCACCACATATGGGAGACCAACCCTGATGAAGGTCAATATGGGCCAGTGAAGTTCATGCCAGTGTGGTTCCTTTAACCAAGGCACCTATTAGCACCTTGGAGGTGTTTAAAAGATGTGTAGATGAGGTTCTTGGGGATGTGGTTTAGTGGTAAACTTGGCGGTGTGAGGTTAACAGTTGGACTCAATGATCTTAAAGGTCTTTTCCAACCTAAATGGTTCTATGATTTATATTTGGAAGTGCTTAAGCCAGGGCTACGGTATTTTTGTTGCTGAACAGCCAGCAATACTGAGGAAGATGTGTTTGGGATGATATTTGCTTTATTCTTTTGACCCTCAATTCTAAATTGCAATTACGATGCACAGGATGGTTTTAAACATGTTCCTTATGTAGAAAAAGCTTTATTTATATTGATGGACTTAATTAAGATCATTCAGGCTAGCTTAAAATGGAGCTGCACCTCGTGGCTGCTCACCTGAAATGCTTTCCCTATTTCATTGATGGACACTGCAGTAGCTATAGAGTAACATATATAGTGATGTGGAACACATTGCAATTACTTTATCGTAAGAGTCAGCAAAGCACATTTGTCTTAAGGGTATAGATGTTCTAACAGTTTGAAAGCATTTTTGCTCCTGTATTTAAAAGTAATGCCTTTAAACAATGAAGAAAAAAAAAGAAGAGTAATCGAGCATTAGGGCATTTACTCACAACAAATCCTGGAACTCTAAGTTTATCTTTGAGTTTTTTTCTGTTTGTATGTGCCAGACGCAGTATGTAAATTCAGGGTGAGCTGCTGGGTAGTTGGGGCTGGTAAATGTCCCATTGGGACCAGTTAATTCTCCTCCACAGTTTACAGTGTCTGAAAAGAAGAGTAGATAATGGTATATTAATGAGCCATAAAAAATAAAGACCTAAAGTTATGTGACTAGCAGGATTGTTTCTTTAGGATTCCATTCCTCTGGAAATGATTAAAGGTGCTAAAGACAGAGCTTCTATAGAGAGTTTCGGGTCAGGTGGATGTGACAAAATGAGCCTGTTGTCACTATGGTATATCTGCCACATCTGAGATGGCTGTAGAGGAGCTGGCTTTGATTCTGTGAATAATTAATTCACAGAATCCCAGAATCCTAGAATATCAGGGGTTGGGAGGGACCTGGAAAGCTCATCCAGTGCAATCCCCCCATGGAGCAGGAACACCCAGATGAGGTTACACAGGAAGGTGTCCAGGCGGGTTGGAATGTCTGCAGAGAAGGAGACTTCACAACCTCCCTGGGCAGCCTGGGCCAGGCTCTGCCACCCTCACTGAGAAGAAGTTTCTTCTCACATTTAAGTGGAACCTTTTGTGTTCCAGTTTTTATCCATTGCCCCTTGTCCTACCATTGGTTGTCACCGAGAAGAGCCTGGCTCCATCCTCCTGACACTCACCCTTCATATGTCTGTGAACATTAATGAGGTCACCCCTCAGTCTCCTGTTCTCCAAGCTAAAGAGCCCCAGCTCCATCAGCCTTTCCTCACACGGGAGATGCTCCACTCCCTTCAGCATCTTTGTTGCTCTGCACTGGAATCTCTCCAGCAGTTCCCTGTCCTTCTGGAACTGAGGGGCCAGAACTGGACACAATATTCCAGGTGTGGTCTCACCAGGGCAGAGTAGAGGGGAAGGAGAACCTAATTGTATCTACATTTTGAGTAAACAATGTGCCATCTTGAAAAACAGGTAATGAAGATGCTATATCAGCCAAAAGAGACTTTGTATTAAAGGAATCTATGAGGTCTTGGTCATTATCTACATGGAAGTACAAAATATTCAAGTTTGAGTGGGACTTTATTTGATAAACAAAGGCAAAATAAGATCAAGTCAGTGGAAACCTCAGAAAGACAAATGTAGAGTAGAAATGGGACACAATTTTTCAGCAGCAAAGTTCAACACGGAAGCAGCATAAAGTGGGATGTGGTGACTACTCTGTAAAGTGAAGCTTTTAGGAGTTTAATACCACGCCATTCAGATCAGCAGAATCCAAGGAACTGGTCACAAGCTAAGACTGGTTTTGTTCAAGTTATTCTTACCTTTTAAGATAAACAGTAAAGAGCCTGATGAATGTAAACCCTTATTGACTTCTGGGGCCTGTACTCAGCACTTCTGACTACATGCTCATATTTTCTTTCTGTGTAAACACTATAATATTTGCAAACTGAGTAAATTTAGTAGGAGCCTGTAAGTAAAAGTAGACTCCCATAATGCCTTCTTTGAAATAATTTTTCTGAGTAAAATTTAACTTTTTAGGCTCTCTGCAAGTACACTATTGTTTTGCTGCTCTTTTCCTTTCACTGATTATCCCCCTCCATCATTCTCTATGAACTGAAAGAGTGAGACTAATTAAAGATTCTTCTAATATTCTCTAATTGCTGTCCTAAACTTTCCCTTAATAGGAAGTTTTCTTTTAATGGTGCAATTCAACTGGTACTAATGACTGCATTAATGACTTACCTGTTTCTGAAATGAAATAATAGAAGACAAAGAAGTTTCGTGTGAAAACCTCAGAGTTTGTTGTTATGAGGAAAGTTAAACTGTCTGAAGATGACTGAAGTACTGGGACGGCATCAGTGTCATTACATATTTGTCCAAGAAGAGGCGAAGTAGTTGAGGGACCATCATATACTTTAATACTTTCTGTTTCGCAGCTCGAAGAAGGAGCAAATCTATTTTAAAAAAACAAATAGACATAATAAGAACTATCTAAGCTCACTGATAAATATACAGGCTCTTTGGATTCCACAAAACAGATTCAATACTGATTTTACTAAAGTAAATACACAGAAATATTTGGAAGCAATATTTTTCTGTGCTGCATTCTAATTGAATTAAACAAAAAAAAAGGCATCTGGAGAAAACACTTACTGAAAATAGGAGAAAATGGCCCGAATAGATTGATTTGTATTTCTCTGAATTTGCCAGACGCAGTTTTCATTCGCATTTAGTTCAATGTTGAATGCTCTGCTGGGCTGATTAAATGAAGCACCACAGCGAGGTGTCCCTATCGAAAAAGGCAACAAAAAACAGTTTGCAAGGATATCTCTCAGGTTTTCTCTTGCAATAATATTTCAATAGGACAAGGGGGCATGGGCTTCAACTCTGCCAGCGGAAATTTAGGGTGGAGATTAAAAAGCAATTCTTTGCAGAGAGAGTGGTCAGGCATTGGAATGGCTGCCCAGGGAGGTGCTGGACTCACCGCCCCTGGAGGTTTTTAAACTGAGATTGGACATGGCACTTAGTGCCATGATCTAGTCAATGGACTGGAGTTGGACCAAGGGTTGGACTTGATGATCTCTGAGGTCTTTTCCAACCCAGTCCATTCTGTGATTCACCCTCCACTGTGCAAAAACCCCGGGACAGTCTGCTATGGAACAGACAAGCAAAATCTTGCACTTTTTTTTTTTCCCATTTATATTACTGCAGTTTATTAAAGAATCAAATAGTAGAAGAATATTAGAAAATACTTTTTATCCTCATTTTCCTAGTAGCTGAGGGCAACGCGTATTACAGATGAAACCAATGGCAAAACTGGATAAGCCAAGTTCCTAAAGATCATTGAATCCAGTTCTGAGGCTCAGCCCTAGGCTTGAAACATTTGGGAACCCACGCTCAGGGAATGAAAAAGGCTTTTCAGATTTGAACTTCTAAAGGACTATGTGTGGGATTACTGCATATTTACTGCTGCACACAATTCTGATCCTCTGTCTCTATACGGTGCTGCTAAATGGGAAAATCTTCAGCAAATGGCAGTGGAGATGATAAAAATATAAGGAATAGCTTCCAGACAAGGAATAAGTAAGTAGACTGAAGTACTTTAGGGAAAAAAAGAGGTGCTAGAGGTCTGTAAATTTATAAAGAGGGTTAATACAAGATATTCTCTTCCAACACATCAAGTCTGTGGCCTGGGAGGAAACCAGTAAATTGTGGTTTTGAAACAAAGAAAGGGAACTGGCTCTTTGCATGTGGGTCTTTGCTGCAGGGTGATGTAGATGAGATGGTAAATAAACACATAAAACAGGCCAAATTCATGAAAGAAAAAGCCTTTGGTAACTATTTAACACAAAGGTAACATTTCTCTGTTTCAAAAGCGTGTTTGTTGGTGACTGGGAGAGGATTCTGGGGAAGTATTATGCGGACTTGTATTTGCATTCTTGTCTGAGCATCCTCTTTTGGCTGTTACTGGGTTCGGGATGTGGGGCTCGCTGGGTTTAGACCCAGTTCTTTTATGAAAAAAAAATGATCCAACCATGGTTCACATCATTAATATCACTTAATGCATGTTAATAAATTACGAAGTAGTAGCGGATATGGCCAGTGTATAGGAAACTTTAGAAAAAAGTTTATAATCCAGTTTAAGCATAAGATCTTTCTAATTCAATATTAATCTAAAATGCATGGTCTAAAACAGCAGGAAGAACTCCCTATACCGTGTGTGCAGTCCCAGGTAAAAAGGTGAGGCTTGCTCATGAGCTCCAGAGGGAAAAACAAGGTTGAGGAGAGACCTTTCTTGTTGCGTATGAAACCTCCCAGTTATAAGAGCATTACAAAAGCAGCTTTAAGCTACCCACCCTCTGCGTTCCTCTGAACTCTTCTGCAGCCCTGCAGCAAAACTTCATTATCCTACAGTAGCCACCCAGCATTAATCAGGTAAATTGCTGATTTGAGCACAGAATGGTGATCCCAAATCAAGCAATAAATGACTACCTATTGCTTCTTATTGAAGAAAGGAAAGATGAGCAAATAAAAGCAACTGTTGCCCAACTGAATAACTTTATTCCTGTTACTCCAATATGGTATTAATTTATAAATGCAAATTTCAATTCCAGAGTAAAATCCCTTCAAAATCAAGTTCTTAAGTTAAAAATTTGTCATAGGGAGTCATATTGGAAATATACTTTTTGTTGTTATTTAACGTTTTTAGTACTTGCTGGCACATTCTGGTGCTACTATGGTGCAGCAGTCCATTAAAATAAGATGCACTTTTAGAGATATGTTTAACATTTTCCCCTTTAGTTACCTAAAATAATTATTGTGCAAAAACTAACTCAATTTCACAGGTGAAAAGAAGACTAGATTTCCATACCGTTGAGTTCTATCAAGTTGTCTTCAGCGAGGACTAAAGCGGCGATGAGAGGCAGGAGGACGAGCCGTCCGAGCACCCACATTTTGGTGGCAGCTGAGGAGGTGAGGCTGTTCTGACTTTTATACCCTCTGCTATTTCATAATCATCTTCTCTTACATAGTATTGCGGAGGGGAGGTTTAATCAGTTACTGTTCCTTTTTAGCAGATATAAATGAGAAAGTAACAGGTGTGCCCATTTTTTTTTTTAATATGTACCGCGTGGAGTAAGTTTAACTGTGCTTTTGTCAGCTCTTGTGGGTTCAAAGCATGTTTTTCAGATGATTTTATTGAGCATCTGTTTGGGTGTGTTGATGTGAGCAGGAATGTTCTGGAAGGGACTGATAGGTTCCCTTGGGAGCAGTTTGCTCTTTGTACTAGTTGGCAGGAACGTGGCTTTTCCCGCCTTCATTTTGACACCTTTCCCTTTAGGTTACGCTGGACAAATCATTCCCTGCCCTTGCTGAATTTCCTCAGGTTGTGAAGTGTCACTATCATAGTAGAGTTGTTGTGAGTAATAATTTCCTTTTGCTGAAACAGTCATGGATGAACAAGGCCAGACCCATGTTAGTCACTTACTTAGAAGGAGGAGATTGCAGTGCAGCCACTTTGCAATAGAACTCTATTAGTCCCGTAATAATAACTTAAAAAATAATTGAAGAATCAGCCATTTTTTTCCTCAAGGTAAGGAAACAAACACAGTCCTGAGAGCCTCAATTCCGTGTGTCACAGAATCCCAGAATGTCAGGGGTTGGAAGGGACCTGGAAAGCTCATCCAGTGCAATCCCCCCATGGAGCAGGAACACCCAGATGAGGTTACACAGGAAGGTGTCCAGGCGGGTTGGAATGTCTGCAGAGAAGGAAACTCCACAACCCCCCTGGGCAGCCTGGGCCAGGCTCTGTCACCCTCACTGAGAAGAAGTTTCTTCTCAAATTTAAGTGGGACCTTTTGTGTCCCAGTTTGTACCCATTGCCCCTTGTCTTACCATTGATTGTCACTGAGAAGAGCCTGGCTCCATCCTCCTGACACTCACTCTTTCCACATTGATCCCCATGAATGAGTCACCCCTCAGTCTCCTCTTGTCCAGCTCCAGAGCCCCAGCTCCCTCAGCCTTTCCTCACACGGGAGATGCTCCACTCCCTTCAGCATCTTTGTTGCCCTGCGCTGGACTCTCTCCAGCAGTTCCCTGTCCTTCTGGAGCTGCAGCATGAGTGTGATGAGTCTTTCTTGCAATATATTTATTCTGCTTTATCTGTCTTTCCAAAAGGACCCAAGCCCTTGAATACCAGAGCATTTCCCCCTGCAGCGGCGGGTGCCCAATCTTTAAAGCTTCTGGAGGCCGTGGTGGTGCCAGGGCCGCAGATGTGCGGGTACCTGACCTTGGCTCGGTACCCACACAATGTGGAACAGCCAGGAACCCAGCTCTGTGATTATTCCCAATGTGGGGAGCGGGTATCCCACAGCTGTGCAAACAGCTCAGCTTTGAAGTTTACTAGAAAAGTCAAATTGTGATCCGGGAAACACACCCAGGTACTTTTATAAAAACAAAATATTGTGCAAAACCTTTTTTTTTTTCTTCCCTTTTATTAACAAACTTGAAATATGATGCATCTGTAATGATCCTGTATTTCTAATCTCAGATCTATGACACCTTTAAAGCAACTAACCTTGATTTTTAGCTCACTTTAAGGATTTTGAATGCAACTCTCTCTATCATGACAACGTACTTATACTGCCTTCAAACACGGAGGCATTGAATACATGTATAAAGATGTTGCATAGCATTTGAATTCCCTTTAGCTTCTGGAAATGCTAAATTTGCATTTCATCTGTGTAGCCTTTCATTTCCAAAACCCACACACATACTTACCTGTCAGGAATTTTTAAATGCTAAAACACCCATTTTTGTACACATTTAATGCGAGAACTGGTGTGTGGAGCCCTGCCAATCCATGCTGTGTCCATCAGAACTAAATAAAAAATGCCGATGGCTATGATGCCCTGGTAATTTACTCTGGTAGTTACAGGTTGATAGCCAAACTTTTTGGAATTACTTGTATATAGGTGATTAGGGAATTTTCTTGCCTTGGAGTTGATACTAAGGGGCTGGACCCATAAACAGTGTCCCTGTGCTTGTGCTGCAAAGCTGAGCATCCAAACCGTTTTCAAATCTTGTGCGCTAAGCCCATGTTCAGGTGGTGAGATGTGTTCAGATTTCAGGTGATGCTGAAATATTAATGGCCTGCTTTGAGTTTCCTACCTCAAAAGAAAGTGGTCCACAAGTCTTCATGAAAGCAAGTCCTTTAAGATGAGAATGATTGTATGGGAGCTGTTTTAGAATTGCAGCTCCTCAGAAAAAAACTAGCACACATTTGAGTACAAATGAGCAAGAGTTCAGCTGTTGTGACACTTATTTACAGGCTTTTTCTCTCACTGCCTACAGCCGGGAGCACAACACCAGGGAAAATGTGATTTCAAGTACTTTAAATCATCATGGGTGAGAAGCCAATGCCAAGGCTGAACCACCAGGTAAGAGATTAGATCTGGAACGTTCATGGCAGATCTGCCTGATTTTTTGGCATTTGAGAGCTAAGTTATTCATGGAGAAGCTGAGTTTCAGAATCACTCTGGCCCCTTTTTTGAAGCGATGAGGCATAAAAGGAAAAATAGGTGAAAAAGTGGGTTTTCTTTGTTTTGTGTGGCACAGCCTTTAGCTGCGAGGCATCCTTATTCACTACAGGGCATCTCATGAGTTTGACTAATTTATAAATACTTGCTATATAGAAACTGGGTATTGGTCTTAAAGATGCAGGCCAAGTTCACCAGATTATCAAAATTTAATCCATCTCTTTCCCTGAATGGACTGCTGTACTCCTGTATAGTTCTGCAGCCGATAAGGTACTTTTCTTTACTATGAACTGAAAAATATTTATTTCCATTGTTTTTTTTTACTAAGTCATTCCAAGTAGGACAATTTAACATTAAAGCACAGAAACACTTTCTTAGCTCAAAGTGATACCGCTTGAACAGATATTGAAAGCAAAAGGAAGAAGCAAATGCTTATAAAGAAGTAAATTTAGATGTAAATTCTTTTATAGTTCTAACCTCCAGTAAGGAAAATTGACATATGGGAAGATTATAATAGTTTACAGGTATTTCAGAGATTGTATCTCAATACACATACAATTTTTTTTCCAAATGTTTTTGAGTTCCTATTTGAGATAATTGCTCAGACATTTTCAGTTACAAGGGATACTTATGCTTTTATTTATGTCTCTATGAGCTCAGAAAGCAGCACAGTCATGTTTATATCTGTAAGACAGGTTAATCTTCCTTAAATGCTCAGTCTTTGAGCTCATTGGTACAATGCGGAGAAGTGGAAGAACTGTGAGAGGGGGGAAAAAGTCTTGATGAGAAAAATCAGCCACCCAGTCCAGTTACTTTTTGGTCACTGAGAGTATTTACTGAAGTTTAGGGTTTTACAAATCTGGAACGTAGATCCAAAGGATCTGAAATTAAGGAACACAAGTACAGTTAAGATTAAAATACCTTTAGATTTACAACCCCTAGTAAAATGTATTTTAGTAGCAAATGTGCAACACACTGGTCATGTAAATGAATGATCAACAAGTTATGGTTAGACAAACCATTGTTGGGGCTATTGCTATTGGGAGATTATAATAATGACGGGGTCACTTGTGCTTCTTTTGCCTCTTGTCTTGTAGACCCAGTAGCGTTGGAAAGGATGATTGTATCTGTTGCACCCTAATACTCTGCACCGCAGACAAGATCTTGAGTAAATGGGACCTCTGAACTTGAACTGGAGAATCCTCTGGCCTGGTGAATAGTAGTTCCCACAGGTTGGGTCCCTTACACACCTGAGGAAAAAGAAAGAAAAGGAAAAAATCTTCATCATACAAAAATTGAGGTATGGTGACCCATTCCGTTTGTTTCATTGGTTACAAGAAACTTTCCTTCGTAAATTTCTAACTCTGCTGTTAATCACAATTCACAGCATGGAATGCCTGAACATAGATGCAACTCTATGGAATTTAAATATGTGTGTTGGTATAACAGAACATATATAAATATCACCTATGTAAATGTATAAGTGTAAAGTGCCTGATGGAATTTTAAATATGTGCAAAAGAGTTACTGTTTAGGCCTCCTGTCCTTCAGAAATGATTATTTCAACCTTAGAATTTCTGAAGAGCTATGGAGAAATAATTCCATATTCCAAAACAACCAAAACCCCTTTAAATCAGATGTTTCATCCTTCTCTGAATTTCATGTGGTATCATAGGTAACTCCACCACAACTGACTTCAGGAATGTCTGGATCAACAGACAAGCAGCAAGAACACTGCAAAAACAGAGTTGTTTTCATGAAGTTTTACTATAATTAATTACCAGTAGCACAGGTGTGAGTGATGAGTCAAATTGTGTTGTACCTGAACTTTTGAATAGTGTAAGGACCCAGTTTAAAACTGTGTTTGGGGGTCCTTCATGCATATGAATAAATATTTACCCTTGTAACTTTATACTTGGCATTCCTGGCCTCCTCAGTCCACACTGGCCAATTAAGTATCTTAGTAGCATCAACCGCATGTATTTAGGCAGGTAGGCAAGGTTCACTGGAAAATAAGAAACTTAATGTTAATAAACTATATGTAAGCATAGAGTAAAATGCAGCATGTCTGCTTTGCAAAAGCAAATGTGGGCTATGGGTGGACCTTTTAAACGTGCTTTTTTTCTGTAAATGGTGCTGACAGAGGCAAACTCATCCCCTTGGCACTTACCACCGAGGATGGTTGGCTGTCAGCTCCTGTATCAGTGACGTGTGGTCCCTGGCATCCCTGAGCTCCCTGTGTGTCCCGCTCCCCCCTTTCTTCTGCACTCACATTCCCTCTGCCATCAACCTGCCAGGTTTTCCAGTCACATCTCTCACCCAGGATACACTGCACTTGGGAAAAGAAATCATTAAAATGAACAAAGAATGAGACTGTCGTACCTGGGTTTATAGGTTCTTGGGCTGGTTTTTGATAGGCTTTTAACATTGGGAAAAAAAAAAGGAAAAAATTAGATTGAATGAGGAAAATTTGTGCTTTTATATGATCATTTAATATACACTGTAATCAGCTGTACACATTAAGACTGTTAGTAGCAACAGTTCTGAGGAATAGAGTTGTCATAGACAAAGGGTTCATGTCAAGAAAAGTCTATATGAGTGAACACTAAAGATGATATAGTACTAGCATTAATGGGAACAAGATTTAATTCTGTTTATTTCTTGGTGTAGGCAAGTAGTCCCATGCTCAAATGCTGCTCTGCAGCTGAACTTCGGTTTCCTCTACACTGTCAACACAAGTATGTGTGTTTTATTGCTGCAGCCGTGTGGCCTTTACCTATGTGTGGCTGATAGGGCCAGACTTTACCAGAAAACCTTATCTGTTATCTAAATATCTGAGGCAGAATATTTTCAATTAATGAGCAGAACTTGCAACTCAAATTTTTCAAAATATATATCCCACCGTAGAAAAGATTCTGTAAGGTTCTGTAAGAGCAGAGACTGGGAACTGTGCCAACACAAAATCAGCTTATGACTTTGATAGGTAACTAAGGATGTAAACCAGAGTAATGCTGTGTTACTTACGCATGGTAGCGTCTGCTGCTTTGGGAGCTGGAGACACTGACGGAGTGGATGAGTTTGTTACTGTGAGAAGGGGAAAATGTAAAATTAAACATCATTCACACTCTAAACAGATTGATGACTTGCATGCAAAATAGTAAACTGTTCAGCACGTTTCAAGAAATGACCAGAAATAAATACCTGGTGTTTCAGCTGTTGTGGACTCAGTTGGGGCTGTCAAAGGGAAAGTAAAAGCCACGTTTCAGTGACTGTTCCATTACCATGTGAGCAAAGCAAAGACTGTTAAATCAGAGGGAATAAATTTATTCCCAGGATCAAGGGTTAGATCAGTTCTACTAAAGCTAAAGCAACACATACCCGTTGTTTCTGATGTTGTGTCTTCTGCAGGGGCTGATGCGAGACAGGAGAGAAAACAAAACCACAGTTAGGTGTTGTCCCAGCACTGGGCAGGCGTGAGGTACCCGAACCCCAGGAGACCTGCAGGTCTCATTTGACAGCTCCTGGAAGATGCTGCTCTGCCCAGGGCAGGCATCAGCAAAGTCTGTCTGGGGCATGAGCATCTCAGAAAATGCATCCCCAGGCAGGCTGCTTCTGCCCTGCCATGCGGAAGGCCTTGGAAACCTGTGGGATATTTGCTAAACAATGTTTGGGATGATGGGGGTTAATGAGATCAGGCTATGGTTTATAATGTATAGTGCCCATAGCAGTGCTGTGTACTACACTGACCGCAGTGAGGTCCATGCTGCTGCCTTGGCCATTCCTGTGGGAAGCACAGGCTGCTCTGTGGGGATGCTGGTGGGGATGCAGCTTTGGCAAGTGCAGGAAGGCTGGTTTTCTCAGGGTAGGATGATTGAGTGCAAATTTGAATTTATATTGGTGTATTGTGTCTGCCCCCATGGTTTCCCCTTCACTACTACTTTCATCAGTGCTCGTATTTTTACTGTACCACTACACAAGCATTTTCCATCCCTTAATTTGTATGGCAGCCAAATGAATTATCTCCTAAATTAAACTTTAGATCTACGAAGATTGTGCACAGAGTGGAGACAGGGAGCCGTGCCAACACCAAATCAGATAATGATTTTATAGGTAACAAATGATGTAATCCAAAGTAATGCTGTGTTACTTACAAGGGGTAGTGTCTGCTATGTCAGGAGTTGTAGAGACTGACGGAGTGGATGAGTTTGTTACTGTGAGATGGGAAAACATGAAATCAAACATTGACCATGCATTAAATATATTGATGGTTTAAGGGTCTTTTGCAGACCTATTGATTCTGTGATTCTAGGATTCACATGAAAAATGCTAAACTAGTAAACTGCTCACCAGGGTTCAAGAAATGACCAGAAATATATACCTGGTGTTTCAGGTGTCGTGGGCTCAGTTGGGGCTGTCAAAGAGAAAGTAAATGCCACACTTCAGTGACCGTTCCATTACCGTGTGAGCAAAGCAAGGACTGTTAATGGGGAGGGAATCAGTTTATTCCCAGGAGCAAGGGTTAGACCAGTTCTACTAAAGCTAAAGCCACACATACCTGCTGTTTCTGATGTTGTGTCTTCTGCAGGGGCTGATGCGAGACAGGAGAAAAAACAAAACAACAGTTAGGTGTTGTCCCAGCACTGGGCAGGCGTGAGGTACCCGAACCCCAGGAGACCTGCAGGTCTCATTTGACAGCTCCTGGAAGATGCTGCTCTGCCCAGGGTGGGCATCAGCAAAGTCCACCCGGGGTGTGAGCATCTCAGTAGGGAAAATATGCATCCCCAGGCAGGCTGCTTCTGCCCTGCCCTGTGGAAAGCCTTGGAAACCTGTGGGATATTTGCTAAACAATGGTTGGGATGCTGGGAGATAATGAGATCAGGTAACAGTTTATAATGTATAGTGCCCATAGCAGTGCTGTGTACTGCACTGGCCGCAGTGAGGTCCCTGCTGCTGCCTTGGCCATTCCTGTGGGAAGCACAGGCTGCTCTGTGGGGATGCTGGTGGGGATGCAGCTTTGGCAAGTGCAGGAAGGCTGGTTTTCTCAGGGTAGGATGATTGAGTGCAAATTTGAATTTATATTGGTGTAGTGTGTCTGCTCCTGTGGTTTCCCCTTCACTACTTCTTTAATCAGTGCTGGTATTTTAATGTACCAATACCCAGAGCATTTTCCATCCCTTAATTTGTATGGCAGCCAAATGAATTATCCCCTAAATTAAACTTTAGATCTACGAAGATTGTGCACAGAGTGGAGACAGGGAGCCGTGCCAACACCAAATCAGATCATGATTTTTATAGGTAACAAATGATGTAATCCAAAGTAATGCTGTGTTACTTACAAGGGGTAGTGTCTGCTGTTTCAGGAGCTGTAGAGACTGACGGAGTGGATGAGTTTGTTACTGTGAGATGGGAAAACATGAAATCAAACATTGACCATGCATTAAATATATTGATGGTTCAAGGGTCTTTTGCAGACCTATTGATTCTGTGATTCTAGGATTCACATGAAAAATGCTAAACTAGTAAACTGCTCACCAGGGTTCAAGAAATGACCAGAAATATATACCTGGTGTTTCAGGTGTCGTGGGCTCAGTTGGGGCTGTCAAAGAGAAAGTAAATGCCACACTTCAGTGACCGTTCCATTACCGTGTGAGCAAAGCAAGGACTGTTAATGGGGAGGGAATCAGTTTATTCCCAGGTTCAAAGATTAGACCAGTTCTACTAAAGCTAAAGCCACACATACCTGCTGTTTCTGATGTTGTGTCTTCTGCAGGGGCTGATGTGAGACAGGAGAGAAAACAAAACCACAGTTAGGTGTTGTCCCAGCACTGGGCAGGCGTGAGGTACCCGAACCCCAGGAGACCTGCAGGTCTCATTCGACAGCTCCTGGAAGATGCTGCTCTGCCCAGGGCGGGCATCAGCAAAGGTGGTATCCTGTACCAGTACCATGCCCCCTTCCCTCCTTCATTGTGTATGGAAGCCAAGGGAAAGACTATTGGGATTATCCCTGAAGCTAATGATTAAATCCACAACATTATACACACAATGGAGACAGGGAGCCAGTCAATATGTGTTTACAATTTGGGCAGACAACTAAGCCCATATACCAGAATAATGCTGTATTACTTACAAGTGGTAATGTCTTCTGGTTCAGGAGTAGGAGAGACTGCTAGTGTGGGAAAGAAAATATGAAATTAAATCTCATCTGCATTTCAAATGTATATTTTTGTCCCAAGACCCATAACAGCAGGCTCAGCTGCTTACAGTATAACAAGAAGCCATGTGAACCATCAGGAACACTTGCCTGCAGGGCTGAAGGCAGCCCAAGTACCACTGCATTTGAGTCTGAACACACACGCTGAGGTGACACAGCCGGAGGGATGCTGTGTGTCACCTCAAAAAACCCTAGAGCAAGACCCCGAGCTTGGGCAGGGAAACCAATGGTGCAGCTGGACAGGGCACAGCTCTGGCAGCCTTGCCAGGAAGGCAGGTAGTCTGCTAAATCCTCACTTGAGACCCAAAATGTGAGTGCCTGACATTTGATTGACTCGGTTTGGGAGCACTGTGTGAGCCAGGGATCCTGCTGTCCTTCACGGTCTGACAGCAGCTCTGCTCACCATGGCTCAATAAGTGACCAGGAATAAATACCTGGTGTGTCAGCCACTATGGACTCAGTCAGGACTGTCAAAGAGAAAGGAAAAGCCAGGCTTCAGTAATTTTTCCAGTCTTGAGTGAGCAAAGCAACGTTATTATTTAGGTGTAATTAGGTATAATGAGATTCTAAACCAAACTACATTATAGCAGTTTACCCCATAGTTTAGAATTTGTATAAAGCAACTTGTGGTATTTATACCACTCTTGGGGGTGGATGGAAACCCTGTGCATGGTTGTGTGTGTCTCCAGAAAGCTCAACGGGCTCAGTGCAGCAGGACACTTCTGTCTACAGATCCCACCAGGAGCTGGTGTCCACCCGAGCACTTGCAATTCTTTGGGCTTAACGATGACTTACGGGCTCTCTCAGCTCCAAGACAGCACGAATTTTGGCTCAGCGCTGCTAATTAGCACTCTGCGATGGGATAAGTTGTATTTGACTAAAACTGAGATAAAAGAAGAAACACTGAAGTACTCCATACCTGTTGTTTCAGATGTGGTAGGCTCCAGAGGAACTGTTGGGAGAGAAGATAAAAACCATCAAAAGAAGGAAAAAAAGATTGATGGTTTCAGTTATAGAGTGTTAAAAGCAGCAGCACAGTCCGGGTTCTCCCCAAAACTGTGACTGATGCGATGTTTTCTGAAACCTTGGAGAAATCTACAGATGTTTCTGCTTAGCTGTTGGTGTTTCTGACATGCCATTTGCCCTGTGCAACGAGCACATCTGTTGACATGGGGCAGAGAATAAATAACAGAGAGTTAATACATAAAATGAAAAAGGTGAGCACCTTCACAGATAACTCCAGCGTCCTCCTTGTGGTAGCAGTCGTGCATGCCCAGCCCCTGGTGAGAGCACTGCTCCAGGGAGGATTCGTCCCCGCTGCACGCCACCTCGTCCAGGAGAACAGCTCCTGTGCCTTGCCCAAAAAAGGCATCGTATTTGGCCCAGAGCGCCCGTCCGCAGCCCAGCTGCCTGCACACAACCGCGGCGTCGCTCATGTCCCAGCCATCATCGCAGACGGTGGCCCAGCTCCCGTTGTGAAAGACTTCAAGGCGTCCCGAGCATGTGTCCGGTCCATCCACCAGTCTCAGGGACATGTCTTGGAAAAGCAGAGGGGAACGTGTGGGTGCTCGGGAGCCTCAGAAATGGGCTTTCCAGGTGCATTTATCAAATAGCAAAAGCGAGCTTTGTGGTGGTGTACAGAAAGTGGCAAAATAATGAAATTTATCTTACTGTAACAAGCCACCTTGTGTCTGTTCATCACCTATCATAAATCCTTAGTCTCATGGTGTGCCATATACACCTGAGTGTAAATACATATATTTTTATCTCTTTCAGGCTCTGATGTGTATGTCTGTAGCTAACATAACTATTCCTATTGATACCAGCATTCTTTAACAGCAAAACTCTTAGATAAGCCTCACATATCTCATAAACTCTACTTTCACACATTTACTTGCTCTGAAGTTTTTACCTATAAAATTTTTACCTTCTTACCAGTGTTTAAGTTACTATATAACATATATCAGCTGTGAAAGCTTTGCAAGACCCATTTAGGGAAAACTCACCAGCTGGAACAGGCTCTGTTGTGACAGTGGGAGTAACTGGCTCTAGGAAAGGAAATGGAAAAGTACATATCTAGTTTACTACAGAAGATACTTAATAACATTCTTCAGTTACTATGTGAAGAAACAAACCAACAAACAAAACTCAGTAGTGATTTAGAGCACCCCATTCACCTCTGGAAGCATCATCACCAAAAGGCAGAAGACTGCAAACCCTTTTTAAAATGTCAGGTGTTAATGGTTGCAGTTACCTTGCAGGTGTAACCTTTAATTATTTTTGGTGTCAGACATACCCACCAAAGAGACATGTGTCTGCTTAGGCCACATGTTTAATTCCACTTGAGGCCTTTGCTAAAAAAACCTAACTCTATTAAAAATTTGCTGTAATTTTTCCCCAGGGAAAGGTATCCCCAGGATAAGCTGTAAACCAGCATTCTTTGTGACTAGTCCCATCTGCCCCTTTAAGCCAGTTACATTAAATCTTGGTAATTTTGGGCTCATAGAGGATATGGATCATCATATGGGTGAGCTTTGCCCATGGACCACCACTTGCCATGGCACTGGTGGCAGAGAGGTTGCAGTGACTCCAGTTCTCCAACCACACACGTGTTTGCAGTCAGAATACAGAATTGCTGGAAAACTGGGAACTGATTTGGAAAAAATCCTAACGGAAGTTACTAAAAATAATTTCCTACTAAATACAAGAAAAGGAAAATTGATTTACTAGTCATATTTCATAATTTATGGGAAATCAGTGCTAGGAGGACTGAAATGCAATAATGATGGTGTAAAATTATGACTCAATTAGTAATGCATAAAGCCGTCAGATAATAGAGTAGGAAATGGCATCAGATAAGACTGACAATGATGTTCCGGGTTGCCAAAGGATTTGAGAATTAAAATTAAATATATATATATACATATATATATAAACCATAAAGCCCATATAAAACTCCACATAAATTAATCAATAGAATGAGCTAAAAAGAAAAAAAGAAATGTGGTAAAACACAGTAGTTCTCACAGTTGTTGGTTTCATGCCTGAAACCATTCCACCAACAGAAACAAATTGTGTATCACAGTTGCATTGCTCATAAAGTGATGGTTTACGGGACATGTGCTAGCGTACCTGCGCAGATGACGCTGGCGTCCTCCTTGTGTCGGCAGTTATGGACAGTGATGCCTTGGTGGGAGCACTGCCACAGGTTGTCCTCGTCCCCTCTGCACTGCACGTCATCCAGGAGGATGTTCCCAGAGCCTGGACCAAACTGGGCCTCAGACAGAGCCAGCAGAGCCTCTCCGCACTCCAGGCTCCTGCACACCACCTCGGCATCCACCAGCTCCCAGCCGTCATCGCAGACCGTTCCCCAGCTGCCGTTGTAGTAAAGCTCGACGCGGCCCGAGCATCTGCTGCCACCGTCCACCAGTCGCAGGGACAGAGTGGAGGTGTCTGCTGTGGAGAAAAAGCACACACCTATGTCGGTGATGTTCACCTGAGGTGGTGGCACAGCCTGTCTTCAGGCCAGATACCACTCCAGGGAAGACAGGAGCAGATAGTCTGCTCTGAGAAAGGATCTACCCCTGTATTTCAGTGCTGTTGTGGGGTATTATGAACACTTGAACCCATCTTTCTGCCTCCAGTACCCAATGAACATGGGCATAGCCCCCTTCCACAACCTGTTGATCTTGAACATGATCCTCCCCATGCAGCTAGCTGCCACCTCTCCCCACTTTGTGCAATAGAGGGATGGTTTTCTACCTTATCTTCACCCTCATTCTCATCTATACTGTAGTGCTGTCTAAAGGACGAACACAAATACCCAGAGCAAACCTTTTTTTCTAGGATATCTTGCAATTTAAGGGTTGTTTTTCTTTTCCTTTAGGTAATGCCTGGTTCAGCTGCTTTTCCCATCCTTGCAAACCCTCTGGCATAACAGATGGTCAGCACAGCATCATTTCCCCAGAACAGTAGCAGAGCTATTTCTACAGGCCAGGCTCATTTCTGAGAGCTGGGTACTTACAGAATACTCCAAACATCTATCTCACTTTCAGAGAGAAAAGCTTTTAGAGATCTGAAGTTCCAAATTAGTTTTATGGGCCTGGAGTGTATTTTTCTTTCAGAGAAAGAAATCAGAGACACCGCTGACAACATAATTGAGTTCCTCCTACTTTGTGGCCATCATAAACTGCACCAAGTATACACACCTGTCTTACTCCTTGGTGGGTCAGTGATTACAAGGTTTTCATTTTGGGACATTTTGCTGTCACCTGGCAGCCATTTGTTACCAACTAATGCACATCCATTCAGAATGAGAGCCATGTTTCCTAGGTCTCTTTCTCCTTAATTCCTTTTTGTTGAGCATGATCAAAGCTCCTTCCACCCAAGTACCATGTTTATGGTTTGCTTTTGCAAATGTTGGCTGTAAAGAAATGCCAGCAGCAACATGCTTGGCTCATTTCCCAAGATCTAGGTCTAAACTTCTGCAAGACTGCCAAAGGTGATTTCAGGGAGAAAAGATGATAATTGAGACAAAAGATAATAAAACTGTTGATCCAGGTGTTTAATATTCACCAGCAATAGGCAATTAAAAAGTTTAAGAACTAGACTACATTAGCTGTCTAAATCCAGGTGGGAATCGTGAGAAAGAGACACATTAAAAATTTTATATTCAGATCTTGACTTAAATTACAGGCAGAAATGAATTTGTTGTGATTCAACTGATGTTAAAAATGGCTGTATTGGGAGGTAGGCCTCTTTCCTAGTCAAGTCTCTAAGTAAACAAAGTATTTCATTCATCTGAAATATGAACAATCTGAAATTTTGGGGGGTTCTTTTTCACGAAATAAAGGACTGATTAAGTACTAGCCCCAAAAATCTTTAATGTATTCTTGTGAAGGTGTCTATGGACAGCTGAAAGGCAACTTTTTCACTTTCAACAAATTAATAAAAGAAAATAATATTCGCATCTCTTAAAAAATCAGTATTTTGTGCTTAGTTAAGTACATATTATAATAAAAGGAATTGCGAAATGCTTAGTGATTCTGAGCTTTTAACCCAAAGGATAATTTACCTACAGTTTGTACAAATAAAAGTAATGAGATCATCATTTACAGCTACAGAGGAGCCTTTTTTCCCCCCTTTAACCATCCAATAGCATCCCTGTTACACATAGTATGAATAAATAAGATGAAATTGTTTGCTCAAGTACTTGGTTAAGTAGACACAGGCAAAGCACTTAATAGTTACAAGCACATAGTTCTATAGTAATGAGGGTATTATTAGGGAACCGTATATACACCATGTATTATGCTCCTTAAGCCTGAATAACAGTAAACAGATCACTCATTTAAGGAATTCACATTCAAACTCTGAAAGCCGCACAAATAAAAGCAAATCCTGAGTGACCACATTCATTTCTCATTTTCACTGGTGTGTGCAGAGAAGTGCAAACTCCTTTCATTTAGCTGGAATAGAGCCCAGTCTAAGTAAGGCAAGTGGCAAAGCCTGATCAAAGCTCTGTAAAATATTCTCCAAAGTAGGAAAATTTCATTTTGAAAGTGAAGTGACTGGCAGGAAAAAAAGCAGAAAATCACTGACTGAAGTGTATTCTTCGCTGCGCTGAAGATTTGCCTCTGAATTTCTAAGACAACATTTGTAGAAATTAGGGTGGATAGATCCTGGATTTGGAACATGCAAATATTGCTCAAAATAAGCTGAATGGATGGAGCAGTAAGCAAATCTGTATTACACTTTCCAGTGCTGCTACTACTGGTATTGAGTCACAGCGCTGACCTTTCGACAGCATAGATAAGGCTGTAGAAGACAAGCAGTGTTTAAAGGAAAAGGCTGTAAATAGAGGAGTTATCAGTTACTTTGCTAATTGTTTGTCATGTTATGCAGCATCTTGGCCTAGCAGATGGTAGGGGTGTTAAACAGAGCTACTGTACTGTAATGAGATCCTCAGCTCCTGCCACTGAAACTGGAACAGGACAGAGAGAGTGGCAGAAGGAAAGGCAAGATCTGTGCCCTCTCTGGAGGACACGATGAGAATTCTAAGTGATTTTCATAAACTGAATAAATGACAGAAGTCAGCAAGCTGAAATTCAATAAAGACAAGAGGAACTGCTCATTGGCAAGAGAAAACCAATGCACAAAGGCAAGAACCATCCTTTCAGCTGGCACTGAAGGACCATAGAAAAACTGGAAGTTGGTAATATTTACACTCCAGTGGGGCAGTCCAGCCTCAGTCTTGCAGCTACTTATTCTCCTTGGCATTAAAGAGACCGCAGCTGCTCAGTCAGTCATTGCACATTTAAGGAAGAAAGAGATAACGAGGAGAGCTTGGATGAACAAATAAAGAATATAATAGGCTTGAAAAATAATGAACTCTGAGGAAAACTTTAAAGAGCTGAACTTCGTTTCTGTGAGAAGCATCTTTTACTATCCTGAAAAGAGCTCCAAAGAGGATGGCCACCAGATCCTCTGCTCCCTGGAGTCTGCAGAGCTAAAACAGCAACTGTAGGCACTACAGAAAATGTCCATGGGTAAAATAACTTCAAATATAGCGTCCACTGCATGTTTTTGTGTGTCTTGAAAATATCTGTCAAGTTCAGAGGCAAAGTACACACAAAATCATCTCCCCTGGTGGAGTTTTGCATAGGAGTTTAAAGCCTGCTGGTGCTATGAATGCTTCATTAGAAGAGGAGGTAGGACAGCACACGGTGGATAGGAAGGTCCCAGCTCAGTTGTGCAAAGTGGCCCTGTCTGGTGAAATTCTGGTAATAATATTTTATAATAACTAAGAAATTATTTCATAGAATCATTAAAACAGCTCATTCATTAGAAACTTGCAAAGTGTCTTACAAAATAGATACCAGAATAAGAGAATGAGGAACAGGTGGGACATGAGCATACACATTGCAGCACAATCAGCACTGAAGAGTAGCTGGACCCATGCTCTGCACAATTTAATTTCCTCTCCCCAACAGGGACCACCAAGAGGTACTGAGAAGGAGCAGATGCATGGGAAAAACACACAAATATGCCCAGGATTGTCTCTTGGCCACCTGTTTGCAGCTCAGGGACATTCTGAGCCCCAGATGGTGCCTTGTGTAGTGATGCAGGACAGGGACTTTTCTGCTCCTGAACAACAGGAGGCACACAGGTTGTATCTGACTGTTTCTTACCTTTGCTCAGTGTAGTTAACAGTATTGGAGTTGATGGCTCAGTAGTGTCTGTGACTGGGGAAGATGGGGTCAAGTAATCCCCTTCTGTGATGGATGAACCTGTTGAAAATTTGAGATTAAAAAAAAAAATAGGAATAATGAACAATAATGACCAAACATTAATATGAACCAGAATTGAATTTTTACCTAAAACAATCTGGATTTGTCATTTTGCTAGAAAAGTGTAAAAATATAGGAAGAGAGAAAACATGGGTTTGTCCTCTGTATTTCTACCTGAGCCTCTATCACTACATAATGCCATGATAAATATTTAAAGTTTGAATTTTTTTAGCTTCTTAGCTACTGGAGAATGAAGCAGCATGTTCTTATTCCTCTTTATTAAAACTTCATTGCATACATTTTCCATACAGTATGACTTTTCTTTAGCTCACTTAGACTCAAAATTGATTTTGCACTTATAACCTTGACTTTGTAAGCTCTGCTTAGGATTGCTGGTGTAGATACTGCCTCAGTTTCTTCGTGTGTTGAAGCAGATTCAAAGGAGGAATATAGGGATGTTGAATGGACTGTGAAAGAGTTGAGGAAATACATCACTGGAGAAAAATATCAATCTCCTTGGTGAAAGAGTCCAACAGGCACGAGTGGGAAGGTACAAAGAACCAGTTTCTGTACTGTGTCAGGTGGTGGCATCTCCGTCTTTAGGATTGGGAAAGAATTGTCAAAGATTATTGAATCTTTAAGGTGATGATATCACAATCTGATTTAACAATTGATGCTCTCCAGCATAAAGTATCCACTTTTACCCCCACAAAACCACAGATATTTGGGAACTTGTGCTGATACAAATAGGACAAGCACCTTAAAGCCCCAAATTGTTCATAAATACATATCTCCCAAACTGTGACCAGTATTTTAGAAATGAAGGTTTTAGAAGTTGGATTCTTTCTTCACTGAGATGATTAGTTGGCTGTTGGCTGATCTTCAACTTTATGCAGTTATCGTAATCCTACCAATGTAATCTATTTTAAACAAACTTAAACACTATTATTGTGAGATTTTATGGCATAATGACTGTTCTTACCTCTAGTCGGTGTGGAAGTGATTTCTGGAGTTGAGGTACCACCATCTCCTATAAGTGGGGTGGGTGAAATTGATGATTTTCCAGTAGTTTCAGAGACTGTGAGAAAGAAGAAACATGTAAATGAGAGGGAAAGAGAGTTCAGGTAACGCTGAGTGACTGAAATCTGCTCTTGGTGAATTTAATTGCCTTCAGGCTTTTTGGAAAAGGAAGTCTGTTTATTAGCTGTGCCCCACATCCACAGACATGGCTCAAACATGGATCTTCACATTAATATTTTGCATTATAAGCCTCACAAAAGTTTCAGACTTCTCTTACTGAGAGTAAGAAAAGCAAAAAGAATGTGAGAAGAAAAGTGGAAAGGAATGTTGTAACTTAGCAGTAACATTTATCAGTAGTTTCCCAAAACTGCAATAGGGCATGTTTTGTCAACTTTGAACTAAGAAGTTCATAAAGTAAAATAACAAAGGATATTCTGGTGAAAAGAGGGAAATGTTTCTTACACCTATTCTTGGCTTATCTAACGAAAGTCTTTCTCCCAGAGGTAGAGCAGTCAGTAGAGAAAGGAGAAAGAGGCCATCAGGACCGATGCTGAAATACAGCATCTATTTTTCCTGCAGTTCTCTGCTGGATCTCCTTGCCCTGTGGAAGCATCACTTGTAGCAGACGGGAGCTGTGATGAAGTTGGGAGGAAGGCTGGAGGTAGAGCCGGCTTTCCCATCCCAGCTCGCTGAGCTGAGCCTGCAACAACCCAGGTTGACAGAGGCTAAATCTGAGCCGAGAAATCCTCAAGAGGGATTACAGGACCTGCTGGTCCTCCTGGGATGGCTTGATAAGAAAGTCCAAGCATAGAGGCTTATAAATGGTTTAGAATCCACATAGGTAATGTTATAAATGGTGAGAAACATAAGCTGGGTGGCTTTCCCCTGAGTCATGTTTCTTAAAGAAATAAAAATAACGATATTCTCCAGATTGGATGGATCAAATTCTGCACTATTCAGCTTGCCCTGAAGCAGGCATTGCATTTGCAATTCCTAGTTGAAGTACATAATCACAGAATCACAGAATAGTTTGGGTTGGAAGGGGCCTTCAAAGCCCATCCAGTGCCACCCCTGCCACGAGCAGGGACATCTTCACCAGCTCAGATTGCTCAGAGCCCCGTCCAGCCTGGCCTGGGATGTCTCCAGGGATGGGGCATCTACCACCAATCTGGGCAACCTGGGCCATTGTTTCACCACCCTTCAGCTTTTTCAAGCAACATACGAATTTCAGCAGTGGTAGCAGTGTTGGTGATAGCCGGCCCATGCTGCCAGAAAGCCAGCAGGTTGGTACCACACAGATGAAATTCACAGACAAACATAAACTGCACTGAGAGATGGTAATTTTCTTGGCATCTCCACTGATGTTCCCTCCAAACCAAAACTTATAACCATATTTTTTCTAACCTGCTGGATATTGTGCAAAGGCCCTTTACCTGTCTGCAGTGTAGCTGGGGTTTCTGACGTCGTGCTGTCCTCCGTGGTGGTACTAGAGGCATCTGTGCTGCCAGAGGAGACTATAAGGATGAGAAATTAAATGGTTGTAAGCAGCAATTAAAAACTTAAGTGTGATTTGAGAAGTTAGTGACTTGCTTAAGGTGTCAGGCTTGATTAAAAAATGGCATTTTTTGTTTGCTAAATAACAGGAGAGGGCAGAGCTCCAACCAAGGGAGGTAAGAACAAATGCCTGACTGTGCTCCTTAATGTTTCTCGAGTCTTTATGAATCTTAGACACATGAATCACAATGATCTGGACACTTTTGCCCTATAAAATTGAAAGTGTAGTATTTATAGCTACAAGCTCAGAAGTATTAATCATTAAATACATATTTCCTGCTAGCCTGGTATTTTTAAAATGAAGTTGTTGTAAGGACATTATTCCTTAACGTAAGTGTTTGATTTGTAGTTGTCTGCTATGAATATTTTACAGATTTACATGGTCACATCTTAATCCATCTGCAAAACCCAAATTAAGAGAATATGTTTTAGATAGCACTTGCAAAATATCTGTTCTTACCTGTATAAACTGTGCTTTCAGTATTTTCCTCTGTGACAACAGTGGACTCAAAGTCTATAACTGAGGCCAAGAAAAAATTGACGAAATAAAAAGAAGAGAGACTGTCAGTAATTGGGAGTGGACATATGAACTGAAATCTTGATGAAAGTAATTAGATTGGGCTTTGCAGGACACTGAGTCAATGCATAGCCCTTAATTTTTGCTGAAACTTTTACTATTTAATAATATAGACAGTAGATGTTTCTGGCTGCATTCTTCTACTGCTAGAGATGCAACAGTCATTTGGAAAGATGGAAAGGGATCACCGTTAAGGGAAATAAAGAATGAGATTTGTCATGTGCTGTGGAAGAGACTTTCAGCACACAAATGTGCCTCCTCTTCCTTAAGGGACACCGAGGTCCCTGGAGCAGCCAATACCTCAGTCCCTGCTGGGCTTGAGTTGGGTGCAGAGGTGGCCATGGAGTGGGGAAATATGTCACTAAACAGAATCACCACCACAGAAAATAAAAGACATTTCAAGGATTTGTGAAGTCATTAATACTTTGGGCTTCATGGAAAAGAAAGTCAGTTCCCTGGACTTTGGGTTTTGGTAACGTGGCTCAGAAGAACATCTTATAATAAGTAATTGGAGACTGATGCAACGGGTGTACCCCTCAGCAGCATAAAAATACACCTCATTGCCATTCTGCCTTTACACCAACTTGAGAAGCGGGAAAAATTATGCAAGATTATTAAAAGAATTGAAGGTCAATAAAATATCCAGGTAAGAGTGCCTCAGATGAAATGATGGTAAAGATCTCACCATACATACATGCACTCTGGATAACTGTATATGCAGATAGACTTGATCACATGCCCATTTTCCAACCACATTTTCCTGTGAAAATGAAGATGATTGGCTCTTCCAAGGCTAACTACATGGAGAGTTATTAAATATTTTCACTGAATTCCCAGTGTTTCTCTTGTCTGCTCTAAACAAATCGCATATATCGCTCAAAATTTCCACACATGACATTTGTAGTTTCTTTTTTTTCCTTGCCTTTGTCAGTAGAAGTTGGGGTTCCTGTGGTAGTTGTCACAACAGTGCTGTCTGTGGAAAACATTGATGCAGAAGTGGAAGTTTGAGGGTTCTCTGAGGATGCTGGAAGTTAGAGGAAACAAATTATTAGATAACTGTAAGAATGGTCATGAGAACTGAGACACTGGTGAAATGATTTAAGCACCAGGTTTGGTGCAACACTGGTTTAATGCAAAAGACTAACTTCTGATAGAATAAGATTTCTGTTGATTAAGAGCAGTTCTAAATGAGCATTCGAGACAGAGATGTGCAGAACATGCAGCATCAGTTCAAGACTACTGCGATGTGGTTTTGCAGGTTCAAGTCTTGAGAAAAACGATTTTGTGAACTGCTCCTTCGCTTCTGGGCTACATGTGATCAAAACCTGCATTTTAGCAGCCACTCCTCTGTGACTGTGTATTATGACAAGCTTTAGTACTTAACACTTAAAAAACCTAGGAAACATGAGTAACATCTGTACTTTAAGGTTTCCAGGGTGCTATCACTATTTGAGGAACAACAGAAAAAACAGAAGTCAGAAACCTAGACTTGGAGTGTTAAGACTCACCTTATGTTTTTCCCTAATTAGTAGCAGATAAGTGGCTAATACAGCTCCTATGAGCAATCCAAAGAACAGAAATAATGTTACAGTGGATGAATAAATAGTAATTTGGGGCAATAATTAGTGATTCAGAGTGTGTACCTTTCTAGAATACTGTCTGCCAAGGAGATGCAATCACATGATTTTGGAGTTAAATATTAATCCCTGGGCATTTGGGAAGACTGTGAAGAGCTAATGGACTTCTGTCTCAAGAGCCCTGCCTTACCTGTCGGTGCAAGTGTGGAGCGTGCAGCAGCTGTGAACATGGGAAAAAAGCCAAAATTTACTTCTACTGTGCAGTTATTTATATTGCTTCAAAACAGGCTGCTTCTAGCTGTGCAAACATTGATTTCAGATATGTTTATGACAAGAGTATTAACTTTGATTTTCAATTCAGACATACTTGGTTCACTTCTGGATGTGCTTCTCCTCTTAACTGGCTGCCTTTCTTTTTTTTTGGGAATGGCCTGTAATCAGATGTTGGCTAAAGTGGTCCTGAACTAACTTCTTTTCATCATTTTTATACTCACTGCGTGCCACTACCAATCTTGGTATCTTATCCAGGACATCCTTTTGTTTTTTGATCACACAGACCAGCTTAAACACAAGGAGCCTCCACATGCACACAGTTCAGCTCTAGCCTGATTTCCAAACTCTGTTTCTTGCATTTACAGTCAACAGGAAAATCCAAATAAATGATTAATAATGCATAATTTTTTTTGTGGGTTTGGTTTGTTTTGTTTTTTTACCTGAACAGATGACTCCAACATCCTCATTGTGTCCACAGTCATGTGTGTTCCAGCCAGCATGAGGACAGTCCCAAAGGTAAGATTCGGTTCCTTCACACTGGACATCATCCAGATGGATGTCTTCTGTGCCACGGCCAAAGTAAGACCATCCAAAGACAGAAACAACATGGCCACAGCCAAGTTGCCTGCATACAACATCGCCACTGTTCTTACTGAAGTGATCGTCACAGACTGTCCCCCATTTCCCTTCATAATAAACTTCAACCCTCCCGGCGCATTGGTCTCCTCCAGAGACCAGTCGTATTTGTGGCTCTCCTGAAACTAAAGCAAAAGACAGGTGAACATCTCAACTTGTTTATTGCCAGGATATCTACACTTCTTATGTGTAAGGTTGCATCCTCATCTGTGCAGCGATGGGCTGCCCAGTGTTTCTGTCTTCCCAGTAGCTGGAGCTTACTGGGGAATGTCCAGAGTGTGCAAAGCTGGGAGCTGAACAGCAGAGCCCAAATCATGGTTAATTCAGCCCTGTTCACATGGCTCTGCTGCCTACAGGACTTGGTCTGTCATGGTGGGTTATTGGCTGTGCTGGTGAGATAACCAGCTCACCTCATGTCACTCCACAGGGGTGCCAGGTAAGTTCTTAGTCAGGACCATGTGTCACCCTCTTACCTTTGCGTCTCAATAGGTCTTTTATCCATTTTGAAAGTTTATTCCATATTAAGTTTTGACCTCCAGTTGAGCCTCCCTGTGAGTTCCACCACATACCACTTGCTGTGGCAGACAAGAAAACGTATTAGCATTAACGTAACATATCAAAATTCTAGGTATATATTATGTTTTACTGTGAGATGGCACCCTGTATGTGTTGATATAGAGTAAGATACAGTAAGTGTTGGTATGTGGTGCGTTTTTAAAGCAATCCTGTGGTTCCTCCCTATGTCTGGAAGGACATGCTCATGTCCTCAGTGGAAGATGACTGTAGAGGACTTTATTTCATGGCAGCACAAAGCACAAAGGAATCCAGCCCCATAAATCCTTGTGTGCATCCTTCAGCTCCAGTGAAGACATGGTCTTCTAGGAGATGAGCTCTGCCCAGTTTCACTGGTGCAGTAGAAAGGTGAGGTTCTTAGGGACAGGGTTTAGTGCCAGAATCAGGTTATGGTTGGACTTGGTGATCTTGTGGGTCTCTTCAAACCTAAATGATTCTATGATTCTATTAAGCTACTTTCTTCACAAATGTCCACTCAGGTCTGCATGGGAAGCCCAATTTTGTCCAACTTTGCAATGAAGAATATACTATATACTGCATAAGGTATTTAAAAATGTATGTTTGATTAAACCAGACCATGGCATCATAATTCAGATCCTAGGGGATTAACTGGTCTTTCAAAATAAGGTACAAACATGCAGTATTATCATGTGCTTTTGATGGTCTGTAGTTTTAGTCACATAAATACCTTTAATAATGTACATATATTCATTGAAAGGAAAAAGGATTTAGGCTTCCAGGAGTCAAAGCAATGTTTTCAAATGACAGATTTCAAAAATAACACCCTTGCTCTTTCAGAATGAGCATGCTCTGCAGCTTTTTCAGTCACTAAAATCAGGAGAAATTTCATTCGGGGATTTTATTTTTTTCCCTTTTTTTTTTTTTTTTTTTTTAAGTTGGCATTTGATCTTCAGACATTCACTTTCACAGATTTTTACTTTAATGATATTAAAGTCTTGGGTTTGCAAGACAATATCCTAAGTGATTTTTTCAGTCAAAGTTAATCCAGTCTACATACATCAGGTCAAATCAAAGACAAGAGTCAGCCTATTGAATAAGAATAAAGACCATAATATTACTGAAGTGCTGGGATTTGACCACCTTCTTGAAGTGAAGCTTAGTCCCCTTTGATGCTGAACTTCCCTCTGGGCTGCCTTTGCTCTTGTCATATAAATAATTCAATGTAGCCACCCTCTTAATCTACACTCTGTAAAATTATCTCTTTTTGTAAGGGATTGACATTACTTTACTCACCGTACCTATGCTGATAACTATAGATCAAAGTATCTAATTCAAACCAGCAAGATTATGAGGAAGGTTTGGAGCTATTGTTTGAAGTTTGAAGGAACATGGCACTGCATTAAAGTATATTTTCACCTGGGTCTGGCAGGCTGCTCTGTTTCTTATTCTACATTTAAAAACGCAGAGAAAGACAGAAGTGTAGAAGAATTTAAATTCAAAATTGGAATGTAAGAACAACATTTAGAGAACAGCTTAGCCAAACTATTCCACTCTACAGAAGAGAAACAATGAAAATATTCTTCAGCTTTCTTCAGCCTACAGCCTTCATGTATATCTATTTCTGATTATACATATATAATTATATATTTGGCCTGTGGATTTGATATGAATCTTTGAATTAGAAGGCAAATTAAACCATCAATTTTATGGAACAAATCTTGCCTGCAATAGTCTAGGATACTCTTTTCCACCACTTCCCAGCAAGCTGGTCTGTATTTGTAACTAATTCTGTCTGTTACATTTCCCTGGAAACATGAAAAGTTTTCAGACGCAGTACCTGGTTCAGAGAGAAGAGAAGAACTTAACAGGAGCAGCCAAGCAAGACTCACTTGAAGGTCCATTTTCATTGCGGTTGTCTGTTCTAACTCAAAGCAGTTTCAGAATTTATACTAAATGGGTTCTGGTCTACACCAAAGGTGTGTGCTGTGCAATTTGATCTGTCTTCCTCAACTTCCAGATCAATGCCAAGGAAGTGATTTACTGACTATTTTCATTTCACAGGGTACATCCAGACATCCGGATAAGTAGATCCAGATCACAGAGCTGTTCCGGACTGGCTACCAAGATCTTCCCAAACACTCCCCAGGCACCTTTGTGACTGTGTCCTGATGATGTGGTTGTTCCAGGAAGCAACGATTTACTTTTGGAGATTAGGCTGTTTGGTAAGGATTCTCATACCACTTAGTTAAGTCTCTTTCCAATTTACAACCATACTAAATGACATTAAATTGATGTGAGAATTGTGTCAAAGGAAGAGTAGCATCCTAAAAATGTCAGGGAAGTCTCAACAAAATTATCTCTCTCTGCTACAGGTTACTCCTCTAAGAAGCAATTTCCATGCTTTTCTGTATTTCTCTGAATTCTCTTTAACCTGTGACTAGATCCCTCCAGTGTGTTAGAGATCTGCAGTTCTCTCTCTCTCTCAATTGCAACCTACAGAGCAATAAAATGGCTGTAAGAGGTATTGGCCAAGGTGTGGTTGGGTGAGAAGAAACTAGAAGCAGGTTTTTATTCTACTTGCAAGAGACACGAAATCATAAGATGAGAGGTGGAATATACTGCAATGTCAGTATAAATACAAATTAATAAAGGACTAGGAGAAAACACGAAAAGAAGTCATCATGAAGAGGAAATATACAACAGGTCATGACAGATATTGGGTCATAACAGATATTGTCCTTTGCCACCTGTTTTCATGGTAGCTTTTCAGATTAGGTGACTTGCCTGAAAAAAAGGAATCCCACCTGGAATGGCCATGCTGTACAACTGCCAAAAGATTGCCCTCTAGCAAAGCTATGGCTCCATCAAGATACCTCCAGCCACACCGTTTTCTCCCTGGCATGAGATGGTGGTATCAAAACTACTCTGGCCTCTGATACCCCAATGGATGCTTCCAGCTCTGCCTCACCCCGTACTAGCAGGGATAAGATGTATCTCAGCTAGAGACATAAACCAAACAAAGCTCAGTTTTCTTGGTTGACTTAGAAACGAACATAAATTCTTTCTTTCCATGAATGCTTTTCTTATTTTCTTAACACAGTACAGTGTGTGATATCTGTCTAGGTACCCCTGTTCCTACCTTCACAATAACTTATTGAGCAAAAACAGTCAAGTATCTAAACTCCTAGTTCCATGTGGGGATTACTTTAAGTCAATATCATTTCCTGAAGTGACTAAGTGGGTTTATTGTAGATCCTCATCAATATATTGCAATTCAAATAGCTCTAAGCTGGGCCTGAACAGTATCACATGTACAACTTTTCTTTCCTGACAGCAATTAATCAATTTTATACAAATATTTTGACTTCTGAATAATAAAATAAAATAAATAAATCAGAAATAGCCCAAAACTCCAACAGAAATCTCATGAAGGTTTTTCTTCTCAAGCCAAAAAAACCCAAATTCTTTACGCCTTGTGATTTAACCCAAGTCTAAGTGCTTTGGATTTAAAGATTTGGATCTGAGTAATGTTCACAGATGACACAGAAGTCTGATACATATATACTGTTTCAGTGCACTTCATAACTATCTGATAATGAACCTGTTTATTCTTTGGCTGTTGCTGGACTTTCAAAGATATCCTCTCCAGGAACTGCAGAATCCTGTAGAAATAGTTAATATGTCAATCTGGTGACTCAGCCAAACAGCACACTCAGCAGCAAAGCCAATTGCCTAAGATATCCTGTGCAGTTGGAGCATGGCTATTAATGGAGAGTAGGGCCATAATCCACACTATCTAGTTGTAGGCATCTGCTTTATTTATAAACTAGGCTTTTAATCAGTGGCATTTCAGTGCAACTCTGTTTGGAGCCTAGGTATAGGGGTGGGAAAATATGGGGGACATGGCTGAATAGAAATATCTTGAATATGAATCATCAAGATTTGTTTTTTCAGCATTCCTCAGCCTTTTTTATAAAACAGGTCCCAAATAAGATATTAGTCCCAGTGAACACGTGCAGGGGTGAGGACTCCACTACCCATCTCTTGCCTAATGAGGTTGGATCTCACGTAAGGCTATTTTACACCATATCTAAGAAGTAATGGTGATATGTGTGAATGATAGCAAGGGCTAATCTGTAGTGATAGGTGACAAAATAATGACCAGTTTTCACATTAAATACTGCAGCTCCTATCATAGACATTGAAGGCACTATTAGAAACGATGTGGTAAGTCTTGAGTCCAACACTAAGCAAACAGACTAATCCTGTGTGGCAAGAACCAGCAATGATGACAGTAGGGTTGACCTTTGTGGTCTTGAAATAGCAAAGGTGTTTCCCAGAACATCTTCTTAATGAAATCTGTCAAAATTCACTCATAGAAAACAAACAGTGTTTGTCTGTAGTGAAATATTTTCACTAGGTTGGGTGTTAAGCTTTCTTCAAGGAATGAAGTTTTGCTGCACTGACAAAACTTCCCCTCCCTGTAAATAGCTTTTGTCAGCTTTTTCAAACTACAAATGGATGTCAGTGCATATTTCATATTGTGAAATATGGACACGCAAAGGTCAGTATGCACAGAGAGACATATTCTCCCTAAGGCACCTTATACTAAGGGGCAAGTTCTCCATGCTGCTTTGTAGCTCTGATGAGGCAACTTCTCCATCATTAGTGAATAGAAGTAAGCTCACCAAAGGCATTTAAACATCTAGTTTTCATGGAAAGCTGTAGTGTTACAATATTCATGAGTATGTGGGTCTAATGTAGTTTAAAGGGCTAAAACCAGCAAAGCTGTTCTGAAGGCTCCTGCCACTGGAGGGCAGCGAGGCACTGTCCTTTGGGAGTGAGACCATCTCTGGATAAGATGGTCTAACATCACAGTGCTTTTGTAGAGTCCATAAAGAGGCCTCCACTTTAGCAAAAACCTTTAAAAGTAGGCAGAGGTGAAAATAAACATATGCAGAAGAGACAGCTACAAACAGCAGGGCAGATGTTTGCATTCCTTACCTGTCTTCCGTCAAAATTGGAGGAGATGTCTCTGGCCCAATAGAGGTCAGGAGAAACTCTGAGCCACTTCAGGCACACACCTGGTTCATCTTCCTTTACAACTCTTCACTCATTATCACTTAATGAGGTAATAAACCATCACACCTGACAGCTCTCATATCTACTGTTTGTAAAGAATGCCATTGAAATATCTTTGAAGGAATCAACTAGGGCTGACTGCCTTTCTTCTGTGTGTATATTTCTTATACAAATACTTACCTGTATTTCTTCTTCCCTGAAAAAAAAATTACTAATGTGTGTGAACTCAAAAAATTATAAACTTTTCTCTGTGCTATAGTAACTTATTTGTTATTTCTTCAAATATACTTACTGCACTTTTGAGAACATTTCTTAGGTAACAAATCCCAGGTTTTGCCAAACCCATCACATTCCCAACAGTCTGGTAATGGCCACGTCAAGTGTCCTGCCATAGTGAGGGTGTTTGCAATGCCCTACAGAAACAATCCCAGGAGGTCTCACCCAGTGGGGCTCTGGTGATGGATCATCATGCTGAAACCTGGATCCCCACACAAATGAACTCATCTGCTCTGTCAGTGCTGACCTGAGGAGACAAGGGAAATACTTCTCTTGGGTCATGAAACACCATTGGTAAGGACCTGCTTAGTTTTTTTAAAAAAATAGTGTCTTTTGAAGCCTGATGAAAAATGATTTCATTAAATATAGTAAAGGCAAGGCAAAACATTGATTTTGGAAGAAATTTCTTGCATTGTTTCATCAGATTTGTCTTTTATTTCTAAAAGCAGAGAAGAAGGACAAAGTTCAGAGGAACGTAAATGAAGGTTCCTTATTTTTTCTACTTTGAAAAAAACCTGAGAATGAACATGGCAGTAAAATAACATATTGTCAAAGAGCAGCAACAGGAAAAGTGAACGAGTAGGGGAGCTGAAGGCTACCCTTTTTCTGCTTTTCCCAGCCCCTAGCCTTGCTGTCTCAGGGGCAGCAGAAATTCCCTGATAACAGTAGTCCTTGCCCTGGTGTACACACATACCTCTGCATGCCTGAGATTAGCAGGGCTCTGGATGATATGTGTGTGTGATAAAGGATGATGAAAAGCTGTTGTACAGCTTTGCAGTATGATTAGCATTTGGAAATGCAATATTTTGTGGAGGTTTGGAGACCCTGGGTATGTATCTGGTTGCTTGGTCCTGTTAAGGCCCATGACATTGTATATTCACTGCTACCATTACCTATGTCATCTATTTGAAGTTGTGTAGTGCCCTAATATTTGTTGCTGAGCTGCCCAAACATATGCTTAATTGCAATCAAGATGTGTATTCTTTCAATGCGTCTTTTTTTCCTGTTTTTGCTCTGCCAGCCATTCCACTAAATGAAACGCTGGTAAGTTTTGAAGTGAAAGGTATTTCACTGAAGAATGTATAGAGAAAAGAGGAAAGTCCATGTGAAGTAAATCACATCCCTGATGATATAACTTTCAAACAGGTTCCCCGCATTTACGGTGAATTTATTTGTAAAGCAAAGTGGAAACTTCACATGTGAAGCCATATTCTATGGACAAAACTGAATAGCGAGTGCTTGTTCCAAATTCCCAGTCCCAGAGGAGAATTGACTTGGGATAAGGATGTCACCATCCAGCCTCTGGAAGCCCCGTTCCACCCTTGTGAATCCTGAGATGGCAAATCTTTGTCAGAAATGAAGGCTGTGCCAATGTAAATTGGGTATCGGTGATCTTGGCTCTACAGGCAGTAGGACAGGCCGTTTCATCCTGTTACCAGCTAAATGTTGTGTCAACACAGGTTGTTTGTCCTGGCATGAGCTGCATTCTTGCAGTTTTCCTGGTTTTCATGTTCACATGGACAATAATAAATCAATAATAAATTTGCCTCTAGCAAGTCCTTTCCATCTCAGCAGGTACCATGGGTCACGCAGCACACAGTGCACCCTTAGAGCTTTTATTATCGCAAAAGTGGAATTGGATTTCTAGTGCACATGGGGTGCCAGGGAGTTAGATGTGATTAATACTGCCTTTGAATTTGTCTTAAGTAGATTTTGATAGTAAAAACAATGCACTAAGAAACAGGGACTGAAGCACATAGTCTAATCAAATGTTAACCCTGTCAAAGTCAGCTTCCTTCAAGAATAAGATCCATTTATGAAAGCTACAGTTCTATTTAAGCTTTATCTTCTGAGATAATCCTGCTCTCAGGATTTTGATTCAAAGACATTTCTACCTAAAAATAATCAATACATTACTGATTAAAAAGTGCACTAAGACAACACAAAACTGAGCACATAAATGGCCAAACCCCAACACAATCAACTTCCAAATTAAAGTCGTCAAAGCTCACATCACACAAGAGGAGTGAGGAGTACCCTGAGTCAATGTTTCCACTGCTTGTAATTAATTGACTCCTTCTGGCACTCCTTCTTATGAGTACCACTCAATTAAGGAAAGAAAAAGTATGGAAATTCACAAATGCTTCTCCAGAGAAAACACTGGGTGTTGTGCCTGCATAAAATGCAAGGACTTTCGATGCAATATTAGAGCCCTAGTAGAAGACTTCAGCAGGGCCCTTGCATGGTTCCTGCTGTCCATCAGCCCCTGTGGCACTTCCGAGAGAGCAAAGAGAATGGGAAACTTTGATTTTCCTCGGGAAATTAATGTAACAATGCTGAATCTCTAGTCAGGAAAACATTTCTCCTTGATCAATCTGCTTGTAATCCAGCTTATTTTTGGTTTATTTGAATATCTGATTGTTTCCAAGCATGAGGAGAGAATCAAAGCACAAAACTGATAGATTTCCAACACAACGTGTATAAAGAGAGATTACTGCAGGAAGAACTTATTGTTAGATGGATTATATAAATGTATTATTTTCTAAAGAGTGTTTTGACATGAACAAATAACACTGTTAGCTAAGGTGAAAGTCATGGGGTGATGGGAGGATAACACAAACACTGCTTCTCTGAGGAGCTGTTATCTCCAAGAGTGGAGGCTGTTTGGGATGTAATGTGGACCAAGAATATCTCTGCAATGGAGGATACCCGGCTTCCCTTTTCTCATTCCAGATTGTGGAATCCTGTGTCAATCAGGTTAAAAAAGTTTGTCTCACAGTTTTCTTACTTGGTACATCAATCCTAGTGGACTCTCTAGAGCAAAGAGAGTAGAAATAGTTTGTGTTTTCCTACTTGAGCTGAAGGTCAAGAACATTAGTCACAATATACTCAAGCTTGTGAATCTCAGGTAATTAGCAGAAGAAATCACTGAGACTTTGAGTTTGTAATAGATAAAATTCATTGTAAAGAGGCTTTCCTCATCATTCCTCACGGAGAAATCCCATTCTCATAGAGACTGGGGATTTGTAATGTGAACCCACGACATCTACTGGTTTGAGTGGGCTTTGATGAAGGCTACAAAATTTGCCAATATTTATTTTAGAGGAAAACACAAGAGAGAGGGGGGTTGCTCTGAATAGTGTAAGAGACAGTACCTGACCCCTGCAGACATCCTCCACAGTGCATCCTAACCAGTCAGCACGAGACTCATGTACACTGCATTCCCTATAACCCTGATAAAGCAGGTTTTGAAATTTATAAACAGCTAGAATTAAAGGGTGTGTGCTCTGCAGTTTGACCAGCCTTATTTTGTTTGAATTTAGTGACTTCATACGATGGAGGTATTTTTAAATTTTAGAAACATTCTCTTGCCTTTTTTTTTTTTTTTTTGCAAGACTTTGTTTATAATGTCTCGATTTTTTGGTTACTTTAATTACTGTTTAAAGCTTTTCTCTTCTACGGACCAGTGGTTAAACCCTCCCCTTGGCATATCCAGTGGCAGCCACTGGCCCGAGAGGAACCAGCTGTGTGCAGCCATGGAGAAAATTAGTGTTGTCAAGCAAAAATTGATGGCAGACATGTTTTTACCTCTCAGTTTCTCCACTGTCCTGAAGCTGAAGCGGTTGTGCTCCTGTGTCCCCTCACAGACCAGAAGCCACAGCCCATGTCCATGGTGGTGGCCCTGACCGGGGTACATCAGGGTGGGCTGAGAGGGTTGCAGGGGTTTGCAGCATCTCCTGCCCTGGTGCATTTGTGCTGTCCAGAAGCCCAAACAGAGTGAATTCCAACAAGAAAAGCCCCATCTTGGGAACCTTTTGGGGCTGAGGTACCATGAGCAGCTGAGGTCTCAGCCCCATGTTCCTGTGGCTCACACAGCCAGGCCCTGGGCACCAGAGCAGCTCTAAACATTATCGAAGCAATGGACAGCCTAGGAAACAAAATGTTTTTTTTTTCCAAAATGCAATGCCAGAAGCCCCTCAGGACTGTACAAATTCTAGTCTCAATTTCAAACAGTTAATTTTCAGCTTGTTCCGTAAGCATCATCCCAGCTGTCATACCTCACAGCCTTCAGAAAGCATCTCATGTGATGCCTGGATTAATCCTTGCAATGTTGGCAGAGAGAAGTCCACTTGTCTTCCTCAACAATGCATTCCTTAGAGAAACCTAGTGAACTTTTACAAAACAAAGAAGGCTTGTTTCACACTGGCAAGGCTCGGATTGAGTGTTTACTCTACACGCACAGTGTGCAGCTTTCTAAGGCGCTTTGCCCAAGCTGCCCAGGAGCTCAAGAAGAAACTGAAGCAACAGGTTTTGGTCAATATCCTGTAGCTGGGGATTCACAGTTGTCTTTCTGAGCTTGCAACAGTCAGGATCCAGTATTTTGGAAAGAAGGCATGGATTTGCTATATTAATATGAAGTCATGCTTCTCACCACTTCTTTCCATGGGAGAAGAGAGTTCACATCAGCATAACTCAATTTTCATAACATCTCATGCAACAAAGCTCTGCTCAAATTCAGGCTTAGCAAAGGAAGACATTTATAACTAATACCAAACACTTCAACATCCCCAGCTGAACCTGTGTATAAACTTTTTATAACCAGATAACTTCAGCAAATGAGGAGCCCTCAAGTCAGGGTCCACTTGTTCTAGCAACTGGTCAGGCACAGATGAAAATTCAGTCTTTGCATTGAGTACCTAATTTTATTCAGTGCCTAAATCAAAAAGCAATAAGGGATGAGGGAGATAAAGCAAGGAGTAACAAGATCTTGACATATACTGGGAAGTTAACTATGTGGTAGGAGCAGGAATGAGAGAGGAGGAGAAGGAAGGAAGAAAGGAAAAAATCATACAGAAAAAACCAGAAGAGACATAATCCCCATCCTAGTAGATGGATTTCAGCCTCTAAGACTCTAATGCAACACTCTGCAACTGTTCAAAACTCCAAATTTTATCTATTTTGTTTAGACACTCACAGAAAACTTCCTTAGACTCAACAGGTTTGTGTGGATATGTCTGAGGACAAAATACGGCTCTCACAGTCTTCGTACAGAAAGAGAAAAGAAGAAAGAAGCCATCTCTCTGAAACTACAGTTTCTGAAAACTGAAGAAAAATACACAAACAGAAGACAACCTTCTTCAAGCTGGGCGTGTTCTTCAGAACAGCAGCAGCACAATTAATTTCTACATTACAACCTGTGACTAATTAATTCAGAAAGAACAAGGAAAATCTGCTTGGATGGGTACCAGGTGATTCAGGGCAAAAGAGCTGATCCAAGTGTTATTCTAGGAAATGAAAACAAATGTCACTTTCAGTAACCCAACTGGGTCACTCACATGTTTCCTCAGCTAGACAAGACTTATTCAAATATGCTTTTTGTGTCATAGTTCATGAGCCTGAGATAGAAAATCTCCTAAAATACATGAGCTGCTGTGAGAATTTTAGTGTCCCCTTAGTTTTTTTCCCAGCTAGATGGTAACTGCCAAAACAAATAATAATAATAACAACGTTTTAAAACCCCATGAAAACAAAGCTACCAAAATAGAGAAAAACATGAGGAGTTTAACAGAAAGCGTGCAAAAGGTTGGTTGTGCTTGGCTTCAGAGATGCTGGACAGCAAAGGGTTGCAATGCTGCTGCTGCTGCTTCTTCTCCTGCTTCTTCTGCTTCTGCTTCTTCTTATTATTATTATCATCTTGTCACAAGTAAAGGGCAGTGTTGGGTCAGGCTCAATAAATGCCTTTGCTGTTTTCTCTGAGTTTATTAAGTGTGGTGGAAAATTCAGCAACCCAGTCACAGTGGCTGGCTGCCTGATTGCCCATTCAAGGTAGATTCTAGTGCAATCCTATTAAAAAAATTTGGCCTTGGCTGGTGAATCTCAAGGAGTTATTAATAAAAACAATCAGTCAAGTGAAAGCGATCTCTAGAGCATATTAATTTAGTTATTTAATTGGAATTTGGTGCAAGCTTTCAGCCTCGGGCATTAAAGGACACCTAAGTCAGAAGTGTGAGCAGAGGGTTACACTTAGCAGCTTAATTTGGCGTGATATCAATGAATACCTGTGCACTTCTATGGCAAGGCACGGGGAGAAAGGAATGAAAATTACACAAGAAAAATTGTGTTTCTTACTCATACCCTGCCAACCCAAATTAGCTTATTTTAGTCTCAATCCACAAAGCATGGGGATTTGCTATGAAAAACAAATCTACTTGCTAGCTATGGGATCCAGAAGCAAAACAACATTTATTTATACCCGATTATAAATATTTTTATAGCATGTTCCTGGGAAGGAGGACTAGAGAGCTGAATTATCTGCTTCATACTTCAAAATTAGAACAGCAAGATAAACAGGACACCAAAGCACAGGAAATTCAGCATATAAACAAGCAAACAGAACTTTGTTTCTGAGCTTTGCTTTAACTGCACTGCTGGGCAAACAGGTTCTACGACAACGCTGGGAATGGCACACTGGAAGGAACCCAATATTCTGTTCAATATTTTATACAAAAAAAGTGTATGTATTCGAAACAAAATTGGTATGGATCCATTCTCTTTCAATGAAAAAGCCCTCCTTCAATGTTACTTTAGGGGAGTTATTCAAGGATGTGCAGTTTTGTTGGAGTTATGAACACCTGTAGCTGCATAGTCTGTATATACATGGTATAATTCAATTATTATCCTCTCCCAACACAGCTTGCACTACACAGGTAAGGGATTTTAACATGATATTGCAAACAAGATGCTTAGTTGGTGCTGAGATTGTTGGTTGAGTACATACTACTGAGTGGACAAAAAAAGTACATGCTACACGGTTGAGTAGTGACAGACACACCAAGTGATGGCTGATGTGTCTGGTCTAAGGGTGGAGGAGGTGACAACAATTGTAGCCTCCAGAAAGCTCATTTAAAAAGAGCAAATGTTGTGCCCTCCGTGTGCTCCTGGTTCTTGACATCCTTGTGTTTGCACGCACCAACTAGTAATAGTTGGCATAACACTAAACCACCCCAAAAATGAACAAAATAACAAAACAAAGGGAAAAAACCCTCCAATTTTAGTTTACATTTTGGCTTTATTTCTCTGTACTTTCAACTAGGACGTGAAAGGCAAAACCCACCAGATCTTGCTTTTCATGTTTTCATGCACCAATGGTAAATGTTTATGTGGTATTTGGCTGTTTGCACTGCCAGCATATTTCAGTCTGATTTATGAATGTGCACAATACACTCCGAAAAGCTGGGTAAGTCCTGAGAAGCCAAACTCCTCACAACAAAGCAGCATACACCCATGGGGAAAAAGAAAAAGAAATATATATATATATATGTTGTCATCAGCAACCAAAAGTACTAAAAATTGAACAAAACTCCTCCTTTTGGAAATGGCACACAAAATGTCTTTCAACATTTAAATGACATTTAAATGAGACTTGAAAATTCTCCTGACTGAGGTTTGATATCTTGAGTGAGATTTATGTTTTTTCCAGGTTTAGGATGTATGTCAATGGGAAGGCGTCCAACTGTTTTGACAAGCCTTTAGATAAGATTGTGTGATTCAGCCTTAAATATTGCAAACAAAACACCTTTAACAGCACAGTATCTTTTTAATTTAGATTTATTTAATCTAGAAAAGTGAAAACTTGGTGCAAAATCCAATATCAATCTTCAACCAGGTAAAATGCACATAAAGAGAAAGGAGAGAAAATGACTCCCCATTGCCAGGAGGGACAGACCAAGAGCTGAAAGGCTTGATCAGCAACAGTGAAAACTGAGGATAGATATGGTGAAAAACCTTTTCAACAGTGATGCTAATTTCAACTCTGAGTCTTGTTAAGCATGAGAAGAGATTTGGCAAGTTAGGGACATGTCTCTTGGGAAGAGATTGGGCTGAGGTGGTGGAGCTGAGGTGCAGATGGAAGCTCCAGCTGATATGATGCTCTGGGTGAGCAGCAGTGCCCGTGGCTGAGGAGGAGGAGGAGGCATCGGGGTGGTTGGCACAGAGGATGGAGGCAGAAGCAGCAGGGACCTCACAGCTCTGTGGTGTTCATGGGGACAAGTGTCACAATGTGGCCATGTGGAGGAAGTAGGGGAAACCAAAAGAAAAGGCATAAAGTAGGGGAAACCAAAAGAAAAGGCATTTCTGAATCAAGAGTCAGCTATCTGGCTTCCCGGGGCAGATATTTTCTGTAAATTTGCATGTGCAGAAAGAAAAAGAATGAGCTCATTCCTTTTGAAGCTTACATTAAGATGTCTAGAAATTCCCCATGCAGTATTTCAGAAGCAGGGGCTCACTACATCACTTGGAAAAATTTTAATCCAACAGACCATACTCTTCAACACACTAAAACATTGGTTTCTATTTTAATCACAGAGACATTAATTTGAAAGACAAAATAGAATTGTTGCTTTGTAAACTTTCCTTCCTTTGACTTTAAATTACACTCTTCACATCACAGATTACTTGGAAATCTCTGCATTTTATAAATAAGCACAGAACCATTACTGTTCCAAGAAGAAATTTAGCATTAAAAAACAAACACAAGTTATTAGAATATTGTATAGCCACAATTCCAGATGCCATGGTAAGATCAATTTCTACATTTCCTTTCCAGAAATGACCTATTGCTTCTCCCCAAATTAAATATTCCTCCCTTTTAATAAACCTTGAAATATTTATTGATGCCTCATTCATATTTTCTCTCCAACTCACAAAATTACAAGGCATTAGATAAATGGCCTTAGAAGGATGTGGGAATAGAATTGGAGAAAAATGATAAAATTATTGTACCAAACAACTCGTGAAATGAATGTTGAAATTATTTCTTAATCTTTTAAGGGATGTTAGGATTACAAAGGTGTTCTAAGGCATTCTAACAGGATTGATTGTAGATAAAGAAATCGCAGCTTCTGGCAAATGGCATATATATGACTGTCATCAGTGAAGCAGTTTGGTGGCTCATAATACGTGACATTTACCCTGTAGTCATTTAGTGGATGATGCCAACTTTTGATCTCACATTATCCCATGCAAAAGAGGTTTCCTCAGCGCAGGTCTCACAAGAAAACCAGCGAGAACAAAAACGACAACAGCCAGGACGGCAACAGCAGCAACGAGCGGCACGAGGAGACTGTCAGCAGCAGCGGGAGGCACAGGAGGGTCCAGCCCTGTGAGTGGAGGCAGAGAGGGTTTGGTCTCAATATATTAAAGATCAGGCCACAAAGAGCGGCTGCATTAAAAGGGATAGTTCCTAGATGAGAGTCAGAAATCAGCTAACTTCTTACAATTTTGTTGCTGTGATCTATATTTGATCAGGCTTTGCTTTAGCAGGGATGACAGCTTAACTAAGCAAACTTCATAAGCAGAAGACAATGGAGGGAATTGGATGTTTCTCAAGAAGGCTGCGAGTTTGCTCCCTCCTGGCCACCACATTACACAATCAGACTGGAGCTAATTAGATCAATGGAGTTATAGCACTAAAAGGGGTTACACACTACCGCTCCCTTGGGACAGCCAAAGCAGTTATATTTTTTACATAGGTGGGTGAAAACAGGAGTTTTGCAAGGTGTTGAAAGAAGAAGAGATTTGTAAACAATTGGGTCAACCAAACAATCCCTCCTTTTTATGGCAAAGTTAACAAAAGCAGATTTCAGAGGCAGATGTCAGAAATCAGAGAATCATAGAATAGTTTTGTTTGGAAAAGATCTTTAAGATCATAGAGTCCAATCCCTAATCCAGCCACTGCCAAGTCAACCTCTAAACCATGTCCCTAAGCATCACATCTCCATGTCTTTTAAATGCCCCCCAGGGATGGTGACTCCACCACTGCCCTGGACAGCCTGTTCAAATGCCCGATAACCCTTTCCGAGTGCTTTCGAAATGAAGCAGATAGCAAACTACTGTGTACAGATTCACTTGTTCTAAGTCATACAGCACCTAACACCAAATAACTCTTCACATTAATTCTCAGCAGAAATGTGAAAAAACTGGCAACAAATATTTCAGCATAGTAATTCAATTACTATGAAAACCACAGTCATAGATTTTACTGAGGGACAATCACCGGGAGGAATCCATGACATTGTCTTATAATAGAAACATAGAATCATTTTCATTGGAAGAGACCCTCAAAATCATCAAGTCCAACCATAACCTAACTCTGGCACTAAACCATGTCCCTAAGAACCTCGTCTAAACACCTTTTAAACCCCTCCAGGGATGGTGACTCCACCACTGCCCTGGGCAGCCTGTTCCAATGCCTGACAGCCCTTGCTGGGAAGAAATTCTTCCTAATATCCAGTCTGAATCTTCCCTGTTGTAACTTGAGACCATTTCCTCTTGCCCTATCAGTTGCTACTTGGGAGATATCACAGAGCAGAATGTTAGGAGGGAGGTTATTTTATTGAAAAGTGAAATGATGAGGTAATGGTAACATGATTTTATAAATTGCATGCACATCTATGTTTTTTCTTGAAGCCCAGAGTGATCTTAAAGTAAACATGAGAGAAATTTATTTCACTTTACCAGTATTCCTACTCTGAGCACCCCCATCTTGAAGCTGAACGGGGCCAGCAACCACATGCACCCTTTCCTCAGCAGAACTTGATTCTCTCTTGGACCTGCTAGTGCAGCCCTGGTAGCAGCGGGAGGAATAGTCCCCGAGCCTGCACACCACCAGCTCGCACTGCAGGTACACGGACGTGTGGCGCCTGATGAACTCAAAGGCATTAAATTTGAACCGAGCCAAGTGGTGGTCGGGGGACTGGTAGGTGGCATAGGAAGAATCTCTAATGCATCTACAAAGAAATGAAAAGGACAATTAGTCTTCATGGATTTACACATGGACATTCCCACAAAAATAGAATAGATTAAAAGAAAATCATCACAGCCAGCACTAAGAACACGATGACATAAAAATGAAACTTTTATGGCATAGTATAGACATTTAAGTTCTATGAAGCAGCAGGAACATTGGCAACTCTTTTTTGGTTTGTTTGTTTGTTTGTTTGTTTTCCCCAAGAGAAAGAGACTATAAGTAGAGAAGAGGGGAGAACAGACTCTTAGAATGTCCTGAGTTGGAAGGGACCCACAAGGATCATCGAGTTCAACTCCTGTCCCTGCACAGGACAACCTCACAGTTCACACCGTGCGTCTGAGGACGTTGTCCAGTCTCTTCTTGAACACTGTCAGGCTTGGGGCTGTGACACCTCCCTGGGGAGCCTGTACCAGTGTCCAGCACCCTCTGGGTGAAGAACCTTTTCCTCATGTCCAACTGACCCTCCCCTGGCACATCTTCCTGCCATTCCCTTGGGTTCTGTTGTTGGTCACTAAAGAGAAGAGCTCAGCCCTGCCCCTTCTGCTCCCCTTGTGAGGAAGCTGGAGCCACCATGAGGTTTCCCCTCTTACTCATGTCTGTGCTATACAAGACATAAAAAACTGAATCTAATGCTTGACCTGGTTTTACTAAAATATTTAATGCCTAAGATGACAGATTCCTCCTGCCAGTTTTCACTATCTCATCTACCTCACTCCCACTACTTTGAATTTTGCATGTAGGACAAAAATGAAGTAAGTGAAACAAAATGTTAGTGAGGTCTAAATGGCATTTCTTATTTCCAGGCTTACATTGTAAAAAAAAAAAAAAAAAAAATTAAAAAAGCATTTTAAAAGACTGATTTTAGCAGTCCGTTGATAACAAGATCTAAACCAACACAGGTTTGCTCTATTATTTTAAATAAATTCAGAAAGCATATTACAGCTATGTTTCTAACAACTTCAGAAAGCTCTTACCCATGCTTGATTATATCATAGGCCAGAGTGTTAAAATCATGGGGATCAGGTGATGCCACACATGTGTCCACAAATATCGTCAGATTTCGGTCAGAGTTGTGAAGATAAGCTTGAAGGTACAAATTTTGGTTCAAATCGACATAGTATGGGGAGTCGTGCACTTGCCGCAGGAATGAGGAGGAATCATAAAAAGTGATGTTCATGTCATATCTTCCGAACTGATATTCATTCACGTCTATAGTATCCTCAGCAACATACATTATTTGTGTCCATGTGTCCTCTAGCATTTTGCAACTGATATGTAAATGAATGTTCTTTTTCCTCTTGATTATGTGCCCAGAAGATGTAACCTTGATCGTGTTGGAATAGTTGATTGTATCATTGTTCTCCTGTTTAATATGTAATTTAAAATGAGGAATTGCGTTTTTGTCACATTCTATGTTCTAAGCTTTGATAGAGTAATATGCAATTAAAAAATATAGATTAATCTTAAACTCTTTAAACCAAGAACCTTGATGTTAGTCTTTCCTGCTCACACGTTTTAAATAAACCTGCTGAAGTATATAATTAAATAGAAATCAGTGGAGAGAAACTCTTCGTTAAATCCAAGGCAGAACCAACTCATTGAACATCTGTAAAAACACCAATTGTGTAGAACAAAATCATCCCAAATCTCCACGGCACTTACAGGACTATGTCTGCTTTAAATCATGGAAAGTTCATGTAACTTCCTCCCATACTTTCCTCCCTATAAGCTAATTTCTGTTAAGCATAGACATTACCTAAGGCATGCAGACCTAAAGCACTAAAACCCCCCAGGTCTCATTGGTTCACTTAGCACTGTGGACCACAATGTCCCTTTCACAACTCTTTTTAAATCAGATCTTGCAATTCCCCGTGCACAACAGTGACCGTACCTCTCGTATCGTCCCACAGCCGTTGTAGGGAATGTTAAATATGACCTCACGTGGCGTGACTGTTGGTGTACAGCGATGGTCGCTCAGGGTGACCATCTGAGCTGAGTAGCCTTGGGACTGGAGATAGTCTCTGCTAACCACGGCACGCATGTAGTCTGGCAAACACAGAAGGGCTGGCAGGAAAAGATGATAAAATATAATTAGTGACTTCAGGAACCTGTTAATGATTAAAGGTTGTAACTGATCCACATTATGATTTATTCTTAATTTAGAACGTTGGCAGTTCACACCCCAACCCACCAGATTTCACACACATCATTTCATTTCCCTAACATATTTAAATATACATAAATATTTATTTTGCAAACAAAAACAATAGACAGCCTTGTCCATTGAGAAACACTGAATGGGAACTTACTGGTGGTGTGATCTGATGAAATGGAGGAGTAGTGAGCTTGAAACCCTCTGAAGGTGTATCTAGAATCGCTGTGAAAGTGAACAGTCATCATGTTTGAAGAGGATGTGTACGTGGGAAAGGAACCAGAACAAAGTCTCCCAAGAAGCGGGGAAGAGTCTAGAGGCCCATCATAGACTTCAATGTAGTCATCCTGGCATCCGACGCTTTGCATCCTGGTGAACAAATGTCAGCACCTTGTCAAATGGGTTTCAGAAACTCTGATTTAACTGCCTAACGTGTGATAGAATCAGGACTTAAAGTTTTCATGGCAGAAGTTTGTTTCATTTTCTGTATAGTTTTAGCAGAAAACTGTGAGCAGAAAATACCACAGTACTCCAGATTTTGTTGTAGCATTCCAACTGATGGATGTTATTGAAAATATCTTTAAAAATGGGAAGCTTGCTTATTTCAGATAAGTTTTCAAACTTCTCAAGTAAGTTTTGACTTCATTATTTCCCCAGGGAATCAATATTTTACTTACGCAATATCTCTAAATGTGAGCATAACACGGAAATTGTTCTCTACTTGTATTTCCCACACACAGTCAGCGTTGTTTGGATAACTTCTAGGGTAGAATGGGCTCTGTAGTATCCCAGAGGAATGTGAAACTGAGCCACCACAAAAATAAGGTGCTGCAGAAAGAAATGGAAGAGAAATTACTTACAGTAGCCCCCACAACATTGTACTTGAGCTGTACATGTCTCATCCACAGCTCCTGAGAAGCAGATCTCCCTCTGACTGCAGATGACATTCTGCATGACTCAAATCAAAACAAATATTTGGTTTTGCATTAGGTTTTCTTTCATGTTGCATTCAGGATTCCCTGCCACATCCATGGTATCAGGCCACCCTCTTCAGGCTGGGCTGGTGATACTGTGATGCTTTCTGCTCCGGTCTCTCCTTTCTGTAATTGAGATCTGATTCTGGGAGGTGTCATGACAGTAAAAATGAAAGTCTTAAATAGACCTCATTTCTCCTATAAGCATAGCTGCAAAAAGCTTTTGTGTTCCTGCCAGCATGAATGACGTATGATTCTGATGTTAAACACATAGTTAATCCTAAAAGTTTCCTTATAGGAAGGAGAGCACAAGTTATGAACTTAATTCCTGCAAGATGAGACACAAAAAGGCAACAACCCCCATATTTTATATTCCAGCACACTCCTTCCTGCCTCAGGATTTTGGGGTTCTTGGGTAGCCCAAGCCTGGGAGCATCAGCTGCATGCACACACAGCCCCTTTGACGAACCCTCAGAAACTTCCATACTATTTTCTGTGAATGGTCAAGTTCTAAATCTAACATCTGCTTTCTAATGCAAAAATAGCAAGTTGAAGACCATAAGAGCTATAAGTAAGCAGAAGAGCCAAAAAATACCCGCTGCACACAGCCTCTCTGATAAATGACCTGTGACTCTGGAAGCAAATGAAGAACGTTTCAATTGAACAGGTATAATTTTGAAAAAGAAAACATGTTTCTTAAGGAAATTCTAAAAGAAGACAAAGGAAGTTATGCCATCAGGAAAGCAGATGAAGACAAAATGGAAAATAAAAAAAATCAGGAGAAAAAATGATTTATGAGTGCTATATAGAAATCATGACAATAAGGAAACTTTACCACACACACACAAATAGTCAGCCAAATAACACTGTTATGGTTTGATGTCGCTATCCTTTAGATCTTCAGTTCTGAAGAAAGTACATACATCACTTTGCCAGTACTGATATATGTGGCTAAAAGAGATTTAGAAAATACTTTCTAAGCCTTGACCCAGCTGAAGAGCCCAGTGGGGAAATGGCATGTCCACAGTCAACAACTATAACTGCACAATAAGAATCACAGAGGTGCAAGGGGTTATAACAGGTGGTCTAAGAATTATGACGTGAGTTTAAAGTGATATTGCCACAGATACAAAAATCAAATTCAAAAGCCATGAGAGGAAGACACCAATAAAAAAGGTGAGAAGAGCTCCAGAAGAGCATTACCTGATGAAGGTGTCGTGGTGTCCAGAGGATCTGCAGGTGTGAAGGAAGAAAAACCACAAGTGAGATTTGTTTTTCAGAAGAAAGATACTGAGGTGTAGACATGTCCCCATGCTGAGGCATAGGGTAACATGACAAGGATCATGGCAAGGTGGGAATGGGGACATGGGGGACTATGAGGTTCACGGGAGAGCTCGTGTCCTCTGCTAGCCACACACCTGCACAGATGACGCTGGCATCCTCGCCATGCCCGCAGTTGTGCACACCCCAGCCCCTGTGCCTGCACATCTGGAGGGAGGGCTCGTCCCCGCTGCACTGCACGTCGTCCAGGAAGATGGGCCCGGAGCCGGAGCCAAAGTGCGCGCTGCCTGGGGCGTCCATGGCCTGGCCACAGCCCAGCTGCTGGCACACCACCTGGGCTTCGCTCAGGTCCCACAAGTCATCGCACACAGTCCCCCAGCTGTTGTCCTTGTACAGCTCCACACGTCCTTCGCAGCTGTTCCTGCCACCGGAGAGGCGCAGGCTGGTGCCTGTGGGGAGGCAAGTGGTGCTGGGTCAGGGTTCCTCCCACATAGGACCTACGTTCCCCACCTCCCTGTCCATTTTGGAGCTTTGGCCTCAGGGACCATGAGCTGGGGTGGTTTAGACCTACACGGAGCAGGGGAGGGCAGTGAGAGAGCAACAACACTGGGTACACCTGACCAGGGACATGCTGGGGATCTGTGGGAGATCCCTGGGGGCAGAGGTGCTTAGGGCATGGGGGCTTTTGCAGGAAAATCCCTTTGTACGACTAGAGTGTTGTCCATCCCCTGAGGGATAACAACCATGCACCCTGGGGATGTCATGAGCAGAGGGGAAGAGCAGCCTGTGCTGGGCAGACACAGGACAGCCCATCAACTCTCCTCTCGTCTCCTCTTGTCCTGTACTGGGGCTCAGTGCAAAGGTGGAAACAAGCTTGGAGGGCATGAATTACCTGATGTGTATGGCCATTCAGCAGGAGGGGTTGAATGTGGATCTGCAAGGAAGAAAAGGGAGTGAATGAAAGGGAAGCAAATGTAGCAGGCTTGATGCAATGGAGGCGATGGACATAGAGATGGCCATGGCAATGGCAAAAGACAAGGATATGGACATGGAAAAGCAAGGCTAGAGTATTGATGGTTGACAAGAGCATTAAGCTCTGTCTTGCCATTCCCCATTCAGACACAAATCTGATGTGCCCCCACTACTGCCTCATTCTCTCTATGCCATGATCCTGCCATCCCACTCTTTGTCAGTGCATAAAGAGCCTAGACCTGTGCATGTGGAGAGCCTGCTGTACCTTCTGTGTGCAAAAATGGGGCTGTTGCATGACATCTCCTTCCAGACACAGGCAGCAGAAAACCTCAACCTTGCCACTCAAGCCTGGCTCTGCCAAGGGAGGGAAGCATGGCTGCCTCCAAGGGATGGCGCCCAAATCCATCCAGTGGGACCACCAGGAAAGCCAGTGTCCTCTGCTGCCCACACACCTGCACAGATGACGCTGGCATCCTCGCCATGCCCGCAGTTGTGCACACCCCAGCCCCTGTGCCTGCACATCTGGAGGGAGGGCTCGTCCCCGCTGCACTGCACGTCGTCCAGAAAGATGGGCCCGGAGCCGGGGCCAAAGTACGCGCTGCCCGGGGCATCCATGGCCTGGCCACAGCCCAGCTGCTGGCACACCACCTGGGCTTCACTCAGGTCCCAGAAGTCATCGCACACAGTCCCCCAGCTGCTGTCCTTGTACAGCTCCACACGTCCTTCGCAGCCATTCCTGCCACCAGAGAGGCGCAGGCTGGTGCCTGTGGGGAGGCAAATGGTGCTGGGTCAGGGTCCCTCCCACACAGGACCTACGTTCCCCAGCTCCCTGTCCATTTTGGAGCTTTGGCCTCGGGGACCATGAGCTGGGGTGGTGTAGACCTACACAGACCAGGGGAGGGCAGTGAGAGAGCAATGACCCGGGGTGTGCAGAGAGCAGATGTACCTGCCCATGGAAATGCTGGTGGTCTCTGGGACTTGTCTTTGGGGCAGGGTGCTTGGGGCACGGGGAGATTTGCAGAAAAAGCCTTTGTACAGCTGGAGTGTAGCCCATCCCCTGAAGGAGATCAACCACACAGCCTGGAGATGTCATGGGCAGAGGGGAGCAGCAGCCTGTGCTGGGCAAATTCAGGCCAGCCTGTCACCTCCCCTTCTCTCCCCTCCACTCTCCTTTCCTGCTAGGGCTCAGCGCAAGCGTGTGAGTAAGCTGGGTGGGCATGAATTACCTGGTGTGTATGGCCATTCAGCAGGAGGGGTTGCATGTGGAGCTGCAAGAAAGACGAGGGAATGAATGAAAGCGCAGTGAATCCATAGGTTTGTGGCCATGGCCATGGCAATGGACAAGAACACAGAGTAGCAAGGCTGAAGTACTAACGGGTGTCAAGAGTGTTAAACTCTGTCCTGCAATCTCCCATCCAGAAAACCTGATGCACCCCCAGGGCTGACTCATTCTCCCCAAGTCACAATCCCACCATCCTGCTCTTTTCCACCACTCCAAGCACCTACACCTGTGAGCGTGGAGTTCCTACTGTGCCTTCTGCATATAAAATGGTGGCTTTTGTGTGTTATGTGCTCCCAGCACCAGGCAGCACAAGTCCCCAACCTCACTGCTCTGCCCTGGCTCTACCAAGGGAGGGAAGCATGGCTGCTCCCAAGGGACGACATCCAAACCCACCCAGTGGGTCCTCTGTGAGAGTCAATGTCCTCTACTGCCCACACACCTGCGCAGATGACGCTGGCATCCTCGCCATGCCCGCAGTTGTGCACACCCCAGCCCCTGTGCCTGCACATCTGGAGGGAGGGCTCGTCCCCGCTGCACTGCACGTCGTCCAGGAAGATGGGCCCGGAGCCGGGGCCAAAGTACGCGCTGCTCGGGGCATCCATGGCCTGGCCACAGCCCAGCTGCTGGCACACCACCTGGGCTTCGCTCAGGTCCCAAAAGTCATCGCACACAGTCCCCCAGCTGCTGTCCTTGTACAGCTCCACACGTCCTTCGCAGCCATTCCTGCCACCAGAGAGGCGCAGGCTGGTGCCTGTGGGGAGGCAAATGGTGCTGGGTCAGGGTCCCTCCCACACAGCACCCATGGTCCGCACTCCCTCTTCCCCTGGATATGTCACAGACAGAGGGGAGCAGCAGCCTGTGCTGTGCAGAATCAGTCCAGCTCGTCCCCCCTCCTCTCCTGTCATGCTGGGCTGGGACTCATTGCAAGGCTGGGAACAAGCTTTTTGGGCATGAATTTCATGTTGCATATGGCCATTCAGGAGGGACTGAATGTGAAGCATGAAGAAAGAAGAGGGAGAAAAGGAAAGTGCAGCAAGTGCAGCAGGTTTGTGGCAATGGACATAGATGTCAACATGGAAACAGAAAAACAAGGCTGGAGAACTAATGAGTGATGAGAATGCACAGCACCCACAGTGGCCAGACGGAGCCCTGCCACAGGGAACCTGCATGATTGCTACATGGCCAGGGACGGGTCTGGTGGGCAAATTTACCTGTTGAATCTGTCCAGTCTGCGGTGGTCTCTGAAGCTACGGATGCAAGTAAAAAGTTGGTGTCAATGAAAAAGGCTCTGAAGACAGTCAGCACATGTCATGTACCCTGTAGTAGCCCATCTTCAAGAAATCCCTGTTCCATGGCACTTATGTGGAGGTTTTGAATTCGACTGAAATGAGCATTATGACTTCTGTGTTTCGCAGAGCCTTGTCCTCCTTAGCCAGGAATCTCAGACCCATAGAGGTCTAACTTGTACTACAAAACATTTGATGCAGCAGGTTTCTCTTTTCCAGTCAAATCCCAAATCCCAGAGCACGTCTAGGAAATACCTATGGTACTATCCGTGCAGAAACTGCAGGGGCAAAGGCAGAATGGTCCCTTGTCACAGTCTCCCCAGCTGCAGTGAGAAGAAATCCCTCACTGAACAGTCTAATTCACCAGGAATGGCTACAGAGGTCCTGGCCTCAAGCCTCAGCCCCCCAGTTTACCAGCTCTTCTCCATGCTCTGCTTGCATCCTCTCTGTGGACTTGGGTGTCAGAAGTGTCCTAACTGGAGTGACCCAGGAATGGGAGAATCCCTCCAGTACACTAAGAAGATCAGTGAGTGACAGTGGACAGGGTTACCTGTTGTGCTGGTCTCTGCTGTGGTGGCCATCTCTGCTAGGGTGGACGTCTCCACTGTGGTGGTTGGTGGTGGTGCGCTGGACGTCTCTGCTAGGGTGGACATCTCCATTGTGGAGGTTGGTGGTGGTGCGCTGGACGTCTCTGCTAGGGTGGACATCTCCACTGTGGTGGCTGGTGATGGTGCGCTGGACGTCTCCGCTAGGGTGGACATTTCCACTGTGGTGGCTGGCAGTGGTGCGCTGGACGTCTCTGCTAGGGTGGATGTCTCCACTGTGGTGGCTGGTGGTGGTGCACTGGACGTCTGTGCAAGGGTGGACATCTCCACTGTGGTGGTCGGTGGTACTGTGGTGGTTGTCTCTGCAGGAGAGGTTGTTAGTGTTGCAGTGGTTGAGTCCTCTGTGGAGGTCACCTCTGCTGTGAAGATTGTGTCCAGTGTTGAGTCTGTTGGCCCTGTGGAGATTGTCGGTGCTGTGGTGGTCTCTCCTATGAATGTGGAAGAAAAACATCACCCACATGAGGATCAGCTTGTGCAATGGGTACATCTGTGTGTTAACTATGATTATGGATCAGACCAGCATGAACACGGCCATGTTGAATATGGTCAGTTGGTTGTAGCCAATGGAGCTACGGATGCAAGCAAGAAATAAATGGCACCTAAACAGACATTGAACATAGCACACATATGGTAATAGAGGTATCAGAGCAAGTTTTGTTATCATCAGTGATTTCTCAGTTTGTAATGATCTGTTGTGAATACAGGAGAAAATAACCTACAAATGAATTACCTTTTCTTAAAAAGTAAGGGGAAAGTAAAATCAGAAAACAGCAAGATGACACAGTACTCAAAAAGGATGGATATTTGTAAAGGAAAAGAATATTGATGGACCTAAACTTGAAGAAAAACTTGAAAAATGCAGAAACAATACAAAGTGAGTTGTCAGCTATGGCAGTTTGGGTTGTGACTCTGAAACTGTTATTGCTCGTAATGAATGCATTAAGGCTTGTGACGAGTGTCACGTAGCCCCATTCCTCCCTGATTAAAATTGCCTACCAGACATAGCTTTGCCTCTGATTTCAACTTGTTTCCTTATTCTCCTTGTCACTGCTGGGTGATTAGACAGTACGAAAGTTCTGCTTATTGCAATGCATCTCTGATCCTTGGGTTTTTTAATTGCTTTGCATGAAGTGAGCGAGCACAATTTGTATATTTAGCGAGAAAATCATGAGTCTATCCTGGCTCTGCAGGGTCAGTGGAGTGAAAAGACTGGATTGTTGGAAGATCAGACTCTGCTTCCTGAGAACAGGCCTTTTCAGAGGGTGCACAACCTTCCACAGATAGAAAATTCTTCATAATGAAATAGAAAGATTATACATGCACATGTGTTACATCTGGTATAACTTTGTACCACATTTCTTGAATGAATGAAATGTTATCTCAGAAGAATGTCTGCATACCCACATGCTGGCACAAGTAAATTGAGTGCAATTTATAGCAAAAGTATTTAGAAAATAAAAATGTTGACAGCACCTGAACAGACAACACTAGCATCTTCGTAGTGGGCACAGTTGTGCCTCCTCCAGCCCAGGTGAGCACAATGCTCCAAGGAGACCTCAGTTCCGTTGCAGTTGACATTGTCCAGCAGGATGTCTCCCGAGCCTTGGCCAAAGTAAGCACTTCCAAGAGCTGCGATGGCCTGGCCGCATCCCAGCTGCCTGCACACAACCTGGGCATCACGAAGGTCCCAGAAATCATCACAAACTGTCCCCAGGCTTCCTCTGTAATAGACCTCAACGCGACCTTCACATCTGTGCCTTCCATTCACCAGCTGGAGATATGTCTCTTTGGGAGAAAGGGGATTGAGCACAAACACAGTTGAACAAATAAGCTAGAAATGACCATAGGAAGACACCTATTTGGTCCACTTACCCCATCAATCCTAGTAGGTTTTTGCCTAACCCAATATTAAATGTCTGTGAGGACAGAGGTTATTACACACCTTTTTTCTTCCTGTCTTCCAGATCTTAAAATCAGCTACATATATTTAATGCAAAATTTCTACATAAAATTTAGATGGCAGGCTAAGCACAAAATATTTCAGCAAGAAGGGAAATTTTTTAAGAATAATAAAAGCATAACAGGAAAGGTGGTTGATGCCCCATCCCTGGAGACATCCCAGGCCAGGCTGGACGGGGCTCTGAGCAACCTGATATGGGTGAAGATGTCCCTGGTCATGGCAGGAGTTGGATTAGATGAACTCTGAAGGTTCCTTACAACCCAAACTATTCTATGATGATTCTATCAAAGCAAAGGAGAGAAAATGCATTTCTGTATTTACACAGAATCTAAGCAAAACTGTATTAAGAAAACAGCTATAAATTTTTTTTCACTTTGTTAGCTGGAAGAAAATGACATGTTTGAAGAATATATTTCATATTGATGTGTGTGTATGAGGGAATGAAAGAGGACCTAGCCCAAATAACATGAAATCTAAAGAAGAAAAGATTTCCCACAATATCAATGCAGGCTGAAATCCAGCCCCACAAAAAGAATCAGAAAGACACAGAGGAGCTGTATGTAGGATTTAAACAGTTAGTACAATAATGATTTGTCCAAAAGCATAACAATATGCAAATGATACAACTCCAATGTATAAACTAGTAACTAATACACCTCCGAAGTAATGCATCTGAAAAGTGAAATAAGGAGAAACACCTGGTGTAGTTTGTTGATGGTGGAGTGCTAACAGTGGTTGTGCTTGTGGCATCTATAGAGGAGGAAGAGAAAGAAGCAAGTCATAACATTGTGGATGAAGAAGCACGGACAGCTTTTCTCCCAGTCATGGGGATATTGGAGCCAGCCTGTCACATGGGAGACAGACAACCTGAGGGTCTCTGCAGGACGGTCTTTCATGATGGGCGCAAAGAAAAGCATGGCCTTTGACTGTGCCTCCAAGACATGGCTAATTGCAGCCAACAAGGGCCACTTTGGAAAGTGTCCTGGTATTTAGGAAGGAGAAGCAATGGTACCTGAGCACACAACACCAGCATCTTCACTGTGGCCACAGTTGTGGACACCCCAGCCACGGTGGCTGCACTGGAAGAGGGAGGACTCATTCCCTGTGCACTGCACATCATCCAGGTAGACGGTGCCGGTGCCTTGTCCAAAGTAGGCATTTGAGGGTGCAGAAACAGCAGAGCCGCATCCCAGTTGCCTGCACACGACCTGGGCATCGTTCAGGTCCCAGTTGTCATCACAGACAGTGCCCGGACCCGCGTAGGTGTTAATCTCTACACGTCCCTCACACCGGTTCCTGCCGTTCACCAGGCTCAGGGTTGCACCTTGGAAAGGAGGAGACAGGGGACACATGAGGAAGTCCTCTTACGGTCCAGCATCTTCTCTCAATGGAGCATTGGCAATGCTCTAGGAGTTCTGGGCCACCAGGACTGCCACCCTGTGTTATACTAGGCTGTGTATTTCCCTGGGTCTGCTCTCCCATGGAGAAGACCAAGACCCAGCATGTGAGCCACTAACTAGTTCCACTAAAAGTAGTGGCTACAAAAACCAAGACAAATTCAGACTCACCTGGAGGAATGGTTGTTGGAAAGCTGGTTGTGCTTATGGTTGTGGCAACTGTAGGGGAGGAAGAGAAAGAAGCAAGTGAGGACATTGTGGATGAAAAGCCATGGACAGGTTTTTCCCAGCCCTAGGGATGTTGGTGCCACCTTGACACATAGGTGATGGAGAGCTTGGGGGTCTCTGCAGGACGGTCTTCCATAGTGGGTGCAAAGAAAAGCATGATCTTTGACTGTGCCTCCAAGACATGGCTAATTGCAGCCAACAAGGGCCACTTTGGAAATTGTCCTGGTATTTAGGAAGGAGAAGCAATGGTACCTGAGCACACAACACCAGCATCTTCATGGTGGCCACAGTTGTGGACACCCCAGCCGCGGTGGCTGCACTGGAAGAGGGAGGACTCACTCCCTGTGCACTGCACATCATCCAGGTAGATGGTGTCGGTGCCTTGTCCAAAGTAGGCATTTGAGGGTGCAGAAACAGCAGAGCCGCATCCCAGTTGCCTGCACACGACCTGGGCATCGTTCAGGTCCCAGCTGTCATCACAGACAGTGCCCGTGCCCGCGTAGTACTCAATCTGTACGCGTCCCTCACACCGGTTCCTGCCATTCACCAGGCTCAGGGTTGCACCTTGGAAAGGAGGAGACAGGGAACACATGAGGAAGTCCTCTTACGGTCCAGTACCTTCTCTCACTGGGGCATTGGCAACACTCTAGGAGTTCTAGGCCACCAGGACTGCCACTCTGTGTTATACTAGGCTGTGTATTTCCCTGGCTGTACTCTCCCAAGGATAAGATCAAGACCCCAAAGGTGAGCCAATAACTGGTACCACCAAAAGAAAAGTAGCTACAAAAACCATGAGAAATTCAAACCCACCTGGAAGATCAGTCACCACTAAGGCTCTTGCAGCCACATTTGTGTCTTCTGGTGTAGGTGGTGGTGGGGGAACAGTTTTCACGCTTGTGGCATCTGTAGCGGAGGAAGAGGAAGAATCAAGTGAGGATCTTGTGTATGAAGGAGCATGGACAGGTTTTCTCCCAGCCATGGGGATATTCCTACCACCCAGACACATGGATGGTGGAGAGCTTGGGGTTCTCTGCAAAGTATTCTTCCATGGTTGGAGAAAAGAAAAACACAGTCTTTGAACACATCTCCAAAACCTTTTCTCTTCAGGCAATGAAATGCTTATTTCTTGGTTGCGTAGACATGTTCTACATGTCCCATCCCTGGAAACATTCATGGACAGGTTAGACAGTGCTCTGAGACATCCTCTAGCTGAAAATAACATTCCTCATTACAGGAGGGTTGCACCAGATGTCATCTAAATGTCCTTTCCAACCCAAACCATTCTCTGATTCCGTGATTCTATGATTCTGAGTCTTGTGGTAAACGGCTGCTTTTAGTGAGTGACTAAATTGGACAATGCAAGTGATAAACAAACGCAGGTGAGCTATGGTTTCCCTGGAGAGGTGCATCTTTTGGGACCTGGTGCAATCCACCTTGGAGCTTTGGTGTCTGGGTTTTCACGGCAGAAGCCCGATAGCACCAAGGGCACAACTGGCAGACCAGTGCCCTGCCCTGGGTATGTGGTTCATAGTGCCGTGCTCCTATGTGTCCCACCTACCACCAGGCAGCTTCAGACCCCTGAGCTATGAACTAGTACATCCCAAAAGTAACACATAGACAGAAAACATGAAAACACAGATACAACTGAAGACATTAGCATGGTGGTACTATTGATATTTTCCGTATCTGAATGAAATGTGAGAGTGTATTAAAAAAAAAAAAACAGTAATTTTTTTTCAGTTTGTTAGCAGGAAGAAAATTACATGCTTGAAGAACATATTTCATTTTGATGTACTTCTTTTATTCATTGTATGGTTTTTTTTTTTTTTTTTTTAATGTTAAAGAACAAGGAGATGTAGCAATTTATATTGAATCCTGCCGTAATTTAGACCACACAGCACAGTTTTCCCACCCTCAACCTGTGTCTTATCAAAAATACATACAAGTAACAATTCTATATGATGTACAAAGCCTCTTCTGACCTGAATGCAAGATGGGAAGCAGAACGGTGGCTCCACCAGATCACTGAGGCTTCGGGGACACAACAAGATGCACCCTGGACAGCCAAGGTTTAGGTTTATGAAACCTAAACCTCATGGGGCTGTAACAGTGCTGCCATATCAAAATTACCAGGCAAGTAAACTGCAATTCACAAGATATTATGCACTACTGACGGACTGCTTGTTAGCAGTGTTTCAGTTATCTCAGAATCAGGCCAAATAAATCCTTTAGAAAAACTACAGAAGTTTAGAGGAAACAATAGCTATTCTTTATATTTCTCCTTGATTTATTCAATTTAAGTAGAATTTATCTTTTTCCTCTAAAATTTTTGGAGAATTTCAAGGACCTCGAGTCCACACATCACAACCAAATGCTGCAGTTTTTAAGAGGAATTTTAGTGGGAGAATTCCGCTAAGTTTTCAACAGAATGGACAGTGAATTCAGCAGGATTATTAAAAATTCAATAGAAATCCACTGGCTTTATTTCTTATATGCCTGTAAAATGTTATTAGAGTTTGAAATAGAGAAATACCTCATAATCTATCGTGTATACATCTGATTACTTCATTCATTCAGGTAAAGCTCATCTGCCTACCAGTTTGAGCTAGCTTGTTTAGACATTCTGCAGTGAACAGTATGAAAATACTGATTTTAGAGACACATTTTTTATGAAGAAGTTTACTGAAGACTTTGCCACTAAGTGAGCAAATAAATGTTGTAATTTGTGACCTGCAGTATTCAGACTTTGGAAATTAAAACACACACACTACACTTGTTATACTTTGCCTTTCTGCCAAATACATGTTTAGCTTGTTATTAAACACTAAGTCACCCAAAGCAAAACAAATCTAAGAAGATAACATCTCTGGATTTTTTCACCGTGTCTGATTTTTTGTTGTTGGACTAAAGGAGTCAAAGCGGTGTCCAAATTAAATTTGTCTCTATTTGTATGCATTTAACTGCCAGGGAGAAGATAAAAAAATGCCCCTTGACTTATATCTTATTTGTTTCTTCAAATATCTATTTGGACATTTTTGAACCATACTCATAGGATTTTTGGGAAGTGAAACAGCAAACCTGGCAAAAAGTCAGAATGGGATTAGGAAATTAAAGCCGATCTGAACCAGTTTTATTTGCTTTCATTCAGGGTCTGTCATCCCTGTGAGAGCGTAACCATCAGCTGGACATGTAACTAAGCAGGTTGTATCCTGCCTCCCACGTTAAAGGTGTCAAAAGCCAACAGCCTGTGAAAATACAAATACAGCACTTGCTCTGAGCCAGGAAACAGAGGCAAGGGTGGGGAATGGAGCCAAGAGCAGAGAGAAGAGCTGGAGCAGCAAGAGTGAGATGACTTATGGCCAGGCAAGCAGAGGACAGATGAAGAAAACTGGTTGAGGTGGATGATAGCAATATAAATCCTCACAGTCATGCTTAAATAACTCATTAAAAAATAATTGGCAATTTTTCAAGGATATACATAGAATTATCTAGCTCAAAGTCACCTAAGTCACTAAGGAGATAGAAAATAATGATGTAATGAAAATGTCAATGACCAAAAATAATTTTAAGTAAATGCGGTTCACGTCTTTAATTATTTTTAGATGTTCCTCAATTATCTGCAGTGCTAGAATATGAAAACCAACTTCTTGTTATATTTCATTAAATTAACAAGAATAAAATAATACAAGCAATATTAAAAATATAGCATGTATGCATGCAAATACTCTGGAATAAATATATATATATATATTTTAATTTTTCTAAAAAAATTCTTCCATAATTCTTAGATCAAATTTCTGGAACTGGAAGAATGACTCATTCATAACATACTCACAGACACAGGTATCATAATGATAGAAGGCACTAAGACAAGCATTACCATGTGGCAGCAGAGTGAACTCCACTACATGGTTTAAATAATTCTTATGCACTATCATGATTAGTTAATAATTTTAGTAGAAAAAACCCTGTGCTATCTCTTTCATCCAATTTCCCCTTTAAACTTTTGCCCAAACTGATAGCAGCATGAATATGATTTCTGTTCACCAAAACAACAGAAAAAACCCCAAGCAGTCTTTTTAGATGTATTTTATGTGCCCTGGAACAAGTCTAAATGCTTTACCTGATTTGACCTCCAGAACTGCTGGACCTAACAAGAGCAGCCATGTCAAAATCATAGTGGTACCCATCTCATCCAGTTCTGCTGATAGAAAGGACTGTCAGAATATATAATCTCTATTTCTGAAGGGGAGTGGCTCTATAGGTTTCTCTTTCTACAGGAGAATAAACCAACCACAGTCCTATGATCCGAAAGAAAAATATGCTTGATTTGTTATTCAAGATTTTGTAACTTCCTGGGTTTTGAAGAAAGATTATATCCCAAGAGTGTAATTTTCCATTGCCTGAAAGGAAATATTTATGCCACTATAGGTTTCACAATCATCTTATTGCAGAAAGCAAATGAGCACCTATCCAAAGATACATTTTCATTCTGGATGATGAATCTCAGCATTTTTGTTTTATGGGAAGATTCCTTCACAGGTCTGGGGAAGGTGGTGGAATATTGAAACTTAAATGTATTTCCTCCAATGAAGTAATAAAAGAGCTTCATAAATTGATTCCAACTCCCTGGGTAGCCAAGAATTCCTCACAGCTTTAGCATATTTCAAATAAAATGAGATGAGACCTGGTGGCCCTATTCAAGTATGACTAGTGGGTCTCTGAACATAACCCACCAGAACTGTGGTTGTTGAATGCAATATGAAGATACCTGAGAGACACTTAATCGAGACAGTTGCATCCCATCAAATTTGCCAGCTCCACCACAACATCACTACCCTTGCTGTCAGCAGCAGAGCCAACAAGAAGAAGGTTAAGGTAGATGGTGATGCAGTCGCTTGATGGACATAGGAGCCACTGGAGATGTGAGGAAAGGAGAGGAGGCAATCAGTGGTCCTGGGCTGAGATACCAGTCCAGGACCTTAGGGTAAAAGAGTTGGAGTGTCAGCAAGAGGAGCTGACTTGAGAGAGGTGTGAAATATTGCTTGCTACTTTCTTCGCGGAGAGCCACAGCTGTAAGTGCAGAGGAGCTCACACCATAGTGTGTGTGATAACTTTGCCTCAACACATGGGTAATTTGCTCCAGATAATTAAGGAGACTGAGCAAAGACTTGTAAACAAATAATTGTGAGACATCTGAAGAACCCTGCAGCTGAAATCAACACCTCCAGCCCCAATAAGACCCTTCTGATACTTCCAAGTTCAAGTCCAAACTCTGTTCACAGAGAGATTGTTATATTTCAAGAAAGTGTCAGGAGAATCAGGGTCAGCTGATAACTTTTTGTGAAAACTGTACAGAAAAATGGGTGGATTTTATGCATAGTTAAGTAAATTCCATAGGTTGCAACTTAGCTTTATTCTAAAATTTCCTTTGATCCTTTGAACCACGAAATGAGAAGAAAACAGGTTCAGATTTCTGTTAAGAATCTTTCTTGACATATTCCTTGTTTAATTTTGCATAGTGACAATTACATCCATGTCATTCTTTGAAGAACGAATCCAAAGTTTTCCTACAATGTGAAATAATGCTTAATTGTCATTCATCATTTTCTTGCCAGGGTGGTTACTTTCCTGTGTTTCTGTGTTTTAACTACTTAACGAGAAAAGGCTGATGACCATCCTAACGCTGAAGAGCCAGGATATTGTTCTTCATCTGATTCCAGCCTCTACAGCCATCATGGCTTGGCTGGCATCACCAGGAGTTAAAATTTGAGGCACAATATATATCATATACAGATTTATTGCCTCCGGGGATAGCCATCAAGGATGAAGACCAAGGGAAAATGGCTTGGAGGTCTTTCCACAAAGGCCAGCATTACTGGAACGGAAGAAGGAAAACACAAGAGGCCAAAGATAATGTTGGAAACTTTGAAAGTGAACACTGAGAAGAGTAAATATGTTTCTTCTCTACACAAACAACCACATTTGCACATGAATAAGGAAATGTACACAACACCTGGTATTCACTATTCATATTCTCCTGGATTTGACATCTTGGCAAGAAGTAGAGAAAATCAAGTATATTTGACTGACCAATCAAACACTGCAATCGGTGAAGCACAAGTAAATGGTGGATAGTGATTCTCCAAACTCTCATAATAACTGAAAAGGATGGAGAGTAAGGGGAACAGGAAAGTGATTCCTGGATGGTTCAAGCAAAAAACAACAACAACAAGAAAACAAAACAAACAAACAAACCTGTCAAACTGTCCAGGTAAATGACCATCACTGATTGATTAATTCTTCCCTACATCCTTCACTAATTAATTCTTTACCACAAACTTCAAAGATCTGGATATTTCTAGAGATTTTGTTTATCAGACAATCTCTGCAGAGTAGGAACAGGTAAATATTATATTTCAATTAAATAATTCATGCAAATACCACACAGCACATTTTTCATCCTTCCCTTTGGCTAGGTTATGTCTCTTGCAGTAATAATTTCTGCTCTATACGGCTTCTTCTGGCAGCTTGAAATGTTTCTCAGCACCTTAGTCTGTGACAGAAGCTCCACTGAACTTTGAAAACACTTTCTTTTCTACCGACTGTTGTAAGGACACTTCTGCAGACATACCTGCTTTTGTGAAGTCCAAATGAAAATGATTGAAAGGACACAGAAGATTCATCAGCTTTCATCTGTGTCTATAAGGAAGTATCTAGAGTGGAATGAGAGTATCCGCAAATTTCTGGACAAAGAAACAATAGTCCATCCATGCATTAAGATGTAACTAGGCAACTTAGTCTAATTTGCTGAGGTCCTTGATGGCCTCTTGGGCTCTGTTGTATGTGTCATGTGAAGCAAGTCCTTGAATATCAATTTGCATTTGTTTAATGGTGAGGATCCAAGTGGATCAGAACTGTCTACTACTGAGAGTCAAATCCACTGGATTTAGCGGTGGAAGCTTTCCCGAGGGTGGCTGGGGCAGCGGGTGGGAAGGAAGGTTCTTGGCAGAGACACCATTCACCAGGCACATGTACTTTAGAGTATGACCCTTTCCTCATCACCAAATCCAGTTTTATCAAATCCTGCACTTTTATAATACTTGTGGATCAAGGAAGGTGACAGAAAACAAGGAGGATGGTTCTGAGACACCAGCTACTTGACTCAGCTCTGAACAGTATAAGCAGGTTGCAGATTGAAGGCACCAACATCCTAGGTCTAGTATCTTTCTGCTGGTCTGATCACAATAATATTCAGAGACTAGGAGAAGTAGAAAAGGTGCCATCAAGCTATGCCCTGAAAAATGGTGGGATAGTAACACCACAGCAGCAAAGCCACAGCAGGAGAGAAAACAGTAGGTCTGGAAACAAAAGAGGAGAAAGTCCTCTTCTAGAGAGACAGGAAAGCCCAGGTCCAGGCAAGTCTTCCTGGGCTGAAAAGGTCACTGGATTCCTCCAAGCCTGGACAACCTCTGGGCCACACAACAGGACTAGATGAAAGCCAGGTCAGCCTCCCGGATTTCTCTGCCCTTCAAAGGTGGCTTTAGACAGAGAAGAAGAGAAGACCCTCCTCAATCCTTATTCCTCATGTGTGGGCAACAAAATTCAATTTCTAGATTCTGTGTGCAATGTCAGTCCCTCATGTATGGTCCATTCTCTACAGCATGGAGAGGTGATGAGATGTCTGCCTGGAGTCACCGGGAAAAGGCAGCTTGCATGAAGAAATGGTATAATACAAGCTGCAGTGATGATTCCTGTCAGAGCTGCCGACATCCTCCTTGTCAGGACACGATGTCACCCTAGAGTACAGCTCACCTTCCTCACACGTCATTGCGTTATCTCTGGCTCACCTCACACATAGTACATTATACTGTTCCAAATGAACCTTCCTCTTTCACTGCTGGCTAGAAAACAAGAAAATATGAAGAGGTGCATTTCTCAATCAAATAACAGTGACCTTTCCACCTGTACTAAGTGGTTTCTTCCAAGCAGGTTCTTTATTAATTTTTTAATTTTGATTTTGTGTGGGGATAAGAGACAGGTCACACTTCCTCATGGCAACTTACATACATTCTCTCTTCCCCTCCCCATTATGGGTGTAGAAATGCGTAAGAAGATTGCAAGCATTGCTTGGCAAAGTCATTTTGTCAGAAGCCACGTTCTCCAACCTGATGATACGTTAGCTGGAAGTTCAGACACATACATTGCATGTTTGCGAGTATGGAACAAACGTATTGCTCAAAAAAACATTTTCTTTCCCGCTTTTTTTAATGACACATTTACATAACAGATTTGATTATATCCATCCTCTATACCAAAACTTATAAATGGCCTTCAATTTCTCAGAGAAACATGTAATTGTGAAGAACCATACCCCCCAACAATAAGGAACGGTCTACAGGAGCAATTCCTTATGTGCAGTCCCTGTGTCTTTTTGCTTATGGATCTTCATCGAGATATTTTTAAGTGAAAAGTAACATTTTTCTTGGACTACTTTCCAGGGTAACTCATGGTGCTACACAGGTGTTTTATCTGCATATCAGCAAGGGCAAAAGAACTCAGTTTTTCTTTCTCAAGTCACCTAAATCAGTCTTCTCACACAAACACTCAACTAGAAACTCAACTGAGATGCTCTGAAATGTCCCGCACTGAAGATGGCAGCTCATTTGAATGCTGGGATGGAAGAATCAGCCTTTCTTTAGACTTTAGGTATATTTGGACTTGAGGATTTCAAAGTCAGACTCCTTTGTAAGTTCAGTTCATGGTAACACTGGCTGTTATCTTGATGCAGCACATTCTTCAAACAAGATCTGGATGGTGGAATAGTCAGGTAAGAGTTACCCTCTACACAGATTGTAAAACCAAATAATGAAGCAGATGGCTGGTGAAAATATCCTTCTACCTGCAAGTGTTGGCTTGCCTCTCACATTATCTGGTATGGGATGGGTTCCTGCAGTTTACGCTTCAAAAGGAATCCTCCCACCATGAGAACAGCAGCTACCAGCACCACGATGGTCACAGCCAGAGGAACGTGGGAGCTGGCAGCAGGCGCTGGGCTCTGGGACTCCTCTTTCACCTGGATGTCAGAGGCCAGCTCTGTGCAAAAAAGAGAAAGAGAGAGGCTTATGTTTGTTTTCGCAGGCTGGTTCATCTCAAAGCCAATTAGGCAATGAGAACTTGAAGTAAAATGATGCAATCTGGATCTGATCAGAAGCCAAACTGCGTTATTGCACATTTATTTCACAAATGGTTCTGTGGTTGTGCCAAACAAGTAAAGATTATGGCAAGAAATAAAAGAGGAACTAAGAATTTGCAATTATTACACTCTTAAGACCATAAGATGCTGCTTTCTGGTAGTGGAAACAGCAGATACTGGACACTGGAAAACAACATTTCCAAGGGGACCTACTGATTGGTTGCTAAAATATCAGAGATGTCAACAAGGCACAGGAACCTTTGAAAAAATTAACATAAATCCTGCAGGGAGATGAGTTTTATCTTATCCCTGTTCCCACAGAACCAAACCAATTGCCATTTGAAGTGTGCAGAACAAATATTGGATCTAAATTATGATAGAAGGCAAATAATTTTAAAACACCATAAAACAAAATTATAAAAATTAATTTTTAAATTCCCTGTAAGAATTGTAACAGAGTTGTGAATAAATGCGCTGAGGCGTATTGCAGAACTGGATTTTGTGTCTGAACTGACACAAACATACACATATTAATAAACACTTATTGAAGTTATTTAAACTTACCAACATGCCTGTTCTCAGGCTGAGCTTCTCGAAGCTGAACAGGTCCAATAACAACATTCATATTTTCCTGGGAAGAACCTGCATTCCTCTTGAACCGACTAATGCAGCCCTGATAGCAGCGGGAAGAGTAGTCGTGGTACCTGCACACCACCAGCTCACACTGCAGGTAAACTGACGGGTATTGGTTAACAAATGAAAAAGCGTTAAATGCAAACCGGGAAACACTGCTGTGTGGTGAATAGTAAGACGAGTAGGTGGGATCCTTAGGACACCTGGAAAGAGACAAAATTGACAGGTTATCTATTGTGAATAAAAACAGCATTACGCTATCTCTGTGCAATATGCTTTGAGTTCAAATATAAAAATAGAAGGTTAGAGTACAAGACAAAAGGATTTTTTAAAAGTGTTTTTAGTGAGAAGGGAAATTAAGAGACAAAAAAAGGAAAAGCGGCAGTGATTTCTACCACAATCATGTATACAGCACAGAAATTTCATAGCTCAATGAAATTTGTGTAAACACAAATAACTGAAAAATAACCAGTGGTTCTGCTGGTTTCTGTGTTCCAGGTGAGGACCTGGTTTGCATTTCCAAACTGGTCTACCTGTTTGCTAAGAGGCCCCTGCAGGTTCTTACAGAAGTAGAAAGGGCCCCTTTCTACTCTGGAAGGACAAAACTAATTCTAATAGACATCTATTTTGGGTCAATAAACCTGCTCTTTAGTCCCTCAGTGTTTGCAGAGTACCTTGCTTGAGTGATCACAACATTTGTTAGATTTCCAGATGTTTCACAGAGCAAGTTGCAAGATTAACTTTCCTGTCAATGAGGTTCACTTCCTGACAATTACTAGTTTTAGAAGTTACCTAACTTAGATCCTGGTCATTCTGGTTTAATTTAAGTACCCTGCAAAAATATCACAATAATTCACCCTCCCTAGAATATCTCAAAGTTGTCATTAATTATGTTTGAATACATTGTGCTCATTTCCCTAACAAAGACCCCAAGGATTTTAAGTCCTCTTATACTTAAGTTTATCTTATACTGCAGTGATATTTGAACACATATGAAATCTATAGATGGATATTACTGATTTTGTAAATATGTTTGCTTTTAATACAGAGCCCTTGACATCCCTACATTTAATGCATCTATTTCAGAAACAAATTGAGGCCGCAGTTTCTCCACTGCCTCCTTGAGTGAAATCTCCAGTGTTGACTGCAACTTCTGAATGGCATTTCTTTGACATATATTTTATTCAGGCTTTGCTAAAATGTCTTTCTTAGAAGTCTATTTGTATTGAGAATTGCAACCAATGTACGCTGACCCTAAATCACCTCTTTCATAAATTGAGCTCTTTCAGAACTATGCATAGAGATACTTTAAAAATCATTCATTGGAAATTTCTTACCCGCTTCTGATCAATTCATAGGCCAGTGTTCTAAAATCGCTAGGATCTGGCGATGCCACACATGTGTCCACAAACAGCACCAGATTCGGGTCAGAGCTGTGAAGAGAAGCTTGCAGGAACAAATTCTGATTCAGCTCAACATAGTATGGAAAGTCATGCACTGGCCACACAAAAGACGAGGAATTGTAGAATGTCAGGTTTACATCATATCTGCCATACTGGGTTTCAGTGACATTAACAGCATTATTGTTGTCATCAGCAATGTACACTGCTTGCACCCAGGTGTTCTGGAGCATTTTGCAGTTGATGAGCAAGCGAAGGTCCTTTTGCCTCTTGATGATGTAATCAGAAGCAAGTACTTTTATCACATTGGAGTAGGTGATGGTTTCACTGTCGACCTATTTGACACATTAGACAGGTACACGGTTATCACAGGTAGTCATGTTCACAGTCTGTACCACAAACTTCTGTATTTGCCAGGTCCTAGTATTAGTCAGTATTAGTCAGGAAGAACATGTCATACTCAAAAGTTCCAGACTTCCTGGATAGGTTTGTTCACTTAACTGTCTTCTGTACTTTTTTCTCTAAAGCATCCCCCCGAAACAGATACAGGGATTACCTAAACCATAGGAAGGATAATTAGGAATGCTTAACGAATATTTGCCTCCAGAAACACATGTTGCTTTTCTGTGTTTTGAATATCTGTGAGCTACAACACCCTTTGCAATTCATGACAATTTCCCAAGAGTCTATTCAATATCCATGCCCAGAGTTGGAGACCTCTCCAAAACATGTTGACACCAACCTGTCTACGTGTACCACAGCTGTTGTACGGAACATTGAATATAACTTCAGTTGATGTAATTGTTGGTCTACAGTAAGAGTCAGACAAGCTGATGTTCAACACTGAGTAGCCCTGTGACTGGAGATAGCGTCTGTCTACAACTGCACGCATGTAGGCTGGTGAGCACACAAGGGCTAGGGAAGAAAATACGAATTATTAGTCATTTCAGGTACTCGATAACGTTTGCAGGTTACAACTTCAACAGATGCTATAGCTACTGCCACTTAGGGGAGCCATGTACAAGCTGTTCAACAACATTAAGAAATACTAGTTTGGAAAATAAAATCAGGGTGTAATTCTTCTAAGCAAAGACAGCATTACAAACTGAATAGAAACTTACTGATGTTCTGGTCTGCTAGAAAAGAGTGATACTCAGCATAAAACCCTCTACTGGAATAGCTGGAGTCACTGTTAAATCTGACAGTCATAAAATTTGAGGATGATGTGTATGTGAGATAAGAACCAGAACAAATTCTTCCAAGCAGAGGAGAAGAACTGGGTGGCCCGTCATAGATCTCAATATAGTCATTCTGACATCCACCTTGCAACCTGAGGAAGAAACATGAATATATAGTAAAATGCATTTGGTAAACTTTGTTTTTTAAGTGCCAAACAAACAATCAACTAAGATAGTGCACTGACACAATTTCCATGTAGTATTTATAACTCCCTTATAAGCACTGGAAATGTGTTTGGCTACTGTGGGTTTAGTTGAGATTTGGGACCTGTTTATTGCCCAAGCAGCAAGTGGTTTACTTACTCAACATGTCCAAATGTGAGCATAATACGGAAATTATTCACTACTTGTATTTGCCACAAACACTCTGCATTATCTGGATAATTCCAAGGATAAAAAGGACTCTGAAACGTTCCAGATGAATCAAAAAGTAAGCCACCACAAATGTATTTTCTCCCTAAAAAAAAAGAAAAAAAAAAATGTGATTGACTTAGATTTAGATGTACATCCCATCAAAGGAAAATACATTTTTTTGTGTCCAAGCCATAGCAACAGGAGATTAAATCTCCAGAGAAATAAAATGGTTGTGCTTTTCTCACTCAGGCAGCAGATATTACGATCTCTTGAGAAAACTCCTACTCTACCTTGCTATTAACATTTGGTAGCAATAACATGTAAGTGTATATGAGAGAATGAAAGAGGAGGTAGACCATTTAACATAAAATCTAAAGAAGAAAGGATTTCCCACAAAATCACCGTAGTCTGAAATCCACTCCAAGTGACAGAATCAGAAAGACACAGAGGAGCTGTATGTAGGACTTAAACAGTTAGTACAATAATGATTTTTTCAAAAAGTATTAAAATGTGCAAATGATACAACTCCAAATTAAAAACTACTAACAAAAACACCTCCAAAAAAATGAATTCAAAAAGTGAAATAAGAAGACAAACTTGTTGGAATTGTTGATGGAGTGGTTACAGTGGTCATGTGAGTGTCATCTATAGAGGAGGAGGAGAAAGAATCAAGTGAGGAACTTGTGTATGAAGGAGCATGGACAGGTTTTCTCCCAGTCATGCGGATATTCATGCCACCCAGACACATGAGTGACGGAGAGCTTGGGGATCTCTGCAGGGCGGTCTTCCATGGTGGGCAGAAAAAAACCCACAACAATTAATGATGTGACAGACAAAGAGGTAGCAGCGAAAGTAGTGGCTACAAAAACCAAGACCAAGTCAGACTCACCTGGAGGAATGGTTGTTGGGAAGCTGGTTGTGCTTATGCTTGTGGCATCTGTAGAGGAGGAAGAGAAAGAAGCAAGTGAGGACATTGTGGATGAAAAGCCATGGACAGGTTTTTTCCCAGCCCTGGCGTTGTTGGTGCCACCTTGACACATAGGTGATGGAAAGCTTGGGGGTCTGTGCAGGATGGTGTTCCATGGTAGACGCAAAGAAAAGCATGATCTTTGTGCCTCCAAGACATGGCTAATTGCAGCCAACAAGGGCCACTTGGGAAAGTGTTCTGGTATTTAGGAAGGAGAAGCAACGGTACCTGAGCACACAACACCAGCATCTTCATGGTGGCCACAGTTGTGGACACCCCAGCCACGGTGGCTGCACTGGAAGAGGGAGGACTCATTCCCTGTGCACTGCACATCGTCCAGGTAAATGGTGCCGGTGCCTTGTCCAAAGTAGGCATTTGAAGGTGCAGAAACAGCAGAGCCGCATCCCAGTTGCCTGCACACAACCTGGGCATCGTTCAGGTCCCAGCTGTCATCACAGACAGTGCCCGTGCCCGCGTAGTAGTCAATCTCTACGCGTCCCTCACACCGGTTCCTGCCGTTCACCAGGCTCAGGGTTGCACCTTGGAAAGGAGGAGACAGGGAACACATGAGGAAGTCCTCTAACGGTCCAGCACCTTCTCTCACTGGAGCGCTGGCAATGTTCATGGAGTTCTAGGCCACCAGGACTGCCACCCTGTGTTATACTAGGCTGTGTATTTCCCTGGGTCTGCTCTCCCATGGAGAAGACCAAGACCCAGCATGTGAGCCACTAACTGGTTCCACTAAAAGTAGTGGCTACAAAAACCAAGACCAATTCATACTCACCTGGAGGAATGGTCATTGGGAAGCTGGTTGTGCTTATGCTTGTGGCATCTGTAGAGGAGGAAGAGAAAGAAGCAAGTGAGGACATTGTGGATGAAAAGCCATGGACAGGTTTTTTCCCAGCCCTGACGTTGTTGGTGCCACCTTGACACACAGGTGATGGAAAGCTTGGGGGTCTGTGCAGGATGGTGTTCCATGGTAGACGCAAAGAAAAGCATGATCTTTGTGCCTCCAAGACATGGCTAATTGAAGCCAACAAGGGCCACTTGGGAAAGTGTTCTGGTATTTAGGAAGGAGAAGCAACGGTACCTGAGCACACAACACCAGCATCTTCATGGTGGCCACAGTTGTGGACACCCCAGCCACGGTGGCTGCACTGGAAGAGGGAGGACTCATTCCCTGTGCAGTGCACATCATCCAGGTAGATGGTGCCGGTGCCTTGTCCAAAGTAGGCATTTGAGGGTGCAGAAACAGCAGAGCCGCATCCCAGTTGCCTGCACACAACCTGGGCATCGTTCAGGTCCCAGCTGTCATCACAGACAGTGCCCGTGCCCGCGTAGTAGTCAATCTCTACGCGTCCCTCACACTGGTTCCTGCCGTTCACCAGGCTCAGGGTTGCACCTTGGAAAGGAGGAGACAGGGAACACATGAGAAAATCTTCTATCAGTCCAGCACCTTCTCTCATTGGAGCGCTGGCAATGTTCATGGAGTTCTAGGCCACCAGGACTGTCACCCTGTGTTATACTAGGCTGTCTATTTCCCTGGGTCTGCTCTCCCATGGAGAAGACCAAGACCCAGCATGTGAGCCACTAACTGGTTCCACCAAAAGTAGTGGCTACAAAAACCAAGACCAATTCAGACTCACCTGGAGGAATGGTCATTGGGAAGCTGGTTGTGCTTATGCTTGTGGCATCTGTAGAGGAGGAAGAGAAAGAAGCAAGTGAGGACATTGTGGATAAAAAGCCATGGACAGGTTTTTTCCCACCCCTGGCGTTGTTGGTGCCCCCTTGACACATAGGTGATGGAAAGCTTGGGGGTCTGTGCAGGATGGTGTTCCATGGTAGACGCAAAGAAAAGCATGATCTTTGACTGTGCCTTCAAGACATGGCTAATTGAAGCCAACAAGGGCCACTTTGGAAAGTGTCCTTGTATTTAGGAAGAAGAAGCAATGGTACCTGAGCACACAACACCAGCATCTTCACTGTGGCCACAGTTGTGGACACCCCAGCCGCGGTGGCTGCACTGGAAGAGGGAGGACTCATTCCCTGTGCACTGCACATCGTCCAGGTAAATGGTGCCGGTGCCTTGTCCAAAGTAGGCATTTGAAGGTGCAGAAACAGCAGAGCCGCATCCCAGTTGCCTGCACACAACCTGGGCATCGTTCAGGTCCCAGCTGTCATCACAGACAGTGCCCGTGCCCGCGTAGTAGTCAATCTCTACGCGTCCCTCACACCGGTTCCTGCCGTTCACCAGGCTCAGGGTTGCACCTTGGAAAGGAGGAGACAGGGAACACATGAGGAAGTCCTCTAACGGTCCAGCACCTTCTCTCACTGGAGCGCTGGCAATGTTCATGGAGTTCTAGGCCACCAGGACTGCCACCCTGTGTTATACTAGGCTGTGTATTTCCCTGGGTCTGCTCTCCCATGGAGAAGACCAAGACCCAGCATGTGAGCCACTAACTGGTTCCACTAAAAGTAGTGGCTACAAAAACCAAGACCAATTCATACTCACCTGGAGGAATGGTCATTGGGAAGCTGGTTGTGCTTATGCTTGTGGCATCTGTAGAGGAGGAAGAGAAAGAAGCAAGTGAGGACATTGTGGATGAAAAGCCATGGACAGGTTTTTTCCCAGCCCTGACGTTGTTGGTGCCACCTTGACACACAGGTGATGGAAAGCTTGGGGGTCTGTGCAGGATGGTGTTCCATGGTAGACGCAAAGAAAAGCATGATCTTTGACTGTGCCTTCAAGACATGGCTAATTGAAGCCAACAAGGGCCACTTGGGAAAGTGTCCTTGTATTTAGGAAGAAGAAGCAATGGTACCTGAGCACACAACACCAGCATCTTCACTGTGGCCACAGTTGTGGACACCCCAGCCGCGGTGGCTGCACTGGAAGAGGGAGGACTCACTCCCTGTGCACTGCACATCGTCCAGGTAGATGGTGCCGGTGCCTTGTCCAAAGTAGGCATTTGAGGGTGCAGAAACAGCAGAGCCGCATCCCAGTTGCCTGCACACAACCTGGGCATCGTTCAGGTCCCAGCTGTCATCACAGACAGTGCCCGTGCCCGCGTAGTAGTCAATCTCTACGCGTCCCTCACACCGGTTCCTGCCGTTCACCAGGCTCAGGGTTGCACCTTGGAAAGGAGGAGACAGGGAACACATGAGGAAGTCCTCTAACGGTCCAGCACCTTCTCTCACTGGAGCGCTGGCAATGTTCATGGAGTTCTAGGCCACCAGGACTGCCACCCTGTGTTATACTAGGCTGTGTATTTCCCTGGGTCTGCTCTCCCATGGAGAAGACCAAGACCCAGCATGTGAGCCACTAACTTGTTCCACCAAAAGTAGTGGCTACAAAAACCAAGACCAATTCAAACTTACCTTGAGGAATGGTTGTTGGGAAGCTGGTTGTGCTTATGCTTGTGGCATCTGTAGATGAGGAAGAGAAAGAAGCAAGTGAGGACATTGTGGATGAAAAGCCATGGACAGGTTTTTTCTCAGCCCTGGCGTTGTTGGTGCCACCTTGACACATAGGTGATGGAAAGCTTGGGGGTCTGTGCAGGATGGTGTTCCATGGTAGACGCAAAGAAAAGCATGATCTTTGACTGTGCCTTCAAGACATGGCTAATTGCAGCCAACAAGGGCCACTTGGGAAAGTGTCCTTGTATTTAGGAAGAAGAAGCAATGGTACCTGAGCACACAACACCAGCATCTTCACTGTGGCCACAGTTGTGGACACCCCAGCCGCGGTGGCTGCACTGGAAGAGGGAGGACTCATTCCCTGTGCACTGCACATCGTCCAGGTAGATGGTGCCGGTGCCTTGTCCAAAGTAGGCATTTGAGGGTGCAGAAACAGCAGAGCCGCATCCCAGTTGCCTGCACACAACCTGGGCATCGTTCAGGTCCCAGCTGTCATCACAGACAGTGCCCGTGCCCGCGTAGTAGTCAATCTCTACGCGTCCCTCACACCGGTTCCTGCCGTTCACCAGGCTCAGGGTTGCACCTTGGAGAGGAGGAGACAGGGAACACCTGAGGAAGTCCTCTAACGGTCCAGCACCTTCTCTCACTGGAGCGCTGGCAATGTTCATGGAGTTCTAGGCCACCAGGACTGCCACCCTGTGTTATACTAGGCTGTGTATTTCCCTGGGTCTGCTCTCCCATGGAGAAGACCAAGACCCAGCATGTGAGCCACTAACTGGTTCCACCAAAAGTAGTGGCTACAAAAACCAAGACCAATTCAGACTCACCTGGAGGTATGGTCATTGGGAAGCTGGTTGTGCTTATGCTTGTGGCATCTGTAGAGGAGGAGGAGAAAGAAGCAGGTGAGGACATTGTGGATGAATAGCCATGGACAGGTTTTTTCCCAGCCCTGGCGTTGTTGGTGCCACCTTGACACATAGGTGATGGAAAGCTTGGGGGTCTGTGCAGGATGGTGTTCCATGGTAGATGCAAAGAAAAGCATGATCTTTGACTGTGCCTCCAAGACCTGGCTAATTGCAGCCAACAAGGGCCACTTGGGAAAGTGTTCTGGTATTTAGGAAGGAGAAGCAACGGTACCTGAGCACACAACACCAGCATCTTCACTGTGGCCACAGTTGTGGTCACCCCAGCCACGGTGGCTGCACTGGAAGAGGGAGGACTCATTCCCTGTGCACTGCACATCGTCCAGGTAGATGGTGCCGGTGCCTTGTCCAAAGTAGGCATTTGAGGGTGCAGAAACAGCAGAGCCGCATCCCAGTTGCCTGCACACGACCTGGGCATCGTTCAGGTCCCAGCTGTCATCACAGACAGTGCCCGGACCTGCGTAGGTGTTAATCTCTACGCGTCCCTCACACCGGTTCCTGCCGTTCACCAGGCTCAGGGTTGCACCTTGGAAAGGAGGAGACAGGGAACACATGAGAAAATCTTCTAGCAGTCCAGCACCTTCTCTCAATGGAGTGTTGGCAATGCTCTAGGAGTTCTAGGCCATCAGGACTGCCACCCTGTGTTATACTAGGCTGTGTATTTCCCTGGGTCTGCTCTCCCATGGAGAAGACCAAGACCCAGCATGTGAGCCACTAACTGGTTCCACCAAAAGTAGTAGCTACAAAAACCAAGACCAATTCAGACTTACCTGGAGGAATGGTTGTTGGGAAGCTGGTTGTGCTTATGCTTGTGGCACCTGTAGAGGAGGAAGAGAAAGAAGCAAGTGAGGACATTGCGGATGAAATATCATGGACAGGTTTTTTCCCAGCCCTGGCGTTGTTGGTGCCACCTTGACACAGAGGTGATGGAAAGCCTGGGAGTCTCTCCAGGAGAGTCTTTCATGGTGGGTGCAATGAACAACACAATCTCTGATTGTTTGAGCCACAAACTGTTCCCAGCAAAAGTAGTGGGCATAAAAAAAAACAAAAAAACAAAGAAGAAAATTCAGACCCACCTGTTGTAGTCATTGGTGGAGTGGTAACAGTTGTCGTACTTGTGACACCTGTATATCAGGAAGAGAAAGAATCAAGTGAGAAGCTTGTGGATGAAGGAACATGGACAGGTTTTCTCCCAGCCCTGGGGATATTCGTGCCACTCTTCGTATGCGAGATGGAGAGCTTGGGGATCTCTGCAGGATGGCCTTCAATGGTGGGTGCAAAGAAAAGCATGATCTTTGAATGTGCCTCCAAGACATAGTTAATTGTTACCAACAAGGGCCTCTTTTGGAAAGTATCCCAGTATTTAGGAAGCAGAAGCAATGGTACCTGAGCACACAACACCAGCATCTTCATTGTGGCCACAGTTGTTTACACCCCAGCCAAGGTGGCTACACTGGAAGAGGGAGGACTCATTCCCTGTGCACTGCACATCATCCAGGTAGATGGTGCCGGTGCCTTGTCCAAAGTAGGCGTTAGAGGGTGCAGAAACAGCAGAGCCACATCCCAGTTGCCTGCACACAACCTGGGCATCGTTCAGGTCCCAGCTGTCATCACAGACAGTGCCCATGCCCGCGTAGTAGTCAATCTCTACGCGTCCCTCACACGGGTTCCTGCCGTTCACCAGGCTCAGGGTTGCACCTTAGAAAGAAGGAGACAGGGAACACATGAGAAAATCTTCTAGCAGCCCAGCACCTTCTCTCACTGGGCTGTTGGCAATGCTCTAGGAGTTCTAGGCCACCAGGACTGCCACCCTGTGTTATACTAGGCTGTGTATTTCCCTGGGTCTGCTCTCCTAAGGAGAAGACCAAGACCCAGCATGTGAGCCACTAACTGGTTCCACCCAAAGAGCAGTAGGTACTAAAACTATAAGAAACTCAGACCCACCTGGAAGATTGGCCACCACTAAGGCCTTTTTAGCCACATTTGTGTCTTCTGGTATAGGTAGTGGTGGCGGAACACCTTTCACGCTTGTGGCATCTGTAGCGGAGGAAGAGAAAGAATCAAGTGAGGATCTTGTGTATGAAGGAGCATGGACAGGTTTTCTCCCAGCCATGGGGTTATTCCTACCACCCAGACACATGGATGGTGGAGAGCTTGGGGTTCTCTGCAAAGTATTCTTCCATGGTGGGAGGAAAGAAAAACACAGTCTTTGAACACATCTCCAAAACCTTTTCTCTTCAGGCAATGAAATGCTTATTTCTTGGTTGCCTAGACATGTTGTACATGTCCCATCTCTGGAAACATTCAAGGACAGGTTAGACAGTGCTCTGAGACATCCTCTAGCTGAAAATAACACTCCTTATTACAGGAGGGTTGCACCAGATGTCATCTAAAGGTCCTTTCCAACCCAAACCATTCTCTGATTCCATGATTTTATGAGTCTTGTGTTAAACAGCTGCTTTTAGTGAGTGACTAAATTGGACAATGCAAGTGATAAACAAACGCAGGTGAGCTATGGTTTCCCTGGAGAGGTGCATCTTTTGGGACCTGGTGCAATCCACCTTGGAGCTTTGGTGTCTTTGGGTTTTCATGGCAGAAGCCCGATAGCACCAAGGGCACAACTGGCAGACCAGTGCCCTGCCCTGGGTATGTGGTTCATAGCGCCGTGCTCCTATGTGTCCCACCTACCACCAGGCAGCTTCAGACCCCTGAGCTGAGATATGAACTAGTACATCCCAAAAGTAACACATAGACAGAAAACATGAAAACACAGATACAACTCAAGACATTAGCATGGTGGCACTTTTGGTCCTGAGATATGAAACTGTTTAAGGTAGAAGAGAAAGAAGCAAGTAAGAAACTTTTAATCTTAGAAACTAGGATCCCTCCCAGATCCCTTAATTTCCCTTTATGCAACTGCTTTACAAATTAAAACCAAAACAGTAGTGAGGAACTTGTTTCCAAGGAGATAAACTCATTCGCCACGGTGACAAGTACAATAGCAGATTGTGGCCCACAGCTTTGGACAAGACAGACAAGAGATGTGTGTGTGTGGGGTTGTTGAAAATGGAATTTTACAAAAAGGATGTGTTGCATATTTTGCCCAGTGATATACTTACACTGAGGATATAAAGGCGTCCATTGCTCCAGGACACAGAAGTAATAATTTTTTACAACTTCTTTGGTAAACTGCTAACGATAAATCTTAGTTATTAATATTTGCTAGACTTGTCTGTCTTACCACTCTTAGGATTATGAAAATCAAGGGGCAGAACCTATGCATTGCATGCACTCCTAAGTGTGTGAGTAATTTATTTGGCCTTGAAAATATATGTAGAAACACTTATATCTTGGAGAAGAATAAGTGATGGTTGACCTGACTGTCAGAAATGGTGTTTTGCATGTGTGTGTAATGTTAAAACATTTATTAAAAGTTTAAAGTAGTCAAACTCAATTGAATGTGGTTAAAATAATCTGAACTCAGAGGGGAGGGCAGGGCTGCACCATAAATTCAATCTGCATGAGAGAACATCCTACAAAACATCGTACAAGCATCACAGTAAAGTTTGCTCTTCTACATTAAACCTGTGGCTCGAAGTCTCTGGGTAATGTCAGCCATGGCCCATAAGGGCTTAGTAACCTCCCACAATTAACTTTTCAATTGATAAAAGACTGTACACAGACAACCGAAGGCCAGTCTGCCATCTAGCAAACCAATTTTTCATACATGCAGGTTTGGATCAATGTTCTGTCAGACTAAAGAGACTAGTTTGGATTTTTGACTAATATCTGCATTTTCTGTGGTAATCCTTAGCATGTATTTGCTAGCAATAACGCACAGAAGGTGCTGGGAGCTAAATAAATCAAGTATTGCACAGACTTATTGTCATCACAGTTAAAAAAACAGTCAAAGTTTACAGAAAGATGTGACTGGGTGGAAGTAATGAAGAAAATTTGTGGTACTTTCTTAAATCTGTGATTCTAATTTGAAATATCCATGGTATTTTAATTGTGGAACATTGTTTGTTTGTCTGCTTTTTTTTTTTTTCCTGTAAACTTAAATGCATGGTGAAAAACATGTAAAACAAGCATAAAGAAAACTTACTTAGGCTATTCATTTCATGTCTAGTAGGAAAAACGTAGTAATGATTTTCACATAAAAACAGTGACATGCTTAGCCATGATCCATGGTCTGATACAGCATTTCAGAAGTGGTGCGTATTTCTCAAGCCTTTTTTATTTTGAGTAGCACACAAAAAATACTTAGTAATTCCCACACCTTCAAAAAGTGACTTTATGCACTGAGACAGATAGTGGAGTTTAGCATAAAATGAAGAGCAAATAGAGATCACCATGTAAATTCCTCCTTAACTTCCAGGCTGGGTCATGCAAATTCTATTGGGCATTGCAATTAAAATATTTAGTCTTTAACAGGGGAAACATTTTGGAAAACCAGGGTAACTTTCAGTAAGTAATGGTTTGTGCATCCTTCAAAATTGCACATCTTGATTTAAAACAAACAAAACTCCCCAGTGTTCACCTCAACCCTCTCCAAGTAAGGTGCTTTTCAAGAATTTTCCAAGAATTAATCCCTGTAAAATCAGCAAATTTGCTGATGACACCAAGTTGGGAGGGAGTGTCGACCTGCTGGAAGGCAGGAGGGCTCTGCAGAGGGATCTGGATAGACTGGAAAAATGGGCTCATTCCAATGGGATGAAGTTCAATAAGGCCAAGTGCCGGGTGCTGCACTTTGGTCACAACAACCCCCTGCAGCGCTCCAGGCTGGGCGCAGAGTGGCTGGAGAGCAGTCAGGCAGAAAGGGACCTGCGGGTACTAATTGACAGGAAGCTCAACATGAGCCATCAGTGTGCCCAGGTGGCCAAGAAGGCCAACGGTATCCTGTCCTGTATCCAAAATAGCGTGGTCAGCAGGAAAAGGGCAGCGATCCTTCCCCTGTACTCTGCATTGGTGAGGCCACACCTGGAGTATTGTGTTCAGTTCTGGGCTCCTCAGTTCAGGAAAGACATTGAAGTGCTGGAGCGGGTCCAGAGAAGAGCAACACGACTGGTGAAGGGACTTGAACATAAGACCTATGGGGAGAGGCTGAGGGAGCTGGGCTTGTTTAGTCTAGACAAGAGGAGGCTTAGAGGTGAGCTCATCACTCTCTAGAACTACCTGAAGGGAAGTTATAGCCACGTGGGGATTGGTCTCTTCTCCCAGGCAGTCAGCAATAGGACAAGGGGGCACGGGCTTCAACTCTGCCAGGGGAAATTTAGGCTGGATATTAGAAAGAAATTCTTTGCAGAGAGAGTGGTCAGGCATTGGAATGGCTGCCCAGGGAGGTGCTGGACTCGCCGTCCCTGGAGGTTTTTAAACTGAGATTGGACATGGCACTTAGTGCCATGATCTAGTTGACGGACTGGAGTTGGACCAAGAGTTGGACTCAATGATCTCTGAGGTCTTTTCCAACCCAGTCGATTCTGTGATTCTGTGAAAATATCAATAGTTTTAAGAAAGTCCTCAGTGACGTTAAATATTGGTTTCTGAGAAAATCCAACACTATTTTTATTTGCATGTCTAAATGTGCAGACTGGGTTGTTACAGTCTCCAGGTTTTTCTTCCATGTGCATGAAGGTCTCAAGGGTGCAACTGTGAGCAAAATGCACAACTCTAGGACTTCATGATACCGTACAGGGTAGCAACTGTGTCCTACTAGTGTGCTTCCATTAAATTATATAAAGGTAAATAAGTATTGAGTAGTTCCATGTGCGTATGCAAAGTTGAAGTCTTTTTAAGCTTATATGCATTGCAGCCAAAGAAACTGTATTCCATCTTAATTTCATGCTGAAGATTTATAGAAACAAAGTTCTTCAGTAGTATTTTTCTGGTAGGTTTTTTTGTTCATTTAAACTATGCAAGACACTACTGCAAAACACAGTAATATCATCTTCACTGCACTAAATTTACTTCAACATGATTAATAGTTAAACACAATACTGATTGGTTCATATTTTTAAATAGACAACATCACACTATCTAATTTCATTCTGTCTTCTAATCTTTGCACAAAGTTGATTATACTGGCATGTGAATTACATGTATGGAACCAATACGGAGGAGTAAGACATTTCCCTTTTTCCTACACTTTTTAGAATAATGTTCTTTAGAGATTTTAAGTGACTTACCTGAGGTGGCATCCAGGAGTGCTGTATTTAAGAGGAATAACCACAGCCAGGTCTTGGTGGTACCCATCTTGCCAAGAGATGCTAATAAGACAGAGCATGAGAATTTATACTCTGCACCTGTAAAAGGGTGAGGCTCCCAAGGCCAGTCTGATTCATGTTGTATCTGATTTCTTAAGTAATATCTTTATGACTACCTGTTCTTTACAGAATTATTACACATGAACAGTAAAGTTCCCATGTTATGGATAATTAGTGCTATTGCCCTTATAAATTATCTTAACAGTATGTGCAGGCCCAGCACTACCTTTGGAACCAGACTTGTGAACCTACATATTTCTTCACCCCCACCATCCCAATTTCATTTATTTGTTGCTTGTAACTGACAACTTAATTAATCAGACTGGAATGCATTGCAAGGTGCAGCAGCAAATTCATAGCAGGCTTTCTGATAAATCCTTCAGCAGAGAGCCCTCATCTCATAAACGTTTATATTTCTGATGGTTTCCACTTGAAATTACAGGCTTGTTTCCCTGCTGCTTGTGCACAAACAGCACATCACAAATGGGATTATGTCAAGTATCAAGTAGATTAACACCAGAAATTTGTAACATACTCTAAGTGGACCTCATCTGGGACCAGCTTGCTCTGGTTGACCAATCCCTTCCCTCAATTTACTGCTACGCTCCTCAGCTGAGTTTGCCAACAAGACTTCCTTCAGTCCTTTGAATCATGAAGTTTATAGAAAGGGAAAGAAATGTAGGTTGAAGTAAAATCAAAAATCCTGTTGAAATTATTTTCTTGGTTGGTCTATGTGAAGTCTTAGTGGAGTTACAGATCACTTCAGACACAACAGCCCATAATCCTGTTCTGCTAATATATTTGCTGGAGTCACTATATTGCATTTTTACTGTTTCTCCTCATCTGATGAGGAGAAATGTAGGTCAATTAGAAACCGGACAATTATTGGTCTATTATCTATTCATTACACTTCATCTAGGCTGTACCTATCCGACAAACATCAACCAAACCACAGTAGCTGACATAGCTCATGACCCCTGCTGGTGTATTCCAACCTCTCTCTTGCAGAAAAGCACATTATAGGTCTTGAGACACAGGGACAAAGGAGTCCTCTTCCTGCAAATGTGCACAGTGCTAGAGTAGAGGAAGGAATGACAAAAGGCCAGAGTCCAGAAACTAATCAGAAACTGTCAGAGCAGTTGTTGAGAAGAGCAAACAAACTGGAGGACAATGGTAAATGCAACTGATTGTATTGATATGGTAATAAAGAAATGTAAGCCTGAACATTGCTATTCACAGCTCTACTGCTCCTGACTTCCTGACAAAAGCAAAAACAATACCATGTGTTCAGTGGAGTTATCACACACTGTCATTGGGAAGGGGCTACAGGGTCATAATCCTGACTCTAAACTCTTGAAAAATAAGGTCTTTGTGTAGACCAAGGAACCCAAGCAGCTGGAAAGCAGTTTTGCAGCAAAGAACTGGGGGGTTCTGGGGAACAAATTTACCATGAGCCAGCAATGTGCCTGTGGCATCCCGGTGTTCAGAGGAACATTGCCAGCAGGTCAAGGGAGGTGATCCTCCCCCTCTACTCAGCACTAGTGAGACACATCTGGGGTGTAAGTTCCAGTTCTGGGCTCCAAAGTACAAGAGAGACATGAACATACTAGAGCAAGTCTACAAAGGGCCACTGAAATGATTAAGGGACTAGAGCATCTCTCATAGGAGGAGAGGCCCAGAGAAGAGAAGGCTCAGGGGGATCTCATCAATCTGTGCAAATACCTGATGGGATGGAGTAATGACAGAGCCAGACTCTTCTCAGTGGTGCCTGATGGCAGGATGAGAAGCAATGGGCATTAACTGAAGTAAATTCCATTTAAGCATAAGAAAGAAGAATGAGGGTAGCCAAGCAGTGGAATAGGCTGCCCAGTAAGGTTATAGGTTCCTCCATTCTTCAAGATATTCAAACACAACTGGACACAGTCTTGAGCAACCTGCTTCTCTGAACCTGCTTTGAGCAAGGGGATGGACTAGAGGATGCCCAGAACATGTCTGTGACACCATGAATAGAAAATTTATGAATGACATCAAGGAGATTCAGGAACAGAGAGGGACTGAATGCACTGCGGTTAAATTTATCCACAACAATTAAATCTGCTAACATAGTTCTTTAACAAAAACTTGACTGTCAGCATTCTTGCCAGGCTTCACCAGTCTCAGCTTCCTGGTTCGTTTCTGACATTTCCAGTAAATGTTCTTTAACTTGTGTGGGAACCTATGTCTACAGCTTTGATAACAGATGCCTTTGATGTGCAGCTGCTGAAATGCCAGTGTCCTCTGTACAAAATACACCTTAGATTATCGCTCCTTTCTATTGCACGTACTGACAGCAAAACAAGAGGAAGCTTGCCACAAAATAAAGTACCATAAAAAAACTGTAAAGAACCTGACGTACGAGGCTGTATTCCTGATAGTGTATCAGCAGTCTGTTGCTGTTCTCACAACAGTAGGAAATGGAAACTATTGTGTTGGCCCTTGACTGTGGATCACTGACACAGAATACATGGGATCGAATTTGTCTTACCATAATACGAAATATTTCAGGCACACAAAACCTAAAGAAGTTTGTCCAAGAAAATCAACCACAGCTGTCTCATGATATATTCTACCGGAGGTTAGCTGTCCACTAGAACAAGTGTTCACTAAATCCTGCTGTTATACTTGGAGTTAAAAAAAAAAAAAAAGAAGAAGAAAAACAAAAAAAAATAAACAAGAACAGTGCAGGTCTATAGAAATGTTTAAAATACTCCAAAAAAGATTCTGCATTATGTTTGTGAGTTGTCTGTTATAAGAATGTCATACTTCTCATCCCCTCTATGACCTATATTTTTTTTCCTTGGGGATTTTACTGCTCTGCAATTGCCTTTGGGTTTGGTGTTCCCTGGTTCACGTGAATACAAGAAAACAATGAATCTACTCTGTCTTGTCATAAGGATGCATGAGTAATCCCTTAAAACAAGAAAAAGACAATAGCCATTGACTTATTCCATTGTGCCCCTTGTAGCTGCCACCCTACAGTGCAAGAATATTGTTGTAGTTTTGAACCAAGAACCTGAACTAAGAATAGTAATAAGCAAGGCTTTTACTGAATTGACAAAAAGCCTTGAAAGAGAAATCAATGCTAACACAAGCCTTTTCGAACAAGAATTAGGAAGGAAAGAATGATTAAGAAAGAAAATGTGAGATGTGTTAGTTGCTAAGAACCATTATCGATATTTATTACAAGCACTTTAACAACTATACCCTTTGACCTAAAATTTGAGATTTGATATATAGATGGGGGAGACTTACCTTACACAACCAAGAAATGGTGGTGAAAACTTCAGACCTTAGTGCAAATATGACCCTTCTAATATTGCTATAGTGATGCTCATGTACCTTTTACTCATTCACCAGTATTTAATAAAGGGGGAAATTACAGGGACATTTGGGATTTTGCTGCAATTACCGAGGATGTAGTTTCATGATAACAGAAATTTATTATAGCTCTTTAGGTACTACATATACTTTGGTCTTAAGCATTAAGTACTTGTGAGTCATTGAACTTTCATCCAGTTCAGTCCTCAATCTATGTTGTTTTTTAGCCCTTTCTTCTTCAGAAACCTTCCACTGAAAATTTTCCCCTGGCTGTATGCAATTGCATTATCACAGTGTTAAGTCAAAGGGCACTGAAGTCTGATGCAGCCTTTTTCCTCTTAGGAAGTTTTGAATATGTTCCAACACCAGAAGCAGTAGCAGTAGCTCAGTTTGCCCATTCACAGTTCCAGTTACACCTAACCAGGATAGCCTTAGGAATAATAAAAGGCAGAGCTTTGCTATCTCTGGCATCATAAGCCTTAAAATGTTGCAATAGAGGTACCAAAGGTCTGTTGATTCAGGTGGAGCTGCCCTGAGAACAGGCATTGAAGTCCATTTTCACCTGCCTTGGCCACAGTCCAGGACCAGCCTTGATCACACATGATCCAGCGCTTAGGATAAAAAGGCACTTTCCAGAGACATCAGAGCAAAGCTTCTCTTCAATAAGGGCTCCCATGAGATGTGCTCCACAGCAGGGAGCATCGTGCTCTGTCTGTGCTATGCCTCATGTCATGGCATGGTCAAAGGTGCAGCAGGAGAACAGCCTGGCTTATGCAGGCAGGGGACAAGGAAGCACAGCACTTCTGTGAGACACCAACTTCTTCAAAGATCTTTCTAGAAGTTGCCTACTGATGGCTTGGCAAATGAGGATCTCCCAGTGTCTCAGTCCAGCATGTACCATCCACAATACGTATTGCTATTGATATTCCATCCCACATGATGTCATGCTCAGCATGTAAAGCTGGGAGAAGAAGAAGGGAGGAAAGATATTCAGAGTCATGGCGTTTGCCTTCCCAAGTAACTACTACACATAATGGAGCCCTGGTTACCTAGAGATCATAAAATTATAGACTCATAGAATTATTTAGGTTGGAAAAGGCATGCAACCAATGTTACATGGAGTAAGTGGATTGCACTGATTACATAAGGAGCTCAAACAGGGAGTCCCAGTCATCCAGGAATTTTAGAAGTGATGACAGACTGGCCAGAAGGTAAAGACTTTGGAATGTTGTCAGATGAAGGGGAAGTGACACGTGCTGAAGAAGCTCCACCACATAGTAAACTACCAGAGAATGAGAAGCAATACACCCTGTTAACTGGTGGATCCTGTCATCTTGTAGGAAAGCATCAGAAGTGGGAAGGTGTTGTGTGGATTCCCATACAATGGATCACAAAGGCCATTAAGGGACAAGGTGAATCAAGTCTGTTCACAGAGGTGAAAGCCATCCAGATGGCTTTAGATGTTGCTGAACAGGAAAAGTGGCCAGTACTTTATTTCTACACTGACTCATGGATGGTGGCAAATACCTTGTGGGGACGGTTACAGCAATGGAAGAGGAGCAATTGGCAACAACTATGGATACCATTTCACAGGTTATCCATGAGTGTGAAACCTGTGCTGAAATCAAACAAGCCAGACAGTTAAAGCCTGTATGGTATGGAGGGCAATGATTAAAATATAAATAAGGAAAGGCTTGGCAGATTGATTATATTACACTTCCACAAACCTGCGAAGGTAAGCACTATGGATTTACAATGGTCGAAGCAACTACCAGATGGCTGGAAACATGTGCCATACCCCACGCTACAGCCCGGAATACTATCTTGGGTCTTGAAAAGCAAGTCCTATGGCAACATGGCATGTCAGAAAGGATCAAGTCAGAGAATGGGACTCATTTCAAAAACAGGCTTAGAGACACTTGGGCCAAAGAGCTTAACATATCACATCCCCTATCTTGCACAAGCTTCTGGGAAAATGGAAAAGTACAATGGACTGTTAAAGTACAATGGACATACTAAGGACAATGGGTGGTGGAGCCTTCAAAACTTGGGATTCACATTTAGCAAAAGCCACTTGGTTGGTCAGCACTAGAGGATCCTTCAAATGAGCCAGGTCTGCCCAATCAGAACTTCTAAGTACTGTAGAAAGGGATGAACTCCCTGCAGTGCACACAAAAAATAAGTTAGGGAAGGCGGTTTGGGTTACTCCTGCCTCAGGTGAAGGCAAATCCATTCATGAAAAGGTTTACACCCAAGGACCTGGAAGCACTTGATGGGTAATACTGAAGGATGGAGAAGTTCAATGTGTACCTCAGGGGGATTTGATTCTGGGTGACAATAAATATTGAACTGCATGGTGTTAATTGCTACATGATGCTATACACCATACCGTGTTCAATAAGTGACTTTCAGATTAATGCAGTAGTAATGAAACCAGAGCTGGCTTTAAAAAGTGACGCCTGGCAACATCTTTGACCCACAAACTGTGGGTATGAGCTGTACTAGATAAAACATCTTCCCTGCCCTGGGAGGCTGTTGTGATAAATGAAGCTCAAAGTCATGAAATAAATGAACAAAAGGGTGTCCCACAGACTAAGGGAATGATGAATTTTATCTCTGTATATATAAGTATGTATGTGCATATGTACATAAGTATTCCATATAATAGTAGTAATTAATTAGAATGCATTGATAAGGCCTAAGCATGCAGTAAATAAACGGTGCAATGTGCTTGTTTGAATGGAAGTGAGTTAGTTTTCTTCATGCAGTTAGAAATCGTTCTTTTTCAAAGCTAGTGCAATCATTGCTGGGATTTAGCTTGAGAAGAAGAAGATAACATCCCGGGACAGAATTAATGTTTTTATTTGTTGCTGTCGGGAAGCCAAGGTCTGTCTGAGCACCCTGCCCACAGGTATGAGACAGTGAGGAAGGGGGGTATGGGTGGGGCAGACCTTGACTGACATCCAGGCTGATCAATGAGATATATTCCATGCTGTTAGCATCACGCTTCATATTTAAGGAGAGTTGGGATTTTCCGGCTAGCGGGAGGGAGAGACGGAGACTCGTTCCCGTTTCTGCTTTGTTTCCATGCAGCTCTATTTGGGAGTTCTTTTGGTACAGCCTTTTGCCATCCTGATATTTTGGAGCGGCCTCTGGGCTTTTCTGCCTCTTTCTTTCTTCTGTCTTCATGATCGGCTGTTCGGGACAAGGGTGTTCTCTTCCTGAGACTGGCTGCTTGATACAGAGAGAGTTCATGAGGAAGTGTATTTAGTATTTTCTTTTATATTCTATTTTCATTTTATATAGAGTAGTAGTACATTAGTAATATTTTGTTAATTTATTAAACTATGTTTATTTCAAACCACGAGTTTCTCCCTACCCTTTCAAATCTCTCACCTCTTCAGAGGTGCAGAGAGGGGAAAGTGAGAGACCAGCTACCGTGGTTTTGAATTGCTAACTTGGGTTAAACCACGATGTGTTGGAGAAGCCAGAGGGTCTGGATGCCCAGAGGGTGCTAGGACCCACCAGAAGGCCTTTCAGGAAGAGTTTGTGCTTTTGTCACAGCCAAGAGTGAAGGACAGATAGGATCTTACCTGTGCTGCTGTTGGATGCAGGAAATGAACTGTAGGAAGCCTCAAAGCCTCTGAGCGTGACACTGCTGTCAGTGCGAAACAGGACGGTCAGCTGGGGCCCCAATGAACTGAACACACTGTGGTCGTTACTGCAAACGGAGCCAAGGAACGGGCCATCTATGGACCCACCATCATAGACCTCAATGGCATCATACCGGCAGGAGGTGCCTTCCAGCCTGCGGATGGAGAGGAGGGTCTGTCAGCACCTCAGGCTGTGCCACCTCCGAGCACAAGAACCAGCAGGAGCTGCAGGGCTCCAGCATCCTGACCCCATCCCTGGCCTGGCTCAGGCACTCAGGCAGAGGTGACCAAGGCCGCGTGATGGGGATGAAGACACCCCTGAACCCACAGGCGGCACTGGGCACCCTGCCCACACCACAGCTGCCACCCCCCTGGACTCACTCGACATCCAAGAACTGGAGCTCCACTCTGAGATTCTGCTCCGGCAGCTGGATGTGCCACACACAGCGGGCACTGTTGGGGTAGGTGTTGGGGTAGCCAGGGCTCTGGAATGAGCCAGACAAACCCTGAAGCAAGCCACCACAGGAGTTGTTCCCTGTGGAAAGGAGCAGAAGCCAGGGATGGGCAAATAACTCTTGAAATCTCATCACCAGAAGTTGTCTGAGCAGGGCAAGGCCACCAGCATGGTGGCTCTGCCACAGCCCCACAGAGACACTTCCTGCCATGCACGTGGCTGCACTTGAAGCCTCATCCCTGCATCCCCCCAGCCCACAGCACAGGTTGTGTGTGCTCAGCATGGGCAGTCACCCCATTGCTAGGACCTTTCTTCCAGGAGCTATGACCACATGGACTCCAGGGGGTCCCTTCCACCCTCAGCAATCCTGTGATTGTGTCATCATGAGCTGAAGCAGGAAATAACCAGAACCTTCAGCCCCAACCAGGCCCTATCTTAGTTTGACAATAAGGCAGAAATGGAGCTGGAGCTCTGTGGGGCTGCAGGCAGAGAGCAGCAGCCTCACTTGCTCCTCCACAACTCCTCAACTGCAAAAAGAAGTTCACTACACTGCGTGGGAAGTCATCGGCACTCTTTTGTTTGGGAAGACAAGTAGTAACTATGAGCGGGAATACTGGTCTCCGCAGCTACAGCAGAGAGGGTGCCGTGAAGAAGCAACTCCTCTGTCTGCAATAAAGGTCAGAAAAATCAATGATGGTTCTATAGCAGAACTGGGTGGGGGAGGAGAAAGCCTGGTCCCTGACATAAGGTAAAAAAACAGCCTTCTGGTAGCAGTCTGGGTGCAATTCTGCACAAAATGACACCCAAAAATAAAATACTTTTCTGTGGGACCAGAAGCACTGGATGCCCAGAGGTACCAGGACCCCTCAGAAAGCCCTTCAGGAAGAGTTTGTGTTTCTGCCTCAGTAAGGAGAAAAGGGCAGCTGGTATATTACCTGGGATGCTGTTGGAAGTAAGAAATGAGTGGTAGGAGGCCTCAAAACCTCTTGCGGGAGTGCTGCTATCAGTCCGAAACAGGACAGTCAGCTGAGGCCCAGCTGAGTAGAAGACAAGATTATTGTTACTACAAACAGACCCGAGGAGCGGGCTATCTGTGGACCTGCCATCGTAGACCTCGATGGTGTCAAATTGGCAGATGGTGCCTTCCAGCCTGTGGAGGGAGAGGAGGGTCTGTCAGCACCGCAGGCTGTGCCACCTCTGAGCACAAGGACCACGAGGAGCTGCAGGGGATGAAGCTACCCCTGAACCTGTAGCTGGCACTGGGCACCCTGCCCAGTCCACAGCTGCCTCACCACCAGACTCACTCGACATCCAAGAACTGGAGCTCCACTCTGAGATTGGGCTCTGGCAGCTGGATGATCCACACACAGCGGGCGTTATTGGGGTAGTCATTGGGGTAGCCAGGGCTCTGGAATGAGCCAGACAAACCCTGAAGCAAGCCACCACAGGAGTTGTTCCCTGTGGAAAGGAGCAGAGCTCAGGGACGGGCAGAGAGCTCTTAAGATATCCCAGAAGCTGCTGGAAAAGGGCATGTTCACCAGCAAGGAGGCTCTGCCACAGACCCACAGAGACCCTCCCTCCCACACGTGGTTGCAACTGAAGCCTCATCCCTGCATCCCCGAGCCCACAGCACAGGTTGTGCTTGGCACAGGCAGTCATGCCATCAGTGGGACCTGTCTGTCCAGTGATACACCTGGGGCAGTAGGCTAGTGAGCAGTATTTGCCTACAATGAACAGCTTGACTGGAGTCACCTCTGCCCAAAGGGACCTGCGGGACACATAAACACAAACCCCATAGCCGGCTCTGTAATTTGGTGGGACTTGAGCCATCCTGTGATTCTGTGATCCTGAGATGGGGCAGGACATGACCAGATTCCTCAAGCCCTCCAGGCCCTATCTTAGCAAGACAACAAGGGTGAAATGGAGCTGGAGCTCCCTGGCGTTACAGGCAGAGAGTAGCAGCTGTGCTTGCTCATTCACCACTTCTCAGCTACAAATAGGAGTTCATGGCACTGCATGTGAACTCAGCAGCCCTCTTTCATTTGGGAAGACAAGTTGTATCTATGAATGGGAATATTGGACTCTGTGACAGAAGTAAAATGACTGTGGCACTGGCAGAGGTGTAGAAAGCCCTGTCCCTGCCACTCGGCAAAGAAACCTCCATCTGGCAGCAGCGTGGGGGCAATCCTGTCCAAAGTAAGGACCCCAGGTCAAAACACTTGTCCGTGGGACCAGAGGGTCTGGATGCTCAGAGGCACCTGGACCCCACCGAAGGGCCTTCAGGAAGAATTTGTGTTTCTGACATGATGAAGAGGAAAGCATGGCTGGGATCTTACCTGCAGTGCTGTTGGAAACAAGAAATGACCTGTAGGAGGCCTCAAAACCTCTCTGTGTGACGGTGCTGTCAGTGCGAAACAGGACAGTCAGCTGGGACCCAGATGAATTGAAGACGTTATGGCTGTTACTACAAACGGAGCCGAGGAGCGGGCTGTCTATGGACCCACCATCATAGACATCAATGACATCAAACTGGCAGATGGTGCCTTCCAGCCTGCAGAGGGCGAAAAGGGTCTGTCAGCACCTCAGGCTGTGCCACCTCTGAGCACAAGGACCAGCAGGAGCTGCAGGGCTCCAGCATCCCAACCCCATTCCTGGCCTGCCCCTGGCACTCAGGCAGAGGTGGCCAATGACCCGTGATGGGGATGAAGATGCCCCGAGCCCACAGCTGGCACTGGGCACCCTGCCCACACCACAGCTGCCACCCCCCTGGACTCACTCAACATCCAAGAACTGGAGCTCCACTCTGAGATTCAGCTGTGGCAGCTGAATGTGCCACACACAGTGGGCATCATTGGGGTAGTCGTTGGGGTAGCCAGGGCTCTGGAATGAGCCGGACAAACCCTGAAGCAAGCCACCGCAGGAGTTGTTCCCTGTGGAAAAGAGCAGAGCTCAGGGATGGGCAGAGAGCTCTTGAGATATTCCAGAAACTGTTGGAGAAGGGCATGACCATCAGCAAGGAGGCTCTGCCACAGCCCCACAGAGATCCTCCCGCCCACACACATGGCTGCAACTAAAGCCTCATCCCTGCGTCCCCCCCGCCCACGGCACAGGTTGTGCTCAGCAAACACAGTCACCCCCATCAGCGTGAGCTGTCTGTCCAGCAGGACACCTGGCACAGCAAATATCCCGACCCCTTAATCCCTCTGGACCTAAATGTTATCAGCAATACAGGGGGAGTCGAACTGGAGATCCCTGGTGCTGCAGTCAGAAATCAGCAGGTAAGTGTGCAGCATTTGGCTTAGGAAGAACAACCTGCTGGTAGTCAACCCTCTCCAAAAGCCAGGCTCTTTCCAGTGGTGCCCATCAATTGGAGAAGTGTCCTTGAGCATAAACTGAAACACCAGAGATTCCCTTGGAACATCAGGAAACCCTTTTTCACTATGAGGGTGACTGAACATGGGCACAGGTTGCCAAAATTGCTCTTGGATTCTCCATTGTTGGTGAGAACCAATAGCCATCTGGAAACAGTTCTGGGCAGCCAGCTCTAGGGAACCCATTTTACAGAATCACAGAAGGTTAGAAATTGGAAGGGATCTGAAATGATCATCTAGTCCAATCGCCCTGCCGGAGCAGGAACACCCAGAGGAGGTTACACAGGAATGTGTCCAGGCGGGTTTTGAATGTCTCCAGAGAAGGAGACTCCACAATCTCCCAAAACAGTTTGTTCCACTGTTCTGTCACCCTCAGCATGAAGAAGTTTCTTCTCATATTGAAGTGGAAACTCCTATGTTTCAGTTTGCACCCACTGCCCCTTGTCTTATCATTGCTTGTCACTGAGAAGAGCCTGGCTCCATCCTCCTCACACTCACCTTTTACATATTTATAAACATATTTATAAACTGGTTGCAAACTGGCTTAAGGAGAGAAGCCAGAGAGTGGTAGTCAATGGTGCGGAGTCTAGTTGGAGGCCAGTATCTAGTGGAGTGCCTCAGGGCTCAGTACTGGGGCCAATATTATTCAATATATTCATTAACCATTTAGATGAGGGAATAGAGTGTACTACCAGCAAGTTTGCTGATGACACTAAGCTGGGAGGGGTGGCTGACACGCCAGAAGGCTGTGCTGCCATCCAGCGGGACCTGGACAGGCTGGAGAGTTGGGCAGGGAATAACCTAATGAAATTTAACAAGGGAAAGTGTAGAGTCCTGCATCTGGGCAGGAACAACCCCAGGTTCCAGTATAGGTTGGGAAATTACATGTTAGAGAGCAGTGTAGGGGAAAGGGACCTGGGGGTCCTGGTGGACAACAGGATGACCATGAGCCAGCACTGTGCCCTTGTGGCCAGGAAGGCCAATGGCATCCTGGGGTGTATTACAAGGGGGGTGGTTAGTAGATCGAGAGAGGTTCTCCTTCCCCTCTACTCCGCCCTGGTGAGACCACATCTGGAATATTGTGTCCAGTTCTGGGCCCCTCAGTTCCAGAAGGACAGGGAACTGCTGGAGAGGGTCCAGCGTAGGGCAAGGAAGATGATTAAGGGAGTGGAGCACCTCCCTTATGAAGAAAGGCTGAGGGAGCTGGGTCTCTTTAGTTTGGAGAAGAGGAGACTAAGGGGGGACCTCATTAATGTTTATAAATATATAAAGGGTGAGTGCCATGAGGATGGAGCCAGGCTCTTCTCGGTGGCAAACAATGATAGGACAAGGGGTAATGGGATCAAACTGGAACACAAGAGGTTCCGCTTAAATTTGAGAAAAAACTTCTTCTCAGTGAGAGCACTGGCCCAGGCTGCCCAGGGGGTTGTGGAGTCTCCTTCTCTGGAGACATTCAAAACCCGCCTGGACATGTTCCTGTGTGACCTCACCTGGGCGTTCCTGCTCCAGCACGGGGATTGGACTAGATGATCTTTTGAGGTCCCTTCCAATCAAAACATACTGTGATACTGTGATACTGTGATTAATGAGGTCACCCTTCAGTCTCCTCTTCTCCAAGCTAAAGAGACTCAGCTTCCTCAGCCTTTTCTCAGAAGGGAGATGCTCCACTCCCTTTATCATCTTCGTGGCTCTGTGCTGGACTCTCTCCAGCAGTTCCCTGTCCTTCTTGAACTGAGGGGTCCAGAACTGGACAAAATATTCCAGGTGTGGTTTCACCAGGGCAGAGTAGAGGGGAAGGAGAACCTCTCTTGACCTACTAACCACACCCCTTCTAATACACCCCAGAATGCCATTGGCCTTCTTGGCCACAAGGGCCCAGTGCTGGCTCATGGTCATCCTGCTGTCTACCAGGACTCCCAGGTCGCTTTCCCCTACACTGCCCCACCACAGGTCATTCCTCAACTTCTAGTGGAACCTGGGTAGTGGCTAGGACCACATGGGCTCCAAATGTTCCTTCCAACCTCAACCATCCTCTGATTCTGTGATCCTGAACAGGTGCAGGAGCAAATAAGGCCCCTTAGACTCTCCACACTTAGGTTTGCTCAGTTACATGGGGGGAGTCAACTGGGCACTGAAGGAAGAGAGCAGAAGGTGAGGAAGCAGTATTTCCCTGAGATAAAGAGTCCGGTGGAAGTCACCCTTCCACAAAGGGAGCTCTGGGACACATAAACCCAGGACCTGCAGTTGGTACTGTAACCTGATGGGACTGAGCAAGACAAACACCAATCATTCTGTGATTCTGTGATGCTGAGCTGAATCAAGAGATCATCAGGCCCCTCAGGCGCCCCAGGCCCTATCTGAGCTCATTGCCAAGGGGGAAATTGACCTGGAGCTCCCTGGTGCTACAGGCAGAGAGCAGCAGCTGCACTTGCTCATTCATGACTTCTCAGCTGCAAAAATAAATTTGCTGAAATGTGTGTGAACACATCAACGGTCTTTTCAGAAGACAAGTAGTAACCATGATGGAGATAACTGGCCTCTGCAGCAGCAGCATAGACGGTGCCATGTACAAGCGACTCCTCTGCCTATAATCAAGGTCAGAAAATCCAATGATGGTTCCACGGCAGGTCTGATAGGGAGGGAGAAAGCCCTTTCGCTGCCATCAGGTAAAAAAACTGTTTCTGGCAGCAGTGTGGGGGCAATTAGATCCAAAACTATGACCTCAGGACAAAATACTTCTCAATGGGGGCAGGGCATCTGGATGCCCAGAGGGTGCCAGGAACCCTCAGGAGACCCTTCAGGGAGAGTTTGTGCTTCTGCCACAGTGAAGACTAAAGAACAGCAGGGATCTTACCTGTGTTGCTGTTGGAACCTGGAAATGAGTGGTAGGAGGCCTCAAAACCTCTCCTGGTGATACTGAGGTCAGTGTGAAACAGGACGGTCAGCTGGGACCCAGATGAATTGAAGACACTATGGTTGTTACTGCAAACGGAGCCGAGGAGCGGGCTGTCTGTGGACCCACCGTCATAGACCTCAATGGCATCAAACTGACAGGTGGTGCCTTCCAGCCTGCAGAGGGAGAGGAGGGTCTGTCAACACCGCAGGCTGTGCCATCTCTGAGCACAAGGACCAGCAGGAGCTGCAGGTCTCTTGCAACCCAACCCCTTTCCTGTCCTGGTGCTCAGACAGAGGCGGCTAAGACCCCAAGATGGGGATGAACCCTTTCCTGAACCCACAGCCCGCACTGGGCACTCTGCCCACACCACAGCTGCCACCCTGCCAGACTCACTCAACATCCAAGAACTGGAGCTCCACTCTGAGATTGGGCTCTGGCAGCTGGATGGTCCACTCACAGCGGGCGTTGTTGGGGTAGGCGTTGGGGTAGCCGGGGCTCTGGAATGAGCCAGACAAACCCTGAAGCAAGCCACCGCAGAAGCCTGCCCCTGTGGAAAGAAGCAGAGCCCAGGTATGGGCAGACAGCTCTTGAAATTCTGTGGCCAGAAGTTCTCAGAGAATGGCCACCAGCAAGGAGGCTCTGCCACAGCCCCACAGAGACCCTCCCTCCCTCCCACGCATGTGGCTGCACCTGAAGCCTCATCCCTGCATTCCCCCAGCCGACAACACAGGTTGTGCTCAGCAGAGACAGTGACCCCCATCAGTGGGACCTGTCCTTCCAGTGGGACATTTGGGGCAACACATAACTTGACCCCTTAATCACTATGGACCTAAATGTTGTGAAGGACACATGGGGAGTCAAACTGGAGATCCCTGGTGCTGCAGGGAGAAATCAGCAGGTGAGGGAGCAGCATTTGGCCTAAGGAGAACAACCTGCTGGGAGTCAACCCTCTCCAAAAGCCAGGCTCTTTCCAGTGGTGTCCAGAGATGGGACAAGTGGTGCTGGCCACAAACTGAAACCCAGGAGGTTTCCTTGAAACATCAAGAAACCCTTTTTCACTGTGAGGGTGACTGAGCACAGGTTGCCCACAGAGGTGGTGGGTTCTCCATCCTTGGAGAGAACCAAAAGCCAGCTGGACATGGTCTTGTGCGGCCAGTTCTAGGTGACACTGCTTTAACCAGGGGCTTACAGAGGTCCCTTCCAACCTCAGCCATCCTGTAAATCTGTGATCTTCAACACAGGCAGGAGCTAATAAGGCCCCTCAAGCCCCTCCACTCCTAGCTGTGGTCAGTGGTATGGGGCAGTCAATCTTGAGGTACCAGGAAAGAGCAGCATGTGAGCAAACACATTTATTGTTTACCTACAATAAATGGCCTGGTGGGATTCACTCCTCCCCAGAGGGATCACCAGGACATATAAACCCAGCACTCATAGCTGGCACTTTAATCTGGTGGGACTGAGTGAGAAAAACCTCAACCATCCTCTGATTCTGTGATCCTGAGCTGAGGCAGGAGATCAGACCCCTCAACATATCCTGGCTCAACCGGTGGACGTTGACAGGGGGGAAATGGAGCTGGAGCTTCAGGCAGAGAGCAGCAGAATAATTCAATCCTCAATGATTTCTCAGCTGCAAAAAGGAGTTCACTGCACTGAGTGTGACCACACTGCCCATCTTACATTTGAGGAAACAATGAGTAACTATGAGGGGGAACACTGGCCTCCGCAGCTGCAGCACAGAGGGTGTAGCATTGGTCAGGGTACTGAAAGCCTGTCCCTGCTGTCAGGCAAAGAAACCTCCTTCTGCCAGTAGTCTGGGGGCAGTCCTGTCAGAAATTATGACACTAAGTCAAAACACCTGTCAGTGAGACCAAAAGGTCTGCATGCCAGAAGTGCCAGGAGCCATCAGAAGGTCCTTCAGGAAGAGATGGTGCTTCTGCCATGGAAAAGGCTAAAGGATTGCAGGTCTTACCAGGGTTGTTCTCAGAAGCTGGAAATGAGCTGTAGGAGGCCTCAAAACCTCTTGCAGTAATGCTGCTATCAGTGCGAAACAGGATGGTCAGCTGTGGCCCAGATGAAAAAAAGGCGCGAGCGTCATTACTGCAAACAGATGCAAGGAGTGGGCTGCTGGGTGACCCACCATCGTAGACCTCGATGGCATCGTACATGCAGCTAGTGCCTTCCAGCCTGTGAAGGGAGAGGAGGGTCTGTCAGAACCATAGGCTGTGCCACCTCTGGGCATGAGGATCGGTGGGAGCTGCAGGGCTACAGCATCCAACCCATTTCCTGGCCTGGCCCTGGTGCTCAGGCAGAGGTGGCCAAGGCCCGTGATGGGGATGAAAATGCCCCTGAGCCCACAGGGCACTGAGCCACTGGGCACCCTGCCCACACCACAGCTGCCTCCCCATCAGACTCACTCGACACCCAAGAACTGGAGTTCCACTCTGAGATCCGGGTCTGGCAGCTGGATGCGCCACACGCATCGGGCATCATTGGGGTAGTTGTTGGGGTAGCCGGGGCTCTGAAATGAGCCAGACAAACCCTGAAGCAAGCCTCCACAGGAGGTGTCCCCTGTGGAAAAGAGAAGAGCCCAGGGACAGGCAGAGAGCTCTTGAAATCTGGTGGCCAGAAGCTGTTGGAGAAGGGCACGGCCAAGAGCAAGGAGGCTCTGCCACAGCCCCGCAGAGACCCTCCCTCCCACACAAGTGGCTGCAGCTGAAACCTCATTCCACAGCACAGGTTGTGCTTGGAACACACAGTTACCCCATCGGTGGGGCCTGTCTGTCCAGTGGGACACCTGGGGCAACAGATAACCTGACCTCTTAATCTCTCTGCATCTAAACATGGTCAATGACATGGGGTGAGTCAAACTGGAGCTCCATGGTGTTGCTCTGAGAAATCAGCAGGTGAGTGAGTAGCATTTGGCCTAAGAGGAACAACCTGCTCACATTGACCCTCTCCAAAAGCCAGGCAAATTCCAGAGGTGCCCAGACATGGGACAAGTGGCCCTGGGTACAAATTGGAACACAGGAGGTTCCCTTGGAACATCAGGAAACCCTTTTTCACTGTGAGGATTCTCCATCCTTGGAGAGACCCAAGAGCCATCTGGACATGGTTTTGGGCAGCCAAAGTTAGGTGCACCTTTTTTTCCCAGGGCTACATCCAAATGTCTTGTAAAGGTCCCTACAAAGCTCAGCCAGCCTCTGTCTCTATGATCCAGAGGTAGGGCAGGAGATCAACAAATCACTCAACTCCACCAGACAATACCTGAGCTCACTGACAAAGGGGAAATCGAGCTGGAGCTCCTTGGCACTGCAGACAGAGAGCAGCAGCTGCCCTCATTCCTCAATGCCACTTCAGGTTCAAAAAAGAATTTCACTATACTGTGTGTGAACTCATTGGCCCTCTTTAGAGAAGGCAAATCGTAACCCTGAGAAGCAAGACCAGCCTCTACAGATGCATAACAGAGGGTGCCATGAACAAGCAATACCTCTGGCTGCAATAAAGATCAGAAAACTCAATGATACTTTCACAGCAGCACTGTTGGGGATGGAGAAAGCCCTGTCCCTGCCATCAGGCAAACCAACCAACTTCTGGAAGAAGTGTGGGGGCAGTCCCGACCAAAATGATGACCCCTGGACAAAGCACCTGTCAATAAAACCAAAGGGTCTGGATGCCTGGGGGTGCCAGGACTCCTCAGGAGGACCTTCAGGAAGAGTTTCTGCTTGTGCCATGACAACATGGAAAGACAATATCTTACCTGGGGTACTGTTGGAAATCAGTAATGAGGTGTAATAGGCATCGAAACCTCTGCCAGCAACGCTATAGTCACTGCGAAACAGGACAGTCAGCTGGGACCCAGAGGAAGTGAAGAATCTATAGTCATTACTGCAAACGGAGCCAAGGAGTGGGCTGTCTGTGGATCCACCATCGTAGACTTTGATGGCATCGTACTGGCAGGTGGTGCCTTCCAGCCTGCAGAGGGAGAGGAAGGTCTGTCAGCACCTCAGGCTGTACCACCTCTGAGCACAAGGACCAGCAGGAGCTGCAGGGCTCCAGCATCCCAACCCCATTCCTGGCCTGGCTCAGGCACTCAGGCAGAGGTGGCCAATGACCCGCAATGGGGAAGAAGCTTCCCCTGACCCCGCATCCAGCACTGAGTACCCTGCCCAGTCCACAGCTGCCTCACCACCAGACTCACTCGACATCCAAGAACTGGAGCTCCACTCTGAGATTCTGCTCTGGCAGCTGGATGATCCACACACAGTGTGCATCATTGGGGTAGGCGTTGGGGTAGCCAGGGCTCTGGAATGAGCCGGACAAACTCTGAAGCAAGCCACCGCAGGAGTTGTTCCCTGTGGAAAGGAGCAGAGCCCAGGAAAAGGCAGAAAGCTCTTGAGATCCTGTGACCAGAAGCTGTTGGAGAAGGGCATGGCCACCAGTAAGGAGGCTCTGCCACAGCCCCACAGAGACCCTCTCTCCCACGCTTGTGGTTGCACTTGAAGCCTCATCCCTGCATGCCCCCAGCCCACAGCACAGGTTGTTCTTGGCACAGTCACCCCCATTGGCGGGACCTGTTTAAACAGTGATACACCTGGGGCAGGAGATAACCTGACCTTTTAATCACTACGGACATTATCGTGGTCAAGAACACAGGAGGAGTGGAGCTAGAGCTCCCTGGTGCTGCAAGGAGAAATCAGCAGGTGAATGAGCAGCATTTGTCCTAAGAGGAGCAACCTGCTGGGAGTCAACCCTCTCCAAAAGCCAGTCACTTTCCAGTGGTGCCCAGCAATGGGGCAAGTGGTTTTGTGTGGAAAGTGAAGCACAGGAGGTTCCCTCGGAATGTCCAGAATCCCTTGTTAACTGTGAGGGTGACTGAGCAGGGGCACAGGTTCACCACAGAGGTTTTGGAGTCTCCATCCTTGCAGAGAGCCAAAAGACATCTGGACATGGCCTTGGGCAGTCAGCTGAAGGTGACCCTGTTTTAGGCAGGAGCTAAGGCCACGTGGACTACAGAGGTCCCTTTCAAGTTCAACTATATTCTTAAATGTATAATCTTGAGAGGTTGGGCAGGAGATCAATGGATCATTCAGTCCCTCCAGGCCCTATCTCATCTCAGCAACAAGGGGAAATGGAGCTGGAGCTCCGAGGGGCTGCGGGCAGAAAGCAGCAGCTGCATCGCTCATCCAGATCTTCTCAGTTCCAAAAAGAAGTTCATGGCAATGCATGTGAACTCATTTGCATCTTTTGCTTGGACAGTCAAGTAGTAACACTGACCGGGAATACTGGCCTCTGCGACTGAAGCAAAATGAGTGTAGCACCGGCTGAGGTGTGGAAAGCCCTGTCCCTGCCATTCGGCAAAGAAACCTCCTTCTGCCAGCAATGTGGGGGCAGTCCTGTCCAAAACGATGACCCCAGGACAAAACACTTGTCTGTGGGGCCAGAGGGTCTGGATGCTCAGAGGGGCCTGAAACCCTCAGAAGGCCCTTCAGTAAGAGTTTCTACTTCTGCCGCATCAAAGTGTGAAGGACAGATGAGGTCGTACCTGGTGTGCTATTGGATGCAGGAAACGAGCTGTAGGAGGCCTCAAAACCTCTTCGGGTGACACTGAAGTCACTGCGAAACAGGACGGTCAGCTGGGAACCAGAGGAAGTGAAGACGCTATGGTTGTTACTGCAAACGGAGCCGAGGAGCGGGCTATCTGTGAACCCACCGTCATAGACCTCGATAGCGTCATACTGACAGGTAGTGCCTTCCAGCCTGCAGAGGGAGAGGAGGGTCTGTCAGCACCTCAGGCTGTACCACCTCTGAGCACAAGGACCAGCAGGAGCTGCAGGGCTCCAGCATCCCAACCCCATTCCTGGCCTGGCTCAGGCACTCAGGCAGAGGTGGCCAATGATCCGTAATGGGGAAGAAGCTTCCCCTGACCCCGCATCCAGCACTGGACACCCTGCCCAGTCCACAGCTGCCTCACCACCAGACTCACTCGACATCCAAGAACTGGAGCTCCACTCTGAGATTCTGCTCTGGCAGCTGGATGTGCCACACGCAGTGGGCATCATTGGGGTAGGCATTGGGGTAGCCAGGGCTCTGGAATGAGCCAGACAAATCTTGAAGCAAGCCACCGCAAGAGTTGTTCCCTGTGGAAAGGAGCAGAGCCCAGGGATGGGCAGAGAGCTCTTGAGATCCTGTGACCAGAAGCTGTTGGAGAAGGGCATGGCCACCAGTAAGGAGGCTCTGCCACAGCCCCACAGAGACCCTCTCTCCCACGCTTGTGGTTGCACTTGAAGCCTCACCCCTGCATGCCCCCAGCCCACAGCACAGGTTGTTCTTGGCACAGTCACCCCCATTGGCGGGACCTGTTTAAACAGTGATACACCTGGGGCAGGAGATAACCTGACCTTTTAATCACTACGGACATTATCATAGTCAAGAACACAGGAGGAGTGGAGCTGGAGCTCCCTGGTGCTGCAAGGAGAAATCAGCAGGTGAATGAGCAGCATTTGTCCTAAGAGGAGCAATCTGCTGGGAGTCAACCCTCTCCAAAAGCCAGTCACGTTCCAGTGGTGCCCAGCAATGGGGCAAGTGGTTTTGTGTGGAAAGTGAAACACAGGAGGTTCCCTTGAAATGTCCAGAATCCCTTGTTAACTGTGAGGGTGACTGAGCAGGGGCACAGGTTCACCACAGAGGTTTTGGAGTCTCCATCCTTGCAGAGAGCCAAACGACATCTGGACATGGCCTTGGGCAGTCAGCTGAAGGTGACCCTGTTTTAGGCAGGGGCTAAGGCCACGTGGACTACAGAGGTCCCTTTCAAGTTCAACTATTCTTAAATGTATGATCTTGAGAGGTTGGGCAGGAGATCAATGGATCATTCAGTCCCTCCAGGCCCTATTTCATCTCAACAACAAGGGGAAATGGAGCTGGAGCTCCTAGGGGCTGCGGGCAGAAAGCAGCAGCTGCATCGCTCATCCAGATCTTCTCAGCTCCAAAAAGAAGTTCATGGCAATGCATGTGAACTCATTTGCGTCTTTTGCTTGGAAAGACAAGTAGTAACACTGACCGGGAATACTGGCCTCTGCGACTGAAGCAAAATGAGTGTAGCACCGGCTGAGGTGTGGAAAGCCCTGTCCCTGCCATTCGGCAAAGAAACCTCCTTCTGCCAGCAATGTGGGGGCAGTCCTGTCCAAAACGATGACCCCAGGACAAAACACTTATCTGTGGGGCCAGAGGGTCTGGATGCTCAGAGGGGCCTGAAACCCTCAGAAGGCCCTTCAGTAAGAGTTTCTACTTCTGCCGCATCAAAGTGTGAAGGACAGATGAGGTCGTACCTGGTGTGCTATTGGATGCAGGAAACGAGCTGTAGGAGGCCTCAAAACCTCTTCGGGTGACACTGAAGTCACTGCGAAACAGGACGGTCAGCTGGGAACCAGAGGAAGTGAAGACGCTATGGTTGTTACTGCAAACGGAGCCGAGGAGCGGGCTATCTGTGAACCCACCGTCATAGACCTCGATAGCGTCATACTGACAGGTAGTGCCTTCCAGCCTGCAGAGGGAGAGGAGGGTCTGTCAGCACCTCAGGCTGTACCACCTCTGAGCACAAGGACCAGCAGGAGCCGCAGGGCTCCAGCATCCCAACCCCATTCCTGGCCTGGCTCAGGCACTCAGGCAGAGGTGGCCAATGACCCGCAATGGGGAAGAAGCTTCCCCTGACCCCGCATCCAGCACTGGACACCCTGCCCAGTCCACAGCTGCCTCACCACCAGACTCACTCGACATCCAAGAACTGGAGCTCCACTCTGAGATTCTGCTCTGGCAGCTGGATGTGCCACACGCAGTGGGCATCATTGGGGTAGGCATTGGGGTAGCCAGGGCTCTGGAATGAGCCAGACAAATCTTGAAGCAAGCCACCGCAAGAGTTGTTCCCTGTGGAAAGGAGCAGAGCCCAGGGATGGGCAGAGAGCTCTTGAGATCCTGTGACCAGAAGCTGTTGGAGAAGGGCATGGCCACCAGTAAGGAGGCTCTGCCACAGCCCCACAGAGACCCTCTCTCCCACGCTTGTGGTTGCACTTGAAGCCTCACCCCTGCATGCCCCCAGCCCACAGCACAGGTTGTTCTTGGCACAGTCACCCCCATTGGCGGGACCTGTTTAAACAGTGATACACCTGGGGCAGGAGATAACCTGACCTTTTAATCACTACGGACATTATCATAGTCAAGAACACAGGAGGAGTGGAGCTGGAGCTCCCTGGTGCTGCAAGGAGAAATCAGCAGGTGAATGAGCAGCATTTGTCCTAAGAGGAGCAATCTGCTGGGAGTCAACCCTCTCCAAAAGCCAGTCACGTTCCAGTGGTGCCCAGCAATGGGGCAAGTGGTTTTGTGTGGAAAGTGAAACACAGGAGGTTCCCTTGAAATGTCCAGAATCCCTTGTTAACTGTGAGGGTGACTGAGCAGGGGCACAGGTTCACCACAGAGGTTTTGGAGTCTCCATCCTTGCAGAGAGCCAAACGACATCTGGACATGGCCTTGGGCAGTCAGCTGAAGGTGACCCTGTTTTAGGCAGGGGCTAAGGCCACGTGGACTACAGAGGTCCCTTTCAAGTTCAACTATTCTTAAATGTATGATCTTGAGAGGTTGGGCAGGAGATCAATGGATCATTCAGTCCCTCCAGGCCCTATTTCATCTCAACAACAAGGGGAAATGGAGCTGGAGCTCCTAGGGGCTGCGGGCAGAAAGCAGCAGCTGCATCGCTCATCCAGATCTTCTCAGCTCCAAAAAGAAGTTCATGGCAATGCATGTGAACTCATTTGCGTCTTTTGCTTGGAAAGACAAGTAGTAACACTGACCGGGAATACTGGCCTCTGCGACTGAAGCAAAATGAGTGTAGCACCGGCTGAGGTGTGGAAAGCCCTGTCCCTGCCATTCGGCAAAGAAACCTCCTTCTGCCAGCAATGTGGGGGCAGTCCTGTCCAAAACGATGACCCCAGGACAAAACACTTATCTGTGGGGCCAGAGGGTCTGGATGCTCAGAGGGGCCTGAAACCCTCAGAAGGCCCTTCAGTAAGAGTTTCTACTTCTGCCGCATCAAAGTGTGAAGGACAGATGAGGTCGTACCTGGTGTGCTATTGGATGCAGGAAACGAGCTGTAGGAGGCCTCAAAACCTCTTCGGGTGACACTGAAGTCACTGCGAAACAGGACGGTCAGCTGGGAACCAGAGGAAGTGAAGACGCTATGGTTGTTACTGCAAACGGAGCCGAGGAGCGGGCTATCTGTGAACCCACCGTCATAGACCTCGATAGCGTCATACTGACAGGTAGTGCCTTCCAGCCTGCAGAGGGAGAGGAGGGTCTGTCAGCACCTCAGGCTGTACCACCTCTGAGCACAAGGACCAGCAGGAGCTGCAGGGCTCCAGCATCCCAACCCCATTCCTGGCCTGGCTCAGGCACTCAGGCAGAGGTGGCCAATGATCCGTAATGGGGAAGAAGCTTCCCCTGACCCCGCATCCAGCACTGGACACCCTGCCCAGTCCACAGCTGCCTCACCACCAGACTCACTCGACATCCAAGAACTGGAGCTCCACTCTGAGATTCTGCTCTGGCAGCTGGATGTGCCACACGCAGTGGGCATCATTGGGGTAGGCATTGGGGTAGCCAGGGCTCTGGAATGAGCCAGACAAATCTTGAAGCAAGCCACCGCAAGAGTTGTTCCCTGTGGAAAGGAGCAGAGCCCAGGGATGGGCAGAGAGCTCTTGAGATCCTGTGACCAGAAGCTGTTGGAGAAGGGCATGGCCACCAGTAAGGAGGCTCTGCCACAGCCCCACAGAGACCCTCTCTCCCACGCTTGTGGTTGCACTTGAAGCCTCACCCCTGCATGCCCCCAGCCCACAGCACAGGTTGTTCTTGGCACAGTCACCCCCATTGGCGGGACCTGTTTAAACAGTGATACACCTGGGGCAGGAGATAACCTGACCTTTTAATCACTACGGACATTATCATAGTCAAGAACACAGGAGGAGTGGAGCTGGAGCTCCCTGGTGCTGCAAGGAGAAATCAGCAGGTGAATGAGCAGCATTTGTCCTAAGAGGAGCAATCTGCTGGGAGTCAACCCTCTCCAAAAGCCAGTCACGTTCCAGTGGTGCCCAGCAATGGGGCAAGTGGTTTTGTGTGGAAAGTGAAACACAGGAGGTTCCCTTGAAATGTCCAGAATCCCTTGTTAACTGTGAGGGTGACTGAGCAGGGGCACAGGTTCACCACAGAGGTTTTGGAGTCTCCATCCTTGCAGAGAGCCAAACGACATCTGGACATGGCCTTGGGCAGTCAGCTGAAGGTGACCCTGTTTTAGGCAGGGGCTAAGGCCACGTGGACTACAGAGGTCCCTTTCAAGTTCAACTATTCTTAAATGTATGATCTTGAGAGGTTGGGCAGGAGATCAATGGATCATTCAGTCCCTCCAGGCCCTATTTCATCTCAACAACAAGGGGAAATGGAGCTGGAGCTCCTAGGGGCTGCGGGCAGAAAGCAGCAGCTGCATCGCTCATCCAGATCTTCTCAGCTCCAAAAAGAAGTTCATGGCAATGCATGTGAACTCATTTGCGTCTTTTGCTTGGAAAGACAAGTAGTAACACTGACCGGGAATACTGGCCTCTGCGACTGAAGCAAAATGAGTGTAGCACCGGCTGAGGTGTGGAAAGCCCTGTCCCTGCCATTCGGCAAAGAAACCTCCTTCTGCCAGCAATGTGGGGGCAGTCCTGTCCAAAACGATGACCCCAGGACAAAACACTTATCTGTGGGGCCAGAGGGTCTGGATGCTCAGAGGGGCCTGAAACCCTCAGAAGGCCCTTCAGTAAGAGTTTCTACTTCTGCCGCATCAAAGTGTGAAGGACAGATGAGGTCGTACCTGGTGTGCTATTGGATGCAGGAAACGAGCTGTAGGAGGCCTCAAAACCTCTTCGGGTGACACTGAAGTCACTGCGAAACAGGACGGTCAGCTGGGAACCAGAGGAAGTGAAGACGCTATGGTTGTTACTGCAAACGGAGCCGAGGAGCGGGCTATCTGTGAACCCACCGTCATAGACCTCGATAGCGTCATACTGACAGGTAGTGCCTTCCAGCCTGCAGAGGGAGAGGAGGGTCTGTCAGCACCTCAGGCTGTACCACCTCTGAGCACAAGGACCAGCAGGAGCCGCAGGGCTCCAGCATCCCAACCCCATTCCTGGCCTGGCTCAGGCACTCAGGCAGAGGTGGCCAATGACCCGCAATGGGGAAGAAGCTTCCCCTGACCCCGCATCCAGCACTGGACACCCTGCCCAGTCCACAGCTGCCTCACCACCAGACTCACTCGACATCCAAGAACTGGAGCTCCACTCTGAGATTCTGCTCTGGCAGCTGGATGTGCCACACGCAGTGGGCATCATTGGGGTAGGCATTGGGGTAGCCAGGGCTCTGGAATGAGCCAGACAAATCTTGAAGCAAGCCACCGCAAGAGTTGTTCCCTGTGGAAAGGAGCAGAGCCCAGGGATGGGCAGAGAGCTCTTGAGATCCTGTGACCAGAAGCTGTTGGAGAAGGGCATGGCCACCAGTAAGGAGGCTCTGCCACAGCCCCACAGAGACCCTCTCTCCCACGCTTGTGGTTGCACTTGAAGCCTCACCCCTGCATGCCCCCAGCCCACAGCACAGGTTGTTCTTGGCACAGTCACCCCCATTGGCGGGACCTGTTTAAACAGTGATACACCTGGGGCAGGAGATAACCTGACCTTTTAATCACTACGGACATTATCATAGTCAAGAACACAGGAGGAGTGGAGCTGGAGCTCCCTGGTGCTGCAAGGAGAAATCAGCAGGTGAATGAGCAGCATTTGTCCTAAGAGGAGCAATCTGCTGGGAGTCAACCCTCTCCAAAAGCCAGTCACGTTCCAGTGGTGCCCAGCAATGGGGCAAGTGGTTTTGTGTGGAAAGTGAAACACAGGAGGTTCCCTTGAAATGTCCAGAATCCCTTGTTAACTGTGAGGGTGACTGAGCAGGGGCACAGGTTCACCACAGAGGTTTTGGAGTCTCCATCCTTGCAGAGAGCCAAACGACATCTGGACATGGCCTTGGGCAGTCAGCTGAAGGTGACCCTGTTTTAGGCAGGGGCTAAGGCCACGTGGACTACAGAGGTCCCTTTCAAGTTCAACTATTCTTAAATGTATGATCTTGAGAGGTTGGGCAGGAGATCAATGGATCATTCAGTCCCTCCAGGCCCTATTTCATCTCAACAACAAGGGGAAATGGAGCTGGAGCTCCTAGGGGCTGCGGGCAGAAAGCAGCAGCTGCATCGCTCATCCAGATCTTCTCAGCTCCAAAAAGAAGTTCATGGCAATGCATGTGAACTCATTTGCGTCTTTTGCTTGGAAAGACAAGTAGTAACACTGACCGGGAATACTGGCCTCTGCGACTGAAGCAAAATGAGTGTAGCACCGGCTGAGGTGTGGAAAGCCCTGTCCCTGCCATTCGGCAAAGAAACCTCCTTCTGCCAGCAATGTGGGGGCAGTCCTGTCCAAAACGATGACCCCAGGACAAAACACTTATCTGTGGGGCCAGAGGGTCTGGATGCTCAGAGGGGCCTGAAACCCTCAGAAGGCCCTTCAGTAAGAGTTTCTACTTCTGCCGCATCAAAGTGTGAAGGACAGATGAGGTCGTACCTGGTGTGCTATTGGATGCAGGAAACGAGCTGTAGGAGGCCTCAAAACCTCTTCGGGTGACACTGAAGTCACTGCGAAACAGGACGGTCAGCTGGGAACCAGAGGAAGTGAAGACGCTATGGTTGTTACTGCAAACGGAGCCGAGGAGCGGGCTATCTGTGAACCCACCGTCATAGACCTCGATAGCGTCATACTGACAGGTAGTGCCTTCCAGCCTGCAGAGGGAGAGGAGGGTCTGTCAGCACCTCAGGCTGTACCACCTCTGAGCACAAGGACCAGCAGGAGCCGCAGGGCTCCAGCATCCCAACCCCATTCCTGGCCTGGCTCAGGCACTCAGGCAGAGGTGGCCAATGACCCGCAATGGGGAAGAAGCTTCCCCTGACCCCGCATCCAGCACTGGACACCCTGCCCAGTCCACAGCTGCCTCACCACCAGACTCACTCGACATCCAAGAACTGGAGCTCCACTCTGAGATTCTGCTCTGGCAGCTGGATGTGCCACACGCAGTGGGCATCATTGGGGTAGGCATTGGGGTAGCCAGGGCTCTGGAATGAGCCAGACAAATCTTGAAGCAAGCCACCGCAAGAGTTGTTCCCTGTGGAAAGGAGCAGAGCCCAGGGATGGGCAGAGAGCTCTTGAGATCCTGTGACCAGAAGCTGTTGGAGAAGGGCATGGCCACCAGTAAGGAGGCTCTGCCACAGCCCCACAGAGACCCTCTCTCCCACACTTGTGGTTGCACTTGAAGCCTCACCCCTGCATGCCCCCAGCCCACAGCACAGGTTGTTCTTGGCACAGTCACCCCCATTGGCGGGACCTGTTTAAACAGTGATACACCTGGGGCAGGAGATAACCTGACCTTTTAATCACTACGGACATTATCATAGTCAAGAACACAGGAGGAGTGGAGCTGGAGCTCCCTGGTGCTGCAAGGAGAAATCAGCAGGTGAATGAGCAGCATTTGTCCTAAGAGGAGCAATCTGCTGGGAGTCAACCCTCTCCAAAAGCCAGTCACGTTCCAGTGGTGCCCAGCAATGGGGCAAGTGGTTTTGTGTGGAAAGTGAAACACAGGAGGTTCCCTTGAAATGTCCAGAATCCCTTGTTAACTGTGAGGGTGACTGAGCAGGGGCACAGGTTCACCACAGAGGTTTTGGAGTCTCCATCCTTGCAGAGAGCCAAACGACATCTGGACATGGCCTTGGGCAGTGAGCTGAAGGTGACCCTGTTTTAGGCAGGGGCTAAGGCCACGTGGACTACAGAGGTCCCTTTCAAGTTCAACTATTCTTAAATGTATGATCTTGAGAGGTTGGGCAGGAGATCAATGGATCATTCAGTCCCTCCAGGCCCTATTTCATCTCAATAACAAGGGGAAATGGAGCTGGAGCTCCTAGGGGCTGCGGGTAGAAAGCAGCAGCTGCATCGCTCATCCAGATCTTCTCAGCTCCAAAAAGAAGTTCATGGCAATGCATGTGAACTCATTTGCGTCTTTTGCTTGGAAAGACAAGTAGTAACACTGACCGGGAATACTGGCCTCTGCGACTGAAGCAAAATGAGTGTAGCACCGGCTGAGGTGTGGAAAGCCCTGTCCCTGCCATTCGGCAAAGAAACCTCCTTCTGCCAGCAATGTGGGGGCAGTCCTGTCCAAAACGATGACCCCAGGACAAAACACTTATCTGTGGGGCCAGAGGGTCTGGATGCTCAGAGGGGCCTGAAACCCTCAGAAGGCCCTTCAGTAAGAGTTTCTACTTCTGCCGCATCAAAGTGTGAAGGACAGATGAGGTCGTACCTGGTGTGCTATTGGATGCAGGAAACGAGCTGTAGGAGGCCTCAAAACCTCTTCGGGTGACACTGAAGTCACTGCGAAACAGGACGGTCAGCTGGGAACCAGAGGAAGTGAAGACGCTATGGTTGTTACTGCAAACGGAGCCGAGGAGCGGGCTATCTGTGAACCCACCGTCATAGACCTCGATAGCGTCATACTGACAGGTAGTGCCTTCCAGCCTGCAGAGGGAGAGGAGGGTCTGTCAGCACCTCAGGCTGTACCACCTCTGAGCACAAGGACCAGCAGGAGCCGCAGGGCTCCAGCATCCCAACCCTATTCCTGGCCTGGCTCAGGCACTCAGGCAGAGGTGGCCAATGACCCGCAATGGGGAAGAAGCTTCCCCTGACCCCGCATCCAGCACTGGACACCCTGCCCAGTCCACAGCTGCCTCACCACCAGACTCACTCGACATCCAAGAACTGGAGCTCCACTCTGAGATTCTGCTCTGGCAGCTGGATGTGCCACACGCAGTGGGCATCATTGGGGTAGGCATTGGGGTAGCCAGGGCTCTGGAATGAGCCAGACAAATCTTGAAGCAAGCCACCGCAAGAGTTGTTCCCTGTGGAAAGGAGCAGAGCCCAGGGATGGGCAGAGAGCTCTTGAGATCCTGTGACCAGAAGCTGTTGGAGAAGGGCATGGCCACCAGTAAGGAGGCTCTGCCACAGCCCCACAGAGACCCTCTCTCCCACGCTTGTGGTTGCACTTGAAGCCTCACCCCTGCATGCCCCCAGCCCACAGCACAGGTTGTTCTTGGCACAGTCACCCCCATTGGCGGGACCTGTTTAAACAGTGATACACCTGGGGCAGGAGATAACCTGACCTTTTAATCACTACGGACATTATCATAGTCAAGAACACAGGAGGAGTGGAGCTGGAGCTCCCTGGTGCTGCAAGGAGAAATCAGCAGGTGAATGAGCAGCATTTGTCCTAAGAGGAGCAATCTGCTGGGAGTCAACCCTCTCCAAAAGCCAGTCACGTTCCAGTGGTGCCCAGCAATGGGGCAAGTGGTTTTGTGTGGAAAGTGAAACACAGGAGGTTCCCTTGAAATGTCCAGAATCCCTTGTTAACTGTGAGGGTGACTGAGCAGGGGCACAGGTTCACCACAGAGGTTTTGGAGTCTCCATCCTTGCAGAGAGCCAAACGACATCTGGACATGGCCTTGGGCAGTGAGCTGAAGGTGACCCTGTTTTAGGCAGGGGCTAAGGCCACGTGGACTACAGAGGTCCCTTTCAAGTTCAACTATTCTTAAATGTATGATCTTGAGAGGTTGGGCAGGAGATCAATGGATCATTCAGTCCCTCCAGGCCCTATTTCATCTCAACAACAAGGGGAAATGGAGCTGGAGCTCCTAGGGGCTGCGGGTAGAAAGCAGCAGCTGCATCGCTCATCCAGATCTTCTCAGCTCCAAAAAGAAGTTCATGGCAATGCATGTGAACTCATTTGCGTCTTTTGCTTGGAAAGACAAGTAGTAACACTGACCGGGAATACTGGCCTCTGCGACTGAAGCAAAATGAGTGTAGCACCGGCTGAGGTGTGGAAAGCCCTGTCCCTGCCATTCGGCAAAGAAACCTCCTTCTGCCAGCAATGTGGGGGCAGTCCTGTCCAAAACGATGACCCCAGGACAAAACACTTATCTGTGGGGCCAGAGGGTCTGGATGCTCAGAGGGGCCTGAAACCCTCAGAAGGCCCTTCAGTAAGAGTTTCTACTTCTGCCGCATCAAAGTGTGAAGGACAGATGAGGTCGTACCTGGTGTGCTATTGGATGCAGGAAACGAGCTGTAGGAGGCCTCAAAACCTCTTCGGGTGACACTGAAGTCACTGCGAAACAGGACGGTCAGCTGGGAACCAGAGGAAGTGAAGACGCTATGGTTGTTACTGCAAACGGAGCCGAGGAGCGGGCTATCTGTGAACCCACCGTCATAGACCTCGATAGCGTCATACTGACAGGTAGTGCCTTCCAGCCTGCAGAGGGAGAGGAGGGTCTGTCAGCACCTCAGGCTGTACCACCTCTGAGCACAAGGACCAGCAGGAGCCGCAGGGCTCCAGCATCCCAACCCTATTCCTGGCCTGGCTCAGGCACTCAGGCAGAGGTGGCCAATGACCCGCAATGGGGAAGAAGCTTCCCCTGACCCCGCATCCAGCACTGGACACCCTGCCCAGTCCACAGCTGCCTCACCACCAGACTCACTCGACATCCAAGAACTGGAGCTCCACTCTGAGATTCTGCTCTGGCAGCTGGATGTGCCACACGCAGTGGGCATCATTGGGGTAGGCATTGGGGTAGCCAGGGCTCTGGAATGAGCCAGACAAATCTTGAAGCAAGCCACCGCAAGAGTTGTTCCCTGTGGAAAGGAGCAGAGCCCAGGGATGGGCAGAGAGCTCTTGAGATCCTGTGACCAGAAGCTGTTGGAGAAGGGCATGGCCACCAGTAAGGAGGCTCTGCCACAGCCCCACAGAGACCCTCTCTCCCACGCTTGTGGTTGCACTTGAAGCCTCACCCCTGCATGCCCCCAGCCCACAGCACAGGTTGTTCTTGGCACAGTCACCCCCATTGGCGGGACCTGTTTAAACAGTGATACACCTGGGGCAGGAGATAACCTGACCTTTTAATCACTATGGACATTATCATGGTCAAGAACACAGGAGGAGTGGAGCTGGAGCTCCCTGGTGCTGCAAGGAGAAATCAGCAGGTGAATGAGCAGCATTTGTCCTAAGAGGAGCAATCTGCTGGGAGTCAACCCTCTCCAAAAGCCAGTCACGTTCCAGTGGTGCCCAGCAATGGGGCAAGTGGTTTTGTGTGGAAAGTGAAACACAGGAGGTTCCCTTGAAATGTCCAGAATCCCTTGTTAACTGTGAGGGTGACTGAGCAGGGGCACAGGTTCACCACAGAGGTTTTGGAGTCTCCATCCTTGCAGAGAGCCAAACGACATCTGGACATGGCCTTGGGCAGTCAGCTGAAGGTGACCCTGTTTTAGGCAGGGGCTAAGGCCACGTGGACTACAGAGGTCCCTTTCAAGTTCAACTATTCTTAAATGTATGATCTTGAGAGGTTGGGCAGGAGATCAATGGATCATTCAGTCCCTCCAGTCCCTATCTCATCTCAACAACAAGGGGAAATGGAGCTGGAGCTCCTAGGGGCTGCGGGCAGAAAGCAGCAGCTGCATCGCTCATCCAGATCTTCTCAGCTCCAAAAAGAAGTTCATGGCAATGCATGTGAACTCATTTGCGTCTTTTGCTTGGAAAGACAAGTAGTAACACTGACCGGGAATACTGGCCTCTGCGACTGAAGCAAAATGAGTGTAGCACCGGCTGAGGTGTGGAAAGCCCTGTCCCTGCCATTCGGCAAAGAAACCTCCTTCTGCCAGCAATGTGGGGGCAGTCCTGTCCAAAACGATGACCCCAGGACAAAACACTTATCTGTGGGGCCAGAGGGTCTGGATGCTCAGAGGGGCCTGAAACCCTCAGAAGGCCCTTCAGTAAGAGTTTCTACTTCTGCCGCATCAACGTGTGAAGGACAGATGAGGTCGTACCTGGTGTGCTATTGGATGCAGGAAACGAGCTGTAGGAGGCCTCAAAACCTCTTCGGGTGACACTGAAGTCACTGCGAAACAGGACGGTCAGCTGGGAACCAGAGGAAGTGAAGACGCTATGGTTGTTACTGCAAACGGAGCCGAGGAGCGGGCTATCTGTGAACCCACCGTCATAGACCTCGATAGCGTCATACTGACAGGTAGTGCCTTCCAGCCTGCAGAGGGAGAGGAGGGTCTGTCAGCACCTCAGGCTGTACCACCTCTGAGCACAAGGACCAGCAGGAGCCGCAGGGCTCCAGCATCCCAACCCCATTCCTGGCCTGGCTCAGGCACTCAGGCAGAGGTGGCCAATGACCCGTAATGGGGAAGAAGCTTCCCCTGACCCCGCATCCAGCACTGGGCACCCTGCCCAGTCCACAGCTGCCTCACCACCAGACTCACTCGACATCCAAGAACTGGAGCTCCACTCTGAGATTCTGCTCTGGCAGCTGGATGTGCCACACGCAGTGGGCATCATTGGGGTAGGCATTGGGGTAGCCAGGGCTCTGGAATGAGCCGGACAAACTCTGAAGCAAGCCACCGCAAGAGTTGTTCCCTGTGGAAAGGAGCAGAGCCCAGGGATTAGCTGAGAGGTCTTGGAATCCTGTGGCCAGAAGCTGTTGCAGAAGCGCATGGTCACCAGCAAGGAGGCTTTGCCAGGGACCCACATGGAGTCTCCCTCTATCAGATTTGGCTACACCTGAAGCCTCATCCCTGTGTCACCCCAGCCCACAGCACAGGTTGTACTTGACACCGGCAGTCACCCCGATTTGTAGAACCTGTCATTCCAGCCGGTTATCTTGGCTAGAATATAACCCGCTCCTAAATCCCTCTGGTCCTAAACATGGTCAAGGACAAGGAGGGAGTTGAGCTGGAATTTCCTGGTGCTGCAGAGAGAAATCAGCAGGTGAGGGAGCAATATTTGTCCTAAGAGGAACAACCTGCTGGGAGTCAACCCTCAGGTGGTGGAGTCTCAATCCTTTGAAAATGCCAGGCGCTATCTGGACATGGACTTGGGCAGCCAGCTCTAGGTCATCCTGCTATAGCCAGGGTTTATGACCACATGGACTCCAAAAGTCCCTTCAAGCTCAACCATCCTCTCATTCTTAGACTGTGAGCTGGGTCACAATGAGATGAGCAGACCCTCCAAGCCCTCCAGGTCCTACCTGAGCTCGGTAAGAAGGGGCAAATGGAGCTGGAGCTCCCTGGTGGTGCAGGCAGAGAGCAGCAGCTGTGCTTGCTCACCCATCACTTCTCAGCTCTAAAATGGAGTTCACTGCACTGCATGTGAACTCATTGGCCCTCGGTCATTTGAGAAGACAAGTAATAACCATGAGGGTGAACATGGGCCTCTTCAGCTGCAACACAGAGGGTGCCATGAACAAGGAACTGCTCTGCCTGCAATCAAGGTCAGCAAAATCGATGATTTTTCCACATCAGTGTCAGGGGTGCAGAAAGCCCTAACCCTGCCATCAAGTAAAGAAACCACCCTTTGACAGCAGTGTGGGGGCAGTCCTGTCCAAAATGATCCCCCAAGACAAAATACATTTCAATGGGGCCAGAGGGTCAGATAGTCAAGAGACACCAGGAAACCACAGAAGACCTATGTGTAACAGATTGTGCTTTAGCCATGACAAGGAGTGAATGAGAGCAGGGAGCTTACCTGAGTTGTAGGAGGCCTGAAAACCTCTCTTAGTGACACTGCCGTCACTGTAAAACAGGACGGTCAGCTGTGGCCCAGATGAATAGAAGAGGCGAGAGTCATTGCTGCAAACAGACCCCAGGAGTGGGCTGTCTGTGGACCCGCCATCGTAGATTTTGATGGCGTCATACTGGCAGGTGGTGCCTTCCAGCCTGTGAAGGGAGAGGAGGGTCTGTCAGCACCCCAGACTGTGCTACTTTGGAGCATGAGGATCAGCCGGACCTGCAGGGCTCCAGCATCCCGACCCCTTCCCTGGCCTGGCTCAGGCAATTGGGTACAGGTGGCCAATGCCCCACATTGGTAACAAAGCCACCCTTGAGCCCGCAGTCGACACTGGACACCCTCCCACACCGTAGCTGCCACCCCACTGGACTCACTCGACATCCAAGAACCTGAGCTGAACTTCGAGATTAGAAGCTGGCAGCTGGATGATCCACACACAGCGGGCACTGTTGGGGTAGGTGTTAGGGTAGCCAGGGCTCTGGAATGTGCCGGACAAACCCTGAAGCAAGCCACCGCAGGAGCTGGCCACTGCAGAAAGGAGAAGAGCCCGGGAATGGGCAGAAAGCTCTTGAGATCCCATCCCGGAAGCTGTGGCAGAGGGGCATAGCCACCAGCAGGGAGGCGCTGCCACATTCCCACACAGACCCTCCCTCCCACACATGTGGCTGCACATGAAGCCTCATCACTGTGATCCCCCAGCTCACAGCTCTGGTTGTGCTTAGCGTGGGCAGTCACTACCATCGGTGGGATCTGTCTGTCCAGCTAGACATCTGGGTCAGGAGATAACCCAATCTCTTAATCCTTCTGACCCACAGCATCTTGAAGGATGAGAGGGGTGTCCACCAAAGCTCCCTGGTGCTGCAGGTAAAAATCAGCAAGTGAGGGAGCAGCATTTGCATTAAGAGGAACAACCTGCTGGCAGTCAACTCAGTCCAAAAGCCAGGCTCTTTCCAGTGGTGTCCAGCGATGGGACAAGTAGCCTGGGCCACAGACCGAATCAGAGAAGGTTTCTGCAGAAAATCAGGAATCCTTTTCGCTTTATGAGGGTGACTGAGCACTAGCACAGGTATCACTTAGAGATGGTGGAGTCTCAATCCTTTGAAAATGGCAAGTGCCATCTGGACATGGACTCGGGCAGCTAGCAGGTGATTCTGCTATAGCCAGGGTCTCATGGACTCCAAAGGTCCCTTCCAAGCTCAACCATCCTCTCATTCTTAAGTTATGAGCTGGGTCAGGAGATAAGCAGACCCCTCAAGCCCTCCAGGCCCTACCTGAGCTCAGTGACAAGGGGGAAATGAACTGGAGCTCCCTGGGGGTGCATGCAGAGAGCAGCAGCTGTTCTTGCTCATCCATGACTTCTCAGCTGCAAAAAGGAGTTCACTGCACTGCGTGCCAACTCTTTGGCCCTAAATTGTTTGAGAAGACAAGTAGTAACCATGAGGGAGGACAGAGGACTCTTCAGCTGCAACATAGAGGGTACCATGAACAAGCAACTGCTCTGCCTGCAATCAGGGTCAGACAAATTGATGATCATTCCTCAGCAGCACTGTTGGGGGTGGATAAAGCCCTGTCCCTGCCATCAGGCAAACAAATGACCTTCTGGCAACAGCGTGGGGGAAATTCTTTCCCAAAAGATCCCCCAAGACAAAATATCTTTCAATGGGGCCAGAGGATCTGTATGCCCAGAGATGCTGTGACCCTTCAGAAGGTCTTTCAGGAAGACTTGGTGCTTCAGTCACATCAAAGAGTGAATGACAGCAGGGAGCTTACCTGAGTTGTAGGAGGCCTGAAAACCTCTCTTAGTGACACTGCTGTCACTGTAAAACAGGACTGTCAGCTGTTGCCCAGATGAATAGAAGAGGCGAGAGTCATTGCTGCAAACAGACCCCAGGAGTGGGCTGTCTGTGGACCCACCGTCATAGATTTTGATGGCGTCAAACGAGCAGCTGGTGCCTTCCAGCCTGTGAAGGGAGTGGAGAGTCTGTCAGCACAGTAGGTTGTGCCACCTCCAAGTATGATCACCGGCAGAAGCTGCATGGCTCCAGCATCCCAATCCCTTCCTTGGGCTGGCCATAGCGCTCAGGTAGAGGTCACCAAGACCCCACATTGGTGACAATGTCACCCCTGAAACTCCAGCTGGCAATGGGCACCCTCCCACACCACAGCTGTCACCCCGCTGGACTTACTCAACATCCAAGAACGTGAGCTGAACTTCGAGATTAGAAGCTGGCAGTTGGATGAACCACACACAACGGGCGTTGTTGGGGTAGGTGCTGGGGTAGCCAGGGCTCTGCAATGTCCCAGACAAACCCTGAAGCAAGCCACCACAGGAGTCAGTCACTGTAGAAAGGAGCAGACCCCGGGAATGGGCAGAAAGCTCTTGAAATCCCATCCCAGAAGCTGTTTTAGAATGATACAAGCACTAGCAAGGACACTGCCACATCTCCACACAGACACTCCCTCCAAGACATGTGGGTGCACCTGAAGCCTCTTCCCTGTGTTCTCCCAGCTCAAAGCACAGGTTGTTCTTGGCATGGACAGTCACCCCCATCAGCCGGGCCTCTCTGTCCAGCCAGACACCTGGGTCAGGAGATAACCCAACACCTTAGTCCTTCTGAACCGCAGAATGTTGACTGCTACGAGGGGTGTCGACCCAGAGCTCCCTGGTGCTGCCAGGAGAAATTGGCAGGTGAGGGCGCAGCATTTGTCCTAAGAGGAACAACCTGCTGGGAATGAACCCTCTCCAAAAGCCAGGCTCTTTCCAATGGTGCCCAGTGATGGGAAAAGTAGCCTGGGGCAAAAACTGAAACCCAGGAGATTCCCTCAGAGGATCAGGAAACCTATTTTCACTATGAGGATTACTGAGCATGGGCACAGGTAACACCCAGAGTTTGTGGTGTCTCAATCCTTTGAAAATGCCAAGTGCCATGTGGACATGGACATGGGCAGCCAGCTCTAGGTGACTGTGGTATAGCCAGGGTCTATTACCACATGGGCTCCAAAGGTCCCTTCCAAGCTCAACCATTCTCTCATTCTTAGACTGTGAAAGGGGTCGGGAGATGAGTAGACACCCCAGGCCCTCCAGTCCCTCCCTGAGCTCAGTAACAAGGTGTAAATGGAGCTGGAGCTCCCTGGGGGTGCAGGCAGAGAGCAGCAGCTGTGCTTGCTCATCCATGACTTCTCAGCTGCAAAAAGTTCACTGCACTGCGTGCGAACTCATTGGCTCTCGGTCATTTGAGAAGACAAGTAATAACCATGAGGGTGAACATGGGCCTCTTCAGCTGCAACACAGAGGGTGCCATGAACAAGGAACTTCTCTGCCTGAAATGAAGATTGGAAAAATCGATAACGGTTCCCCAGCGATGCTGGGGGTGGAGAAAGTCCTGTCCCTGCAATCAAGTAAAGAAATCACCTTCAAGCAGCAGTGTGGGGGCAGTCCTGTCCAAAATGATCCCCCAAGACAAAATATATGTCAATGGGGCCATAGGGTCTGGAAACCATGAGGTGCCAGGACCCCTCAGAAGGCCTATGTGTAACAGTTTCTGCTTCAGTCACATCAAAGAGTGAATGACAGCAGGGAGCTTACCCGAGTTGTAGGAGGCCTGAAAACCTCTCTTAGTGACACTGCTGTCACTGTAAAACAGGACTGTCAGCTGTTGCCCAGATGAATAGAAGAGGCGAGAGTCATTGCTGCAAACAGACCCCAGGAGTGGGCTGTCTGTGGACCCACCATCGTAGACTTTGATGGCGTCATACGAGCAGCTGGTGCCTTCCAGCCTGTGGAGGGAGAGAAGAGTCTGTCAGCACCCCAGGCTGTGTCACCTCCGAGCACGAGATCCGGCAGAAGCTGCAGGGCTCCAGCATTCCAATCCCTTCCCTGGCCATATCGCTCAGGCGATCAGGTAGAGGTCACCAAGAACCTACATAGGTGACAATGTCACCCTTGAAAACCCAGCCGACAATGGACACCACCTCACACCACAACTGCCACCCCGCTGGACTTACTCAACATCCAGGAACCTGAGCTGAACTTCGTAATTAGGATCTGGCAGCTGGATGAACCACACACAGCGGGCGTTGTTGGGGTAGGTGTTGGGGTAGCCAGGGCTCTGGAATGTGCCGGACAAACCCTGAAGCAAGCCACCGCAGGAGCTGGCCACTGCAGAAAGGAGCAGACCCCGGCAATGGGCAGAAAGTTCTTGAACTCCCATCCCAGGAGCTGTGGGAGAGGGGCGTGACCACCAGCAGGGAGAATCTGCCACATCGCCACATAGAACCTCCCTCCCACAGATGTGGCTGCATCTGAAGCCTCATCACTGCGTTCCCCAGCCCACAGCACTGGTTGTGCTTGGCATGGACAGTCACCCCCATCAGCCGGGCCTCTCTGTCCAGCCAGACACCTGGTCAGGAGATAAACCAACCCCTTAATCCTTCTGAACCGCAGAATGTTGACTGTTATGAGGGGTGTCGACCCAGAGCTCCCTGGTGCTGCCGGGAGAAATTGGCAGGTGAGGGCGCAGCATTTGTTCTAAGAGGAACAACCTGCTGGGAGTGAACCCTCTCCAAAAGCCAGGCTCTTTCCAGTGGTGTCCAGTGATGAGAAAAGTAGCCTGGGGCAAAAACTGAAATCCAGGAGATTCCCTCAGAAGGTCAGGAAACCGATTTTCACTGTGAGGATTACTGAGCATGGGCACAGGTAACACACAGAGATGCTGGAGTCTCAATCCTTTGAAAATGCCAAGTGCTATCTGGACATGGACTTGGGCAGCCAGCTCTAGGTCATCCTGCTATAGCCAGGGTTCATGACCACATGGACTCCAAAGGTCCCTTCCAATCTCAACCATACTCACATTCTTAGATTGTGAGCTGGGTCAGGAGATAAGCAGACCCCCCAAGCCCTCCAGTCCCTCCCTGAGCTCAGTAAGAAGGGGCAAATGGAGCTGGAGCTCCCTGGTGGTGCAGGCAGAGAGCAGCAGCTGTGCTTGCTCATCCATGACTTCTCAGCTGCAAAAAGGAGTTCACTGCACTGCATGTGAACTCATTGACCGTCAGTCATTTGAGAAGACAAGTAATAACCATGAGGGTGAACATGGGCCTCTTCAGCTGCAACACAGAGGGTGCCATGAACAAGGAACTGCTCTGCCTGCAATCAATGTCAGAAAAATAGATGACCATTCCCCAGCGATGCTGGGGGTGAAGAAAGCCCTGTCCCTGCAATCAAGTAAAGAAATCACCTTCAAGCAGCAGTGTGGGGGCAGTCCTGTCCAAAATGATCCCCCAAGACAAAATATATGTCAATGGGGCCATAGGGTCTGGAAACCATGAGGTGCCAGGACCCCTCAGAAGGCCTATGTGTAACAGTTTCTGCTTCAGTCACATCAAAGAGTGAATGACAGCAGGGAGCTTACCCGAGTTGTAGGAGGCCTGAAAACCTCTCTTAGTGACACCGCTGTCACTGTAAAACAGGACTGTCAGCTGTTGCCCAGATGAATAGAAGAGGCGAGAGTCATTGCTGCAAACAGACCCCAGGAGTGGGCTGTCTGTGGACCCACCATCGTAGACTTTGATGGCGTCATACGAGCAGCTGGTGCCTTCCAGCCTGTGGAGGGAGAGAAGAGTCTGTCAGCACCCCAGGCTGTGTCACCTCCGAGCACGAGATCCGGCAGAAGCTGCAGGGCTCCAGCATTCCAATCCCTTCCCTGGCCATATCGCTCAGGCGATCAGGTAGAGGTCACCAAGAACCTACATAGGTGACAATGTCACCCTTGAAAACCCAGCCGACAATGGACACCACCTCACACCACAACTGCCACCCCGCTGGACTTACTCAACATCCAGGAACCTGAGCTGAACTTCGTAATTAGGATCTGGCAGCTGGATGAACCACACACAGCGGGCGTTGTTGGGGTAGGTGTTGGGGTAGCCAGGGCTCTGGAATGTGCCGGACAAACCCTGAAGCAAGCCACCGCAGGAGCTGGCCACTGCAGAAAGGAGCAGACCCCGGCAATGGGCAGAAAGTTCTTGAACTCCCATCCCAGGAGCTGTGGGAGAGGGGCGTGACCACCAGCAGGGAGAATCTGCCACATCGCCACATAGAACCTCCCTCCCACAGATGTGGCTGCATCTGAAGCCTCATCACTGCGTTCCCCAGCCCACAGCACTGGTTGTGCTTGGCATGGACAGTCACCCCCATCAGCCGGGCCTCTCTGTCCAGCCAGACACCTGGTCAGGAGATAAACCAACCCCTTAATCCTTCTGAACCGCAGAATGTTGACTGCTATGAGGGGTGTCGACCCAGAGCTCCCTGGTGCTGCCGGGAGAAATTGGCAGGTGAGGGCGCAGCATTTGTTCTAAGAGGAACAACCTGCTGGGAGTGAACCCTCTCCAAAAGCCAGGCTCTTTCCAGTGGTGTCCAGTGACGAGAAAAGTAGCCTGGGGCAAAAACTGAAATCCAGGAGATTCCCTCAGAAGGTCAGGAAACCGATTTTCACTGTGGGGATTACTGAGCATGGGCACAGGTAACACACAGAGATGCTGGAGTCTCAATCCTTTGAAAATGCCAAGTGCTATCTGGACATGGACTTGGGCAGCCAGCTCTAGGTCATCCTGCTATAGCCAGGGTTCATGACCACATGGACTCCAAAGGTCCCTTCCAATCTCAACCATACCCACATTCTTAGATTGTGAGCTGGGTCAGGAGATAAGCAGACCCCCCAAGCCCTCCAGTCCCTCCCTGAGCTCAGTAAGAAGGGGCAAATGGAGCTGGAGCTCCCTGGTGGTGCAGGCAGAGAGCAGCAGCTGTGCTTGCTCATCCATGACTTCTCAGCTCTAAAATGGAGTTCACTGCACTGCATGTGAACTCATTGACCGTCAGTCATTTGAGAAGACAAGTAATAACCATGAGGGTGAACATGGGCCTCTTCAGCTGCAACACAGAGGGTGCCATGAACAAGGAACTGCTCTGCCTGCAATCAAGGTCAGCAAAATCGATGATTTTTCCACATCAGTGTCAGGGGTGCAGAAAGCCCTAACCCTGCCATCAAGTAAAGAAACCACCCTTTGACAGCAGTGTGGGGGCAGTCCTGTCCAAAATGATCCCCCAAGACAAAATACATTTCAATGGGGCCAGAGGGTCAGATAGTCAAGAGATGCCAGGAACCCACAGAAGACCTATGTGTAACAGATTGTGCTTTAGCCATGACAAGGAGTGAATGAGAGCAGGGAGCTTACCTGAGTTGTAGGAGGCCTGAAAACCTCTCTTAGTGACACTGCCGTCACTGTAAAACAGGACGGTCAGCTGTGGCCCAGATGAATAGAAGAGGCGAGAGTCATTGCTGCAAACAGATCCGAGGAGTGGACTGTCTGTGGACCCGCCATCGTAGATTTTGATGGCGTCATACTGGCAGGTGGTGCCTTCCAGCCTGTGAAGGGAGAGGAGGGTCTGTCAGCACCCCAGACTGTGCTACTTTGGAGCATGAGGATCAGCCAGACCTGCAGGGCTCCAGCATCCCGACCCCTTCCTTGGCCTGGCTCAGGCAATTGGGTACAGGTGGCCAGTGCCCCACATTGATAACAAAGCCACCCTTGAGCCCGCAGTCGACACTGGGCACCCTCCCACACCGCAGCTGCCACCCCACTGGACTCACTCAACATCCAAGAACCTGAGCTGAACTTCGAGATTAGAAGCTGGCAGCTGGATGATCCACACACAGCGGGCACTGTTGGGGTAGGTGTTAGGGTAGCCAGGGCTCTGGAATGTGCCGGACAAACCCTGAAGCAAGCCACCGCAGGAGTTGGCCACTGCAGAAAGGAGAAGAGCCCGGGAATGGGCAGAAAGCTCTTGAGATCCCATCCCGGAAGCTGTGGCAGAGGGGCATAGCCACCAGCAGGGAGGCTCTGCCACATTCCCACACAGACCCTCCCTCCCACACATGTGGCTGCACATGAAGCCTCGTTGCTGTGATCCCCCAGCTCACAGCTCTGGTTGTGCTTAGCGTGGGCAGTCACTACCATCGGTGGGATCTGTCTGTCCAGCTAGACATCTGGGTCAGGAGATAACCCAATCTCTTAATCCTTCTGACCCACAGCATCTTGAAGGATGAGAGGGGTGTCCACCAAAGCTCCCTGGTGCTGCAGGTAAAAATCAGCAAGTGAGGGAGCAGCATTTGCATTAAGAGGAACAACCTGCTGGCAGTCAACTCAGTCCAAAAGCCAGGCTCTTTCCAGTGGTGTCCAGCGATGGGACAAGTAGCCTGGGGCACAGACCGAATCAGAGAAGGTTCCTGCAGAAAATCAGGAATCCTTTTCGCATTATGAGGGTGACTGAGCACTAGCACAGGTATCCCTTAGAGATGGTGGAGTCTCAATCCTTTGAAAATGGCAAGTGCCATCTGGACATGGACTCGGGCAGCTAGCAGGTGATTCTGCTATAGCCAGGGTCTCATGGACTCCAAAGGTCCCTTCCAAGCTCAACCATCCTCTCATTCTTAAGTTATGAGCTGGGTCAGGAGATAAGCAGACCCCTCAAGCCCTCCAGGCCCTACCTGAGCTCAGTGACAAGGGGGAAATGAACTGGAGCTCCCTGGGGGTGCATGCAGAGAGCAGCAGCTGTTCTTGCTCATCCATGACTTCTCAGCTGCAAAAAGGAGTTCACTGCACTGCGTGCCAACTCTTTGGCCCTAAATTGTTTGAGAAGAGAAGTAGTAACCATGAGGGAGGACAGAGGACTCTTCAGCTGCAACATAGAGGGTACCATGAACAAGCAACTGCTCTGCCTGCAATCAAGGTCAGAAAAATCGATGATCATGCCCCAGCAGCACTGTTGGGGGTGGAGAAAGCTGTGTCCCTGCTATCAGGCAAACATACCACCTTCTGGCAGCAGCGTGGGGGAAATTCTTTCCCAAAAGATCCCCCAAGACAAAATATCTTTCAATGGGGCCAGAGGATCTGGATGCCCAAAGATGCTGTGACCCTTTAGAAGGTCTTGCAGGAAGACTTGGTGCTTCAGTCACATCAAAGAGTGAATGACAGCAGGGAGCTTACCTGAGTTGTAGGAGGCCTGAAAACCTCTCTTAGTGACACTGCTGTCACTGTAAAACAGGACTGTCAGCTGTTGCCCAGATGAATAAAAGAGGCGAGAGTCATTGCTGCAAACAGACCCCAGGAGTGGGCTGTCTGTGGACCCACCATCATAGACTTTGATGGCGTCAAACGAGCAGCTGGTGCCTTCTAGCCTGTGGAGAGAGAGAAGGGTCTGTCAGCACCCCGGGCTGTGTCACCTCTGAGCACGAGGTCCGGAAGAAGCTGCAGGGCTCCAGCGTCCCGATCACTTCCTTGGCCTGGCCATAGCGCTCAGGTAGAGGTCGCCAAGACCCCACATTGGTGACAATGTCACCCCTGAAACTCCAGCTGGCAATGGGCACCCTCCCCACACCACAGCTGTCACCCCGCTGGACTTACTCAACATCCAAGAATGTGAGCTGAACTTCCAGATTAGGATCTGGCAGCTGGATGATCCACGTACAGCGGGCGTTGTTGGGGTAGGTGTTGGGGTAGCCAGGGCTCTGGAATGTGCCTGACAATCCATCAAGCCAACCACCACAGGAGTCATCCACTGTGGAAAGTAGCAGAGCACAAGGTTTTGCAGAGAGCTCTTGAAATCTGGTGGCCAGAAGCAATGGGAGAAAGGCATGGACACCAGCGAGGAGGCTCTGCCACATCTCTACACAGACCCTTCCTCCCCTGCACGTGGCTGCATCTGAAGCCTTTTCCCAGCATCCCCCTCACCCCACAGCACACATTGTGCTCAACACAGGCAGTCACCACCATCAGCATGGCCTCTGTGTCCAGCAAGATACCCAGGGCAGGAGAGAACTCCCCCCTTAATCCTTCTGGGCCTTAACACGGTCTAGGACATGGGGGTGAGCTTTTTCATTATAAGAATTTTTCCCAAGAACCAACACCTTTGTTATATAAAGCTATCACTGTCATATAAAGTAAAAATATAAGAATTTCTACTTACAAGCAGTGGACTGATGTGGTCCTGGGAGAATTACACTTGGTGTTTCTTCTACAGAAGAAAAAAATCACACATGAAACCATATGGGGAGTTCAACAAAGCAAATAGAATTTGAATCTCCTGTAAAGATGGTTCCAAACTCTAGCTATTTGTGCCTGACGAACTTTAGATCCAGGAGTTTTCTTTCTATTTTAGCAGACCTCAGCAGTTTCTTCATCCGTGAATCATCAAAACTCCTTGTAAAGCCACCAAAACCTGCAACTGTCTCAGAGAATGCCAGATGCCCTTGAAGTGTGAAGATTCTCTCTTTGCTTGCTTTGAATAAGGTATGTGCTGTTTTCACCTGATCCCATTAGAAGTTGGTCACGCTGCCTCTTGCATGAGTATGGGCTGTGAACAACTGCATCCCCTTTTTCTCCATAACAAGAAAAACAAAGCTACCCCAAAACTCTTAAGAGAAATTAAGATGGCAGAAAGCTATCTGGGGAGCTGGTCAGAACACGGTCAGTGAAGAAGGGAGGCTGCACATACCAGTATCTTCCTTTATTTTGCACAGCTGCAGACAAAAAGGAGTCTCCAAAAGCTACCAGTGACAGGTTTTGCTCACATTCCCCCCACATTTAAACTATTCTTGCTCCCTTCCCTTTCCAATACCACTGATTTCATCCATACCTTGCTGCTAAGCCCAACTGGTGGCATAAACTCTGGGTCAGAGAAGAGTTTTTGCCTCTAAGGTTCCTGTACAGGACAGCTGATGGAAAGCCCTCCAGGTGGCACCAACAGATCAAAGGTGTCCTGTGGGACAGGGCTCTGGCAGACCGAGAAACACGATCTCCTTCCTACTTTCTCCTTCATCTAACCTAGAGAGTCAGGCTTTCTGAGCTAGGGCTTTATGGGGTTATTCAAACCCTGGGGTCAGGACAGCATATAGATGACCATGATCCTTCTGCACCATGGCTGACAATTCTCCGAACATCCACAGAGGATTGTGAATTAATTTTCAGGAATCATTTCATTTGAATTCAGCTACACTCTGAGGTAATTCTACATCCTTATTAAAGTGAATTTGCATTTTATATACAGGAATATTTAACAGTGTATTTGAGAAGGATGTAGGTGTTGGCAGAAAGCATATACTGTTAAGAAACAACTCGGCTCTAATTGGGAAATCATCATTCACAAAATGCAGTTCTCTGAGTACTACCAATGTCTACACACGTGTTGCTGATCTTGTTAGGTTTGAAAAAGTCAAGCAGTTATCAAATAAATACTAATTCATAGATGATTAAAGATTTAAATCCACATGGTTGGAGACTACTATTATTCTCGTCACTGGTCATGAATACCAGTAAAATTCAACAAACTTCTCCAAAAACGTAGCTGTTAGTAAACTCATCAAGTCAACATCAATAAACTCAGCAGGTAAAGCTAGATTTTTCTGTTTTTCTGTTTTCATATTAGATTAGAACATCACCTTTAGGAAAAAACAAACAAAAAACAACAAAAACAAACAAAGCAAACAAACAAACGAACAGAAAAATGTTCAAAAGTATTTAGAATAGGTAGTTCAGCTGTTTAAAAACAGGTTTCAAAACATAAACTGAGCTGTTTCAGTGTTTGGTCTATTTTAACAATTGTGGTTACTGAAACAAATAATATTTCCATATTGCCTTAATCACAGTATCACTGCATTACTTTGAAATAATTGCGAATTTGACAAAGATGAGCTAATGGGTCTGGTAGTATGAGAGTGAACATGGTAGAGCATGGAAAAATTTGCTGACAGCACCAATCCTATGATCAAAATGAATAAGGGCATCTCATGGGGGCAGTGAAATCATGTTCTGTCTCTGTGTAAATCACTAGCAAACAATCTACAAACCTGTAATCAGTTAAAATTTGTCTGTTGAAACCACGGCTAACTTTCCTCTGTGCTGCCAGATACTTAGAAACTGCTGCATTTACACAGCCTCCATTTTTCACATGGCATTGTCATCCCAAGGCTTTAGCTCAAGCACTGATTTGCTTAAGCTCTTCATTGCAGCAATCCTTTCTCGGAGAGAGTGACATATACATACAATTATATGCTCCATTTTAAGTGCACGAGTACATTTCAGCACCTGGGAGCCCAGTTTGAAGGACACTGAATCCCAACTACACCCATAGGTTGGCTACATCAGCTACAAGTGGACTAGAAAAGTTTTGAAATCCAAAATGCAGACATTGTCATCAGGAGCAACAAACAAAAAAAGTTGGAAGAACATTGCATGAATTAAGTAACACTGAAAGTTGGTCCTTAAGCACACAGTTTGTGTATTTAAGGTGATTTCCGGATATAGAGGAAGATCCTAACAGGGACCCCCATCATTTATTCAGTTAGTAAGGACCTTTCCAACATGTCCCACACACTGCTCCTCATGCATACAAGGCTTTAAATCTAAATTAACTAGATGGTAATGAAAAAATTAAGCAGTAACTCAGTGTTTTCCAGCTCAATATCAACATTAAATGTTAGCTTTCAATATCACTAAGTGCACCTCAAATATTTATGAGGGGAGGAAATTATAAGAGTAATAAAAACCTGAGCCCAGAAACAACCCTGAACAGTTATTTATTTCCATTTTGTATGTGGGTGTACGGGAGCACAGGAAGGGTAAACAAGTTTTTGCCTTTGGTTCATTAGTCCAAGTCAAGTTAAGGTCAGAACTTTACATCTGAAAGAGGGAGGGCTGGAAAGACAGCAGCTTTGCAAATACTTTTGATCTTTTTCCATTCCTCCCTCCTGCACAAAAATTGCAAGAACAGCTGCTTAAGAAGAAATGCCTTGATACTCATGATACCACCCTGGCTCTGTGCTCAGCCCAGGAAGCCTCACCTAAATAAAGGGGAAATGTTTTTTGAACACAAGGAGACCATTTTACCCTATTTGAAGCATCCTCCCTCCCATCAAACCCATCAGTATTTGTACTGGTCCCCAAAGGGATAAAAGTGGCCAGGCAGATCACTGCCTCTGTAACCAAATCAAATTACACTTGTAACAGGAATTAGACTAAGGGAAATTAGAGTAATATAAAATTACAGTGGTTCTTGTTACATTCTACTAATTACAACAACAATAGGAACAGGGACATGTGCCATACTTGTTTTATCTAGGGCACTCTGTTACTAAACACCAATGTGTTATGCCTTAGCAACATACTTAGTCAAAGATAAAATACCTCATTCAAAAAGCACCTCACACTCTTTAAAATAAGCATTAATTTCATCCAGAAAATACATATTAGTATTTAAACGAATTACCCCAATACCACAATTCAGAAAGTATATAATTTGCTTTACAGTATATTTATTTGGATTTCCTTTACTAGCCTTTTTACAAAAAAATGTGAGAAAAACATTTAAACTCATTCAGCAGTTTCAATAAAAGCCTTTGAATTAATGGGTACAACAATTTATTTCCTCAGCTCATAGGTGTGACTTGCTTATGGTTTCTGAAAGATCTAAGCCATGCTGCTGAATCTTCTTCTACCCTTAAATCTGAACATTAGCTCGATATGAAATGCCGCCATGAAGGTGATCAGAAGCGAGAAGCTTTACCTGCATCTGCCTGAGTTTGGAGACTTATCATCACCATCCAAAACAAGATCATGTTGGCAGCCATCTCCGTGGAGCTCCCGATCTCGGAGAGAACCAGAATTTATAGGCAGAGACACTGAAGGGCGTAGCTCAGCAGCCCTATCTGTCCTTCGGTTAAATCAATACCGAACACGTTCCTCCACTGCCCTTACCTCCCGAACTTCCAAGATGTTTGACTACCCCATGTTTGATTAGTTATCTAAGATTTATATCTTCCTGGTTCTAAGGAAAGACAACACCTGACATTTCTCTCAGAGAAAGGTAGAGCTTAAAAGTGGCTACAACAGCTGCTATTTTCCCATCCCATCCCATCCCTCTTTCAGCTGTGAAGTTCTGTTGCTGTCACAAATGTAACATGTCCTTTTCTCAGGTTTGAGTTGTATCTGAGCCACAGTTGCTTTTTAAGCTTATGTAGCAGATCCTTCTCTTTTGTGACTGCAGATGTGGAGTGTTAAGAGCATGGTGGCAAACAAGCAAGGGTTTTATGGAGAGTCTTCTGACTGACATGAACTTGCTGGGGGAGACATGTCCACCAGCTGCTGGAAGGGTATACCCCAGAGACAATCATCATGTCTACAACCCCTTAAAATGGTTGTGAAACTAGTTTCAGGAATTGTCAAATATCACACATAACTTACCATAATGTATTTCTCAAATATTAGTTACACCTTAGGTAGCTTTCTGGAGGTAGAAGAGTTTGGAACTAGTTTGCTGAGCTGCCTTGAACTATCCTGGATCATTTCAATGTGTTTAAATAATTTTCTATCTAATAGATGTCACATAGAAGTGCAGTAGAAAGTGAGGCCATTAATCTCTTCCTGTGTTCATCCTTCGTTGTGCTTTATCTTCACCAAGGTAGCAGGACTGACAGTACATTTAAGCTCTGCCAGTTATCTGCTGCAAAACTGAAGCCACAAAAGTCATCTTCTGCATTTTGTCACAAACTGAAGTCCAAATTCAGTAGTCATACACTGATCATTGTCAAACTGCACAAACCCTCCCAGAGAATTAGGTGTTTAAGTATAGGAATATGGACAAGTAAAGAAAATAGGGAAAATTCATCCTAAATTCTCTACTTTTGAAGGTCTTAAGAACTTCACAGATTCCTTGACACATCCCTCCTCCTCTTGGATTTAAAATTTATTTAAGATAACAAATAATAGGATCCAATGGAACTCTGCAGTGGATTTTTATGAAGAGAAACTATATTTCATGTCACGGTCAGGTTTCAGTTGATCCAAGTGCCCATCAAAGAAATTGCAGTTGCACAGCACTGGTAAATTTGCCAATGTTTAAACAATACGTAAAACTCTGATGTCACAGAAGATTTAGCCTTGAAGGGGCCTCTGAAGTCCATCTGGTCCAACTCCCAAGTCAAAGCAGTTTTATCTGCAAGTTCAATGAGGTGGCTCACGGTCTTAGTTGTTCCTGTAAATGTAGAATAATTTTGCTGGTCATTTTCTAGACGAACTGCGCAAAAACTTCTGGTAGATAGAGATTTGATATGCTGGTTGTTTCTGCTGCTGGTTTTACATGTGTTTGGATTAATTACTGATTGGTAAATGTATTACTTCTCAGGAACTCAGAAATTTGTTTCTTGTGCCTCATGAAATGTGCAATGTGACTGTCCGAACCCCCCAAAACCAGCACCCAAACTCAACTTGATACAGCAGAGGAGATCCAGAAGATCAAAAGAAGCACAAACTCTGTAAGAGTTACTTTGTTAGACATGCAAACAGCTCACTGTCTGTAAACTTAGGTAGGGTTTTGCAACTTGTATTAGGGTTTTGCAAGCCAGATGGAAGAAATGGTCATTCATGGGAACTGGAGGAAGGAAGGGAGGTGACTTGGTAAACCTGTCGGGTAGGTGTTGCCTGCCCAAAGAGATGAAAGAAAAGCAAGAACAGATTAGAAACATTGAAAACTCAACAAAAGGTTTTAAAATTTGAATGGAAAAGAAGAGCAACATGAGACAATGCCAAAGAATAACTCTGAGGCAAGATCCGGGTGGCTGTGCCACATGGGCCCCAAGAGGTTGCAATGGCAAACATCACTGCATGGCCATTCTACTTGAGTGCTGGCATTCACTGCTTGGAGTCTGTTGTCTCAGTTCTTCTGTCCCTAGATAAAGAGAAAACAAGTGTGATGGATTGACCTCGGCCTGCTGCAAGACACCATCCAGCTCATTTCTCATTCCTCCTCCTCAACAAGTCAGGAGAAAATAAGGTGGAAAAGCTCATGGCTTGAGCTATGGACGGGGAAATCATTTACGAAGATGCAGAGCTGGCTGGAACACATCACAGTGCCAGAGACGCTGGGTCAGAGATCAAGATGCTAGCTGACATAGCGTGAAACCACCCTTTCCATTACAGTACTGGATTGCATTTGCAGTGGTCACTACACGGTCCCTGGTACCACAGAAAAAATATCCAAAGAGCCAGTGGCAAAACCAGTCCTTCGGTATTAACCTCTTCTGCACAACATGATCTTTCTTCCCACCAGGTAGGATGCACAATGGGGTGGGAGGTTGTTTGTTGAATCTCAGCTCATTTCACCAAAACTGGAACTTGATGAGGGTGTATACAAACATTAGCTTCACTTTGGATCCATACTTCTTTAAAAGTCAACTATGCAAAGAAATGTTTGTCTTTTGGGTGAAAGAAAGGATGCAAGTTGTCCACAGTTTCTTATTAATTACTATTATTGATCAGTTCCCACTTACTCCTTTAAATTCAACTGATATCAGAATTTCTGTTTATCCTTGATGGTGCCTCCCTAACCTGGGACACAGCAAGGGGCAGAAAGCACATGGCAGTCACTCAGCCCAAGCTGAGATAGCCTACATGGTACCCACCTTCCGCTGCTCCTCATACTTTCTCCCAATTTGTTCACTTTCCTTTTTACGCAAGTGTTACCAAAGCAAATTGCAAAGCTGGAAAGGTTTGGTTGCATAACAAAATTGAGATTTATGGTTAAGCTCTGTTTGCTTGAAACAGTGAAGGCTGATTCCATGAGCAACTGGAGACAGCCATGCTGCTTGGCCATGGGAATAATGCCTGCCTTCCCTGTACAGAGCTCTCCTGCCAGCCCTCTGCTGCGCTTGCTTCCCGTAATGGTCATGATCTCGTTCTTTAAATCAACACACTCAAACCTGCAGCTGGTAAAGACAGATTAAGGTTAAATAGCAAAGAAAAAAAAAGAAAAAAGAAAAATATAATCTCAGAGCATGTCCTTGTCACCACAAAGTGTCAATACCTAAGGTTTACATAAGCTCTTACTGGAAAAGAGTTAATAACAAGACTTGGAGGAGGGACTAGGACAGGGGCTTGCACACTTTGAAGCAGCCTTTAGCCACTGCTAAAAAGCTGCACCTTATTCTGCAATCCTTTGCTTCTGGCACCATGCAGGTAGAAGCATGGAGACCTCTCCTACCCTGGCCAACTGACAGTCCAACTGATTTTCTAGGATGAGATAGATGAATTTGACGCCTTCTGTCCTTGGGCATTTCCTTGCCAAATGGACTAATTCTTAAACCATTTTAAGAGGCAAAAGACCCATGCTCAGAAATAAAACTACTTCTACTTTCCCACCTGCAAGTAGCCTCATCCAGTCATACCACATATGGCATTTGCTGTGATCACTCACCACTTTGGACTTTTAGGCAAGTGCTAAATATTTTAGTCCCAATAATAAAATTTAAATGGCTCCAAAATTGGTGGCAACTAATGTCAGCAAGCAATGGGGAAGGACAATTTAATTTCCATCCATCCAGGATCTCCCTTAAATCTTACCTTAAGCTTGTTGAACAAACTTAATCTAATACCTGATAAAACAGCAGAAGTTGAAAAAGGTGAGCGGTGGCTTGCAGAAGGAGGATGGGTCTGAAACAGTCTTATTGTTTGCTGAATACAAAAAGGAAAATAACTAGTAGAATGATCCATTAATCCATAATCCCATAAAATTTCAGTGAAAAGTAAAAGGGTTACCTATAAACTTAAGGATAATCAGAAGCGTTTGACACATATCACAGTTTGAAAATGTATGTTTTCTTGCAACTAAGAACTCCCAAACCAAAGTTGCTGTGGAAGTTCACAACCTGTCATTAATTGCTTCACCTCCAAAAATGACAAAACATTGTTTAACACTGCATTTACACAAATATTGACAGTGTTCCCATGTCCTTTATGCAGTGGGAAAGAATCTAACAAGGCTATATATTATTAACACATACTTTTGCCTGTGCAGTTTGGCCAACTTCCTAAACAATCCCTCCCACCTGGGTTTGAAGTTAGGGCAACAGTTCCATGAATTCAGCTGGGCTGGTCACCACTAGTTCTAAACTTAATAGCAATGCTTCCTTTTCCCAATATGACTTATAATTGCATCAAAATACTTCTGCCATCCTAACAAAATAAATAAAACCATTGCCAGAGGACATTTCTGTTAAAAAGGAGAGAGACTGTGAACATAAACAACACATATAAAAGAAAAAAATGAAGCAACAAAAATATGCTTCATGAGGGGAACAACTGTTTGACCAGCACAAGGACATGCCTGAATTCTGCAGTTGTGTCCTTCTTCATTATTGCAATGCCTTTTCCAAAATACCATGTAGTACTTGACAAGTATCTTCCAGTCTCATAAGTACTCAGATGAATATCTGGAGGCAAAACTGACTTGCAACACCAAATGCAAGAAATTTGGGCATTTAAGGCTGCACCCTGGAAGTCTCCAACCCAGAGAAGTCCAAGCACTTACCAAAGCTGTGAATGACCAACAGTACCAAATTCAGATCCCTGCTCTGAATGACCAGCCCCTGGCCACAGCTCCAGCCGGGCACTGATGCTCTTGGTGGAGACCACCACAGCTCTCCTTACCCCTACACTGACCTTCTACAGGAGGTTTTGTATCAGATTAAGTCACTTTTCTCTGCCTTGGCTTTCTGTGTCACTTCCATTCCCTGTTCTTCAGAGTCACTGCACAGTGTCTGGAAATAATTTCCCGTGTTCTTTGTTTTAAATAAATTTATTATATTTCTTTGTTGAAGTGGATTCTCCTGAAGGCACAATTTCCCTGCTGTGGCTGAGGTTTGGCAATGGTCTGATTCACAAACAGAAAACCCCCTAAAGCAGATCCCAACCCAGTTCCCTGCAGGGCAGCAACTATGAGAATTAGCACTGTTATATAAAAAGTATACATGCAGAATATCACAATAATGAGGTGCCAGGCAAAACTCAGAGGCAAGATCCTCCCCGAAAACCTTGTTTCTTACCAAGACCCAGCCCTGCCTGACCCTTTGAATAAGGCTTTGAGTCCCAGGAGAACTCCAAGGTGGTGCCACCCTGTTCCCTGCACCACCCCATTCCCTGCACCACCCTTCTGCCCAGTATCGTGCTGAACTACCTCACTTTCAATTACACCTACAACAACAGGGCACCTTCTCCAAATTCCCATTTAAGATCTACCACAGAATAGCTCAAACAGCATAAAAAGGGGAAAAAAGTCATAATGTGATGCATTTTTATATATACAAGGCTGTCAGAGTCCTGCAAAGCCCACCTCAGACTATATGTCTTCTTGCCTTTTGGAGCAATGCCCACTTCCATAAAAGAACCTATCTACACTTGACTTGGACATCAATTCGTCTTAGAAAAACTGTATTAACACTTCTGATTTGTTGTTGCCTAGAAGAAATGCAGGTAAACAAAACAGATTTAAGGAAATGAATTGCTATAGAACCGATTTTAAAGTAAGCATCCTGATATTCAGAAGTTAACCTCCTCTGAAAGATTTAATTCATGTTCAAAAGATTAAGAATTTTGTTAAGCATAAATTTGTGGTAGATTGCTGGGATTATTTTCCTGTAATGAATGCAAGTTTCAAGTTTTAGTAGTAACAACATGGTTAACAAAGTACAATATGTGGATGTAATTTTGACCAAAAGGCTTTGCACAGGCAAGTATTATATTTTAACATAATAATTAATAGTTGATTCTAAATAAAAGCATTTACAATCACATAAAACAAGTGGTTGATAGCACGTTCTAGTTATTTAATGGTTATATGAAAGTTACTTAAAGATTTTCCTACAGTAATATCTAGATAACATGACATCTAGATCAAGATAGATAAAACAAGTAACCTTTTCACTTTCAGCAATACAGCTTCTACCACTTGATTTCTGTTTCAGCAAGTCCAGCCCTTCTGTGGTAAAGATGAGGCAGTTTCATTTTGCATAACTCAATCTTCAACTTATCTGATGGCCAAGGACTGTGTGGTATAGCTGCAGCTGCAGGGGAAATCCCGTTATGTATAAAGACTTTCTAATACGAGAGATTGTGTGTGATGCACTGACTCACGCGGGAGACGGCTGAAGAAAAACTGAGTCAGAGCTACTAGACACCAGTTCAGTCAGCACAGCCAGCCTGCAGAAATACCTCAGAGCACATAGACTACCAGAAAAAGAAAATTAGCCCGTTAGAAAGTGTATTATTTGCAGTAGTATATTATATATATTATACTATATGTAATTTAATATGGGAGCTACATAGAAGAACTGAGCAGTAAATGTAAGATTCTTTGATAATGTTCTGCTGCTGAGATGATGTGAACAATGAGAAATGACACACAAAGGCTTCCATGTTCTCATGATATCACACATCAAATAAAGTGTGTAATAGCTCTTCTTGAAAAGGGAAAACTTAACTGAAACATAATTATAAATTGTTTTATGCATTATGCAACTTATTACTACATATCCCCATTGTATCAAAACAATACCACTAAATACTTAACACAAACAAGGTAAATCTGGCTGGATAGAGCCACAGGTACATGGGGTACATGAGCGCTGTGAGCCAGCACAGCAGCTCGTGGAGAGGGGAACCCGGTGCCAAAACCAGGCTGCAGTTCCACACCCCCACAGACCGAAGGCAGAGTTAAAGAATAAATACTATTCTATATAACATCGCTCCCCTGCTAGCCACAGGTAAATGAATTGTCAGTCTCTGCTGAGTTGCTAGAAGATGCAGCCAGACCATTGCACGTGGCTGCAGTTTATCCATACGGCAGCAGGTGATGCCCTTTGGCAAGGCTGGGTGCTTCAAGAGGGGTTTGAATCCACTTAAAAGAGCCCGGTAATAACGAGGACAGATACAGAAAATGTGACCTGAGATAAAAAGAGATTTTAAAAGTTTCTGGGGATAATTGTCCTCTGACTTCAGAGGAAAAAAGCAAAACAGGAGGATACGCTTAATAGTATTCAAATACACCATGGGTTGCTGAAGAGGAGAAGCAGGAAACATGCAATATCCATGCCTATATCAAATGGCATAAGTAGTAAAATATTTCAAGTAACAGCTGGAAAGACTATTCAGTATCAGGAAAAAAAGCCCACTGAACACTGATGAGAGTTGGCAAATTTATGGAAACCTCAGACAGGTTCGATTCAAGTGCAAATGGCTGTGCAAGGAGATGCAGCACCTCTCCAGCCACGTGTGCCATGGACATGCTACGTGTGGTTGCAGGAATATCTCCAGCAACTTGTCAGGTGAGAGTCCTGGAGTTGTTCTGCTGTGCACCCAGGACAGGGCTGCTGACAGGAGGCTCCAAATGAGGTGGAACGGGAAGGTATTTCCACCTGTTCCTGCTTCCTATCCCGAGTTGTGGCAAGAGTGGAACTGTAGCATTTCTAGTAACAAATTTCTAGTTACATTTCTAGTAACAACAAATCTAGTTACGTTTCTAGTAACAAAAAATCTAGTTAGGTTTCTTGTAGCAGATCAAATGAGGCTCTGGCGTTCTGTGGCGATCTCACTCTGTTTTTTCCTCCAGGACAGTAACAGAGCAGGGAGCTTTGGCAGGCTAGGTTTTAATTAACATTAAAAAAAAGAAAAAATTGAGCGAAAGAAGCCTTTGCATGTGGTGGCAGGTTTGCAATGGCCCTGGGGGCTTACACAGCTGGAACCGACCCCTATAGAGCTCTTCGTTCTGCACAGCTCTCCCGCCTTCTCTTGGGAAGGGCTCTTTCATTAAACAAAAAAGGACCACTTGACTGAGGATCAATAAAAGCAAAACTAATAGACTGTAGGAAATAAACAAGATAATAGAATAATTTTGGTTGGAAGAGACCCTTAGGATCAAGTCCAGCCATAACCTAACTAAATCATGTCCCTAAGAAACTCATCTAAACGCCTTTCAAACCTCTGCAGGGATGGTGACTCCACCACTGCCCTGGGCAGCCTGTTCCAATGCCTGACAACCCTTTCCAGGAAGAATTTTTTCCCAATATCCAATCTAAACCTTGCCTGGCACAACTTGAGGCCATTTCCTCTCATCCTGTCACTTGCTACTTGGGAGCAGAGCCCGATCCCCCCAGATACAAGCTCCTTTCAGGCAGTTCAGAAATCAGGTCTCCCCTCAGCTCCTGTTCTCCAGCTGAACCCCCCAGGTCCCTCAGCCACTCCCATCACACTTGTGCTCCAGCCCCTTGAACAGCTTCATTGCCTCCTCTGCAATCTCTCTAGTACCTCAAGATGAATGCCATAGCTTTGGTATAGTATTATCCTCCACATAATTCTATGTATAACATTTACATGGTTGTAGTCCCTTTTTTGTTACATCAGTGAAATATTCCGTTTTCCAGTAATCATACTGGTGGAATGCAGCATTCTTTTGCCAACTACCAGCTTGTTCCCCCTCTTCCAAAGGAATGCTTCCTTTCGAGATCCCAATTTTCAATTCAAATGAGACATCCTTCCCAACCACAGATGGTGACTAATCTTGCTGCCCCATCTCACACACGTGAGGAACAATTCTGTGCTGGTGCTGCCACTACTGCATTCAGGAATTCAAATTGCACTTGAGTTCCCAGCTTCCCCAAGCCACAGTGGTACCCTTCTTTTCCAGCAGGATACTGTCTCTGATCATGCTTTCTGATTCAGATGTGAGGAAATGTACTCTTATTTTCCAGTTAATCATAAGCATGTTTTACTACAGATTTATTTTGCACCAGAGTGGCAGCTTTTTTTTTTTTTTCCTGATACATTTGTCTATTTCTGGTTGCCTCACAGATTTGGGGTTTTCCTGTAAGAGCAAAGCTGTACAGGCTTTCAAACCAGACACAGCATCCTGAACTTTCTAGGTTTCCAACTCAGCCTGTCAACTCTCCTTCCTGCCAGACACATGAACTTACTCAGGATGCAGACAAAACCTACTCTCTCCTTGGCAGATCTGCCCTGTCTCTCAGAAAGCTGGAATCAGCTCTGTTATGAGAACAACTTGCGGCTCTTCTTCCTGAACAGACACTCGGTTCAGGCTCCCAGGGACATCTCCTTTTCCCCCTGCACCACCCACACTCAGCATCACGTACATCAACAGCAAGGGCTTGACCCCCCCTTTGTCCAGACACAGCCTGTGCAGCTTCCACAGAAGGTGGTGTTGAGTTTTTAGCTTCAATTCGCCCTCTTGTGGACTTACCTGACCACGGCTTCTTGTAAATACCTATTTCTCCTGCTGGTCACCCCCGTGGGCTGCTGCTCCTCTCTCAGGTTTTGGGGGCTCTGGGGAAGGGGGGACAGACAGGCAGACACAGCAAGACCCCACAGCTACTGCAGGGACATACCCAAAATCACAGCTTGCTCAATAACACCTCACACCCATATTTTCCCCTGCAGAGCTGTGATCTGCACCATTAGCTCAATTTCAGAGGGGAAAGGAAGATTGTGCTTCCACTGGCAGCAGCCATAGCCCACGAAGGAGACAGAAGAAATGGTGCCATCTACCCCAAGAACTCGAAAGAGGAGCAAACAGGATGCAAAATTTTGCTTTTCAGGCAGGTGTTGCAAGAGTCATTGTGGAACCATAGAATGGTTTGGGTTGGAAGGGACCTTAAAGATCATCTAGTTTCAACCTCTCTGCCATGGGCAGGGACACCTTCCACTAGACCTGGTTGCTCAAAGCCCCGTCCCACCTGGGAAAGGTTTGAGTTTGCAAGGTTGTCCTGGAGCTGAAAAGATGGGATGAATGAGCCCTGTGTAACAGTGCTTAAACTCTGCCTGCTGTGGGATTCAAATGGAAGCAAGGGAGCACGTAAAAATGCAAAGTACAGGAGATTTACTGCTATAGGAAGTGCATTTGTTTTAATAGTAGCTAAAAGTATAAAACTAAGAAAAAAAAGTGAATGTGAATTAAAACAACAAAAGGGATGGAAGGAGGAAAAGAAGGGAGACTGGTTTGATTTTATCAGTAAGATGGACTAACTGCTTTAATCATTCAGGGAAGGTAGTTTCATGTGCTTGTACATGAGTCTTTGAATAGAAAATCTGTTCTGTACTTAAACAAAAAAAATTAACTGACATGGTTTTCCACAATGACTTTTCATCTCAATCTGCTTTAAAAAAAATCTGTTTATCAGAGATAATCATAGAAAGTTACTGCACAGAAGAGCTATAAACCGTCTGAGCTGTGTCTGTGCAGTGAGTCCAGCAACAGGCACAGATAAACTGAGGAGCTGCCATTGCAGTGCCCTGAGCCCACAGACTGATGTGACACAGTCCGTTTCCATCAGATATTCATGTTGCAAACTTTCTGAAAATCACTGTGCTCTCTGCATAAACACTGAACAGAAAAGGAATGAGCAGAATAAATATTTAATTTTCTTCTCCGGCACGTTATGCAGTATTTCCAAGCCACTAAAGTTGATTCTTTACCAAATTCAGTAAATTTGACTCCTGCGCTTTAGCTCTGACTCATTTTCCCTCTAATTAATTCCTAATTATTAACCACTTCCTCAGTTTATGGGGACAGTCACTGTGGTACCATGACTACTAAACAGAACCATGAAAACTGGAGGAAAACTTTTCCAGCAAATGCCGATAGATTAAATTGATGGGCACTCCGGCAGCTGCCTTCCTCACTTGCTTTGTCCAATTAGTCAAATTACATGTGTACTGGGTTTAAGAGTAATTTTGTGCAATAAATAACAAATCAACAAAGTAACAGTACGAAGAGGCTAAACTGGTTGAAACCCTGGGGCCCAGTGGCTCCAGCCCTGACTTCACAGCATCTTGCACAAGAGAATGGAGTTTGGTGTTGATGGGAACAAAAGAGATGGTGTGTGTGCCAGACATCTGTACAGCACAGCTGGACACAGTGCAGGATGTACAGACAAACAACGTACATACACTTAGAATGTAAAATCAGCAAAGTTTTCTTCTATCCAGTTATATACAGTCAAGAACAATGATGGCCTTCACATTATGAGTGATGCCACCAATCCCTTAATTTCCAGATAACTTTATTATAACTGGGTGAATTTTGGGGTCTGGATGGGACATTGCCAAGCTGAGATTTGCATCCTAAAGTGGAGGGTATGGCACGATGAGGTAGAACTTCAGCCATCACTTCTCTGCCTGGCCCCTTCCTGCCTCTTGGGATGAAGAAATCCTCACAACAGCTTGTAGGCATTTAACTTCAAAGCCTGATTTAACATCATCCCAGGGTGTAATTTCAGTTTTCTTTTGCTGATGGTCAGCAGTACTAATGGGGAGGGGGTTAGAGAAAAAGGATGGGGAAATTGTGTAAAGGATGCCAAGTCACATCCTTATTTTCTGGGTGGAAGAAGAAACAGAGGGAAATAACGTGGGAACTTAGGAACAGCAGAAATATCTCAAATATATTTCAGTCAAGGAGACCCCCAGAACCTCAAATGAACATTTCTTTAGTCTCACCCTAAGGATGAAAAGTAGTCCTATAGTGAGCTACCATCACATGCAAATAAATACTCTGGTCCATATCAATCACTGCTCTGAACCGGTGACAACTAACTTCTTGATTACCACTATTTCTCCTGGATATTTGCAACTGCAGTTTTAATCACCTCTACAGAGTTTTTCTAATGCTCTAGTAGATGTCTCTCTCACTCTAATTTGCAAAGACATAGTTTTAAAAACATCCTTGGCTTCCTTAACATAAGTACAAAATAATAATGGGGGGAAAAGGGAAGAAAAAATGTGGTATTGAAACCACAGAACTTTACTGCTTGGCATATAAGCCACAGAAACCAGACAATCATTAGTCACGATCATTTCTTTTACAGCTCAAGACGTTTCCCTCATGGAATAAGTGAATTAGCTTTTAAAAACTAGCTCAGTGCAGACACACGTAGCCATCTACTTGGTGTCACATACGCAGCAACTCCAGTTTCCATTTCAGACATTCCAAAATGCTGAAAATCAAGCCAAAATGTTCAATTTCCCTCACTTAGTGTCCAACACTTGCTAAAATTTCCAGGAAACTGATATTTATACAATATGTGCCAAAGCTATTCTGTATAAAGCATTTTCAATTGCACTTTGGAAAGAACTGTGCATTGGAGCGACAAAGAAAACCCATTCCAAATCTATAACCCAATAATACATCAAAAATACATGCTAATTAATTGTATTGAAGGCCAACTTTGTTTCTGTATCTTTGCTTATCAGTAGTGTTATTTTAAATACTTAAAAACATTTAGAGATGTAAGAAACCACCTGTGTAGCTGCAAACACGGTCAGATACTAGAAAAGTAAATTCAAAACACTTTTCAGGATATGCATGTGGTTCTGGATATCTTGTGCAAATAAATTAATTGTAAACAAAACCAGATAAAACAGAAAACCACTTTCAAATACATGATGGAAAATGACGGGCTGCAAAAAGACCATCTCCCACCCCACTAGATGGAGCTATGGGCTAGAAATCTGGTCAAATATTTCACTAATCACAGTGGCACAGGAAAACAATTTACACAATTCAAGTTAATTTGCCTCTTTCCCAATACACAAGGCAAAACCTGAGTCTTTGTCCTCAGGCACTTATGCCTCACAGCAGCATCTACATAAAGCACAGGCATAAAGATTTTCTGTGCTACATGTCCTTGCAAGGGCATTGTCAGTAAACCCAAAGTAGCCAGCTAGAAACTTAGCAAAGAAATTAATGGTTTTGCATATTAAGAGACCACAACAACAAATAGGAACAAAGAGAATCAACCAGCTCTGTAAATTATTCAAACACCTGTTTTGAAACAAAAAGGCAGATTAAAAATAACGTTTGTTTTAAACACAACTTTCTGGCTTTGGGACTTTAGCTTAATTTTTGCAAGTTGGGGTGGGTGCAGTAGCAGAGAAGGTAGGCAGTTCTTCAGTTTATTTTTGCTGGGAGCTGTATGTCACCACACTATGCACTACACAGGGCATGGATGGTCTGCAAAACATAATGTCACTTCACCAGGGAGCTGAAATATTGATCAGTATCAATAAGATGAACTTGCAACAAATATACTACAAAGCAGCTCCACAACATCATTCTACTTTGCATTTTTCATGCTAAAAAGTATTGCAGACTTTCAGCCCTTTGCACTGTAATACCTTGGCAGATTTTCAGTCATGCGTGATTTACCACAGCGATGGAAGAAGGAAATCAGTGATGAGGTGTTCAGTCATGTCAAGTGTCAATACACTGTATGGCTGTGTAAATTCATAGTGTTGGAGGTGAGAAAGGGCAGGCACTGGCGCTTGGGGATACAGAAGCTCCCAAAATCAGAACAAGTTGGCTGAAACAACTGAAATACAGCTGGTGGGAGAAGCAGTGCTGTCAGGGATCCAGGTCTAGAGGATTTGTTTCTGTAATTGTGTGGAATACAGCACTTTCTTTTAAAATCACAAGCTGCCAGCTACCCAGCTAAAGAGTTTTACTAAGAAGCAGTTTCCAAAACAAGAACATGTTTAGGAATGACAGTCACCAAAACTTGTCCATAGCCCTTGGATTTATTCTCTGAGATACATATTTCAACAGAGGAAAGCACAAGCTGCTTAGCTTATTGTTTACCCAGTGAGTAATTACACTGTAATTAAACTTAGTTGATTGTTCTCCTTCACAATAAGACAATTCCATTCACTACCCAAGCTTCAAAGGCATCCATAAATCTATGTATAAAGATTAGCCTCTATGTTAGAGGAACGCCCAACATCCTAAGTCAAAACCAAGTCCTATCATACACACACCAGCTCTCAGATTGTGAATAAAACAGCCTATTTGAAAGAGCTTAAAGCCAGACCTACAAGAGTTACAAACATCCTAATATCTGAACTGGAATGGTATAGGGTCTGTGATCCACAATTTCTGTTGTGGGGAAACAGATGTCAGGCATTGGTGAAGTTGTAATTAAAACAATAAGAAAATGTATTAACATCTGGGAGACAGGCAATATGCAATAGCCTATATGACAAATTAGAGCCATGCTAAGAAAAGCAGAGGCACAAGAGTGCAAACGCATGCACATACTGAAAAGAGCGTTTTGGTTTATGATAAGAAGCAGATCATCAGGACATCCTCTTGGGCAGATGTGCTGTTCAAAGAAAAACACTCCATAAGGGGAACTACAATGAATCACTCACAAGAAGTAGTACTGTTGAATTCTTTTAATAACACTAGGAAAATATCAGAGTATTAAAATCCTGCACGGGATCCTCAAAGGGTTATTGTGGTTGGGATTTCTTTGTGTTTATAAACCAAACATTTTTTCCCCAATTGTGTTTTCTTTTAAACCAACTACTCCTTTACAATGGTATTTCCAGTTAAAACACAGCTAACCTATAAATACCTGAATACCACAACACACATTGTGTGCGTGGGTTTTGTTTAAATCTTAGCGGAAAGAATGGTAAATCTATTCGACACAGGGAAGCAAACGTTGATTTGTTAAGCAGGGAATGTAACAGCCAGTAAAGAATACATTGCATACATAATACAGAAGGAAAAAATTATCATCTGGAGTACGTGAAATTACACTGATCTTGCACCTTTAACCTATTAGAAGTTACTCTGTTGGCCAATACTAATCCACTGAACAAGCAGAACGTTGGTCAGAAGTCTAATGTTTCCTGTACCAGCACAGAGAGAATATAAGCAGTCCAATGCTGTTAAAAGAAAACATGAAATCCAGCTCATGTTTCTGGTTAGGGATCGATTTCTTCAGGAATTACTGTTAACATCACATCTTCGTTGCCCCTGCGTACAACCATGTTCAACGTACTGTCCTTTTTAATAATGTCACTGACATCACTGGCTGAACTTATCGACTGTCCATTGATGCTTATAATCACATCGTTGTCCTTCAGGCCACCACTGAAAATACAAAGCGGCAATGTATTATTATAATTGCTATTTTATTGTCCTTACAACATTGTCTTAAAAGAAAAGATCGCTAGATTTTTCCTATTTCCCACCCAATAGCAGTTGCACAGAGATGCAGCGGGCATGCAAAAAGCAATCAGAATTTATGAAGCGGTGAAGATTACAACACAATGAGGAAACCTCAGAGATCAGATGCAGATACAATTTTGACGAATTCCATGTTTCATTGTCTGTAACAGAAATCACTATGGCAAATAACGCAGTAATTCTACAATAAGGATCCTGGATGCTGATTCAGTAGAAGAGATAGAGGTGTATTTTTCTTTTAAAATAATTGCAACAAGGCACTCATTTTAGAGGGATTTTTTTCTTGCTTTTATTCATGTATACATAGCAAAGCGACCTGAATGGCATTGTGTGTTAACACAAGAGGAATTTCAGTCCCGAATCCATGCTGTTCTCTACATATAGCTTATTGGCAGCCACTTCACCTTACCTTCGTGTTTTAAACTTAAGCAGAATAACACACACAGTGATTTAGCCAAATCACCAAAAATGCACGTGTGTCCTTGTCCAGCTGCTCACAGCCCCTAGAACCCTTCTCCTGACCTCAGCACCTTGTGCAAACTGAAAACAAACCCCTCCTGACTCAAAGCAAGACGGAGCAGAACTGGAGCGGCACCGCAAGGCTCCGCTGCCCGGCGCCGTGGGTCTCTGTTGGAGCTAGTTGAGACTGCTGCCAGGACCCAGAAACAGGGTGGTGAGGGATACCATCATCCACCACAGCATCTTGTCTGGTCTTGCACAATGATCTGGCTCCAAGTTATGGAAATATTCACCAAGTAACCAGATCAGACATGATTCAGCCCTTCAGCACAATCCTTCTTCACAAAACCACAGAGCTTCACAAAACCACAGAGCAGTCATCGGCCTCTTCCACCCGTAGAAAACGTCTTACATGAGTGTCTCCTGCAAGCAGGGTGCCCTGGCCAACATTTGCAATGAATCTGGTTGCCTACTGAAAGCATGGATTAAAATGTTCTTGTGGAAGAAACCATCCACATTATCCTGGTCTCTTGTGCAGCCTCTGCTCTTGACTTGTACCCAGGACAGGTTGCTGCACCCAGCATGTCTACATGATGCATCCCAGAGAAAAATCAGTAGAATGGGTTAACCTGTAGACAAGGGGACCAAGAATGGTGGAGACAGAGCAAACATGGGCTGCATTGTAATTGCCAGGCCAGCCTTCAGAGGAAGTGTCCTGATTTAACTTACCCTTCAAGTTAGGAGGCTACATTGCCTCACATTTCTGCTAGCTCTCTAATGCCCTTCCCCCTTTCTCCGCTAACTATTATCCGTGCTCCTATAATGGTTTTTCTGCACCTGCAGGTTGGACCATGCACATTCAGTCCCACAATGGAGCAGCCACATTATTCCTAAACTAACTGCAGTTTAATTTCATGTTGCAGATACACCAGCATTCTGCATCAGCAGTGCTGCCAACAAGAATTATTTACACAAAGCAGCAATAATTTAGAAAGCAAGCCAGACAGCTAACACTGTGTATCTTATGGTGGCATCCAAACTGTAACAAAGACATCATCCATCTATCCTCGCAGTATCCCCAAGAGATAACATCTGCCTGCTCCACGCAGCTTTCTGCCCGCATGCCTTTGGTGCTACAGATGCCCCTTTCTTGCCACATTCACACTTTTCTCAAATGACCTCTAGTTTCAGAAAATGAATAAAGTTTCCTCTTTCCTACCCTGGACTACTAAGCAGATTAATATTAACCAAAGTCTGAAGGGAAAGTGTCTCCAGCAAGAGCCAGCCAGAACAGTGCTGGTGACCACAGACCAGACGCCACACTTCAAGTGAGGTTCTGGGCAAATACAAAGATCTGTTGGGCAAAACCAAAAGCTCTTCACAGTAATGTGACTCCTAACAAAAGTCTCACATGGAAGAGTATCTCAAGCCAAGAGAGGATTTCACCCTAGATGGTGGCACACCAGGAGAGCTGCTGGGTTTACCCAACACCAAGGAGCTTGGGCTGAGATGCACAGATCTTCACAAGGTGGACACAAAGCATCTCCTTCACTCTTCTACAGCAGCGACCAGCAGGGCTTGCGCACACACAAGCAAACGCCTTCATTCTGCACTGGCATCGGTACAACAGATGTCTTGGAAGCGATCGCTGAGGAAAATGAAAACTGAGTTTTCACGCCCACTGAATCCTTGCCCTTTCATCCGGGAACGCTGACAGGACTGCGCTGCAGTACCCGATACATTCGCAATATTGCCCATCAGGGACCGGACTGAAACCACAAAGCGATTTCCAGCAGACAACATAATAGCTGTCAGATGGTCATAATTTCGTTAATTTAGCATAATCGAGATAGCCAGTTAAGCAGGGATCATTCTCCACCAGCAACCCCTTAAGCCAGTGGCAGCGGTTTTCAGAAGAAAAGTAGCTCAACTTACGCTTCAGCTGGTGTTTCTGGAATTACTTCAATAACGTAGGCCCCAGAGACAACATCAGGAAAGTCTTTATGGCGATCCTTCAGCTCTCTAGCTTTGCTGGAAAACGAAAAAAAAAATAGCAACAAAAATATTTTGGCAAGATGGGAAAAAAACACGCATTTTTGCTTAGTTAACTCACTTAACATTTACTAGCTGAGGTATTTTACACATGTTGATGCGACACTTCACAATTCATATTAACCCTTGCACGTATTTCAAGAATTATTACACTTTTTGCATGCTTTTTAATGCCTATTTCTGATAAATACAACCATTTCAATAGATACAGAGGATCAGAGCTAAAACATTTCAAAACTTGGTCATTACTCTAGATCCTGAACACCTAAAAAATCCCAAAACCCTTCAGATTTCAATGCTTTTTGATACCTCCGATCTTTCACATGTGAAAACTTCTGGGTGTTTCTACGGGACATAGAAAAACTCATCTGCTCATGAGTTTTTCCTGGTTGGAGGGTGAATAAGCAAGTCCACACAAAACCTTCATTTTACATTAACTGAATTCTTCATTGGAAATAATTTTATAGAAAGAGAAATATGCATGTAGCTGCTGTAATACTTGAAAACATTCCACCCTGTTTCCTCCTTGAGTCTTGTGACAGCACAGGACAGATGGCAACTACCCTAATAGACCCCCCCCGGACAAACTGACAATCACTAATTATTCTCTGCTGAAGCATTAAGGAAAAGAAAAAGCCAAGGAGTTGTTTGAAAGGTGAGGAACCTCTGCTTTTACTTACCTAGGAGTTAGAGACATCATTCGGATGCCAATGTACTTCTTTGTGGTTACAGCTTTTCCTACAAAGAGGAAAACAGGTCTTGATTAACTGCTCTCACCAAAGAGAGCCTCAATGGCTCTCGTCTTTCTGGTTTATCACTATTTCCATGTTTTTCCTTTTCCAAAGTGGTGAGATACGGTACCTTTAGCTTGTCTGTCATGAGATTCAGTTAGAAACTTTTTGATTTTGTCTGATGGGATAGCAAACGAGATCCCTGCTGTAACTTTTAATGTGTTAATTCCTATGACTTCACCATCCTGGAGAAATAACAAATTGTTATTAGCAAATGTGAAACATCATGAAGATAAATGGATGATTTCTTGCAAGCAATCACAAAGACGCATTCCATAGCTGGTTTTCAATCTTCTAAATGGTTTCTTTAAATCTAATTTGTATGAATCATCTATTAATAAAAAATTTTGGAAAACAGATGGTGCTATATTCCTGCTAGAAGAGGGATCAGAATTGGGCAGCTCTCCAGCTTGCAGCAGATGAACAGAATATTCCACAGCCAATTCTGATCTGTTTAGTTCAGCGGGCACCTTGCAAAGTGCGGCACCGACAGGTTCTGACCAAATATTTCCCACAAAATCAAATGCTTTTCCCAATAATGTGACTTCAAGAGGGAATTTCAGATTAAACCACTTTGCTGTCACTTGATGGTTCAAACACTTCTGAAATCTCAGCAGCTTCCTTCCCTGATGTATCCCACACAATATATCCCAGATAATATATCCCAGATAATAACTATCCAGCTATAATTTTTAAATGCAGGTTACTGCTGAAATTGCACTGTGAGTTGGGTGAAAAAAAATTGCCAAATCTCCAAGGAGGAAACTCTGAGTAGCTCTTTCTCCCAATTTATACCATCCCTTATTATGCTGCAACGTCAGCTCTGTGTTCTACAATATCAGCAAATAAACCACAATATGCTGATAAAAATATGTGGATTTTTTAATCCACTCTCAGTGCAATTAAAAATAAAGTAGATTTTGTTTTGAACCGTTAAGCTGAGTTTCAGTGTGTAAAACAAAGTTCCAGCTGCACGTTACACAGTGAGGGCAAACACCTCAACTTTAATATGTGCTATTTGCTTTTTTGCAAGGCATGGGCAAAAAAAAAAGCATTACAATTGCTCAAAACAATGCAAACTGTAAATACTTTAAATATTGAAATCTAAGTGTACCTTGTGATTTACCAGCATAAACACAGACAAGTGATTACTAAGAACCATGTGAATTTTGTGCAGTCATCCAGCTATCAAAAGCTCTGAATCATATTTCTGGTGTGGGATTTTGTTTGTTTGTGGGTTTGGCCAGGGGGTTTTGTTTTGGTTTTAAACTAAAAAGTTAGAAATACAAAATATGACACCAAACAAACTTAAAGAAACTCTTACCAGATTTACTAGGGGTCCTCCAGAGTTTCCATACTGAAAATAAACATATGGCAAGAACATGTTTTAATATCTACCTCTTAATGCATGGCAAGCAAAACATTAAAGGAATTTTTGAAATATTTCTGTTGTAATTTTTTCATTGTCTATTAATCATGTGCAATAGAACAGTCTTGACATCCAAACCCATTAACTACACTCCACATCGTCCCTTTTAGCTGAGCTTTGCAAACACTTCTTCCTTCTTCTTTTGCCAGAATAAGTTAAGAAAGCCAAGGTTTTTCCTTTGTTATAATAGCACCACACTAGCAGCTTAGAAGGTTTTAGGACAGTTCTGGGAGCTGCCAGTGAAGATTTCTTACAGGCAAACAGTAGAAGCACAAAAACTATTGTTTTGCCTTAGTGCAGAAACAGATTTGAATCCTTAAACTAAGCTTGGCTTCTTTTTAGAAAACATGGTGGATTTTGAGAAGATACTTATTCGCCAGGGATTATTGTCTCCTCCCTTGTAATCTGTAAGAATTTTGAAGTGAAGGCAGATATTGTACTTGGTGTGGTTCCTTGGGGGATTTTTAAACAACAATCAAGTGCTGCTGCACCACAGATGTCCGTATTTACACGGATAAAAGAAAAGCCAACTGTGCTTGCTGTTCTTAAGAACTGTATTTTCAAAGCAACTATTCAAGGAATATAAGAGGAGACAGGGATGAGGTTCAGAGCGGGACCTACGTTGATGATGGCGTCGGTCTGAATATAGTCCATGTCGGAATTGCGGAGCCCCAGCTCCTTCCCGCCACGTTGAGTGGTGCTGACGATCCCTGTGGTCACCGTGTTTTGAAGGGAGAACGGACTTCCAATGGCCACCACAAACTCTCCTGGCCTCAGGTCTGCGGATTGGCCAAGCAGAAGAACTGGCAATTTACCCTACAAACAAAAAATGTTAAAAAATCAGATGTTGTTAAGACAATACTACATCAGCAAAACAATTTCTGCAGAAACATGAATACATTAACAAAACAGAGGGAGAAAATGAGGTTTTATCGCTTGGGGATTTTGCTCGCTCTGTTTGCTTTGAGTATTTCCTGTGGTTCTGTACAGAAACATCTCAATGAACTTCTGCTCTAAAGAGTGGGCTCTGTAGACTGTAGGAGTTCTTTTTCCGCAACAGGTACCCATTAAATCAAAAACAGTTAAAAGACCAAAGGAATATTTATGCTCTGATGTACAAAGCAAACATCTGATGATAATAGGAATGAGTTGTTTCCAACGGCTTCTTGAAATAATTAGCCAACAGCTGCTGAAATAATATATTAAGACTAAACACCAAATTCATGAAATCAACAGCCGAAGCGTATCAAACATATGTACAGTTAAAAGCATTTTATATTCTCATAAGACACCAGCTAATGTTTAATCTTTTTTCCCAAGAGTATCTCTTCTAAATTATTATATTGCCTCCTACATACTCTGATGTTTTCTGAAGATGTTAAGATTTAAAGACTTTAAGGGATTTTTCTGTTATGACAGTAGGAGATACCATCATATTTTCCTTTAAAGATCTTATCTCCATACATATATTAACTATCTTCAATAAAGACATTCCCACTAAGACACAAAACATTTTAAAATCCAGCATCAATAGATGCAAGTTGCGTATAGAATGCAGCATCAAATTCTGCAATTTACAGCAATTAAAAAAAAGGGGAGAGGAGGCTGGATCCACACACATTTGCCCAGGCAATGGATCAAGGGAACCGAGTCTGGTTTCTCCAGGACAAGTTGTATCTGCACAGGAACTGAACTGGCTGGATCACAGATGATTCCAACGGGACCAATAACCCCCCACAGCAATCAGAAAACAGCTGGGAAGCTCTTCAGGCCTCCTACTCCCCAGGTGGTTAAGAATGATGTTCTGAAACAGATCATATTTCTAATAAATATTTTGCTTTATTTATCACCTGCGTGTAAAATACACATTGAGCACCATTCTCTTTTTCTTCGCGTTTTCAAAAATCAGCCTTTACCCTTTCGGTGATGTGACATCATTTTTAATCTTTTCATATGTTTAATCTGTTCTCCAAATGACCCTCCCCAGGTATTTAACTACATATTTAATCATGCCACTAGGCTGTTTCTATTAGCATCAATGGACCTGGACATGTATACATTTTGACATAAGGATTTGAAGGATTAGGAGGTTGCTGAACCTGAAATCAAAACAGAAGTCTGAAGGGATGCAGCTTTTGTTTGGCAAATCTGACTTGAACATAACTTTCCTCTAAGCTCACCCCACTTCAAAATTCTTTTGCTCAACGCACCTGGCCCCAAAGGGAAAAAGGCATTAATATAAACTTTAAGAACAGGCCAGTGACTCTAGATGTAGAAGCCCACCTAGAGATTAATTTAAAGCAATTTCCAAGGAGTGGATAACAGTCACTTTCTTGAAAAACAAGGTACATTCAAGGTATTCTTGAGCTGCCTACCTAAAATAAAGGTACACATTGGCTTAATACTTCTTGTAGTTAATTCCTTCTGGAAAACTTGTGAAAGTGCCTTTTTCATCCAGTACGTGTTCCAAAGCACACAGATTTATGCGCCTATACTTGATGGGATTATAAAGCTATATACTCTGTCCCCAAGTAGCAAAGAAATAAGACAATATTTAGTATGCCCTAAATTATTTGTAGAAATTCTGGAGTGATAATTTTGTTTCAGAAGTTAACAGAAGCTGGATCATTACTAAATTTTGTCAAAAAGTGAAGATATTAAATGTTTAAATTTGAAATTAAGGGCTAGCCCTTTAGGGGTCTTTTACCACCAACCTGTATTGATAAGTCTATCCCCTAAGTTTTAGGGACAAAAATCCACTAATATATATTAACCCAAATGCCTATCACTTTGTATTTTTCATCTACAGTTTACTTTAAATGTCCTAGCAGACACACCATGTCTGTAAAGTAAAATTGAAAGAGATCAGTCATCACTATATGCTGCTGCAAATACAGAAGTTATGGTTTCAATATTTCACAAGCCTGGTCCTGTGTATCCTTTGTAACAATTCCGCCAGCAAAACTTTACACGGATGAACAGATTGTTTCAATAAAACTCATTGCCAAATCCCAGACGGGATAAGATGCTCTATGGAAACTTATACTTCAGGCTCCAGACAGTAAGAAAATAATTAACCAACTGCTTGTTAAACAGAATCTGTTGGAAGAGCAACAGAACACGCAACACAGTAAAAAAGCTTTCCCTTTCTAATTATCTTTCAGAGGAAAGTTTTCACAACCAGCAACATGCTACTATTAAATAATAATTATTGGTGGTCCCCATCAGTGCCACAGCCATAGATAAACCCAACCGCAGCTGTGGTTTAATTCTGAGGAGGACTCAAGGGCGATACCCATTTTCCCCATCATGTTTGCAGGGCGAAAGATGAGTAACGACATCCCGAGCAGTTTGGAACCTCGGAGCACAGCTCTGGCTCCCAGGGACCTCTCTGGTTCCGCGGGGACCGGGCAGCTCCGATGAGCTGAGCTGAGAAACACGCGGCGTACGCAACACAAACAGCCCCATCTGGGTATTGTTTGGAGAGAGGGAGCACCCTGGCCCTTCCTTCTCTCACCAGATGCTATGGAGCTGACGTAGCACGTGTTTTCAAGATGTCGTTGGTCAAGAAGAGCATCTCTTTTTGGCACTGCTTATTCAAAAAAAAGAAGCAAAAAAAGCCCAACCAACACAAAAAGTGGCTTTTGTTTGTATCTCAGTGCACTGAAAATTAATGCTTTATAAAGAGGGCATTTAGCAGCAAACGAAACATAGACAAGCAAAAGAAAACAGAAATAATATTTTTCATTAATAGAAAAAAAAAAAGACTGGTCAAGTACAAAGCTGAAGATTCATACAGCGTTCCAGAGTTCTAAAAACAGTCACGGAGCCAAAATCGCATTTGGCAGCAGAAAGAAAAAACATGAACAATCTCTGACTAATACAATTACTTTTGATTGTGCTGAGTTTTCAAGCCCATGCCTATACTGGCCAGGCTTCGGTTCAAAGTGCAACGCTGTATGGATTGGCTGTGGGTCACCCGTGTGATCCAACACGCCTTTTGGAGTCTGGCTAACCTCTCCTTTGCTGGGAACAAAAATCAATTGCAAAAAATCGCTTTGCTCTGCACATATTATGAAACACAGCTTTGCAAAATGCGTCCTCTGTGCAGTGCGTTTCTAGGAGAGCTGTAGCCTTATGTAAAAATACACTACCTCAAGATAAATACAAATGTAACTAATGCATTTGATTTGTCATATTCTGTTAACCAAGATAATAAATTTTTACCTGTTCCATAGCCCTACACCATGGGGAGGGGATGGGAGGACACAGGTATGTACCACCCGTCAAGAACTAGGAGGATGCTGAACGCAGTTGAAAAAGGCCTCCAAGGTCTGGGAGTCGACATGGCAAATGAAATTCCATGGGGTTTGTGTACTCTGCCTTATGAGGAAAGGCTGAGGGAGAGTCTCTTTAGCTTGGAGAAGGGGAGACTGAGGGGCAACCTCATTAATGTTACAAATATATAAAGGGTGAGTGTCAGGAGGATGGAGCCAGGCTCTTCTCGGTGACAACCAATGATAGGACAAGGGGTAATGGGTTCAAACTGGAACACAAGAGGTTCCACTTAAACATGAGAAGAAACTTCTTCTCAGTGAGGGTGGCAGAGCCTGGCCCAGGCTGCCCAGGGGTGTTGTGGAGTCTCCTTCTCTGCAGACATTCCAACGCGCCTGGACACCTTCCTGTGTAACCTCATCTGGGTGTTCAGGCTCCATAGAGGGGATTGCACTGGATGAGCTTTCCAGGTCCCTTCCAATCCCTGACATTCTGTGATTCTGTGATACTCAAAATGCCATTCCTTGTTATTTCGCAGTGTGGTGCACGGAGCACCAACAGCACTGCGTGTAAATACTCTCGTTAGTACCTCTACAATGCCATGAAGAGTATGATGGATATATGTGCTGCAGTGGCTTTAAACTTGGGGTTTCTCTCTGAAAAAAAGGCTTAAAAATAGCATTGCCACATTCAGAACTAAACTTCCCATTAGCAAACCCCCTCAAGTATTTATTTAAATTGTAGAGGTGGGTTTGAAGCGAAGTCAGTAGAAAAACAGTCAACATCCCAGGGTATCAAGTGATTGATGGGGAACTACATCCTTCTACAGTGCATGAGAAGAGCATTGGAAATGCAGGGCAAACACTTCCAGCAGTGACTATAACCAGAATCTTATCAGAATACCCTGCCTGTGCCCTCACACGCATCTGCTGGCAAGCTCTTGCCTAGGATGTTAAGCCAGTTCTTATAAACCAAGTTTAAAATGCATGGGGCTAGGGCCCTTAATAACTATAATTAATAAACGAGCACTCTTCAATTTTTACATAACAACTGATGGTCATCAGGCTGACGTAACTACTGTTATAACTCGTGATTCTGTCTGTTTAACTATAGATTTGCCATGGCAGTTAATTAAAATCCCAGACAAACGAGGATGCCTTGCAGCACAATGGACAGGGAGCCAGAAACACCCAGCACCTAAACCCAGTGTTCCCAGTGACTCACTGCATGACCTTGGGCAACACATTAACACATCTTTTCTTTCCCTCCTCCCTCCTTTTTGCATTTGATGAAGCCTCGGGGCCCTGCTGGGATCTGTGTTTACTCAATAAAACAAATCTGCAAGCGGGCATTCTGCAAGTACACAGAAATAGGACTAAACATGCAAAACCATAAGTGGCACATGACTCACTGTTTACACCCAGCCAGAGAGGGAGCCATTAATTAGTGTTAATATTTTAAGCCTTTCTCATCCCAAAGGGCTTCAGACATTTCTATACATGGATTTGACTCAAACCTTAGATAAACATAACTCCCACAAAATGGAGAGCCGCACACCACCACAAGGAATGGCTTCACCCAAAGATAAGACACAGCGATCGTGGCACGAGACATTAGGACAAGTCTAGAACAGCACCATCAGCCAGGAGCCAGATGTTCACCTGAGGTACATTAGCAACATAGCTCCAGTCAGGTAAAATAAGCAGAGCTTTGACAAATCAGCTCTGGAGCTAAAAGAGGAGGCAGCACATCACCACCACCAGAGGAATAAAAACCAATAGACTAATGGTCATAACCAGTAGGTGTTTCAGCTGGACCTTTTTTATCCATTAAATAAGTGAATCTGCCTGTATGTCGGCACAGAAAGCAAGTAAATCCCTTCTCTGCTCTGTAATCCCATTCATTTGTGGAAGGAAGACCATCAATCTGCAGGAAGGAGTTCAATAAACCAACGAAGAGGAGACAAATGTTGGGAGTTCAGTTTGTGTTACATGGTGACAAATTTCCTTCATGCTTTTTATTTTTAGGTGGAAAAGAAACACATGTTTGTATGGTACGCTAATTCAGCTGTAAGTAACTTTGGCAAAATGTGTAACTTCCCTGGGAATCACATTTCTGTTCTCATTAATGGAACTATTTAACTCTCAGAATATGTTATGGCAGAACAAAAACTCAGGCCGTTAGCATATAAAAATGCAGTGTATCATCGACAATCTAGAAACTGCTTGACAATATGCCAAAGAAAATGGAAAACCCAAGTTAAATGCATTACAAGCCTCCAAAAGTATTTCATCTATAGTTAGAAAAACAACACTGAGTCTCATTATCTAAATATGGAGCATGGGAAGCTTGCAGAACAAAATAAAACAGCATGAAGCGTTGTTTTGCTGTGTCACCAGGATTTGAATTATCTGGCAAGACATCACTGTTCTCCTTTAAAATCAAATACTGTGGTGCTGGCAGACCCACCATGGAGGTGTGTGGACATTTTGCTTCCTGGGGAGCTGGACCAGCACATCATCCCCAGAGCAAGAGCTATGAGGAGCCAAAGATGGCAGGAAAACACTGCTGCCTAAACCCATGAGTAAACAGGAGTGAACAGCTGAGATTCTTACAAGCTATTTCATTTCTACAGGTCTTGAAGACTTCTGGAAGCAATATGTGGGTTTCCTCAGGCTCTCGAGGGGAAGCAATAATATCCAGCGACATATTTCAAAGTAAAAGAGCATTTTAGAAAAGTCATATCTGGCATTCAAGGAGTTTGTTGTTTTTTTTTTCAAAATGCAGGCTATTAAAATATTGATACATAAACAGGAAAGTTTGCTTTCCCGCTTCCTCCAGTTTGTACACACAAGGGGAAAAAAGCAAATCCCCTCCAACCGCAAAGATACAGACACTGCATTGCCTCACGAAACCACCAAAGGATGACGGCAGAAGATCTTGTTGATTTACAAGTGTCAAACTAAGTGGTTATTAGGAAGATGCAGGAAAAATCGTAAGCAAAAGGGCTGAAATACCACCACAAATTAGAGACTGGTCATAAACCCACTACAGCTGTATCACTGAGATGCCAAATCCTGCCTGGGATACAGAAGCCAGTAACTGGTCACATCGAGGAACCCTGGCATGTTTTCCATGACACAGGCGCTATTTCAGAGTCAGTGACGTGTTTCATGGCTGATTTTTAAGCATATATATATATATATATATATATGTATATATTCCTCAGTATGAAGCCATTCACTGTTCTCACCCCTTCTGTACTCGCTGCCAAACCACAGGGACCTGCTCAGAGATAATTTCTGCAGGGTAGATGCTGATTTCCAGGGGTGACCCTTTGTCTCCAGGCAAAAGCCACCTCCGCCTTCCCCTATTTTGGTTTAGGACACAAGGCTCTTTTATAACTCTGTCCGCAATTAACCTTGTCATTGTCCATTAAACCACCCTAAAATTGTCTTCCCACCTCCTGGTGCTTACAGTTTGCTTCAGCTGTGTCACACATTCTCATTTAACCAGGTAGTTATTGGTCTGGAGATAAATTTCACAATCAAGCTCTGCCACCTCAAAAAGCACCTGCTCGCTTTGGAAGGTCGTGCAATATTGTTGATGGATTATTAGGCTCACTGCAATTTCACATATGCAGGATGGATTATTTTCACAGCCTCTACCTATGCTACCAAAGATCAACTTTTTCGAGGGAAGTTTATAATTTTTACATGTTCACATCCAAATTGTCCGCAACCGTGCTCTTTCTTTCTAGTATTGCCATCTCTTCAAAGCTGTTTGCATTTGGAAGGATAGTTATATTGCATTCGTGTTTACCACTATTTACTCCAATCTTATTTCCCACTTTCAATGCTTCAGCAAAATGTTGTGTCTCGCCACAGACACAAGAAATACATTTTATTTCATAAAATGAAAATAAAAAAATCAGCATATTTTAGGGCTGGAAAAACAACTCCAAAATTTCTGTTCCTCGTTGACTGCAGGATGTTTTTCCCCTGGAGAAGAATTTAATCAGGGAAATGGTTCATCCTTGCTGGTGCCCAGATTTTACCACCCTCTTTCATTTCCTATCGCACTCAGCAAAGCTGAATTAGCTCTAGTAACGTCTTTGGCCAGATGTTCACACCTTGAAGAAAAACAGCATGCAGGCTGCTGCAAAATCTTAACAGGTTTAGGAAAAACAGCTGACAGACTAAACTGATACTTCAAGCCCAGCTCTGTTCCTCACCACAGAGGCACGTTTTTCATCCTTCAGATCCTGCCTTAACACGCCACATGAACACAGAGGAAAAAGAATTCTGCATCTTTGATGTCACCTTCAAATCATTTAATCGAAAGGAATTTAACCTCTTACTACAGAAGCATCCTTAGGGCTGGATTTCATGTCATATCCAGATTTTCAAAGGGTTATTTGTACCATCGCATTGACTTCTTTAGTCATTAAATACCTTTCAACTTCAACAAATTATTACCTCTGGTTTTAAAAAGCTTATGAATCTGAATGATTGCAAGGCAAAAAGGAAAGCTCAAACACTGAACTTGAATGGACATATTAAAATGTCCCATTAAATTTCAGTCTGAAAATCAACTTCTCAACTCATCGCATTTCCATTTTACCTTTTGTGAACACTTAAAATTGTATGTTCCTAATTCTTTGAGTGCAAAGCATTGTCTGCCCTACAATCAGAGGTGCCTCAGACCTCACCATGGATTGGGATCTCCCAGTGCCATGTCACTAGATCTGGCTGGAAAAACAGTCTCTCATCCAAGAAAAAAAAACAAGTGATACAAGAATTTTTCCCCAAGTCTCCTCAAAGTTACCCCGAGATGCAACAGCTGGGGGCCATGGGGGAACAACAGACAACGTACTGGATTGTACAACACATAAGACACAAGGGTATGCCAGACCCAAATTCATAACCATATTCTACCTAATTTAGAGTAAGGTGTGAACTTTGATCTGCTACCCAGACGATGTGCTAAGCTGATATTACATGAGGAAGACAGCGGGGACCTGCTTGTCACCTTCTGCAAGAGCGTCCAGGCACTGAGAAACTTCCCCAGGTTTCATTAAAACCAACCACTTTTCTCATAAACAACTGCATATTAAGGGGTCAATCCCTCCCTTCTCCACCCGCAAAAAGTAAAATGTAGCTAACTTGGCTCTAGACAGCTCTAAGACAAAAGGTTTCCTGCCTTGAGGAATTTGCAAATACATACAAATTAATTAAGTTGTGATGCTGATGTGCTGTTTGCAAAACAAGGTCTCAGCCACATTCAACAATTAAACTGATGGAAGAAGAAGAGATGATTATCATTTAATTACACAGCAGTAATTTTTGCCATCTTGCAAGTCATAACTAGAATCGCCAATTCCAGTCCTGTTTGGCAGTGATTTCCACTACAGGCAGTTCATCTGGCTGCATTCAGTTTTTTTCCAAGCTTCTTCCAGTCTTCCAGGTTCTCCCTTCCCGCAAGCAGCTCAGCAGGCAAATTTTGGAGCCATTTCTTTAGGGTATCAAATAACACAAAACTCTGTGTCTGCTCTTCCCCTAAGTCCTCAAAACGATCTGTTGCATCAGTTCAATGTCTCATCTCTTTGACTCACCAGCTTCTCTCTTCTCTGAAGCTCCTTCTTACTGCTTGAAGTCCTCTCCTCACTACCATTTTCTGGTCTACTTTTCCCACCACGTTGTGCTTCCAATTTTAAATCACTTTTCCAGCTGCCAGTTCCTGCCATATCCTACTCAGTGTAATGCTGCCAAGTTCTCATGCTGGGGATCTTTCTCTTACTGCAAATCTGCTTTTGCTTATTTTAATATAAACACGAGAAAATAAGTGATTGGTAAATGTGTAAATAGGTTATCTCAGGAAAACAGAGGGGAAAAAACAAAAACAAAATGGCAAAACCAGTCTTGGTTTTGTTAAGGTTTTCTGCCATGATGCTGCTAAAAAGCTTTTAAATAAGAAAAAAGAATGAACTTTTAAATGACAAAGGTGGCAAGGGAGCAGCAGGAGCACTTCATGTCTTGGGTCATCCAAGAGTTCTGTATCAGACATTTGACTTAGTCATGAACCCTGGCACAAACCCGTTTGACCTCGCTGGGGAATAGGTCTGAACTAAAACAACACTGCGAGATCTACACATTTTTGAGTCATGTGTTTCAAATGAAACGTTCTTGCCTGTTAAACTTGGACGTCATTAACTGTCTAAACAAGGGAAACCAAGATGAGCAGCACTCCAAGCAATCACATGCGTCTAATTGCACCTACATCACATGGTATTTCGACACAATATTCCACATCCGCTGCGTGGTCGACGTGTGCAGAACTGCACGGCAGCTTTCCTGCTGGTGCAGAAGGCAGGATAACGCTGACAGATGTATGTTTGATATGGAAGATGACTGCGGATGGGAAGATGCATTCCCATTTGTTCTGAAAACCACTCACAGTGTAAAAGCATCTCTTCAAGCTGGCTTTAATTCGCACATTCAAGATGCTTCCTAGGACATTTTCCATTTTAGTATCCACTTCAGTGTGGTACAGCCCCTTCAGAGGGACAAACTCATCCCCTAAAAGCCATTTGTGACTTCAATATACACACACAAGAAAGATTAATACATCTCTTTACCAGCCACAAGGGAACACCCCCATTTTTTCTCAGGGGGTCAATATGTGTGTAAAACAACCAAATCATGCTATTGTTTTTTTATTTTGAGGATGCATACAAAAGTGCTATGAACTTGCTTGCACTGGAGTGAGAGGTGATAAAATGAACCACTGCCAACCACAAACGTGGCTTTTAAAAATGTGCATCCACCCAGCTCAGATATTCTCTGTGACTCAGACCACTAAACTACCAGCCTTTCCTTCAAATGTGAAAATATTTAGCAATAGCTTTTGGAAAGGAGGGCACTAAATTAAGAGGAAAATGTATCTCGCTTTAACGACTCACCTGAGCATCTATTTTAATAAGTGCAATATCAGCTTTTTCATCAACATCTTTAATTTTAGCTTCATATGTTTCACCGTTCTTCAGCTCCACCTTCACGCGGTTTTTGTTGGTGACGACATGGGCGTTTGTCACTATCAGCCCATCCTCTGAGACAATGAACCCTGAACCACTGGCAACAGGAATCTCCCTCTTGGAATAAGGAAGTCTAAAAGACACGGGAAATAAAGACTCAGTGCTGCAAAAAGTTGCGAGATCACAAATCACTCCAAATAACACAAGGCCAAAAAGTTTGGTGATTTTTAACACTTTAGGATATCTGCTGTTAATTAATATTATCAAGAAGATAATGCACATGCATTAGTTTAACTTTTTTTTTTTTCTTTTCCCCCAGGATTCTTAAATTATCTTTAATTCTTAAGCACAACAAATATTTATCACCTCAAAAAGCTCTTTGCTATTACACAGCATCAATCAATATTTCTGGCACAAAAAAAAATATAAAAACTGGCCATCTTGTTTACTTGCGATATAATTCAATGTGAACCACAGCAGGAGCTATCTTCTCCACCACATCTGCAATAAAGTTGTATTTGTGCCGCAGGCTGTTAGGATGTTCTTGGCCTGAAATAGAAACAGACAACATGTCATGAGTTCCTCAAGTGACAGGAGAAGGGTCATTGCGAAACACCTGAATTAAAAAAAGCTCCAAGTGGGTATCTTTATCTTTCCCCTTCCTTAAAAGCCATCTGCAGCACAACCCTTGGCCCCAGATTTCCCCTCTGGCTCTTCGCACAGAAGAGGCAACATGCTTTAGCATTTAGATAAACGGATCCATGAAACCTTCTTGTTTGCAGCACACGCCATCGCGCCATGGGGCAGCCGATCTGCTGCTCCAAGCGGGGCTGTAGCCACAGATCCTGTGTCCCCCCAGCCCCGGTTCAGCACGTCCCACCCCAGCAGCTCCCAGGGATGAGGCGCTGGGTCAGAGTTTGGTCCATGTCTGCACCGCCCCGCTCTTCCTTTTGTCAAAGGCATCTTGTACTTAGATGCCTCCAATACTGCTCTCACCTCTTTTCTATTCTGGATGGTCTATTTAGCTTGTACGGTCTTCTCCAAACAAACAGGCTCTGTTCCTCTGCCAAAATACTCCTGCCCAGTGATTCTTGGATTCTTGCTGCTGCATTTGTAGAATGCCGAGGATAACGAGGCCCTGACCCCAGCTTAAGCCTCCAGCAGCTGCTGTGGAAGTTTAACTTGGGTATGATGTTTGTGCTGCCTCTCCCACCTGTGTCCCCACACAGCCCGAACCACCAGCCTCTGCCTGGCACCTAAATGTGGATGCACATTACATACGTTCTACACAACCATATTCAAGCCATCCTTTCCACTGTGAAGGCCTGTGGTCCATCAGCTCCACAGAGAAGTGGATCCCATGTGAGTTACTGAACCACCCTCAAGGCTACAAAATAGATACACACAGGAGAACAATGGGACCACAAAGCTTCACATTCCTGGGCAGTGCTGCAACACAAAAGCTCATGGTCACTGGGTATTCAAGAGAGGTCAGTGGGATTTTCAAAAGTAACTAAATACCAAACTCCCATTGTGGCCAACAGAAAACCTGTCTGCACCATCAGATGTCTAAAAACCTCTAGAAAAAGCTCACAACCCTGACACCGCTTCCCCTCCTCAGGGCCAAAGCTTTTTTCAAATTTGAAGCAACCAAGCAACTGAAAAACCCCAAAGAGTTATTTTGTATTTCCCTAGAGGCAAGAAACACCCTTCATTTTCACTAGTCTTCATTTTATGGAATCATTTTATCTAGTGCATCCATTTTGCATTATAAAGGCACAAGCCAAAACTGCAGTTGACTTTCCGATGAGTATTAATGTGCTGTGCTGCTCCATCCTTGCCATTTGGTTTCTAAATCTATCCAAAGATTAAAGCCGTAAGCAGCTTGTGGATGATGTAAGTGCCTGTGATGGTGTAACAGGACATATTATTTGCAGAATTGTAGAAGGAGACACAGGACTATGCTATAAAATCATCCCAATACTTGAATGACCTTTGTTATCTGAAAATCAGACTGAAAATACATGCAAATTTTTAAATACATACTGGAGGCAAAAACCCATGGCAAGAGATTCAGAGGAATGGTTCGGGAACAAAACATTGCTGGTTTTTATGCTAACCAGATACTGGTTTGACTAGGGGTCAAAGACAGGTTTCAGGTGACTCAGCAATGCCAACTAGCAAATGCTGCCCTCATGAGCTGGGTGGATGCTCAACCCAAAGCCTAACTGATCAGTTAAGAACAGGTTTTTCCCATTTATACCCAGTTAATGCAATCAGTCATGAACAGCAGCCACAGAAGTAGCCACGTAATCTGCTATGCAGTTTCAGATCACAGTTGGGAGACGTTAATTTGCTTTATGAAGCAGGAATGTTGGGCAGGAAACCTGTATCTTCAACCTACTGTTTTCCCCAAAAGCACTCTGTGCTTTGCCCAACTTGCACATAAACTGTTTTCCTTGGACTTTTACACCAGAAGGGCATAAGGGGCTTGCTGAGTGACAAACATCAATTTATGAAAGGGTTTGTGTTCATTTCATTAGAAATATCCAGTATCAAATGAACCGCATCATCGCTATAAAGCTGATAACTACAATGGAAATGTTTTGGAAAACTGATAGGAGGACAATAACTGTAGTTTGGAAGTATTAATTCATATTAAATAGAAGCTTTGACAGATTATCAGACTGGATTAACATGATGTTGGGATACAGCGCCACAGGGCACTACTGTATCCATCAATATGCTTTTTGATCCCTGCCTCTAAAACGATTTAATCTCAGCTACAATGTTGTAGACATTCAAAGGTCACATCCTGCCCTTGAAAATGTGAACTCCTACGGGTGAGGGAGCTGCTCAGGAAACACACAGCTTTTTCATGCCATTAAACTTTTTTTTTTTTTTGCATTTAGCTATTCAAGAAGAGAAAGGGTGTCTAAGCTGTACATGGTAAGACTACTAATGCTTCATCTCAGTTGCCTTCACTTTGAGTCGGAGGCTACCGATGCCAAGACCTCACAAGCGACAGTATTTTGTGTATAATCCGCCTCCTTGTGCGGTCTCAAACAAAGCTGCACACTTAAAAGGTCAAAATTTCATACTGTGAAAAAGTTAGATAATAAATACTGATTCATGGCACACTGACCTAAAAAGCTTACGACAGCTTGCCACTCCTGCCTATTGCTTATGTATTAGGAATTCTTGCATTGTGTAACGCGAGTTTTGCAACAGCTCTTGAAAAACTGCCCACTTAAATAGAAAACATACCTTTTTAAAGCAAGTAAACAGAAGCCAAAGTATCATTCAGATTAATTAATTGATGAACACTAATAAAGTAATCATATCAACCAGTCTTTATGACAATGTGACAACATAAAATCTGAAGACTATAGTAAAAGTATTATGTTGAAAATTTCTTCTATCACTATGAAAAAAGTACCCTTGGGGGGTGAAAAATGAAACCAAAATGGACATATGTACATGCATACCACATACCCATTATATACACACTTAATGTTCACCATAGCTAATTGCTCTTTGGGATTACTGAGCAATGCACATGGGAGCCAAGCACTTATCTTTCCTATATGCAACCACCACCATGTAAGATCTTATCTGAGATCTGAATTGCCATTTCTCAACTGCCAGACAGTAGTTTCCGGTTATCACCAGCCACTGTAGAAGTGAAATTCAGAACTTCTCAGGAGACACTTTCCTATTCTTTCCTACCTCACATTTTCCAGTTCAGAGTCTTAGCAGAAAACACAGTTTTAAGAGTGGAATGGGTAGCATGCAACATCCTCCAGGTTTTCAGGTTTAAAGAGCTGGACACTCTGTGGTGGTTCAGTGGACTGTGCTTGACCACTAAGCAATAAAAAAGCAATAGCTTAAAGTTTTGATTGATATCATTTTGACTATTTAACCCTCACTGCCTGTGTATCCTCATACTTACATCCAACCACGGTATCCATCCTGACTTATGGGTACACAAGCAGGTGGGTAACTGTTGAATCCCATACTTAAACTGGTCACCAAAATGTACATTTCTCCATTAAAAACTGTTTCTTCAGTATAACTGGTGTTGAAATCATGCAAATAAAGATTCCCCAATTTTCTGGCCTCATTATTTTTTTTTTTGACATCTTTCTGGAGCTTTGTTCTTAATAGAGTCTTATTGTGTTTTGATTTTGTGTTTGGAGTTGTAGTTTTTTTGTTGGAATCTTTTTAAACATTGAGAGGTGAGCTTGTCTAAAGCTCCAGTGACTAAAACCTTCAAGCTTTGATGTTCAGATCTTTGCAGACTGTCCCTCTTTCTATTTATATGCGGCAATTATTTGTGTTTTGTAATGTTTTTATTGAACTATTGCACAACGACCTAAATGCCCATGAGCATGGTTCAGAAACCTTTATTAATGACATTATGAAGATGATTGTTGTGAATTCAGGTAACGATCAAAAACTGACTAAAAAAAACCCAACATAAATAGGTTACAGCATGAAAAATTCCCAAGGCAACTATTTCTCTAAGGACTTCAAAGGTGTGCTGGCTGTCAGCCCTCGAATGAGAAGGAAAATCTCTGCCAATTGGCATTAACAGGGCTGATATCAGTAAACAAATTGCTAGGAGACAAGAGAGAATACCAGGGCATGCAAAAAAGCACACCCGGCTGTAAACAACTGAAATAATCTGGTTTCATAAAGATGAGCCAAAAAAGAGTATTAAGATCTAGGTTCTGATTGGGTCGTTGCTCAAAGTGGCATTGATGCTTTAATGCTCTCAACTCATCTGTGCTGCTTTTGGTGAGACTTTGAGTTAAACTTATGAGATTTCTATCTCCAAAGCATCCCTTGAGAGGAACCTCTCCCCATCCGTTGTGAGAGATGTGTCTGCTGTTCTGGAAGGTCTTCTCTCAGCACAGATCCACCTCTCATAGGAGCAGCTCTTCACACAAACCTTTAGGCACAGCTCAGGCAAAAATGGATCATTTTCCTCAACCAGCTTTCATGTGTTTTCCCCCTTTCAGTCAAGGGGGTTCTGCTCTGAGCCATCACGACCAGCTCAGCTCACTGCCCATTCTCGTCTCCTTCCCCATTGCATCCTCAACACTCCCATGTCTCCTTTCCAATCTCTGAAGTCAGAACCAGCACATTTATCTAATTCAATGGGATGACTTTTTAGTCCAGACACAGGGAGGGGAAAAATGGCACACCCCAGCAAGTGTCTCCCACCCTCACTTTATGTGGCTACACCACATATCCTCATGTCTCAAGTCAGAAAACTCAGATTCAGTCTGGAATCAAACCTTTGATTTCTTTAAAAACAGCAGGAAAAATTCATTCCCATTAAGCTTAAAAAACCCCACAACTTCCCACGAAACAATAATCATCCAAGACAGCTGCTGCAACTATCAGTATTTGTAATGTTATAACTGTTAAAGAGGATGCTCATATGCAAATTGCAGGGAGGGGAGCTCCATCTCCAGGGTCATCATTAAAAATGCTTCATATTGGAAAAGTGCAATGCTCCTGTCCTGCCAGGGGAACCAAATTAAAATACCCTTTGTGTTTGGTTCATGTCTGTACCGTCCTCAGCCGGGAGAGCTGTTTTACCCCCATCCCATTCATCAGACTCTGTGTTACGATCTCAACTGGTGGGGTCCATGGTCTGTGAACATCAGGCTGCTGCCAGCAAAAGAAAACGGGACTCGGATACAGGGATCCATGGTTAATTTCTCTTTCCTGTTAACTCCGTAATGATCATAAGTGGTTCTACAAAATCCTCGCCCAGTAGCACAGAGTATGAGCAGAGTCACCACAACCTGAAGTTTGTGAGCTAATTAAATGTATTAAGCTACTCAGGTTGCCAAAAATAGGTGATTAATTGCTCCTGTATTCACTGCTTGCTTAATGTTATATTCAGATACACAATCCCTGGTGCACACGGGTCTGAAAGAACATCTTGGGTTTGGGTTTCTCTGCAGAACAAAACCAGAAGGGCTCAAACACTCACAAAACCTCTGGGCTGGCAGAATCGGTGACTACTAACACAAACCACAAGACCATAAAGTTGTACTTGGAGAAGTTCCACCCTCCCAAATAAAACTCCAGCCGCTGGTGTCTGTAGAAACCCCCAATTCGTGTCATATAGGAAAACGTTAAAACCTCTGACGCTACTATGGAAACTAAAACTCCAGCAGAAGTGCTGAGTTCACACTGAAAACAGTGGTATCAGCAAGGGCTGCTGGAGAGATGCGAGGAAAAAGTGACGTATGGGAATCTGCTGCCACGCTTTTAGTTTTAAATTACATAAAACTGCAAGCCTAAATATTCCACTTCCTATTCAAGGATAAATTGTGTAATACGCCAAAAAAGGCTACTACGCAATGAAAACACTACAAAAATAAGAAACAACATTCCACGTATCATAGACGATTTGCTAAAGAACAACTTTCAGATCAATGGAGGGAATTTTGAAAGGTCTGGACCACAGCACCTTACTAATGAAGCTACTATAACATCAGCTATTTTTTCCCCTGTGTAAGCCAAGGAAAAATAAAGACACTTAAATTACTTAAATTTAAACTGCTTAAACTCAGATTTCTGAGAATAAAATCTGTTTTACTGTGACATCCCTAAAAGCAAAAATATATTCATAGTGCTAAATAATGGAGAAATTTCAAACATTTTATTCTACCAAATAGTAAACTGCACAGATTTGGTATTCACTTATAATACTTCCTGCAGCAAGAATCACTGCAGGATTAAAGTGAGGATTTAAAGTAAAACTGCCTATTGGCATGAATGCAGACTTGAGAAGGGAAACATAAGTCCATTTTCATCATAATATTTAGATGATCAGTTCTTTCTTGGCGGCTTCTGTCACACGCAGAGATCTTGCAAGTAACAGGCTTTGAGATTTGTACTGAAACCGTTCATTTTAATAATCAATTTTAAACAAACCAAAAAAAAAGCTGCCAAGCTAAACAAAATAGGGAATCCATACAAAATCTGTTGAACAAAACAGCTCTCAAATTAATGATAACACAAAACATTCAGATCAGAGTGTGTAACATAACACTTTTGAGTAGGAAAATGAAGGTAAATAAATCGCACATTTTAATTTATATTCTCAAGAATAAAAGCTGACTTGATTGGCATCCTATTCCCAACTACTGGCCATAAATTCACTCTGATCAGGGTGAGCAATAAAGAGGTTCAGTTAATGAAAATGCAAATGTATGAATAAGCAAAGGTAGATATTGGTAACACATCGATGACCAGGCTACATGAAGGAAATTGCACATGCAGACTCTTTCATATCCATAAAACAAGGAAAGAAAATACTTGAAGATAACTAAATTGCAAAGCACACAGTCTCTAGAAAACTTGAGTCCAGCCTCGTTAGTCCAACTTGTTTCTTAGTATGAAACAAACCTTTTTGGCATTCAATGTTATTCGAGATTTTCTTGCAATTGAAAGAGGTCAGTGGGCAGTATCTTTGGGCAACATGCCCACAGCTTTCTTGTAGCAAGTTCCTATATAACGGCAGATATAAAACATTTTAGCCACATAGGAACTTTTCCTACCACTTGTCTACAAGGCAGAATAAGCAGTAAATTAATCAGATGAAGAGTATCTTCTGCTACAACTAGAATTGCTAGACAGATGTCAGATTGTTGGAACGTTGTGCAGAAGGAACACTCAGGGTTTGTACACCTTGGTCTAAGCTGTGCTACTCAGTCTCTGTGCAAGTTGTGAAGAGTAATTTAAATCCTCAGTGTCCTACATTTATATTTAAAATTGGCATAACCTGTATTTTATCTCACAGGAATAGTCTCGGGCTTCAGCAACCCTTGTAGAACCTCACAGGGAGAAAATACTTATCTAACAAGTCACAGAGATGCCAGAAATTCTTCTATAACCCAAATGCACTGGCTGCCCCTGCAAAAAGTCCATCTCACAAATATAGAAGTAGCGAGCAAAAGCGATGGACTTTCAAGCTGCTGAGGTTAAAAAGCGATTCGGCATAAGCAGGGAGGGCAGGAATCCAGAGTGGAGCGACAGCTCCATCTCACACAACAGGAAACTGCGATTCCTTCTGTAAACACCAGCGGTGAGGTGGGAAGAAACCCAACTTTTTCAATAAACAGCCAGGCTACAGCCCTGGGCTGGAGGAACGCGGCCCTGCCAGGAGAACACGCTGTTCCCGGAGCAGCATTGCCATATTAATACAATACAGAGCCCGGGCTCATCCGAGTTGACAAATTAATTGCAAATAAGCAGACAAAGATGCACGGCTCCAGGTGGCCGTGGCCTGCATGGGTACATCAGTCTGTCTGAGGGATGAGAAGGGATGAAGGGAAATGCTCAGACACTAAAAAAATGAAGGTGAAGAGCAATTCAGGACAAGTGGAAAGAGTGTTGAGCTCAAAAACATTAACAGTAGTCCTGCCTGAGCTGGAAACATTAAGAAATATAAGTCAGGTAGCTATAAAGAAGAGTCTGCCTGATTTCCTGCAGACAGATTAAAAGAATATTTCAGTCAACAGGTTAAAGCAGATGTGGTATTCTCTTCTCTGCAGAAAGCTGAAAATATAACAGATGAGTCAGGAAGAATTTCTCCTCTCCTTTTTTTTTTCCAGCCCTGCTCAGTTTCTGTCCCTTCCAACTCAGGTCATCACCCGCCTTTAACCCGACTCCCAGCTCTGCATATTGCAGAGAACCAGCAAAACAACCCCAAAACACCTATTAGGTAACAATGACGTGGTAATTCATATATCCTACATGTAACCAACAGCTGCTCGAGCTCAAAAATTCCTCCTAACATTATAAAACCATAAGGGTCCCATTTTAAGTACGTGAGAAACTTTTTCACACTGCATCTTTAGAAGAAATCCCTGCTTAAGAGAGACTTAGTTTCAACTTCCAGGAACCCTGGTATGAAGACACCAGGGAACAAAACCAAGTTCTTGTCTTAATGCTTTCTAAATGTTGGGGGTTTTTTTCTCTAACAAGAAACCTAAAAAGAGCCTATTAAGATGCAAAGCTAAAAAAAGCCTATTAAGATGATGTTTCTCTGCAGCTGGAGAAGGCACCGATTGTACCACTTGCTGCATCTCACACAGACATGATGTGCAGAAGGATCAAATCTATAGAAGAAACCTCAAAACAGTAATAAAACACAAACCCCTCCCTACTGGGGCTGTATGGCAAAAGACACAGAATACCTACATACCGAACTAATCCCAGCCCCTGGCAGGATTTTGTACACGTGTCTGAAGAATCACTCTGAGAACACCCAGATTTTAGCGTGGACATCAGCAATCAGTGAGTGTTCGGGAAATGAACCTGGATCATCGCAGACAGTGCTGCTGCCATCCTGTTAGAGAACTGCAGAGGAGGTGGCACTGCCACTGTCACACAGGGCCCTGCGCCACCACTTGGATGGTTTCTCCTTAAAAGAATAGCAGGTTTCTGTTTCACTCTCTTGAATACACATCCATACACTGCTCCTCTATCCAGAATTAACTATTTACATAGCGGCTTTTTGATCTTCACACCTATTCTGCTTTATTTTAAGGATCATCTCAATATTTTTCATATTTTATTTATAAGCAGTTTCTGCTTGCCCACTTTTACTGTCCAATTGCAAATGAAAACAAGTGTAAGCCAAGCTTTAAATATATAGACAGAGGTCTACATACAGATCTCCAATACAGAATGGGCAGACATACCAAACAGTGCATCGGTTGTGCTGGAAAAAAGGACTGAATCATCCCTTTAACACTTCAAAAGTTGAATATGAGATTCCTGGGGGGTTGTATTTATTTTGGGGGTGGGATAGTGGGAGGGGAGAGGCTTGTTCGGGTTTCTCTTGCTGATTAGTGCTTGGTCCACCCGCTTCTTTCCTTCTTCAAAACTACTTTCTGCAGATGCAGATCGACAGATCATCAATGCCATTTGCAGAACGAAGCCAAAACTGCAGTCTGCAAGTTTAAGAAACAGAGTAATGGAAAAGTAATGGAAAATGAAGCAGCAATGCTGGCAAGGGCCAGAAAAATGAGCAGGGACTCAGAAGAGCTCAGTTTGCTCTCAGCTCTGCTACTGGCTTTACTGGTTGACCTTGAGCAAAGCTCTTTATCTTCCCCTGCCCCAGATTTGTTATCTGTAAAACGGGGCAATGACATCAGGCTCTGCAAAAGCTTCTCCTAATGCTCTCCTATAGGTACTGCATCAAATTTAAGACCATCGGATAAATTTATGGGGGGTTATTAGATGTAATACACATTACTTAATCCATCAGTTGTTTGTGACGAAAAATATGCGCAAATCCAACTGCTCTCAGAAACATTAAGTTGTTTTTTAATTTGATGAGCTCTATCTCATCAACGTTTGTAGTAACAAGCCTGTAACGCTGGATATAGGAACTCTTCACTGCGTTCTCTATCTCCCACCTTATGAAGAGCAGGGAAATGGAAAGACTGAGAAACTTGATAGAATTAGATGGAAAAAAAATGATGGACACAGAACAAGGTTTGGTTAACACAGAAAAGTTTAACAGTGTGCCTACAGTGTAGTTATGCCATGACATCCAGCACAACCCCAGCACTTGAACATGTCATTGCCCGCAGAGTTAGCATGCAAAAATGCAGAGGCTGGTGATCTACTTACACGTTACACACATGTACGTATTCTTTTGTAGTCTATGTGCACATAAACACACATTTTTGTCTCCAGAAAAACTCCTGGCAGAGCACTCACAAGGAATTGCACAACCCAACTGGCTTCCAGCCTCCTGCTTCTTATCAGTGCACCAGGGTATCTGATATTAACCCAGAAATTCAAGAGCTACTCTGCCTGGCTGCCCAGTTCACCTTCAGCCACCAAAATACGGCAGCCAAAACCTTCTCTAGTCACTAAACTCTGAAATAAAATAACTAGTCACCTGTCTTACAAGTTTAAGATATTATAAGTCCCTTGTTAGCTATAGAGATGAGGTCAACATCTGCAGTTAACATGACATCAATGCAATACTTTGTAGCCCTTTGACATAGGTGGAGTTGAGACTTATTTTTTCGGTTGTAATCTTCTCTTTGAGGCAGGTGAACCAACTTGGGAATCACATTGACCTGTATGCAGAAGACATGCAGAGTCTTTTTCTACATCCTGAACACAGCTTCCAAAATAACACTGGATATTCACTTGGGCACAGTTACAAACACTGTGGGACTTAGTGCCAAGTCCAGCCAGGCATCCTAGAGGCCCCAGCAACTTATGGGAGCAAGGAATGACTTTATTTACAACAAAAGTTAAGTTTCACAGTACCCCAGTTTCTATTTTGAATGTTGCTTCCTTCACTCCAAGCACACGTAAATTCACATTTGAAAAATATTTTCCAGCTTCTCCTATTTCTCAGAGGGCAGAGTCTTTCCCTTAACTGCTCAGGATTCGCTGCCTCCATCGCATCCAAACTCTGCTTAATAAGACTCCAACTGCTTACTCATGGCTTTAAGTATTCCTGTCCAGTCCACAGGTACCTTTAAATTTCAAAGCCAAGAAGATGAAAGGGTTGAATCTTTCCTTGTTGCGAATCTGTATTTACCAACACGACTCTTTGAAGTCTAAAGACTACAGAATCACTGCTGGCTTTCCGGGACGGAAATCTAGATGTGGAGAGGGGAAAAGGTGAGCTACTTCAGACAAACCACTTCTTACAGTTCCCTCCTCTCAGAGCTGAACACTTGGCTTTGGAAACGCTTTTTAATCCCACACTTGGGAATTGGTTCTCTTCTGGAAATACGTTACTATTTATTTCCATTGCCTTCAGCTGCCTGTTCCCTTCCTCCTCCCCTTCTGCTGCTGCTGCAAAAGAGACTGAGGAAAGTCAGATAATGACTTTCAGACCACCCAAACACAGCAATCGAGGGAGATGAAGGCAGCTAATAAAATGGACAGCACTGGAGTGCTTATTCGAGCATCCAGTTCCTTCACGCCGGGTCCTCCCAGGTCATTTTTAATAAACCTGACACGTGCCAAGCAACCTGCAAAGCTCTCCCAGCATTTGTTCAGCAGGCCAACCACCATGTGCCTGCTATTATCTTTCAGAAAACAAGTTGAAAGCCAAGTTCATAACAACAATATCAACTTTCAATAAATATCTGGCTTTGTTTCTGGCATTCCCAGATTTCTCAGCTGAGTTTCCCTTCACTCCTGCAAGGCTCAGCCCATCAGCCCTGCCCGCGCTGCAGGCAAAGGAATTCAGGCAGATCCACCTACTGCTCTTTCCTATCCCCTGCTGCATAGATTTCATTCTTATGCTGCTTTTAAAGGACACAACAGTTAATGACAAATGGTTTATCGACTGCGAAAGTTATTTTCTTCTGCCAGATGAGTACACAGAGTCACTTGGATGCAATTTTGCCTGGTACATTTCAAAATATGAAGTTGGATGCTTTGCCAGAAACTGAGCGATGTATTTTGCCCCCTCCCTCTGCAACTATGAAATGATAATGCAATGAAAAGAAACAGCAAAACCCATATTTGTTAGTGATACACACCTTTCCAGAACAGAGAGGTACCCCTAAACTCACCTCCGCCTTCCCCCAGAGGAAGCAGTAATGACGTGTTCAATCTAAACCAGAAGAACGTGCATCAAACTGCAGAAATGACACCACAGGGCGAGCACGTCTGTGACGGAGAAGCACAAACTGCCTGTGACAGATGCCAAGAACTGCTGAGGTCACTGGGATACTGCATTAGACATAGTAAGTCTTACAAAAAAATGCAAAACCATAAAAATCTGGTTCAAAAAGGGGTAGAGGAAAGTTAGGAACTGAGAGTGACCATGAGGAACTTTCTTCTGACTCTGGGTCAAGGTGAAATCTGGGTTCATTTGTGTTTTATAGTGTGAAGAGCACAACATGGAGAGAAGGGCACTGTCCTGCAGCATCAGCTGGGAGAAGCAAAGAGGGGAAGGAAAACTGGTTGAAGTTGTGTGTCGAACATCTCAAGCCTTCCTCCCTTGGTCAGCAGGAGAGATTTAATTGAACCAAAAACATATTTGCAGAAGAGAAAGAAAACATCCTCCTAGCACAACGAACCTTAGAACACCGAGGTCTCATTGCCCTGACCTTGCTCCTGGCTGTGGAATGGTTTTTATGTGGTCATGGTTCATGCTCAGAAGACAGTCACCTTCTCTGTGCGCCTTTGTATGTTCATCGGGACCAACACATGCACCGAGCATCTCCCAGCACGTGCTTTGCAGGCCTGAACATCCTCTGCCAACATCACTCGTGTGTTTCATGCAAAGTGAAGATTTCTTTTGCAAGAGCTGCAGCTCAGCTGTCCTGATCCACAAACGACTTGCTGGTGCTGTGAGAGCTCATCCGTCAGCGCTTTTGGTATGAAAACCAGGGCTGGTTATGCCGCTCATGGCCACACTAAGGGATGGGACAGCAGGGAAGGGGACATGGCCCCAGATGGGGACACAGCACTGAGGAAAGGGGTTGAGAAGCCACCACACAGCACATCGCCCTGCTGTCACCTGCCTGTGACAGAGCTGAGCCCAGGCAGGGTGACCTCCAGCCCTGCTCCCATCCCACACACTCACTGCACCAGTTTAAACTGATGTGTTCCCCAGCTAAACCCACAGCTGGGCTTTCCCCTCGCTGCTCCTGGGGTTTCTCCAGATAGTCCCTGTTTTGTCCATGCCTAGAATAAGCTCTGAGCCTTGTGAAATTTTTCTCGAGCTTTTTAAGACTCAGGATTCCCATTTTGCATGGGAAAACATCCCCCTTGTGCATGCAGACCCAGAGCGACCTTCCCTTGCCCCTCCTGCATCCTCTCATAAACACACCCGGTATTTGAACAAATGCACCAAGAATCACTGAAGAACAAAAGCAGGACCGGGAGTGGACTGTAGTAGATGGAAACTGAATTTTTAAAAAAAGGGTTTATGCAATGTACACCATATTCTATTTAACCAATTACTAAAGTGATATGAAACTTAAAAACAACAAAAAAATGTTTTCCAAAAGCTTTCTCTACATCCCCATTCCCTCATTTCCCTGGGCCGCTGCACTGTATTCACCAAATTATTTATATAGATATGTTACTAGGGAAGTAAAAAACATTTTACGAAAGATGACGCCACCTCTAGGTAGCAAAAGCACTCCTGGAAATGAACTCACAATAAAGTAAAAACTTAACAACACTAAGGAGTCATATGTTAGATAAGGGCTTTTCAAAACAAGGGTTCGATTTGGCTCCATGCAGCAGCACTTTACAGCCTGCTCTCCATTTCTGTTCTTCTATTTTAGGTTCTTTACATATGAAAAAAGCTTTGCTTGCAGCAATGGCTGCTCTGGGCCAGGGTTAGACATGTGCTACTGGTCAGCTTCTCTGGTACCTTCCTTTTGTCCTTAGTGATAGAGAAAATAAGCATCGCTCCAACCAGAAGTGCAACAGGGCAAAACGATTGTCTGGACTGGACATGTCTCCTGCAGCAGAGTTTTCCTATACAAGGTCTACATGTGGCCTGTGCATTTTCTATACAACTTACTGGAAGTAGGTATTACCCTCCAGCTCAAACACAGCCCGAATTCTGCAAACGTCCAGCAGAATAGACTGAGAAAACAATATTGGTTTCATGAATTGAGAACAAAAATCACAAGGAATTATATTGTACTGGAGATCAGGAAACTGTGGTGTGAAAGCTTCAATTGTCTCCAGTGTCAGTAAATGCCAGACACGTTGCACAGAGCACAACGCAGCTTTGAAACCAAGGGGAAAAATGAGGGTACAAAAAATTGATTGTATTGATACCAAAACCGTAAGTTTGTTCTGTAAACAGGCTCAGTATATTTTGCCCGAGCTGAACATATAGTCACTATACCTCAGAACATTCTTCTGGCTAAATCTAGGAAAACACTTGTTTTTAAAGAAAGAAGTGCAGAAATTGTACAACCTATAACACATGAACCAACCTTCAGTGTAACAGCTTTACTGAAAGGTGACTACCACTTCCGAAATAAAAGCTTAATTCATGCTCATTTTTATATATTCCCCGTTAAACGTGCCCAATGGCTTAGAAGGAACACACAGCCTTAGCCTATAAGGTTTAAGCCAGCCTGCATTAGGGGTTGCACCTTGTAAAGATCCCATGTTTATTATCCCCAGCGCAGTTCTGCGCTGCTGGGTCACATCCTGCACTCATCATCCTGTTCAGTCCAGCAACTCCATCTGCAGAGCCACAGTTTCATAACCCAGCAACGTGTCTTTATACGGTTTATAAAATAATTAGCATCCGTCCGGCAGCTCTAAGTCCTCAAATTACATCCGATTCAACTAAAGTAGATACTAAATAACAACAATAATAATGCTGAGGGAAAAACACCTGTTACTTCTCAACGGCCATTCCCATCCTCCAAGAGAAACCACAACAAAACCAAAACACGCTAAAACCAGCTTAACACGCTGTTTAGTTGCAAGCATTCCCTCCTCTAGCAAACCTATTAATAATAATTAGAGCGCATCTGCTAAAAGCCGCGGACACGCCGCATTCACTTTCTGCCGTCAGATTTTAGCAGTTTCTACATTCTTGGCTTTAATTCTCAAGGCATTTCTTCGTGACAAAGCGCCTGGACGGGGAATGCGCTCAAGTTATTTCTCCAAACTTTGTTGGAGCCACACAGTCGGATTCGGGTCCTCATCCGTACCGGCTTATGGGGTTTTCAAACCGGCTTCCCCCATTTTTGAGCCCCGCACCACTTCTCTTTGAGCGTGGGGGGTGGAGGAAGGAGATGTTTAGTTTTAAAGCTGGAAATGGGGTTCTTTTTGCCGCTGGCGCTTGGCAGCCGAAGACAAACACTGCATTCTTGCTCTAGTTTCTCACTGAACTTGAATACCGCACTTGAGCCCAGGCCAGCCCTTCCCTTCGCTCCTGTCCCCGCGATGCCAGGCACCAGCCGGGACAGCACGGAGCCTCTTGCACCGGGGCGCCGAGACCCCCCGCCCCTCTCTCTTGAACCCGCAGGAGGAAACAGACACCAACGGGACCAAACCTCAGCACCTGCGAGGTCCCTGCGCCGCAACACCCACCCCCGCCTCCTGCCCTTACCCTGCCCGCAGGCTCCGCGCTGGATGGCAATGACGGGCGGCTGGCGGAGCCGCTCGGCGCGGCGGCTGGCGGCCCGCAGCTGGCAGGGGCTGGCGTAGCTGAGCCCGTCGCTGCCGCACACGGCTTCGCTGCTGGAGCACACGCAGCGCCCCACGGCCGCCCGCTTGCGCACGGTGGCCGAGGCCGGGACGCCGCCGGGGGGCACGACGCACTGGAGCCCCTCACCGCACACCGGCCCGCCCTCGCCGCCGCACAGCTCGCCCTCCTCCGCCCCGCAGACGCGACAGCAGCCGCAGGCGTCCAGCACGGGCCCGCCGGGGCAGGAGGAGGGCAGAGACGGGCAGCGCGACCGCTCGCAGCGCTCCGGGCAGACGGGCGGCGGAGCGGCGGTGGCGGCGGGGAGCAGCGCGGCCAGCAGCAGGCTCCAGCCCCACAGTGGCATCGCGGCGGCGGGGAGCGGCGTGGGGCGGCGAGGAGCGGCGTGGGGCGATGAGCGGGGCGATGAGCGCGGCGAGGCGGGCGGGCGGCTTTAAGCGGCGGGGCGGGGGGCGGCGCGGCCGGGGAGGGCGGCGGGGCGGAGCGGTAGGGGCGGGCACGGCCCCCCCGGGCTGGGACTCCCCCCTCCTGCCTCCCCCGGGGCACCAATATCCCCCTCCCCGCCGCCCCCGAGGCCGTAACCCCCCTCCTCCCCGCCGCCCCCGAGGCCGTAACTCTCCCCCCTCCCCGCCGCCTTGTCTTTTTTTGTGGAAAAACTTGAATGGCCCGTTACCGCACTGAGCTGTTAAACTTGGCTTTGAAAGGCGCGGCCGCGAAGCGGCACCAAAAAAAAAAAAACCAAACCACTCACCAGGCGAATGAAGGACGGTGGAAACGGTGATAAACGTGCTCCTGCCAACAAGGAGGGGTGGAGTTGAACGCTCTTCCCCACTTAAGGAATTACGGGAAAGGCGATCTGAAGTCGGCGCCGATAAGATTTCTATCTGATAAGGAGATGGGTGGAAGAGCAGGCGCGGAGGGCAGGGCTGCCCGGCGGTCAGAACGAGTGAAGCGATCCATGCAGGTGTCTGCAAATGTCACCCACCCCGCCGGGAATTCCAGGTGCTCCCGAATGCGGCGGCCGGAGGGATCCCGGCTGGGAACGGCGGCCGGAGCCCAACGGGACGCGGTCCCAGCGGCACCGGAACGCGGGGAGGCGGCTCCCGGGTGCTTCTGCACCCCCTTCACCGCACATGAGGTTCTCCGAGCCCCGGGGCGGGGTGGGGATTAGCAATTAGCAGAAGGTTAATGAACCAAAAGAAAAGACGTTTCCATCCTCCCACAAGCTGATCCAATTTATGCGCCAGCTGCCCATGGACAGAAGCCTCTTGGCCATTACGCTCCCTCGGCACGTACGAAGTCAGTTTAACCACACACAAGTACCTTCCCAGGGAAACAGCATCATTTTCAACGCCACTAGGGAACGGTACAAGAAGAAGTAATAGCTGGAAATTGAGCACAGCCAGTTTTTTTAATTATGAGCCAATTAAACTTTCGAACAGGCTTGCCATATGTAATTATTTAAGCGTTATCTTTATCAGGCACCGGATAACCAAGGACCTAATGAACTTTACAAACCATTGGGCAAGATGAAATGCTGTTAACTGTTAGATAAGCCGAGTGTAAGGAATCCAGGATGCCAGGAACTACTTTAACACAGAAGAATAGAGTCATTTCTCCTGCAAAAGGTGGAATAATCTTTAACAACCCGAGCAGGTGGAAGCAGCAACTCATTCAAACCAGGGGACACTATGAAATCCTATAAAACTGTGACCCAAAAGGTACAAAACTTGCTTAACTGCTTGGTCCTTGGCTGAAGGTGGGAAACCACGCAGACTCCAGTATTCCCAATAAAAGCTCCAATATGAACCCCTTAAATCTGCTGTTTTCCAGTAACTGCTCCACTGTGCAATAACAGAGATTTCAGGAAAACTACTTGATTTCAGAAGTGACCAAAGTAGTAAAGTAGTAACCTGGAACAATTCAGAGCAAAACTCTTTAAGTATTAAAAGCAGGATGGTGTTAAAAAGCCTAAGAGAAAGTTTGAAAATGTTTACAAGTTTAAGTATTTTTCAACGTGTGTATATATAAAAAACATAAATGCCTAGATATCATAGTAAAATGTTTCCAAATTTTTGTTTATCCATTACTTATTGGCTATTTTTAATAAGCTTCAGGGTTGGTTTTTGAATTATTATTTTGAAGTAAATCAATGATAGTCTTTAAGGAAAGATGAACAATTTTTAGCATTGGAATACAAGAAATACAGGTTCAGAAAAGCTCCTATGAGCTCCTATGCGGAAGCAGGAACAAAACATTCAAAGACTAGTGAATTACCATGGGGTTTAGTCTGACCCGCCCAGAAAGGCATTTGCTTTTCTGTCTCTGCCAGGTAACTCACAGCAGCTGTTTGAAGCCATTGGAGCCTCAGCTCCATAGGTAGGAAGAATTTCCATGCGGTGGAAAAACTCCCTGTTCAGTCGTCCTCTCTCTAGGGATGTTTGTGTCTTTTTTTGCTTCGTATCCGTTGGTTTGGGTCATTCTAGGGAGCAAAAGCGAGGCCTGAACAGAGGCTCAAAATACATCAACAAAAGCCCATTGATAGAAAGCCACTTGGAATAGTTAAAATTCAGTAAGTCAATACCCCAGTTCAAAACCTCAATAAAGCGAATGCATCGGTGTTTACTGAACCGTTCCACTTATAAAATTTGCAAGTCTTAAGCTAAATATTAAACTACATCAAGAATTATTGCAAGTTTATAGTGTTCTCACTCAAAATTTGAAACATTGGTTGAGTATATTTCTCTTTTCTGCAACATATATTTTTTTTCACAATTCAGCCGGCATTATCAGCTTCAAACTCTATTACAGACTATTGAAGACCTATAATAAACTAGCCAGATTTTTTTTCCATAGCACAGAAAATGGAAGTGCATTTACTGATAGATAGTCAAGGGTTGAACTCTGCAAAGGAGATAAAATATATCCCAAGGTCTTACCTGGAAAGCATTAGCAATTCACTGCCAAACAAGTGGACACGTATTGAGGACTTTCTGCTGTTACGGCGTTTGTTTCTTAAACCAAGGATGTGAATCTTAATCTGAGTATTAAAACATAATTATTTTTATAATATGAATTTTATAAGTTTCACATGGGTGTACACACAACTGAAAATAAATATCCCACTTTCCAGAATAACTGAGGTAAATCTTTTTCATTTTAATAACTAAGTTTACTGACAAATACATTTGTTAATTACCCACCTATTCCGTGTAGCAGTGCCTCACACACGAAATACATCATAAACCCAGAAATCATTTCTTCTCCATCACAGCACTTTCATACAAAATAGCTATTCAAGCCAGCAGATATTTATCAATAGTCAGAGAGACCAGAAACGTGGTCTGGAAAATACTTAAAGTTGAGGGACTAAGTAGGAAAATATTTTATCTCTTACTTTTCATATGGAACTCGATGACAGGAGGTTCCATCCAGTGATTAAATGCTACAAATTCTCCTTAAGGAATAAGTTTTGACGTGACTGTCAGGGATCCAGAGAAGAGGATGGAGCGAGTTTGAGACGTCCGGAATGTCGTATTCTGGGCAAACTGAAGGAGTTTGGACCTTGCAGAAAGCTTTTCTGGGTTTATTATGGCTGTGTTATTATTTCGCTTCATTCGTTCATGGCTTTCTCCCAGATTTTCTGAGAGGGGAAAAAATAAAGGTATTCTGCATACTTTTGGCTGGGATGTGACACCTCTACCTCATCCCCCAAAGACTCAGGACTTGTCTACTTTGCATGACATCTCTATTTTGTTTAACAAAGATTTACCTTAAAAAAACCCTAAAACAAACAAACAAAGGAAGAAAAAACCAAAACATACACAAACAAACCAACCCAAACTAAACAAAAACCCCACAACAATGAGAACAAAACCAACACCCAACCAAACTTTTTCAAAGAGTGGGCTGGATTCATTGCTATATACAGGAAAAAATGCCATTACTTTGAAAGAGAACTTAGAGGGAATTTCAAACTACATGTTCTTCTCCTGGTGTGAATTCGGTGCTGAATTCAAGCATAGTTGTGGGCGTAATTTACAAAATAAATGAATGATCAGGGGGTCTTTTTGAAAGCCTCACATGAAACTGAGCAACCTGCCCCAAGAAACAACCCCTAATCTGTACAAATTCAATATGTATTTGTGCACAGGTTGATTTTCCTTGATGTCAAAGGGCAACTGTACACCGAGGAGTATCACACTAAGGCAGGGAGTGTAAAACAAGCATCAAAACTTCATAATTAATCTTAATTTAGAGATGAAAACGTGCAGGGGACAGCCAGCTCTTAAGGACACCCATGACTTTGGAGCCCTTATGTGCTTAGTTGTCATCAAAACGGGGGCAGCAGGAATGTGGCACAACCGAGTGGTTGGAATTCTTAGAAGATGCATTGATGATGCATGTTGATACGCCAAATTACAGTGTCATTTTAAATGCTAATCCCTGGTTACAGTGTCAAAGGTGCCGCTTTGAAGAGCAAGATCCAACTGCTACTTACACCATTACAAACGAGCACCAGTTTATTTTCCTTAGAGAATAATTCAGATACACTTCCAATGACTTTTCCAGAGTTACTGCGTTACTTCAGTGGAATATCTCAGAAACACTTTAGCGCTTGCTGGCTTGGAGCACCAAATAGTTATATAGGTTGTGCTCCAAAATACAGGTGAATATTAAGACAGTAAGCAAAACTGATAAAAGGTAAAACTATACATAGCACAGAGGGCTTAATTTTTTTAAAAGTCTCATTAACTTCTAGATTAAAAATGCCCTGCCCAAATTTCCCCTTCATTTCTTCCCTCTCCCCAACCTCAAATTAATATGGAATCTCTATTAGAACAGAAATATTTGTCCCGCACCTTCCAAATGCACTTTTTGATGTGCTCATTAATTTATCCATCCATTATAATATAGACTACTTATAAAGCCTAAAAAACCCAACCTGTCAATATTAACATTTTTTACTAACACAGCCATTTTTTACAACAGGAGATACTTTCTGATGCTGTATGCACTTTTAATTCACTTCTACATGGAATTTTGACTCCTGAACCTATGAACGTGGTTGCAAAACCTCCAACAAGCAGAATTGTTAAGACATAAAGAACGAAGTTTCGAACTGGTGCTGTCCCCTGGGTCGGTCTGTATCCCCCATTCCTCTGCCTTCCCTCCAAGCTCATATCTTTGGATGCTGTTTCTTCACCTCCCAAAAGCGGCAGAGATGTCTCCTTTCCAGTAGTTGAAGAGCTCGAATGGGACATTTTCAAGGTGTTTTTGATCAGCCGCATCGTTCTCAATAACCGGTTCCCCAGGTGGGTTCCAGAGCTTTGAGACTGTGGTAATACAAAGTCAACCAGCTCAGCTCAAAACCTTTTAGTACAGAAGGTTGCTGCCTTACGCTGCCAGACAGAAACGTCTTTCAAGCAATAATTAATGTTTTGAGCATGCAAGCTTTATACAATCATCTAACACAGGCTTTTTAGTCAAAAAAGGCTATTCTTACCAGAGTGAATAGCTATTAGCAATACGTTTCTCTTGTCCTGGCTTATCAAAGGAAAATATCAGTTCTTTATCACTGATATATTTCATTAGTGCTGTGGTTTGAGTTTTCCTACTTAGTTACTTACGTAGTATGAAAAAGCAGGTTCCCCAAAGTGTCAGTTATTCGATTGCTTATTCTTCAACTATTTTTTACTATTGCTTTTCATAGTCTGTGGCATCACAAGAAGCCTCACATTTTCATTATTCACTGGACAAGTTAACAGATTATTCACTATTTTTCCTGTAACATCATGGCTTCCTCAGGAGCCAGCCGGTATCACAAACACAGCAGCGAGGAAGGGCAACTTGTTCTGCTGTCAACCAATTTGCTGCCATTGCTGGTCAAAGCTTACGAGGAGCAAGAGTTAAACAACTGAGTAAACCAGTGACAACGACTGGAGTTTCAAAATTAATCTTTAAATTTCAGAAACATAAACACCTGACTTGTATCATTTTTAAAGCTGGAGCCTCCAGGTGGTGCTGACATCCTGTTATTCCATGAGGTCAATGCACATGCCAGTGTGTTAAGTTGTATCCTGGACCATCACCCTTTGGCTGTTACCTTCAGGCGTGGTGATTGCAGCTTTAGCAGTGAAGCTTTTGCAAATTTCTTGTTGTAATATGGTGGGTTTAAATCTATAACCATAAAGAATAATTCAATTCCCTCTACAGTAAAGGGAAAACAGCAAGTGTGTAGTAAATGAAAACATGCAAGACAGCACGTAGTGAGACAGAGCACCCAGGTCACTTCAGGGACCACAGTTCAGGTCTCAATGGGCTGTGAAAAATAACTTTAGATTTTTATGAAAACAATTAGATGGTAAAAAGGTTGAAAGCTGAACAGCAGAGATGCATGGAGTACGATAGATGAATCAGAAAGAGCATTTTAAGTTCCTTTAAATGAGTTTGAGTTACAGCTGGTAATTGCATTTTACTCTTCTTTATTACTGGGAAGAATAAATTGTATTGCTGTACATGGATTAGAATCATAGGATGGTTTGGGTTGGAAGGGACCTTAAAGCTCATCCAGTGCCACCCCTGCCATGAGCAGGGACATCTTCACCAGCTCATGTTGCTCAGAGCCCCGTCCAGCCTGGCCTGGGATGTCTCCAGGGATGGTTCATCCACCCCCTCTCTGGGCACCCTGTTCCAGGGCCTCACCACCCTCATGGGGAAGAATTTCTTCCTTATATTTAAGCTAAATCTCTTCTCCTTCAGTTTAAAGCCATTAGCCCTTGTCCTATCACTACATGCCCTTGTAAAATATCCCTCTCTCGCTTTCTGATAGGCTCCATTTAGATACTGACAGGCTGCAATAAGGTCTCCCTGGAGCCTTCTCTTCTCCAGGCTGCACACCCCAGCTCTCTCAGCCTGTCCTCCCAGCAGAGCTGTTCCAGCCTTCTGAGCATCTTGGTGGCTCCTCTGGACTTGCTCCACCAGGCCCATGTTCCTCTTATGCTCCAGAGCTGGACGCAGCACTGCAGGGTGGCTCAGCAGAGCTGAGGAGCAGAATCACCTTCCTCGAGCTGCTGGCCACGTTGCTGGGTCACATCCAACCTTTTATCCCCCAGCACCCCCCCAAGCCCTTCTCATCAGGGCTGCTCTCCATCCCTTCATCCCCTGGCCTGGGTTGATACTGGGGGTTGACCTGACCCAGGGGCAGGACCTTGAGCTTGTACCGCTTTACAAAAGGGCAAAACGGACCTGAGAGATGTCTGTGTGGTCGCACAGCTGCACAGAGTGAGGTGTTTCCAGATGTCACAGGTGTCATTATTTCAGGAAAGCATTTCTGACTGAGAAACTTTGTTATGCAACAGTGTAATACCAGAAAAATGCATGCTATATTGTGTTTTGTTTTGTTTTCCCCCCCTGCAGACAGTGCCCAAGCGTTTCCAAATGGTTAACCTGGCATCTCCACGCATCATCTCTTCCCTTCCACTGATAAGAAACCTGATCGACTTCCCTTGCGTAACATGTAAAAATTCCACAGAAGAAACCAAGAGCAACAGAAGAAAAACAGTTCATTCTGTTCAATTTCTTTCTCAGACTATACAACCTGATCAGACTTGAAAACTAAAAAGACATTATAGCTGGATAAGAGATAATCCAACCTCTTACACAGTAAAAAGGAATATATTGTTCCGATAAAACATATAACGTGGTGCAAGGAAACACAGTCAGATCTTAAGTTACCCAAACTGATTTATTGACAATTTAAACGTGACATATTTACAGCACTGTTTCTAAAATAATTTAACAATTTTCATAGATTTATAAAAGTACTGATAAATAGGAGACCCTGACAATTACCAACCACAAATATTTCCTTATGCTACTGAACTACAACAGTAGTTCTTTTCTTTTTTTTCATTCTTTTTCCTCTTTTTGTAAGTCCCATAATGGAGCTGCGCTACCTCCACCCGATGTGTAAAATTGCCAATACCAATATATAATAAAATGAACATGCAGTGTGAAAGCTGTACCAGAGAAGTGATTTCAGATGTTAAACTACAGTAAAAAGATTTCAATGCCAAGTGTCTTCCACACAGAATGGACTTGTGAAAAAATAAGCTTTTAAAGAGCTATTGTTTTATATTTCTAGAAGTTAAAACCTACAATACTAGTTCAGACATTTACAGTAACTTCCAAACCTGTGCTAGTTTTCACATGTATCTAAAGAGTCAAACAAACCCAGTAATTTCCAAACACCGCTGCCCTGACACAGCGGTTAGTTAGCTTATGGATAAAAAAGAAGGTGCTGATATAATTTAAGGTTTTGAAGTTAGATTATGTGTCATTCTGGTGTAACACCAATTATTCTACCCTTGGATCAATAAAAGGACCGTGGTAAAGCCATCCACATCTCAAGCAGGAGGTCAGCTTGGAAGCTGGAGAGAAGATGGACCTGTGTGGTATGTATCTGAGGGTACAGGAGACCAAAAGAGTCATTGCGAAGCTGGACAATTGGAATCACAATAAGCAGCAGCATGAGATATTTGTGGGGTGTTGATTAAAGCCAACTTTTTTCAGAACCGATGAAAAGCACAACGCTCAATCTACTCCAATACTTGAAATGTAAAGGTTCTTTTCATTTGCATCACTGAAGCCCCATAACACAGTGTACACAAACAACAAATACTTTTAAAAATAAATATTGCACAGCTAGTAGGTGCAATACCAGAACACTGGTATCCCTAGCATAAGATTTCTATCTTAAATAGCTGGTTTGAACTATTCTATTCAGAGCAACTCCAAGCCAATGTTCAAAACCATTCAGAATGGTTTGTGTACATAACTAATCCAAAAGTGTTTCGACAAGGTGACAAAGAAAAACAAACCACAGGCACTTCAGATTATTAGTGCAGCAGAAGTCATAGGCCACAACTGCATGACGAAGAACAGTTCAGTACCAATAAGTACAAAACTAAACGAGGTCTTCCACTGACCGATACGGAAACAAGAACTGTGCACACAGCACTGAGAAAACCGTTCTCAAAACGGTTATCAAACGATACGTTTGGACATTGAAGAAAAATAATTGCTGCGAAGCCTAATGTAACACAATATAAACCCTACTTAGTTCAAAAGATCTAAAGTGTCCCAATTCAAAAGCCCAATTTCTCTTCTCCCCCCCTCCAAAAACACCACTACATGCAGTCCATTAAAATCCAAATGTGCAAAAAGTTCTAACCCACCTTTAGGAGTGCATCAAAAATAGGCTGACTACTCAAAATATTACTTCAATGGAAATTTTACAGCACCATAATTAGAATTCCAAGGGAGTTCAGAGTTCTTGTTCTGATAACAAATTAGTTGACATTGTTGATCCTAAAGAACAGAAGAAACATTTTGTGCATTTCCTGGTATCTGGAAGTCATGGAGAGAAACAATTCTCATCTATGCCTAAAATCTTACTGTAGTTCAAAATGAAATTAAATAATCACATTTGTTGGCAATAAGTTCTCCACAATATAGCATTAGTTGTAAATTTAGTAAATTTGCCAGATTAGGAATGAAAAGTTGCTGGTACCTTGCTTACTTGCAGATGTACTTGTTTGGTTTTGTCTTTGTGCAGTTTGGCCCCTCCCTAGTAAGTGATTTACTATCAGCCTTTGAGAAAATGCAGAAGGTCCATTTCTGACCTTCCGCTGAAAGGCAAAACACAAACACATTACATATACACATGTGCACAGAACCACACACACGTGTACATATATATAAATCAGTGTTGTTTCTTTTTTTTTGTTCTCATTTCCTATAATTTTCTTTGGTTAAGAGTCCGAACAAGGAAATTAGAGGACCGAACAAATGGATCATTCTCCAAACGCTTCCACCACTACACATCGCTAACTGGAAGGCTTGCATCATCCAGATCCACAAGGCCAGGATCCTGTTCCTGAGTGCCATTTTTACTTCGGGGTTCCGAGAGGCCCCGTTCAGTCACTTTGGCAGCTGATTCTCTTGAAGCGACAACCTGGATCTTGTAGCTCCCTGGCTTGGCCTTGGTAAAAGACTCGTGAAATCCTCGCTTCTCCAAGGCAGGGTATTTGGCGTGAGGGTTTGGGACCAGAGGGCTGCCGTGAGCGGCTGCGGAATGTGAGGCGGCTGGGGCTGAGGCGGCAGAACGGAGAGCGTGGTTGGGTTCGGAAGAAGACTCGGGATGCTCCTGGAAAAGAAGAGCAGGTGTCGGGTGAAGCCGTCGTTGGAAAGATGCAGTTGCAGATTTCACTCTCAGAAAACAAAACAAAACAAAACATCAAGACAGAAAATACACAAAGCGAAGCATCAGCCACAGCAGCAGGAGGCAGGTGCTTTCTCAAGGCGGTGTGTTATTAAATGTGAGCTTACAGCACTATGTGACAGCAGCATCAGTTGCTTCATTTGAAGAAATTAAATTTCTCAAATCAACCTCAGCAGCTCTTTAGACTTCAGAATATAATCCAGCAAACTGAGGCTTCTCCTTTTACTCAGATGCTAAATAACCTTTTGAAGATACACGGTTAAAGTCCATTGAAAGTGACATCTTTCCAAGCGAAAAATGTATTTAAACATATTAATATACATCAGGCACTCATATCCTAAGTCCTGAAGCAATAATGCATATTTTACTGTTCTCTCTTCTTCGGGTACCAATTCTCCCCAATTTGTTCCAGGGACCAAACTAAAATGATAAATATTTTATGCTATCAAGGCTGTATATTAATGCACCTAGAAAAGAAACTGATCTTTAAGCTACTCCTTCTAATTGTCAACTTACTTTCTGTTGTTTATTACTCTTAACTGCCATTCTGTTGACCTTATACATAACTTTATTAGAGTGATACTGTGAGAATTATCTTCCATCATTTACTTGTTAGAAGCAAGCTCCTAGACTACCTAGGAATGATCTAGAGGTCTAGAGCACAGTTTAGATGCCCTAGGATACCCTTCCCTACCTACAGCTGTATCTGCAGAACAAAAAATTCCTCAGATTCTGCATCGTATCGACAGTATCTCCAATACCCAGGGATATCTAAACCAGCGCTGGATACGGTGTTAAGTGATGGGATCAAAACGGCATGTGATGATGCAGCGAACGGGTCCCTCCTGCTGCGTTAGGAGCTGCTGCCGCTTCTGCCGTCATTTTCACAGCAGTTTTCCAAGTTTCTCTTTGAACGTTATGACATGAATTAATGAATTTAATCATAATGGATTCTTCCAAGTACTACTGTATGCCTTTTAATAAATTGATATATATTATCGGGTGATGGAGCTGTGAAACTTCCTTTGGACTTCAGCTTTGCATTCAATTTCAGTGAAATATTTCGCATTATTTACTTTGCCTTATTTCATACCTGACTTGATACTCCACTTTAAGAAAAAACATCTGCTTTAGAACATACAATTCAGTGATTTACCTACTATTCTTATTGTTAACTTTAGTATAATAGGCCAAAAGTAAGGGATATCAGGACAAGCTCTCTGGAATAAACTTTTTGTTAAATTTTACTGAAGGATACTCAGATTTTACTCCCCACACTGACTGTAATTTCACAGTTAAGAGACTACGCCGCTGCGTTACTCCTGAGCTGTTCCGCTTGGAACAGCGTACCCATTAGACATTATAATGCTTCTACGCTTGAACTAATAGTGTCATGCAGAGACTTATAAGCCATGCAAATCAGGCTACAGTATCATCCTGCCAATTACTAGAGTTAAAACGTGCGTGTTTTTGTGTGCACGCATCTGTATTAGTTTGTGGGTAGCTTAAATTTAATTTTGCTTTTGCGCAGTTTCAAAAAAATGTAAAGTAAAATGGAAATATGAACTCTCATGCAAATTAGTTTTAATACTTTCCTATTAAAATGACATCACATAACTTACATTTAAACATACAGTACTCTTTGAAATACAAATAGATGTTTTTGCCATGTTTAATTTCCAGTTGTTTTAAAAGTAAGAAAAAAAACAGTGCAAGCCTGTAAGTGGATGATATAATTTATGAGTTAGTTTTCAGTAATGGTAATGAAAACAAGTAGCATTCTTTTTACTTCTTTTTATAGTGCAAATTAGTCACTAGTCCTAGCCCTCTGTTAAGAAGGCAAGTTTACATGAGAGCCCACATACGTGCTGCATTCACCAGTTCTTGATGTATACCTCGGTATACAAGGATTCGACAGCCTTCTGGCCTGCCGCATCTGGAACACAGTGCAAAGCTAAGATTAGAGTAACCTATACTTGGGGAAAGAAGAGAAGAGAGGAAAAAAGAAAGAAGTGATGCAGACAGTAATAGCTGGATCGCTCAGTTAGCCCCACAACAATAAAAAGAAAAGGCATACACAAGGGAAAAGTTATCTGCGTTTTTTCATTCCCCCAAAAAGAACCAAAATTTATGATAGGAAGTTTAAAATAAAAGCATGAGGCAGCTCCCAGCTGCAAAAAAAAAAATAATTGAGAGCTTAGACTGAATTAACAGAAATACAATATCAATGCAAATATTAAACAAAAGCCAGATTTAAATGATTTGATTTCAGATAATGGGGGTAATGATATATTCAGCTTAATATAAAACCTCCCATAGCCAGCAAGTGAAAACCACAGCTTGCACATCTGAACTGTAAAGTATTCCATTGGTTAAATGTGGAGATACCTAGAGACACCGTGACGCCACAGTGACCTTCATGACTTTTTGTAAGTTATTGCACTTTGTACCGAACACCTAATACAGTTTAAAAGCAAAGATATCTGGAATGCGGGTACCCACATGGCTTCACAAATATTGAGACTTGTCACAGTTCAGTGTTCACGCCCGATGGTGTTCACACTACATTTTCAATAGCAAACACTAACTCATGCGAGCAGAGACGTCTCAGAGAAGTTACTTTAGATTTTAATCTGTATCTGCATATACAATAAACTATCAACAACAGAGAATGGCAATTCAGTAGTCAGAGTTGTTAAAAACAAATTAGGATATCATAATTTGATTGCAAAATTCAGCAATTAGCAGAAACACCTTGCAGGAATTGGAAAGCTTCAATTTTACTTTCAGACTAGTAGTAGTGAGAAAGATCATACTGAACTTAGGCTTTTTTTAGGTTAGCACTTATATTATCTATGTGTTCAAGACAATGCACATAAAGTTCGCTACTGGTAAGACTAAGAGAAGTGCTCAATTAAAAAAACCAAAATATTTTCTGCGAGTCTGCATTAAAGTTCATGCAAAGATACCACATTACTACAGGCCATGACAGAGAACAGGCAAAAGGAAAAGCAACTATAACTTCATGTGCACAAGTAAACACCAATTAATCACATTTTTTCTCAGGTTCAGAATAACATACGGAAGCTGCCGATCTTCCAGGTCCCCGCTGTGCTACAATGGCCCCAGAAATTGCTTTTATCCAACTGTGCATGTCTTCTGGACTGTCCGCCTGGATCAAACAACATTAATTACACTCAACATCATCAACTCTCAACTTTCCCAGTGTCCTGAGCATCTGCATTAAAAGGACAGCCTTACACTGCTTTACGAGCCTGTTATTTAAAGCCACTTAACCCAAACATTTCTTAAAGTCTTACCCTGAATTTACTACTATATGTATATAGTTACATAAAATAATAAGTAGGTATTTTTATACTATTTGCACATTCTAGACTCCAATTTTTACTTCAAGCAAACAAAAATATTAAAGTGCCTACAGGAATTCTTACAGCAGATCTGTTGATTCCACTTTGAAGAGTGACACAACTTCTGTACTTTTCAGTCACTGTTGCACTTCTATGGGGTATTTACTGACTAGTCACAGTAAAATCAAACCCAGTCTCTGTTGGGGGTCAGCTGTACATTTGCTTAGAACAGTGCAAAAGATGCAATAGATTAACAGTGAATAAATACATATCTGGGATAAAGAGAGATAAAAAGTTAAAGGTATCCCAGAATTTAGTTGCAACTTTATTAAACAAGCACATCCAGCCAGCAAGAAACATCAGCAACATGGCAATTATATTCAGCTATAGGACAGCTCATAACTCAGCATCTGGCACCATTGCCTATATTAAACTAATTGGGCCTTTCTCATCCTACAAGAGAAACTCAAAAGTTATTTCCAGTACTACTATTTCCAGCATCACATTCCCACACAGCTGGGAAAAGCAAAGTCTTTGTGATTTGTATTATATCCACACATTTAGAAGGTGATGTGGTAAGGATGTAGTGATGAAAGTGCATCTGGATACATATTACCAAATCAGTACTGAAATCTAAATGCTGCTGCGCTTTAGTAGATGTTTATTGTGACAAGTGACTTGAGAACCCAACTACTATACATAAAAATTCAGTACTTCAAAAGAAAAAGATTTAATATATTGAGTTGAACCTACAGAGTCTAAAGACCTGAATACCAACCAAATCACACTAGGATTTATTGTTTATTATTTTCATAGGCTACCAACATAACACTTGCTGTTAGATGAAATATTTCTTATATGCATCTTTCTGAAATATAATAAAGATCACATTCCCCCTGAAAATCACAGCATAGTTAAATATAACTACAAAAGCAAAATGGCAGCTCTTCTTTGCTTTGAGCATGGCAGTCTCTTAGTTTTGCCCAAAGTTTAAAAATAAATAAATTACCTGTACATAAAAGGTTCGAGAAGTTGTTACAATTTCAAAGAGATTGTCTCTCATCATTATATCACTGTAAATGAAACACAAAAATACTTCAACAGCAAGTACAACCTTCCCACTTCATTTTAAAAAGATGGGCAGAGAATCGGAGCATTTGTTGTGCAAAGACATCTCTGTATCACTCTACTGTTTTTTATTTGGTAAATACCATGTAGAAAAAGAAAACCAGCACCTCCTCCTCATTGTAGTCCTAAGACTCTTTAGTTCACCAGTGACAGGCATGCTGCTATGTATATTTTTAACTGAAACATTCTAAACCATATCAATGTTAAGTTAAAAAATGTTTATTGCTCTAGTAAAATGGCTAAAATTTCATATTCATATTTTGTTACGACTTTAAAGTATTGGCCCTAAACAGTAGCCTGCTAGAAAAAAAAATTAATGTCCAGCATAACTACTACAAAGGAAATTCATTCCTTACTATATCGTCATTTGGTGGAAGGGAAAGAGCAGGAGAGAGTGTTCTCATCTGAATTCAGACACTGAACATAAGGTAATGTTCTCTAAAGGTTTAGAGACACTATACATAGACTACAGACTCCTAAAATTGCTGCCTCAGACCAGACAGCACCCATCCATCTCTAATTCATGATTGTACATTACTCCTTTGTTCCACCCTTGTCCAATGCATTTACATTCTACCCAATGTTACAAGTTGGAAACACACGCTAAATACCGAAAGCTCAGAATCAGCTTTATGCACAAAGTTCTCCGTTGCTTCCCACGAGCAGCCAGCCCGTGACAAGGCAGCGCAGAACAGCATCCGCGCTTCTCACCTTTGTTTGCATTCCTGAACTTTATGGACCTCCTTCAGTGGTATGACCCTAAGGGGTTCCTTTTCCTGAAAAAAAACACAAAAATAATTCAGTAGAGTATATCTAACAACTGGAATACAGTGAGGAAGCCAGAGGTCAGGAGAGCTGACAGCAGCAGACTTTATAAATGAGACTTTTGAGGCAGTTGGTTATGCAAAATGTGGTGTCAACCAAAATGTCAATTGCTTTTTGTATGTATTGAACCAACCATGGCACTTGCAATGAAGAGGAGGACAAGTCAAGAATTAAAAACCCCAGAACATACATTCACCTTACCACCTGTCCTTTTCCCCAAACCAGATCAGAAAACTAAATCTGGCTTCAGGCAGTTTATTTCAGTAAAACTGCTCTTATATTCATTTACTACGAAATGTTACAATACAGGGTGTTTTGTTAATTGTACTGCATGGTATGACTTTAAATACAATTCATTGTATCCTATACTCAATACAATTAAAAATATGAATAAACCAATCATACCAAAACCCGTAAAAGCACAATTATTTTTAAAGCATATGAAAATCCTGCTACCGTAACAAAACCCAGTGTTACAATTCTGTCCAAGTTTCACACAACAGGAAAAACGTGAGAACATTCAAACAGAAATACTTTCAGTTTTGCCATGACAGCGTAATGTCATACGGAGTTATTTTCCCACGGTTGTCACAGTAAAACACAAACAACCAACTTATTTTACCTCCTGATGTGTTTTCTTTAGGCAATATTACAATGGGCTACTTCAGCTGGCTTCAGCTTATAGACAAAACACAAGTTGTCAGGTCTGGAATGACTGTTTTCTCTATAATTTCTATTATGCATACTTAAGTTGTTACGGCAAACAGCGAATGTCACTGAATATCACCATCCTCAAATCATAGTTTTCATTAGGTCACTTTACAGCAGATCACATAGACAGGTTTTAAAACTTGATATTTTCAGTTATTTTGGTTCTCTCTTCCTAGGTTCACTCATCCATTATAACAGTTTTCAAAGTAATACATCAAATGTCAACTGCGAGACCATCCCTGGAATACAGACGCCTCATCTCAGCTCAGAAATGATCATTCTCCAAATCTGATATTGCCTGTATTCCATTATGCTCCACCTGGAGACTGACCAGGGCTCTTCCTCCAACCGAAAAGAGCAGATCATTAAGGGAGGGTGGGGATGGGACACCAAACAACCACATCAAAAAAAGTATCCCCAGAATCTATACATCCTTCAACTACAAAACCCCGTCCAACCGACAACCACCAAAGATAAACCCCCAAACAAACAAACACACACACAAACCAAAAATACAACACCCACACCATTTTTTACATTTTGGAGAGCAGCGAACTTGGATATATTTCTCCAGATGCAAAAGATATTCAGTAAGAGCCATGTGAAGTATTGGTGAGCAGGCCGGCTGCCAAGACAAACAAACTTCAAGCAAGATCCACACTTGACTGCTGACTGGGGCTACTGGGAACTGAAATCCACCAGAAAGCAGCTTTCCAGAATTAGAAATCTGATGCTGCACCAGCTGAAACGCCCTCCACGCTACAGCCTTCTTAACCACAAAGGCACCACAAACAATTTTTTCCCCTATCTTTGTGTTACTCTCATTAGGAACAGATCATTAGGGATGGGGGGTCTCATGCTTTGCCACAAGAAATCATTTGCCACTTGAGATCTTCCAAAGAAAGCACTTCACCCTTTTAGTGTTTGTAGGAGATAAATAAAATCTGATGGGTATATGATTAAATTGTTGCAGGTGTTTTCTTTCTGGTAGGTTGTGCTGTGTGAATATTTTGCCCTTCCCATTCCAGAGCAAAGTGTCTCCAACACGTCTGTTTCAGACAAGGCAGATCCTAAGTGTTTAAAAAACTATATGAAACGTGATTATCAGAATTAGGCCTTCTAGCTATGGAATTCTCTGATTAGCCACGATAGTCCAATAAAAGGACACTGTATTATCTATCTACTCAGTACTATCTATTCAGAAGAGGGATGACTCTCAAAATGGAAAGAAAACCTGATTTCAGTAAAAATTGTGAAGCAGGATCTACTTTGCTGCTGTCTGACAGCTGGTCAGTCAGTACCTTCCTCACATTGCAGTCCGGGGATATGAGCGCGAAGAACAGAGGGCACTAAGTTTAAATTGCTCATTTTAAATCAACTGGAAAGGAGCAGGACGGAACATGAGACATGGATGCATTTCTACCAGCTTTCTAGTATATTCTCTCACAGTACAATTCTTCAATAAGTTAGAATTTACTTGTGAGCAACCTGCAGTCAGATTTTATTTTAAAATGAAAAGAGAGGGTTTATTAGAAGCAATGTGTAAGAACTGTGTTATGCTGACAGTTTAACAAAGACAATGATGCAAGATCAAACTCTGGCTACTGTTGTATTCCCTCATTAAAAGTAAAGCAAAGTTTTCTTCAAAAACAGCCTGCAAATTGGCTTCTTGACATTTTGCATCTCACAGTGAGCCTGTAAACTCAATTTTCCTTGATTTATAATACTCTACAACTCTGAATTTGTTCCTCATGTGCAGATGTTCTCATGGTTACTAAATATGGGATTCCTTTTTGGGGAAAGCAGACCATCTCCAGTACCAGCCACTTCATTTGTAAATGAAGCCTAAAGGCACTTAACATTTGGTCAAAATTGGTCAAAAGGTTCAAGAGCGATGAGTAGGGAAGAAAGATCGCAAAACCAAACCAAACTAAGTGTTGCTTCTGAGCAGTAGAATTCTTTACCTGTCGTGGCTGCCCTGGCGAAAGAAGCGTGTGGGGAAATATCCCATCATTTATATGAGAAAACACCTCATAATCCTAACTTTAAATTAAGAATTACAAGACTACATTTTTGTCTCGCCATATAACGATAAGCCATTTCAAAACCGTAATTGATTATATGTGAGTACAAAGTGACATAAGCTACTAATACGAAAACCAGGGTTATTGTAGACTATATCCTATTACTGCTCTTCAGTGCCCTACAGACAGGTTTCGAAAAGGCAGACTGATGTCTGACTTAAGTCATCTTATTAATTTGTTGTTCTTCCCAATCCTGGAAAGTTCTTCCAGTACAGACTGAGTTGCAGGATCAGCACAGTGCATTTTCCAAATACAAGTATACTACTTTAGATTGGTTTTTTTGCAACTGTCACTGGAAAACACATTTGGAAACTTACCAGTTCAGACTTGAAATATCCTATTGTGTTTTCATCTAACTGAAAGTATCTTCTCTTCCAGTTCTTCATCTGTTACGAGAAAAATAAATATGTATATACTTTTATATAAAATACAAATATATTTACATCTTCTATTACTTATTTATATACTTAACTATATTTGTAATTGTAACCTATACTTACATTATATTGTATAATCCCTATTCATATTTATTAACCTACAAATTTATAACTTTTATATATTACATACATTTATTTATGTGTTGTACATACATACAGTGCCCCCAAAATAATTCTGCCCAATTATTTTTTTTAAACTGCAAAAATTAAAAATTCTGAAATCTATTTTCTATTCTAAGGATTTCTCAATCTCCATCGAAACTGTGGCAACTCAGCAGCACAAATACCCCATAAGAAATGTAAAAAGACAGTGCATTAAAGGTTTCTTGTTTATTTTAACAACAAAAATGCATGTTACAAAAAGAAGCTTGATAATCCAAGATGAAATGAGTCTGAGGACCCATGAAACACACTATTCTTGCTTAATCTGAACTATCTGTTCCTTCTTTTCAGAGGCATCATGTGAGTAGTTCCACTTGCGCTAATCGGTCTGACAAGTTGTACAATTCTTCCTCTAAAGTGAAAAATTAGCTTTTTGAAACATTTCAGTGATTTAAAGAACACACAGACATTGAACTTGTGCCTTAATTCAGATGCTTCTAGTAAGCAAAACAAGAATCTCTGCGTAACTGTAGAACAGAAGAACTAGTGGCACACACTAACAATAGCATGAAAGTATCTGTGCACACAACTTTTCCCTCTCCAAAACATCTCCAGCAACGTAACACTGAAGAAAGTCGTGAAAAGAAGTAACACAGACATGAATTACGTGCTGCTGCAGGGTAAGTTTTCTCTTTAGCCATCATTAAAACTGTCAGTAGGGCTAAAGTTACTGGTAATTATGTCCTTTCTGTTTTTAATCATCTACTTCACAACTATCAGCTTAGGACCTTTGTTCTTTCTTAATGAATCACATTAATCTTAAATACTTACCACTGCTCCTTGTTTTACACAGTAGCCAGCTTTGATAATAGCATTATCTGGGGGATGCTTAGCAGTAAAATAAGGAAGGTGACTTTGTGACCGTTTCAAATAATTTCTATCACTCCCTTCGCTGCACTCACTGATTTCTTCTTTCTAGAAAAAAGCAGGAAAGTTCAGAATAGTATCTTTTTTTTTCTAAAAGTCTAAGAATAGCTGTACTAGTTACAAAAGAAAATAATTGTATCATCCCCTGACCACAAATCCCATTTCTAACTTGATTGAAAGGATAAAATATTTCAGCTGATTTCTAGAGACAATTAATGAGACTCTCCAAGGGCTCTGGTTGAGAACTTGCAAGCTCTATTTATAAATTATACTAAGAAAGTGCTGAATGTTCTCAATGAGACCCAATGAATAATGTTACAGATCTAAAATCAATATATATATATATATATATATATATATATATATATATATATATATATATATATATATATATTTAGTGCAAACACATAACACGACTTGAAGTGCAAAGCACTAGAGGTGACTACAGCAAAGAAAAAGCTGTTTCTAGGACCAGAAGACATTTACTAACTTTTTAAATGCAGTTCAGGTGTATACATGTCATTTACATGAAAATAATCCAATCTGTAGCTATTTTCAGCTCAGGGAACTTCCAGAAACAGGTCTATATCTTCAACACTGCACAGATTCTTCTTCCACGAGCTTGGCCAGTCTCTCAAATTGAGAGAAGTTCCTCACACCCACACCATCTTTTGGTAATGGGTGCTTTACATTTTATTATTACTCCCTGAAAGGTGAACTCCTTCCCTTTGTTTCACCTGTTTACACCATTAGCTTTGTTTAAAAGCCCACAGCTCTCATAGTGGAAAAGAAAGTTTACACCATCTACTTGTGCCGATTGTGATGGTGTAGAGCTCTCACATCCCCCTTTGGTTATTTCTTTCACACACAGGTACCACCAGCCTACTCAGCGGCTCCTCATGTGGATGGAGATCATTCCACATGGACCAATCAGCCCCAAAATCTTTCTCCGAACCTTTCCAGTTCTCATTTTTAAGATGAGAACAAAACTGGACATCGTAATCAAGGTTTTGGCCAAGGCAGGATTTATTCAGCAACAAAGACATTTCCTGGTTTATTCCTCCTCCTGCTAACAAAACTTTATACTTGTGGGTTTTTTCCTGCACTGTCACTGAACAGCGAGATGATATTTTCTTAGTGCAGCTGCAACTCCTCCCCTCTCTCTCACGTGGAAATGGTTATTCCACAATCTAGTAGTTTATATTAAAACTAAGACTGTTTTTTGCAGAATCCCCTACGCCACATTTGCTTTCACTGAATTTCACTTGCTTATTTTTTCACACACACCATTTCACAAGGCTCTTCTGCAATATTTCAACCTGCTCTCATCCTCACTACCCCTAATAACATAGTGTATATACTAATCAGCTGACTTAACCTTCTCGTGTTTTACCCACTTTTTCTGACAGTTAACAATGCCAAAGTTCTGTCTTTTTAACGCCAACAATTAATTAATGTTTTCAGCATAGTAACCGATATCTGATTAAAAAACCTCATACCTGTGATTAAAAAAAACTAAAAATCAATACTCAAGTAACTCCTTAGAGTCTTGTATAATTCTCTATAATCTTATATAAATGGAATAAAATACTCAAAAAATCCACCAGTATCAACAAAAGGTTCACAAAGAATAAGTCCTCTGAAGAAGGTGATGAGCTGACAGTTATATCACGATACAGAACTTATTCTCACCTGTCAAACAACAAAGCTTCTTCTATCAAACGATACCACACTTGTTTTTAGGGTATTACCTGGGTAGGTGTAATGATAGGAACACCGCCAACAATTTCTGTCCTGTAAGACACTTGCTTCTTTCCACCTGGGCTTTCAGCTTGACGATTTGCATTATCCATTTGACACAAGGGATCAGACTGCTTTGGTACCTGAAAGTGGAATATGATAATTCACATAAAAAATGTCACGAAGACCTAAAAAAAGCCCTAATCGTTATTCAAGCATTTTTCATTTCTCTTCAGCAGGATCAAACAAATGTTTTCTAATTGTAAAAGGCTAGAAAGAGCTTACATGACAATTTTTTGCAATGGCTACGCAAAACTGGTGCCAATAAAGACATTTCACCAGGTGACTTGAAATCTAAAAATCAACTCCCAGCTTTGCTGTTAAGTGCTATACTTAATCTTCCAAAAGCACTGCTAATTTGTGGAAAACCTGGTTCGTTATTTTTCACTTCCTTTCAGTTTTAGTATAATAATAAGCGCTTTAGACTGGAGACTAGTGCCTGCAGAGCCAGCCCAGTAAGGCCTGACCAGTGTGACATTTGCACTCACGTTCCAATACTTGGCATGAAGATTGCATGGACTGTCTCCATTAATTCTACATATATTGCTAAGTCCTGTCCCAAATGAGCCTCTTTTGGACTATCATTAACTACTAGATAATTTTCTCAAATGTGGAACTAAAACTATCAAGACACCACAGCAATTTAGTTTCCCCAATAAGTGTCTTGGTATAAAATGTTCACTCAAATTTCTGAGTTTGTGCAAGTAAAGATCTGTAACTTAAGAAACGCACCAACAATTGGCTACCTAAGGCATTTTCTTTTATAATCTCCTGTCACCACTAGTATTAATATAGTAAATTTGAAGTAACTTCAACAAGAAGAGATAAAAAGTCTCTAGCCAAAATACTCTATCCAGCGATTCACTGGATATTAACACAGGACATCCAAACTCCTTCAGAAAGAAGGGACAGAATAACCATCTTTACACAGTGCATTAATCATGCAAGGCTGACACATTCAAAACTTGAAATTGAACCAATTTAGACCAAAATTTAGACCTGATGACCAGCATTGCTTATTTAAAAAAACCCATCACCTTACAAAGAGGTACAAACAGTCCTGAGAGCACCTTCTCTTACAAATGCCATTTCGAACAGTACTCATAAATTGGTGCACAATGCGTTAGACTGCAAAGGTTCATAGTCATTGTGAAATTATCAGCACTCATATTGTAATGAATTTTGGAGGATTACAATCTACAGCAAGTAATGCTCATATGAAAATAATTGAGTGATCTTAATTTGATTAAATCACTGGCCATTTAACTTCTGAAGAGATTAGCAGCTCAAAGGCTTGTTTTTTCCAAGATAAAAATGCTAATGATTTCACCAGCTATTTAGAATGCAAGTTAAACACATGGAAACTACTTTCAGACTAAATTCGGATTTGATGCAATTAATTCTTTCACTCTATTTCTTGAATTGAAAACAATTCAAGCCTGGTTGTGCATCCTCGTTATGAAAAACCCAAGTGAGAGGCCTTTGTGTTTGTGGTGTTTTGTTTTGTTTTTAATTTATTATTAGTAGCAATGTTTTTGTAATTCCAAATAAAGGCTGACATTAAAATAATGCAAACAACTAATGGAAGCATCCTTATATAACCTAAAAACGAGAAAGTTACTGACAACAAATAGGAACATGCACACCCACGCTCAAAGCCCCTTCTTTTGTAAGGGTATGTTCGCAAAACAGTTCATGTCATCACTTCCCCAAAAGCGGAGAGAAAACAAAACCAGAACTTCTGCCCCCTGAAAAGACTGAGGTTTTACATGGGGTTTTCCTATCATGTGATAGCAAGCTGTCCTGGTACAAACCAGAAAAGTAATTTAACACTTACCAGAGCAATGCATTGATATTTCTTTGAGTACTGAAATCAGGAAAGAGCCTTGGGAACATAGCATATGTTTGCTCATTATTTTAGTGATACTCCAAGATGTATGTGTAAGTTTTCATTGCTTGCAAGTGTCTTCTGGATATTTCAATTAATATTAAATGTGTGTGGTTACTTATGAAATATTAGAAACCATCACACACTGTAATGAAAGATATTATCACATTTTTGTCCAACTTCCAAAGCAAGAGGTAAAATGAACTCAAGTCTAGGGCAAGTTCTATACAGTTTCTCCAAGACTTAGAAAGCCAATCCAAGACTTGTTTGTAGAGATAAAAGCACTATTCTGGCATAAAAACTGGAGGCAAAGGTTACATTTAAGCACCTTGAGAGAGTCATCATTTAAAAGAACCGCTAAACAACTAAACCACTTACTGTGATTTTGGTAGCTTTGTTCAGAACATTTACCCATTCAACTAGGTCCTGCTGATCATTGGCTTGTAGAAAGTATTTTCTCATCCCTGCATTCATAACTGTTAAAAATGATGACAAGAAGTTAACAACACTGAAATTTAAGAGCAAACGTAATAGCATCATAAAAACCTTTGATTTCAGATGGAAAATCCAGTTCAAGTTTTCTGCTGCCCTTCTTTTTAATGTCATCTTAAGATACATGCATCCACTCAACAAGCTTGCTTTATTCTAAAAAAACCAAAACCCTCTTTTTCTGTTTCGCACAGAATTTGCTAAATTATTTTTATCACATAGAAATAAAGCCTTGAATTTTGTCAGAGTTCTCTACAGCCCCATTTCCCTTTTCTCAGTTTCCTCAAGCAACTAAGTTTTATACTTGGGGACCTGTACAATTTCTGCTTTCAATGCTCTGACCAGTACTTGTTATTCTTTGCAACAAACTCATTGACATGACTATGATCACCAACTTTTTTATATTCGTGAAAAAAACAGTAGTGATTACTGAGGACATGATGCTCAGGGTGAAACACTTTAGAATAGAACATAAAACTTCATTTTGCTTTAGTAACTTGGCAGAGAAAGTATATTTTTAGTAAGTTTATATATGTACCTAGCAACACTTAGCATACCTTTATCCAAAAAGGAAAAACAGATTTCTGCGTAACAATAAAAATACCATGGCCAGGTATCTCACAAACTCTAAGAACTTATCTTGAAATTAGTGTTAAGGTGAACAGTGACTAAAACCTTCCCAGAACTCTGAAGACTGCAGTTCAAGTCCGAACAGATTTCATTACTCTATACCTATGTGGACCCCAGAGAAAATGAGTTTGGCACCTCTGCTCTATATGTAACAGAACAGTTCTTCAGATCAGCATTAACAGCAAACACATGTCAGAAACAGATATTTTTACTCTTCTATCACCTTTCTCCCCAAAGTGGATGGTTTGAAGCAAACGTTATTAGATGCAAATGTAAATTCAAAATACAGAACTGTAAAATGAGTTGACTGAAACAATAACTCCTGGTATTCAAATAATAAGACAATAAATATCCATTTTTCCCCTAATGCATCAAAACCGCTTTAATAAATCAGAAATATTAAAAGCTTTTAGCCAGCACCTTGGATCATTGTGACTTTTTAGAGCCAGCCCACTAACAAGAGCAGCTTTACAAGCGATGAAGACAAACTGCTCCACACGTGCATGTGCAGAAGAATCAGTAGATGGCACTGAACTGACGTGGGAGGAACCGCTCTGGAATCCCTGAGGCTTCACCCAGAGGTGATTTATCAGCCTGTTCAACACTGCACATGGCAAAGGACACCTTAATGAACATCATCAAACCTTCAGGCGTTTTCAGTAGCTTCATCTGAGCTAAAACTCTTGCGTGAATGCAGCCACAAAGAATGGTTACTCATAAACAGAACAGAGGCTGAGTCCAGTCTCTACACATACTTTTGTGAATGTCAGTTGCTTGTCAAAAAAATCTGGAATTTTGGTAAATTCTGGAAAAACTACTTGTAAGAAAAACCTACAAGCTCTACTCAGGTTTAAACAAGTTTAGGTAACAATAAACCTAGAAGGTATCCCAAGCAAATTATTTTTCTTCAGTGCAGCAACAGCGGCTGAAGTTTAGCGCAAGAACATTGCCTGACAGTATTTTTAGACCAATTTAACTAACTCTTTTATCAGTGACACAGATTTCAATAGTTAAATTACTTGTCTTCATATCTAACAGGCACGCCATGTTACTGAAAACAGCCATCATTTTTTTATTAGCTTATCTATGGCCCAAAAATTTCAAACATCTGAAGAACAGCTCTCATGAAAAGCCACAAAAACACCTTATGCAGAAGCCAACATTTCCATTGGACTAAAGAAGTAAAAATACACTACCAGCCGAATCAAGTAACAGAATTGCAGAACATTATTCTTGTTTCAAATTTCTAAAGAATGTACTTGATGCACGTGCCGCATGCAAGAACTCACCGAAACAGAATTCTGCCTTTGGCCTCAGCTTAGTTGCATCACTAACCTAGTAGGGAAATTAAGATTATAAATATCATTGTGCATATATAAGATACATCAGATATCACAATTTTTCCCCTCTTTCAAACAGCTACATTTGAAGATTAGCAGCATAGCAAGCTTGTTAGGCATAAACATACACAGATATAACAAAAAATACTATATAAAATTCAGTTCAAGACATGCAACCTATGGTAAGGAGATAGCTTAAGTCATATGTTCCTATTCCTTAAGTTTAAGGATTCATTGCCAGATCAATGTTGAAATCTGAAAACATAACGCTTCTACTTGCATTTTAAAGTTATATAACTAAACCGAACTAAAAATTTATGGACATTTCATACTGTCAAGGGCACCAGTTGCATTTTGGTTTGTTAATACAAAAAGCACAAGAGCCACTTTTCATCAGGAGTTCCTAAAACGTTGCAGAGTTGGAGGAGGAGGGCAGGGGTGCCCTGTTTTGAGAGGCATTGCCATTCTTACATTATAGAGCACTTCTAGCTGGGATGGGGGAGAAGGCAAAGCAGTCTTTCACATCTCTCACATTGAAAACAACTACTACGTAACTAGATGAACTATGGAAAAATAAGTAGAGCCTCCCCACAGCGTACTTGAGCTGCCTTGGAAGGTGCAAAGGCACAGCTGCTCCCCCCGCTCCCTTTAAATGGGAGATACCAAGTTTCAGAATTTCTAAGACAACAACGGAGAGGTTCAGGGCAAAGTAAGCACAGAGGAAACCAGGAAGGACATAAGCGGCTCTCCACAGACATTTCTCTATATAACCGGCATGAATGGTACCTTTCACAGGAATGATAATAAAAAAAATGAAATTAAAAAAAACAAACCAACAACACACCAGCACCAAACAAACAAACCAACCAAACAAAAAAACCCCACACAAACAAAGCAAACAAACACCAAACTAAGGAAGGTGGGAAGATGCAGTATGACTAGAAAAGCAAAAGAAGGATGGGAAATGAGCAGAAAGAAAAGGTAGATTATTTTTTATCCACTTATGTGCTACAAATTTAACCATGGAGTTTTCCTTATTCAGAGTTTTCTTTCAGACATGTTTGGAAGCAACTGTATACAGAGTCTCATGAACTAAGTACTTTCTACACCTTTGTGCTGTTGTATCTATTGAAGATCATTACTACTTGAGAATTATCACACCTAAAGACTTCTCTTTCACTTCATAAAGACTTCTCTTTCACTTCATAAAGACTTCTCTTTCACTTCATAAAGACTTCTCTTTCACTTCTATTCTCCAAGACCAACTGCAATTCAAATACTCAAAAAGTGAAATATACAGTTCAGAATCATTAAGTTTCATTACAAAGAGCTGCCATTTGAAATCACAAACCTAGACAACACTGTAATTAGTCTGTTCTTATTTTAATCTGATACTACTGAAGTGGTTGCAAACACTTCTCTAAAATTCAGGAGTAGCACACAAGCAAAAAGTGTTTTGCAAAATGCTACATAAAAGACATTTAAAACTGTCTAAAGTCAAGGTCTTCTTGGCAATTATCACCAAAATTATCAACAAGTGTCTTAACTGTCTTACCTTTGAAATATAGGTAAGTTTAATAACTCCAACAGGTGGAGATCCAGAGGGAAGATTCTGAAACAAATAGTATGTTACAAAGTGAAACTAGTTTATTCTTATATCCATGTTTACACCTAAAAAGTAAATAATTGAACTCCACAAACAAAAAGAAAATCCTACGTGTTTTTATAGACAATACACAATGTAGGCTCGAAACAGGATCTAAACTACTTGTTTACTATACACACATCTGTTAACCAACTAAAAACAGAAAGACTGCAAGAAACAATACAAACAGTGATTGTTTCAGGGGTTTATGTATTTTACTAGAGGAAAAAGGATTCTTGCAGGTCTGCATCCAGGAAATCCGGAAAGAATACTTTTTCCTTAACAGATGTTGGCGTCTTATGCATTTTGACCAGGGCAGGCGGAAGGGCCAAGAAGTGACATTCGGCTGTTACGTCAGATACTTCAAAGGCCCTCTCGTGTATTTTCCAAAATGGACTGAAAAATCATAGCCTTATTTAATATTAACGTTATTAAAGGGAAAGACCGTGATACCTTCTAAAGTTGCAGGTAAGCCTCATTACAATCCAAAAAGAAGCTGTTTTTTTTGACATCCTTGCTTAAAACGTTAGTCTTAACATTTATATTACTACTCACAAACAGCCAGTAGCCTAGAAATACAACATTTAAAGAACTGAGCACCACAAAACATGGTTAACTTTTTTATTAACTGTTTCTGCTGAAAGTCTTCCTCATTCCTTTAAATAAAGCGTTGTTTTCCATACACTTTTTCCCATCACAATTTTTCCTTTCAAAATGGCCCTTGATGTTACACATCACAACAAGGAGCCTAATGCTACCCAGAGCCAGAGGGACAGACAAATAATTGGTTTATACTCCATTTATACTTCAAAGGAAAGAAGTAGGTTAGGTTTACTATAGCCTGGTAACACTGAAATTTAATTTAAAAAGTCTTTGCATTCTGCCCAAATAAATACATTTAAGTTCTACTTGATCAGAATGATTTTGATCCCAGCACACACCAGTTTTACAATCTTTATGGCAGAATAATAACAGTGTGGTTAATGGTAGACTTAAAAAGACTTTATTTGAAGAGCTGAACTGATTTTCACAGATACCAATAGCACTTTATCAGCAAAGGGTCCACGGAAGTTCTGCACACACCACAGACTCATCCTATATGAAGTTTCATCACTTCAGGGCTTAAGAACGGTCTCCACACAGAAGATCTATAAAAACTCTGTTGTTCTTCAAAACAAAAGCAGTGCAAGAAAATCAAGAAGCTTCAACTTGTCTCCAGCAAGACACCCTTTCATTTCCGCATGAATGGTAGCATTAAAAAAAAAAGAAAATCTCAACTAAAAACTCTAAGAGGTGTGCACTACAAATATCATTACAGAATCACAGAATTTCAGGGATTGGAAGGGACCTCGAAAGATCATCTAGTCCAATTCCCATCTAGTCCAATTCCCCTGCCAGAGCAGGAACACTCAGATGAGGTTACACAGGAAGGTGTCCAGGCGGGTTGGAATGTCTGCAGAGAAGGAGACTCCACAACCCCCCTGGGCAGCCTGGGCCAGGCTCTGCCACCCTCACTGGGAAGAAGTCTCTTCTCAAATTTAAGTGGAACCTCTTGTGTTCCAATTTGAACCCATTACCCCTTGTCCTATCATTGGTTGTCACCGAGAAGAGCCTGGCTCCATCCTCGTGACACTCACCCTTCATATATATCTGTAAAGATCAATGAGGTCACTCTGTTCTCTAAGCTAAAGAGCCCCAGCTCCCTCAGCCTTTCCTCACACAGGAGATGCTCCACTCCCTTCAGCATCTTCGTTGCCCTGCGCTGGACTCTCTCCAGCAGTTCCCTGTCCTGCTGGAACTGAGAGGCCACAACTGGACACAATATTCCAGATGGGGTCTCACCAGGGCAGAGTAGAGGGGAATGAGAACCTCTCTCGACCTACTAACCACCCCCTTCTAATCCGCCCCAGGATGCCATTGGCCCTCTTGGCCACAAGTGCCCAGTGCTGACCCATGGTCATCCTGCTGTCCGTCAGGACCCCCAGGTCCCTTTCCCCTACGCTGCTCTCCAGTAGCTCATTCCCCCACTTATACTGGAACCTGGGGCTGTTCCTGCCCAGATGCAAGACTCTACACTTGCCCTTGTTATATTTCATTAAATTTCTCCCTGCCCAACTCTCCAGCCTGTCCAGGTCTCTGATGGCAGCACAGCCCCTGGCATGTCAGCCACTCCTCCCAGCTTGGTGTCATCAGCAAACTTGCTGATAGTACACTCTATTCTCTCATCCAAATAATTGATGAATATATTGAATAATATATATTAGTCTTAATATATATTAGTCTTAAAACTTCTAGAAGAATTGCAATTTCTACAGCATTTCAAGTTTTTGCCCACATGCCCTGGTTATACCACAGGAGAAACTGGAAGAAAAAGAATCATTCATTGACAGCGAGTGTTTGAAGTGTCTCTTATTTCCAGAAATTTCTTCTTTCTCCCCACTGAGAACTGCTAAAAGCTTCAGCCACAAGTCACATTCATTGAACCGTGCATCAGTTACATTTTTTTTGGTTGGTTCCTTTGAGCTGTAAAACTTGTGCATTTTAACTCTGGTCTTCCTGGCAGAACGGTACAGGAACATTCTTCTGGCGGACAGTTTTCAGTTGACCTAGATGCAGTGACACCTATGCTAGAAAATACATGGATGCATGCACATTGTAGAAGTAATTTTTATATAAATAATGCTGTCCATCATGAAGGATACAGGCTTTCCTCATCCAGATACTACTCACACTGTATTGAAACTGCAAGCATCATTAGAAATCACTTTTCTATGACTGATTCTGTTGAGGTAAAGCAATATAACACAGCTAACTGACCCATGCAATGCAAGGAAAACCACACACTTCCACATAAAATTAGAGGTGAATTAAAAGGCCCATGGAGGGAAAGTAGATTGTGATTCAGCTCATCTGGTTGTATTATTCAGCACCACCTGGTGCCTGCAGGAACCTGAACGACACGCTCAAGACATATGATAGAAAATATATATAGCATATCATGATTCAAAACTAATGACCGATTTGTACATGGGATCAGATTCAGATTCCCATCTCATCCCTCAATCTACTGTCAATACATAGATTCCATGTGTTGGCAATTAACTGATATTAAAGTTGTTTTTAATGTTTTACTAGTAAGTGCAACTGGTAATGATTTAAATAGAAACATGAACTGTAGTTTTTTCTTTAAAATACTGCATATATTAGCAGAGAAGAAACACTGATTTCCAGTTATGTCACTTACGTAACTAATTTTTCCCCTCCTAGCTTCCAAGTCCATAAGCTAATGTTAAACCAAATTTCTCTTCTGTAAATTCGTTAAAAACAAATCCAAAAAAGCAGAAAATTGATAGAAGCCAGCAAACTATTGCCAAGAACATCTCACCTGCGGGTTATCCATGTACCACACCAGACTGTCTTCTCGCGTGTCCAGAATGAAGTACCGCCGCAGAAACTTCCCACTATTCTCATTTTCTTCAATATCTAGGAAACCACAAATGCGATTCTGACGATCCACATAAGGCATTGCTGACCCTGAACATCACACTGCAGAACAAAAAGCACAGAAGTTAAGCGAAGTTCCTTGTTACTAATTTTAAGCCTGCTCTGTGCCTCCCCATGACATTTTCAGCAGTTTCAGCCCGTCACTTGAAGAGGTTTCTAGAGAAGAATAAGTGAAGCGCAGCTGTTTCGCCCACTGCCACTGAATTTTTAGACAGGTCTTTCTTACTACTTTGAAGCATATCCTTAGGATATCTAACCCCCTAAGTGCAAAGATACATGTGGTAAAGAGCAGATGAACATTGAGATTTAATGAGATCACTAAAGAATAATCCAAGATTGTCCTCCACGACTCGCACAAAGTTGAGATAAAGCTCAGTTTCTACTTCCTTCTTTGACGTTGACTTTCATGGTCAAGAAAGGATGTTTGTCAGCATGTCCGACATAATTTTGCATATTTTGCTTAGGCATATTCAACAAAAAGTCTTTTAGAAATATTGTTCACATTTCTCTTTTTTCCTACAAAAGAACTTCATGTCTAACAATGTCTAAGAACAGACATCTTTGCATCCTTATGTATTTAACAGTCAAAATGAAGTTGTACCACAGAGATGTGAACACACTTGCTAGCCCCAAACTGAAGTCCTCAGTAGCCATGTGGTGCTAAGTTTGAGCATGGTAGGCTTTCTTCTTTTATTCTGGTGGTGGTTGTGTTTATTTTACCTTTTTTTTTATTCTTTTAAAAAAATATCTGTACTGCTGACCACCTATTGCCATTTGCCTCCTTCACCTTTTATGGCTCCATCTTACTGCAGGTTATTGCATCACTTTTTTGCTTCCTTTTTATTTTTTTAGGGCCAGTCATTTTACCTGAAGAGCCAGCCTTGTAAGACTAAAGATACATTTGCATACTCATCTAAAATCGGCAATAAAGCAACATTTAAATATGATAAAAATCAGGTCGATACTGATCTTTCCCAGAGGAGGAACTAAACACTTCAGTTTTCTTTACATTTAGTTATAGAACTCAGAAATACTGCGTATTCAAAAATATTAGTGTTAACATGAGACACAGAAGGTATAAGCACTTCACACTTTTCATTAAGGTTTTCCAGCTTTCACTATGCGATACAGAAATTTCTTTTTAATATTGATTGAACTTACCTTTACCATTTCCTTGCTTAAAGTTATTTGATTTAAATATAGTTGTATACACACAATGAGACAGACACTTGATAACTACCTGTATCTAGCTATTGATAACCTTATATCATGTTTTACTGTGGTGTAAGTACATTTTAAAGTGTTTATTTTGGGTAATCAGATATACAGACAAGCCTATGTTTATTTGGGGGGATCAGATATACTAATATGTAGATATATGTTTGTACTTGCAGCTGTCCTTGTATATGACTAACTAGAATACTAGCCAGATTTTGCTTCAACCACTTTGAGAAACCATTTAAAAAAAAACTATTATCATTATTCTGATAACATACTAGAAGAATTTCTAGTAAACAGTTTAAAGTCATTTAATTCCACCTGTAAAATAACAAGCCACCTTTTGCCCAACACCAAACCAATCTCCCAGTGCCAACTCAAGTCCGAACCGCTAATTCCAGCATCAGGGACCAGATCTAACGAACTCAATTCAGCAGTATATGCAAAAAGCTGAAGAGACTGAAATATCACAGCAATGGAGTATTAAAGATGCTAGCTTATACTAAAAATAAAAACTAAAATATAAAAAAACCCAAACCAAACGACAACATCAAAACCCCAAAACAACGAACTATTGAATTCTCAAGTTGATATTCATTTTTGTATCTAACAAAGTTAACACACTTGTTTGAGATGCAAGGTATTTTCCATACAGCTGCAAGGACATGAAGTGGGTATAAGTCTTACGTTAAGAGCTTGACTTCCTTCTTTCCACCTCCAAAAAGCAAAAGACTCTCCTCATTTAAGGTACGCAGTGATGGTTTAAAGCTTCAAAGGCACAGGTTTGTTCTTCAATAAAGTAACAAAATTTCCTAAGGTTATCTCTCTTTTATTAGTGTGCCCCTTTCAATTTAAATGCCACAGGTCTAAGACAAGTTCTTTAACCAAATCGTAATTAACAGCAATAACAAACACTTGAGCACTCTTAAGACAATGTCATACTGGTACCAAATATTCAGTAGTAATTTGCTCAGGATCAGTTTACACTGAAGTAACATCCCACTATAAACACATCTGTAGCTACGGGCAAGCTTAAGGGTGACTACCCTCTAAATGACACCTCTAAGCAGCCAGAATGTGGCAACACATTTTCATTTAAATTAATTTGAAAATATGGCATTTACCAGTATTGTCCTCAATTGGGCCAGGTGGTCCCTCAACAAAACATAGAGCACTTCCAGGGCACAAATTCAGCTTAATACCAGCAGTTTATGAAGCGCAGAAATGCCTTGTGCCTAAAAAAAGCAAATATTGGTGGCTGGTTTCCTGTTTGAGCAGGTTTAAGCTGAGTTCTCTGCAGATGTGAAGAAATCTAAACCAGGAAAACTTGTTTGTGAAACAAGATACAAATTGATCAAGAATCCTTGAATAAAACCAACCCAGTGTTAAAGTATGTATATTTCAAATAAATCTTTATGAAAAACAAAAAGGATACCCATAATGCTTTATTATGAGCATACAATCAATACTTGAATATTTTTTAAAATATTTTTTACAGGGCAAAAGACAAAATTCAGAAGCTTTCTCTTATTCATCAATATACCAATCTTCACAGAAAAACCACACCTAAATTCATACAGCTTTTCTATCTCAAAGTACTGCTACTTTCCAGCTACTTTTACTGCTAATTTCCAGCCTACAAAATGATACTATTTGCGGTTCCTTTGTCCTCTGATGAAAATACAGGATGAACTATTATTTATTTAAAAATTTAAGTTGTATAAGTGCTATTTTCTTCAGATTAGTCGGAAATTCCTCATGGCTTTACTGGCATCTACCAGACTGGTGCTCTTGAAGACTTTATGATAAAATAATAAAATCAAATAATGAAATCAAACACGAAATCATGCGGTTGTTTCCGCTGTTAAAAGTCTGCTTCCATTATATTACACGCTGGCAAGATTCCACTGTAAATTAATACCAATTCCATTCAGCATTCATTAACCAACCACAATTTGTAGCACACTCACAAAAATCAATTTGTGCCTTGCTTCTAGTTACTAAAGCAATTGAACACACATGACAAAACTACCTCTACAACACCCTTCCTGGCAACTCCAGACAGAGCAAAAAAGCAACAAAGACAGAATGACCACGTTACTTTAAAAATTCATAAAAGGAATTGCAGAACTCCAACAGTAATTCCTCAGCACAGGAAATCTGGCTGGAATATCACCAGCCCAACAATTCATCACAACTTCAACTTGAAAGTGTCTTCAGAATATGGATGCTGTCTTAAATAGATATTATTTATTTTTAATTAAATTATTGTTTCAGGCAATTATAAAATAATCATGTCCAGATCTGTTTATGTTTTACAGCTCTTACTACATGTCCACTTATTTTCTGCAGCAGGATCTGCAGCACAAAACAGTGTAATAATTCTTCTGCCCACTTTTAGAATCAAATATTATAAAAAGATTATGAGTTCTCACAGAGAAAAGCTGAAGGCATCAAACCTGTAACAGATTACATACAACTTCATTTTATTTTGCCTTCCCAGAATGGAGGGGCAGGGGAGGGAGAAGATGTGGGTCACCGCCATAGTGCTCCTTCAGAAAAAACATCCCTGTGACCCCTTTCCTCTTGGTTCTCACCATAATCCACCAAAACCTAAAATCTTTTTGAAAACCCATTCTGTAGAATATTTTGACACTCATATGTAAGAATTCAGAAAACTCCCTAAAATTCCTTCTTGGAGGGCTGTGTTCTAATCCAAAGAGGACACCTTGCTTATTTTTGAAGCCTTACATCCCTTTTTTCCAGTGGCGGTGTACTAATTTAAGTAGGTACATACCTCATCAGCCCAGCTTCTCTCAGATTTCCCCTCTCGCTGCTCCTTCCTCCTGGGTGTACCACACACCAACATTCCTCAACATTGATATCACAAACTGAAGGCCGCCTGGGCACCACTATAAATAAAAATTACACATCACCTTCTCCCAGTTAAATGCATGACTGCACAACTAGAACCTGCAGAGCCACACAAGGATCTCGTTTCACCATTTATAACACACTGCTGAAACTCTCCTACATGAATTTATGGTTTTATTTCCACCAGCACCTGCTCCTGAGTTCACCTCCTTTGTAGTTCAGTTGCAGGCTCTATATCTTAAGTGCAAATTCTGTACTATACAGACTACTGAAGTGGCATGCAAGGTAACATTTCTACTGCCCAATCTCTCATTTGATTGCCAGAAGCAGGCACAGACCACAGACCGCTGGCTCTACCAGAGAAAGCGGAACTTTGTATGAATAAAAAGACCATGCAACAGGCTTTGCACTATCCACAGGAAAGCTTAAGAAAAACAGCAAGAGAAGCGCTGCTCCCTACTGCCTTCTAGATTTATTTTACATGTGTTTTCCCCAAGCTTTGCATATAATTTTATTATTTTTATTTATTTAGTTCAAACTAACACTTTACTTGCTGTTCTATTAGCATATGGACACTTTCAGCTTTGAATTTAACTTACCACAGGAAATGACTTTGGGGTCCTTTTTCTCTTAGCTAAGATTAAGAAACATACATTACTACTGATTCACCTCTATGAAAGGATGAACAACATTCCTAAGAATACACTTGATAAATTTAAAATGATGCCATGAGTCATGCCCAGCCCTCCTCCCCACATCCCTTTTTAAGCTCTGCTATTATATTTACACCAGCTCCATCACCGCAAAGGGAAGTTAAGCACATCCCCAGCGACCTCCAGCCTTTCCTGCACTTCCAGGACAGCTTAATTATCGAGTGCTCTTGCTTTTGCCTAAGCAATTACTATCTTGCTGTAAATCAGCTGCTCCCCAGTTGGTCATCTCTTTTACTGGCCATTCACTCCATTTACTGACTCCCAAGGGTGAGGGATGAGTTCAGACTGTCTTGCTTAGACCTTTAAGAACACTGCAAAGAAAGCTTTCCTTCTCGCACACATCTAGGACAATAAAGAAGGGGGGGGAAGAAAAACTCAACCCTGAGACAACCAGCTCAAAACCGCATCTGAAAACAAGCCACATTAATCTTCCAGGGCACTTGTTCAAGCTTTATTTTCAACGCCTTGAAAACCTTCCAGTAGAAGCAGACCACCATATAGATAATTTAAGCCAAGTGACAACATCTCTGTTCATCTTTCACAAACCCCTTAAAGTCACAATTCTGTAAATACCAAAAACAGGACAGAAAAACACTGATCCAGGAGCTGGGGAGATGACTTGGGTACAATTCTGATAACAAGCAAAGATAATTTAGGATTGGCTGTCTCAAAATTACATACTGAGCTTTTCTGTTTCCCAAAGATCCTTCACTGATTCGTTTTTGTTCTGGAGCACACAACAGACACTGTATGCCTCTGTTAAATGCAGAAAACATGATTTGCTAGAAGCTTATGAAACTATTAGCAGCATTTTAACCACATATACAAACGAGAACTGGAAGCCTCGGGGACACGCTGTCCCCTAGATTTAGATTCCTTCTCTAAAGTGGTCAAGAAGAACTAAGAAAGCAGCTGCAAAAGGCCTGTATTCACCTGGAAGAGAATTCCTAAGCATAAGAAGTTAATCTTCAAAATTAAAAAGCGTGAAATAACTACCAGTAGCATTTACCTCTCCCATCCCTGATCACAATATGAGGCATATGAAACAATACACCCTCCTCCCAGTACCTAATCCAACTGCCAACCAGGCCACAATATAGAAGAATCATCATTTGTGCTGATGAATCATCTAATGAAACCTCCACTCTTATCTTGCATTTAAGTCTTAGTCATCTTTCTGTCTTCAAAACGCATCTGATCTCCTGTTTTCCAGCAGACTTGTTAAAGCAGGGTGACCCGGCTATTCTCTCTTTTCCCACAGACCTCAGTAAATCAAATAACTTCAACTTTATTCCATGCTGTTTTAATTGCCCCTCCAAATGCACTGAGCTAAAGCAAATAAAGGGAAGCATCTTGTGCAATGAGGCCACTATAAAAGACACTCTTGAAATGTATCTATTAATAACTTCAGTGATAACTAGCTTAAAAAGCAATAAAGCAAAAGAAAGCTAAAGAGTAAAAGAACTTGTTCAATAATGCAAAGTTTTTACAAGAGTCAGAAGTACAGTTTTCATCACTTCACATTAAGTCCAGGTAATAAAAGTTACTCAAAATTAGATATAACCAGAGATGAGTAGAAAAGAGGAAAGCAATATATAGTTACACTAATTCCCTTTGAGTTCTCCCACACAATCCTAAAAAAAAAAATTTAAAAGCTTATTAATTTCAGTTACAGGCTAGTTAAAATGCTTAATAATGAAGGTTCAGAGTTAATTATTATTGACAATTATTTTGAATGTCATTACTATGGGCCTTTCCAAAATTGTAAATAATATGTAAAACTCCAAATATGACAAATTATTGAAAATGTTTACATGCACTATTCTATAAAAACTGTTCCTTTCATGACAACTAAACCAAATTACAAATTAAGCAGGGAATAAGCACATAACTTATTAGGATTACTTATTATTACTAGTTACTCATTAGTAAAATAATTGTTTAATTTCAATTACTAGTACCTAGTTGGCATTTTTTGAGCCAGTGTTGCCAACTGTCACTCTGAATCCTGGGTACAAACTCACTACCACAAACAAACAGACTTTCTTCCCACGAAATATGCACAAAAAAAAGAAGCCAGCTGGTTAGGAAACCAACAAGTTGAAAATATCTTCCTCAGTTTTCCCAGAGTACTCTTCCATTGTTGAAGAAATAACAGCATGCACATAAAAGTTTGTTAATTTTTTTTTTATAGTACATTCAAAATTAATTTATTTGCCTCACTAGCACCAAAACCTTGTGCTGAAAACATTGGGTAGAAGCCAAACAGAGGGAAACTTGAGAGCACCGTGGCAGTAAAAGATCCAAAGGCAAGTTCCAAATTTAAATGTAAGAATATCACACTCAGACTAATTCCATTAAGCTGTATATACTTAAGACACAACAAAGCCAGATCTGAATAGTTGAACACCCGGAAACTGTGATTTCACGTTACAGATGTCTACTAGCAGCACAGCATATTTATTACAGGTCAGCAAAACACAAGTTTAAGACAACATTTAACAATCGGGTTTACATTTTTTTAATGCTCACAACCAAAGTGTGGAGTCTAACAAGGACTGTAAATAAATTATTTTTGAGTTCTTCTAAAGTATCAAATAATGAAAAGAACACTATCAGGTAAGTATTGAGTTTGACCCTTTCTAAAAACAGAAAAGGATTCAATGAAAACAAAGCACACAAAGTAGCAACTGATTACCAAATCTGATTTTATAGATCTAATTTAGCAAATTCAATGCAGACTAAAAAAATGCAATGGTTCATCTACATTAATACTCTGGGAGGGAAAAACTGTTGCCTGTACAGATGATGTTCAGTTCATTGCATAAGCCACCATATTGGCCAAAATACCTGCTACTGTGTATGATATCTCCTCCAGAATCTATCTTACTTATCAATCACACTAGTACTACACAAGGATTCCGAGCTATTAGGACTAATCTCAGAGCTCTTCAGCAAGCACAAGTTTAGCCAAAGTTCCTTAGAACAAACGAGGTTTTGTCTGTCTTGTGTAAGTGAACCAATATTCATTTACAGAACACATGCCAGCTACTGTTTACCATGTGAGGGGAGAAAACTAAGCTCCCACCAAATGGCAAGGTTTTCAAGTCATGACCTCCCCCTTGCCTTTTTTACACTCCTTAAATTAAGAAAATGGAATTCCACTCTGGTATATTTAATATAAGTCCCACCTGACACATAGAGAAAATATCTAGTATTTTATATTAGACAAGTTTATCCGCTCTGATAGGTTCTGTAGCACAGTGCCAGCATGCTAACACTTCACTTGAAGCACACACTTCACTACAACTTCTCCCAAAATTCATTTCCAGCAGCCTTCCTCCTTGGAAGCAAGCTGTGAGCTCCTTGCATCAGGTACAGCCCATCCCTCGCTGCTGACCTTCTTCCTTACCCTCTTATTTGTGCAATGACACAAATACCAGTTTACTGCACAGCTGTTGCTCTGCATTCACGCTGGTGTTTCTCCAAGGGTAAATTATGGAGAATAACAATGCTCCACCTACAGAGTAATCCAAATTCTACCAGGAAGTCATCAGGCTCCTGGCACTTTGCAGGATCGCTGCCTGACTATAGGCAGTGAGGCGGAAATACTCTAAAAAAGAACTGCAAGGCCTGTGTATGTGCAACAACATGCCTGGAAATCCTGGACTTACCAGTGTAAGCAAGAGGCTGGTTTTCAACACACTGTACTGCAGCCTTCCCCCAAGAAGGGAACAAATGGAGCTCCCCAAGAAGCCCTGCTCCTCCACTGGTAAAATCAGGTCACCAGGACAAATAAGCAAGACAGTAAAAACGACCACATCTAGAGTGAACTTGATTTAAGGAAAAAAAGGTTAATAGAAAAAAAACCCAAAGCCTGAAGTCCTGAATAAGCAGGAACACTTCTGAAGCAAGAACATCCTTGAAGCATCACTACCTACCTTTGCAGCATTAATGCATGTACAGGCACCGAGTCTACTACAGAAATAACTCAGATGAATTAGTAGTACAGCCTAAGTTTCCATTTGTTACTATACGCCTCCCTAAAGAGTTAACCAATACATTTAACAACATCTTTTGAAGTGCAGTTTTAAGAGGACTGCTTGCTCTTACAACAAACCTGACATGTAACTGTTTTAGCACTTAACAGAAGAACATCTAATTAAGTCACTAGTCTGAACAAGTTCAAACAAATTTTCTTGGACACAGGATGTAAATGTGGTGGGTACCAAGGCAGCCATGGAGAGCATACACATCAAAACAGTTACATATTAAATAATTTATCACATATCTCTCAGTATAGAGAGTCTGTTCCTGGGAGTGTTGACTCTCAACAATTAAAACACATTTGCAAAGCTTGTAATTGCTGTCTAGTCTACCTTTTCAGATTATAACAATGACAATACCATCTTATATTTCCACCAGAAGGATTTTAAACCAAAAATGCTTTTAGCTCTATAAAATTACTAAAGACACTGCTTTTTAGAGCTGGCTGCAAATTCTTTTCCCCCTTGTGGGAGTGGGCAGGTAGAGAAGCTATCTTTTCTCAACCTCTCTCACATGAAAAGTTAATAAATCAGACTGAATTTAAGAGATTCTGCCTATCATGCCACAGAACAAATGAACAAAATTAACAGCTACAACATTTGGATGTAAAGGTTAGATAGAATTAAAAGCATTTTCCAAAGAAAAGCACAGTTGACAGAGGAATGCAGTTTTGCTATTGTTCCCTGTGTGGCAGAATCACAGAAGCGATTTGCCTGGTTCATTCAAGTATTTTAAGCATTGTTTTTATAGCTGGTTAAACAAACAAAGAAATGCAGTGCTCCAGGTTTTAGGACTTGCTTTCTCTGTTTTTAACTGATCCAAGAGATTTCCAGCCAAAACTGCCCCCCCCCCCCCCCCCCTATTTTTTGTGATTTTACCCTTTCTGCCTGGAGCCTACTCCAGCTTTTACCCTGGCCAGTCTCTCCCAGCTCTTGCTCCTTCCACAAGGGAGTTATGTACCCCATGTTACTACCGCCCCTGAACACATCCAAACCTGACTGACGTACCCTTGTAACACTTTCGCGAGGCTGAGAGCTGCTCCTGCTCCACAGTTTCACTATGAGAACAGAGGGACAGAGAAGCAGCTTGTCCCAGGCCACACAGGAAGATTTTGGCAACACACTGAGCTGAACCTGCTTCCCAAATCCCAGAGCAGCAACCTCACCATCAAATCACCTTTCTTCTACATAAAATACCTGGAACTATTCAGATTTTCAAGGCACAGGCATATGTTCAAACCTGAAAACTGTTTAAACTGTTGAATGCCACAAATGTCTACCAGACCTGCAACTCCCTACTCGCGCAGATAACATCTGTTAAAAGTGGCTTATACAGTTCTGCACCAGAAAGCTTAATAAGTTCCTTCTCCAAGATTAAAGAAACACCTACACATTCTAGATGCTTCTGCAAGTCCCTGGAGGGAGAAAATGCTGCTTAGTGCTGAGACAATGAACCAAGCTTCCTTCCTCAACAGCAACAAAACCCTGCTGTTTTACCTTGTACTAACAGGAAAGTGTTATTTATAAAACTGAGCCATATACAAATATATATCTAAATGTTTCTCAAAGTTTGGCTACAGTACGTATCCAGATCACCTCAGATTTACAAATTTTCAAAGCCCTAATTTGAGATCAGTGTAAGAATACAAAACAATTTTGAAACAGCTCAGCCGTATCTTGTATTCAAATTCATTTCAGTCATTCTGTGCACTGAAGTGTAACTTCAAAACCTGAACTTGAACCTTACTTGTTACTCTGACCTCTTCAACGGGCAGTTTTTTTAAAGCAGCTATATTATTTCTATATGCCAGATAAGGTCACTAGAATGTTGATATTTATGTTTCTTATATAATTTTATAAAGCACTGAGAGTAATGCTTCTAGAAAGGTCTCGTTGCACTTGGGCTCAAAACCAAAGGAACACATGTAGGGAGTGTTGTATTTCTTGTATCATTTGTTTCCTGGTGATATCTACAGCACTTGCTCCACTTTGTAAAAACGCTTTATCCTAAAGTCAGTTACCTAAATCCCCATATTTTGGCACTGAAGTGAGTTACTATCCTGTATTTTCATGTAACTATATAACTGCACAAAGGTTTATTTGGCTCCAAACCCCAATAAATATTTTCTAAGAATGTTTCTATTGTTCATAATTATCAGGGGGAAAAAAATCTTGCAAGAAATATACACGCTCTTGTACCACAAGCCATTGTTTAGCCAAACACTGGCCTACAGCTGGGTACAAGTGCACAGCACAGCATGCGAGGAAACTTCTCACTTACAACGTGCTCACCTCCCAATGCTGCTGGTTTGCTGCATTTTGAAGGAACTACATTTACCATTGTAATTGTCAGCTTAAATTGCCAGGCACATTTAGTAATAAAGACACTGACGGAATTCTAAATCTACTAAAATAGATTAAGAATCTTGCAGGCCTGGCCGTTTGGGCCACGTCCAACACTTCACTGGAGACTGTGTTACAAGTAGAGAGCTGTTCACATTTCAGTGATGTCCTCAAGATCTTTCTAATCTGTTACAGTCAATAAAAACTGACTTTTGCACTTCCTCTCTTCTACACCAACCCTCTGACATCCAGTCAGCCTTCATTATTTCTGCTGATACAGCTCCCTTGCCTTCTGAAATAAGCCACAGCTACCTGGAAAAAACAAGGCCTTTTCCTGCTTTGAGGTCTTTTCCTCATATATAATATGTGTCTTCCTCATTTCCCACACATATTTCTGTTTTCTGTCACTCAGCTACTACTCCTGAGGAAGAATAAGTACAGGGGGAGAGGAGGAAAAGCATAAAGATGCTTCCTACTTTCTTCATACACTGGTTCTTCTTTGTCTATTCTCTAATTTACAGAAAAGCACCTGCTTTGCTGAAACATTTGCACACTACAATATACCTGTCAGAAACCCACTGTGCATCTTTTTCCTGATTTGCACCGTTGAAATGCATAGCTATAGAATGGAAGATAAGGCCAACTGTAGTTAAACAGAAACAGCTTAAGAAAACAGATTTCACCTTTACAATTTACTAATTTTCTGCACTAAAGAAATAAAATCACAGCATTTAGTAACTATGAAAAGAACACAAGAAAATCACACAAAGTTTTACTTTTTATGCAAAGCTGTTTCCAGCAGTTCAGTTCTCAGTAATATCTATGATACACATATCCCACCCATCTTGAATGACGACTTTCTGCAGCACCAGTGCTTATTTATCCCTACACTAAAAGGTTCTTCTCCAAATACCCGCCAGGATAAGAATCTCTCTCTACTATGAGAGATTTCAGCCCATTTTTAACACTTACTCATGTGACAAACAGGAAAACGCCACTTCTACACTTCTCTGCTTTACATACCTGACAGTTTTAGATATTGTTACTTGTGTGACATTCTCATGTAAAAATAACGACAAGAAATAGGAGACAAGACTGCAGGGACCTAAAAGTCAACTCCACTGTTAAGATTTACTAGAATGCAGCAAGCACCTTGCAAATTTATCCAACATGGAGCTTCATGAGAGCAAGCGATAAAACTTAAGGAAGTCTTTTTATATATAATTAGATGTATAGACCTTCTCAGGGACTACTCAATTTGCTTTAAAGTTGCACCTGTAACTCCATTGTGAAATAAGCTGATAAAAGACATCACACTTCATAACTACTTGCAAATCAGAAGTATTAAAAAACTACATCCTTAAAAGTGTGGCATAGTAAATTCTCTAAGAGTAACTCATTGTAGAGCAACCAGATAAAGTTGCCATGTACAGCTTGTGTTTGTGCTGCATCATAATGAACACAGCCCAAGTGTAAAAAAGGAAGTGGGCAAACCAAATTAAAAATTAAATAAAAAAACCCAACAAAACAAAAAAAGCCCAAACAAACAAAACACAAAAAACTCCACACAAAACCAAAATGAACCCTGCTGGATTCGACAAGGAGAAGCCATTCCTGGCACTTCATGGGCCCAGACTGCGTGATCAAACATGGCTTTGTCTTCTAGTGCGTGTATGGGGTTGGGTAATGGGAAGAGAAAATGTAACTTTACAGACATTACAGCCTCTTTTAGTAAAGCAAGGAATTTGTCAGAAGGCAACAAAAAGCCTGATGCCATTCAGCTTATTATATGCAGGAATGTCTAGTAGTAGTACTAGGCTTCCATAAAAAGGTGAAGCATGGAGAGATCTAGTTCCTAAGGATCTTAAAAAAGTAATTCTCCCTCTCAGCTTTACCCAGGTAAGGAACACCATTTTGTGCATGCCTAATTCATAATACTCAGTCTAACAAATTAATAAACGTTTCCGCACCTGAAGAAAAACTGTATTTTTGCTTGTTTATAAACTATCATAGTTCATTCATTAGTGAAAATTAATTTTTTTAGAAAAGGCCTCAAAACAGGAACTTGTTCCCAAGAGAAATTATTGCCCTCTTAATGTTACTTTGCAAAAATTTTATGCAACAACATAATGCCTTTTATGATGGTTATGCATTAGTTACACCTAAGAGAACTGCACAATACATGAAGCATTTAAATGTGTGTTAAGTCAGCAGCATGACAAATGCCTATCTGAATTTTTCCACGTACTAAAAACTGCAAATTTGACAATATTAATTACCATTTAACGTTCATTTATAGTCAAGTTATCCACTTAAAGCCACTTCAATCAGCAAATAACCAGCCCAGGTTAGAAGTAAGCTTGAACACAACTCAGAAGTGCAGGTTTGCATCGCAGGCACAGCCAACAGCTTTCCAAAAAGAGCCTTCTCCAAAACCAGCGCCTTCCAAAGCTAAATCAGAGAATCACAAAATGTCAGGGATTGGAAGGGACCTCGAAAGATCATCTAGTCTGATCCCCCTGCCAGAGCAGAAACACCTAGATGAGGTTACACAGTTCCACAGAACCACCATTCGCTGTCCCAATCACACTGGGCTTTCCTTGAGGCAGCAGCTGGAGGTTTCAGTAGCAAAGGCGAGCCCAGCCCAGCAAGGCCTGGCTTTGGCAGGCGGGTGCTCTGGGAGCCCACACCCTCCCAGGCACCATCACTGCAGAGCTCTGCCCAGATAACATCGCTGCTTCCCATCGTGCTCAAACAGAGAAGTTGAGAAAAGTAGAGAAGAAAAAAAAATAATAATAAAATTAGAAAAAAAAAAAAATAAAGACGGGTAATGAGATCATCCTCTTACCTGTGGGGATGTGACAGAGCCCTGACTGCTCTACCAGGGCAATTACGACCCAGAGGTGACACACGGGGAGAGCCCCCACGCCAAGGCGGTGGCTTCGCAGGAAAAACGAAGGAAAAGGAGTGGGGAAAAGCGCGGAGCGGCTGCAGCTGCACAAAGGCAGAGGCGTCAGGGCTCAGGACAGCGCCCTGCCCCGCAAACACCGAGCCGGCACGGAAGGAAGAGCATCAACCAGGCGGCTGTGCCGCGCCGGCCCGGCCCCGCCGCCTCAGCCCCCAGCCCCGCCTCAGCGCCCCCGCCCCGGCCCGCGCCACTTACTGGAGTCCAGGGCAGTCCGGGAGCCCCCGTGAGGAGAGCCGGGACCCGCCGCCTCCTGCCGCGCTCCCCTCCCGGCCCGGCCGGGCTCGGCCCTTTCCCGTCCCACCCGCTGCTCCCTCCAAGGAAACTTCGCCGCCTCCCGCCGCCACCGAGCGCGGCGACACCGCCGAGGCCCCCCGCCCCGCCGTGCGCATGCGCGGCAGCACCGCCCGCCGGGCGGGCGGGCCCAGGCGCCGCAGCGCCTTCTGGGATTTGTAGTGCGGCGGGAGAGGAGCCGGCGGGGTGCGGTGCTGAGCCGCAATGCATGACGGGAGTTGTAGTCCGGGCCGTGGCGTGCCTGGAGTTGACAGGAGGAAAAGTCACCCCCCAGCCCTTACACCAATACATGTCACACGGTTTTCATATTAAATTTAATGCAGAGGGTGCAGTTAAAAGGAATTAGCGGTTTGGACGTATGGAGGTTCGTTTCCCCACGCTCCTCCCAGGCTCAGGTGCTGCCTCAGACCGTTCTGAAGCCTCTGGTCACTGTGGTTCTAATGGTCATTTCCAGAAATTATATTTAACCAATTTTAACGGTAATTCTCTTCTAAGCATGTACTATATTTACACAAAAACGCTTAGTGTTTTCCAAAATAGTAATACAGAGGGTTTTTTTCTAGCTTAAAGCCATGATATCCCTGAAAATAGAAATCATTTGAACTGCGCCGCTGCGTGTAAATAAGACCTTTGTTTTGAGCTGGCATTTAACAGCCGTGCTCAAGGGTGAAACAAAGCTGTGACGGGAGCACAACAACAATAAGGCTGCAGTCAGCGCACACAATGCTGCACCATCCCCATGGCAACTTTTTCCTCCTAAACCCCAGCCTGGCCACAACCTTTTCAATCCCGACTCCATTCACAATTATTAATACTTTTTTTTCTTTTAATTATTTTCACTTAACAGTTGTCTTACTGAAGTCAATGTAAGACAATTAACAGTGGCCAGCACCGCCTCCCTCCCCCTGATGTGACATGTCTCATGCTGACAGGACTACCATGACAGCTTGTTAAATGACGGCAGGATGTGGCCTGACATTGCACCGAGCGGGGAAGAGCCCTTTTACAAAAGCATTGTGCCCTTTTTGCCACCAAAAAGACGTGCAATTAAAAGGCGTTTCATAATGCATGTGCAGAATGAAAACCATTCTTCAAGTACTTTCTCCAGCCTCCCAAACGAGGTTTGAATAACCATGTGTTGTGATAACAAGACTCAAGAAAGATAAAAATAAGATGATGACATTTAAAAGGGGGAATATATTATACTGCAATCAGTTAGCAAACCTCATATTGTAGTTTTTTGGATTTTCTACCATGGAAGACTGCTGCAAGCTCCCTTGTGAGATGTCCTAATTCTTCCCATGTTTGCAGTTTGATGAGAAGACAATCAGATATATAAAGAACTGTCTTTGCTTAAGCAAACTTTTCAAAATAGCCAAATTCCATAAGTTGCACTGTTCACAAAAGTGTGAAATATTCATGTGAAATATGCATGCAGGGAAACAAAAGATGCAGAGCTTGGCCATTGACCAGTGTGAGAAGTCAGATGCCACTGATGCAGCTTTTCCCCCAAGAATTACACAGACAGTGGAGATGAGCCCAACAGGCTAAATGTCTCCACGCTAAACCATTTAGGTGTCAGTCTTTCACGTCCAAGACAAGCTTATGTGTATGGAAACATAAATAAAGCCGACTCTAATACCTCATTTTAAAGCCAAACTTATTTAAAGTAGGAGGCTGGTCATAGTTCTTGTATTATTGTACTGGTACAGAGGCAACTTAAACCTCAGCTGAGCTCACTGACTTTGAAGCAATTCAATATTTTCTGTATTCCTGTGGAGTATGCAAATGTCATAAATGAAAAAAATTATGGTGACAACCTGGTAAATTTCAGATTTGAAGTGATTAGATCACACGGATGTTTTCCCATTCTTCTGCAATACAAAGGAGGTGTGCAAGGATTACAAAGGATATAATCTATTTTTTTACCATTTGTAATAATAAAGTCTGCACTGGCTTCTGCTCCATGCAATGCCACTGCCTTCAGGTTAGAAATTGGCCCAGAGCCCAGTGTATCCCAGCAGAATTATGAGACAGGCACGTATTTCCCCTCCAGTTATCTCTATTCATAGTTTCCAAAAGCAGGTATTCTCACAACAGTCTTCATGCCTGGGAAAAAAACATTGGCGGGCCCTTCTGGACCAATCCTTTACTCAGAAGCTGCTTGTGATTCTCATTGCTGAAATGGTTAAGAGGGTTTGGACATCAATTCCTTCTGGGATTCCAGTTATTCAAAATACAGGCTATAATATATAACATTTGACGGATGACCTGTGACAATACACACCTTTAAGAACAAGTGTTTATTTTACAAGGCATGGAAATTGCCAGTAGAACATATGTGTATAACAGTAGTACAAAAATGAGTAATATGCATCTATATATGTATAAATATACAGATATAAATATGCTTATCACATATATACCCTCCTATATATAAATACACAGCTTGCATCTCCTGGCAATGAAGCAGAAATATTCAACAATTCCAAAACATCTCAATTCCTAACTTTACTAATTGCATTTTCATGATGGATAATTACTGAGCAGAGGAATCTCAGCAACTTTATACACACACAGAAATAAAACCCTATGAACAAAACCTCACTTCATTGCTCTAAAGAAATTAATTCTGCCTTAGACAAAATGGTTTTGTTAAAACTAACAGCTATGTTGCAGTTTAGAACAGGAAAAAGCCTGGCCAGTGAATTACTAAGTGTAGACCAAAATGCTCTCACTATTTTCTTTTCTTATGGGTTCAATATTGCAAATTCCACCCACACGCAGTATGTCTCTTGTGCGCTATTTTAAGGGGGATGTTACTGAACTCAGCGGGATGACTTTTCTTAGAGGTCATGATCAGGTGAGGTCGTTACTTTGCTGACACCTTCCACGTTAGTGAGCAAGATGGGCTTCTTCATAATTAAACTTTATCCCAGAAGATGAGCATGTGAGTTGTCTGCAATGACACGGGATTGATTAGGTGATATTTATTAGCTACTTGAATTGTTGACCGTAATGTAGAGATAAATGAATGTTCTCCAAGGTTGCTGTAAGTGTGACCTGGGGAAGAACCCCAGGGTTTCCAGTCGCTGGGACTTCAAACACACGAACAAGTTGGACTCTAAGAAACAAGGGTGCCGTCTCCACCTCGGGAGCGCACCCTTGCTCACCTCCTGCAATGGACATTTTCTGAAGCTTGAGAAGATCACAGCATTGATCCCTGAGTTATTACCAACCAATGGAAAAAGGAAAAATGTCCCCTGGATAGTTGCAGGCAATTAGCACTGAGGAAGGAGGTTTCCCTGCAGTCATTGCCTTACAGCAAAACTGCATGTGATGGGCAGCTTGAGGGCAATGAAGAGAAGGCTCATGCCTCCACACCTCCCCAGGGCAGGAAAGAAGCAGAAGCATTAAAATCCCTGCATGTATAAGCAGAGAATTTAATTCAGAAGCTGCTTTAAAGCGTATTTACAATATGCATTTCAAAGCCTGTAAGTGAGAGCTGAAACTTCATCTCTTCTTATAAAAATTATGTTGATGGAGTTGGGGAATTCAACCTCACACGGAGGCTGAATTCATTCAGCTTCAGCTTCTAGTCATTGGATCTTGTTGTCAATTTGATACTGAGGTAGGAAAGCACCCTGATGTAAGTGCTGTGTATAAGGACTGATACACAGTGATGAAGTAATTTCTCAGCCTTTTGAGTTAAGTGTTCCATCTCCCTGAAAGTATTATTTAGACACTTAGAGCTCATTAGCACTAGGAGTTTAATATTCTTATGTTGCAGCTGTTTTACTTATTTCTATGTGCACAGTATTATACTACAATATATTACATGATAATTCTTCAGTTTCTATCAAACAGTCTATTTCTAATTTTCTTCCATCTCTTTTAGATGTGAAGTTTATTACTGAAAAACAAAAAGCCCTTTTTTCCTCATTATTCTATTTTTTTTTTAAAAAAGTGAATTATCTTTAAAATAGAGCATCTCTGTATAAAAATTTTGAAACCATTTTTGTTTGTTTGTTTGTCAGCTGGGGATTATCTCTTTCATTACAAAGCTTAAAAGGCGAGAGCTTAATCCTTCAGAAAGGGCGTATTCTTCACTGAGATACATGCAAACCGCCCAGAGAGAGCTTACAGCTCGCACGGTTGTTGCAGTCACTTACTCAGCTCAGGATGGTGATTGTTTTCTCGCTGTTCTTGGGCTCAGCACCGACACATCCCAGAGAAAACCAGCAGATTAGGCCGGAATGGCCTGGGGATGACAATAGAAGGTCAAGACGCACGAGTTCGCTCTCTGGCAGCGTCACACATGTGGTTGTTCCTTGGGTGCTGTTTTACGTCTCCTTCAGAAAAATTCTTTTGTAATGTCCTGGGTTGGATTCTGAGCAGGAGAATCCTGCCCTCCAAGGACAATACCCATTTTTCCTACCTCATTGCTTCTGAGGAGCTCCCAGTATCTTCCAGTATGATTTGCTTTTTGTACCTCCCTTTGTGCCATCCTGCAAACTTTGCTGCCTTCAGTAATGTCACTTTTTTTTACCTTGAAGGAAATATTAAAATTGACCATTGGGATGAAAGCAGCTACAAATTTGTCCCAAACTCAACGAAATTCTGGGGTTTGTAACTTCCAGCTACTCTGATTTTTAATAGAGGAAACCAAAGCCTTTGCATATTGTGCATGTTACACATTTGGTCACTTGTAAACTGATTGTGAATATTTTGTCATCAAAAGCCACCCAACTCAAGTCTTAGCAACTTAAAACACTCAGGTCTTTATTCCATTCTCTCTAGGATTTAGACTTTTATTGAAGTCAGTGCAAGAATTAGGCTTTTGTAGTATGTTCTTATGGTAATGGACGCAGTTCTGACATTGTCTATAAAATCCTGTTGCTAACAGAACCTGTCCAGAAGCCGCCCTGAACTGATAACTGCTGATGGGGGAGAGAGCCCTTTTTCTAAGCCCTGTTGCTGTCAACACGTACACCCAGGGATAAAATTGAACTGCTGCTGAAAACTATTTGACTGACAATGCACCCAGCACCGCTCCAGATATCGCGCTACCTTGTCTGGCTATTTAGCATTTCCTTGCTCTCCGCAGATTTTCCACTCCTGCTAAAACCAGCTCCGCAGGTTGTGGCAACAGCTCCAAGGGGTTGTGTAAACAGCAGCATTGCTATGTCACCCACACCTCTGCACAGCCAGGGACAGCGCTGGCGTCTCTGCCATCTGTCATCCTAAAGCAGACAGATGTTGACAGCTGTTCTCATGCTGAATGTTACCTTTGCTGTCGAGCTATCACACTCATCCAGCCATCCTTTAGCTAAGTTAGCCAGGTGACTCTAGATTTCAAAGGTAGAGAACCTGCTTCTGGAAATGCAACAATTGCAGAAGGTGTATTGGGCTGCTCTGTGATAGTTCAGGATTTATTATTATTATTATTATTCTGTAGACAGGCCATGAAATGCATCAGTCTTTTCTTTATGACTGAGCGCAATTCTGATACTAATGATGAAAAGATGACTACTCCTGTCAAGCCTGTTTTGTCTTAGGGAAAAGAAAAAAGAAGTGACTTATTCTTTGGAATATTTGGTAGGCTCATCACACCTTAGAAACATTTAAAAGCAACTGTAATGGCATGGGCCATGTGTCTGGCTGAGAATGACCTCAGAACTATGAAAATAGCTCTGCAGATGTTAAATAATGTCTTGTGAACCACTAATGCAAAGATGAATTAAGGTTAGAAAGGAGTAAGGTGGAGCTGATGCAGGGGAAAAAAAGAGAAAATAAATATTTGATGGCAATTAAGATGCATATCTTTCCTTTTACAGAGATTAATTGGGTTATAGTTTTGTTAAAAGCACTTTTCAGTTTTGTTAAAAGCAAAAAGAACCCAACAGAAGCATCTTACGGTCCTTTTTTTGAATTATTTATTAACCAGCAAGAGTAATCAAAATAATCAAATAAATTTGGCTCCATCCATTAAAAGCATAGCGGCACGGTTCGCAGTGGCAGACCACAGCTATATCTGACATTTCGGAGGGAAAAAAGGACGGGCAAACCAGAGCAGCTGGTTTTTGTGGCACATGCTGGGAGAGGGCAGAGGTGAACCCATGTGGGGTTGCCTTATGGAGTTGCAATTAATGGCAAAATTATCTACGAACCTCCAAGTCCTTAAATTGTTTTGCAGTTTGAGGCTAGTGGGTATAGAAGTGTCCTATTTGCTTAATGACAAACTGTTCCCTTGTTTGGGGAAACAAGGTTCTTGGCTGCTGGGGGAGCATTGTCCTCCTTTAGGGAGCCATCTAAGCAGCAACCACCCTGGGCTCCCATGCCCTCAGTTTGTTTAAATAAAGAAATTCTTGTGAATGCCATAAACTGCAGTTTACTGAGAAATCAAGGGCCAGCGGGCTGTGATAGGAAGCCAGTTTAGTCCGCAAAATGCAAGAGCTGCGATAAGGAAGAACAAAGGACAAAAGGAAAAAAGGCAGAAATCCTGGCTAACAATTATATGACTAACCCACTCGCTCCTCTGCAACGATTAAACATTAAACTCCCACAAGCTAAGTAAACAAAAAATAAAATTACCCTCTGAATTCCCCCAAGGCTTTGTCTTCACAGCAAGGTCTGAACTGGAGGGACGAGCAGAAACGCATCCTCTGCTGAGCTCCCTTCTGCAGCCTGGGACAGGGGTATCTGTAATGAGGGTGTCTGTAACAAGGGTGTCTGTAGTGGGGTGTCTCTAACGTGGATTTCTGTAACAACAGTGTCTGTAATGGGGGTGTCTCTGTCCAGCCTGGCCTCAGCTTAGGGTGCTGAGCACGCTGTGCATATAGCTCCCATACCATCCCTATAGATGCAGCAGGGTGTCAGAGGCTGTGACCCTCTGCAGAGCAAGAGGCTCCACCTTACCTGTATGTTTTCTAGCCCAAACAAGCAAAATGGTATCTGTCTTTTTTTCCTACAAAGGAATAATTTGGGTTTACCTCTCCATAACTGTTATAAGTCCACTAGTTTGTCCTCTTCTGGCTTTGTTTCATTCAGCAGGCATATCCCAGGAACATGAAGGCTGCCTGTAGCCCGAAATTTGGCTTTTGCTACTTATCACCTCCCCTGCTTGCCAGCCCAACTTAAATTATTCTGACTTCAAAGAGCAGAAAGAAATTAAAAATCATCCCAGATTACAAAGCAAAGAACTGAATTTACTTTTACAGAGCAGCCTTGCCAAGACAAAGACCACAGAAGCAGTTCTCTCAGAGGTGGACTCAACCATCACTTTATCAAAGAAAGGAACGGAGTAGCCAGCTTCCCACGCGGCTCCTGCCCCAGCTCCCATCCCCGCAGAAACGTGGTTTCCCTGGGGAATGCAGCACAAGCATGCATGGGCATGTTGGAGCGAGCAGCACGCCAACACATCTTCCTTTCCAGGGTCCTACAACGCGCTTGCTTAACAAAAAGCTCGGCTTTCCGCCTCCGCTTTGGTCTGCTGCCCGTGTTTGTGTTGCAGGCTGTAAATGGGGTCAGCAGAAGTTGCTGAAATTCTGATTCAGGTTTGTTGTTCTTTTTTTCCTGTGGACAGCAATGAGTCACCCCAAGGAGAGCAGGGGATGGGTTACTGGCGGGGAAGGCTCTGAGGTGGTGGTGTCCCACAGGCTGGTGTGTGGGGACAGCTGGAGAAAGGGGACCACAAGTCCCCAGCAATGAAGACTTTCCTACTGGAGCATCTTCAGCGCTGTCTGGGCAGCGCAGCAGTCAGGTACCAGGAAGGTCTGGGGCCAAGGTGAGATTTTGTGAAAGAGCTACAATACGATTCCAAATCAGCAGAGGTGCCCTGACTGCACACTTGTTCACAAATACACCGACTTCATTGAATCATCATGATAAACCCAGATGCACAAAAGGTCAGACATGTAAAAAGAATTCCTGTTTGCAAAATTTGAAAATATCCCACTCCTGAAGCTCACCTTTGAACACCATCTTTTGGAAGGGAATGAGGCATCCAAAATCAAAATTTGAAGTACATTATCATAAATGTTTATTTCACAGAATCACAGAATTGACTGGGTTGGAAAAGACCTCAGAGATCATCAAGTCCAACCCTTAGTCCAACTCCAGTCCATTGACTAGATTATGGCACTAAGTGCCATGTCCAATCTCAGTTTAAAAACCTCCAGGGCCGGTGAGTCCAGCACCTCCCTGGGCAGCCATTCCAATGTCTGATCACTCTCTCTGTGAAGAACTTCTTTCTAATATCCAGCCTAAACTTCCCCTAGCAGAGTTTAAGCCCATGCCCCCTTGTCCTATTGCTGACTGCCTGGGAGAAGAGACCAGAGCAGTGGCCAAACCCATGCGGCATTTACAGTCTATACCTGGCTGATATGAATGGAGCTGTAGCACAATGTGACTATTCCTCAGCAGAACTAAAGGTAAAGTTAGGCAATTGCAACTGGTCAGCTTATTGTGTGTAACACATTAATTCAGACACAGGAAAGACTAGCTTAAAATATCTATTTTTTGTTTGTAATAGGCCTGTTTGCAGCTGGGGAATATGTTTCAATGCATGAGAGGTGGCATATTAAGCTCAACAGCTTGAAAAAATGCATGTGCAGTTAACAGTGGTGGATTAAGGACTTAGTTTTAAGGAGATAGACAGCTGAACGCGGGAAAAGTCAATGGAAATGGTAAAATAGGAGAGGAAAGGAAGAGAACAGAAGAAGTGAAAAAAAAAAAACCAAACAACAAAAGAAAAAAAGGAGAGAGAGAAAGGAAATTATGGAGGAGAATAAAACCAGGAAGGAAACAAAAACAAATGGAGACTGGCTTGTCCTCTTCAAGATGATGAAATAAATAAACCTCACTGGAACCTAAAGTGGTCACTTCAGCTCCCCTGGAGAGCCTCGTAAAACCAGCATGATGTACCCAAAGATACGGAAAACGGTGAGTATCGCCGCTGTGTAATCTGTTTTCTTTCATTTGATGGAGGTCATGACTTTGATATTTTCCACCAGACTGGCCCAATTTGTGTGTTGGGCTGTTTGTTTGTTTACAAATAGAAAGATGTCTCTGACATCTGTCTGCATCTGTCTAGCAGCTACCTCATAGTTCCTGCAATTTCTCACCCTTGCCCACGGACCTTTCTTGGAAGGTGAGTTTAGTTTGTGCTCATTAAAACACCAACTTTCGCTGAACTCGCTTAACACAACACTAAAATGACAAAATTCCAATGGAGGAAGTGTCCTGGCCTCTATGTAATGTTTTGCTAATTCTAACAAACAGGTTGAGTGGTAGGAAGCGGTGGGGATGCTGAAGAGCCACGGAGAGATTACGTAGTCAGATATTTCTGGAAATGTCTAGATTTCTAGAAATACAGATGAAATCATAAAGAGATCAGGGTGCAGCTGTGCCGAGAAGAAGCAACTCATTTTTCACCTCCATCATCAGGCCAATATTAGTCCAATACCCAATGGAGAATTGATGTGGTTGCTTGGCTTCACAGCAGCCGGAACAGAAACCTGGGAAATGGCCGTGAGCCGGGGTTGGGGCTGAGTATAAATGAGTCCCTTGAGCCCTTGGAGCAGCTCCTGGCTCATCCTATGTGCATCCCGCAGCAGGTTCAACCTGCAGCTCACCTCCTGAGGCATCCCATGGGGTTGCCCAGTGCATCCCATGGGGTTGTCTGGTGCCACCACGGGAAATAAAATTTGGGAAATACACGAAAACCTCAAGATCAAAGGCTCAAGTGCAATTTTTGCAAAAAAACAAGCTGTTCTTTGCATGGCCGAGTAATAACCTTAAGGACTCATGTCTGACCTTTATCCCCATGTGCTGTGAGGCTCCCAGCCCCTTCCCATGTCCCAGCCATCCCCTGGGGCAGGACCATGGCCAAGGACCATGTGTCCTCTCCATCAACATCCCAACACACGTCCCTCCTCCCTACCCCCTGCCAACTCTTATCATATGAACAGAGACGTCATTATCTTTGGGGTTTGTGAGGCTCTTGCAAATCTGATTTCAATTATCCAGTGGGTTCTGAATTCTGATAAAATGTATTTTAGCCTTCGTTCTGCTTTAAAATTGGCTTCTGTGTAAGAACATGTGAAAAATTATGTGTGTGAGCTTGGGAGCTTGCTAGCTATGCAATCTATCTACCAACAGCTAAACGTTTTACATTTCCTACAATATGTCAATGTACAACTAATTGTACAACTAACTGAACAGGAGTTTTATTGAACTGTCTCTAGGAACAGTTTACACTTAAATACTCAGCCAACTGTTAGCTGCTAAAGCTTTTACAGAAATAATTGCCTTAAATTTCCTTTCAGACTTGTGATTTACTGCAAGCACACTACCTTTTTTTTTTTTTTAACAATCAAAAAATAAACTTTATGCTGCAGAAATGTGCACATGGTCTTTGGCAGACTGTGTTCCTGACCTCAGAATTACTATGAAACATGTATTTTAAATACTGAGAATCTTGAGAGTAAATGTATTTACAGGAATGAAAGCCTGACCAGAATGATAAATGAATCTGGCTTAATCAGAAATAAACAGTGACCTATTCATAGCTGTTTCAAAAAGGCAAGAATTTAGCAGATGTTGTTAGGTCAAGTTATATAAAAAGACAGTTTATAACGAGCAGAATGTGTGTTCTAAAGTCAAGGGAATTCTTCAGGGACACATGTTTTTCCCATAGCTACATGACTTTATTCCCCAGTGGCACAGCTTCATTTTGATACATGCTCCTTTTCATCTCTGACCGTTGTACCATCCCCGTGGTGCTGGGATTGCTGGAGAGAATGGTGAGAACTTGGCAGGACATAGGAAACTGAAGTTTGGGCTTAAATCCCTTAAGACATCCCGATCCATATTCACTGGGGGATTCCCAGTGCCAAGCAAAACCTACCCCAGGGACCTGCACGACGGTCAGCACGGGGGCGTTTGCTGCCCTGCCCGGGTTTGAGGCAAGGTCAGACATTATTCTGATGTATCCATCAGTGCCCCCGTGGGTGCCTCCTCCCCGTGTGTGGGAAACACTTGCTCAGAAGGCAGCTCCAGCTCCCATGGGCAAGTCTCTGCCTGCCTGGAAATGCAATTTTGAGAGCCCTGGGTCTGAAGTCCAGCAGGAGTCAAAAACTCATCTAGAGCTGGAGCCCATTTTTCTCCCATCTCAAGTGATAGGATGCTCAGGCAAAAGGCTGCGATTCAACCAGCAGTAGAGCTGAGGTAGAGCGAAGACAAGCTTTTAAATTGTTCACAAGTCATCCCTCATTTTCATTTGAAAACCCTGATTATGGAGCATCTACACTGATGGCCTGAACATCAGAACCTGCTCCCTGGCTTGGTGCCAGCGCACTGGCATGCTCCATTAAACCACATTTCATTTATTCTAAATAAATAATCAGCATCCTTTTTGGCACCATAAAATATCGCAGGTAGCACCTCTGCTGTTACTGAAGTGGAAGAAGAGGGGAGATTGAAGAAGGGGGAGATTGATAGCCAATGTTTCATGTGCTGAAAGGCAGAATTAATCATAACCCAGGTACGGGATGGCACCGCTGCATCGCTTCTGGTCTGAGCCTGCCCCTCTGTATATCAGCATTGCACAATGTTTCAGCTGTACCGCGGAAATTTTGCAATAGAGTCATGCTGGAAAGAACCATTTATACGCAAGGTGTGGATCTAATGGCATTAAACAAGATCCCTTGCTCTGAAACAGGCTGTATTTTGTCCTGTCTGTAGTCATCAGGGTTGCATGGGTGGCTGCAGAAGCCGGACCTGCAGGGACCAGAGGCTGCCAAGGGTCGTGCATGAAAATTCAAGGTGTCAAACTAAGGTAGGAGGAAGGGACATAGTCTGGAGGGTCAGAGAGGACACAGAGTAGCGTGCAAACCCATAAGGGTTTATAAAAACAGTTGCACAAGTGATCTAGATTAGGCTCATTAGGTTTTTGTAAAGTTAGAGCCCACTTGGAAAATATTGTTCAATCAAAAATAAATTAGAAAATATATGTGGAATTGTGGGAAAGCTGAGACATGAACATCCCCAAACTTTCTCTTCCTATAATCTAGAGCCAGGTTTTGTCATCCAATCCCATGTCTAATCTAGAGGAATTGCCAACTTCCAGCAAGAACCTAAGGGTGATGGAAATAGGCTGTTAATTGAATTTACCCTTCAAATGAGCGTGACACAAGGAGAGGCTGCAGTTGCTTTCACTCTGTGACAAAGATCATTACTGTATAAATTGATCAGTCCCCCTTCATCAACCCCATCAGGTGTTAAAATTGGTTCTTTAAATGAAAAAACACTCAGACTCACTGACTCAAGGAGCTGGAAGAACACGAGCATGTGTACCATGGCTTGGAATGGATGGTTGCCATGCTTCAGCATCTACTCCCAAACCAAACCCAGGATCCATATTGGAGGAATGGATCTAATTTATTAGTAATTTAAAGTTCTAAGATGACTTCTGGCCAAGCATTTGGTTTGGCAGAATAGCTGCAGTATCATTGCTTTGAACTTTCAGCAAAAATAAAGCTTCTTTTTAAATGAGGAAGGGGTAGGTCTGGGCGCTTCGTTTTCCTGCCGTGAAGCAGACGGGGTGTAATCTCCACCTGAAATCTGAGTTTCGCAGACAAGGTGAAAAGAAACACATTTGACTTCTGAGTAACTATTCAAAAGTCCTGACATAGATGCAGACAGAGGAACCACAGACGATGTCTCTTGAATAACTTTTTGCAAAAGCTGTGCAAGCGATTCACAGGTCTTCACAGGAACTTGGTATTTTGCTGGGGAGTGTGATCTTGTCTAATACTGTAAATTTTAATAAGCCCTTTCTTGTCTGGTGGTTAGACCACAGGTCTACAAGTCGTAACACAGGGGTACCGTTCCTGCTCTTTGTGAGCCAGCTCAAGCAAGATGCTGAAATTCTTCAATTTCTCTGAATCTTCAGCTCTAAAACTGTAAAATATTTGCCCATCTCTATTGCTCAACTGAAATAACATTTGCAGAGCACTTTGGGTTGTCAGAGGAGACGCATTATTTATTAGTGTAATTTCTGATTTCGGTTACGCCCACGCAACCTGCTTGTTCATGTGGAACAGCGTCATTTCTCTGACTTCCTTTCTGTGCAAACGCTTGGTGTTATCTGCGCTAGGAAGTACGATTAAGGAAAGAAACATGCTTTTAAAAATTTTTTTGGTTTAGTATGGTCTTCTCCTTTCACAGAAGTCATTTTACTTTGTCCTAAGCTGAAAACCTTGCTTTGGTGAGTTACACTCTTGAGATAACCAATTACTATTTTCCATGAGGGCTTGAGTCCATCTTCTTTGAAGTTCTAAGCATCTACATTTGACACCTATTTCAGTCAAAATTAAGGGAGTCAAATGCTCCAGAGTTGAACCTTGGGTGGAACGATTCTTGTGGAGGCTCCACATGCTCGGGCATCCATTGTAGAAAGCACTGGCGTTGATGTACAAAGTTATTTCATTTACAGAACCTGTGCTTCAATGCTCTAGCCAACTGTGACCCTTGAAACACTCTGCAGCTTCTAGAATGAGCCAAGTTAATTAATTTTCATATGTAGCCGTGAGGATCAATGGGCAAAGGCTGGAAAAGTAAGTCCAGCAAACCCCCATGTCAGCAATCTGTTAAATCAGCTCTTTTAACAAACTACTGGATGTTGATGTCGGGTTTTGAAGTCTTACGTGCTGACAGACCCATGTATAAGCCTACGAATGGCAAAGGCATTATATTTATCATCAGCTGAATAACAATAATGAGAGACAGCACTTTTGTCATTGACTCAATAGGTGTTGCAACAAGCCTCATGTTTCTCTGGTACTCCGTGTCTGCAGCCACGTTGTAAAATTCATGGGCTATGCCTATGTTTATTTTTCTTTCATTTTTTATATGTCATATCAGAATCCGAGCTCTTTTATGTGCAGTAAACATCTACTTGTCACAAATACCACATCAGTGTTTAGACACAGCAAGAACAACTGCGGTAGAGTTCATCCTTTTCCAAAAGCCTTTTGCAAGATGGTGTCACTCTGGATTTTGGGTGAGCTGATCAGTACCTGCCTGTGTGTCTGACTCTCTGAAAAGGCAACGAATAAAATTCAGGCAAAAATCTGTGATGTGTATGGGAAACCTGACCGTTCTATATTGTTTGTGTCCACTGGTAATTGCAATTTAGGTTGGGAAGCTGTAGCCCCTGGTTACCTGAGGCTTTTTTCGGGTATAAACAGAGATAAAGTTCTCCAAGGTGTTTGCAGCAGGAGTAAAAATACTGAATCCCATGCCAAGGATTGCACAATACATTTGATTTCCCTGTTGTTTTTGCTGTTAGCTCAAATCCATGGGATGCCGTAGAGTTTTGACCCAGGATCATGGGGTTCTGCAAAACTACTACATGCAGGTTAAACAAAAACATGTTTCTGTGAAGAGTAAAGGGATTCTCTGGCTGGAACATCCATCCCTGCCAGCGATGCTGGGAAACATGTCAGAGAGGACCAGGCAAACACTTTCTCTGCCATCCCAAGTGAGAGATGCACCTTCCAAACCTGGACACCTCACTGGTGCGTCCAGTGCTCCTACCACACCCAGACCTGGTCTTGAAAACGCAAATTATTAAATGTTCGGGTAAGAAGTAGGATCAAAAATTATCTCCTCTACGCTGGTTTCACGTTCAGTTCCGAAGGCACCTTCTCAACTCCTCCTGTGCCAGCCCAGCCCTGCAAGCACAAATTTTAGGCACGAATGTGTCTGGGTGAGGGTTGAGCCCAAGTCTGGTAAGTACCAGCAGCTCTGGAAACCCCCGAGCAGCAGCAGCACAGCAGCACAACCTGTGTGCTGCAAATAAAGCCCAAAACCCCCATATTCGCCACCATCACCAATATTGTTAATCAGCCCACGGTTTGCTCAGACAGGAAATTGTTACTGACCACTTTAATTTTACTAAACAAATGAAACCACCCCATTACTCATTCAAATCTAATAAACCACAGAACACAGAGGAGGAAGTGAGCGCTTTAAAATGGCTTGGAGAGAAGTTCCCACTTTGCTTTGCCATTTAATTAAAGCCAGGCTCTTTACAGGAAAGGGAATAATTAAATGGCAACATGGCGCTATGATAATCTTCTCCATCAGCATCTCAACATGCATCTTGCTACCGAATACAGAGGGAATTTTCATGTTGTTCTTTATGTTCCCAGAGCATTACCTGCTCCTCAGGAAGAAAAGAAGTGGAAAATACATTGAGTACCAGGATGGATCTCTTCTGTCATGCCCTGTTAGAGAGGGGCTGATGAAATACATTTCCTGAAACTTAATGTCTGCAGACATTCAGAAAACAAATTCCCAAAGATGGGCCCTGCAAAACACCTGACAACCAGCTGTTTTATCAATGCCTTGGCATTTCTTGATCATCAAATGTGTGAAATATCCACAAAATGTCATTGCAGCTTGAATATATGCAGTTCTAGCACAAGTTCTATACATGATATGAATTGTATGCATATGTAAATATTGTCTTTGCAGTCAGGAGGCAGAAAAAGCGTGAACGTACTTGCACCACAGAGAGCGATTGCTGTAATTGTTTGCCTTTCTTCTCAACATCAAATTACTACTTTAAATGAAGGTAATTTCACAAAGAGGCAGAAACGCCATTTTTGCTATGGGAATACTTACTCCAGCATAAAAGCTATAGGATGAAACTTCATGTTTAACTGCTTCTACCTGAAAGAAGAGTTCATAAATGGGAATTATTCCTTTGTGGTGATTTGTCTCCGAAAAGACGATTGAAGAAGAAAAACACTGGCACCAGGTAATCTCAATAATAAGGGCAAATATCACAAAGCAACATGTTTTTGCAACACTGCAAAGGCCATGAAAGCTTTTTCAAGTATATACAAGTTGGTTCCTGTCTGTACAACATGTGCTCTTTCGAATTGCTGGTTTTTGGCTCCTTCCCACATCAGGGGGATGGACAGTGTTTGCTGGAAGGTCTTTGCCAATTTGGAGCTGGACTGAAACAGCTCTCACCTGGTTTGCTGTAGATACTTAATCTACTGCAGCCTTAATCCATCACACAAAAGAGGAAGATCAACAGGAAGATGTATTAATTATATTGTGTACTAAAGAAGCCCACATACTTTGTAAAATCCCCTTTTAGTCACCACCAGAATGAGCTGGCATTTGATAAATCATTTTTACGACCATGCATCAGGCCCATGAATGGACCATGTTATACCTCTTCCCTTCCCCATCACAGATGTGCTGCCAAATGGGATGCAATCTGCTCTGCTTCCCATTCTTCAAAATATTCTCCCTACCAGTTTAGCTGGTCTTACTTAATTTGTTTTGCTATTTGGAAGGAGTTACAGATTGGACATCCTAGAAAACAGCTGTCATTTTTACAGGAAAAAAAGTATGTGATTCATAATTTTCCAGAAATATGCACATTACACATGTAGCATATTGGCACCTTCTGGAAAACATGCTAAATCTTGGAGCTTGTATGATATTGTTTCTGTTTCTTTGCTTCACATACCTGTTCAAACACCAAACCAGATCTCACAAATCACAAGGAAAAATCTTCATTATCTCTTGTTCCATCCACCAGCTGAAGGGAAAGTGGTTGAACTTTATGAAGAAAATGATTCAAAATGGTGCCATTTTGTAATGGCATTTCCAGTGGCACAGAGGACTATGGAAGATCCAAGGAGATGGGGTATTGGGAGCTGTAGGACAGACCTTTTTGCTAAGCCAGAACATGCACCAGAAATTCATAATGGAGTTCTGATTCAGTGATTAATTTCAATATTCACTTTTTGCTCATTTTCTTTTTCTTTCCTTTTTAAAAGCAGCATCCTCAGCTCACCTCATCAGGAGCCATGGGCTGAAATGCTGTGATGAAACCAGGCTGGCACAACAAGAGTCCTGAGGGAGGTCAGCAAGAAATGCAATGGAAAGGTGTCATGGCCAAGATAACCCTCAGCTTCATCTTCCTGCTTATCATTTCGAGAGGCAAATTTGCACATGTTGTACGGAGTGGAAAAAAACTCATGGATACATGAAATAATATTAATAATTGAATACAGTGAGCATTTCATAAGATGCCAGTGAACACACACAGTCTCAGAAGGAATAGCTGGATGGTTTGAATAACGCACGCTTCAGGAACCTCCAGAGTCAAAAAATTATTTATGAAGTGCATGTAAGGATAGCAGTAGTCTATCCACTAAGCTAAAAATACCTTTCTTTCTGTCCTCTACTTTCAGCATCATTTACAGGGTACCTTATATCCCAAGGTGTATCACTAAAGCTATTTTATACATGCAACACAGAAGTAAAAGCTTTGGAGTTCTAAGGTTGTTCCTGACACCCTTCTGGCCCAAATCTGACCAGGACTTCAAGGCACTTTGTAAGGTTGCAATAAAAAAAGTGCAGTAACCTGAGTTTCAAGGGATAATGTCCAACATTTTCTATTTCTGTTTTGCAAATGGTTCTTCCATCTGGGTGCGTGGTGAGGAGCTGGGCAGAGCTCAACCTCCTGCAAACCCTCCAGCCACAAGTGAGCCAGGGGCTGGGACAGGTTGGGTTCAACAGCCGCCCATCCCACTCGGTGCCACCCCAACTCATGGTGTTACTGAGACAGTGGTATTTCCTGCTCTGAAACTGTACATTCCTATCATTTCCTCTGAAAAAAATAACTTTGGTGTAAGCAAATAGCAGCCGCCAAAGGGAGATTCCACCGCGGGGCCGGCCGACCTGGCTGGCGGCAGCTCCGGGAGTCCCCGAGCGCTCGGTGCCATTGAAGCAATTTCTCACCAGGTTTTCCCTACAAATCCCCACCCAGCCATGCTTCCAGCAAAATGGGATGGGGACAGCCCCAGCCAGGGCTAGTTTTGCCCTGTGCACAGTTTTTTGGGGCTGCAGGAGGCTTTAGGGATACAAGTTCCCTGCAAGGGACCTTCTCAGTGCAGCTAGCAGGCTCACCAACAAAAAAACCTCAATATACAGGGGCTGAGGATCCTCTTCCTCTCCCATCACCTCCCAGCACTTATAAGAAGTGATGGTGTAGCCTCGTTAAACAAAAAAACCCATCAACGCCCCACCTTTCAGAGCATTTTAAGAATCCTTTCCAGTGTACCTCATCCTCTATGTTTGCTTAAATAGCTGTTTAAACAGTTTATGTTTGCTTAAGCAACTGGATTTATAACCTGGATCAGTAAATAAACCTGTAGCTGTATGCTTTCCTACAGTTACTTCTACCCTGATTGTTGCAAAATAGAACAAGTAGGAAAAAATTACATGTATACAAAGGAAACCGGTGTCTTTAATGAACAAGGCAAAAAAGTTTTAGATCTGGTTTGATGTATGCAAAGAGCCAGTCGTGACTGCTTAGCTCCAGGATTTAGGTCTAGAAGCATCTCTCTAAGCAAAAGGATGCTTGAGGTGATAAAATCCGAATCCAGAAGGTCTGTGGGTTAGATTTTGCTGTGCTTTGGCTGGAGTTGCTGGATTGAGGAGCTCTGTCTCCTCTGGCTTAGACGTTACATAGCAGAGCTCATCATTTTTCATCTGTTCTGGAATGCAATTTTGCAATAAATACCGATTCTCACTATTGGTGCAGAGGAATTTTTTTGTTTTAAATAAACATTTACATTGTCCACCTGTGTTCACAGCAGGTAAGAGTTTGGCAGGCAGGTGCCCCCCTGCCTGGGAAAAGGTGCCGATAGGAGCTGGGCTGAACACAGACCTGGCACCGGCCCTTTGAGTCTTTCCATTTGAAACCAGGAGTCACTAAGGTTTAAATCACAAACACACAATAAAACGCACTTGAATTGAGTCCATATAAACGAAGGGATTGGAAAACAGCTATGTATCTCTGTCCTATTTCCCTTTCCAGGAAGGAACATCTCTTGGGTAATCTAAAAACAAAACAAAGTAGCAGAAAACTTTACTTAACCTCAAGCTAATTTCCTATGTGGACTAAATTTAGCTGTTTAGATTTAGTTTGGTGTATGTTGCCTCCCAATGCACTCCCTACAAACAGGGATGCTTGCCATTTGCCTAAAGCAACTGTTGTAGCACTCTGGTTAAAACTGATTTATTTTTGCATCTTAGCATTAATTTTTAACTTGAAATTTCACTTTATGTTCAGAGACGACAGTGGTAGGAGGCTGGATGGCTGAATGTTGCTCTCTGGAAAAGCCCAGACACCCACGGAGGGAACAGCTGCTGGGAAGTGACTTCTGCCTCTCAGAGAGCAGGCGAGGGAGAGAGCGAGAGGATAAAAACACTATCATAAAAGCTTCTCCATGCTTATTTTGAAACAGACAGTCATTAATTCAAGGAAGATCAAGTCAGGGACCAGCCCAAAACACTCCGATTATTTTTCCATGAGTCAAGAGTTATACTCAAAACAAAAATTAGCCTACAAATCCCAAGGCCACGCTGGTGCACGGAGCATTTCCCAGCACAGGTCACTGCCGCCAGCCTCCTGCTACAGAGAAAAAACAATCCAACAGATGGTTTGGAAAGCTTTTCAAACTTTATTCATTCCCTCTGTCTCTGCCTTTCTTAAACATTTAATTATAAGGCCAGGAATTATTTTTACTGCCTTCAGCTCAAGGTGTATATAGTCTGGAAGTAGCACGAAAGAGTAACAAGTACACTTTGAAACTCTCTAAAATTGAGAGCAAGTAGTTCTGCTGGATGTCAGGATTTGGGGAAGCTGGAGACCACAGCAAAGTGTTTCTTCTCGTACCTAACTGAGAATTGCACTGTTTTTGTGGTGCGAGTCTTTCCAGGGTAAGGAGATATCAGGTTCCCAATCTATCACCGAAATGATGACTAAGTGGTATCTGCTGCTCACCTCAGTCCGGTGGTGTTGGAGGAAGAAGAGGAAGGGAAGAAAATAAACTATTTTAAAGCTAGTGATTTTTTAAAAAATCACACCGATTTGAATTAAAAAATAACGTCTTTATTAATGTATTTCTTGAAGTTGATGTTACAACAAACCCTGTGAGGTGGAGTCTTCCATTCCATGCAAGCAAAATTATTGAAAGGGAATGACAAATGCATTGACAGACTGGCTAGAAAAAGTAATTTCAGTCTATGTTCCTGCACCACATCCCCCTGTACGACATGTAATGCCAGCGATTTTGCCTTTTGTATTCATCAACACGCTTTCCTAAGTCTGTAGTTGGTTCACTTTGATTATTTTGTTGTTGGTGTGAGAATGTAGGGCCTGATTTACAAACCCATGTAAGCTCTGATAGATGGATGAGACTGGGTGAGATTTAAGACTGAGGTTGATTTAAGACTCTTTCCATTCTTACAGCAGCAGCTTCTCTCTCTGTCTCTGACATTAACAAATCAACACAATTACAGGCAAGACAAGAAGAAGCAGCTGAATGCTAGCAGGACACCAAGCAGTAAATAATTAAAGCAATTAGCTAGAGGAGGAAAAAAGTCAAAAATTGTTTCATTGTAAAAGTTGTACTTTTCATCTGGTGACACCCAGATCTGGTGGAGATCTGTGAAAACTCACTCAGGACTTGTTTTTGGAGTTAAGTGCAGGTGTTGTCAAAGACTTCAAGAAAAGCTATGAATAATACAGAGCTAAATTTTTGTTGAGTAATTATTAATAGAAAACATGCAATTCAAGATAAATAAGTCTCTCAGGTGGCAAAACACAGTAGAGATCACGGTAACGCTGAAGTTATCAATCCACAGGGCTTAGATGGTGCTCAGCGAAAAACTAAATGTACATTCCCTGCTATTCCCCCAGATAGTTGTGTGTGGAGTAAATCAACAACCGCAGAAGGCAAGAGAAAAATGCCTCTGTTTCTGATGCAATTTCCCATATGTTTTCAATGAAATTTTTCCATATACTGCCTTTTGCTGCTGCACTTTAAATTGATCTAAATGTTCAGACTGCAAATAAAATATAAATAAATATGGGTCGGCTGGACGCTGCCACTGTCGCAGCTTTGGGAGGAAACAAAAGATTAATCATTAATGAAAGATCAACTGTGCATTCGTGGGTGCTGGAAACACAGGTACTATTTTGCAAAGGGATAATTACAAATCAGAAATGAGCTGTAACTCCATTGTATCTCCTCCCCCACGTTGTTAAAGGTCACGATTGGCTGGGCCCTATTGTAGCTCAGCTCAGAGAGTGGTAAAGGAACTCAGCAGTTGTTTCTCCCACAAAGAAACACACAAAAAAAGAAAGAAATAAAAGAAAAAAAAGAACAATTGTGTACCACTTCCATTTTCTGAAGAGGAAATGGTGATTTGTCTCAGCTGCGTGATTGTCTGGGAATTCAGCCTTTGGACACAAAGGAGTTAAACAACAAATTCATCTTAAGTCTGGAAGAAAACATGTTGTTCGAATTGCTTCTTTCCAGGGTAAATAAGCACTAATGCTTCACGACACCTTTTCTCTTTGAGGTGCACAGTGTCTCTGGCTTGGCTGGGTTTTGCTGAATCCCACCTCAGGTCGGACACAATTTAAGGGCCACACCTGGAAGATGCAGCCGTGCTGGAAAATCTCAGCCTCAGGAAAACAAGGAATGCACTGAAAGGCTGTGACATTCAGCCTGCTGAGCAGACGTGAATTCTGAGGCACAAATTCATTGCATTATGTGGGCTAGCCCGTCCAGTAAGTCGTGGTGGAAACCCAGACGAGTATCCAGCAAATGGATTTTTCACTATGACCTTTTAAAATATTGCAACGGCAAAAGTCTCACTGGAAAAGCCCCAGATCCTCTTTCTCTTCTGTTCTGAACCAGCACCGCCAAACCACGCTGCTAAATTTCACTCCAGGTCTCACATCCAAACACAAACCTGTTCTGTCTCCTCAGCACGGAATTCTATGTGACAGCTGTGCTTTTGATGAGTCTTTCCCATGTTTACTCTTTTCAACCCAGAACGTGCACTCTCGTGCCTCTGGCAGCAGGAACTGATACATCTCCCTCTGGACAACATCACAACCAGACATAGGGGAAGTTATACACAAATGTACACAGTAAAGTATGAAAATGAGTTAAGAATACCCCAAAAGGGCAATTTTTAAGCCTTAGAGCAGTCTCACGTAAATCAGCCCCATGAAGAGCAGTACTTTTCCATCTTCATACGTGACACCCGCCTGTTTCCCTGCAGAGGATGAACCTGTTCCAGGCATAAATCAGGCTTTTTTAGGAAAAGAGGCTGGGTTGTCTGTAACACCTGGTGCCTTAATCGATTCCCCACATAGTCACCAAGTATTTATGGTTTATTTTCTGAAGACTTCTGACTCAGAGTTGTCAATAACCTGTTGCAACCAGGGTCCAATAACATTGTATATCAAAGAGACAAAATGCTACATACCTCAAAGTCCTCTGAAAGAGCCCCAAGTCCAAGGCAGCAGCTGAGCAGAGAGGTTGGACACTTCTGATGTTCATTCACCTCTGTCCTTCTTCCCTCAGGGGGTAATTCAGAGGAGGTGAATCTTCACACTGCAAATTGGTATGAAAATACATTATTAATAAACATCTGTGATGTTCACTGGGCAAGACTGAGATGAGAACCCTCATAAACCTGATGGTGACATTGTCATGATTTCCGAAAAGTGTTTAAACAGCATATTGCAAGATGGAGTAGGGAACAAGAAGATGACAGAACATGCAGACACCTCATTTCTGGACACTTTTCCACTTTGCAACGGGGACGTGATGACAAAAATTGGTTCCTCAGTTTTTTATTATAAGTTTTTATTATAATGCTTATGCAAAAGGGCCCTGGATTAAGACGGCATAGGAAGTTTTAATCATGTAATTTCAGTGTTTTTGTGGACCTGATGTTGCCAGTCTCGTAGAATTATTTGTAATGTGCATCCTGCACCTACAGAGCATTTTCTTGTAGCTAACTGTTGGCTTTACAAAGAAAACTGTGTGAAAAGTCTGTATTTTTCACTGCATTAACAATGAACAAAGCCTCAGCTCACAGTAGCAACGTATATACCATTCTACACAGTGTTCGTGTTCTGAAAAGGAAGAGGAACAGGGTCAGGCTCCTTCAGAAATGAGACAGAAATGCCATTGAGATCTCATTTCCTGTGCAGGACCTTGCAAGAGCTTCGGTCGCTGCCGTCCTACGTTGGGTTTTGAGTAGTGTCATGGCTTGTAAGATCTGCTACATCTTCCCGAAATCACTCATTCAAGATGAAAAAGACTAAAAATGAGCTTGCTTTTAATTTAAAGAACCCTTTGAATGGGGAGCAGAGATCTCCTCATCTCTAGACCTGATGAGGAAAGGGAGAGAACACTCAGGACAGTAATTAAGAGATCATCCCTGGTGTGTCCAGTGATGGTCAACAGCACCACATACAAACAATTGGACATCAGGTCCTTCTGAAGTAATTATTTAAAGTAGTCATAGCCAAGCAGCAATGGGAAGATGTTAGATGCTGTTTGCATGCTGGTTGTACATGCTGCCATTCAGAATAATTAATCATGCTCCAAAAACACTGGGCTGGCTTAAAACGTTGTTTGTAAATTACAGCTTGGGAACTCTTCTTGTTTCACTATAGTTTTGCGCGGTTTGAGATATTTTAGGGTGATACATGCTGATTTAGCTGCATTCAGGGTGTGGGGCTTTTCAATTCACTCTTCCTCACAACTAAAACCCATGGGACTTATAAAAATTGCAAGCTGGCAACACTGTGCATATATTGGGTGGGTTTTATGGGATAAGAGGTTGCTGATAGTTTTTATTTGCATGGACCATAAAAAGACAAGCTCAATGCCTTGAAATCTTATCACTACATGGTTGCAAGAATACTAGTGAAATCAGAAATGCCAGCCGCACTGCAAAAACCCATCTTCAAACCCAGAAGATATTCTGGGAGAATAAAACAGATAATGTTCACTTCAACCAAGAGAAATAATTCTGGATGATATCTTAGTTTATATATTTTTCTTAAATGTATTATGGCCTTTTCTGGGAAACTAATTTCCTCAGCTTCTCTTCTTCCTCCTCCCCTCCCACCTGAAGTGATGGCCACCACAAAAGAGACTTCTTGATCCCACATGTGTTCCATTTCCTGCAGTAAAAATTAAAATCATTGCCTTTTTCATAAACATCTGCCAAGGATGGAGATTCACTACTTAAGAACTTTCTGCAGCCGCTTTAGCTTGAAATGAATAAATCAGTAGGATTTGATGAGTTAGCCAGCATTTTCTAATTTGTTTCTACTGGCAAAAGTGCTGCAGTGAGTTACATCCAAACAAATCTGGTGGCAGCATCTGCTTTATAATGACCTAAATGTCTAAATTTAATTTTAGAAAGTGACTTGCGAAGGTTCAAGCAAGGCTTTCAGAGCTTGGTTTGGATTTCATTTTCTCTCCTTTCAGCGAAGAGCTGATTCATGGCGTCTCACAGCCATTGTCAATTTACAGATCCATGATGGGGCTCTGAGCAGAGCGGGACCCACACGCAGTCGTGTGTGGGGCAAGACCCCCACGTGTTCGGAGAAGCTCATCAGTGCTGTTTGTGATGGAGATGGAGGAGGGTCAAGCCCTCAAAGCCACAAATGGTTTGACATACTGAGACACAAGTCCGTAGGCCAAGAGAACATTTCAATCTAGTGTTGAAGAAAAATGGGCAAACCTTGGTGTTTAGCAAACCTACAGCAGTTGTATAGTTCAAGAAATCCTGTCTCTGGCCAGTCTGTGATCACCTTTGATCTGATGATCGACCTTTCCAGGGATGTTGCAAATATCCCTGCTACTGGCGGCAGTGGTTGGGTTTCACCTTCTTGGCTTCCAGAAAGATTTTGGTGGCTTGGGCTGCGCTGCCTTCGGGATCTCCTTAGGGCTGGAGCTCAGGCAAATGGCACTGCTGGAAATGTCTGGCAACTCTAAATGGTTATAACCCACCTGGAGTCAATACTAAAATGCCCTTAAAAATGCTGCTAACGAGAAAGCCTCCACATGTTCTTCCAATTCTCAACATTATTTGCTGGGGCCCTTCCAACTCTCCATGGTGGACGTGACTTTTGGGGCTCTGCCTCTGGATGCTGCATCAGATTTTGGTTGCCAGGTTTTGGTCTGATTTGCTCTTTTATCATCTGGAATTCTGTTTTACTTCAAGTGTGGGTTTCTAAGCTTAGATGGGTTTTAGTGCCTAGGACTTGTCTCTTTATATATACCTGTATCATTTTTATATCCAGGCTATATAGTTGTTTAAAAAGCGCCTTATTGTGTTGTATCATACACACATGAAAGAATATAAAAGCATGAACAATACCACATTTACAAGCTGTATGAGGAAAATATACTCTTGAAGGGTATTTTAAGCAACCAAGATATCATTCTAGAATAAAATCAGATTATTAATCCTGGTAAAATGTAAAATCAACGTGAAAAGATAAAGGTTTATTACTACGTACGATATAAAGAAACCATTAAAGAACATGTTTAGTGTCTGGAGTCATATGTAGCTTTGGCCTTGTGTTTTGGGGATTTTATTGTATGATTTTCTTTTCTTTTCAAACTAGTGGTAAAAACACATCTCAGGTCAAAATAGTAAATAATGAATCACCCACAAATTCAGCTCATTTCCTATCTCTCACTGAAAAAATGTTGATTCCAGGCATGAGAGCAGAACTTTGAGCCAAACAGTAATTTCTTTATGGTGTGCATGACTCATAGGAAAGAATGCCTCATGGGGATAGCAGGAGAAAGAACTAAACAAAAAAACCTCCATAAGTAAATTCGCTTTAAAGAAACAGGCCGTCAAGTAAAGGGCAAAAGGTCAGAGAAGGCCCTCAGCTGGTTTTGTGTTGATCCTGTGGTCTTCACAGTGTCTGCGTTGCTCTTTCCTTATTCACAAATGTGAATCAAAGCAGTTCACCCTCCTCCATAAGCTGCTTTGTGATTTCTTGATGAGCCTTTAATTATTACAAATATTATTACCCTCTCTGGAAAGTGCCTCCTCCCCCAGGTAGACTTATTCAGCCGGGTAAATGGATATTCATCAAGCATATTTCATGAACACTTGTTGTGAAATGAATCAGAATTTCAACCCAGCTTTCAGCAGCAATATCTCATCTGATTTCCATTTCATTTTGTTTTTCCAAAGTGCTAATGGATGATAAATTTCAACAAGCTTTGCTATGTACATCTACATAATTATTTATGAGTAATTAAAACATCTTGTCTCCTATTCCAAAGGTGACATCACGTGGCCAGGAATAAAAAACTAGACAATGATGCCACATTAAAATGTCAGGTAACTTATTCCTATGGGGTAACTATGTGCTTCTTTAATGTCACACATTTAAAGCTGTGCTCAGAACTAATTCATTTAAGTCTGTGAAAACTTAGAAAACTATTGGTATTATCTCAGTACAGATCACTACTCTGTCCCACACATCTTAGGAGCTTTCAAAAGAAATGAGATTCAGGTTCCAGCAAGATATAATTCGGGGCCTTGGGGTGATTTCCTGTTCAGCACCTTTCCTACATATAGATGCTACAGCAAATTAACTATACATTTACATACCATGATTGTTTTAATAATTGAAACAGATTTCTCCGGTTCTCCATAAACACTTAAAAGATGAAATTAAAATGTGTGCTTTGGAACAGTTTCTTGTTTAAGAGTTAATTCCTGATAATGTAGGAAAACACAATGCGAAATTAAAATTAGTATTTAAAAAAAAAAAAAAAGCTCAAATTGGAACTGATTTAATTTCTTTCCACTCAAATTCACTTACCTGCTAAAATATGGCAGAACCATTTCACAAGCTGGAACTATCTGGACGGTTGGATTGACCCCAGGGAGATCCACCAGAAAGTCATTTTCAGTAGGTGAAATTCATGGAGTGTAAGTAACCTACAAGAAGAAAAGATTTGTTAATAAAATGACTTATTTATTCCATATTAGCAAGTCAGGGAGGGATCAGCCATTTCCAACCATGATGCATTTGGAAGCATTTGAAGAGGAGTCATAAATGGTACTTCTACAAATATTTGGGCCATTTTAAGACTGCATACCCAGAGTGACTTTTTCCCTGGAAGATGTAATACAGATGAAAGAATCTCTTGCCACTGTCTGATGAAGTTTACCCCAGAGGGTGCAGGGCTAAACCATCTCAAATTGATGCACTGATGGACATAAATCTCCCCATCAGCTCCTCATAGACCACAGCTGAGAGCCAAGGGCTTTCCTGTTTTTAGGTTATCTTGTTCTTACTTGGCTTCAGGGATGGAAACACCTTCTAGAAGACACAGAAAAAACAAGGAGAACATACCTTTCATTTCAGAGAGCACTTCAGCAGTGTCACTTGTGCCATCCCTTTGGCGTCTGTGGTGGCACTGGCAACTCACCAACCACCCTCCTACATTAGAGCTTGTAGGGGGGTAAAATACTTCAGTCCCAAATTCAAAAGCCTATTTCATCAAATGCCTTTATCAAAATTATAAATACAAGAGATTTCTGCTGTGCCTTAGCAAATGCTAGAGTTATACCAACCACCACTTATCACACTCTCCTTCAACAAAAGGAAATAGTTCTGATTTATATAGTGGCTGCCTGATTAACTGGGAGAAGGGTGGCAGGCGATTCACTCCTTCAAAGGCAAAGCAAAACAGCTGGAGTGAGAACTACACCATGACTTGCCCTGGGGTGTGAGGATTTCAGGTCAGCTGGGTAGCACTGACAGCCTGGGGGATGAGCACAGGTGATGGGTGATGCATTTTGGCATCACAGGGATACAGAGAACTGCAGAGCTGAAGTTCTGAAACAAGCTCAGGCTGCAGGAGATGCAATGCTGGAAGCCCTCTAGTCCATATCCAGCATTAATTTGAGAGGCAGAAACCAAGGAACTCCCCTGAGCAAGTAGATTTTCAAGGCAGAAGAAGACAGAAGTTATCCCCGGCCAACCATAAAGCATCAGGCCTCGCCAGAGAAAACCTGCGTGTCCAGGAGACTGCTCGAGAGGTGAGTGCGTGTGCAGGAATCCAGTGGCCACGGGTGTTTGTGGTGACAGCCGGTGTAAAGGAAAAAGTGCCGATTTTCTAGTGGAAAAGGCGACGTCAGGATGAGTTACATCACAAGTCGGAAAAGCAAACTTTGCAGTGGAGAAGCCGAACAGGAACAGCCATGTATTTCTGTTTTTGCTTAGCGCTTGACATTAAAATTGGAAAATTTGGTTTGGGAAAGAAAATCCAATTAGTGTAACTGGTAACTTAATACGTCAAAAGCCTGAAAGAAATGGGAACCTCTGTGAAGGAAGGATCGTGTGGTGCACAGCGAGTCATAGACAGCGATACCGACGTTGGGCCCTTCTCAATTAAACATCTATATTGTATTTTCATGCAATTACAGTAACTCATGCTCGAATAAATGCAGGCCCTGGTAAATGACAAATGTGAAAGAGTAAAGGAGAAAGCTTTACTTTAGCATTAGTCTTCACTCGGCTATCAGTGAGCATGCTGAATTATATTTTTTATAAACTTTACAGCCTACTCTTTCATTTTAAGTTAATTAACGTTAATGAGAATTTTGCATGGATGAGGGGCTGGCTTTTGTTCGCCAAAGCATTGGCTGTGTTTATCTGCCAAGACTATTCTAATTTCACTGAATTTCAGATCCTCATTAGATATTAAAACCAGGAACCTGGAGGGAAAAAGCCCTTCATCACATTTATCCTAAGTCAGTGTTTGTGATGAGTGGGATGTGGCACACTCTAATCATTGCTGTCTTTCATTAAATTCAAGTTTCCTTCTTATTAGAACAGAATTAACCAGATGGGATTTTGTTAGCAAGAAACTACACTTAATACCAAAAAATTGCACTATAGTTGAAAGTGGAAGAGCTTAGAAAGTAAAGACAGGGAGGTAGGACTGTCAATATTTTGAACATTCTTCCAGATCTACAGGAAGTTTCATTTCAAAAGGGCAGCAACAACGAATCTTCCAGCAAATTTGCTTTCATGTTTTCATGCCCATCGTCATTTCTTTGCTGTTTGTTTGTTTTAAAACGCTCCACTCCGCTGGTGGCCATGGTATGCTATGTTACAACACAGTGTTTCCAGACATGGGAGAATGTTTATAAATCTGGGGGGAAAGATTTAGCGATCTTTTAAAAATAGGCTATTTATGTATCTGGGTGTAAAAGACTGATGTTCAGTTCTGAGCATCGTCCCATCAGCCTTCTCTCTGCTCGGGGTCACTCTGGTCATGTTTACAGAATAGATCTGGATGCAGTTTGTTTCTGGTTGCCCCTGCAGCTGAAAGACGTGACCATGAACTTCAGAGTCCTCATAACAAGTAAAAATTATGCCAATATCACATAAAATAATTGCAGGAGTTTGAAATAGATGTGGATAAAATAGCTAAACAGAAAGAGGGTTTTCTTGTTTTGGTTTTGCTTTTTTTTGTAAGATATTACAACCAGTGCAGTGTCAGAGTTCTCACTCTGAGCACAATCCATGACACCTGTCTTACTGATATTTTGTGGCCATTCTACAGTGTATTTGCCTGATTCCACTTTACCACATGGGCATAAAGAAGAAGTCATTCTGTGTAAGTGAAAAACTAGAGCTTAACTGGTCCAGACACCAGTCTGGGGTCTCTGCAGAAAGCAGAATTGTGAAGAGGAGCAGGACAAAACTCACCAGCCAGTCCTTGGAGCACCAGGAAAAGCTGGTGCACATTTCCAGAACTTCTCCAGTGTTCCCCAACTGCATCTCCAGGGAGATCCGTCCATTCTGTCCTGGGGCAGGGAGCTGAGGTGGGAATAAATGTCTACCAGATTTAGTGTTTGCATATAGGGAAATCTGGCAAGAGACAAGTAATAAAAACAAACCTGAGGGCATCTGGCTGGGGAAAAAGGTCTTATTCTGATTTAACTTCTGCAAGAGGTCACCCAAGGACAGAAAGAGAGCTGTAAATTTGTGATGTAGCACGTTGTCATCATCCTCCTAAAAAAAGCGTGGGCACCTACAACTGTGTTTTAGGATTTTGGGGTAGAAATGCAACTCAGGTGGGGAACCAGCTCCCGAGTTCAGTGCAGGTTTATATTGCAGACTCAGCCCCGTCCTGCACGTTTGTAACAGCACGGAGCACATGGCAGCTTGGCCCTGCCTGGTGAGATTTGTGTTCAGCAGATGAACGCTTCTGCAGGGAGGGGTAGAAATGGCCAGTGCACGGTGTGTTTAGCAGGCAGCATTACTCTTGAGGACAGTAAAATAATGTCATACCTAAAGAAGGGGAACCTCCGAGCCAGCCTGACCCAGGGATGGAGCACCAAGGGCACTACATTTTGGAGCGGTTTCCTTAGTCGGGTCTGGCGGGGGAGCTGAGGAGCAAGGTTCGCTTTAAATCGCCTGTCGGGATCTGCTGGTTTTGCCGGTTAAACAACCAGCAGAGAGCCCAGGCCCCCGGGAGGAGGTTGATTTGCGAACCCCGGGTCCCATCTGCCGGTGGGCGCGGGCAGCGCCGCCGGGCTCCGAGCATCCCTCATCCATCCATCATCCATCCATCCCTCCCCCCCTCAGAAGCAGGAGTTTAATGGATGGAATGTTATTTTCAAGTCGATTTCATCACATTGTTCATGCTCATAAAACTCAGGCTCCACAGAAAAGAAATGCAGCGGCTGAAAAGATCTCACCCCAGACAGACATAAACCGATGGGTGAATTATTCATCGTTTTAAATCTGGGCAAATGCCGTTGTTAACAGATTTCAAGCCTGATTTTTATCAAGTAACGCAACACAAAAACACCTACAGTGATGTTTTATGCAAGTCAATGCATGCGAAAGGATTTCATCAAGATCTTCAACAGCAGTTCAAAGGTGCCTGAGCTGGTCCCCAGCTCTTTCACCTTAAAACCTCCCACCCCAAGGAGTGTTACCAACCTCAGCCACGTCTCTGTCTCACTTGGGCAGCAGCTACAGATGTGGCTGAGCAAATGTCAGGCTTTGTGACTGGCTGACACCTGTGATACAGTGGGAAAAAAATATTTAAAGCATTATATAAAAATGAATGTTTTTATTTTTTAATTGTAAGGCAAAAGATGCGAGCTAAAAAGGTAATTTCAATAGTTAAAGAGGCTGAGGAGTCTGGTTGCTAACAGCTGTTTGCCAATAAAACATTCTCCGGCATTTTCCTTGGGGAAAGCTCAAAAGATCTTTTCACTCGAGCGGTCTCCAGAGTGGGTGTTGGGTTTCCTACGATTGTGAGCGGGCCCTGGGAAGGCTGGTGCCTGCGTGGGAGCGCGAGGCCGGGCCAGGCATGGGCAGCAGCTCAGGAATGGCGGACCAGGGGCCAAGCCCTGGTGCCAGTTGGAAAAGGGAAGGAATTCCTGAGAAAAAATAAGTTTTCAGAAGGAATTTGAAGATGATTTGGAGTGGCAGGAGAATGAATAAGTGATGGCTCCATTGTTTTAGTATACGGAGGAAAAATATTTCTTTAATCGATTTAATTTTAATCAGGATTAAAAGGTAACGCACACACTAAACTTCCTCACCCTGTTGGGTGCTATCAGTGGATATCTATATTTGTACATATATTCCTTGCCATTTATATATGTTCTCCAGAAGATTAATTTCTTCTTACTTGACTTGAGCATGAAAGCTCCTCTAATACTGTTTGGAGAACATTAGGCAGCTGTGAAGTGACTTAATGAAGCAAAAAGAAGTGATTGCTGATGCTCCTAATCAGTCAGTTCTCTATTGCTGTTTCATATCTTGCTCCATCAAAGGAACAAATTGTGCATGTGTAAATTAAGTGTGACTTACAGATACTTAAATATTAACAGAATGGGGATGTAGTGGCTTTGATATTGGATTTTCAAAATTCCTGTCAATCACTGTCATTATGTTGGATGTGCAAAAATGAGATTTCCAAACTAAACACCTGAAGAAATCAAATAAGGCAAATACAGATATGTGAAAGAAAGATACTAATAATCTCTGTCTGTAAAATAACTTTAGCTGGTTGCTGCTTGCCAAGAGGTTTTTGTATTCTGACAAATCAAGAAAAATACTAAAATTTTAAATATTTATGCTTTATCTACTAGTTTAAATATCAAATTAAGAAGGCTTCTTTTATACCTGTGATTAATGTTATTTGTATGTTCTGCAGCAAGATAATTGAGACAATAATTTTTTGCCATTGTCTCACTTTGGAGATTCTCTGGGTAAAGCTTTTTTGGTGAGAGACACGAAAATAAAACCCTGAAAGGGAAAGTGAAGTAAAATCTGGGTTATGGGTCAAAATACTATTTTGTCATTAAGGTCTGTACCGTGAGTAAAGAGCAGTATGGAGATGGTAGCGCAATCCAGGTACCAGCAGCCTGATGTGCACCTTGGGGACAGCAACATCTAATCAGCGTCATGTGTGTGACGGTGACCAAATTTGCAGCCTCCTGGCTGCGTTTCAACTGCAAGAACCATGTCAACCCAAATAGTATATAAATACTGCCCATACTCACCCGGAGCACGGTTATGTTGAAGAGTCCTCCCAGGGTGAAGGATGCCCATGGATGTGATAGACACCTTCTTCCTCACTGGTAGTGCTGTAAAACAGCCTAAATCTTCTTCAGTCCAGCCAGAAATTGTGCAGACAGTCTAATGAGGTGCTACGCAAAAATGCGTTCATTCTGAAATTAATTCAGGTATTATGATACACTGGAAGCTTTATCTGAATCTGATCACTGGTTTCAGAGTGCACAGGAGCGATTCCACTACCTTCACACTAGAGATCACATCATCCCTATAGTGAAATAGTTACTGAAGATTGAAAGGGTTGGACAATATGAAGTTTTTCCTTCTGCTGCCTATATTTTTTTTTGTAATTCAATTTTTTTTTCCATTCAAAAGGTCCCCAGCTTTCAGAAAGAAGACGTCTGCATCCCTGCTATTCAGTACATGAGATGCTGAGAGGAACACACACTGTGGCAGGGATTACTTCTCCTCGGATATAGTATAGTTTTGTAGACGCTTTCATTCCTGGGCTAGCTTTGCCAGCGTAACAGAGCTATACTATATCATCGCATATATAAAATTATATGCTTCAGCTATCATGAGAGAACAGCTTGGCTGCAGAATTGGAGCTATTTCTAGGGAACCTGTCCAGCAAAAAGAGTTTCACGGATGCTGAGCAGCAAATGAATGGCCAGCACAACTCCTGCTGCCTGGCAGCCCCATCCCAGTGATGGGTAAGTGAAAACTGGTGATTGCTGCCACAAACATCCCACTGTGGTGTTTGTTTTTTTGTGTGTGTACTATTCCTTTGTCATCAGTGAGATCATTTGGCTTTTCACGGGTTAACACGTTGCTTTGTGTACACTGCTATTTTTAAAAGCAATTAAAAAGCTGAGCGATACCGCTCAGCGCGCTCCTGCGTTTCTCTGCTGATCGAGGCAGTTACCTTCAGCTAATGGCCACGTTTTTTATTCCACTGAGGAATGCAAAAATAGTACAAAGCAAATAGCTCTTCTGAGAACCGCCTGGATTCAGCAGAGCCAGCGTGGCTGGAAGTGTTTTAATTCCGTTCTGTCTTGAAGCCCCGATGAGGACCTGGCAGAACTGCAGCTCCTGTGCTGCCCCCCTCCTTGCCAGCCCTGTTCCCCCTGGGGTTTAATTGCAGGCCAGTGGTGAGGATTATCGAATCAAACATGCAGCTGGAGGTGTTTTAATGCACCCAGTAGGTGTGAGAAGCGCTGCTGCCAGGCTCCCATTTCACTCCAAGCTACGGTGGACAACAGCGGGTCTTTGACATGACTTGCAGCCAATATTCCAGGATAAGAGACATTGCGACCTGCCACAGCCAACCCTGCACCAAAATCGCGCTTCAGTGGGCCTTCCCAGACCATGAAGAGTAGTGTTAGACAAAACACACGGTAATTACTGCGTTTGGACATTTGTGTTTGTAGTGCAAATAAAATAGCATAGGAAAGCCTACAGAGGTATGGCTTTTGTGGGTCACTCATCTCTCCTATAAAATGAGCCCCTGACTTGGCACTGTGGCCTCTTTAGGCTTCCCATGAAGAGCTAGCAGAGTCTAATCTGATTTAAAATGCATCCAAATTCCCAGCAGGAAAGTGGGACAAGGCTGACATCCAGACGAGCATCTCTGAGAGAGGACCTGGAGCTGAGACAGGGCTGAGACACCTGAGGGTTGGTGTCTGTCTGCAGGCACCTTGCTTTGACCAGGGCAAACTTCCAACGGCAGCAACATCCCTAAACCTTGTCCTGATTTCAGCCATCGTCTCTGATCCCATTTCCTCAGCCTCACTGGGGCTCGTGGCCACCTTGACCTCAGTTTCCCAGTTATGAAAATAACGTGAAGGAAAATGCTGCTGTAGTTGCTGGGCAAATCAAGAGGAAAATTGCGTAACAAAAATAAAAAAGAAAAAAAGGGAAAAAAAAAAAAAAGAAGAGAGAGAACTATTTTAAAACTATTTTAAGCGCTGGGGCTGACTCTCTATTTCTCAAGACCAAAGCAGCCCGCAGACCATCTGTCTCCTGCGGAACTGGTCTCTGAGACTGGGCACAGAAAGATCCTCAAGCAAGCTGTATCATCTCCAAGATAGGGATGGTTGTTTTATTTGCTGGCTCACAACAGCCCATCCGTGGTAATCCTCTCTTCATCCTCCTGAAGAGGGCAAGCTGAAAGAGAGGTCACCAGGATTTGCCCCAAATAGCTTGGGTTCACAGTGTGAGCTGGAGCCAAAGTTTGGATAAGTATAAAAAGCTTTGGATAAGCCATGATAAGGTAAAGGTCGGCTGAGATCACTAGACTGCCTTGTCATTTCTGAGCAAAGTATTATTTTCAGTTTTCACAAGGCACCCTGATTTTTTGAGCGGGAAGAAGACGGTTTTCTCAGGGACTGCTTCTCTCTAATGTAATTAATAACAGGAGTAGTCAAATCAAAGCTTTCTCTCTTTTTTTTTATTCCCCTCCTACCTGTCATCACCCTCAGAAGAGTCACATCGAGGCCAGCTCTGAACGCCTTGTTGACTTGCACAGCTCCTAAAATATCACAGCTGAAGCCATAAGGAAATCACCAGCAGTTGGTGAAACCAGCTCAGCTGCAAAACTGCCCTAATTCCAAGAGCAATGCAACCTAAACACACAGATTTTCACACACACATCCACCTCGGGACTGGGGTTTTGACCCCGCAGCTGTGCTGCGGTTCAGAAGGAAGATCTACTAGTGCCAGAAGAACCGAGAGAGCGGGGATGTGTTGGGAAGATGCTTTGGCAGAAATTATTTACCTTGTCCTAAACCTTGTGGAGATTTAACCAAACCAACCCAGGATCCCAGAATGTCAGGGATTGGAAGGGACCTGGAAAGCTCATCCAGTGCAATCCCCCCATGGAGCAGGAACACCCAGATGAGGTTACACAGGAAGGTGTCCAGGTCGGTTGGAATGTCTGCAGAGAAGGAGACTCCACAACCCCCCTGAGCAGCCTGGGCCAGACTCTGTCACCCTCACTGAGAAGAAGTTTCTTCTCATGTTTAAGTGGAACCTCTTGTGTTCCAGTTTGAACCCATTACCCCTTGTCCTATCATTGGTTGTCACCGAGAAGAGCCTGGCTCCATCCTCCTGACACTCCCCCTTTCCATATTGATCCCAGGAATGAGTCCCCCCTCAGTCTCCTCTTGTCCAGCTCCAGAGCCCCAGCTCCCTCAGCCTTTCCTCACACGGGAGATGCTCCACTCTCTTCAGCATCTTTGTGGCTGCGCTGGACTCTCTCCAGCAGTTCCCTGTCCTGCTGGAACTGAGGGGCCACAACTGGACACAAGATTCCAGGTGTGGTCTCCCCAGGGCAGAGTAGAGGGGCAGGAGAATCTCTCTCGACCTACTGACCACCCCCTTCTAATACACCCCAGGATGCCATTGGCCTTCCTGGCCACAAGGGCCCAGTGCTGGCTCATGGTCATCCTGTTGTCAGTCAGGACCCCCAGGTCCCTTTCCCCTACGCTGCTCTCTAATGGATCATCTAGTCCAGTCCCCCAATCAAACCATTTCATTTTCATCTGCTACACAAACATCACCAAACGCAAATCAGCCTGGTAGACTTCTCCTCTCCATGAGCTCCTCCTACCCATGATTACAAGAATGCCAATAAACCCGCTGCCAATGCCCCACAGACACGGTCTCACTCAGATTAATTCCCCATGAACGTTTTTCCTGGCTTGGTTCACTGCCCCACTCATGGATTTGCTTCATGCTGGTAACTGATTTGCTCTTTCCAGAGTCACATTCATTGAAACTGAATACTTAACAAAACCAGACGTGTTTATCCAATATGAGGAGTCATAGCTGGCTGGGAGAATGTGGAAACTGAAGTGAGGGAGACTGCCAGATATTCGTAAGCACAGTTAATGGTACAGTGCAAGAGAAATGTCGTAAAAGACAGTTCCCAAAAGTAAAGCTTAACCCTTAGAAGGACTAAAGGAGGGGAGAGATGAAGACAGGGGTTGTCACTGCTCTTACCTGCCCAGGTACAGCTGGTGGTGGCAGCTTTCACAGATGCCGGCAAACACAGAGGTGAGACCTAAGAATGAACCGAGGCTGTTTGTGCAAAGGTGCTTATTTCTCTTCTGTGACAGTGGATTGCTTTAAGAATCTGTCTTTAGCCCTGGGACAGCTCTGCAGTCCCAGCAAGGCTCAATGCTCACAACCAACTGTGAATTAAGTGGATCCATCCTGCTTTAAATGGAGCTTCTGGGTTTCTGGCACACCTCACTGATGGGATAGAGGTTTTTCTCCAGAGCTGTTTTGTCTTAGCCATTAAGTCTTCATACACTCAGCATAAAAGAAAATAGAGCAAAACCTATAATGCTGATAAAGCCTGAAATTAATAATCATCATAACACTGGGAGACACAATTTAGAGATTATTATGCTATTAGAAACTTAATTCCATTGACACATCTATATGAGAACTTGAAATTGATGAATACACACTTTTGGTTATTTTTTTTTTCCTTTGATAAAAGTCCTCCAAAAGCTGCAAAGGGGGAGAAGAACAAGTTGCTGAAGGGACACAAAGAACATCCTCAAGATCACAAAAGCTCTGTGAAGTTTGGGAGGGCAGAGGAGCAAAATCATGCATCAAAAATGCATCTTTGAGCAAAATCAGGCTCTGACCTGCTGAAGAGATGCCAACCAACCCGGCCGAGCTCCAGTTCTGCAGACACCAACCTTTGTGCACTTAAAACCAGAAACTGAGGGTGACCGACATTGCTTAAAATAATATGACAGATGCCTCAAATAAAGGTGATAGGAATCAGTGACTGTTTTTGAACACCAGCCTTAATTTTTTGGCCAAGTCTCTGCTGGTGTTCAAATCCCTGCCCCCCTGAGTGTTTAAAGCATAAAATGGAAAACATTTTGGTGAGGATAAAGGGCAGGAAGTCTTTATAAAAGGGAAATGACTTCAAGTGAGAAATTCCCCTTCACCTTTTAAACACTATCTCATACTTACACATTTTCTGAGCTAGCAGCTTAAAGGGTGTTTTCTGAAATAAATATTGGCTGCGGGGCTAAATCAGGTTGTTAGAACAGGTGTAAGCAATTTTAGTAATAGTGAACTTCACAGATTACTGGTGGTGAGTGCAGACAGGGAGGGTTGGCTGCCTAAAAATTGCTCAGCATCTCCTCCCACTCTCATTCCTCTTCTTTGGTTTTGTTCCAGGGACGTGCATTACGTGTCTCCCTTGGAAACATGTCCCTATGGCAACATACAGGGCTGTCTCGATGCAGACATGCCAGTACTTTGACAGCCCCTTCTTTTTGTGACACTTCTTGCGGTGACATCCTGAGACTGTCAGAAAGATGATGTGACATCAACTGTATCCAAGATACCATTTGGATGATTTTTCTACAGAGAACACGTTTTTGCAGTCTTTCGCTCTTTTCGCTCTTGAACTCCCAGTCTGTACATCATGATGGCAATTTGATCTGAAACGTGTCGCAAAATCAATGAATTTACCTTTCTCAGCAAAAATCCATAACCTCAAATGAGATGTTTTTGACAAGATCTGCTTTCCTTAAAGCCACAGTGCCACGTATCACACGCTGCTTGTGTGGTTCTTTCCGAACTGCTTCCCACATTGGCTCTTTCCCTGTTTTGCTCAGATGCTAAAGAAGTCACTTGCACCTACGCCACCAACATGATGAATTTCTAGCTGTACTCTTTACACACACTTTTATTTGGATTAACGTTCTTATAATTTTTTCCCACACGTCTGGTTGTAAATATGCTACATCTGAGCATGCAATAATTTTACCAATGAAAAATACCCCATGTGCTGCTGGCTTTGGATAATAAGAAGGAGTTATGTGTATGCGGGGTGATAACCTTGACCTCTATGGATTGCGGTCAGGAATTCTGAATTTAAAAGCATAAAACTCCTCCTCAGGGGCAGCCAACAGCTGTGGGCTACATCCTAAAGATCTATAGGGTCCAGAAAGGTTGAGGCCCTTTGGAGTGATGCTCACAGTGGGGCTTACATAAACAGTGGGGCTTTCATAAACACAAAGACATCATAGCACAAGGTACATGGGTAATCTTTGTTTTAATCCCAACTGAAGAGAGCCACATGACTAACATTTCACAAGAAGGTTAAAAAAAAAGTTTATAAAAGAAACCGTGGTCTGTGACACCAAGATGCACTTCAAATTTCTTACATTAAATAGCAGAGGTGGTATTGAGGTAAATTTTCTCTGATCTAGATGTTAAAGCTCACAAGTCTCCAAGAGTTGCTTATTCCTCATCAAGAACAAAGACAGCTTGGAACCTTTGCTCTCACTGCAGGAAAATTCAGATGTGGATAAATATTGACACAAATTAAGTCGTACATTTGCATGTAGGCTCTTTGAGAAAGTGGGCACTTTGCTCAGATGTGCCCTCCTGGTAGGTCCCCAAAGACTTGTGTTGTCTTTGAGATGACTGGAAAAATAAGGAAACACCATCTGTACTGCCAAAAAAAAAAAAGAAAAAAAGGATATAAAGAAATCATGGAAATTATGATTTAGGTTTACCTGCAACTCCTAGAAGCTATAGTTATAACTGAGAGTTTCCTTTATAAATCAGAATTACAAACCTCTTGCTTTGGAGATCCTTTCTTGAAGGCAAGAGGGCAACATTAAACTCAAACCCAGTACTTACCCAGCTGACCCACTGCATAGACCCAACTAATACAACAGATGAGAAGGAAGTCCGATCATTTCGAGGCATAGCAGAAGGCATTTCATTATCAGTTTCTGCTCCTTTGGTCCCAACTGTCTGTCAGTATTAAGGAAGGAGTACACACTGCACTGGCAATGATGAGTGGGTTTTGAGACAGAACAACCAAGCTAGAGACAACTACTTACTATTTTACATATGACTTGGAATAGCTCTACACAGTCATAGCAATGGAAATAAAAACAATATTTTCTGATATCACCTCTGATATCACCAATTCCATAAATACGGTTTATCACTTCTAGACAAATACATGCGTGAACACTTCAGGTTCATAATGAGGTAAGAAAACTGTCAGACCCATAAAAAGCAAAACACAGCCCGTTATGTGCTGGTGGCAGAATCAAAGAGGGGTGGTGGAAGGCTCTGGGCTGCATGAAGAGCCAGGTCCTGGCTGCACTCAGTGGTGACAGATGGTGTTTGTCAAGAGGATAGTGCATTACCTTCTTATTTTATCATGGAAACATCACAGGAAGACAAATATCAACATCCACTATTTTATCTAACAGATTTAAGAAACACATCCCACAGAAAAATAAAAAGCCAGAATTCCTGCTGAAAAACAGAGTGCCAGATACAACTGGAAATCCCAATTAAAAGATGCAGTTTTGTTTATCAACAGACGTTGTCAGCCATTGCATGTATTTTATTTTCTCGTTAAGGAAGTGCACTGAGCATATAGAGATTACATTCAATACAGATTCATCATTACAGGGCAATCAGAAAATAAAGGTACAATCAATACACATTTCCTGTAGCAGAACAGATTGAAGGAACTGATTCAAGCTGAGAATGAAATGAAAAATACTTAAATCAACTTAAGGGATTTTGACACAGATGAGATATTTAAGTCTAAATTAACTTTCTTAGCTGAAATCTGTTGCATTGTTGCAACTTTCATGTTTAACAGCTTTATCAGAGTTGTGGTTAGAGAACCGCCTTGTCTAAGAGCCGATTTGAACAAAACCCATTGGAATAGTCCCAGTCTGAAGCCACAATCTAGAGGAGATGATGCAGGATCCAGACAGAGGAAAGAATACGATAAAACAAGGAGAAGGTTTGGTCCATGTGACAGGCAACAGCTACAAGGCAGGTCAGGGTTAGACTCTACTTGAGGTTTCAGTGATTGTTCCAATCTAGAGTTTGCAACCTTAATAATTCTTTTTGTGAATGTGCAGAGTTCCATGACACACCGCCTGGAACTGATTTTTCAGAGAATTATACTGAAAAAAAGTCACAACACAAATCTAGTGGAAAAACTACTTTGCCACATATTTTGTGAGTTCCATAAACTTGATGACCAAATCTTTTTTTCCAAATGGGCAACTAGACGAGAACTCGAAAGACCACCTCTAGTTCAATAACACCAGCTGGACTTTAAGCCAGTCCTATGCATGTTGTGTGCCGGAGATTAGACCAGATCATCATAGTTGGATATTAAAATCTACAAATATCACTCATCTGCCTCTCTCTCTGAGTTTTGAATCAAAGGAGGATCCACCGTGCTCTCCAGTATCACAGACCCAGGACCCTGCTTAGCGCTATCGCGTCGTGCGTTACATCACTTCTCCCGTCTTGCCTAGTTTCAACATAACCACTTCAAATGACCATCTGCCTATGACATTCTGGATCATTTACTTGGTAAGACCGCAATGAATTGGATTATTAAAGATGTTGATTTAGTTCCTCACATCTCTAAAAATCTCCAATTAATTTCATTCACTTTGCAAAATATAAAGGATTTATAAACCACCACAGATCAACTCAATATACTCTTACTCTCAAAGAATAAAGTTTAGGACAGTGAAGAATACGTCACATAGTTGAAACTGCAAGAAGAATTTGGATAAACAAAAATGTTATTACTCGAGTTATAATTTGCCTACAAGACAGGGATTAACCACTTGTTCTCAAAACCAGCAAGAGAGATAGAACGAGCTGCTCTTTGGAGGGAGTTTATCAGGTCAAAAGAACTCCAAGCTCTTTATTATTATTATTATTCTTTTCTTCCAGTGTTCTGGTAAGATTCTCAAAGGAGCAGAAAAGAGAAAATTTGAACTTTATTTTTTTCCAGGAAACATACATACTGTAACATGACCTCTTACAAGTTTGTATTAATACTAAATCATTTTTATTTCCTTTTTTCTGGCTTTGTCCAGTTAGCAAATGTTCTCTGAAAGACTAATTCAGGTGCTAGAATTTTCAGTCACTTTGTGCTTGAAAACTTTAGGTTGCTTTTGAATGGCTGCCAACAGTAAGCAGCATTTGGAAGACATTGGTCCTTTATCCTACTACAGGGCTACCTGCAGCTAAGACTTCTCTTTATATATACTTTGTAAATTGTAGGGAAAATGTTACATACTCGCACAATCAATCCCTTATGATATAGAACAAGAGGGCAGGATTTCTTACATATAGGTCATGACACATTTAGCAGAGGGAACAATTTTTATCTGAATATCTGTCAGGTCTGCCTACTGCTTTTTGCCTACCCAGAAATGTGGTACATGGAGTAACGCGATCAGGAAATATAATAATCCCTTTCTATAGAGGCAGATTTGTTGTTTCAGGATACTCTTTTTTTTTTTCCTCTTTCATGTCACCTTCAACAGCGGGTGCCACAGCAACGTGAAGATGAGGAGAGGGATGTAGCTGGTGGAGATGGTGACTCTGGACCCCAGGCTTTTTGCGTTGCAGTTGCTGGAGTAGCAGCAGTGAACACTCACCCCGGGCGCTCGCGATCCGTCCCTCCTCGCCCGCTCGCAGAAGGACCTGAACGAGCAGGACTTCATCACCCCACCTGGAACAGAGCCACACTGAGTCCATGGACCTGCCCCGTCCCCTCCGCACGGACCGGCCCTGAGCAGCAACATCAGGTTTGGCCTCTCCTTACAAGTACGTAAATACAATTGCATCAGATTGCAGCACACTAACGAGCTCCTCCTTAAGTTAAATAGTTGTAATTTATCTTACAAACACCTGATGCACCTTAAATATCCCTGAATGTGCACAAGTGCAGTGCCTCAGTAGCCTTTCCTTCTTAATTTCCATGTAAGACATTTAGTTTAAAACTGACAGATTTCACCAAGAAGTAGGGAATACTTAAAATGGTTTTTTACAGTTTTCCCATAGCTTAGTTATGGCTCATGGTGGTATACTGACAATCAAACTCCCTGGGATTTTGTATCGGATTGCTGCTAAACCAACAAAACTAGGGATTGAGATTTATTAATAGAGTTTATTCCGAGAGGAAACATTTACCTTTGTTTCTCCCCTTATCTTACACTCTTCTCTTTCCAACACTGCTTATATATTTGTATTATTAAAGAACTAATGAGTCTGGACTGTTTGTGACAACTTACTTGCTTGTCCTCTAAAGACCGCACACGCATCTGAATGGCCCGGACATTGCTGGGTTCCTTGTCTGTTACAGTCGTCATCGCTAGAACCTACACAGGTGTAACACTGCAGCGCTTCGCCTGCCATTAAGGAAAAAAAGACCACTTATAACAGCAGCCTTTAGGGTTTACAAAAAAATATCTTAAAATATCGGCTATGCACTCTTTCTAATTTTGTTTGAAGCACATGCGAAATCGCAAAAAGGTTTAAAAAATAACTAAAGGCTCTGCAAGTTCTATCAATTTTTCTTTTTTTTCAGACGTGGTCCAGATACTGATTTTAAAGATAAAAGAAACAGTCGTGTATTATTTAGTTGCTAGAATTTGCACTTAAAATAATCCAAGAACAGCTGATGTTCTGTAATTGCACCCACACCTTCATGAAGATTTTCAGAGCAGCGTCCCCTGTAACAATTGGGGTTATCATGCTTTTTCCCCCCTCCATCATGATCTCTGGTCCACGTACCATGAAGAACGACATTGTAAACACATAAAATCTTACTGTGATCCATATTTCATTTCCTCCTAAAGTATCCACCCAGGCACAGCAGTATATCCATATGGATATTTACATTTAAACCTGTTAGCTTTTACACACTTTTATATTTACATTACACAGCAGAGGTGAAATTCTGTGCTGACAACCACATACACAAAATATTCTGAAACCAAACAAACTGAGAAGCCACAACAGCAAGAGGATAATTCCCATTTCAGCAATGCCTGAAGTGGAAATGAAAAATAAACTAAATAAGGAAAGAAAAGGGAGTTGACTTACTTTTGAGTACAAAAAGGGAGCTGACAAGAAGCAGGCTGAAGACTGTCCACATCATGGAGATACAGGAGGTGCACCATTAGCCACAGAAAGCAGTTTGTTTGCTATTAAAGCCTTAATGCCTATCTGACATTCCTAATCCTTTGCAGAGGATAACTTAGAGGCTAAAGAGGTGTGCGAGAATGCTACTTATCTAGCTGATTCTGGCTGTACTCCTAATCACACGGACTTCATCTCCACAAACCCTGCAGGAAAATTCTTCCAGTGGTGGGAAGAAGAAAATGTATTATTCAGTTTTCAGTGATGCTTAAAACCCACCATCCCACGCCACAGCCTCCAGCCCACACCAACAGTCTCATTCCATTTGCCTCTGTGATTTGTTGGGTCAGAGTATTAAACATTTTGGAGGATTAATCCTATGCTTGGGACATGAATGGTTCAAATCAAGCATATATATATTATATTTATAGACAGAGGAAGATACAGACATAGATACGTGCAGATAAATAGCACGTTCTTGTGATCCACAAAGTGCTCCAAGCAGTGGCCCAAGCGCTGGTTTCCATGTAGCAATTCCTTAAAGGGTGCTGCATGTGAAGTAAGCAAGTGAAGTAAAACATAAAATAGAGCCATTCTCATCTTCAACTTTCAACGAAAAAATTTATTTACAATAGAGAATTTCATTTAAGTGACATGCATTTTCTTTTTTCTTGTTTTTTTTTTTTTTTCATTTTTAATTTTATTTTACAAATCAGCAAATGCAGATAAAGTTTACACTCCTTAAGGCAAGAGTCCCCATGCAAGTAATACATGTTTATATTAAATCCAAAAAGACATCCAACATGGGAACTCATGTACAAAGGGAAGGCTAGGATCAGCAATTTCTTAGAGAACTTGACAATCTCCCTGATACAGGAACTTTGAGATCAACTTGCTATGAATTATACTATGAAAATGCAAACAATAGCAAGAAATTCTGATAGTCATCTTAGTACTGCATACAATTAAATCAACTTTATTTAGAAAGAAAATACAGTAGTGCATACGAAAAAGTGAAAATATAACCTGTCCACGTAAATGTATGGACATCAGTGTGCCAATGATCATATTGCACTCAATATCGAAGTCCAGAGATTTGGTTAAAAGTTAGCTTTTCCCCATTTTGGCAATCAGTTCATCGCAAATCTTTGTTAATTCTTCTATTTCTTTATTCTGGAAAACAAAAGGCAATATGAAGTATTATGAAAAATATTGTTAAGATGAGGTTTGTTGGGTTTTTTTTAATTATCCTATCTTGGGAGAAGTGTAGGAGAATTAGATTTTTTGCCAACATTGAGAATAGAACATAAGTATGTGCATAGATAGTAGCTATGTATAATGCATTCAGACAATATGCTTATTTCCACACACAGCTCCTCCGACTTCAATAAATACCCTTTAGCACTAGAGCACACAGCTTTACAGCTGTCATTCCTAGTAGATGGCAATAATACACAGCATAAATTTGTTTCTAGGCTGCACTTTTATAGCATTATTTTCACACTGTTTTCAGGGGCTCTAAAGCAAGGCTGAGCTGTGCTGTACTGTGAGAAGCTCCTCTGCTGAGCTAGAGAACATGAGATATAAATAGAGATTTCCGACAGTCACTTTTTTCCTAAGCTGTACAGATCCGTATCCCATCATTTTGTCTGTGTTAGCAGTGGAGGCACGTAAGCCAGCACTGGAATTACAGCTGAAACTAAAAATGGAAACAAAAATTGAAAGAAGAACTAAAACAAGAAGAACTTAAACCTGAGAACCAAAGGAAACCAGGGGCCCTGCTTGGTGCCCAGCTGCATGCTGAGATTTGAGCAAGTCTGTTGGCCCTGAGTGCTGGCTGGTGTCTGAGGTCAAAGCCCAGCAGATGGGTCCACCTGCCCGAACTGGTGCACATGGCTGATTTTGTTGTAAGGGTTGGGCAACGGGGCTCCCTGGGCCAGCTGGATGTGAGGAAGAAATATTTTACATTGAGGGAGGTGAGCGCCTGGCCCAGGTTGCCCAGAGAGGTGGTAGATGAACCACCCCTGGAGACATCCCAGGCCAGGCTGGACGGGGCTCTGAGCAACCTGAGCTGCTGAAGATGTCCCTGCTCATGGCAGGGGTGGGAATGGATGAGCTCTGAAGGTCCCTTCAGCCCAAACTATTCTATGATTCTATGAAACAAGGAGCTGGAGAGGTCTTTAGCCAGACCTTGGCTGTTGTCTGAGCTCCAGAGAGCTGAACACAGACACTCTGGGGAGAAGGTTTCACTGGACTTTGTTAATCCCATTGACTTGTGTTAAAAGAGCTGAATTGCTGTTTACCTTCTGTTCCAGTGTTCTTTCCAACGCGTCCACTTTCAGCTGCTCTTTACGAAGGCTGGCCTGATACGCTGCTTGCTCTTGCTGTGCCTTGCCTCTCACTTGTGCAATTTCAGCATTGGCTCTAGAAAAACACAGATTTTTGTCACGTCAGGTTCTATAGAAGAAAGGACAGCAGGTACTAAAGGATGGACTGCATGTTAGCAGACGGGTGGTGAGGACAGGGCTGCTTTCTGCATGTCTTTGAAAGTAGCCTGAGCCTCACTACTACAGACTTGTCTTGACTCCCTCTCCTGCTCAGCAGAGACTGCAAAGTCTTTTTTTAATGTCCATGTTGTTCCCTCCTTGCTTCTCTCAGATGTCTGTGCTGGGGTCATAAATCTGACTTAGGTAGAGGTGCTTTATGGAAGGTTCCAAATCCGATCTCCAGTTCTTGCAGACTAGACTCACAGCTGGGACAAGTGCTGGAAAGCAAACCCACGTCTCACTTGGTTTTAGTCACTGATCAGTCCTAGTGACATTTTAGAGACATCTCATGAGTCTAGAGGTCTGTAATATGAATCCTGAACGTAATCTCTAGAAATGCTTACTTGCTTATTACATGGCAGCATAGCAAAAAAAGAAATTTAAAAAATAGACTGGAGCTGCCTATCTTAAGCCACAATCCAGTGTTCACTCCTTAGCCGTGGCTTAAGGAGCTACTATCCATGCAAATCTGGCATGATCTTTTGTGCAACTATTCCTCATCACCTTCAGCACAAGTTGGGCTGATCCAACTGGTATTACTGGGGAGAGTCCACCTGACTGATTCTGCACTGAACCAGCAGAGCAACACTTACGTGTTCTGTTCTGCTGATTGATGCAGGGGCAATAACACAACCTTGGGCAATATCAAGTGTCTGGGGGCAGGCAGACTACCTGCAGGTGCAAATAGAGGAGCACAGCCCTCCATAGCTGCATAAAACTAACCAACGGCTTCTTTATTGACCTTCCCTGGAAAGCACATTAAATAAACATGAAGACATTTGATAAAGACAGAAATTTAAGGTGTTCTGCATGGTCCCTTCTTGCAGGACCCTTTCAATATGAAAATAATCCTTTCTGTAGGGATGGAAGGAACACCAGCACATTATAGAAATTCTGATTATTGCATTTCACGCCCCACTCCATCGCAGAGCAGCCTGTGCTGTGCGGACTGAAGCAGCAGGTTTGGGATGCAAGGTCCAGCCACAGGAATCTTCCTGCAGCATGAACGGAATGAGAAGAGATGTTTACAGTCAGTTACCTGTCCAGTTTTTCCTCAGCGTGAATTTTGAGTGCTTGGTACCTCTGCTCTTCCTTCTTCACTCGTGACAAATATTCCTGTGCACATTTCTTTAACACTTCTTCATTCTTAAATGAAAATATTACATTAAATTTAATCCAAGAGACTGAAGTGTAGGACAGGCACCTATTTGCAGGAGTTACACTCAGATATTTTAAGGGATGGAGAACAGGAGGTTGAGGGAAGACCTTCTCGCTCTCTACAACTGCCTGAAAGGAGTTTGAAGCATGGAGGGGATTGGTCTCTTCTCCCAAGTAACAAATGATAGGACAAGAGGAAATGGCCTCAGGTTGTGCCAGGGAAGGTTCAGATTGGATACGAGGAAACATTTCCTCATGGAAAGGGTTGTGAAGCACTGGAACAGGATGCCCAGGGCAGTGGTGGAGTCACCATCCCTGGAGGGGTTTAGAAGATGTATAGATAAGGTTCTTAAGGACACGGATTAGTGCTAGATTTAGGTTATGGTTGGACTCGATGATTTCAAGGGTCTATTCCAATTAAAATGATTCTATGATTCTATGCAGTCTAACATGGACACCCCCACACAGATGCCGTCTGAACCAACATTAGACAATGCAAAAAGCTTTCACAATTCTTCTGTTTGCATTCAACACATGGCTGTGATCCCTCATCTGAGGATTACAGTATATCACACACTATAGACACCACCTCTGACCTGAGGTAGTCATGTTCTGGGTTGTAACAGAAGACCAGAAGGCAGCCCCGACATATGCTCAGGTCCTGCAGTTCTGTGACATCTATTGACATCGCAGTGTCACAGAGGGGAGCAAGTTACTCTTGTGCCGAATCATCTCTTTTTTCAAGCCAAAAAGAAAGCACAAAGGAGCATTCACATCCTCCCCAGAGCACACCGCAGGCTGGTGTGGTTCATCAGATTTGACTGGAATGGAAGACGTGCCCTCTGTCGGGCAGCACTGCCTAAGCCTGCTCAGCTTTGCCCTTTAAAAGAGAACTGGACACGACTCACCTTCCGAAACCCCTCCAACACTTCTTTCATCTTTTCATATCTCCTGAAAAGGTCTGCCAGGGATTTCTCCACTGAGTTCAGGTCTGCCAAAGCTTGTTCCTTCTCCACTATCAGCTGCTGAACAGTGTGATGGGAGACGGATTTCTCTCTCTGCTCATCCTCTGTTAGAAAGAAGAGAGAAGGAGAAAAAAAAAGCAATTTTCATTTTCAGAAGGGTAATAATATAATAATAATAAGTGATTTCTCTATCATCTATATTTTCTACCATACTTTGCTCTACAATGGGTATTAGTAAGTTTGTGGGATCCAGAAAACTCACTTTTATATAAAGACACAATCCTGTTTTGCAAGAAGGTTGCTAAATATGGTGATAATTAAATATGGTGATGTTGGGGGAAAATGTGAATCTATCTCTGTACTGATTTATTTCACCTAGAACTCAGCTGTTCCCATGAAAAAGGCAGGTGTTGAGTTTCCCTTGTTTGCCTGAAGCTGCAGTAGCTGAAGGAAAGGACATTTATTCATATTATGAGCACTGGCAATAAATGATTTGCCACTGCTGATATACGCTTGTCATCTCCTGGCATCTCTTCTAATCCTGCCTAAACAAGACACCTCATTTAATGGAACTGAACTTCAATTCTTGCCCTGGAAAAACAGTGTTTTGCAAACTCTCGTTCTTGGGATTACTGTAGGCAAGTGCCAGATAGGAAATCTAACATTAGACTGACTTTCTAAGTTCTGGTTTGCAGAAAACATGTTCCAAGCATCTCCTGTGTATAATTAAATTTGAGGCAGGAGTGGTGGGAAGAACACAACAGGAATCCAAATCCATATGGAAGAGAAATTTTCAGAGGTGTTGACCTAGTAATAAACTGGAATACCCGTAAAACACGGGAAGAAAAAATCTGGCATTGTCTTCCGAAATGCTTCATTGTTTGCTTCATATCCTAAAATAAGATTCTTGTGTCCGTTTTAAGGTCTACTTTGAATGATATTGCAATGAAAATGAACCCATAAAATACAGCAGTTTCATATTACTGTTTTCCTTGTATATGATGGGAACTAAAATAAGGTAAGAAGTTCTCCCTTCTGAAGAGCATGGGGTGTTTCAAAATCCATCACCTTTCATTCAGACCTTTATATTTTGAAATATAAAGAACTAAATAAGAGTTTATTTTTAAAATTTGAATAAAGGTCTTCATCTGAAATCATTATTTCATAGTTTTGGTCGGCTCTGAAATGTCAGAGTTGAAACTGTCCGTTCCCAAACTGAGATGAATCTCTTCCTTTTACATATTCCGTCCTTTTATATGCTTTTTTCTAGCCTAACTAAGCCCAGAGCAGCAGCGCTGCCAGGCCATGCATCAGCTCATGTTGTCCTTGTCCTGTGCTCCCCTGCCCACCCCCTGACAGCATCTTGCTGGGGCAGAGCCCGACCTGATGTTATTTTCCTCTACGTGATGCAGAACATTGAAAGAACTAGAGAAGCTCTCAGGATCTTCACTGAGTTTTCAGCACTGGAAGTTGTAACACTTTTATTTAACTGGTGAACAAACACCTTTGATATGGCAGAACTGAGGAACACAGAGCCCTGTCATGTCAGGTCAGTTTGACAACATTTAACATTTCATTAAAAATGAACATTCTGTTCTGACTTTCTAAAGACATTTTGGTGATCATCTGTAATGTCAAAATAAGTGTATTCTCAAGGAAAAGGAGAAACTCACTGATTTACCCTCCTTCGTTTATTTTTCCAAATCTGAGAAGTTGTCACGTTGTGTTCCAGCACCAGATTTGTTTAATCGCGCTGGAGATTACACAGTGTCTAGCTTAATTCCAAAACACCTCCTGGCAGGATCCTGTTCTTTGGGAAAACCTCTGTCACTGCGACTCCAGGCAGGAGGGATCCATTTGCATGGTCACGTAATGTACTTATACATGTATTTAATGTCACAACTTCACTTTTTCTCAGACTGTTGTCTGCGGTATTTTAGCAACTTCTTTCCTAATTTGTTTCTAGGGCAATGTAGAAAGTCAGGAATCTGTGACTCACTCCCTCACAACTACAGAGTGATTCCTGTTCCTCCCAGTGCATGATGGTGCCCTCTCCTCTCTCCTCAGCTGGACCAGCTCCTTCAAACCATCCTCAGCCCCACTTCAGCTTCCACATGGGAATTAGGGGCAAGAGACCTTTTAGGTAAAGGTTCTTCACCCAGAGGTGCTGGACACTGAACAGGCTCCCCAGGGAGGCGTCATGGCCCCAACCTGACAGTGTTCAAGAAGAGACTGGACAACGTCCTCAGACAGACGGTGTGACCTGTGGGGTTGTCTGTGCAGGGACAGGAGTTGGATTCAATGGCCCCTGTGGGTCCCTTCCAACCCAGGACATTCTATGAAACACCCGATTCTCCTGTTCTTCTCTCCCACCACAGGCTACAGCGTCCAGGGACCAGGGAGTGACCCCAAGGCCTTGTTAAGCTCCAAGTGAGAATAAGAAATTGTATTGGGGAAGCAAGAAGCGACAGATAAATTGAAAAGAGGGAAAGTTTGCAGCGTGCTTTAGGAAAGGGGCATCTGACAATCTGAGATAACAGTTAAGACAGATTTAAAACCAACGGGTTTATACACTACAGAAAACAGAAGGTGGTGTCTGGTTGGAAGGGAACTGGAAGATTTAGGAGATATTTTCTAAAATTCTGATTAAGCTTTAATGAAAAAGCTGCTTAGTGGAACCATGCAGACAACAGTCTGCCAGTCAAATTGTAGCTAAGCAGTTAAGGATGCTTATTTCTAAACATTTTTATGAGGTTAGGTGATTAAAATATTTTAACTGAATGGCTTCCACGTCTGCAACACACACTGTCCATGGCTCACCAACAATAACAACAGGATGCTCAGGACTAACACTATCCAAATTGACAGAATCAGAGCACCACCACCGCAGATCCGCTTTCAGGCTCAGCTCAGAATTACTCACACTACTTAATGGGAATGCAGCAAACAGAGAACAAAAGCAAAAGAAACTAAAAATGCGAAATGCTGGTGTGAAAGTTGGTGAAAAGCTTTACTTACCAGGCTTGCCTGTTTTGTTTTTGCAAGCAAATAGCAAGAAGCAACAAAAACGGAAGCAAAACAGAAAATCAGGAATTGTTAGGAAAGCAGAAAATAAGTAATGCAACAACCTGTAATGCACAGAGCATAACATCTGTTTGTATTTCATAATGAGAATTTCATTATGTATTTAAACGGACAAGTATAAGGATACATTTTTAACTGGGAAAAAAAAAAATAAAGTAAAAAAACCACGTGACAAATCCATCAATAAAAAGGAAATCCTGGACAGGGATTTTGGAAGGGAGCTGGGGTCACACAGGCTGGCAGTGCCGCTCAGTCCTCAGCTGCAAAACTTGGGTGAGAGTCAGCAAAGCAGCAGCACAAGCAGCGGGCTGGGATGGAAAGCCTGTTCTTTTTAGTCCCCGCTCCTCAGTAAAAATAACAGTTTGTTAGGGGCTGAGGCAAGTGTAAGAAAAAAAGGAAAAAGAAAGTTAAAGTACCAGTAAAAAAATATGCAAAGAGATGCTAACAGGGGTCTCTACACTGACAGCTTGCAAGCTCTGCCTGTGCAGAGTGTGGCATGGAACTAATTGCATCAGCTCAGCTGGGTGATATTGGGTTTTATATATGTGTGACAGCAAATACTAGACCTGCCACAGCCCTTGAAATCAAAGGCAATTAGCATTTACAATGCATGTTTTCATGCCTTTATAGGCAAACATGCACAATCATGTAGTTAATATGGAATATTTTCAATGTTCATTATACATACACATGACAATCTAAAAAGAGCTGAGCAGGACCTATCGGCCACACTGAATATTCATTAGAGGGATTTGTGAAATCGGTTTGCTGGCAATGGCCTCCTAACTGGGCCGGATAAATAGCTCAGAAGGGTTAAATCATAAATGAAACAGCACAGGCATTTCTTTTGTTAAAATGCATCTTTTGCTTTAGCAGTAAGACGTTATTGTGATAACAGTTCAATGAAGTATATGCAAATAGCACACAGACAATCATTTCCCTCCACAACGTGCCACTTGGATGAGTGAACTCCTTCATCTAAAAGGACAGTAATTTACGACAAATGGTGGAAGAAAGTGAGACAATTAGATCAAACATTGACATTAAATGCAGGGAGAGGAAGCCCCACATTTATCGCATTACCATGCTGTAGGATTTGAAAACTGCTCTGATTTACACATGCTTTCTGTGTCACTGCTGTTGTTTCAGTTCCTTTGCAAATGGACAGCAAATTACATTATTTATAGCCAGAGCTCTTAAAAACTTGCCATAGATCTTTTGAAAGACTCAGACTGATTTGAAGTTTAAAAATCTTTCTATTTCCTCTGTGATCAATGGCCCGATACTTTAATTATCCTTGATGTCTTTGCAACAAGAGGAAAAGGCAATTGTAGAATTCACTATATGCAGATCTTAGGATCGCTCTTCTATCCCTTCCTTTTACACAGCAGCCTCACAATTTGATTTTTTTTCTTAAAAAAAACAGTGTCTCAAAAATAGAATTTAAATTTGAAACAAAACTAAACTTCTGTTGCTAACTATATGCATATACTTGGGAAAAAAGGACAGGTCCTGTGTTTGTACATGTGAAGGGCCAGGTTCAGGGACAAAGCCACACCAGAGTATGTTTAGTGTAAAGCAAAATGAATTAAGCTCTTTGCATACTCTGGTCACTTCTATTTTAACACTCACATGACAGGAATGACAGACATTATGTCAGAAGGCAGGCAGATTTGCTCAGTTGTACATACAAAATGCGGTGGAGGCATAACACCATAGAGAATGAAGCCAGGCATATTATTATTATCTATTATTCATTATTATATATCTTATTATTTATTTAATTATTAGCCTTGTAACACTTATTTATAAGGTGATTTTTCCCTTCACTTGAAAGGCGGTTGGGGTGTCTCCCAACATTTGAGAAATGCAGGAAGGCAGTGAAAGCACTGGACATTGAACTAGTTCCCCTCACTCTCTTGGGGTAAAAATAAGCAAATTCACTACAAATGTGTGTAAACACAACTCAAACATTATCTGAAAACCAAAAAAAATTTAAAACAAACTGAAATATTTGGGGTCACACAATACTGACTGTATATGAGGGGATTGCCAAATTTAAAAGGGGCAAAATCATATATGACGAAAGCTGTAATAAAAATCCTTCCCCATTAAAAACCTGTCAGAAAGATGCGGGTCTGGCTGTCGTGTTCCAGGCACACTGTGCTCTCTGTGCCACTTCTCTTGGGGGACTAAGAGGAATAATTTATTTCTTTTCATTTTTCAATAAATACAGTGCAAACAGCCTGGATTCACAACACCCTCTGCTCACAGATCCCGTTAGCCAGGCCAGCCTTTCTTTTGCATCTCACAGCTCAGGTTTACCTCCTAGACCACTCTTAATGGCTTTTAACAGTGTTTCATAGCTCTCCACTGCTTTACTCGAGCTTGTCCAGATGAGCTTGGTCCTGCTTTGTCATCAGCCACTGCTTCTGTATGAGTTTTTTAGAGATGTGATTTAGAGGTGAACTTAGCAGTGCTGGATTAATGGTCAGAATCGATGATCTTAAAGGTCTTTTCCAACCAATATTATTCTATTCTATTCTATTCTATTCTATTCTATTCTATTCTATTCTATTCTATTCTATTCTATTCTATTCTATTCTATTCTATTCTATTCTATTCTATTCTATTCTATTCTATCCTATCCTATCCTATCCTATCCTATCCTATCCTATCCTATTCCCTATTCTATCCTATTCCATTCTATTCCATGAACCCATGACCCTGCTCAGCCGTCCACCTTTCTGGGATACAGCTTGAGCTGAAGCAGAACACGGTGGCACAAACCGCCGGCGCTTTCTGTAGCCAGACTAAGAAAAAGAGCTTTGGAAATCTTATGAAGAGGCTTTAAAATCACAGCCCAGGGGCCAGACCTCCAGTGCCAAGGAAGCACACAAGTCCCGTAACTTTGGGGTTTGAAATGCTACTACATGTAGCTTTTTTTATTTGTGGGGCACGCAGTTAACAAAGGTGTTTTCTAATTATTGTGAGGCAAAACATGTCATAATTTAGATCTTAAAGGAGAAGCCTCAGTCAGTAAATAACTGGTGAGGTAGACTGGCTACTCATAATCTCTCAGCTGAGATTGGAGTTAATCTAGGTTTTGGTCTGCCCAATGCACTTAGCACAGATAATCCCTGTTGTTTTAGAGCTAAGTTTGGTATCTCCCATCAAACAGTTGGGAGCGGATGACTAAAGGGTTTTTAGGTCACTGCAAGTCTCTCCTGCAGATAGCCACGAATTCTAGGCCAAGCACTTGAATGTGTTTCCTATGGGACAGTTTGCTTTGACACAGAAGAAAAACGCTGACCTTTCTGTATTACCTGGACTGCCTCGGGGGCTGTTTTCTGTACAATGAAGCCCCGGCTTTTCATCCCAGCCCAGCAGCACACACGAGGTCCTCGGCTGCGTTCCCAATTCCCAGCAGCAGCAGATGCCGCAAGCATCCAAATGGAGCCCAAATGAAGCCCACAGGCTCCGACCAGGTTTCTATCGCTCTCTTCAGAAAATGAAGAGCGGAGGACAGCATCTTTCAGAGTAGAAATCACCTACCTATCATCTGAGCGATCGTCTTCTCGTATTCTGAAACTATTTTCCTATAAGAGGGGAAAAAAAAAAAAGAAGAAATGCTTTTGGCAAACAGCATAATTGCTAATGCTTACTTAGAAAATAATGCTACACAGTAACTGGAATACAGTATTTTAAAATACAGACAGAAGCCCGTCATACTTTTATAGGCTCCTTAATACCCGAGTAACAAATAAAACTGACAGATCAAACACTGCACCTGGTTTTTAATTCTCCATGTAAATCAATATAGGTGGGAGAAGGAAAGAGGGATTGCTTTCAAACACATTCTGCTATTTGAAACATGCCCAAAGTACTTTACCAATCATGATTTAACTATAAACATAAGCACATTGGTCTAATTAAAGAGTTACAAAACGTCTGATTTTTCCATTTCTTTCTCCTCTCTTCTCCATGTTTGTTTTTGCTTATTTTTAATGTAAACCTTAAGTGAAGTTATAATTGGTAGCAAGTAAACCTAACAGGAGCACAGTTGGCCCTCATCCAAAATATATCTAATTTTCCACTCTCCAAATGTGACAAAATGATCCATTAGCACTTAAGAGAACAAGACAAAAATACGCAGTGATGTAGCACACAAAGTCCATCGTGTCCTGTTTCCCGAAGCTGTTTTTGAAACAGGCGGCAAAATGTTACTTTTAAGACTATGTTGTTTCATATACTCACAGTAGGCTTTGAGTTTCCTTCTTGAAAAGAGGTTAGCCAAAATAAGCAGATTAAATGCGATTTAGAAAGATGATCCATCCCTTTCCAGAGCCAAATAAAGCTAATGAAATGAGACTAGCTTGATCTGTGCTTTGATTCATGAGCCACGTAGGACTGTCTATGAAAAACAAAGTTACCCCACACTTCATCTGAAGTGGATATTCAAAATAGCCCACTGGTGTTTGAATAGGTCTCCTTTGAAGTCTTGCTTGCACTCACTCTGTTTTCAGACAATTCCACTACAGCTGGTGAGGTTACAGAAGAGATGTGGGACAACCCCGAGACAAAAGTCAGTAAGGAAAAACTAACTACAACCCCCTGTTTTGGTGACTGGGACCAGAGCCTGGTTCTGCACATCTCCCCGCTGCCTCCACCGGCATCTGCTCCAGTGCTGCTTTCCCTGCTGTTGGTCCTGTTGTTTTAATTGGATCTCTTTTTTTTTTTTTAACCACAAATGACACTTTTGAGAGCAAAGACATCTGCAAGGATTTTCCCCTAAAAGGAAGGGATTGGTTTCATGTCCAAAGAAGATTACTTCAAAAGCCTGCTGTAAGCTATAAGGATTTAAAGCCATGTCGTGTCCTTGTAACACCAGGCACCTTTAGAAAGTTTTATCATCCTAGAAAATAAAGCCAAGGACTTGGGGCAACAAACACAACATTAAACACTGTTACGACACCACAGCATTTCCCAGCCCAGGCTGCACCATGGAAGTTGGCAGCACAGTGAAGTAACATTGTCTATTTTTACCAGCTTAGACTAGTTATCATGGAGTAGTTTGGGTTGGAAGGGACCCTCAAAGTTCATCTAGTCGTACCCCCCTGCAACGAGCAGCGACATCTTCACCTGGAACAGGTTGCTAGTTAAAGTAGGTTCTACATTCTCTGCATCATCCAGTGTTATGAATCACATGGCAGCTGATCAGTAGAAGCGGATGCTGAAATGGCACGTTGGTTTCAATAATATTCAGTTTGGAAAGCAAGGTAGTCAAGTGAAGTCTTGTTCCAGAGTCATGTCAAAGGCCTCCTTCAGTCCAGCAGCCTAAATAATGGTCACTATGGCTGGAGAACCAAAGGATGCTGGCCACATCTTTCCCCTCTGTGATGGAACATCTGAACTCTAGCGTGACATGCTGCATAGGCTTAACTTCTCATATTTTAGACATTTGGCCTGCGTATTTACTTCCTGCAATTTCATAAGTCACGAAAACACCAAAATCCAGGGCTACAAAGAATCTCAGAGGTCATCTGCTCAACTTCCCTTACTGAGGCATCATCACACCTCCAAATAACCATATTTAAATATTTCTTGCCTGCCTCTCTTGTACCCTTGGATTATGGTACAGCTCACCAGGCTCCTCCAGCCTGATCTTTTTCTGGAAACTAAGCTGAACTCAGGATATTCCAGGCAGAGTGTGCAGGACTCGGGCAAAGGAGCATTGCTTATCCATCTGTGAAAAGTGATACTTTTGAACTTGCAACTCGAGATAATACCTTCACTCCTTGCTGATCATTATATCACATCTAATAGCTGGCTCTCTAATTTACCACACAAGGATTGTTTGAACATTTAATCTTCCAAGAGAAATTTTTCTCTGTGGGCGCTTGCATATTTTATAATTTTGTGACAACAGTAGTCAGATTTTTTTTTCACCTGTGTGTTCTAGAGATGTACTTGGGGGAAATTTGGCTTAGGTAATGTGTTTATTCTTTTCAAATCAAATTATATTGAGGGTGTAAACACAGCAAATCGCCATGAGGAAGACGATGGCACAGATTTCCAGTGTGCCAGCTGCTCTCCTTTCATTAAGCAATAAACAACCTCTGCCAGTGTCTGTCTGCACACAGGCAGTTTCTAGAGAACAGACCAAATTCCACACTTGAGCATGTGCTGAATGCTGAGACATTCCTTACACAATTCCTAATTTTGCTCATTCCTTGTTTTCCTTCCTCGGTTTGACTACTTGCAGCATCTCCTCTCTGTTTTGCCCCATTAAGCATTTGAGCACTGTGCCCGGGTTTTGTTTCCTTTCCCCAGCAAAGCGCAAGAGAGGTGAGAGAACTCAGCTGGGCACTGGGAGAATCCTTTTTTTCAATCTAAAGAAATAAAGCAGCTGCCCTTGTCTTTTGCAGATGCTTCTCTTCAGATGCTTTGGCTCAAATCCTATTCCAATCTGCCACATGAGACTCCAGCATCCTTGCCAGTGTTTGCTGAGCTCTGCACCACGGTTCCGTTTTTCCCCTGTTCAAGTACAGTTTTCCTGGATATGAGCAGGAATTGCATCTGCAGGTCATGACCTGATAAAGCTCATTGGCTTTAGCTTGAAACCACAAAGATATTTAATTTTGGAAAGAAGCTGATGCTAGAACAGAATTGAATTTGAAGAAAATGCGGTCTCAGAAGCGATCGCAGAAATTACTTAAAAGTTGGGTGCTAAAATAATCTTACACTTTCATTTATGAGCTAAGAGGTGGGGGTCTGTCTGTTTGAAAGCGGAAAATAACAGGCTTTAAAGACTCCACGAAATCCTTTTTATACACTATTTTTCACAATTGATGACTCTCAGATTCAGATCGATGAACAGGCCAAGCTCATTGGTATGTTGTTCTTATGATATTACCACTGTGAAAAACAGAAAGGCTGAAACTTGCAACTGACTAAATGGGAAAAAAAATAGTGATTCTTTGACAAGTACTTTGTTGTCATCATTGTGTGTGGCAGGACCTGGTCTGGGAAGGAAGTTCAAACCAGTTATGTTTCCAAACACAGATATTTAATGTAACAGAAACAGGTTTGCAAGGAGAAATAGAATATATTAGAACAACAGATACACCTAGAAGAAACAGAAAAACTCAGGGTCCTTCTATCAGCTCTCAAACGGAGCAGCAAAATCCAAATTGCTTAACTGGAATCAAGCTTAGTGTGTGTAATGACTAAAGTTCATAGAAAAGGGTGCAGAATCTCTTTGAAAGTCAACACTCAGATGCCAGAGTGGTTCCCTTGCAAGGAATGTTTTCCTACTGACAAATGGGGTTTTGTTTTCTATTTTTAAAGAGACTTGTTTGAATAACCTCCCGGAGGAAGCCTCTACTATTCACACCTATCTGCAAACCTTCACATTCTTTCTGCTGCTGGCAAAACTCTGTGGAGAATGAATGTTAAACTGGCAGGTGCACATCTGCCAGAAACGCCACTGTGCAATCCACGTCAGAATTCACAGCGCAAACTGGGGGAAATTCTTCCCTTCCATTCACCCAGGTTAAGACCACTTATCTCAGTATTTTAAGGATATAAATGAATTAGCAACATAGACGTTTTCAATGATTACGCTGAACAGTGGTGCCCACCATGCAGAACAATGACAAAATATCAATTTAGGATTAATCCAAAGCCTGCAGTTATAAATAACTGAACTAATTCAGCTAACAAAACCAGCTGTGCGGTCGTGGTACTCTGTGTAGTTAATAACTCACCTCATTTCCATCACTTCCCTTCTGCTTTCTTCATATTTCTCTTTCCACTCAGACACTTCTCTTTCCTTGGCCACAATCTGAAATAAAGAAAGAAAAATAAAAAAGAAATTAAACCGAGTGATCCATTTAAGAGGAAACTAAATAAGTGTACCATATTTTATTTAATATCAAATTCAAATTAACAGAGGTATAGATTTCATAATGTTTTCAAATTTAAGCATCCCCAGTGATTTTTTTCCTTTTCAGACTGTGAGGTGCAATTAAAGAAGTTCAGATGCAAAATCCAGTTTCAAAAAACTAACTTAGGAAAGTAAATGCAATGTTCTTGTTTCACGCTTCATTCCTGATTACAAAAATGACACTTTTCAAGAAACAACATATTACACTAGACTGTGTCTGATTTGACATGGTGCCAAACCTGAAATATCTCTGTACATGGTCCCATGGTTTGTCCTCTAAGGAGTTCCACGGCTTCTGCACACTTACCTAGGGCTGCCTATTTAGGAGATTTTATACCCAAAGGACTGTGCTCCTTTGTGCTCCCTTCATTCACACAATCTATCATAAAGTTGGGAATATTCTAACCACAGATTGTGGCCATTTTATAACTGTTATTCTTAGCCAGACTAGTCTTAGACTTAGCTTTGTAAAATACATATTTTTATTTCTATTTATAGCATCTTTCAATTTTTATAGAATTACATAGCAACGTCAGGATGCACAGAGTGCACTTGAGGTAAAAACAATGAAGATTTATTTTCTCATAATGTCTGCTTTTCACTTATGTCAAAGAAGCAAAACTCGCCTTTTGCCTTGGTAGCCTCTAGCGTGGCTTTAGCACAGCTGAGAATAGTTTCAACAACAGAGCAAGAGTTTGTAATATGAATCCTTTGGGAGAAAACAGGCAAGAAGGAGACCACAAGGGGCACATATTTCCTTTTCCAAATTCAGAAGGAAATTACCTCTGCTCTGGCGAGTCGTAGCGCAGAGTCCAAGTCTTGCTGGGGGTAGAGAAGAGCCGTGGTGGTCTCTGCGTCCGAGGCGCCGATCCGGGAGTACAGTGCACTTTTAGAGATGGACACATCTGCTGGGATAGCAGGTTCTCTCTGTGTGTTTATTTTTTTTTAAATACAAAGAAATGAACCATTAAATACGTGTGAAGCTCAGATGTTTTCTGGGTGTAGTGCTGGGCACCAGGGTTCTGAGCTAGGACTAGAATCCCGTGCACTGCTAAATTATAACAGCAATAACAGTGACAAGGAACTGAGTTTAGCTATCATAAAATACACATTTCAGATCCACAAAAAGCACTAAGAGAGCCATATTACCCTTACAGAGAGAAAATGAAGACAGCACTTTGCCACCAATATTTTAGGTTCCTATATTAAAAAATTTACTGCTTTCTGATGTAGAAATTTCATCAAAAATATTCACAAGAAATGCACATCAGCAGAAAAAATCAGATTTGGGGGCAGAAACCTTGTTAAGGGGGATTCTGCTTCCATAAAAATAGATCATGGAATCAGAAGCAAAGGGACAGCTCACTTTCTTAGGTCTGACCTGTCAGTATCTGTCATAAATGGTATTTCATAACAAGTGTGACTCTTACACAGAATCATAGAATACACAGGTGATGTTGCTGCCCCACTGGCATTTAGCATGCGATTAGTAAGTTAAATGAGGTTTTATTTGTAGATACCAATTTTGCTTGTGTCAGCAGCCCAGATTAACTTGGGAGGAGAGCAGCACATGAAATGAGGAATGGAGCAAAAAAGAGGTTTGTGACATTGGGATGCAACGTCTTGCAAACAACACTCGAGGCACAAACAATTCAAGTTACAGCGCGTTAAAAACAAGGAGATCATAAGAGACAGTTAGGAAGATGCTAAACAAAAAAACCCATCATATTTTTAGACACCATCTGTAGCAACCCCCTGAGAGCAGGTGCCTCTGCAGCAGAAGCGCCACCACAGCTATATGTCCCCCTATATGTCCTTGTGTCCCCTGCCTACATTTTGCATCTCGTCATCAACCAACAGACATGTCCTGACTGCCCGGCTGGGTATTGCCTCTGGGAAACATGTTCTCTCAGCTGCTGTGGGGTCACCAAACAATTTTGGGGATGGAGGTGACCGTATCCCCATGGCTGAGCTTCAATGTTCCTCTGTTAAATATGCACAGAACCGGCCAAAGGAACCAGGGTTACTGGGGAGGGGGATGAGTGGGGCGGATGGTACAGACACCGTGGGTATCACCAAACGCTGCTTCCTTACAGCATTGCGCTAAAACAGGCTGGAGAATAAAAAGGTCACAAAAAAAAATAAAATAAAGAAGTTTACTACTTCTTTTTTAATTTTTTTGAAACCCTCATTGAAACCAACGCAGGTAGCAAGTTGATGGTAAGAAGCATCTCTATGAGCTCTGTGATGTCTCCAGGCTCCAGAGCAGAGAAGGGGGATCCCTCCATGGGGCCCTCACAACTACACTGCACCAGCACAGGCTACATCATCCTCAGGATAATTCTGGGGGATGGAGCCAAAGAACCTCCACATCAGGGGTCGAGGACCTGCTCTGGTCCCCTCATTGCCCAGGGACCCCTGGCAGCCCCAGCTCAGGGAGCACGGTAGCGATGACGGGTTTGGCCTTGCCCAGGGACCTGCTCTTCAACTTGTTAAGTATTTTCCTTCCTCTTTATATGAAATCCTCCCACCAGAAGAAGTTTCATAGGATCTTGTGTCTGAGTATGCCTGAAATTCCTCAAATTTCTGTGACCTAAGAAGATACTTCAGGTGGTACAGAATATTCAAACACGTTGACTCCAGCAGGGAAGACACAAATGCCCAGAAATCCCCCCTCACTGTTTTCATACTCACAAGTTGCTTGCTAAGCCAGTGTCAAAACTGTATTTTAAAACACGGAAAGTGAGTAGATAATGTCTGAATCAAGGTTCAGTCCTCCTCTCCACAATGTGCACACAAATAGGCCTCATTAATTCAACACCACCTGCTCTTGTTTCAACACAGATAAAGGAAATTTTGTCAGATGCTGTTCCATAAATCATTCACTTGCTCACAGTTGTTCTTGCATGGCCAAGAATAATAGGACAGATTCAAACCCACTGTTAATTTTGTTGCAATCGCTTCTGAGTTCTCACATCAACCTTATTGAAGAAGCTTTATTAAAAACTACGTAGAACACTCACTTGAGATAAACACAGGACTAGATGATCTGGATATCACACCTGGATATCACAATGTGAAGAAACCACACCAGCAACATTAAAAGACTAGGCAAGAAAAAATAATTAGAGCAAGAATAAGCTAAACAGTACTGACAAAGCACCTTTATAATATGTAAGAGAATCTCACTAATTTCCTCTGTACTTTTAGTTCATTTTTAAACAGGGGAGTCAATCAATTACTACTTCTAGCATTTATGCAGCAGGTCATCCCTTCTCTTTCTTGCTACATTTAACCATTAACACACAAAATAATGTTCAATGCCAACATAAGTAGGAGATACAACTTCAGATCCAGTGGCTTCTCCTACCTGAGCAAAAAGCATCACAAGATCTATCAAGATTACACAGCCTGTATTCTTGAAAGTATCTCCCAAAATACAACAACTATGTAGGAAAAAAATACATCTGGGACTCAAGCTCAGACATTTATGTAAATGCATAAATACAACACCACATGGTGCTGTTCACAGACCTGAGTAAAGCTAAAACAGTCAATAAATGAAATTATTGTTGGCTCAACTCAGTATCCTAACTTAAAAAAAAAGCACTTTAGTTCCCCCTCAAACACAGGGCAAGAAAAACCGAGAGATAACAAAGAGCCATTAGATCATCAAAGCTGTCCTCAAAAGAAAGGTCATCCTGAAGATCAATATGTTGAACTGTATCATATTTCAAAAGCCTCCTGCAGCTTAATTTGCTGGATCTCATGAAGAGATGGCTGGAAGATATTAATTGTAGCAAAAGAAACACAAATTTCCTTAAGCTTGTACAAACATGTGTCAAAGCAACTGAAAGGATAAGGAAAATCTTTAAGGAAAAAAGAACATTTAAAGCATTTAATAAATATTTATGCATTTTTTTATATAGTGCTCAACCCATCACTAATATGTTTCTTCTAGTTCCCTCTTGCATTTGAATAAATTGTAGAAAAGAATAGTAATAGTGACATGCAAAACAACTTAAAATTTCTAAAAACCACTGTAAAAACTCTTGGAATTTAACCATTGAACAAAGACACTTGTGGTAATGGTCCAAGCAGTATTGTCCTGACTCTGGAAACATCTCACACAAGTCCCACCCGGGCTGCTTGGTCCTCTCTTTGGGAGGAGAAATCAGTACAAGTCTGTGATTTTATTTCAAAAGCCACTTTTACACAGCTCCAAACTGCTTTACAATTCACAAACTGTTATTTGCTGCCTCCAAATATTCCTGTCATGAAAAAATACTATAACCTGACCAACAGAATCATGGTATTACCCAAAATAACTGTCAATGCTTTAAGTTCAATGCCTAATGGCTGAGATGGTAAGCAGTTAATTGGCATAATAATAAGTGTAGGGATTTGTAAGTCACTGAACCTCGCACAGAAAGATTAGAGTCTACAGGGGAATTACTACTAAATGTAGGTCACGGCAATTGCAGTGTAAATATTTGAGAGACCAACGCACTTCTCTTCCCAGCATCTTTTACAGAAACCAGATATCTGACTAGAAAGGGAATAAATGCACATTGATTAACCCACTGAGGTTATCTCACTGCGAGAAGGTCAAAGTGAAAGAAAAGAGAAAAGGGCACTGGAATGAAAATGGAAACTAGTTTTTATGATACTGTTTAGAGGAATATGTATTTAGCCCTGCTGAAAATTATCTTGCCCTTTAGAAGCAATCAAATACTGCTCAGGTGTGTATCAAATGACCTACTCTTGTAAGTAATTGATGTGCGTGCAGACAGGTCAACGGAGGCAAAACACAACCTATTTGTGCTTAAAAATGCATTGAAAAGCAAGTAAAATCCAAGCATAAGATCTCTGGTTGTAAAGTTTTACTAGAAAAAAATGTATCCCTGTTTGAAGGAAAAATTCTTCCCTCAGTAGCAGGAGAGCCCCCTAAAACCATGATGCACCAACCCCATCTGTGCCCAAACCTTCTCTTTCAGCTTCTTTCTTTTACCTGGATCTTATTTCAACACCAAAACCTACATTGTCTCAGCATCTGTAGGGTGATGAACACAAACCCTTTCTGTTCACGTTGTACCTATTAAAAATGGCCACAGGACATCCTAACGGAGACTGTTTAATAAAGAATTACTAATTAATCTCAATGCTGGAAGACAGAAATCTTTGGCAATGTAAAAATAGATGAGTAGCGCTGCTGTTGTTGAAGTTCGTGACTTTGGTTTGGGAGTGGCAAAATAACTGCCCTCTGCCCGAGAACAACAAACTGCACATTTTTATCCTCAGCCCTAGTACTAGCAGAAAATGCTTGTATTTAATCTTTGGTTTAGGTGAGCTAACTTGCCATAACAAGTTGCTGTGCCTTCATTTAGCATCCTATTCTTGTTACCCATTCTGTAATGGTTTAGCAAACGTTAAATGTAATTATTCAACATTAAGAAAAAACTGAGGCTAGACAACCAGAAGGGAATTCTGCCAGTAACATCCAAATTTAAGTCATTGCAGTCATCTGCTGGATTCTATTATACTTAATCCAGGCCATCAGTCACCGTAGGTCACGAGGGTTGTCATCATAGGCTAATTTAACATTACAGCCTCCCACTGAAATAATAAAGTTACACAAGGACAAAAGTCCTTCTCAGCCTAAAATGACACACACAGTATTCAGCTGAAACCATTCCTACGACTTGGGGCTTTGTGAATGTCAAAATGCCACCGATTCTCTGTCAGAGGGTGGAGTTCTGCTTATTTTTCTCTCCTCATCTCTGCTTCTCATTTTGGCTTCTTTGTTACACAGATTAATGGCATTTTCTACACAGTCACATGACATCCATTCCCCTTTTCCAAAGTTTAAGGAGTTCATAAACTTGTTCTAGACAATAGAAAATGCTGTAATAACATTAAAAAGCATCTTTAAAATATAATTCCACATAATCAAACACATACTATAACACTTTTGCAGCTCACAAACTTCCCTGAGTAACACACAAGCATTCCCAAACATACAAACCTATTATTGTCAGTCTAAAATGGTACAATTTGTGAGTTTCTGGACTGCTGGCTGGTAGCAAAAATACAGATATGTAACAGGAGTTTTTTGGATAACCTATGAAGAGCATCTAGGTATTATTACATGTTTCAACTCAAGTGTTTGCTGGTGCTGAGTATCCCGACAGCTGTATGTGACAGCAGAGAGCTGGGAGGACAAGAAGGCAGAGAGAGAATAGGAGAGGATCTGGAGAGGATCCCACCTCACCCTCTCCTGACACCCACCACTCCAGAGCAAGGGGACATACACACTCTAGGACTCAAAACAGGAAAATGGTGTTTATTTTACCCTCCTTTGTCCTTTGCGTTCCTAATTAGAAGGTTACTCATGAAGTCAATGACATGTTTCTCTTGTTTCAATAAAAGATGATAGTCACATTCCTAAAAGCACCCATAAATATGTGAGGAATGAGTTAATTTTGGTAAGTGTACGTGCACCATGGAAACAGCTGGCTCATGGACTACTTGAGGTAAGCAAAACAAATCAAATATAATTATTCTTTTTTTCATAAAATACAGTTAATCTTAAAAAAACCCAACACCTTTGCTTTTATGAACTAGCTACTTTAAGACTGATATTTAAAGCACCAAGAAATTCTACCCTATAACCAGCCTAAATGCTATGATGCTATGAACTCAAGATGATATAGGACCAGGCTAAAGACTTCCCACTCACCTATTAATATAGTATAAGAAAAGTCACTGGAGAGGGACATGTCAGAAACACATTCTGCTCATTTGGAATAAAGTGTCTCATGGCAGCAGCCATCCCATCAGCATCCCACTCAGCTCATATGACCTCCCAAGCCACTAACATTTCTGGCTTGACTTGCTTGTTAAAAGCACCACGCAGGGCATCACCAGCCAGCTGTGCAACTGGCTAAATAACTGCTCAGCACATCAGAGCAAGCTCTTCATCCCATTCCAAAGACAGTGAGGACCACGTGAATCCCTAGAGCAGCGCAAAGCATCACTCTGAGGAGGCACCAGCCATGACAAGTAGCAATAATAAAAACCAAAGAGGTTTAGGTCTTCCTGAATCAACACATGTTGTGTGTTGTGAGGCCTTTCTTCACTGGAGCTCTACAATCCTTCCAAACCTGTTGTAGTCACTTTGTTCAGATGCCTAAGGCAGGGTTGATGGAATTTCTCACTTCTAAACCCTGGGGGTCAAGGTGTCTGATTTCAAGCTGAAAATACCAACAAAACGCAAAATGCCCCTACAGTCAAAATCTGTAGCATCTTTACAAGAAGTAGGTTTAGTACTCTTTTGTCATCAAACATTTTAGCTGTTTAGCCTGGAGAAAAGGAGGCTGAGGAGAGACCTTCTCACTCTCTGCAATGGCCTGAAAGGAGGTTGGAGCATGGAGGGGGTTGGTCTCTTCTCCCAAGTAAAAGAAACTCAGTACGTTAAACGTCTTCTTGACTGCACTGATGACTGAATTGTCAGTCTTCAAGTGCACAAGTCTTATGAGGAGCAGTTGAGGGACCTGGGGGTTCAGCTGGAGAACAGGAGCTGAGGGGAGACCTTCTGATCTCTGAACTGCCTGAAAGGAGCTTGGAGCATGGAGGGGGCTGGTCTCCCAAGTAACAAGTGATGAGATGAGAGGAAATGGCCTCAAGTTGTGCCAGGGGAGGTTTAGATTGGATATTAGGAACAAACTCTTCCCGGAAAGGGTTGTCAGGCATTGGAACAGGCTGCCCAGGGCAGTGGTGGAGTCACCATCCCTGGAGGGGTTTAAAAGGCATGTAGACGAGGTTCTTAGGGACATGGGTTAATGCTAGAGTTAGGTTAGGTTACGGCTGGACTTGATGATCCTGAGGGTCTCTTCCAACTGAAATGACTCTAAGATTTTAGGACAAATCCTGCTGCAGGCCGAAGACAAATGGCCACGTGGTTGCAGAATGACTCTCCTGCAAAAGGTACGTGCCTACTTCTCGCCTTCTAATTTGCCTCTTGTTAAGGTGGACGTAGCGGAGCTCTGTGAGTGGCGCAGGTGGCAACAGTTCTGTGGGCAGGATGGCTTTCTGCATGCTGCTGGGTGTCACACGGGGGTGCGCCCGGCTTGGCGCCGCACTCTGAGAGCCTGAGTTACCTTGTTAGACACAAAGCAGCACTCGGTTTCTTAGTCTGTGCACTCACACACCCGTGGCAGGCACTGAACGGGTACCTCAGAGCGGAAAGAAGACAGGGCAATCTGCCTGGCTAACTTCAGCGCTTCTATCCTCATTGCGGCAAACTCTAACTCCTCCTGGCAAGTGTTTGGTTGTGAGCAATCCACAGGAAAAAAAGTGTATTAAGAACAGAGCAAAAAATGTTTAATACATTAAAAAATTAGAATGTCCTATTTTAATGTATAATTCCTGGGTGATAAACACATCTCATATTCCTTTCATTGATATAAAGCTCCAGTTTTTGGTTAGTCTTGAGGCAGATGTATAGACAACCGATTTTTATCATGGCATAAGTATGAGCAACACTTCGGGTAAAGCAAATGTTTTCTAAAGCTAAAGCTGTTTTTCACAGACTCCTGTCCTTCCATTTTTATTTTATGTGAATTTATGCCTCTCAATTCAGCCTTTGCTGTTTTAAAAGTTCATAAATATTCTAGAAAATATGTTCTGTTACAGAAGTGCTCTGCAGATCAATTTTTTTACCCTAGAAGAAGCCATGCCAAATTCCGCATTAGATCGGTCACCAGAAAAACAAAGCCTAGTTTTCAGTTCAGCGGAATTAGGGCCTAAATCTCTGAAAATTAGTCTATACATACAGACCTACTAAGGCCAAGTGTCAACAACTCTCCATACGTCAAGTCCTGTGTTTAAGCTTAAAAGATTTGCCTTATAAAGACTTGTGGAAAATTTATACATCAGTGGTATAGGACAGCTGAAAGTGTTGATGAAATTTAAGTTTAAATTATGCATTATATGAATTAAACTAAAATATCTCTGTTCCTTAAGTTCCTGAAAGGCCAAAGTTACTGTTGAAAGAATCTAATAATTATTTTGCTTTTTTCCCACCTTTCCCCCAAGCCACCCCCAGCCCTTTCTGCATGTTTATTGACAAACTTAAAAGTGACATTTATATTTCTGCTACATACCTGAAGTTTCTGAGCAAATACTGGGGGGTTCTTTTCTGCTAAGTCAGGATCTAGATATTCGGGCTGATCACATATTGAAGTTTTCTTAGATATCCTATTGAGAAGAGCATCAGCAGAGACAAAGGAGTCTTCAGGAGATGTCTAAAGGGGAAGGAGGATACAGAATAATTAACATTTTGCCCAATAGTTGACACCAAAAGCAACATATCCCTACTGCGAATCTTTGATTCCTACTAATTTCATGTGCCTCTGAAAATAACTTTTGAATACATGGTTCATAGGTGTAACAGAAAAACATTAAAAACAATTCTTCCCAATTTGAAAGCTGAGTAAATTTTCCAAGACTAACATGAAGTAACTTTAGGACCTCTAAAGCAACAGTTCTCAAACCATGGACCACAGCCCACTCTCAATACTTCAACAATAGTTTTCAAACAGTTACCATAGATTTTGTTCATACAATAGCTTATGTTCAGTTCAGGCATCTCTAAGGCAGTCCAAAAGCTTTGAAAACCATCAACACTGAGGGGAACCTCAGCAAGGCTCTTTTTGCAGCCTTTACAAAGTCTTTTGCTGCTTACTGGGGATAAACTAAGTTATGTTCACAATTACAACATGATCAGGAAAAATCCACAGTATGAGAATGGAAAGAATTAGAATGACCAAAACAAGACCTCTGGGATTTGAGTACCCAGGACTCCCTGCATTAAGAAAAATATCCAAGCTCATAAACAAGTATTTTGTGAGATGGTATCAACAGCATCGTTAATATAAATTAAGCATAGTTTTTAAGTGAGCCACTTCTTATTTTAATTGCTCTGTAAATATATTGTCATATAGCTTAGCATGGCTAGTGCTGTAGGCATTTGAGAAACAAGTTTGCCTGGAAAAGTGGAGGCTTTGAGGGAACCTTGAAGAATTTGAGAACCAGTGCTCTGAATTCTGTATGTTGTACGGGTTGGAAGCAAGGAAGGGCTCAGCACTAGTTCAAATTCAACCCAGAGAGGCCACTGAAAAAGTGATTTCACTGGAAGCTGGAATGAGTTCTAATGATCAAAAAAGTGAATTTTACATTATCAGTATCAGATGACAATGGTTCACTCAACAGTTTATAGAAAACGTGAAAGAGCAGCTGTTCTTTCCCACCAAATATTTGAAATTTCACAGTAAATGCAACACAACAAATCAGGTTTATGTTTATATAAAACCTTTTCATTTGATATAAGAAATATTCCTTCAAATATTGAGTCAAAGCACAGTGTAAAAAGGCCTGTGTGAGAATAAAAGCACTTCAAAGCGCCATCTTGGAATAAATTATCACAAGAACATGTTAGGAAATTCTTCCAAATTCCATCAGTTCCATCAACCTACCTCCCTCATTTGGGTCCTTTAAGATCTTTAAATATCAGGTTGAGTTTCACTCTACTTGTGAGCCTCTTAAATGACAAGAGTACTTTCTGCAGGAAAACTATTCCCAGACTCTTATAATGAATAACTTACTATCTCAATAGCCTCTGGAGTTGTTCCTAGGGTCATGGGCTCTAGGTCTTTCTGCTTTGACTTGTCGGGTGACTGTAAATGTGCCTCCTGGCTGGCAGCAAGGACTCGGGAAGCTGGATGTTGTATTTTCATTCCAGAGGATTGTTGGGCTTCAGGGTCTTCGAAACTCGACCTGGAAAAAGATTGTGAATGTGCTGTCAGGGTAGAGCACAAGGCTCTTACAAATCTGCTTCTGCTAAACAATGAAGCAAGTCCTCTTCATTATTTTCATGTGTATATATTTTTATATCCACGCATTGTTTCAACTCAGCTTCATATCATTATATCTCATAACACTTGGCAATATCCTTTCAAAGCAATGCACCGGAGTAATCTAAATAAAGCCAATTCCATCAGAAATGTTATGCACATTCCTTAAATATTTCTCACTTGCCTTTTACCCCTTTCTCATTGTGACCTGCATCTCTCCCAACAAACAACTTTTACTAACAAGAACAGATGTCCTTAACGAGCAAAATTTGTGGAAGTAAATACAACCCCCACATCCTGTTCTTATGAACTAGACTCTTTGTTCAGAACAGATAACTAGGAAAGGCCAAGTGAAAAGTTGCAGTTAGGAGATTTCTAGATTGACATGAAAATGACCTTAGTAAATGAGAAAAAAAGTGTAAGTAGGAAACCACAGCCTAGTGAAACAGTCGCCACTGTGACTATTTAGTAAGAGTACAAAGGAGAAATACATGTCCTTATTCCTTCCCATTACAAAATTTCTGTATCTTTGCCCTCTATTCTCTATATCATATGTGTACACAGATGGGAATCTATTTTTAAACAAACAACTCGGCAACACAGAAGCAGAGAGAGGAAGAATTGCCTGTGTACGTGCTATGATGTTAACCCTTTTCCATATACCCATTTCCATGTCTGGATTTGCTTGCAGCGACGTACCCTGAGCACGGCGTGGTGGAGTCGGACAGTCTGATGGGAGGTGATTTGACTGGGCTCTCTTGCTGTGCATCAAACATTAGGTACAAAGACTGTTTCTTCGGGGTGTTATCATCCTGCTGGCGACAGGAAAAGAAAGACTCATTAAGCAACTCAACCATTCTCCATCAAAGCTAATTCAGGTCACCGAAGCCTATAAATGACCAAATGACTTGAAAGGCAACGAATAATACATGGCTGTAGTCTACATTGATACTGGGATTCCCTTGAAGGAATAAACCTTTAAAGAACAAACCCTAAACAGTTCAGTCTTTGTAATGGCTCTTCCTCTTCCAGTTCGGGGTTAATCAGATTTCTGGTCGTGTCAGACAGGAGACATCCCTTGACTGAATGTGTTACTAAAATATTCATTGAAACCAATGTTATTCTCATCAGTTTAACATACATGCTGATTTTTCTAACTTCTGCTGTGGATATGCCCCCATTGAATCTAGTCAAGCTATCAAATCCATGAATTAAATAGAAGAAAGGCAAAATGGCTGATAACATATAGTGCTGGATTCCATATTTCACATTCATTCTATATTCCCTCCTGATTCCCTCCATCTTCTTAAAAGTTTTACTCTCAGTTTGTTAAAACAGTTCAATAGCTTGCATAGACATTGCTGGAAATACTGATTTGCTTTTAATCTCCAGAAAGAACTACTATGACGCGAGCTTAAAAATAAAATAATAAGATGGAACAAGCTCTACAGGATACAGGACAATAAAGCACATGCAATTTACCCCAGTTACGCCAATTTAAAGGAACTGGTTTTGCAAATCTGCTGCAGGCACATGATAATTAATTTAAGGGGTAGGGAGGCTGATGGCATTATCAAGATAGTCAATTATGACAGGGGAATGCAAATTAATGGAAATGGAAGTGAGAACTTACAGGCACAGAGGAGCCTATTTTCTCCATATATTCTATTTCATATGAGTTGCCATATTCCAATTCTGCAACAGAGACAAAAAATAGCCGTTACATACATGCTGTGAAATGGTTTTTGCAGAAGTAAGTGAGATCTCTTCTCTTTCACAAGGGTCATTGCCGCTCTGCTCAATACTTTTCTATGAGGTATTAAAAGCAGAAGGTGCATTGATTTTCATCAACTTTCAATGATGAACCTGTGCCACATTTCAGGCAAATTCATTTGACTGAAAAATTTCAGCTTTATTAATTTGCTGAAGATTCTGCCCTAGGGGCCAGAATATTAAGAAAGTTTCAGAATGCTCCCAGAGCACCGATAACTTTCCTCTATCATGTTATCACAGAAAACACTTTTCAATAATTGCTAATGCTTGTACTAGTTTTCTTTAATGTACACAAAATAATTTTATAAACTGTGGAGAAATTAAGTAACTTTGTGTTTATCACACAATCCTTTATTCAAAAAGACTATTGTGGTATCAATTAAGATAAAAAGATACATAAAATACCTGTGTGCTCATTGGACAAGGGGTGAGACAACAGCCTGGCTTACTGGGCTGCTTTCACATTTTAGGTTCAGAGGAAAAGCCTAAGGCAGGAAGATTTACAAGGAACCTGAAATCTGAACTCTAATAAAAATGTAAATCTTTCCTGCTTCTCTACTTCTAATCTCCTAATTACACTGGAAGAAACAGCCAGTATTTCTTTCCAATCCGTGGTCACCCAGTAGTGGTCTGATCTAGACACAGACAGATAAAAAAGAAGCAAAATGAAGAGAGAACACACCTTCCTGCTCCCAAATAAAAGCAAAGACTTTGTTCAATGACACTTTAATTTAAAAATTAAAAGCATCATTGATTTGTCCTAATGCTGTGTTGTAGTCTGTTTTCTTGAGTTAATTCAATAAATCACTTGTATAATTTCATTTCCATTATAGATAAATTCTAATGAATGGCACACTAGCATTTATATTATGATAAAATTATGTGCTAAAATTCAGGAAGACAGAAACCATCACTAAAATATTTGTTCTTTAAAAAAAAAAAACCAACTCTAAAGATAATCTCATATCTGTTTTGTTAAAAAGTGTCAAAGGTTGCAATGTGAGTTCACAATGCTCAAATATTTTTTTGTAATAAAAAGCATCAGAGAGTACAAGCGCTAATTGTACAAGTATTTTGTTGAACCACCACTGGAGAGGAACAGTCACAAACTCTCAGTACCTGGCATGGGGGAGAAATTATTAGTAAAATGTCTAAGTGGAGATAATGCTATAATAGCAGGCTTGTCATGTTTAAATTCTTAGCACCATGTATTTTTAATAGTAGATAGGGAGCCAGGTAAGATGGAAAACCTCCTGGTACCAGATAGAAGCTTCTTCCTAGTGAAAGCAAAACCAAAACCGAAACGATGAATTCAAACTACCTACGAGACTGCAGGAGAAAGCATGAAATACCAGATCACAGCATCACTTCAGTAACTGCCTTTCTGTATTTCATTTATCTACACGCAGACCAGTGAGGTGCACGGTCAATGTTTTTGGAGCAGCTTTATGATGCCAGAGACATCCCCCTGAGCTCCCTGGCAGGATCACCCTTCTGGCTGGTAGCAGCTTTACAACTGCAATCCAAACCGGCTTTTGGGACAACGCGAATTTACTGATGTCAAAAAGGCAGAACACAGATGGAAACACTTCAACTAGAAAAAAAAGTGATAAGACGGCTTGCTAAACGCAGTTTGTTTCGTCTCATTGCTCTTGGAAGTTTCCAGCACAATTAGATACGATCTCCTCTCCTGGGTATCTCCTCTGAGACATCATCTCCAAAATCTTAGGCTCAGTTTATCTCTATACATTCAAAATTAGAAATGCCCAGGATATCCCCTGAATTAAGATAATTATCTTTTATAAATATATATGATAGACTTACTAAGTGATGTCCTTCAACTCCTCCCACAAATAGCTGCAAGATTACATCAGAATTTTCTGCTAATAATTACTGCTTATTTCTGGTCTGTGCAGCACGAAAATGGCAGCGGTTATAAGCAGCGAGTGCAACAGATGAGAGCTGGATGCACTGGCTGACTCAGTAGTCAGGCTGTACCTGCACAAAAGCCGCGTTAGGTTACAGGATAACCCTCGTACTAGTATGTGGGAGGGGTAAAAATGTTCACACTGAGAAACAGCCCTGGAATTACTCAAAAATTTCTCAATGCTGCAGGAGCAAGACTGTCAAGCGAAAAAACCAATTATTTTTAAGAGACCTGAAAAGTGGAAAAATTGTTGATTATGATTAGCATGTAATCTGAAACTCCGACTATACTATGCAGCATACATGAGACCAGACAATTAGCATTTAATTAGAAGCTTTGCTCACTTTCTTCTATCCACTTTGATAGCTAAAATGATTGCCTTAGAGTATCTCTCACTATCCTTTTGTTCCATTTCCTTCCATATCATTTTCATTTTCCCAGATTTGGGGGGTTTATTTTCTAAAAAATATTTCTTTAAATTATTTTTTTTAATACAAATGAAATAGAGCCTATTTTAAAATTTATAACTTGACACTAAATCCAAATGAATTTATCCAGACTGAAATACTTATCTGTAAAGAAGACTCAAAAGATTTCCAAAAGGCCCAGGCCATGCAAACATATAAGCATGTGCATATGAACATGTGCGGTCCTGTTAAAAGCACTGGGATTATTCACGCCTTTAATGCAAAACACATTTGACCTAAAAGCTTAGCAGTTCTTCATTAAGCAAAAACTCCTCAGTCCCAGTCTAAAACGGCAGAAAGCAGCTTTAACGGTAGATTGGGACATGGGTTGAAGGTTAAAGAAGAAAAGGAAATTCTGACCAAGAAGAAAACGTTTAAGCCAAGTTAAACTTGTGCGTTCTTCCCATCCACAAAGCTGAAAATCAGCCCTTGGAGCAGATGTTGCAAAGCAGAATTCCCTCTGGTAACCCCAAGAAGGGCCACACACACGCGTTTTCTAAATTTCCTCCTCCACATTTCACAGACCTGGAATGATGGTTCTCTTAATAGAGTCTTCCAGCTTTAGCTCGGAACTGCTTACAGGAAGGTATGACAGGAAAAACCTTAATAAGCTTATCTAGAAGGAAATGTTATCTGGCATGGGAATAGTAAGTAGATAACGGATGGAACATCCTGGACATTTTTTTGCATAAAGATACCTGGGTCCTAGGAACCTGGAGGAGAGATGGCATGTTAAGGGTCTTGTTGCATTATACAAACATTACTCTTTGAGCAGAGTCTTATCCTGGGACCTTCTCCCATTCAGGTTAGAGGAAAAGACTTGGGTAAAATCAGTATTACAGTGACTCTGGATCCAAGAGGACTAACCCAGAGCGGTACCAGACCACAGTCTCCTGTGAAAGCATGGAGAGAACAGAGCACATCTACAATTAACCATCCAAAGGAAGCAAAAGCCCTTTTCATTTTCCTTTAAATTTTTTCTCTACTCTTGACAACTCAAGGCAGGACTATAAGAGTCATACATTCAGCTCCCCATAACTGCCAAGTTCCACAGACAGGTCCAAAGAGCATCATTTTTTAGGGTTCCCAAACAATACAGTTCACATTGAGCAAAGTATATCCTTGAATGAAGCAAAACCCCTCTCTCAATAAATATAACATTAGTTGGATGCAGAAAGTCCCTTGTAGAGCATACCCTCTGTGGGAGAGCTGAATTTAGTCTCATTAACGAACGTAGACAGATCAGACGGTTGTGGGTAATCCTGCTTATCCGTGTTCAGGTCCACGGTCATGCAGGTCCATTTCTGACCGGTCACTGAAGACGCCAGTTTCTCCTCATCTGTCGCATGAACCACCGCGGATATGACAGGAGGTGTTTCTGGAGTAGGCAGCGGAGTGGGATCCTGCAGAAAACAAGCGCCAATTAATTCCGTTATCTTTCATTAACACGTTGAATAGTCAACTCCCTAAATTCGTCTGCAGGATGGCTGTCATCTTTTTAATTCTGTCCCAAAGAGGAAAAATATTTAAATACTTCATTTAGAAATCTACTAGCAGCAAGTTTTCCCAGTATAACCAAACCCTTTGATGATAAACACTCGTATTGCAAAGCTGACTTGATAACAGGGAAGAAAGAAAACCCAGAGCCATTTAAATCTGTTAGGCACTTGACATAAGTGGCACAACCAAAGCTTTTGACTGCCAAAACTGACTTTTTAGGCTTCTTTCATGGGAGCAAGTTTTCACAGGTCTGCAAGGGCATGAACCCTTTTCTTCAGCTCTGGGCTGTCACGCAGCACAAATAAAAGGGGAGGATGGATAAGAGGAAGATGAAGAGCAGCATAGAAGCAGCTGAGCCACATCAAAACACTCAGGCCTTTGTAGGCAGAACAGCTTTTTTTAAATTCTCTTCCAAGAAAACCACCTGCCGGCAGTTTACAACAAGGAATAAAACCATCCAAGCACATGTTCCTGGTAGGTCAGCCCACTTGTTTTATTTCTATTTCCCTTCCAACCCACCAGTTTGATGTATTTAATTTCTTTCTTTCTAACTGAAAAATTCCAGGATGGATAGTTACGTCAAGTTTTCCACACAACTGATTTAAGATGTTTATGCACATTGTCGCTCCATTTTAACATAGGACTTTGCAAAGTACACGCATTAATAGTCTAAGTGGAATTCCCAGAGCAAATACTAGATCTAATATACATTGTATACATGCTTCTAGAGGCCAAAAGTTTGATACCTTATGATTGTAGCCCAATGTGCTATAATTAAACAGCAATATGCTTATATTCTTTACAAAACCACCTTTTTTTTATTAAATGTACAATTCTGCCATTAAAGAAATCAAATTTTCTTCTTTTGTCCCTACAAGAACACAAATTACGTGCATCAAAATAAGGTGCTACTTTACCTGCGAAGGAGGATCAGACAGCGGGGATCTTTTTGGCGATTTTTTCACCCTAAATGTATCACTGAAAAAAAAGTTAAAACAGTTAATATGATAATACCAGTAGAACTGGGTCATTTCACACTTAGCAAGAGACAGCCACAGACAATGCAACCTCTGTAAGCCCTTCTGCTTTCAAATCCCATTTGTTAGGCAGCAGCACCACAGAAAAACATGCCATAGGTTCATATTCTTGTCATGCACTTGGAACAGGCCTCAGTTCCCAAAAAAGCTGAGAAAAGCAGGATTGCCATATTTTTCATGCCAGCTGCTGACACGTTTACAGAGCGATTGTAATTCAAATCCCTGTTCCAGCACAGAGTGGCCCTAAGCAAATTATTTAGCTTCTGTCTGCTTCCGTTTCCCATCTGAAAATTAGATCTAAAACACATCTTTAAATGAGAATTAAAACTGGGATGAACTTGGGCAGTAAGGTGCAACGACCCCATAAATCATTAAGCATAAAACTGGTGTGCTTTGGATGAACTACAGAAACCCAGCTGAGGCAGACGCTGCTCTCAAGATGCCAGAACAAAGCTTCATCATCACAAATGTGCAGAACAGACCCCCTCTCTCTTCAAAACACCAGAAAATATGGCAATTCTGCTTCCAGTTCCCCCAAGAGCTCACAGGGCAGACTGGACACTGTAGCCCTTCAAAATCCCACAGGTTTCAATCAGGCAAAAGGAACGAAGAATATAGATTATGTCTTGGTGTATAATGGTGAATGTTGCCATTGTGTTTATTCACAATTGGTTAAAAATATTTTCTAACAGGGAAATAAACCAATGATCTACTTGTTCTCTTGGTGTTGCTGGAGCTATTCAAAGATGTTTTTGTTACTAACTAGAAAAGGGGGAAAAATACACTAACAAACCCACTGATAGAGATTTAATGTTTGCACTGAGATGCAGAGGCAAAAATTACTGCCCACCAGCTGATCCCAGATCAGCAATGGGAAGATCAATACTAGAAATTACAATGGGTTTCAATTGTTAGAGAGTAAATCAATATCACATCTAGAAGGGAAAATAAATTGGACAGCTGAATATTGGAGTGTTCAATGCTACTAATTATCTAGTTATGACGCTAGAAGTAATTAGGATAACTTAGGCCTTTAAGAAGGAGAAACACTTTATTAAGTGTTTACAAATGACTGATTGTGCAAAGTTGTTGTACCGCAGTAGAAATAAAACTTTCATGTTTTAGCTCAAGGATACAACATCTATACAGTTTTGAAAAAAGGCTCATCTTTGATAGGGAAACAGATAATGAGGCAATAAATTCCTCAAATTCATTCACAGCCAGGCATCTTAAAATAGCTTTCAAATGTGCCAGTGACGTGACATAGTTAACATAAAAGATTCATGCTGAATAATAACTGTTCATGCTGCAAAATAAATAAGTAAAATAAAAAAGGCCATAAATCAAAGAGGAAACTTGAATTGTTAGCTTAGAACTACTTACAACAGAGAACATACAGACATCACATCTTCTACCATCCTAAGACAAATAAGACAAAGAAGAGAGAGACAGACAGAAGGAACTGACAAAAAAGATAAACCTACAAATACTTGGTTAATGTTAATGTGTTAAGGCAATCTGATCATGCACATTTTCTACCTGTATAATCTTAACCTCTACTTTTTGTTGTGAAATACACGGAGAGAAAAAAAAAGAATTCATCAAGTCCTTGAATGTTTTAAAATTTAATGTTATATTTTTGACACGATTTCATCTTACAAAACGTATTTTTCAAAGCTGAGGCCTCTGAGTTAAGTTTCTATCAACATTCTAACTGTCCTTGCCTAGCCTGACTGCAGACACCTGCTTTCTTTTCAAAACATAGTATTTGTTATTATACGGGATGTAAAACTGTTCTTGAATGGCAGCTAAGCTTAGGGAAAGAGCATAGTTGTGCCAGGTGTTTTCATATCTGCTGGTTTGTTACGACAATACAGAAAAAGTTACCAGACCATTTCAAATTATTTACCTAAATCAAGAAAGAAAGTGACATTTGTTTAAATTCCGTCTGTTTTTGAAGCCTAACTTTGTGTTCTGACAGAACAAATTGCCCTGAAAACCAAAGGACACCTTGCCAAGCGATCAAGGGTACAAAGAGTTTTCATCTACTTGTAACGTTGGCAGCTTTTGCTCGGCTCTTCTCATGAGCAACGCTCTTGAAAGCTGGCACCTTCTGTTTCCAAACACAGCCTCCAGTCATCCAACCATGTCGAGAGCAATGTCTATACAAGAAACCTATTTTTACCTATCACCATAAGCAGGCACTCGGGTAGCATCATCTGCTCTTTTGTTCAGTCTCACCTGAGCAAGCAGATCTATCTCAAAACAGCTCAGCACATAGGTACAGAACCAGAGATTAATGTCATAGAGTCATAGAGTATTTTGGGTTGGAAGGGACCTTCAAAGGTCACCCAGTCCCACCCCTGCCATGAGCAGGGACATCTTCACTCAGCTCAGGTTGCTCAGGTTACCCAGCCTGGCCTGGGATGTCTCCAGGGATGGGGCATCCACCACCTCTCTGGGCAACTTGAGCCACTGTTTCACCACTCTCAATAAATAATTTCTTCCTTAAATCTAGTCTAAATCTCCCCTCTTTTAGTTTAAAACCATCACCCCTTGTCCTATCACTACAGGTCATGCTAAAAAGTCTGTCCCTATCTTTCTTCTAAGCCCTCTTTAAGTATGGAAAGGCTGCAATAAAGTCTCCCCGAGCCTTCTCTTCTCCATGTTGAACAACCCCAGTTCTTGAATTCATGTCAAGCCAACATCTCTTCTAAAAGTCTCATCTTTTCACATGAAAGTCAACACTTAGACTGCTGCAGGTTTCATTCCAGAATAAAAAATTATTATTTTTATTGCTTTAACGCACATAGCACAAATTCAAAGCAGTACAGGCTTAGCAAGAGCTTAAATTCAAGCCTGTCTTCTTCACCTCCCATAGATTTAATTTAGAAATCGCTACCCTTCTCTATAAGGAACACATTTTCAAACTGCCCCTTGCAGCCAAAGCGCTTTGCACTGGCTTCCCCCTCCTGTCCAACCAAAACAACAGCACCAAGCAGGGTCCTGCCCCTTCTCCCTGCCCGGCCAGGAGTTCTCCTGCACTGGAGTGATGCTGAGGGCCCTTTTGGTGAGGAGAGCAAAGAAAGGCAGAAAAAAATAGAGCCACTGCTTCCCCAGCACCCTCCAACAAGCCTTAGGCTCATTTTAAAAGTATCATGGCTCCAGGCTGTGCTGTGTATTAATATGTAGATTCTCTTCTTATTTAGAAACCTCTTGCAAAAGTAGGTTATGGGGGTGCAGTGGGCAGACACCTGACACAACATGGTGAAATTCTTCCCAGGCAAGGGTCAGGAATTCCTTTAAACCCCCTGACCGAATAACCGGGAAGCCCTGCTCTAGTGGTGTCACTTCTTCCACCACGATAAAGACCAGTGGTGAACTATGTGACTATAGGACAGAGCCTTCCCACGATGGATTGTCACAAGGACGGCTGTGGTTTAGCGAAGTCTTTGTAAACTCCTGTCACCCCTAAATTAACAACTTTGGAATTGATTCTAATATTCACAGCAGGTGGGTGGACCCAAGAGGTTTATCCTGGAGGTCTGTCAACTCCACTGCAGCTGCTGGAAGACACGGGGAGACTCTGGCTGGCTGCAAGTGTCAGACTTAGGAATCTGAGGATATTGAAATTCCCTTCTCTCCCTCTGCACTTCCCCAGCAACATTCAAATTGTTCCTCTCTTGCAGTCAGATTTTCAAGACTTCTTGGTTTGGACAAAACCAGTTTGGACTGTAGGCTTGGAAAATCTGTCACCTTAGCATACATCTTAACTCCCACCTTAATTTCCCCAAAACCTCAGGCATAACTCAAAAAGAAGCAACATCAGAACAACTCAAATTCAACTATAATTTTCATAAGCCAGAAATGCCCATAAAAAGAAAAATATGGCACAAGCTTCCTCAAATCTGACAAAGGACGTAAATTAAAGGTCTAGAGGTCAGTAGGTTGCTCAGAAAAAACTGAGCATTCTCCATCTCGCTCCATAAAGGAGGCAATTTTTTGTACTGCTTTACGTTAACCTTATTATCTTCAAATTGTCAGGCTTTTGTAATTTTAAGTCACATTTTTGTTAGTTAGCTGAAGCATTTAAATCAAAAAGGGACATGCAGAGAGATACTTTCTTATAGATACACATAGGATACCAATTTCAGATAAATGGGATATAAACTTAATTATTACTAGCTCAAAATAACCATGTCTGAAGGGGTAAGATAATGTGCACAGCAGCAAGTTCGCCATGGAATCAATACAACTAGCCACTGAAATAATCAACCAAATGTCCAATACAACAAGTTAGAGTATCCTGCAATTTGTCAACTGTGCCTAAAAGCTGGATATTTCCCCAAAATGTAGCAGTCTAGGAGACTTCAACCCTTCTGCAGAGCTGTAAGCTCTTTCATAGAAAGGAAATTTTTCACATTTTTTAGTCCTGTATTTAAAAATATATACTTCAATACTGCACTCTTCTGTTTCTGGTTATTTTCTTTTAAATACTGTAAGTCCCTGGATAAAACCATCTTCCTGCTGTGTGCAATAGGAGATTTATCACTGCCTTGCTATTTCATGTCCTACTCCCAAAACTGATGCTTCACAAAATAGTCTTTACTGGTGTGAATTTGACATACTTTTCCTTCTCTATTCAAATATAAATGGGGTGTAGCTGTACTAAGGGGTAGGAACGTGCTGCTTCTAATCTAGAAACATCTGTGCCCTTTAACTTACGTCTTTAGTGGCGTCTTCTTCTTTTTTGCAGGTTTATTCAAGTTGTCTCCTTCCGTTCCATTTGTTTCATTGGCACTGGCTGGTATCTCAAAGGAAGCTGGAGATTTAGAGGGTGAGCTGGCTATCTTAGAAGAAGACTTGAAAGGGTCAATAGAGTCCTCACACATGTCTGGCTCAAAACTGTATGTTTGTTGAGGCAGTTTGGGCGATTCCTGCATTTTTGTACTAGATGAAAAGGGGTTAAAATTGGGATCATCCCACTTATCAATATCAAAAGTATAAGAACCTTTCGTGATCGGGATTTCATTTGGATCAGCGGGTGACTTGGTCGGTGTGGTTGGAGCATTGTCAAGCTTCTCCACTGACTTTTTAGTCTTTGGCCTCCGTAGCGGCATTTTAGCACCAGGCTTTTTACCTGCTTTTTTGGGAGGAGGAGTACTCTCCTGCTGGTCTTCACTCACCCCTTTTTCTTCAGAATAATCAAACTCCAGCCTCACGGCAACGCCTTTGACCGGAGGGTCTTCTTGTCCTCCGGTGTCGGGTGGCGTCACCTCCACAGCCTCTGGTGCCGTTGTAAGAGGTAGTGTTTTCTTGTTGGCAGGAGGAGAATTTTGTACTTTGCTGCCTCCGGTGCTAAAAGCACTAATCCCTTCAAAACTGTCTGGATCCAAGGGATAGGATCCTTCAGGCACGGGCAGGGCCTCCTGTTTCTCAGCAGAGATTTTAGAAGGTTCAGTACATTCAGGCTTTTCTGAGTCAGCCTTACCTTCAGGTGCTGTTTTATCCTCACCTGGGGCACAAGCTGCTTGGCCAAGGTCAGATGGTTCTTGAGGTGTTTCCTTCACTGGTGGAGCATCCAGAGATTTTTTTGCTGTCTGCTTCTTTTTTAAGGAAGCCGGTCTGGATTTCTTTGTTCTCTTAAGGGTACTTGAAGCACTACTTGAGCCAGTACCGTACGCATCTGCTGCCGGCGCTAATGTCTCGCTGTTGCCGAGATAAGATGCCCCATCAAAATCACTAGCTTGTAAGCTAAGAGATCGAGACAAGGTAGATTTGGAAACTGGGAGCGAATCAGTAGATTTTCTTCGAACATTCGCTTTGGGGTCCCGATTCTTCGATTCTGGAGTGCTCGGTCCTAAGGCATGGAGAGAATCAACCAACTCAATGTTATCAAAGTCCAAGTTGTAAGTTCCACTGCTGGCTATTGGCTTGTCCTCATCGAAGACGGTGGAAAAAGAATGGGAAGGGGGACGGAAAGGGCTTTCTTCAACTGATTCACTGTGTGACACATCAGTTACGGGTATAGTTTCTGAACATAATCCTGTGGGAAGAAACAGAAAACTCAGTGAATTTTAAACACATTTTTAAAACTGGAGCTTAAGAAATTTTAGTATAATCTAATATTATACAAGTGAAAAAGAAATAAAGGATTAAAATCACACCAATAGACTACGCAATGATTAAAGGACATACAAACCAAAGTGACTTTTCCAACATAGGAACTAGATTAGGGGAAAAAATAGTTCTGTTCTCCTCAGAAGAAGATTCAAGGCAAGTTTCATGAAAACATAAAATATGTGTTTGAAATAGCCTCTAGAGCATCTCTTCTAAACTAATTATCCCTTGGTTAAAGAGATGGATATTACTATAACATGCAAAATACGCCAAATAGGAGAAAAACTGAACATTGAGCACTTAATTACTCACGTTTTCTACTGTTATAAAATGAATTCACAGAATTGTGTCAGAGCTCTTATGCAGTAAATTCCCTGTAAATTGACTGGTCCTTCAGCAATTACATGCTGATATTAAGTTTTGTTTCCCATGTGCTATTTTTACCCATTTCCCAGAGGAATGCGGCTTCCTCTCCACAACCCATCAATGCTGCTCCTCTCTCTGCCCCAAACAGTCAATATGCTCCACCTTGACCTCTTAATTCCAAGTTTATGATGAGACATGAATCAGTGCAAATTTCATATGAAATAAATTATGGTAAAGGTAAGAAAATTAGTCAATTAGAGAACTGTGCAAATATTTGCAGTTGAAAATCTTCCTTGAAAAAGACCACTAGAAGCTCCTTACAAATTACTTAAAACAGAGATCTCAAAGTGCCTTTGTAACTCATAGATGAAAATTTTATAGAGAGAATTATTTGCTGAAATGGTTAAACCCAGCAGCTTTTCCTTGCAATTAAAGATTTGCTTATTGAATGGAATCCTAAAATGATCTCTTGACTTGGGAGATAACAACTATATAGGTCGAAGTAGAAAAATACACAGTGCATATTAAAAAGAGAGAAAATACGTAGGTAGGAAAGGATTAAGGTGATGGTCCTTTTTGCCTTCTAGCTGATGAAAGTTCGTTACTAAAATGTTTTACAAAAATATGTTTTTGTTCCTGCCGTTGTTGTACTGCTCCCTATCTGAATGTGACACAGTCACATCTGCCTCTGTGTTAGAGATTACAATAATTATTATTTATGGATGCAGAGGACAGAAAAGATTTAAGGAAATCGGACACATTTCCTAAAGCAGTACCTTAGAGTGGCGCTGCGTATTTCCAGAGGTTGTCAAAGGAATAACAGCTACACAGTTTCTCTGTGGAAGCTTATTAAGTTACATCAATTAAAACAATATTTTAACGTGGCTTTTTTCTAAATTAATGCCAATAACATGTCAAACTTCAGGACGGTTTATTTTTCTCCTTAATCTCCACTGGGTGGGCTTGGTTTCAGCCTGGCTGAGAGGTCATTAATCACTCTTCATTTGCCAATTGAGCGAATATTTGGTTTTGCTCCCTTTACACACCCATCACTTTCTGACACTGATGTGACGTCTGTTAAAGGGACTCCAGCATTAGCTTGATCTATGCATTTTATACTGGAACAGGAGTGGAAGAGACCAGGAATATATTACAATAAACACTGGTGTAGCTCTAATATATCAGCAGAGTACAAATGTAGGTCAGCATGAAATAAAAGGGGTTTCTGAACAAGAAGTCATCTGCAATTACGCATTGTTTTCATTCCAGTGCCTACCAAAGGCCTCAAAAGGATTGAGGCCCCTTGTTCAAAGTCAGTAAAAACATGCTTTTAAACAAAATAAAATAAAATACACCAGTGCCCTGCAGGATTTGGGCTGTGAATAGCAGGCGTGGTAGAGCTGAGGTTAGGGATGCATCGCAGCAGTAAAGAAGCGAACAAGGATTTCCAGCTACTCAAAGCAGAACAACATTCAAATTCGGTGTGTTCCACATAGTGCGGAGCTTTAATCTTCTTTAATTGCTCATTTCACAACTTCCTCCCAGTCAAATCCTCAACATAGAGTATGGATTTCTGCAGAGTGTTGCTTGACTTGCTACTGTGGTATTTTTATTGCTTCTTTACGGAACAATATGTGAAACTGCCTGCAAAAACATGGCTTTTGGTAGAAATGAAATGCTGTTGTGTTTGATTCTTCTGGCATTAGGACAGAGTTGGCTCAGTATGAGTAACTGAAGAAATGCCAGAGGAGAAGATATGAACAGTACGCACTATCACAAAACAAATGGCTACGAAGCCATATGAAGATGATTCTTTCCTGACATTAACAGCCTGTCCTGAGGAGTGTCATTTATCATCTCACATCACAGAATTAAGCAAATCTGTATTATCAATTAATTAAAATGCAATTTGATCACAAAGGAACACACTCCAATGCAAGCTATGAAAATTAAGGCAGACTTGCCCTAGACAGAGGCCAGCACAAAGTTTTAAATAAGGTTTATGACGTTTATTGGTGCTGACAGTCACCCCAGTTCATACTGGTCAGAGCTGCCCACAGGTAGATATTAAGTTTTATAAAGCATTCCAAGAACACGAGTGATAGCAGGGAAACTTATGTTGCCATAAAAAATGGGCAATGCCCAAAGGAAAACTCCCATTTCATTCATTAAAAAAGAAGGTCCAAGTTCTGCTCCTTCCACAAGGAAACTTCTCTGATTTCAGCAAAATTTTGCCTGGATCAAGTCTGAAAAACAACAACAATCCCAAACCCAAAAACAACAACAAAAAACTCCCAGACTTCTTGTATTGAGGTGATGAGACCTCTAATGAGAGCTCCAGGAGACATTTAGTACTTGGCATTTTCACCTGTCACCCATTGCAGCAAAAGCAAAAGTTGTTAGAAATATGCTATAAGAGCGTTTGCATTGATAAACAAAACAAATTTCTGTTGTTCGTATCAACAAAAAGGAATCAAAAATGCTTCTATTCAACTACAGAAATATTTTTGGTACACTACAAAATACCAAGATGCCAGTAAAGTTTCAGTGCCTCTCAAGAAGTGCGAGGCAGACACACGCTTCACTTAGCTCAGCCTTCTTTAAACAAAGATCCATAAATGGCCTGATCAGTAACAAATCCCACACATTGTCCCAACTGTCCACTAATGAGCATATACAATTTGAATTAAATCACTACTACTGCTTTATATTGAATATCAAAGGATAGGAGGCATTTGTAGGTTTAGATGAGGATGGGTATTGGGATTTATATCTTTTTACAGTCTTAGGAAGGACACCTGGCACAGCGCAGGTTGGGTGCTCTCCTGTGACGTGGTCACAAACAGGCACATTTCCAAAAACTTTGGAGGCAACTTCAAGTTTGTTGTAAAGACATTTTAAAGAAAATGACATATCTACACCAGCTATGAGTTTATTGACTCAAAAGCTGAATTATTCTTGTATGAAGAATGAAAATACATTAAGGGGTTAAAATATATGAAGTATTTCCAGCTATTTTTAAATATTTTCCCTTTAAATGACAATAAATTATTCTAGAGGTGGAGCTGTGTTGTGCAATAGGACAGTTGAACATTTTGTTCTTGGTTGAACTATGTCTAAAATAGTGGGAAACCCAAAAGGCTGAAAAGAGGAGGCCTTAACATTGCTGAGATGGAAACAAAATGAAACATTATTTGGAAAGGCTTAAAACCACAATATAAACAGATCTAATAAAGCAAATACAGAAGAAATTAAATTCATTTCTAGAAAAAAGCAAACAAAGAAGAACCCTTGGAAAATGCACAAAGCTGCACACACATACTGCATTATAATGGAATAACTCAGTAGACAGGTACACTTCACCTATAGCATATGGGAATTGGAATTACCTGATATTAGAAATTTTGAAACACAGTTTATTTGAAGTTCCTGCTTGTTATGAGATGCCTTTGAAGTCATAAAATCAATTAGTAATATTAAAAAAAAATACTGCTAAAATACTTTTACCATTTAGTCTGAGATAAAACTTCAGTTAAAAACTTTATTTTCAATTTTTCTGTGTCAGGTTTCAAAAGGAAAAACATGGAAGAAGAATGTTTTCCTACCGAAAAACTGGGTTGTGTTTGTCTGGGTCACCATCTCTATGCTGGAAAGCTTGACCTCAATTTCCCTGGCACAAGCAGGACCTGAATTGGGTCTCCCATCTCCTGATCCACGGCTATAATGCACAGAGGGGACTCTCATGTCTCCCCTGTGTATATAATCAGAATTTATTAATTAAGTGGGGAAAGTGGTGAGAGGTGGAAGAAATACCCCTGGCCAGGCAGGAATTTCCAGCCCGAAATATGGGGTATTTGTGAGAAAGATCTTGAGACACTTTCTGGTGCTCAGATGGCTGGGACAAGAAGACACTGCTATGAGATGTTGATGAGACAGGCAACGATAATTTAAAATACTAGCAAAATAATAATAAAATTCAAAGAAAAGCACTCTCAAAGTCATTTGCCTTGAGCAAATGATACAACCCACGTTCCCCACAACCAGAAGAATTTACCGAGGAATGAAGGGCTCACTAGTGGCACTTTCTGGGGTTCAGAAGTGTTATAGTTCCCATACATGTTCTGTTACTCCTCTTCCACTCCATTCTCCCCCGCAGATTGTTCTGCTCGGCTGCTGATGGACCGGAGCCATGCAGCAGGTTTTACCCCACCAGGACCTGGCACAAACCCAGGCTGAGTCTGCCTATATTTCACTTTCATCACATTTATTTAGATAGCGTTGAAGTCAACCTAATTAAAAACTCTCCTTTTGCCTTTCCAGCAGTGAAGTCCAGCTGTTGCGCTAATGATAATCACGCAACATAACTGCAACCGTCTGCATAAGTAATTATTATCAGATAGAGATGAAATAATCCTTAAAAAAAACTTACAACGCTTCCTTCTTCCAACCAACCTCACGGAGAAGACAAAGCCTCGCAGGTGGTGAACCAGAAGCCCAGCTGGACGTCACTGCCTCTCCCTGCGTGTGTGCTGGGCTCACTGCCCCGATTCCTCACTCCTTTTTTGATGGAAAACTACTTATTTATCTGTATGGTAGCAATGAGGAACTCTGCTTCAACTGCCCATAACCCTTGAGGAAGGGACTCACTCTGTGTGCAGCCACAGGAGGCAAGTAAACTAGAAGACAACTGTAACTCATGTGGTTTATAAAATACGAAAAGCTGAACTGTCCACATTTCTGAAGAAGGACACAAACACCTAAGCTATAGGCTTAGTATTACTAATTTCTTCTAAAGATTTCCAAAACAAATGAATGCTTTGTGTTGCCCTCCTACATTTGAATTTTTTCTGCATTACGCATCTTCCTTCCCTCACATAAATTACCCTGTTGTATAACTGCATTTTGCATAATTTTGGAGTGCTGGACATAGCTGTGTTACTTTGTGGTAACTTGCCTCTCATGGACAAATCTTACTTGCAAATGAAATGTTTTCATCTCTGCCATCCAACGGCCTTCAATAGAGTTCACACAGGCTATGAGTAGATACATTCAGTTTCCTACCTTTATTCAGAAATATCTGAAAGAAAGGACGGAGAGATTGGGGGTGTAGGGAGAAAAGAATCTCATGTGCCAGGGAAGCACATGTGTAATCAAGGGTTTGAAGATAATCTACTGCAGTAATTAAAAACACACTCCAACCCTGTTGAGCATATGCGTTCTTTTGTTCTCTCAGCATTTATTTTGCAATCGCTAGATTGCAAAAGATTAGAGAAAGGAAAGAAGATGGAGAATGAGTGATGTTTGCAACAATAAAGAGGGAACTGTAACAGCAGAAAGGAAAGCATCAGGACATCTCAGTATTTCATTTTTATTTTCTGGAATCAGTTTACTGAACATCTTTCTAGCTTCTTCTAAACTCGTATCATAAATCATGATCTTAAAGAGCATTCCTTAATGCATAAGTCCCAGAAACGTGTTAGGTGGCTTGAGACATTTGCAAGACTTATTTGTCACAAGTATTAAATCAAAGCTTGACAGCCTTTATAATACACGCACCAGCCACATTGTCCCCTGCTAAACACATCCACTTCTACCGTGGAACAGGAGCTTTCAAACACTGCCTGGCAATGCCACACATCTTTCCAAATGAAATGCCAGTGAACTTTTGTCTGCTTAAAGTAGATTTACCTCTGCACAACCTAGCCAGGTGATCAAGATGACTAGACTTTCAGATGGAAAACATAATGGGGAATTCAATATTAAACTGTTGAGCTGTCATCTGACAACCCAAACAAGCTATTTTGGGCTAATGGAGTGCTGTCAACTCCCCCATACTCCATTACTCAGTTTGGAGAATAAAGAACTTTTTTTTAATGGAAAGGATTTTTTTTTAAACACGATATTCCCTTTTTAAAGGTTGTTTTCCCAGTATGTAACCATTTTTGTGTATGTATACTACACATGCATTCACACATTCCCCCATGTTATTTCTATAAAGGTAATATAAGTATTTCTATTGTTCTAATGGGTCTTCCGTTCACCTTCTGTTTCAGGTGACCATATATTTCAAACAAAGATTCTGTTAATTGTCACTGCTAATGGTGCTCACCCAGGTAACTGAATCTGTATCTCACACCTTTTTTCTACTCATCAGCCTCTGTAAAGATCCTGTATTTCTGAGAAGGGGGAATTAAATTTGATTCAAAAGGAAGAAAGGTTTCTATAGAAAACTCCTCTTTTTTTCATCATTTATCAAATGCTATGGTCATATTGTCCAATACTTTATTCCAGGAGGTGACAGGGTTTTTCCTCCCAGCATGGATAATGCCCAGCATACACTAACTAATCTTCCAGAAGACATTTTACCAGCATCAGTTCCTTGCCTGTGCTCACACAAACACCTCCCTGTAGCTTCACCTTCCTCAATAACCTGTTCTACCCACCACACACTCGTTACCTGTGTCTTCCAAGGGCAGCTGGGGTTTTATTTCTTGTTCTGCTACGTCTGCTACAACAGCTGCCGCTTCGGGGGGTGGCTGTGGAGGTGAAGGTGGCGCCTTTACTGGTGTGGTGGACTCCGGGGTCTCAAACGCTTCTTCAGAGTCAGAGCTCCTGGGGAAAATCAAATGAGAGACTAGTGAGCAGAGTGAAGATTTACATTTGCAGGGCTACTTGGAAATGCAGGGATTTCTGAGCTGATGGCATCGACCTCGGCTATCAGGCTACCTCTGCATTTCCCAAGGGAGATTTTACACTGCAGTCTGGTTTCCAGAGCAGAATAACATGGCTACAGTCTTCTCCGTATATAAGTCTTTCTGTCACTTAAGACTTCTTTGTGTTATAAAAGTAAAAACACGCTTGGAAATAAATCTGTCCTGCAGATCCTGCTTTCCAGTGTGAAGGAGGCTCAACCACACACACACCGCTGACAGCCTCCAAAACTGTTCTTGGCACAAGTGTATTTAAATCAACTGAAAAAAAGAAAAGATAATTTAATAGCTTTACCGAAAAACTTGTCTAAAATAGCATCATATTTCTGTGTGTGCTTCCACAAGTGAGAAAGCAGACACAGAGATACCTGAGGTACAGAAAATCCTTGTGCATCCTGCTCCTACATTCTACTTTTAACAGAGTTTTACCATAGAATTTTACCCTTTTCAAGCAGTACGTGCGTGGCTTTGTTACACATGTTAAGACAATATGTAAAATGCATGGGGTCCTGGTATTATCAATCATCCTTTCCTAACACCATGTGCTCATACAGACACAAAAACCCAGCAAGAAAACATCAGCACCGAAATGGGGCCATTCAAATGAAATTCAAGCTTGAAATGCAACAACTGTACAAAATTATGGGTAACCTAAACATTAAGTGAAGATCTAAAACACAAATGGATACGCAATTTGCTCTTACATGGCTACAGCCTTAGGAAATTGTCCTTCTAGATCTGAAAACTATAAATCTTATTTGTTCTTAAACCAAACTGAGACCAAATTTTAATTTTTAAATGTTTCTTCTTGAAACCTTTTTTTGGGAGCAAGGAATGCAGTAGCCATGGCATCACCTTCAATATGCACTGAACATATGTTCAATGTATGTTCAAGAAGCATTTCTGTTGGTCACATGCACATTTTTACTGCTGGTCTGTAATAAAGTTAATCAAATCTGACAGCTTCCTAATGGACAGGACTGATTTCCCTATCTCCAGTGGTTCTGTGCCCATACCCCCCACACCAGAGAAAAGGGGACAAAATTTGCCATGAAATTAAAAGCCATTTCATTCCCCAGAAGGACTCAACAAGCCACCCTGAATCAAAGACTCCTCTTATTTTGTTCAAGTTAAAAGATAACTCCGAGCTGCCGGATTCTGTTTGGGTGAAGCTCGTGATTAATTTAAGCAGCTCGATGTCAGCAGAAGTACAAGTAGAGATTTGCATTCCATTACATTTGCCTAAGTCTATCGCAGCATAAAGCCTTGGGTGAGCTGGGGAAGAAAAGACCCCGGTGTCACCCCACCCGAATCCCCCCAGCTGCCTCCAAAGCCCCACTAGCTCTTTGCTTTGGATATTTGCCTTACTAGGGGATTTTTGGAGACTTTTTTCCCCCCCCAAACTTATGTCACTGCCTGGGGAACTGCTCTAAAATAGCATGTCTGGCTTTTGATTATTGCTGCAGCTCCTCAAAATACCTTCTCGGTGTCATTGCTTAAACCATTCTCATTCATCAGGCCACAGAACAGACAAACTGGAAGAGGTAGGCTGCAGCATTTTAAATTATATCCCTTCAAAGATGCACCGTGTCTTAAGTTCAAAATATTTTAAGTGTAAGAACAGCTGCAAAAAAAGCGCTTTGGTAAATAAAGCTGCACAATAGGTATTTAACAAAATAACACTTTCTCTTCCTTCCATAGAGCTGATTTGAGAAACTTTTAAGTTGAAGAATCAAAGAGAAACAGTTGTGTGATATTTTCCCAGTAGATCCATGCTTCTTGTGTCATAAAAATAAACCTAGGAAGTTATCATTCAAAGCAACAAAATGAAAGGTAATTCATATCTCTTGGGCTTTCACATAATTCTATAATTGCACTGTACTTAATTAGTGTTCCACTTCATTTTGAACTCAAAGCGTTGCTCTGTAATACTGAAACAATAACAGTTACACACATTTAGATGCCTTTTTTCCAAAGCGTCTGTATAACACATGTAACATATGCAGTAAATAGACACATATAATATAAAGGAAATAGTAAGAAAATCTCTGTTTTCATGTCCAATGTACATTTGTAACTGCTTTGTAAAAACTGGCTTGATGGAGCAGTTGTGTGTCCTTTAAATGATGGAGAGACTCTGCATGTTTATCAGCCCTTTAAAGGAGCTCCCTCTGTTTATTTGGTCTCTTCCCTGGATGAGGTGGGCGTAAGCATTTGAAGTAAAGAGAAACGTCTTATTTTTTCTTCACTGTATGAGCTTGTGGGCTGGAGAACCTCTGGAGTCTGTGGACAGACAGATGTGGTGCCTGAGCTCCAGTGCACGGCTTCGTTTTGCTGATAATTCATAGAACCAAAGAATCATTTTGGTTGAAAGATACCCTCAAGATCATCAACTCCAACCATACATTTTAATAAAATAATTAATAATATAAATTAAATAAAAACTAATTTAATAATATACATTTTAATAAATTTAGTAGTTCCCAGGAGATGCTGATGCAATACTCCTCATTTTCAGCTGCACCCCCTATATAAGCAGCAGTAAGAACTATCTTAACCATAATCCAAATGCTGCTGAATTTTTTATGAGAAGCAATCATGTCAGCAAAATACAGTGTTTAACAAAGAAATATGAAGGGAAGCTGAATAGCAGAAAAACGTCCTTTGTCATAGCCTGGGATCTGGGGGAGAGCATAAAGCCTGGAAGCACACACCAGGACTACATTCCAAGGTCTACATTACATATATCCTGGAAAAATGAGATCCTGTGTCAGTTTTCCTTAGTGAAAATATGGATGGTCTCTCTTGCATAGCATATTTTTAAGACCACAGTCCTACTTTCAAATGGTCAGTAAAGATTTTCCCAGAACAACAGGATTTCCTGTGAAAAGGAAATTACATATTTCAGCCAGTTCTATTCATAATGTCTTTTCTCTGAGAAAGACACGGAATACACAGAAAGAAAATAATGCTGCCGTGAAGTACACGGTGTAAAACAGATTGCCAAATTGTGATACGCCGTGAGAATCGGCACCAGTTCAACTGCGCAAGGAGCAGCCGCCACAGATCCAGCTGTGGGCAGGTTCTCACGAAAGGAAAAGCCCTTAGAATCATAGGAACGTTTTGGTTGGAAGAGACCCTTAAGATCCTTGAGTCCAACCATAACCTAAACCCAGCACTAACCCATGTCCCTAAGAATCTCAACTACACATCTTTTAAACTCCTCCAGGGATGGTGACTCCACCACTTCCCTGGGCAGCCTGTTCCAATGCTTTACAACCCTTTCCATGAAGAAATTTTTCCTAATATCAAATCTGAACCTTCCCTGGTGCAACTCGAGGCCATTTCCTCTCGTCCTTTGATCATCTAGAATGTTATTCTGAAGATCCAGCCAAGGATGAAGCAGGGTGAGATAGGACACATGGGTTTTAGAGATGGAGAACTCATTTGCTGGCCCCAGCTCATCACATTGTGAAGAAGGAGGAGTGTGCAAGTGCAGAGTCCAAGTCTGCAGGACTAGTTTGTGGGTTAGCAAGGATGTAAAGGCTATGGGAAGGAATATACATTCATACATCCTTCTAGCCAGCTTGGGAAACTAGTGGGAGCTTGTCTTGATAGCATATTTCACATCTTTCCATCTGTATCCTTTGCTTACGTTACATAAAAAGATTGTAGAAGCTACAGAATGATGATAGTAACTGAGTACAAAGTGACTAGAAATATTCTTCTAGTCCATCTCTTTCACCTTGAAAGATGTCAGTAAACAGTAAATGAAACACATAGAGATGGTGGAAAGAAGCAGGGGAGAATGGAGAAACGCAAGAATGGTCCCAGCCCTATCCATCCAGCCAGGCAACACAGCATCAGCCATGGAGCAGGAACACTCCCGCTCTTGTCTGGGAACTCAGAGCCTTACCCAGCCTGGTAAATAAATCTCAGGAGGAAATACTGCAGGGAATCACTAGGGTTGACTTCTCTTCCTCACCTTTGGCCTCGAGGAAATCCAGCCTCATAAGTTACATTACTTTCTTTTGTAAACCACAGATGTTTATAATTTTAAATCCTCCCCGATTTCAGAATGAAAAATTGCCTTTTGGTCACCGTAGCTGGAAAGCACTCAGTAAGCGAGAATGAGATTTCTTCATTCCACTGCCTCTCCTCCCTGTTTGCCCTCTTCAGGCACCACTGCCATCGACGTGAGGTCACCCCAGCTGTCACCTGGAAACTCAGTTCATTAAAAAGTAGTTTGTGGCCTTCAGCTGTATTGGGAGCCCTGCCATCTGTCTCGGGTTCTTCTAATATTTACACTACAGCAGTATAACCAGAGCAAGTGTGCACTCTGGATTTATTCTGTGGGAATGAAAGGGATATCTAATATACAAAATAAGCTAAAAAGCAGGGCTTTGACACAAAGAACGAGGTCAGCAGCATCCTTTCCAATGGACGGATGTAAGGAAGCAAATCTGGAACCGGTATGTGCTAATGCACAGATTCCATCAGACCTGGCCCTCCAAAGCATCTGTACCTATCAAAATGTTAAGGTACAAATTTCACGTCGGTATTTACTGAACAATTTATCATAGACAACAAGAGGAATCTAAATCAGAAAAAAAAAAAAACAAAATAAAAAAAAGGCAACTTCTTACAATGTTCAATTTAGTACTGAAGATGAATTTTGGTTTTCATTCCTGTAAATCCCACTGGGGGATGAGCTGGAAATAGAAAGGAGGAATGAGTTCTGTATTGTCCCCTCCATCGATTTTCAGAGAAGATCCTCATAAAACCTGCATGAATAATTCAGGGCTGGTTTACCGATGAGATCAGAACCAGGGAGGCAGGTCTGGCGCTGTACTTCTGAGGCTGATCTGGTTTGCACGTTCCTTTAACAGGAACACAGACTAACTGGCAAGAGCCACACAGGCTCACACAGCTGAGAAGATGCTCAGTAACTTTAAGCTTCAGAGTTTCTAAAGCCAGAGAGGAAAAGCACCCAGAGACGCGCACTAAGTTCAGTCAAAGCTGTAAACAGTCTGATAAAATCTTTTCAGATTTCCTGGTGTCATTTTCGATGGTTAAACTGATTTTTCCACGTGATTTTTATTAATAAATAAACAAAAAAAGAAGCCTGAGGCAGGATGTTTGAGCAATACATCTCTCCAGACAGAAGATCAATTCTACTCAACTTTGCCACTGGTCTGCTGCATGTACATGGACCTGGTCAGCTCAGTTCTGCATCCACCTGAATTCTGCCTTATTTGCCTTATTCTGGGCTGGGATTTCTTAACGACACAAACAGCTTCTTGCTGTGGACAAGTCCATAGGGAAAAAAATGATTGTTGTACCGGTTTGCATTATATTTGAGGGTTTTTTCTTTGGTTTATACAGAATTCAGTAACAACATCTTATAGTCTGTCTTGCGGCATCACACATATCGCGGTCACACAACTCTTCAATATGGAGAAACAGATTGCAAGTACAGCTCTGGATCATAATTCAAACCCACCAAGAGAGCCCAAATGATAATTCCTTTCCTGGGGATCAATTTCCCAATTTAGGCCAGCAGCCATTGGCTGACCCAAGGGCCTGCTCACAAAGACAAAGAATATCCTACAGCTACAGCAAAAGGTCATTTTTTTCATCCTAGCACCAGGTTAGGATAATAGCAAAGATGGGTCAACTTTGTATGCTATCATTTTTTGTACAGTATTTGCTTACTTAGTGGCTTCCATCTAATGTGACATTTTGCAATAATTAGCTTCTTTTAACATGATAATTTTTATCTATGTCACTGTTCACCTACATCTTTTGAATATGAAACATCTGTACAGATTTAAAATTTTAATATTAAATTTGTACAGCAATGTACAGAAAACATGGATACCATGGTAGATTTATCTGGTTATTGTAGGCATTCAATATGTAGTGTCTGAATTAGTCTACCTTTGAAACTTAGCATCCAAGGATCTACCAAACACATGGTATTAAAAACCACCACAAATGGTGATTGGCATTAACCTCACAAATAATATTTCCCTTCCCTCTAATAAAATACACCATTGAAATGATAGAACTCCTCAAAAGAATTCAACAGCACAGACAGCTCTGAAAATGGTTTGCCCAGAGAAGAGTGGGTGACTTTTTGGGGACCCCTGAGAGCCATCTGCTGCCTCTGTCCCATGGGGAATGTTCTCAGAGCTGGATATGACCCTCACATTGAGTCCGGAGCCAGGGGAGGTACAAACATGTCACTTCCGTGTCACCAGACTCCATTTACAAGACAGTTCCTTTAGGGACACATTTCTGACCATTAACTATTAATGGACTTCCCTCACACTGTTGTAAGGGTATTCAGTGACAAGATCATCTATCCTATGATTAAATACATTCACAACAAACCTGTTCTGTGAGGAGACAAACCACAAAAGGGGTCACAAGAAGAGGATGCTGAGATGGAACCACTCAGATCACCAACCGTGTCTTCAGCTCACATCCAGCTCCTGCTGGCACCACCGGAACATTACTACTGATTTGTACACACAAGGTGAGAACCAAGCCTTGCAAAGAAAATAAAATAATATTCGGTAGCCCTAAGGTAGCCACAGGAAAACCAGAATGTGTTGGTCTCTGAGGGTCTGCTCCATATGCACAGAATATGTATCATATGCATACCAGAAAAGTCAATTCCACCTTGTGCTACTCGCCTGAATTGCAACACTGGTGCCATATTTTATAGATTTCTGACTTGCAAAGCCTGATCATCAAAACGAAACCATAATTTCATCACAGGATTGTTTCGTCTTGAACAATAACGCTGGAGAATAATTGTAGTCTTACTCTATAACGCTCGTCATTGCTGGCCTATATATTGTCTTTATTTTTACTTTAAAACTGGATATGGGTCAACCAAAACTAGGGACAACTCCAGCTTCTTTAATCACAGCAATTTATCATAATTTTATAGAAGAAATCCCTGAACTGGGAGGAAGTCAATTTCCTAGGTATCTTCATTCTTTATCCTGCTGTCTTTCTGATGCATTAAAACCCTAATAAAAACAATATTGTAGGACAGAAAAGCAGATAGCAATTTTTTAAATAAGGCTTTTTTTGTGAAAGAACATATCCAATCATAGTGGGATGGTTTAAATAGGAATTATATCTTGCATTCATGGGTCTCTGCAGCAAAAGTAATATTTCACAAAGCCATCCGCAGTTCCTTGCTCAGCAAAGGTGTTCTGCCAAAAATAAGAGCAGGATAAATGTCACATGTTCATTTTATGGCCTGAGCTTCAACACTGCGGAGAAGCATCCTTTGCAGTTCTCACTTCAGAATAAAGCTTTTATCAAATAAATCCCATTCCACCGAAACAACAAAGACCTACTTTAGTGCAACGCAATTACACAAGAACCCATAATGACACTGACGTGTGCAGAAAGCAGGGCAGGCACTCCTCTCCAGAGAAAAATCTTCATATTATCTCAGCATAAATATTCCTACAAGACCCACAGAAAACACGGTTCCCTGGAAAAATAATCACTATTACATCAAAGGTGATATTTCCCGGCCCACAAGGGATGTGTCATGACAGGCATGAGGTTTAATTTAGGGACACAAGGGAGGAAGATCATTCTGCACCGTGCGTGCTTGTGCAGACTTCTGCTTCCCTTCCACGCCATGAGCCCAAGGGTGTAACATCCTCCACTGCCCGGCACATCTCAGATAATTCAGCTGGAGTGTTAATGATTTACACCAGTGTAAATTTGGTGTGAATGGGTAAATAAGGCTCAGTTACACATGATGCAGATGTAACTCAACCGAGCAACTCCACTGCCCTTCCGATAACATCCGACCTCCAACGCCAAGCCCTTAGGCAACACAGTGTCTGAGCTGAGATACAAGAACCTGATTTAAAATATTGAAAATAAAATGCGTCCATGTTCAAATCATCGTGTGAGGCTTTAGCAACGGAAAATAGTACATTGCATGTCATCCAAACCACACAGATCAGCTTGGAAATGTGTCTTCTAGTATGGATTGCAAAGAGAAACGTAAGGTTCCCTTAAACATTAATCACTTGCTATAAAAAGGCCAATTTTTCCTCATGGGATGATTACATTTGGAGAACAGGATTAGAACAGCAGTGGAGGAGAATTAAAAAACCATAATCACCTTAAAAATAATGATGATTTTGGGTTTTTTTTACCTCTTGCACTATAAGTAATCTTCCTACCTACCATAACTTATATGGCCAGAATGAATTACTTTTTCCTGCTTTTCCTGTTTGTTTAATCGGTGATTTTGAGAGCACTTTGTGCAGGAGCCAAATTCACACTCCCCCAACAAAAGCTATTTCCTGCTTTCACGCAGCCACCAGAAAGAAACATCTCAAGCTGTGCGAAGCCACATCTGAAGGAAAAAAGACTGAGGGTTATAACATGACATACTTACAGCAGCACCTCAGACTACTTAAATCATTTTTTCTAACCGATTAACAAGAAGTTCCCCATACTGCTTTCAATCATGTTAATTTCTTCCTTTTTATTGCTTTTCCTGAGATGTAGCAGGGTATGTTTTTTTAACACTGCTGATACAAATGAATAGCGAAATGAACCCCCATCCTTTCTGGCCAGCCTGTTTCCCCTTTTACTGGCTTTATTCTGAATAGTGAAAATGTCTACGTGACAGAAACAGGACCCAGAAGTTTTTAATCCATATGCTCATTCCAGGCAGATGCTTCTTTCTTGGAGGAACAACAGGAAAATACCATTTAATTAAAAGCACTCGTCTTCAGGCATCACAACAGCAAAAATACTCATGTGTCCCTAAATCACCAGAGGCTGCTAAACATTCAAACACATAAATCTCTTAAGTGATAAGAAGAAACAGTAAAGATGCAGGATACCTCAATACCCAAGGCACAAAATTCTTACCACGAATACAGTTATAATCAGTCAATACATAATAATCCCAATCAGCGCTGCAGTTATTCACCCCACCAGGTTAGGGATTGGTGTTTGAATCAGGAGGTGATGTTTAAGTATTTAATACCTTTCCTTCACCTTTGGTAACAAGCTCTAAAGTTTTAATCCAGGAAAACAACCTCCTGTTAACTGCCTGCTTGGAAAGCATCCATGTGTCTGTGCTCACTGCTACACAGCCTCATGCCACGGCTTCAAGGGAAAACAATCAATAATTCATCAGAGCCATAGGTTCAAAATGGCTTTTGTTTATTGGAAATACCTTTCAAATGCAACAAGGCTTGGTGGAGCTACAGCTCTTCTCAGCCACACTGCTCAAAGGCAGGAGCTGGGGACAAAACAGCAACTGTGAGCTGTAAAAATGAATACGACACCCGTAACCCCTGGGGAACCAGCTTATCTGGAGAGGCATGTGGAAAGACTGTGTTCTTGCAATGCTTATGGCCCTTCATTATGGAAAGGAGATAAGGACTACACGGAGGGTGGAGAAGAAGGGAGGCAGGGAGTCCCTTTGCTAAAAAAGGAAAGAGGAAAAAAAAAAAGAGTCCTTCTGCACCCAACCTGCTCCGTATTCTGCCTGTTTTACCCCTGCAAACCTCCATAAAGCTGCGCGGAGCTTCACACAGATCCTCACTAACCCTTATTCTTCTACCTCAACATGTGAAGTGGCTGCATAGACAGATACAGGGCCAGGAAGCTATAGGAACAAAGGACAGAAAAAAAAAATCCCAACCTCTTCATGACCAAAAAAAAATCTCAGCCTCTGAATAACAACATCTCCTCTCATGGGGCTATAATCATTTCATTTTCTGACTCGGGGGTGGGTGTGATCCTTCTGCTGGTGTAACTCTGGTAGGTTTCTCACTGACTCCAGCTACACCTCTCCCGCGGGCGCCCCACGATGCTCCGGCTCTCGGCAGCACAATGAATCCTCCCTTTGGGTGGGCGCTGCGTGAACGCCCAGTGCAGGGAAGTGCTGACTCAGCACAACGGCGAGCTGGAAAGAGCAATCCCTGATGTGCGGTGGCACCTCAGCAACTGGAATCCAGCTGTGCTGCCCACAGCTCTGCTGGGTGAGGGACAATGTGCCCAAATTCCCCTGCCGGGCTCCCGCTTTGGGAGGGGACAGTTCTGCACTTGGGAAGTTAAACAAAAGGATTTGAATTCCTTGCTCATCCTCCCCCTCCTTTAGCAACCAAACCCTTTACCCAGCGCAACACTGGGCTCGTTCCTAATGAGAGCAATGAACTGTTATTAACAAGACCAATAAATACAGGTTTCTGTGCTGAAGGAAATCAAAATTCAAAAGCAGGAGCTTATGCGATTCTAATGACTACTAGGATTCGGATACAATCTAGTCTATACTTAGCCCTAGAAACAAACATCTTTTACTTAGAAAAAAAAAATCTTGTAAATTTGAACAGAACCCTAAGGATCCCGTTTAATGAAAATCAAAGCAATGGAATGCCCCAAATTTTCCCAAAGTTTTACTTTTCATCCTCATGGAACCAAGAACCCCAGTTCTTTCCCTGGGAAGCAAGAGGCTTCCCCAGCACCCATCCATCTCCTCAACTAGCCCTGGAGCAGAGGGAGAGGAGCTGTGGCAAACACGACTGGGGGGAAACAACAAACAACATTAATAGAGCCCTACAATTACCCTGAGGTCTGTCCCAGACATATATACAGTTGCTTGAACCAAAATTTGGCTTGCATGCTATGCGTTTGGACAGTCTACATTGCAAACTTCACTTGGGTTTCTAGAGCTAAGGAAGGGTCTTACTATCTTGTCCAGTAGCAAAACCAATGAAGGCTCTCAGGCCAAAAGGTGCCTCAAAAGAAACATTTGAAACCTCAGAATGTGGTGGAAAAAGGAAACTAATTAATTTTTTTTTCCCCATTAAGCTGGATCTCTGGTGCTAATGGGAACACAAAACATGATAGCAAATAAATTCATATGGTTGCTCCAGAACATTTAAGGATCTGAAGGGAAATGACAACTTTTTTCTTAGAAGTTTTATCATAGCAGAAAATATATTTGTTTGTATCTTACAGCAAACACTCCCACTTTCTCAAAGAAAATGCAAACTGCATAGAAGTTCTAGCTATAATTAAAACTTTGCCTTTTGCCACTGAAAAGTCTGCTTACCTGGACTAAATAAGAAGTTTGTTACCCAGCTAAATCCTTACAAGGCATCAGAGATGGATAAGGAAATGGTACCTAAGACATTAGCAACTACAAAAACTCTGTAGGTGTAAGGTCTCAAAGAAAAGGAAATGCATTTATAATAAACAAAACCACTTTTCTATGTACTATAATCATGTTAGAGACACATTAAAAGCACCCAGACTATTACCTCTTGAAACACATGGGACTGAAGAGCATCTTTGATTTAAATTTAACAAGCAGCTACTCTTTGACTGCAGGGTCAAGCAAAGCAAAAAGCAAAAGCAGACAGGGAAAACAATCTGGCTACAAGTGACAGTCACAAAGCATGTGCAGGAACGCCTTTTCATTCATGTTTTTACTACCTCACATCAGTTTGTATTTTCCAATTTGCTCACATGTCATAATACATAATAGATGACAGCAGCCCCATTATGTATGGCATAGGGCACACCGTTCGCTATAGAGCGCTTTATAATAAACACGTATTTGCCAGATGTGGGGCACGCCTTGCTAATAGAAGGGTGAGTGATTCTGGGGTCTTTTTATTTGGTTTTCAAGTCTAAAGGTGACCTGCCTACTTCTAGTGACAGATGTAGCAGTTGATGTAATAACCTCTCACATCAAAGGAAACACTTGCATTGACTTCAGCGGTGAGATCCTTTGGGCTCAAATAAGGGAGGCTGGAATAAGAGATAGGGGAGCTTGGCAGAAGAATTTGCTTGTTACTTCTGGTCCATTTTCTCTTAAGTAAAACACCCCCACGTCTTGCAGCCATTCACCCTATTTAGTAGACAAATCTAGTAGACAGAATCTGCTCTGCTTATTGATGGATATCCTTACTGATGACTGTCAATAAGAAAACAAATTTACACAGAACACTGACAACAGGCAGAACTATCTGATTAACTCAGACTAAATACCAGTTCAGTAACAGAAGTCTCCCCTCTTCCCAAGACCTTCTCGATACTTTCAATATATATATCTCGCTCTTCCATGTATATGTTCATTGAGATGATATTCCTATGTAAGAGCATATAAAACTGTGCAAATGTTCTGGCAGACTGATTCATTCAAACCTTGATATCATACTGATATCATTAAGTCTTGAAGAACCATACAGTGGGTTCTTTTAAGTTTGGGAGGAAAATGAAAAAATATGGTAGCAAGCAAGGGCTGCATTTTTGTATGCACACACAGATAACTTCCATATATTTACGTGTATACACAGAAGAGCTAATCCCATCTCTGATGCACAAGGCTGAGTCAATCCAGTTTAATGTTTTTCTGAGTCTTGCCAGCAAACAACAAACAAAAGAAATAAAAAATGCAGCAGAAAAAATATTGAAACACATCCCATAAATGCACCAAAGTCTTGGCCTGCTCCCAATGATCAGTAACATTCCATTTCTTTCTTGGAGCCTGACCCAGCTCCCACCGAAGTCAGTGGGCATTTCAGCATCAGCTTCAGTGGGAGCTGGCTCAGGCTTCAGTCATTTTCCCCTTGGATTGGCAAGGGATGAAAATGTTAGAGACGCAGCATGTAGAGCGCCTGATGGGAGGAAATAACACAGCATCAGCCCTTTGGCTGATCAAGAAATGGGCATTAAATGTCAAAATCCTGCCCGGTTGCTGCCAGGACAGTGACCATGGTGCTCCACAAAAGGAAGGTGTGGTTCACGCTCGGGAGAAAGGAACCCTTTCCATTTGAGAAAGAAAATGATTCAGAGAGGACAACTGGCTAAGAGCTACCAACATTTCAAAACCTTCCAGCATTTCCAGTTTTCTCATATCCAAAAAGTTTACCAACAGATAGAAATATATCAGCATTAAAAAGAAAACCACTGACATACACCACTTGGAGAGCTGAATTCAGCATGGCACTAAGAGCGCACACCAGGAGACCGTCACGAGTGCACCTGAGCAAATTCATGCACACTAAACATCATCAGCCTGCCATTTGCTTTTATTTCAAGCCAGTCCATTCCTATTATCTGATTGAAACGTGCCCTTGATTTAGCTCAATCTGGGAGCACCAGGGTGCCTGCTGCAATTTGCAAAGCACATGACACACCACTTTTATCTGCAGTTAACTTTTATTGTCACGGGCTTCCCTTGGGTTTTCCCTTTTTCATCATTCAAAATTGACTTTTTTTTTTCTTTAAATAAAAGGGCAATTGTCTATTACCATTGACTGAGTCACTAACAATTGACAATGAACAACAGAATAGCCCAGGCTGTCAGTATCAATACTGGTTTTATTACAAATACTTTTATCCTTGTTGAAACAAATTTACATTAAAATTGGGAAATTGGCATACACCTGCAAAAAAAAAAAAAAGTTTAATCATGGATACACTCTAAAATCTTAACCTAGACCCCTTTTCAGCATTGATTCTATGACCAGTTTCCTTCTATGCCTTTCGCTAGTGTTTAGTGAAGAAGTCCCATCACTGGACATTTTGGAGGAACTCTGAAACCAGCAGCTATTTAAGGAATTGGTCTCCATACTGTTTTGATGCTAACATGACTCTATTCCAGCAATGGTTTCTGTTTTACACCCCTCTAATCTAATGAACTCAGGGCAGCCAAATCCAACTTGGCTCTCCCTATGTACAGAAGCCGTCTCCATTAAGTGTTTGGCCTCTGCTGATGGTGTAAATGATGATTCTGGGGAGGCTGTAGCTGCACGGGCAGTTACCCAACCCGCCTGGGACACGGCCAGATGGTTTTGCCTCTGAACTATCGCTGCCACTAAGAAATTTGCTTGTGCGTGCAAAGTTAAATGTAACCTCACTTAAATAAGTGTTGGTAATAGTTATAGTTATTAGGGTACAAAATCAAAACATCAGACCAGAACTGATTACCATGACATACTATGAGGAGGTTCGCATTTTGGGAAAACAGGCCCATACTTCCTTGAGGATAAAGAAATATCTTCATTCTTACCTTATTTTAAAGGCACTGTAGTTGGAATGAAGACAATGGCACACTCTCTTAGTGATTTATTTAATACAAGATGAGTAATGTCTTTTGCAAACTCTTCCCAAGGACATGAGTTATTGAATGACACTTGTGCTAAAAGTGTCTCTGTTGATCATGTCGGTCCTTAAAACATCATATTGAAACCCCATAGGAATGACTAACAGCAAAAGATGAATATATATAAAAGGAGTCACTGAAAGACATAACAATATAATCTACTCATGTGCTCCCCAAATATATACACACCGTTATCAATATGTTCTCCAACAGAACCCATTCTTAAAAGGCTGTGAAAATTATAGATAAAAACCACTGAACCCTGCTTTAGCTATATCTCTTTTATTGCCCAGTCCTTGGATCACTGTTAAAAATCAACCCCAGTTTGTGCAGATGAAAATGTAATTTACAGCACTTTAAAGATAATGAGCTGTCAGTTTCTTCCACCATATCATTAAAATAGATGCTAAATATAGGAATGTCAGCACTATATAAGATGGAACTATACAGAAAGAAATCTTAATTGGTGAAGCTATACATCAAAGGAACAAAGGATGCAGAAATGCTATTAGGCCTCTATCTTACAGATATAACAAGACAGTATCAAGCAAAGCAAGCAGCTGATGTACTAGAATATGACAACAGGGAGCATATACCTACTTATAAGACCCATTATAGAGGCAAAACTATCTGTTACTGCCTTATCATTCCCCAGTGACTCTGAAGCACTTATCTCAAACATACAAATGATGTCTCAACTCTAATCAGATCTACCTTAACAAGCAGACATTACATTAAAAAAATTAAGAGACCTACATGAGGCTGGTTATAGACTAGTCCTGGTGAATACATACCTAAAACTTATCAAAATATATGATCGGACATGAACTCGGTGTTGAGACATGTTAGATAAATGTGATTCATGTAACTGAAATGACAGTAGCAGACAAGGCGAATCTTCTAAAATCCATTCAAAGGGAAGGCCCATACTCCAGAAAGCCAGCTTAATAGTTTGGGGTGGAGGGTTAGGGAGAAAAGACTGTTGGATAAGTAGACCAATAAATCCTCAACCAATAAATGACAAAATCCTATTTACAAATGGGAAATGACTCTGCTATTTCTGCATGCACATACATATTTGTGCACTTTCCTGTATCATTGAGCCATCTGAAAAAGTGATAACTGCTTCTGAATAACCAAGAATTATTCGCTTTTTCTTCCCTCCCACCAATGAATCTCTCAGAGTTGGCCTCTAGTGAGAAAAGATCTAAGGACACCTTGCTCATGATTCATCAGAGGATATAATACCATGACAGGGATGGATGCTGACAAGGGTGTCAGACCTGAAAAACGGTATCTGCATAGAGAAAAGCAAAAAGAAGCTCTAAAAAGACAGTGCAATGCAGCTCCATGCTGTGCGTTTTAAATAGAAAACACAGAGGTGGTGGGTTTGGGAGGGGGGAAGGGGTGTTTTTTGTTCACTGGAAATGGTCATTGTGTTTGATTGATTACTCATCCAAGACATAAAAAGACAAAACATATGGTACCCAGTATTGCTCGACACAAATGAATTGAGGTGGTCAGTGCAGGCGATGTTGCCTTCATGCTAAAACGCATTATAAAATACAACCTGCAATATTCAGCAAAACCTTAACTATGTCTCCAGCTGAACGCAATTAGCATTAAACAAAGGCCTCAGACACAAAAGTCATCTCCTTAACGCACCGCGCAGGTTAAGTGCGGAAAGGCCCAGCAGTACAGAGCAAAAATAAAACGCCAAGAGGAGAGAGCAAAGGGAATCACACTTACATGGCCTCGGAGGGCTCCCGGTTCAGGCCACCCGCCTGTGCCTGCTGCAGGGACTGCGAGCCGCCCATCCTCAGCGAGCCCCGCCGTGGGTGCTGGATGCGGCCAAGGGCAGGTTCCTCCAAAATCCCCCCAACGAGGAGCCCCGGCAGCTCGGGCTGTGCAGAGCCTGCAGTGCTGCAGTGCAGATGGGAACAGCTGCTCGCATCAGTGGCAGCACAGGCAGAAACACTTCAGCAGCAGCTTCTCTTCTCTGAACTGTTGCCAGTTATTCCTTTTTTTTTTTTTTTTTTTTGGTCCAGATGAACAGTATTCATAAAAGAAAATAAAATCCCAGCCACTGTGACAGGCTAATCATCTGCTAAACATCAGTGGTCCAAGCAGCTACGGTGCAAGCGCCTCTAGCACGTTGGCTATTGAAACTGGCTTCAAAAAGAGAAAAAAAAATAGGAGAAGAAGAAAAGCAGACCCTCCCTTTAAGCACACATTGTCAGCTACTGTGGCTCCCTAAGGACCTACAGGCAGGACCATTATATTGTGTTGACTCAGCTGATTTGAAATGCAAATGCATGTGTGCACTGGATGCCGTGCATATATTTCCCTTTAATAACAGGCAAGTTGTGCATATCGGGATGATTGCAGAGAGGATTAATAAGCAGAACGGCTGCCTTTTATTTTTTTCTTTTTTTTTCATTTAAACAAATGAGCTCATCCCTCTTGCAAAAAAATGGAATCTTCCATGAGGAACAGAGGGAGAATATCATGAGCAGCCAAGGTAAACAAGGCAATGTGGGAGCCCACCCGACCCGGCACAGCTCCATCCCACAGCTCAGGGCATTTAGCTGCTTGCTTCTGTCGGCACAGACCCCCAGCAGGACCGTGGGCTGGAGGACCAAGGGGATGCTCATCATCTAACATGAGTGAGATGCATGACGAGGATCTTTAAGCCCAGAAAGTACAAGCCCAAGCAAACCGCATTCCAAATCCTGTGAATAAGTTTATCCTTTTGCCACTGCGGAGGTACCAGGGTACTGGGGATTCACACACATTAACAAGCTGAAAGGGCTGGGCTACATCACTAGCCATATCACTATCCTTAGCAAACAACAGATGCTCCTCAGACACATTATGTTTTGCATCGCTAAAGGAGTAAAAATAAATAATGAGTTGCACTACCATCTATACTAGGAATTAAACTCTAGGGACACAAATGGCTTGAAGCTATGTAACAATTCTGGATACATGACAGGGCAGAGAGGTCAAAATGATCAGATAAATTTAACAGAAATATTAAAACAGACTAAGTTCCAATCACCTACCACAGCATGGGCTTTCATGTTTCAGTGGAGGACTCACAAGGCTCACACTTTAAACAGTTCGTTGTTTGGTTTTGTTTGGTTGGGTTTTTTTTCTCTGCTTCCAAAAAGGGAAATGCCGTCGTGTTTGCTTTCTTTACTGAAACAAGGACCCCTGTACACATGTGCAAGGTTCTGTCTCTCCGGGTGCAGCACAGTAAATTGTTCTTGGGATAAGAAGAAACCAAGATGCTTAGTAAACAACAAGCACATTTCACTTCCAGAGATTGTCTAAAATTAACTTCTGTTTTATGAACAGCATCAAAATAAACGTGCTTATTTTTCTTCTTAAAAAAAAACCCCAAACAACTAAAGGGAAAAGCCAGTAAGCCAGCACTTTGTTTAGCCACAAACTGCCAAGCAAGTTAAAATTTTGGGGTTGTTTTGTTGCTGGTGAAAGCCAAACCCTCATTTCTAGTGTCTCCTTGCTCAACTCTCAACTCAGGTTCCCCAGAGAAGCAGCAGCACTGCCTCACCCAGGGACTGAGCTCCAGAATTTCTGGCGCCCTGCTGGGAGCCTGGGCCATGGTTAACCCCGAAACTCTGAGGCAGAGCCCAGCTCTGATTTTTTGTGTCAAATCCCTTCTGTATCTGCCAGCTCCCAGGGGAAGGATTTCACTGCCTGGGCATCCTGACCTGCCCAAACAGCCATTTCCAGCCATCACGGGGCAAGAGATGAGGAACCAGACTTGTCCCAAGGTCACAGCTCTACAACTTGCAGAGCAAGAACTGAAAACAGTGTCCCTTGACAGGTTTGCACCTCTTCTATGCTAGAGAATACAGGCTGTTTTTATAACCTTTTACAGCACTATTTACTTCATCAGACATTTATCAGGATAAGCATAATATGCTGTGTACCAGACAACATTGTTAATGGCAGCAAATCAGCAGAGCCAAATAAAAACACAACGGAGTGTGCAAAATGTCAACATAACGTCAGGTGAACACTTGTCAGGACCATTCCCAAGTAAGTAAGTCACAGAATTTGAAGACAGTGTATGAAAAGCCCCATGTACACTCTGGCAGTAGATAGGAAAGAGTTAATAATTCCAGTATTTCCAACCAATACGGGAAATGAATGGTGCCAGCCAACAGACTAAAATTACACGGATGTATCCAGAGACCCTATTAGGTTGAGGTTACAGCTCAGCTTTGGTTTTGCATGTGGTAGCTCTACTGAACTACAAAGGACTGGTCTTTTGAATGTTGTAAGAGCTCCCTCCTGGATTTCACATAGGAAGACATAGGAAAAAAAAATCCTTAGAAAAGCAAACACTACATTGAGAATGTAAAGCTCTAGTAGGTATCTGGAAGCCAAGAGGGAGAACACAGGCCAGTGGGGAAAACAGGAATATCGTGTCATCTTCCTAACACGTATAATGAATATACTTAAAATCACAGAATCCCAGACTGGATGGGGTTGAAGGGACCTCTGGAGATCATCCAGTCCAACCCACCTGCTCACGCAGGGTCACCAGAGCAGATCACACAGGGTCGTGTCCAGGCGGGTTTGAATGTCTGCAGAGAAGGAGACTCCACGACCTCTCTGGGCAGCCTGGGCAGCCTCTGGCACCTCACAGGAAAGAAGTTTCTCCTAATATTCAGATGGAACCTCCTGTGCTTTTGTCTGTGACCATTGCCCCTCACCCTGTCATTGGGCACTAGTGAAAGGAGTCTCATCCATCCTCTTGACACCCATCCTTGAGATATTTATAAGCATAAATAAGATTTATAAGCATAAATAAAACACCTATGTCAACTCTCCCAAGTTTCATGCATATATCTATCAAATATTCTGGGTTAGCAGGGGGTTCTGATTGATTGTGCGGGGTGTCATGGACAAGGTGTCGCCTCCTTCTCACCCCAGCTCATGTGCTCATGGCACGGCTTAAAGATTCCCCACAGGACAGCTCAACCCCTGCATGCCACTCCTGCTTATAAAGGGGACAGGATTTAACTCTTCTCTTTGAAAAATAACCACCCAAGCAGCTCAATTACAGCAACGTGAACTGGAGCACTGGTAAAACAAGAACATGGGCTGTAACATTAGGGAGACCTTGATGGATGTGCTTCTGTCAGTTCAGTGTCAATACTTCATTGACTGGGCAAAGGAGCTGCTTGGAGCCTTAGGAAGGTGTTTCAGATCAAAAATGATGGAGCTCAGTCCATTGCACCCAAAGGCACAAAGAAAAGCTACACATGTTCAACAGCAGAGGCAGTCCTGACCAAGTACTACATCAATGAGATCCAATGAGAGAAACTAAAATTAGGAAAACAAAATCAAATCAACCTTTACATGCAAATTCCTAATAGTGAGTACAGTGAGAACACATTTAGTAATTTTAAAGCTGCAGACTGTGATGGTCTTTCAAAAAAAGCTGTGCTGTAACTGAGCCTTGGACTTGGAAGTATTCATTGACCAGAGGGATGCAAGTGTAATAACAGACTGAAGTCTCTGGCCAACACTGCGCAAGAAACAAAACTGTGGATTTACTTCTGATCTGGCCATAAAATGGTCTATGGACCAACCCCAGGTTGAGGTTTGGAGAGAAATCTGTCATTTTGCTTGTTGCTACATTCACCTAATTCAACGTATTCTTTAAACTAGGTGCTCAGTGGATCATGCCACTCATTTCACTTGTTGCGCTTGGGAGGGAGGGGATGTGCGATTAAGCATCATGCAACCCCAGCAATGAGCTTGCAGAGCTGGCTCTGCTCTTGGATTTCTTTGTGGGTCAGAAGCACAGAGTGAACACAAACGGGGGCGACCAGCAGCGATGGAAGGTTTTCCCTGCAGCCAGTGCTAAATTTAGTGACGGCTTTTAAAAATGTAAGAATTGCATTGACACTATGAGTACATTTTGTAAGAACTTGCCTAGGACCTGAAAAACACACAGATATAGCTCAAAAAAAACCCCAAAATCCCACTGTGGCATCAAAGGACTTTAAAAGATGCCCCAGGCATTTCATCCCAGGGTTGTTCTCGATGAAAAGCCACATAACTTATCGTGAGCCCACTGCTGAAAAAGAGTATTTAAGTATTCAGCACCATCCTTTAAAATGTATCATTTTCTCTTCCGGCCTGTTTCATCCATTTAAACAAAACCCATATTTTGGCCTACGCAAAATGAATGTTTTATTGAAACTTGATGTCTACTGGTTAGTTGTTTAAAATGCTGTACAGAACCCTAAATATTTGGTCTTATTACATTTCATGTTTATGTATAAATTCAGACTTGAGTCACTTGCACTCAATTTAAATTTTTGGCTTCCATCAAGAAGCTGGACAGGACTGTGATAAGGTTTATGATGTACTAAAATTTATGTTCTGTTTCTTTGCTCTTGGCTCCACTGCCCATCTTGCCAGGCATTAATGCCGGTTATAAACATGACCACACATACACACAGGAAAACATCAGAGAGGATGTTGAAAGAAAAACCCCCTCACACATCTACCCCCTTGGGAAGGAGTGGATGAATATTAAGCTACACCTCCTCGCTGGAATGTGTTATTGAGGTACTGTGCAACAAAGAGCACCATATAAAGCAAACTGCGTAGAACAGAGCAAAACCAAACACCCCAATAGCGAAGAGGGATTTCTCCAGTATCCTGGAGGCTGCTGCCGAAGCTCTGAAGAACAGTACTGGCTACAAAAAACAACCAACCGACCAAAAAAAAAAAAAAGGGAAAATGTTAACAAAGGATAGATTATTGTTCAAACAGAATCCTCCTTCTGCCATAATATTTATTTTTTCTTTTAATATTTATATTTTAGAATCAGAATGGATTGGGTTGGAAGGGACCATCAAAGCTCATCCAGTGCCACCCCTGCAATGAGCAGGGACATCTTCACCAGCTCAGGTTGCTCAGAGCCCCGTCCAGCCTGGCCTGGGATGTCTCCAGGGATGGTTCATCCACCACCTCTCTGGCCAACCTGGGCCAGGCTCTCACCACCCTCAGTGTAAAAAATTTCTTTATAAAAAATATAGATATTGCCTTTGGATGCCAAAGCCTTGAGTGCAGCCTGGGAAAAGGTGTTCACCTCAAGGACTCCTTTATTACCAGGCTGCCAGCTATCAAAGGGCTCATGGCTCGGACATCCACAACATTAGGCCGCTAAGAAAGAGCAACATCTTTCCTAAAGGCATAAAAGGACCAAACTGTTAAAAAAAAATTCAGCACTTCTGTATAGACACAGTTGCAAGGCAAACTGGTGCCTCTGAGAGGCTGGCTGCATTTCTGAGAACATATCAACACATAAAAGCATTAACACCTTCTGAAGTGCAGTGGTGACAGCGTTTTTCGGACACCTAAGGCTAGAGACTCCTGTACTCTAAAACCCTTCAAGGATCATCGGCCTCCCTCGGCCTTTGCTGATATGCTTCATCTGTTAAATCCTTCCAGAAACACAGGTCTCCCAGGACCAGTGTTGATCCTGGTCTTAGAGAGAAGGTCAAGCAGACTGTTTTCAACCACTCAAGGTTTGGCGTTCATCTTTCTGAAGGTTATACAGAAGGTTTTACAGTCTTTTAAAGAATTCAAGCATTCTTCGCTACAGCTGCACAAAAATACATGGCTCTAGACACGTTACTCATATTCCTGTGCTAATTTACTCACCACGCATTTTTTTCAGTCCTTTGACACTTAGAATTTCCTTTTTTGTTTGTTTATTCTCCAAATCAGTCCCTCTCACTCTTGCAGACAGATTTTTTGCTCCTTAGTCCTATCTCCATCTCCAAAGTGACCAAGAAAGGATCTGTCTTATAATTTCCACTTGTCTTGAGGAGAGTCACTTCAAAGATGTGAATTGACTCTTCAAGCAATGAGCTGCTGGTTGAACGCTACAAGGCATTTGCTACCCTGCACTTTGGTTTTTCACTTCTTTATCCAGTTAACTCTGCTCTTAAGTTACACACAGAGATGTGCCAGGAGGAATCTTTGCAAGAAAGCAACCATAACCCCTTCAATCTCTATGTCCCCAGAGGTGCAATTTTAGTTTTTCTTTTGCTTCAGGGAATAACCCCAGTGTTGAATGTGAATATACCATGATGTAAAACTTAAAATCTTCATTATATTGAAATATGATATCCTAAAGAGAGAACTTAAGCAAATTGTTGAAGAGAGGAACAACCTCTCATTACTTGATAGCAAGAGGTTGTTCCTCTCTTCAACAATTTGTGTGGCTCTCCAGGAGGTGGCATTTGCTTAAGTTCTATCAAGTAGCAAGAGCAGTGGAAGGAAAGCAGATAGACCTTTCCTTTCCTTTCCTTTCCTTTCCTTTCCTTTCCTTTCCTTTCCTTTCCTTTCCTTTCCTTTCCTTTCCTTTCCTTTCCTTTCCTTTCCTTTCCTTTCCTTTCCTTTCCTTTCCTTCTCCCTTCTCCCTTCTCCCTTCTCCCTTCTCCCTTCTCCCTTCTCCCTTCTCCCTTCTCCCTTCTCCCTTCTCCCTTCTCCCTTCTCCCTTCTCCCTGCAACTTCATGCTACAAATGAAAGAGTAAGTTTGAAAAGTTACCTAAAATACATAACAAATTCATCCCATGTTGGTTTACTGGCAAAACCTAGTAAAGCGTTAACATAAATTGTAAAGCCTATGCTTTAGTAGTGCCTAATAAATTGGCATTTAGTGCAGTTCATGTCCACAGTATAATTAAGATATGATTATGGTCTATAATTAGCAATTTAAAGGTACATTCATCTCCATCCTTTAAATATCCAGCTATCCCTAAATTAATCCCACTCCAGTGCAGATGAATCAGAAATTCAGCCCTACAGTACGAACGATAGACATTCAGATTGAAACCACAGTCTTGGGGTTGAGGATTTTTGGAACTGGTGTTTTTTTGTTTTGTTTTGTTGTTGTTGGGTTTTTTGTTGTTTTTTTGTTGTTGTTTTTTGGTGTGTGTGTCTTCATTTTGTTTTATTGGTTTTTTTAAATGGGTTTAGAGCAGGATATTCATTCATGACTAGAGAGTGTAGATGAAATCTGAGCAGCAAAATAACTACTGAGTATTAAATCAGTGGGATATTTTTCAACATTCTCTTCAAGAATAATAAAAGCAATTAATTCAACTGCCTCTATACAATACCTGACATAACACAGCCCTATCTGTGTTACCATGATGTAAAGTTATACTGCACCACAAAATAACATGAGGAGATACTAGGTATAAAGCTTCAGAGATTTAACTTTTATAGATTAAATACTTTGATAAATACAGTCTGTTCCACCGCTTATCTAGATTAACACAGCATGAGTGCTTCATTTGCATTGATACATTGTTAGTTCATGAAAAAAAACCTTGTCTCAGAATTTTAAGCCTGAGCACACTGACAGAATATTTCCATCTGCCAAATCAAAGTGACTAGTGATGATGCATCCAAGACTGACAGTGCAGCTCACTGGAAAGAAATACTAGAATGGGTTCCTAAAAAAAATATATATTAAAATTAAAATCAAATCAATAGATAAATAAATGTGCCCCCCACTCTCATTGATCCCTGTTTAGTTGCTAGGGTCACTGCTTAATCTAAATTGCAAGTGAGATGAATGGCATTACAAGTTATGAATAACCAAGATGCCTGCTTAGTTATTGAAATTTCCTGCATGGGAAGCCCACAGCAAAGACAACAAAAGGGGCCTCTGCACGGTGCTATTCAGAATGCCAGGGGGCTACATTCTTTCAGAGGTCGGCAGTGAATTACGATCAGTAACGTGAGAACTAAACACACCAGAAGATTCCACGTACAAAAGCGTTTTATGAAATTGAGCAGCCACACAAACAGGGAGATCAGGTTTCCAAGGGCTGAGCGCTGCTCCCTCAAGAGTGGAAGTGTCCATGGTGGCCATGCAGAGATGTCACCAAAGGAACAGGGGGATCTATCTACCGCACAGATAGAATCATTTTTGATGGAAGAGACCATCAAGATCATTGAGTCCAACCACTGACGTTCCAATGCCCAACAACCCTTTCTGGGAAGAAATTTTTCCCAATATCCAACCTAAATCTCCCCTGGTGCAACTTGAGGCCATTTCCTCTCATCCTATCACCTGTTACTTGGGAGCAGAGCCCGACCCCTCCATGCCCCAAGCTCCTTTCATGCAGTTCAGAGATCAGAAGGTCTCCCCTCAGCTCCTGTTCTCCAGCTGAACCCCCAGGTCCCTCAGCCGCTCCCATCACACTTGTGCTCCAGCCTCATTCCCTTCTCTCAACTTGCTCCAGCACCTCAAGGGCTTTCTTGTCATGAGGGGCCCAAAACTGACCCCAGGATTCGAGGCGCAGATCTACAGAGAACACCCAAGTTAAGGTTCCAGGGCAGGCAAACCGCTGCCCAAAGCTCTTTGTCCTGCACCATTTTGTGCAGCCTCTGGCCTGTTGTTTGCTCCTGTGCTTTCCCCACCTGCTGGGGCACAGTCACTTCAATTTTGGATTGCATTTGTCTCGTGCCACTGCTGTATGAACCAGGCCTGAATTCAATGATCACAAAAAAAACTTTAAACCCCCTGTTTTCCAAATTTTTGGCCCAGCCTTCAGACTGAGACCACAAACATAACCACACCAAAGGAAGGAGTTTGTTTTACTGTTGAATCTGCCTCTGTAGACCACGTCCATGAGCTAAATGCTCAAAGCTCTGTTCATGTTTCCATGCACTGGAGTTACAAAACCACCATCCCAGACCAGGGGACCTTTTCTTGCTTCCATATTGCTTTCTAAGCCCGTAAACACCCCAAGGTGTAAGATCCCTAAGACAGCTGGGCCAGGCTTGTTAGGAAAGGAGATGCATAATGCCAGGAGGAAAATGATGTTTTAAGGGCTTTTGTGCACCTGCCCTCAGCTGACAAGATCAGAGCAAATAACTCTCTGAGGGCACCTCATTGTGGGAGATTTCAGGCGGCAGAGTCCGAAGGTCTCTTGCCCTCAGGGCCGATGTGAAGAATTAGAATGTGAAAATGCGGGATGAAGAAATCAGACAAGAACGGGACTCCCGCCTGGTGCAAGACTTTGCTGTGATGGCAAAGGATGGGCGGTCAGATGACGACTAGGTAATTTCTCTAAGAAGTTAGCTTACCGCTTCCATCTGATTTCAAAAGAGTTAACAGAAAATGAAGCATTTTTGGTATTTTTCAGGGATTTCTTTTTGCTTCTATTTTTAAAAGAAGGGTCAATATCTTGCATTAGGGGCAGAGTGCTCCAAAAGCACAGGGCATATTTAAGCATAACATTAATTACTGAGAAATACAGATTACACCTGACCCAACAGCTTTAAACCATCCATTACGTGCTGTAGGACAAGAAGTGACGCCCTGCAAGTCCTCCACCCTCCTCTGGTGCCATCGGAGCTGTCACCATGTGTACCACATTGACAGGGAACCACAGCCCACACCATGTGTATAATATTTCTGTCCTGAGTCTGTACTGCCACAGTTTTGTAGGGTTGATGCGAGATGATTAATGCCATTCTCAAATTCCTTGTGGATGGATTAATTAGTGTAATGACATATTCATTTTCATGCTGCTGAACCTGTTCTAGGAGCAAGGAAATTACCATATATTGCCTGAGGGAACCTGTAAAATATACAGTAATAACAAGCAAACAGAGGGCTAGTGTCGCCCTTTTGTCCACTGACACATACAGAGAGAAGCTTTACAACACACACAAATAATTGCTCTCTTTGAGGATAAACACGCAGGCAGAACGCACCCTAGAGAGCCTAAATTCAGAACAAAGATAAGGTTAGAAAGCCGGTGAAATTTCCCACTTCCATCGAGCATCCATTAATGCTTTGCCTGTTAAAAATGTGGTTACTGGACACTGTTTGTTGAACTGCTGCTGGTTTATAGAAACTGTCCTCTGCCAGCACACAACATGGGAGTCTCCATCACACACAGGACCATTCCCCCAGTCATGGATTCACCCAGAGTCCCCCACAGGATCCAGTCCCTCCCCCAGAGACCCAACAATACCAGTGTCACAGTCAGCTACAGGAAAATGCACTTAGTCCACAATATTTTTGGCTTAAAACACATCCCAGGATTTGATGCTATGGCTCAGTAATAGGCTGAAGAGACCTACAGTGAGCAACACAAAGCATCCTCCTGCCTGGGGCTGAGCAGTTCTGAACAGGTCACTTAGGAGACACCACCTCTTAAAAACCTGGAATGGAGGAAATGAACAAAGAGCAGAACTGTGGTTCATTCCTCTTCATTTGCCGCAGATCAGCTGATGAGATGGAAGGTGTCTATTTTTTATGTTGTGCTCCAGAAGATGATGAAACCCCTACAAATTTTATGGGTTTTAGTTTCCAAGTCCTAAGCAACTTAATTTCAATACCTTCATTCTGCTGCTATTGTAAAAAACCCATCATCACTTCCCTTGTGTACCAGACAGTCTAGACACACATTAGAGGTATAGTACTATCCAGTTCATATAACACACACACACAAAAACCCAAACACTCCCCCCACTCCACAAAAAAACCCCAACCCAAAACAAACAAAAAAACAACCAACCAAAACAAACAAACAAAAAAACCCACCTCAAAACCCCACACCCACACTTTGGAAACAATGAGGCCTTGAGATTGCATTTGTATCCCTTACTTGCATTTTCCATCTTGTTCTTGCTCAGTGCACTTTGCAGACTTACTGGAATAACTCATCCCTTTCGAAAGGGTTAAATTCACCCAAGGAAAAAAGCTGTGTGTTTCTAAATCCCACTTAAATCCTTCTTGATTTTGATTACGTCATTGAAAGCAGCTCAGTCTAGGATTATCAGTATTGGTCATAAATGAAGGCAATACATTGATTTTTATTTACATAGTTTTACACCAAGACTCTCCAAAGGTGGGAAAAAGGAGAAAACCTGTTTTCAACACATGATCACATGATTATGTGATTATTATATCCTGTTTTTCTGTGTGACATCAATAATTTGCCTTTGCTCCCCCACAGGGATGTATTATGAAACCACCTTTTGGAATCCAATACCACAGAAAGCGAAGCTTTCTGTAAAGACAGTTGTGACTTTTTGCTTTCGACACAAAGATTTGTTGTTGTGCTTCCAATTGGTTCCAGGCTCAAAACTTGGTAAGACACAGAAATGTATTTAATTTCTGAGATTCAGAGATCAGCATAAGTTCCCTGTCCATCCGGAGTCTCTCAAAATGATCTGATCACAATCTGGTTTAGCCCTTGAAAGAAAACTGGCTCTGTGTCTGACAAGGAGGACTCACCTCTCAACCAAACAGCCACATGGAAGATGACAGGTATGACTTTCAAAGCAGGTAGTGAGGCTACAGGTGAGGACATGCATTTGTTTTTTGCTCTACAGAATGGATTAGACCCATCTCTCTTCCCTACAGGACAACCAGAGGGGTGGATCAGCTCTTCAGAGCCTTCCAGCTCCATGTATAAAGGACACATTACACTCACTAGCACTATTTCAGCACTTCTCCCAAATTATGAACTGACACAGTTCATAACGTAACCATCATAATCACAGAGGAAATCGAAATGCCTCAAGGCTCTGTTTTGCACAAAACTCTGCTGTGGCACAGCATTTCCAGAAGTTTAGCATCTTGCCGTCCAAGCACTCGCTATAAACGTGACAAACTGAAACATAACCTGATTTGCATGCTATTATTTTCCATGGCTGATTTGACTTGATACACACGAATCACATAAAAATGCAAGATAGTCCAAGAAGCATTTACATAAGGGGCTGATTATAACAGCAAAGAGCTGTTTGGACAATAATGTATTTGCTTCTCGAGAGGGTGCAAGAATTATCTTTTGTCCCACAGATATCTCCAATTCTCACCTCTGTATGCATTTTAATTTCCACTACGGTGCAAGTTCAGCTTCAGAGAAAGACGGTTGCAAGTGATAAAATGACTATTCAGAAGGCACAACAAGGATGTTTGCCAGTGTACATTTTGGTTACTGACATCCTAGGTTGGATTGTGGTTCTACATTGAGCCATTCTACTAATATTATTTAATTACATTTAACATTGTTTACCACATCCAAGAGATTCTTATGCACACATAGATATTTACATTATTAAACACTACATGGTTATCAAAACCAAACAAACTTCAGAGGCACAAGCCAATCTAAATATGTGAGCACAGCAGCTCTGCTTGTCTGCAGAGTTCTAAAATTATTTCTGCTCTCTTCAAGGCTGAATTATGATGAAAAGGAAAAAAAAATCACCATGTGCTTTGGTGGTTTCTATTTGGATTTGTAAATACCAGTCACCTCGGAGTAAACAAAAGCACTCTCAGAATATGAAATTCAGTCCAGGGTATCCATAAAGTTTAAACAAATTTGGATATTCTCTGGAAAGAACCAACATCTTGGGGTGAATATTTTCTAACTTGCATTTTTCTCCCTTTTTAGAGAAGGGCCATGCTATCTACTCTTCATTCAGGAAATTCTCTCCAGATTACAGAACTTGCATACTGGTGCAGAACAGACCTTTGAGGACTTCTGTTCCCCACCAACTACACACAGGTTTAAAAGCACAGATCCAGTACAGGATCACGGAGGAACATCACATAGAAAACTTGGCCTGTGTTACAGCAAGCACATACACTAGAGCTGAGGAAACCATTTTCTGATCAAAATAATCAGAACTTTATTTTAAAAAGTTAACCAATGTTTCCTAGACACCATGTGGTGGGTGTTTTTTTGAATAACATTTGCTGATAGCTATTCATTCACTGTTCCGTAGCAGAACGTGTCTGTTGTGTGTGTTTTCATTCATGATTCAGAATATCCTCCCGCTGACAGCAGCGTCTCTAGACATTTCTGAGCAGAGCTTTAGTGGAATAGCTGCATTTCCCGTGGTGTCTCCTGTCTTGTATCATACTTGTCACGAGCTGCCCGCTTGTATTTGTAGGGTGGAGAACACTATTCTCCAGGGAGCGCCCGTGTAATATTCTCAGCTGCGCTGTGACCTTTTCCATTAATAGATGTCACAACATGGACATGCCTTTATTGCCGAGCCACAACGGCTTACTGGTTAATCACCCGCACGGCAGGCGTCATCTGAAGCTCTGACATGAATATCCAAGCACATGTCTCGTCTTGACTATATCTGAGATGGGGCTTTTCCAAGCAAAAATTTCCTAGACCGTCTATGCAACACTATGGCACCGATCAATGCAAATCTGAAGGAAATATCAACTCTGAAATCAAGATAATTCAACAGTTCTTCAGCATGAACAAAACCAAGCTGAACTTCTTCCTTCAGTACTGACAACTACAATGCAAATCACCGGTGTGGGGTAGGGAAGATGCTGGCAGCATCTGAAGGAGAATGAGCAGAATAGTCCTCTTGAATATGACCTGATCTTGCACAGTTGCACCAAAAAAAAAAAAAATAGCATAAAAAAGTATCTTGAACTTCGAGACAGGAAAATATTTCAGGAAAAAAACCTAAAAATGTATTAACTTAAAAATAGCAGGGAAGATCAGCATAATAATAACCGGTGTAGTCCAAGCTCCCTCTTCTGGTCTTTTGGAGCAAATATACTAGATTAAGCAGGTATTAATAGTCTACTGTTTGGTTTCAAAATACAGGAACAAAATGTTTATATACCTTAGATAAAACATCTGCTCAAGTTATTTATCCTCTTTCACGCTAGTTATGTTTTCTTAAGCGAAGGATGTACAAACATAGAAATTTATTTTAGTGTATGAAACAACATTGTACGATACCTCGTTTTTTCCCTTGTGAAACCTTCAGCTTCTTGAGCAGGCAACTCTACACCATCACCAGGGGCCGCAGATGAAGATACATCCCCAGAAACAAGGTTATCAACTTCTTCGCAGCTATCAGGCTTGGGAGTGCTGCAAAACAATTATTAACAAGAAGCTGACAAATTTCAGAAGCGCCCAGGACACTTTAGCAAAGTCTCCTTAAAAGATGAACTTTGGCTGGATCTAAACTAAGGAGCTCTAAGGAGAACATCGCCCCCTCCCCAATACCGTCTCTATCCCACCTCCCACAAATTGCTTCTTCCAACACTTAATTTCTCTACGCTTGCTATTTCACTTAATTTCTCGGATCGCCACATAACCAGTAATACTGCAAAGTTTTGACAGCTCTTATAGACCATAACATTAACTGACAGAGGAATTTAACTGTATATGAAAAGAGGAAAATAAATAAATCTCTAAGGACCGCTTTGCAGTTCTCACACAGCCTTTTCTCCTCAGCGTACAACACCAACATTCAATTAAGTGACTTGAGCGACTTCTCTTTTAGAAAAAAACCTAAAATCCGTGATGAAAACCTTCTCTCAGTTTAAAAGCTCTCCCTGTGCTGCAAAACCAAAAGCACAATAATCCCTGAACTCATGGCATGACTGTTAAGATTACAGGACTGCAATGCTGCTGTATTTGTTAATTCCTGCAAGTCCCTCTGCTCAGCAAAGCCCCACAACATCCAAGCCCAGAAGCGCAACAGCCACGTAGTGATTTCCACAGTGTGTAAATACAGGTTGGAAGGACCAAGTTTCTTCACAGCAGACTGGTGACCATACTGCTCCCCCTGCTCTTGGCCACACTCATTACACTAATGACAGAAATGAGACTAAATAATCAATGACTTCATGTCTCAAAAGCAGGAGCAGTGTAGGGTCTTGTCACACCATGTTGCCCTTCCCTGGGCACAGAGGGACACAGAGGGACACAGATGTCCCACACACCACAGCCTCCCATCCCACCAGCTCCTGCTTCCAGAGATCCAGACACAAGCACTTAATAAGGAAATGCTGATGGCACCAGGTCTTGGCTGAGAAGCTTCTTTTAGGTTTCCTGAACTAAATATAAACAGCTATCTTAGCCATTCCTTTTAAAATTTCCTCTCCTCTTCCCCTCAGTAATTATACTGTAATTGTAGAAGGTCAATTAAATTGCGTTACTGAGTAAGAGTTGGTCAGGTTCAGGGACAGACTGTTCCTTTCTTTAGAAACATGTATACAAACAGAGGACAAACGTAAATCATATCCCTAACTTTAGTTACAATACAAATGAGCACGAGAACAACTATTCCCCAAAGAGTTTCTCCACTAACTTACTAAGATCACAAAAGCTCCTTCTGAGAATGATTATCTTGATTAGCTCATATCCATTAAGTTGCTTTGTACCATATAGGATGGCTACTCAGTTACTTCTTCTAAGAAATTAACTTTGTTTTAAGCACTTCTCCCTCCCTCCCTTCCTTTCTTCTTTCTGTCCCTTTCCCCAGTTTGTCCAAACTGATCTGACACTGACATAGGGTTCCTAAATTTTCAGTCACATCAATTCAACACAAATAAGCAAATAAATAACTAAAGCAAGCTGTTTCCTTTTTCATGCAAAGGACTTTTCCCTTTGCTAAAAATGTCTTTGCCCTAATATAGTAAATAGCATCTAACATATACAGAGGCAATGTGACTATATAGGGTCACACAAAGATTAGAGAAAGTAAAATTTTAAAGCAAAAAGTGAACTGCTAAAAATAAGCGAGGGCTGAACATCTGTTTGGAGAGTAAACAAAGAATTGCAAAACCCAAACAATTCACAAGAGGGCCCAGCCAAGCAAGAATACGAAGCACTCATAAAATTATGGACCTTATGTTACAAACACATAAAACCGTCCCAGTTAATCGCCCACAGCAGCACCTGTTCCCTCTTCCCACCCCCTGCTGTCCATCGCAGCCCTTCGGCTTCCCCCTTTCTACATGAAATTTTCAGAGATACGCTTTGACTAACGTCATTCCTGACACTCTCTGCAAAGCAAAACTAGCTATCAAAACACAGGCATTTTTTAAAGAGCTCTGCTCCCCGGCCTTCACAAGGCACAGGGCTGGAACAGCTCTGCTGGGAACACAAGCTGAGAGAGTTGGGGTGTTCAGCTGGAGAAGAGAAGCTCCGGGGAGACCTTATTGTGGCCTTTCTGTACTTAAAAGGGGCTGATAAGAAAGATGGGGACATTGTGGCGATAAGGGCCTGTTGTGATAAGAGATGGGGTGATGGTTTTAAACTAAAAGAGGGGAGATTCAGGAGGACATGAGGAAGAAGTTTTTGCCCCTGAGGGTGGTGAGAGCCTGGCTCATGTTGGACAGAGAGGTGGTGGATGAACCATCCCTGGAGACATCCCAGGCCAGGCTGGATGGGGCTCTGAGCAGCCTGAGCTGGTCAAGATGTCCCTGCTCATGGCAGGGGTGACACTGTGGGAGCTGGGAAGGTCCCTTCAACCCAAAATGTTCTGTGATCCTATAATACTTCTATAAGCTATAGTATCTATATGCTTTTAAACCCACAAGTAAATTCCCTTCGTCTTTCCAAGCTTCATCTAAACCGTCAAGTACTGGATTCCCATAAAGACCACCCCTGCCAAGTGTCAGCTGCCTTACATGTGCAAGTGGGATTGTAAATGAACACAGTGGAGATGCAGTTTTTGCATTTTCTCAGACATCTTGCACCGACATGAGTACTGGGAGGCATCCACTCATGTTCCACAGGTGGGTGGACTGTGGGACAAGGTACCATGTGCAGCCTCCACTCCTCTTCCTCACTGCTGTCGCTCTGATAAGGGGTCCAAAGTACCAAGGGGTGTTGAGCAAGGCAGCGAAAAGTAGGTTGCAAGACTAATCACACCAGGTCTGGGGCTAATATTGCCACATAGTAATTTTGGTACTGTTCAGCGTGGTTTGCAGTTAGGATTGCAACAGCATTGTGTTACTGGTGATTGCCCATCACCAGATGGACATTACCTGCAGATGGTGCTGCCCACTGGTAGCATGATAACCGCAAAAGGGATGTGGCAGAATGAGAGCAGCTCAGAAATGGTACAGACAGCACAAACTGAGGCTGAGTAGCACAGCACAGCAACCCTATCCAAAACACGCACCTCTTGTCCACTTCAAACAATCCAGCCTGTCTACATCAACTTTTGTGCACCTATCAACTCGTGGTACTTGTAGCAGCTCAGACATGAAGTGGCTACATTAAAATCTCTACTTCTCCAGAGCTCTTACTAAAACAAGCTTTGCCATTAAGATTATTTTCCAATTAGTTACGTTCAAACCATTGTAACGAGGATACTACTGAAAGAGCCAAGTCTTCCCAGTGCACAATGAATTACGCATCCGGCAGTCTTCATCCTGCAGAGTTGGGATGATTAGAAAACAAACATTTTTCAATCTCCGCCTCTGTTTATTATTAAGAAATTCTCAAAAGTCATTTTCTGCCTGTCTGTGTGTACAGATGCCCCAGGGTATTCCTGCCAGCTTGTCTTGATGACACTGCAGAGCACACCCTGCGAGCATCACAGCTCCCCAGGCTGTGAACCGCACTACTGGGAAAGGTCCATCTGTGGATAAAGCAACGCAGCTTTTAGTGCATCCCACATCACCACTCCCAAATTCCCTTGTGACCCCTTAATACACCCTCTGCATAACAGGAGCTGGGACAAGGGCTGATGCAGGGGAACACAACATTTTCCAACGCCAGCTCAGGTTTAGAACAGTTTTCATTCCCTTGTATTCACAACTGAGCTGCACCAGCTCTGTCTGGTCTGGACTAAACACTGCAACCTTACCTGGAGATTAAATGCAAGAGGAGAAGCTTTCTTTAGCATGTGGAAGGGAGCACATCGTGCTGTCCTGCCTGTCACCTATGGCCTGACCCTAAAGCCAACTCGCACAGCAAGTGCTTTCCAAGCTGCCATTTTTTTCCCAGGCACCTGCAGGATTTTTTTGCCCACAAGATGGGCAGCAAGTTGCAGGGAACAGGCAGACACTGCTCTGAAATGTCTAACACCTCTAACCATGGACCTGAGCTAAGCTGTGCTCTTGTATAGCCCAGGCACTTATCTGCCTTCTCTGTTTTTCCAATCCAAACATTTCTCATATAAACCAGCAGTCCTGTTGCAGAGCTCTGCACCTGCAGCACAAAGAGCAAGACGTGTCTAGCCAAAATTGCTCCTAGTGCAACGTGTGCTGGAAAATCCGAGTGAACTTGGCCTTTCAGTTTGATTGCTAAACAAAAATGCTTGGCAGAACAGCCGGTGAACTTTTTACCTAATTCTTTTCAGGGCACTCCTCTGTAGATACAGTAAATAAAATCTGCTTACTGAGCAGATGATACCATGTTGTCCCTGATCAATGTATTACCAGCAGGGGAGGAGAAAGGCATACAGTCATCCTCAAGAAGCAAAACAAAGATACAGTTTCTTGACTGGACAGATGGAGGGACAACCTGATCTCTTATTATGCACTGCCATCTGGAAGACATTTAACACAAACTGACCCCGGCATTATACGCACTATTATTTTTCCCCTCTCAAAGTGCAAAGTATCTGCATTATGTGACACCCCCATTGGAAACAAAAGGAACTTATTAGTAAATAACTAAGTATATTCAGGGAAAAACACTTTATAATTGTACTTCGCTGCAGACAGACTGGAGTCGCATCATGCCATCTAATAGCCCTGGTAACATTCTAAAAGGATAATTCACAGGTATAACCGGAAAGTGACACAAGTATGCACTAGATAACTTTTTTGCAATCATATTGAAAAACAGTGGTGCAGTATTTCTACACAAAATGCCAAAAAAACAGTGGCTTTAATATGATCACCTTACTATATAGGCAAGAATCTGCTCCATATCACCAGTGAAAAGAAGATGAGGCATACAGCAATTACATGAAACAACAATCATCACTGAAACTCTTCCCTTGGATAAGAAAAACCCAGTCCTGCTATTACTGATCCTCATTGTCAGCATAATCCCATGCATTTTAGGAGTATTCCTTTCATTTGCTATCAACATTATATTGTTATCGGGTCTGAGCAAACCACAGAGAAGCCAGCAGTGTTTGTTACTGTGTGCCAGGGTTGTTTCAGACCAGAGATCAAACAGGGTCCAGCTGCACTGATTTTAACCCCTTTTCTGCCAACCAGCTGCATCTGTGGGTGGTCACATGTGGGAGCTACTGCCCTTGTCCTCCCAGGACACCAGAGGATGTCTCTGCAAGGCTCACTGAGAACCTGGCAAGTGACAACAGCCTGGACAGGAAAGACAGATGCAAGATGAAGAGGGAGGTTTTATGTCTGAGGCTGAACAAGGATGCAAAATAAAGGAGGAAGAAAAACAAACAATACCGACAAGAGTTAACTTGTGCAGCTTTAAAACAAACAAACAAACTTAAACAAAAGAAAACACAGAACTACCTGCAGCCAGGTTCATTCCAGTTGACCACAGTGTATTTCTTTCTCACTCTCCTTCCTTTCATGACACAGAAAAACTACCTGCTTCCATGCTGAGTATCCCAGGTTTTCAACTTTTTAGCACTGAACCCTTGTAAAAATCCTGGCACCTTCCTCCAGGTCAGGTTATGGAAAGAAGAGCCAGACCCTGGGCTCAGCCCCCAGTCTGGGCAAACCAAAGCTCAGCACCAGCTTTTGCAGCCCACACAAGAGGGATGATGCAAGGAACCCTGAGACTTACAGTCAAAACATTTTAAAGACAGAACATACAAAGTAGATGAAAATAAAAGTTGTGACATAATTAACTGTAAATTCCAGATAAGAATGTGAACAGTGTGAATCCACAAGGTTTACAAGAAGCAGTAAATTAAGGCACACCAGGACTGCTCTTCCTAAATGTTTCCTAAGGTGATATTTAATCACAGACAGCTCGTGTGCCTTTTTCCCTACAAACAGCAAACTATCACCCCAAGGGCAACAGAGTCTTCTATTTCAGACTGCAGTCCAGACACCGTATATAAATCCTCACAGCACTTTTGTTGTTAGTCTTCTTTTATTCTTCCGCATTCAGAAAGTAGCTCAGAGCTCCACCTCAGTTACTGCTCACTCTTTTCTAACCACCTTGCTGCTATGGGCAACAATCCATTAACGAGGAAATAAAACAGAAGCCAAAATTTCGTCAGTAACTCAATTACATTTTTAAAAACAAAGAAACACAGCTCTCTGACTGAAAACTTAGAACTGGAAGAAATCCACATCATTAGCTGCTCACTGTAAACTTCACTAGATCATCTTACCCTGATTGTAGGAAAAAGTGTGTTTCTCACACATTCGCTCAGCCAGCACCAGTGACCAACCAGCTTGGGGACTGGTGGAAGACCAGCACAGGCTGCACGGCAAAGTCACTCAGCTTTTAAGGTGGATTGAGCAAACCACACAAGCTCCATTCTGCCTTTGATAGCATATTATTGCTACTTCAGCTAACCAATTTAATGCTAGCTTAAATATGTTGTGTATATTTACACTCCGCTGAATTTACAATGATTGAAGGGCAAACACACCCTTCAAGGCTTCCTGTTGGCAGTTATGACAAGTTCATAAGCCCAAAGATCCTGACAACCCAACTGCCACCAGCACAAATAAAGCAACAGTTTCCCTTCTTGATGCAAGTAAAAGCAGACAAAACCCCCAGTGTCCAGCAGAGATGAGACACTTGAATGCTTCATAATCAGTATTACGCTGTTAAGTAACTTCTCCAAATTAAAAAATGCTCAAAGGATTATTTACCTTGTGCTAATTAAAACAAACAAATAAACAAATAAACAAACAAACAAAAAAAACACCCAACAAACAACAACAAAAACACACATAAAAAATATAAGGTATATATTGCAGGTTCACGTGGCATGACCCAGAGGGTGCTGGACAGTGGAACAGGCTCCCGAGGGAGGTGTCACAGCCCCAAGCATGATAGTGTTCAAAAAGTGACTAAACAACACCCTCAGATACAAGGTGTGAACTGTGGGGTTGTTCTGTGCAGGGACAGGAGTTGGACTTGATGCTCCTGGTGGGTCCCTTCCAATTCAGGACGTTCTATGATTCTATGACCTTCCTATGTGCCAAAGTGACTCAGTCTCAGGAAAATGTAAATGGCATCTTACTCCTAAGGTTTTGGTAGAGGGAAGTTTACATTCTGGTAAAGATTTCCACTGACAGATGCTCCACTGACTACAGACAGACTCAGCAAACCCATCGGCAACTGGCCATACCAGTCGTATATCTACCCAAGAAGAGTGACGGCAATTTCTTGGCTAATGCTGACCTTGGGGGTCCTTCACCAGCCCACACCAGTAAGCAGTTTGCAGCTGTTTCCCAGTGCCCCCTCCAATGGCTTCATACAATACCTCGCCTCAGTCAGCTCAGCAGCATCAGTGGGGCCAACATCTCCATCCGCTGTGGAAACAGCAAAGAGTTCTTCAGAAGGATCAAGGGGAGAAGCCAACTGTGTATCATCACCTGGCCCACAAGGGCTGTGGAGAGAAAAGACATAGGAAAAGGCAGCCTTAGAGGTCTGAGTTATTGCACAACTACTGTCACTTCCCTGCCTGAACCCCCAGACTTCAGCTTTAATTTTTGTGTTAGGGAACACAGCAAAAGTTGGCTTTTTTAATATAAATTGCTTTTGTGCACAGCTCTACTGTTCTCACCCAACTGATATCACTGGATTTTTGTCAGTGTTACAACAGCAGGAACAATGAGATAGTACAATCCAGCAGCAAATTAACACCATTTGGATTCTGATTTTTAAAAGCAAATGAGAAAACGAGCTGCTGCTTCAACAAGAGAAACGGCAAGGCTTCCTTGCTCAGAAACCAGGTAACGCAGAGGGAGCTCAAGTCCAGCTTTTGCCTGCCAGGGGCACAGAGTTGGACAAAGGTGTCCCGGGTGTCACAGGGACCACAGGCAGGGAGACACCAGCCCTGTCCCATGCCAGCAAACACAGGGCACAGCCGAGTACCAGAACCATTTGGCTAAAAGAAAACAATTTAGAAACACACTCTCGAATCAATAAGGAAAGGAGCTTTGCTGAAGAAGAGGGTTTTGTTTGTTTTTAACAGACACCAAACCATGGGAACCTCCTGAAAACAATGTTTTTGTTGCCTACTTCAACCTGACTTTCCCATATGGCCACCCAGAGATCAGGGCCCTGGAATGTCAATTTTCCCTGGAACTCACTGAAATCCTCAGGTTTTTGTAAATTACAAATTGTGACCTTTGACTGGGGTTCCAATTTCACGTCTGTGGGTTCAAGCACATGGGTCAGTTTTGAGGTACCATCTGTCCATGTTGTTTCCTGTACCACCAAGTGAATACAACCCTGTACGCAGACGGGTGGGACTGTACACAGATAGATTTGAGCAGAAGTGTATAAACTTTAAACAGTCACTCAGCATTCGGAATTTCAGATTAAAAATAAATATCCCTCAATCCTGGATCTCAATTTTAAGACTAGACAATGACTTCCTCACCTAACCGCAAATCCAGCTGTTCAGATTTGCTTCTGTAGTTTAATTTTGGTTCAAAGAACATAATAAGGAGTTAAACTGCTCTATAATGCTGTCAGTGTTATTCTGGTAACGACTGAAGGCTGCCATCTGAATACACTCACACTTCACATATTTAATCTAAAGGATTCTGTAGCACATTCATATGGGAAAAATGATTTGTCAAGCTTGTTTTCTGATTTGTTTTATTTTTAGTTAATTACTCCTGGGATCCATTGTAAGCCAATGTTTCTGTTCTTCATTTCCAGAGTTGTCACAGCCTCATTCTGCACTCAGAGCACTGTGTTTGTCCACAGCATCCTTGACAGGCCAAGTGTCACCCTCCCCTCTGTTCCACTACCACAGGGCTAAGCCACTGCACCAACTACAGTTCACAGATAACAGCCTACAACACTGAATATTTTTTTAAAACTTATTATATTACTTCTGCCTCATTACACTAGTAAGCAATTAATTGTCCACATGTTCTCTGGTTTAAACACATTTGAGGTCTCAGCCTGTTATAGGAAGCTCTGAGCTGAGACACTTATAAGTTCTAAACTCTTCCAGCTTTAGGTTTTCACTCATCGCTAAGAGGTGCGTATAGTTATAGCACAAACTGTGGTGCCCACTCCGCTTTGCCTTAAACTGAGCATTTAGGAAGCAGATCTTGACAACAGGAGATTGCAGCTTCTTTCTTATATCACAGAATCACAGACTGGCTGGGGTTGAAGGGACCTCTGGAGATCATTCAGTCCAACCCACCTGCTCACGCAGGGTCACCAGAGCAGATCACACAGGATCATGTCCAGGTGGGTTTGAATGTCTCAGAGAAGGAGACTCCACGGCCTCTCTGGGCAGCCTGGGCCAGGCTCTGGCACCTCACAGGAAAGAAGTTTCACCTCATATTCAGATAGAACCTCCTGTGCTTCAATTTTTGCCTATTGCCACTCATCCTGTCACTGGGCACCACTGAAAGGAGTCTGGTCCATCCTCTGACATCCACCCTGGAGATATTTATAAGCATTGAGAAGATCCCCCCTCAGTTTCTGTTCTCCAGGCTGAATAGACCCAGCTATCTCAGTCTCTACTCAGAAGATGCTCCAGCAATCCCTTGTCCTTCTCAAGCTGGGGAGCCCAGAACTGGACACAGCACTCCGAAGCAGTACTCCTTACCTAAGGAGTAAAAGGCAGATGGTCAGATGGTCTTGTTCTGTCTGACAGAACACTCAGGGTCTTTCCTGTGAATGTATAGGAAGTCCAGCGTAAAGAAGAACTGCAGCTGAAGCTCTTGTGTGCCCTAGTCTGGCGAGAAGTGAAGCCTTTGCTCTCCACCACTCACATCTGCTGCACAAACAGTGCAGACAGTGATTTTCATCCAGGCTATAGACAACGTAACTTGAAACTCGGGCTCAGGGAGGTGATGGCAAAGCTGCTCCTTGCCAAGGCACCCTGCTCTCTGCAGCACAAACAACTGAGCTGTCCCAAAGCTGCTCAGACTTGTTCCACAACTGACATTCCTGGGCATGGCCTCGCAGGCACCCGTCACCAGGTCCCTGCTGTAAAGTCCTTTGCCGCAACCGGCCTTTTGGGGCAACTTGTTTCATGACTCGAGCTCTGTAAAAAGGCCACGTGCTTTTTCCATTCCACTGCCCGAGTTCTGAGTCAAGTCTGGAAGGGGATCTGCTTAAAATGACTTCTAAATTCTGCTTACAACAAGCATGACTGAAATACTTCTCAAAGGAAAATACCTCACAGTTTAACAAACAGTTGCTTACTGACAGCTGCAGCGAGCAAACTAAATTCAGCCCAAAGACCAAGGGGTTCAGTCTTAGTGTGTCACAAGTGAAAGATGTTGCCCATCAAGTGTCCTTAGGCTCTTAAGTTTCATAATTTCACTTTTAAGGGCTCTGCTTATCCTTGAAACAAGAATTTCCAAGTCACTGGTAGAAGGCAGGTATACAAGTAGCAAGTTTCAGGCAAAGCTTGGCCCATAGGAGTCATTAAATATCAATGAATGAACAAGAAATAATTGCATAAGCCTATGAAATTTCTTCTGTTTAAATATAGGAGGTCTGACCTCTTTCAGCATAAGAATGTTTTGAATCAAGGCTGGAGATGTACTTAAAATACGTTAAAAAGCACAGAGGCCAGAAGGGTCAGCTCCTCGGTGCCAAACCCATGAGCACAGCGAGGGTTGGATGCTCCATGGGTCCATGTGTTGTTCTCCTACTGACATCTGTGAGACGCAAAGCTTAAAACACCAATTTCATACTAAAGTTTTAAAATCTTTTGACACTGGTGCCAGAGACAGAAGGCAGCTCCAGGTCTTGGCATTTTCTCCCTGTCCATGTTTTTCCAATCAGCAGAGCTGGATGTGGCTCCCTTTGAACAGACAACAGCTCTAACTTCGCTCCAAGGGAAACCAATAAGCGTTTCAAGCCCTGCTATCTCCTAGTCCCAAACATTTGGTTGTTTTTAATGAGATAAGGGTAAGATTTATAGATCCTGCCCTTACTCCAGAACTCTCTGGAAAATGGCACCAAGCACCACAAGGCAGGACTGAGATCTCAGCACCTGCTATTTCATTTTCTTCAAGAAACAAGATGTTGCTCACTCGGTAGAGCAAGATTGATGGATAAAATCTTATAGATTTCATATTCGGCTTTGTAAAAACTCAGACGAGTCATTTTTTTGAGCCCCAGTTTACACATGCATAAGAAAAATATATTAAGTCATTGCAGAAAAATATTGAGAGGATTTACTATTTCCAATAAGCTCTTGCACTGCAATTATTTGCAAAGGAAAGATATTTAGCAGCATCTACAGGAGCTCAAATTCATTCAAGTACATTTTACCTCATAAAATTTCTTCTACTTTATTAAGTAATTCTTTCATAATATTAATCTTTACCTTCTATTTTGTAGTTTATCGCATACATTAGCCACATTATTGGAAATAAACTTCATGTGTAGAAAATCCAACAACAACCTGCTATAGTGACTCTATGCACCTTTGGTATTTCTATTCTTTAAAAGTATTTTCATTATTGTTATTTGGATTCCTGTCAATATAATATAGCATAGTAGGAGGTAAGAAGCTATTTGCACATCACAAATCAGCATTAGTTTTAGTTTCTGATACCAGTAATCTTGCACAAGAAACAGTTTAGGAGCTGCAAAAGGTACCAGCATAGGATTAAAAACAAACTAAAGCCTTCTCTTTTTTTCCCCTGTAGTACTTCTTGTGAGGTAATTGTAGATTGATTTAAATATTAATAGAATTGTAGGAAAAATATGAGATTCTAAGACTGTAAAGGAGAATCTAGCTTTATTTCCCAATGAACCAAAGGGACATCCGTACAACCAAATGATGTCCCACAGGGCAAGATCATGTGCCACCAAGAGCTTTAAAAGCTCTGTGACCTCAGTGACCAGGGGCCACTGGTTACTTCTGCTGGTTGCTATGCACAGATATAACCAAGGCTTTACTTTTAACAGCTAAATACACACTAACAGTCAAAAGTTGAAGTTTAGGGAAATATACTGCCTTTTGTGAACCCAACAATGACTTACTTATGCATTTAAATACGTGATTTTGGAAAGATCTCTCAAATTCCTTCTGTGCTCTGAAGAAGAAGCTATGCCTTAAGTGCCCCACATTGGCACATTGTGTTTACACCCCAGGACCTTCTGCACATCTCAGTCAGGCTGTACAAACACGGTAATGAAGGTATCCAAGGGATGAACTGGGTATGTGTTAATTAAACAAGTCAAATCACTGTCACAGAGGGGACACTGGCCCAGGTTTCCCAGAGAGGTGGTGGATGAACCATCCCTGGAGACATCCCAGGCCAGGCTGGACGGGGCTCTGAGCAACCTGAGCTGGTGAAGATGTCCCTGCTCATGGCAGGGGTGGCACTGGATGAGCTTGGAAGGTCCCTTCAACCCAAACGATCCGGTGATTCTATGGCACGTGAGTCTGATGTACAGTACTGTGCATGGTAGCATCTCTGCACTTATGGAAAAAAAGACATGGCTATCAAGATACCAGAACAGGTTCTTGGGGGAATTATTCTCTTCCTCTGAGCTGGACTCTGGCCATCAGCAGAACAGGTCTGGACACTGGGTGACCGTGCCCAGGGAGAGCCAGCCCAGCCCACCACTGCTTGGGCAGCACCTGAGTAACTCCTGTTCCCACGGAAGGGAACCAGCATCACCCAGGCTGAGCAACTGGAACCAGCTGCATCTCCCAAAGGCTGCCCACAGTGCATGGGGGAACACGGGACAGCCCAGCTCTAGACAGAAGGTTGAGCTTCCAGCAACACAGGAGTCCCTTCTCTTACTGCAAAGTTCCCTACTAAGAAAGTAAGGAAGGAAAACAAACGCAGCAACTGCATTCTGGAGATAGGGAAGCATCTTTTAAAAGACCTTCTGAAGGCAACACCTCACCTATGAAAAGCAGCCCAGGAAACCGAGCAGCTGGCAATCCCTGCAGGTACCTCCAAATCAGCCAGCGGAGCGGGATGCCAGTGCTATCGCTGTCAGGCGATCCACACACGTGACGATGGAAAGTAATTCTCAGAAGCGATACTTTTCTGGCAGTGCTGGTGGAAATCCTGACAAGATACGAGTTATCTTGGCAGGAGATGGCGTTTAGTCACACATTACCTGAGGGCCTGGGCTTCCTCTGCCACCCACCCCTTCTTGCTTAGAAGTCCCTTAATTTTTGTAACACGTGTATCTAGATTGATCATCAATGTGATTACTCATATCCATAAAATGGAAAAAAATGTTTAGTTTCGTTTTGTTTTTTGCCAGAGTATTCCACATTACTGTGGTCGCCTTAAAACCTTAAAGTTATGGTAAGTTATTGCATCAAACAAACAAATACAATTATTTTAGATTAAAAGACTTAAGGGGACTGAAACACGTGTTACAGTATTACTTCCTTTGCAAGCAAAAAAAAGGGACAACAGAAAAGCCACATAAAAGTGTTACAAGTACAAATCATGCCTGCACTGGATGAATAAGCATATTTACTGTAATAACTGTCAACCATTATAAAAATCCCATCACGTCACCACCGTGCAGCTTTTAGAGCCTCCCAAGGGCTCTCAGTCACGTCCTGATGTCACCGCTGCAGAATTTAAAAGTCTCGAAATTCCAGCCAGTAAACCCGAACCCAGAAGTGTGATCGGACCCCCACCCCATCCCAAAAGCCTCCGCACCCCCTGACAACTCCGGCTGAGCACAAACCCGAGCACAAGTCATGGCAGGAGCCACAAGAAAACCCATCCCGTCCCTTTCTTGGAGGTGGGGAGAGCGAATCCTCTCCCAAGGCATTAGAGCACTCCACTTGCTAGAAGTGTTACTTTCCAAAGAGTTGCTCAAAGAAGGAAAAATAAAAGCGCAATAATCTTTGGAGAGAGAAAAGCAGCAACAAACAAGAGCGAACTTTTCATTTCTGACACAGGCTGGAACTGCACGTTGCTTTTGTTATTTCATCGGCTCATATTCCCCCCGCAAAATCTCGACTTACCAAGGCCGGGAAATAATCACCAGCTTCTCTCTTCTCAGTCATCCTCGGTTCCAACACAACACCCCGCACCACCCCCTGGCTTGAACCCCGATTCCTGCCGTTTCCACCATCCCTCCCGGGGAAGCGGCGGCTGTGCCGCAAACCAGCCCCGCTCCCGATCGCTGCAGCTCGGGCGAGCTCCGGAACGCACAGAGAGAAAAAAAGAGAAAAGGCCGAGGAGTAGGAGCTTGGAGCTGCTTGTTGGAGGCTCCTCCCATGAGGTTCCCCCGAGGAAAGGCCGCAGCGATCGAGCCCGACGCTCCCCGCTTCCTCCCCCCTCGCCCCGGGTCGGGCGGCGGCCGCAGCCCCGCAGGATCCGACCCCGGTTTGGGGCGGAGAACGCGGGGGAACCTCAATTAATTGCTGATGTTCGGCACCTTCGCAAACTCTCAGGATAGAGGAGAAAAAGTTTTTAACAACTTCCACTGAAACTTGGTTTGTTTACAGCTGTAAATCTAAACCAACCCTTTTTATTCCTGCTCTCAATTCCTAAGTTCCAGCTCCTAAAGTCACACAAGCTTTTTTTCTTTACCTATAAAGAAATGGAGCAGTTTTAATTAGTTGCGTGTTTTAGGTTTCCTGTGGGTTTATTATAACACAAAAGAATGGCTTTAGAGGTAATTAAGGCTTTGCATTTCAGATACACCAAATTGCATATATAAGCTGCCAGCACCCAAGGAATTAATTGAGTCTCTACCCACGGAGATGATTATCATGTTTATAACATGTCATACAATAACTATATACTAGAAGTCTATAATATCTATCCCACAGCAAGGCAGTAGGTAGATTCATTGCTTACCAAATGCCCAATTGAGATATTTCAGATAAAATACTGGAGCTACAGAGATTTAATTTAGCCAAATTAGTTTCCCAGCTGAGTCCATGTGTGTCCTGCCCAGACTCTGGACATTCAACTGCAGTGCCAGCTTGTGTGAAAAAAACTAAGTTAATTAAGGAGGGAACAGATTTTTGCCAAGGTAAATTTTGTGTTAAAGAACTTTTACACTTATGAGTCTGCAAATGTATGACAAGGTCGTGCTCATCGCTGCTTTTAACAGTTCAGATACCTGTACAGGAAATAGAAGAATACACCAAATGACCCCCAGAAATCAAATCAGATACTGTAACAGGTGAAAATGATGAAAAATGTCAATTACCCACATCACCTGGGCTGCAAGGTGAGGCTTATTGAGGGGTAAACACCACATATGGTACAATATGCTGTGGAGAGCTGGCTTAGCTGCAGTACTGGGAACCAGTAGCATCCACTGGGACAGGGAGGATTAAGATCAGAGTTAAAGTTTGTGGGGAGAGCAGCTCTCTCACACTCTGCCTCCCAAGCAGCAGGAAACCAGGCATGAAAAACATTACTGTGACTTCTGATAGAGGTACAGGCATTCAGCCACCCTCTCATTTTTGGGGGAGAATTAAACTCCTTTGTCATCTGGAAACCATTTCACAAATAGCTTCTGCAGGTACAACAATCCTGAGGAGAAGGGAGAACCGGGAGAGAATGAGATGCATTAAAATAAAGTTTTATTTTCTTTGCCGCAAAGCCGCAGACACAGCTGAACTATGTTCCTGCTAACAAAACCAAATTTAACTTTTTCAGAATGAAATGGTCATTTTACTCAAATAATCAGCCTCTCCCTGTTTATTCATTAGCCGCTTGCTGTACCAAAACCCTTTTGCCTACTGCCGAGCAATCTCAACCCACCTTGGTCACAAGAACATTTACTTTCCTCCTAGTGCCCTCTGCTACTTAAACATCAGAAAACAGATATGCAGTAACTCCAGGAACACGGTGTGCTTGATGATCTGATTTTCCTGTGAGAATTAATGGATCTGTGTTAATAGAAGCCTTGGGGGAGGAGAGAGGAAAGAAGCTGAGAGGCAACAGGAAAACAAGAGACAGGCAACCTCCCAGCAAGGCTGGGAGACAATGACAGGACAGGGTCAGGCTCCCAGGCTCAGCCTGTGGGGACACGATGTCTGGCTGAGCTGGGAGCCCCAGATCAAAGAGCCACCCAAGAAAACCTTACAGAAGATTTCTCCGGAGGGCTGGAGCTGGGTAGGAGCAGTGAAGGTGCTGATGAGAGGGACTCGGTGGCAGGAGACAACCTGCAGGATGGCCCTGGTGGAGCCTGGTCCCTTCCCTGGCTCCCAGGGAACAGTCACCCCCAAGGGAAGGGCAGAAAGCATCAGGGTGGCTTATACTGGGGAGGACTGTTGGGTTTTTTTAATGTATATCCCATTTTCTTTTATTTCACATTTGCACATTAGGGGGGAGATGCTTGCCAAAACTGCTGAAATTTGTCCAAGGGCAGTAAGCACCTAAAGGGCCATTCACACAGACCTGAAAGGACCAGAGGTCCTTTAGCTGGGTAATTTCTGTTTCAGGCGCCTTTCTTTGCTAGATCGTCACTTTTTCTATATGTATACATTTCCACTAAAACAACATTTACCAAGCTGTATGACATATGTTAGCCAGGTTGCAACTTTAAGAGAGGAGGAGGCCCTTAAAGAAATAATTGTCTTTTTAATTTGGCAGATCACGGCACAGGTATAACTAAATTCTTGTGGTGACACTGGTTACCTGACATTACATTAGCACACCGTGCTGGAAGGCAGAGCATATGTGTGTATATATATATATGTATTTCACCCCAGCTACCACATCCCACAGCGCTCCAGACTACAGGACCAACACACAAATATTCTCCTCAGACACACAACATTTTTATCCTGCTCTCAGGGAGATGGGAAATGGAACTAGAGAGAAATTAAAGGTACTCACGTTCAGTACCTGGATTCCAGGACATTTTTGTTGAGAATACAGGATGAAGTGAGATCAGATTGTCAACTTTTTCCCTATAAGCATGAAAACAAAGCTCTTTCTTCTCCAGCTCTTTAAACTGGGGTTATCACCAGTCTGTAAGCAAATCCAAACACTACAATATTTGTAATAAACTTGCAAAAAAGTTGGCAAAACAGCAATGCCTGTGTTTGCTCTGAACAATGAGGCTGCATCATGCAACTAATCTTTAAGAAAACGTGTGTGTGTGATTTAAATTGTCCTTTGTGAAAACTTAGTGCCCATTTTTAAGGCCCTTTGCAGGAAAGAAAACCACATATATGTACTCCAATGTGTTTAAAGAGAAAGAGGAGTTTCTCTTTTGCATTCCCTAATCAGAGGTTCATAGTCAGACACTGCAAAACCACAGACCCAAAGCGCTGCAGAACAGCTTGGCTGAGATGTCCAAACTGCCTCTGTAACAAACACCTCAACTTTATAGTTCTACCACTTTCCACGTAACAACTGCCCACAACCAATGTTTGTGGCGGTTGGAAACGAGGTTGCCCAATTCCCAGCAGGTTTTATTGGTGAAGCTTTGGGATGGTTGTCTCTTTAACCTCTTTCACCTTAACCTTCTGCTTGGAAAAAAATGAAAGTTTAATGTTAGCCCATTACATTTTGGAGAATCAAAGTGATGAGAAACTATCATTTTGCAACTTTCCAAAGCAGCAAGGTTGATTTTTAGAAAAGGCTAGACTAGGCTAGGCTCAAAGCCTCACAAATTCCAGTGATAACTTCTCCAGAAAGCCAAGTTTATTTGGAGTTTCTACCAGAGAACAAGGTTTGGAGGACACTGCACGCAACAAAAGTTCCATGTACCATCACAGAATTCAAAAAACAGAAAACTTGGAAGCTTTCAAATATTCAGCACAAACTAACCATATTTTGATTCTTCTAATGACATTGTTAGGAAAGGGAGATGGGTGTCTTAAGTGCCCATTTGTTTTCACGACAGCTAAATGTTTTCCCTCAGTTGTTAGAAACTGAGCAATTCCTACACGCTTTTTTGCTTTCATTCCAGGAAACAAATCCAATCTTCTCTGTCTGCTGCAGAGTTATTCTTAGCTGGCTTTGATATTCCTATCAGCTAGGAGAGCATAACAATGTTATCATGCTAACAAATTCCAAAGATTTTACATAAGCTTTTGAGTGCCTTAAAAAAAAAACCTAAAGGGCTTTATTGATTACACTGTTGTGTTTAATTCGCCAAAAGAGCTACAAAAAACAGGCTGAAAAAGAACAAAAAAAACCCCAGTTTGATGAGTTTCATTCTGATGAAGCAAGTGCTCCATGTTTTTCAGAGCATCATTTAAGAAGAGCAGCCAGGCTTTACAGGTTTGAGATTGGGAAACACCAGATAGTTCAGGCCAATGAATTAGCTAAATCCCACTTGTGTCCATATAGTCTATTTCCTGAATTTGATTTTTTTTTTATTAGTTGAAGCATCTAGACACCCCCCTCATTTAAGCAAAGCAGGGTAAGTGGTATTAGAGTGCTTATAGGATGGTCTGGGTGAAGAAGGATCACGGGACTGTACAGCATTCTCCCTGGTGGATCTGTTGGAGGCTCAGGGCCAAATTCTTTGCTGATATCATTCCACTGGAGCGGAGATTTTGGCCCAGCACTTACTGACTTTCAAGGGTAGGCTGCAGCCGTAGCCTTGTCTCACACAGCTGTCTTGAAAAGAATGTACCAAGAGGCAAAGAATGTAAATGAGTGAAATTAGATTGGAAACACCCTTGCAGGGTCTTAGGGCACTTTTGGACAGCTGGTTATTTCACGGAAGGCCATGGATGGATGGGCAGGTACAGCACAGGGAGAGCAGGGACGAGGAAGGATTAAGCCTGGCTGAACAAGGACGAGTTCTATCAGGAAATGCGTAGGCTGGCTGGAGATCCCAAGCACATTTCAGCAAGGAGAACGGGATTAACATAACACACCAGGGCTGCTTCTTGACAGCAGCACAGAATGGTGGCACTCAGCATTTCACAGGGACCTTAGAATCCCAAACAATGGAGCCTTTGATTGGAGCAATTAACATTTCTACACTTAGTGCAATTTGAGATGCAGAGATTCTTATGGGCCAAAGAGACGCTTCTATAAGAATTAACCTGTCAGATACTGGTCAGAGTGAGTGTAGGTGAACAGAGTGCGTACAGATCCATAAAGAAGAGTTTTTGACTTTTCCAGAGCACTCAAATGTCAAGGGGTAGCAATATCTAAATAAGCCTCACCTGCTACTAGCAAAGCTTATCTGAGCTTTCATATACCTGGAACAATATTGATAAGACAGGCTTCAAGGACACCAACGTAAAAGATAGCAGGAGGAAAAGCAGAAAGCAAAGGACGAGGCAAAAACTACGAAGTTCTGGCTCTTCAGACATGTCTCCAGAGGAGTCTCCATTGAGCAGTACTAGTGCGATGCAAGCACGCCAAGATGCAGAAAAACTGGAAGGAAGCCACATCCAAGTCATGGAGAATATCCGTGTGTCTATAATTGCTGTTCCCAGAGCTGCCCCCAGTTGGGTTCAAAGCTGGGGCTAATCCTACTTTGCATATTCTATTAGAAACAGGGGCAGTGGAACTTGCTCCGTGGTATCCAATTTTGCAAGAAGCCAGAAGACACAGAGTTGAAATAAGGAAAATACAGGGGTCTGTAGGATATGCAAAAACAATTTGGAGAAAATAGGCAGCTTACTTGGAAGAAGCAAGGTGGAAAAATACATCTGGAGAAAGCTAATCAGAAAAAAACACAGTAATCTGAAAGTAATTTTTAACTTAATGAGAAAAGAAGACAAAAATTGATGCTAAACTGCCTGTCCAGACATTGGACAAAGTATCAATGTCCTTGCTGGATTTCTTTAGCAAATGCCTATATTTGATTGAATAAATGTAATTTCTTGAGAAATATAAGATGGTGTGTGAAAAAAGCAGCTCATGTATCATCCATCCATGTCAATACCTACCTAAAAATATGTGGCTACGGTTCTCAAGAGTATTACAGAATGTTTTCAATACAGCAAGAAGTACCAGCTATTTGGCAGGACCAGAAATGAGTTACTTCTCTATTTTTATGTAAATAAAATAAAAAGTAACCAGAATGGAATCACATAGCTAGTTTTCCACTGGGCATACTATCAAATCAGCATTTTATAAATACTTTACACTGACTTAGACGCTGCGTAAAACAGCCGTTGGTTCAGTCAAGGGCATCCATGAGAACAGATGGCAAAACTCCCTTTCATTTCCCAAAAAGCAATGTGAGATGTTCATTTGGTGTGAACTTATCTTAATTTTTGTTCTTTCATGAGTAGAAAAATCCCCAAATTAAATATTGCATGCTTCAGACAGACAAAATTCGCACAGAACTCCCCATCCAGTTTAGTTAAGGACACCAGGCTGAGCTGCTTGCATCTCCAAAAGCACAACCGTACTGACAATTGCACCTACTGAGGACAATGACAGTAAGACAGGGGAGAATAAATACAAATAATTCAGATGCAAAGGGGGAAGAGCAGGAGAGAGAGACAAATAGCCTGATTCATTTTGTGCACTTCATGTAGGTGTAAAACACCTTCAGCTACTTTTCCCTTTGTTTTGTGATCCTGAGATGCTGCACACCTGAGCTAGTTCTGAAGTTCAAAAAATAAGGAAATAAAGCAAACTGCATAATCGCTGTTTTGATAAGTTTCCTTTTAACTCCAAACTCCTGTTTCAGATGCTAATGACACAAAGCCCTAATGCTCAAACCCACTTGACTGATCTGAAAAGCAGTTCAACATTCCATATCTCATCCAGCAAGACTGTTAAAATATTTAATACTGTATTTTCTATGCAGACAAAAAAGGCCAAGTAAGTATTTACTAAGGAGCGAACACTCTTTTCTGACTTATTGAACTTGCCAATTTTTGCCGTCAAGAACGAAGCACGCAGCAAATCCAAAAGTATGTCTGGGTCAACCTTAGAGATCTTGTCTCATTCATGCATAGGACATAAAGAATGTTTTTCGAGCAGCTTTCCTGATACCAGCTGCTGCAATGTACTTCCCATATCACAATATTGTTTAGATTTATAAGCGATGTGAGTCAATGCAATAGAACTCTCCGTTCTCTAAAAAACAACAACAGTGATAGAAGTGTCTGCAACATGGTGGTGCGGGCACTGGGAAAGGGCCAGCGAAGTTTCCTGCAGTGTCAAAAACTGTTAGGAAACACACGTCCGCAAAGCACCACAGTGCCACAGCATCATCGCCCTTTACATCCAGCTTTATGTGTCACCCCTATAGTGAGGAGCAGGTCGAGAAGCAGGCAGCAAGGAAGGTTCAGGTACCACAGAGAATGAACAAGCACCTGCATGAGCGCAGCTCTGAAATCACCACGTCTGCTCTGGTGATCTGCACAGTCTGGCTGGAATTATAGAATCATTTTGATTTGGACAGAACCTTGAGATTGTTGAGTCCAACTGTAAACCCAACACTGGCACTAAACCATGTCCCTAAGAGTCTCATCTACACATCTTTTAAACCCCTCCAGGTACGGTGACTCCACCACTGCCCTGGGCAGCCTGTTCCAATGCCTGACAACCCTTTCTGGGAAGAATTTTTTCCTAATATCCAATCTAAACCTTCCTTGACACAACTTGAGGCCATTTCCTCTTGTTCTATTACTTTTTACTTGGGAGCAGAGCCCGACCCCCCCTGGCTCCAAGCTCCTTTCAGGCAGTTCAGAGATCAGAAGGTCTCCCCTCAGCTCCTGTTCTCCAGCTGAACCCCCCAGGTCCCTCAGCTGCTCCATCACACTTGTGCTCCAGCCCCTCACCAGCTCAGTTGCCTTCTCTCCACTCGCTCCAGCACCTCAAGGGCTTTCTTGTCATGGGGGCCCAAAACAGACCCCAGGATTGGAGGTGCAGCCTCGTCAGTGTCCAGTGCAGGGAGAAAGTATTGCTTTGGCAGGATAAGCTGCAGAACAAGTCGGCAGCCCCAGAAGCTCTGGGAACACCGAGCCTCCTGCACTTGAGGCAGGGGAAGGCTCAGGGTTTATTGCTCAGCCCTGCAGCAAGCTTGGCCCGTTCTGCTCTGCAAACAAACTGGTTCTTCTTGGGGGTGCAGAGCAAACCTCACGTCACTGCAAAACAAGTGTCACTACTCACAGCGCCCTTACAGCTCCCTGTGCTCTGCCCTCCCCAGCACAGCCCCAAGACGAGTCTGCGAGCAGCTCGGTAACCCTGGAACACCCAAAGGTCTGTTAACGAGCTGAGCCTTTTGCCAAACCAACAAATCAGCAAATGACGCAATCTGTTCGCCCTACCTTACAGACGCACATCTGGGAATGACTTCATAGGCTCCACTTCATAAAGCTCCCTCGGCACATTTTCCAAGAGACAATCGCAGTTTGCACGTACCCGCCAGTTGAATTACAGGAGGTTGTCAAAAAAATCCATGTCACCTCTAAACATATCTAAAATCTTGCTGTCATTTCCAGTTTAGTTCCACACTCAGCATCTGCCGTACCCCACAATGCAAACAGGAGCATTTCAGTGGCATGAGGTGTAAGGATTCCCTGTACATCAACCTCTTTTCTCCCTTCTTAAAAGAATTAAGAAGTATGGGTGTAGACATTACAAAAAAGAGAAACAAATTCAGAAAATCCCACTTCCTTCTCCTAAATACAATGTACTTCTTACCACTATTTGTTTATTTTGAGAGCAGGGAAGAATTCTTTCTCCATGGAGTTCTTTCCATCAGGCCCAGATCCCCACAGCCAGCTCTTAAAAATATGCACTGTTTTTTCATGGCTATAGCAGTTTGTCCTCTGTGAGGATTACAGGGCAATAAACTGGAAACCACTCTACAGCAACAAGGGTTGTGACTGGAGTAGACAGACTATGGAGCACAGCTTGAAATTTAACCATGCAAAATCACTTTTAAGCTCAGTTTTAATGCTTTCTTAAGCCTCTTCTGCATTATAAATGCATGTTCCTCCAATAAATGAGTCTGATCAAAAGCAGAGACTCCTCTTGTACCTCTGAGAGTCCCCAGTGTCCAAGTCTACAACGCTGCGATCGCATAGGGCTCTGCACACAGAGTTTCCACTCGATGTGTGCGACACCACTTAGAGCTGCAGCCCAAAAGCAGCAGCTGCCTGTTGATACAAACCCTCGTGCTGGAAAAACAGGTGATAATGAATTCTTAAAGCATTTGCAAGTATTAAGCAACTACTCCATGAATTACCAGCAGCTGTTTCAAGAGCCCTGCCCTGCTTGCCACAGGTATTTATTTGAAGTATGAGATACGCCCTGATATAAAACACATGTGTAGACACGTGTGTACTGCCCCATAGTCCCTTAAAACTTCTGAACTAGGCCACACAAGCAATTTGTTTGGTCATTCCAAAGCTGTTCACAGTGAAGTTTCCCATCATATAAAGGGAAAAAGAGTAAAAAAAAAAAAAAAGGAAAGAGAGTGAAGGAGTTAAAGAGAAATACCAGGGTCTAATTTTCTTGTCATTTTATGAGCAAATCCTTAGTCATATAGCTGTTCAGACTTCCAATACTTCTAATGTGCATTTTGCTCATAAAATTAGATTGTATTCAGTCTCTGTCCCAGACTCACATACAACAGGAAGAGCTCCCTCACCTTTTCACAGAAACAAAAACACTTCTGGTATATTCACTTACAACAAAGTTTTATCACTTTAATTTTTAAGGAATGTGTCACTGAAACATTTTCCCTCCTTATTCAGATAAATCGTGTGATTTTTTGCTAATACTTAGATTCCATCTATGCAGAGCATTCGTTGGCGCTGTCTGAAATAATTCAGCTTTTTCTGCTCTGCTGTCGTATTTCCAGCTATAGCTGCCTCCTCCAGTACGGGAAGGGAGGGATGGGGGCAAGAAAGTTGCTGAGGTTACAGAGAAAGCAGTGACACAACTAGATAAAGGGAAAGCACTGATTCTAAGATCATATTTCTTCCGAATTAACTGCACACCAGACTGAGAATTCAGCCAGCAAAGTAGAAACCCACAAACCAAACCAAACCATGAAAATATCAAACAAACAAAACCAAAACGGTCTTAACTTTCTTAAAGCAGTTACTGCTACGTTTGGAAAATAAAAAAATCCGACAACTCTCAAGCTCCACAAATCCCAGCTAAGAAGAATTCACGTCTAAAACAACTCCATGTCATTAGAAACACTGAATAACACAGTGATCAAAGGCACTGTCAATACAATTACACTACACGGGAGGATAAGAGGGAGGCCTAGACAACTAACAGTGTAATTGGGTTAAACTGTAGGCTTGTTTTTAAATACTGCAATTCACCAAATGAGTGCTGCAGGTCGCATTTAACTAGGTCACCAAAACTTAGGCAAAAACCTACTAACTTAAGGCTAGGGAAGTGCTATTTGTCTAACTTTAGGCTATGAGATGTGCACACTGGGGAGCGTGAGCAAATCCACACAGGGAAGGGCAGGAATCTGGACCAGCACATGGAACAGGTAAGAATTGTGCTCCTCAGGTTTTAGGACCCCTTTGCCCTTACAAATTGCTTCAGGTTTTTTCCACTTAGTCCACATTTAGAAGCAACAGAAATTTAGGAGAAATTTAAGAACAGAGTAACTGCCATGCCCTCCCAAACAATGGGTAACCGCCTTGAAAACTGTATCCCTATCCAGCCCCAGGGTCCTGACAACCATTTCACATAGTAATTTAAAGCAAATACCTTTCAGCAGGTGATTCTGCGTCCTGAAGTTCATCGAGGTCAGGGTTCTTGGGCTCAGTTGATGCAAGTGGTAATAGCTTTCTTTTGGTATCCTGAAGTGAGCTTTCATCTTCCGAATTCATCTTGTTGGGCTGATTTTCAGGAACAGTGGTATCTGTGCATGCAGAATCCTCACCCTGCTCCATCACAGAAATGGCTGGAGAGTGATTTTTGTCCAGGTCTGACTCCTGCTCTTCAGTGCTCCTGTTTAAAGCTAAGTCACCTTCCCCAGTGACTAACATCCTTGCAGTACCTGTTTCAGGCATGTCTCCAGGTTTTTCTTTACCTATTTTTGCTGTGCTTAGCACTGCGTCGCTGTTTTCTTTTACATCTCCCTCAGCCACATTGCTAGATTCAAGTTTAAAGACAGTCTGCAAGCAATCTTCCTGGCTTACTTCATTTTTTAAGTAATCTATTAACCCGTGCACATTCACTTCCTTTGCTTGTTGTGCATCTTGTGAATTTTCTGATGTTTCCAAGCATTTCCTATTTAATGGATCATCCTGTATCATCTCCATGTCACTCTGAGACTTAATGTCATGCATAAAATTGCTGTGAATGTTTGTCTCCTGGGTTTCCCCAGGTGACACATTAAAGTTGTCTGGCAATTTTTCATGACTGTAAGATCCTCCCGGGACAAGTGTTGAAGCTGCCATGTCAGAGATGCTCTTGGCAGTGTCTGGATCACCGTGCTCACATTTCTCCTGTTCATTTGGCTTAGGATCCTGGCACTGTTCAGTAGGAAGACTTACATCCTCTTCAGATGAAGCTGGTTCTGCACCACACTCTGTAATTAAGTTATTTCCCTCTGCGGTAGCAGCATCTTCTAAATCACTCTCCTGCACATCGCCCGTGGAGATAACAGCTACCGTGGGTTGCTGCTTATTGTCAGAATATTCAGGGAAGTTCTCAGCAGCTGCCCCATCAAATGAAGCCGGTCCTTGCTTCTTTATCTCTAAGCTTATTAGCGATTCAGGATCACTGCCACCAGCACACACGTCTTCCTTTCTTTCCATCTCTCTGCTCTCTGGATGCTCCGTGGTTTTGTGCGGCTTTCGCAGGTTTTCCAGGGCGCGTTCAGCAGTTGCGGTGCCATCCAAGCTGGGGATCACCTCTAAACAGCCACTGGGCTGCGTGTTTTTCTCAGCACCCCAGAGACTTGCTGGTGGCAGCTCTGCCACCGTGTTTTCTTGTTGCGGAGATTTACCTTCGGCAGCTCTGCAGGAGTTCTCAGTAGCTAAAGACAACTCTTGCCCCTCTGCTTCTGGGGTGCCCCCGGGAGCTCCTTCACCCTCCTTGTTCGATTCTGAAACGTTCTCAGCACCGCACAGTTGTTCTGTGCCCTCGGCCACTGGACTCTGCGTGAAGCCTGCATGGTTTTCGGACAAAAGTTGGGGTAATTCAGCACTCAGTGTGCTGTGGGCAGTTGTTTTAAATATCTGGCTGATCTGGTCCCTAAAGCCTGGGAGGCTGGAGCCGATGTCCAGAGAGCTGCAAGTCAGAGCCTCATGCTCCCTTCCAGAGTTCTCCGCAGACTGCTCAGAAATACTGATCTCTGCCCCGCTTATGTTATTATTCTCTTCTGAAAGCTCTTCCATTTTTTCTGAATTCCCAGGTTTCTCTAAGATCTTACTGCACTTGTCATCTCCGCTGATATTGGTTGCAATTTCCTCATTAGAGCCTCCTTGTTTACCCGCAGATGAAAGGCTCAGCAGCTTCCCTTCTAGAGCACGGAGAGCGAAGAAAGACTCTGCTGAACTGTCACTTTCGTGTGCTTTGAAGTTTACCTCACTTTTTGTTTCTTTGGATTTAATTGCAGAGATCTCTTTCTTCAGCTTCTCACAATTGAACTGTGATAAGTTTCCTGTACTCTGCCCCAAATTTAAAGTCTCTGGCAGGGCTAAACTTCTGTCTCCATCACCCTGAAAACTTTGGTCTGAAGTATCTTTTTCATTCACACCCACACTCCCCACAGGGCTGTTTTCTGAATTTGCTGTTTCACCTGCGTTTACCCTGGGTGAAGGACCCAAGTGCTCAGACACCTGAGAACCTGCAGCCATCTGCAAATTAGAGTTTCCTTCTAAGGCGTTTTGGCATGCTACAAACTCCAGCTCATTATTTAGTAATTCCCCTCCGGTGCCACTGTTCATATTGGTTCTGGTTTGCTGGTTGGGATGGCCGAGTGCAGAGGTCTGTGCTGTAAAATTTGCTTGACAATAACCAGGCTCCTCTGGTGTCTTTCGATCACAGCTGGATTTATACAACTTATCAGGGGGAATTACTTCCCCATGTGCCTGTAATGGTGAAGGAGATCCTTGTGCCCCTAGACCTTTATCACTTTTCACGTTGCTTGTTTCTGTGACAGAAGCACCATCCTCACAACTTTCCATCTTTCCATCTTCCTGCATGATCCCCCCATCAGCAGTCACACCTTCAATTTTTCCTGATTTTTTTGCCATTAATGGCCTTTTCCCTTGAGTTTCTGGATGAGATATTTGAGGCCCATTTTTCTCAGAATTATCAGAAGTACGTGCTATTTCTGTATCACTTGGCAAAGCCTGTGATATGTTAGTGGCACTTGCTGAATTCTGCATCCCAGGAAGGGCGTATATAGCAGCAGCACAGCTCTCACCAGTGTTATGCTTTATCCAGCATACGCTGCCTGGCTGTTCGTTCTTGTCAGATTCTTTAGAAAACGTATCGCCATGACACGCTGCTTCATGCTGACTAGCTGAGATCAAAGAATTATTACCCTGCTCGGGCTTGTTGGAGTTTTGCTTACTGCGGCAGTTTTCTTCTGCCTTGAGATCAGTTTTGTTTTGCTGGTTGCAATCTTGCAAATTAAGCATGGTCACCCCAGAAGTATTTTGCCCATGTTCACTGCTGCACACACCCCCTGACACCAGGGCACTGCTTTTATCCTTCTCCTTTGCTCTTGACATGTCAGAGTCGCATTGGATCGGTGTTGCACCTGGCACAGAAAAGTCTTTATTAAGGTTGTTTGAAATCATTAGAGGTATTTCTGGTATGTCGCTGTGATCATTTAGGTCCAATGGCTGTTCAGGTTTTAGAGCCCTCTCTTTGTGTTCCTGATCATCTGCTCTTGTGACAGTTGTCAGGCTGCTCTGCTGCTCCTGTTGTTCGTCTCCTGTATTTGAAATGCAGTCACTGTCGCCAGCAACAGGCATTGACTTCTCCATTTGCTCCGCTTGGGGAAGAGCAGCTGGAACATCTGCATTTTCCTGCAGCTCTCCGATGCTGCACCCCAGGGCCCCCGAGGAGCCACATGTGTCACCCCCGTCCTCCTCATGAACTTGCTGAGGAGTGAGATCTGAAGTACTGAGCACAGCTTGGGAGGTTTCTGAACAAGCCATTGCCATGTTTCTGTGACCTTCTGTAGCCACTTGCTCCAGCGTAGCTTCCATCGCCACATCTGATTCACACTCACTTTTCAGTGCCAAACCTGTGTCCACCACTAAACTTTTCGATGCAGTTGGGTGCTTCTCCTGTTGAACATCCTCATTTTCTTTACCATCCATAGCACTGCCTGGTCCTTGCTCTGGATCCCTGCAAGGCACATCAGCAACGTCTTTGCTTTCTGAAACCTGTGAGGTCGCCTCAGTTTGCAAAGCCACACGACTCTCAGTCCCTGCCAACCCATTCAAGCCCTGGAGCTCAAGTTTTGATGTGGACATTTTTGCACTCTCTTCTAACTTGCTGTGGGTCTCTGTTTTTTCTCGACTCTCCGATTTGCATTCAGATTCTAACACAGTTTCTCTAGCAAAAGCCTTTTCCCAGGGTTCATCCTGCTTACTCTGCTTAATATTATTGTTCTGAGGGTGGAGGAGCAGTGAACTGTGTGCACTGGCTAAACAAACCTTTTCAGCCCCGCTACAGCCTGGCTGGCCTGGAGTTTTGTCTTCTGCCTCAGTATTAAAGCAATCAAAACTAAGCAGACATTCTTCCCTTGGAAACTGTGGTGAACCCATGAGCTTATTCTCCAGGTCACCTCTGGCAGCTGTTTTCTCTTTACTCATGTGTTGTTCAGGTTCACAACCAAGAGACTGTGCTTTGCCTTTGGGTGATTTAAAGTTACTGTGTAAATTCAGAGGCTTTCCTCCAGCTTCTTCCCATAGGTCACCTGTTGAAGTCTTTTCACAAAGACTGAATTCTTCAGGACAGTATTTCAAGTAGGTACTTTCTGTGTCCTGGTCATGGCTACTAACAGAATTCAATAGTTGCCTTTCTGCCCCACTTGACCCCTCAGGTAATTCACTGGTTTCTATCACTTGTGCCTCTTCTGTTCGGATTTTGTTTTTCTCTCCTATTAGACTTGCCTCAGTTTCTTTTTGATTCGGCTCTGTGGATCCGCTCAGAGAAGTATTTAATGCATATTCTTCCAGTAATAATCTTTTATCTACCAGGGAATTTTCCTTGGTGGGACTGATAATGCTTTCTGTTTCAGAAAGTGTGGTGCTTTCTCTAGACACATCATCAGCTTTTATAATTTCATTGCTACCGGCTTCATCTTTTGGGCTTTCAGTCGTGACAGCCGATTTTTGTTCTTCTTCTCGCTTAAATGATAAAGGCACACTGAAAAGCTCAGCACTAACAAGCTCAGCCTCCTTTTGAAGCTCCCTTTGAAAAACAGGTTTGTTTTTTTCAGAGGCTGTTTTCACTGCTTCACTCCTCACTGCATCTTGAGAGTCATTTCCAGGCACATATTCCCTCGAAGGGGGATTTGGAGGGTTAGAAGGCAACTCTGACATTAAAGTACAGGCTTCTGACTGCTCCCCTTTGCTTCCAGATAGAGCTGGGTTTGCCTCACCCCCTTTAGCCGTTGTTACAGCCCCCATCTGTAGATTACAGACTTCACTGATCTCAGTGAAGCCCTGAACATTCACAATTGCTCCAAATTTTTCACTGTCTGAGCCTCCTGTTGCTGGATAATTTAGGATTAAGGTTTCCTTTTTCATTAGCACACCCTCTCCACCATCTGTGTTCTGTCTACCTTGCTGCATTACAGTTTGAGGCTGACCTACTTCCAAAACTGCTCTCTCCTGAGCAGTAAAATAATCTCCTGCTTCTTTACCCTGGGGAAATGTGCTGCCCTGGGCTTCCCTCATGTCACCCAGCTGGTCACCCTGCCAAAGCGATCCTAATTCACTCAAATTCATTTGCGCAGCGCCTTGCATTTCGGTAAATGCCACAGGAGGGCTGGGCTCCAGGCGTGGGTTTCTGGGATCATTCTCACTGTTTTCCTTACAAGCTGCAGCAATGTAGTCACATTTTGGGCCTCTGTCCACAGGTACGGCGTGTGCTGTTCCTTCTTCTTTGTTGTCCGCTGGACCTGGGGATGGCACTGCTTCATCGCAATTCGAGGTTAGTAACTTGTCATTGCTGCTGGTGAGATCTGCTGTGACGTGTTCTTTGGCACGGTGTGCTGAAGGCACCGGGGCAGGCAGACTTCCCCCTCTTGCTTCAGTTGCCTGGTTTAAGTTATTAGAGCTCACTTGTCCTCCGTGTTCTTGAAAGATCCTGTTCTGTCCTGTCACCTCTGAAGACACCACGCTTGAAATTGGATTGGATAAATCTTCAGCGCTGTAGCTACTGGTGCCTTCATTACTGATGCTGCCAACAATGGAAATGTTAATTTGTTTCATGTCAATAAAGAAGCAAAGAATATGAAGCAAAGAATAAAAACAATTCATGCCATTGATGTTTCAAAGCCATGCAGTACATGCACTGAGAAGCTGACAATGTGCTTTCAGGAGCTAAACCATCAGACACATGCTACAGTGGTTTAAATGCTCATTATTTTGGAATCTACATTATTTGTGTGATCTACAGTAACTGCTGTTATCTGGCAATACTTCTGTTGTGTAGCAGAAGATTAAGAAGGGCCCATCTGTTGAATGTTTTCTCCAGCTAATCAGCACAGTTGGTTCTCCCCGAAAGGTGAAAGGTCTCACCCTGCCAAATGATGTTGCCATACAATAACACACACCCTACGAGGTCATTTTATTGCTTTATTGTTTGATTTCAGTGCATATAAGCTATAACCATTTGCATGATCTCTCTCCCCACCCACTGAAGATTAGATAGAAGTAGAGATGATGTGTGTGCACTAACTGCAGAGAAGGAGAAGTTATTTTTAATACTTTTCATGTGCACTGTGTGGCCCTCAGTTTTCACAGCCAGGTTTGTAGGTGATAAAATAGTTTAACCTTGTTCTCTCCCTCACCTCCCTGGGCATATTTTCACTGCCTTAGATAACATGGAGCGAAATATCAGTTCAAAACTGAATGCAAAATTGTACCTAGGAGAAAGGGGCATAGTTTACTTGACAAGGAATTCCAAAGCAAGATCCAAGAAGCATCTGTCCCCTTCTCTGCCCAAGTTTTACACACAAAACACTTGATGGAGGAGTGAGCCAGTGCCCAGATGTCAGGTCCCTGCAGCTCAGGTCTGTCTTAGATCCTAAAAACCTCCTTCAGAGTCATTACAATGGAAAATCATAGAACCATAGAACAGTTTGGGTTGGAAGGGACCTTCAAAGCTCCCCAAGTGCCACCCCTGCCATGAGCAGGGACAGCTTCACCAGCTCAGGTTGCTCAGAGCCCCGTCCAGCCTGGCCTGGGATGTCTCCAGGGATGGTTCATCCACCACCTCTCTGGGAAACCTGGGCCAGTGTTTTACCACCCTCATCATAAAAAATTTCCTAGTCCTTAAAGAGCTATTGAAATTTGCCTATATTTGGGTTAAGCCTTAAATTCAAGGTAAAATATCCATACTATACTATTAATTTACAGTTTAAACAAATTTTAGCAATCCTTGGCATCAGTTTGTACATTTAATCTATAACACCAATACATTTTATTTAAACTTTTAAAAATTATTTTGCCCCCTTTTTTTTTCAATTTGATTTTCCTAGCATATGATAGACACCTATCCATACAAATCTTACTGACACTGGGAACAACAAGAGTGGCAACGCAATATCTGGTGTTTGCTGGATCACTGACAACAGGAGGTATGATGGGACATGAACAAACAACGAGGAGATGCCAAGGGACATGAACAAACAATGAGGAGATGCAAGAGGCTTCCCCTAAGGAGGGAATAGACTTTATCATTTGACATTAACTTTGCACTCAGGGACTCTTAATTAGAGAAGAAGGGGCAGAAACCACAACACTGAGTTGGGGAGGGAAAAGTGGGAGTCAATTGCCATTCCAGCTTTTTGTTTGTGCTGCAGGTTTATCTTCCTACAGATTAATTTGCTCTTTAGCGGTTGTGTGCATGGGGTTCTTCAACCTGGAAGCAATGCTGCTGTCAGACACATGGCGTTCAGGGCGAGAATAAAGGTGAGTGCAGGTTGGGGGAGGTGAAGTCCTCTGACCTTTGTGAAACCGAGTGTTAGAAAAAGTGGAAACCACCACCTACAATGACAGTTTCTCCTTATCGCTTATCTTTAACCTACAATTCTTTACTTGCCAAGCCCATCCGAGTGAGAAAAAGTATGGTAATAAACGTGGGATTGAAACATTGTTAATGTTCACCACAGAGGCAATACATCATTATATTTTTGCATTTTGCACCTTTGAGCTGACTGAAATTTCTCTAAGATATTTACAGATGTTACTTCTTTGTTACATTAGATTTCTATTTGCAACTATTAAATATGAAACAGTTCCAAATACGTCTGCAGTGGTTATGTTTTTGGAATACAGCTGCTAAACCCATGAACTCTCTACTGCTGAGTAGAGAGTCATAGTAGTAAATCTGTGACTTAGCAGGTTCAAGGGCAGATAAACTAAGCTATTCAGCAATATGAACCAACTAATACAATTTTCCTGGTGTTGGATAATGCCAAAAACTTGTTCATTTTACTCAGGAGTGGATGAAGGAATTGGGACAACTTTGTAATTAATTTGTGCTGAACAGGATTAAAATGACAGTGCTGGCACATGCTGTGACAGCAACTTAAACTATGACTTTTGGGATGAAGTAGTACACATTCATTGTCTGTGCTACTTCAGCTAGCTTCAATATTTTACTCAGGACATAACAGAGAATTGAAGGATTCAAGTTTCCAATCATAATAAGACATCCCCACTGGCCTGTTCAGATTTATGTTTCTCTTTCTGATGTAGGTAACGAAGGAAACTATACAGGGAACATACCCTACATCTTCCTTTTCATTTCTTGTAATCTTTTCTGCCTGCAAGACACTGCTGGGGTGAGGCAAACATCTGTTGGGAATGACTTAAGCACAGTTGATCTGCTTTAGGGCAGAAGGATGGACTAGATGACCTCTTCAGGTCACACCTAGTCCCATTATCTTCCACTCTTTTTAAAGGGAATAACACTATAGGGAAATGACACCACATGCTGAAGATAATTTCCCCGAGTAAAACTCAACCTACATGAAAATGTATTAGTAATCAATAATTACCAGCAGAGAGCATGTATTTTCAGACAATGCATTCAATATTATCAATGTGAAGCTATGACCCTAAAAGCTGCGTTTTTTTAAATACAGGAAAATAAAATGTGTTCTCTTTTGTGGTTACTTGATCTCTTTTGTTTGTAACCTAAACTAGCTAGCCATATTTAGGGGAAAAATTAATTCATATTTAAAATAAAACATGCAAATGACAAAGCATGAAAGAACATCAGAGTTTCTCGTAGTTCATGTACAGCTTAGGACATGAGTCATTTTGCTAGAAAAAAATTGCTGCACATATTTTATGATATGTTAAAAGAAAGAGAAAATGCAGTAATTCAAAGACCTAGATGCATATGTAATTTGAAATATGCAAGTGTCCCGCTGCACTCAAGAGTTATCAAAGGGAACTTTTCCCTTATCTTAAGAAGTTAAGCACACAATTAAGGATTTGCAAGTTCAAGGTCTTAACATACTGACCATATGAATGTTATCCTTCCAGTCACAACATCAACTAACAATGAGTTATATCTTTATATGTGCGAAGCATTTGTTTTGCATAAATAATTACTGAGAAATTACTTGTTTGGAAGCACATTGTGAATTTACCAATTAATTTTTAATACCTGTAGTTATCCTCTTCCACCTTCAAAATATATTGTGACAAGTTCAAATTATCCTGGAACAAATTGAAGAGTACTGCCCAGTTACCGAGATGTTTATTAGGACAGCACCGCCTGGTTTGTGTTTAGGGTGTGTGTGAATCTATAAAGGATGTTAAGAAATCAGTGATTTATGGTGCATTTCCCACAAATAATTCCAGATTAAGAACCATACCCGATCTACCAGCCTGAAATTGGAACTTCCATTACTCTGTTTTACCATCCATAGCAAAGGCAAGGGGACAGAAGATAAAAGCAGCAGCAGCTAGACAAAAAACTCTCTGACTGGTGTTTACTATCTGCAGGGAAACTGGAGGAGTTGGGGGTAGAAACACCCAAAGATGTCAAGCCTGCTTGATAAATTACAAGAAATGATGTTCCAACAACAGAAAATCGTAGATAACTTGAAACTTCCTTTCCTTATGCTTTTGCTTTCCTTCTGAAACGTGCAGTATATGTTGAAAGGACAGGCAGCCTTTGCAACCCAGTCATGCTTACGAGGGAAAAAACACCAAGTGCTGATGGAACCCAGAGGTCACGTATGGCTGCCATCCATACTGATGTAACCCCCAGCCTGAGTGATTGTGTTCCCAGGAGGATAAGAGCCTGAAATCCGAGGATGAATTTAGAAAGCACTGAAGGGGACAAATGCACAGGCAGCTCTACAACTGTGGCACACTTAGAGCTGCTTCTCAAATGTTTCTGTTCTGTTTCCCCTGACACACGAGAGATCGGCATCTACATTTTGAGTTTACACATTTGGACACATAGTGGAGGACTTAAAGAATCCGGCACTTCAATCTGTCTCTAAGAGGTTCTGAAAGTTAATTAGGAACGTGGAAATAACTTCCACATCCCCTTTAAAAAAAAAAGAAGCCGAAGTTTTAGAGGCAGAGCAAGTCACTATTTGAACTTTTCAGTGTAAACAAACACATGAGAAATCCATCATCGCTAAAGGACTGCTAACAGCAGCCAGCTTCCCCCGCCCTCCCCGAATATCTAAGCTTTCAGGAAAAAGTGAAGCAGGAATAATGATCTATATGACCCTCCTGGGAACTCTCCTCCCCTTCTCCCCCCACCCTCAACCACTTTTCGCCTCCTTGTTCCATACACAGAATAAAATGCCGGGCCTGCAGTATTTTAAGTATGACCGAACTAAATCATTCTAACATTTAAAAAGGAAGCTGTACTACTGCTGCAGTGAGCAAACATGGCCAGATCTTCAATTCCAGTTCCACAGCCAGCTCCTGGTCCCTGTTGGAGACATGGCGGGGGTCAGCAGTCAGCACGGCACCGAGCGAAGGGTCCCAAGGGACATGCGGCAGCTCCAGCAGTGGCTCTGAGGGTCCCACAGGATCTGTGCTCAGCATTTAAGGTGGGAGAGCAGCCAAGTTCATCCATGAAAAGTGCTTATTCCCCTGAACAACTACTGGGTGTGTACCTTTTAATAGAATCTTAGGATAGCTTGGGTTGGAAGGGACCTTCCAAACCCGTTCAGTCCAACCCCTGCCATGAGCAGGGACATCTTCACCAGCTCAGGTTGCTCAGAGCCCCGTCCAGCCTGGCCTGGGATGTCTCCAGGGATGGTTCATCCACCACCTCTCTGGCCAACCTGGGCCAGTGTTTTACCACCCTCAGGGGCAAAAATGTCTTCCTTGTACCTACTCTGAAACTACCTTCCTTTACTTTACAACCATCTCTCCTTGCCCTATCGCAACAGGCCCTGCTAAAACATCTGTCCCCATCTTTCTTATCGGCCCCTTTTAAGTACAGAAAGGTTGCAATAAGGTCTCCTCAGAGCTTCTCTTCTCCAGCTGAACACCCCAGCTCTCTCAGCCTGTCCTCCCAGAGCTGTTCCAGCCTCAGATCATCTTGGTGGCTCCTCTGGCCCCTGTCCAGCAGGTCCGTATCTGTCCTGTGCTGCGGACCCAGAGCTGGACCCAGGACTCCAGTGGAGTCTCACCAGAGCAGAGGGGCAGAATCACCCCCTCCACCTGCTGGCCACGCTCCTTTTGATGCTGTCTCTGCTTTTTCCTAAACCTGCTAGAAAAAAAATGCTTTTCTGGGGTAGAGTTGGCCAGCTAAGGATTCCTCAAGCATTTTCCCCTGTGTGTGCACAGGAAGGCATGGTTGCATCTCACTGAGACACTGAGGCAAAGCCTGAGGCTTACTAACTATTCTATTTCTTCAGCATTTTTATTTCACATGGAAAGTTTGCAGATTAATTGCTGACGGTGTTACTTTTCAGCATACAGGACTAGTGAGAAACAGGTAAAAAACCTTGGACTGAAAAAGAGTATTTTAAAATAAGTAACAGACATTGCAAATTCTAAGCCATAAGCATTCAGAAGTGATGGAAACAATTTCTGAGAATTTGTGGAGGATGGAAGAAAGACACCTAAAAGACTGGAAAAAAGCCAATAGTAGTTTTCCACTCCATTCCAAGATGGTAGGTCATACACTCTAAGACTGTAAGAGTTCACTTCAGGGCGGAAAAGATGTGTTCAAAGCAGCATACGGGAGCGAGTTAAAAATAAACAGCCTGGAATCTGAAACTTCAAAGATTTTCCGTTTATTGTCTTTGTTTCTATTTTGGCAGGATATAACTTAGAAGCCACGCAAAACAGGCATGTGGCAGCAGCTTCAGGAGTAAGGCGAAATAAAAAGTAATTGCCTGAGCTCCTGCCCATCTAATTTGTTTCCTGAAACAAGAATCTTGTGAATCCCTTCAAGCTGACTCATCCGTGTAACATTCAGTTCACAAGAGTCATAATTTTGCATGCCGAAGCGCAAAGCTCTTTTAGCCAGCTAGAATACAAGCCTAAGTGTCCTTGGTACTTCCATTTTGAAAAGTGATGTCTAAAGTACTGCAGCTATGCCATTTTTGAGTAACGCAATGAAAAACCGTGCAAATTGTTCACAGAACAATATAGAAATACCTCTACTAATATTAAAAAAAAAAAAGAGCAAGACTGCATTTGCTGCAGCCAAACCACAAATATTCAAATGTCAAGATAAGAAACCTCACCCCACAGTCTCTATTACTTACTCTGACCCATTCTAACACCAGTTTGGAAGGCTTAATATGCTGGGTGGGCAACAGCGTAGCCTTGCGTTAATCACCTGTACTCAGCCTGTTGTTTCAAACCACACCAGTGTGTAACTACTTGCTTCTTAACACAGTCTGCCAAAAGGCACATGCAGGAATTGCTGACACTAATGTAAACCATCGCGCACCACACCTCCGCTCCAGCGTTTGTTATTTTTCCATTCATGCTTCGTGCTCCTCATCCTGCTCAGAGCTGGAGCCTCCACTTTTGCTTCCACTGAAATCCAGACCCACAGAGAGAAAGTTATCTGGCCCACATGACTTCTGGCTTCAGATCAGATTCTATTAACCAGCTATTTCTACCACTAGAGTGGGAAGAGACACACTTGCTACTTTGAGATTAAAAAATAAAATACTTTGAAAAACCACTGTTGTGGGTCCTACAGTATCAGTACTAACTGTGGCAGGTTTTGAAAAATAATAGCAAGGGTACAATAATGTAAAGGTTAAATTCTGCTCTGTCCCAGTATGCCCAAGTCAGCATATAAGTTTTGCAATATGATTAATAGATTTCTGCATTCTCAAGGGAGAGTCTGTCAGTAAGGCCACAAACTTTGTCGGTCCAAGGTTGTACGGTGTTGCAGTCCTGTGTACACAGTCTAATACTCATCATTTTGCAGTTTCACAAAACTCTAATTTGCAGGAACGTTACTCATGATAGGTCTACATTTAAAATTCAGCAGTTACCAGCACTTATTTCCCTCCCCATTCTCTTTTCTCCTTTCCATAATATAACTCACATGCTGATAAAAACAGCAGAAAATGGCAATTCTGTTGTCACAAATCACAATCGATCACATTTTAAGTAGCTTACACATACAATGTAGTCATTATGCACAACACTGTTGAGAGAAACTATAAGCTAGAGGATACATATAGTACTTCTTAACCATAATAAGAAATGGACAAAATATGCATCCAAAACTCTCTTCTGGTCTGAGTTTACCTCACTACTTCAAACTCATTTTTTTCTAACTAGTGTGAATGACATCTATGACTTTCCTCATTCGACATGAAAATGGAGAGACACTCTCAAAGACACGAGGAACTCATCTGAGGAAGATGGTTCATGTATGGACCTGGTGCTATTAATATATACAGTAAATTGATGCCACATTGGAAGAGAAATTGTCATAGATCTCTAGGAAAGAAGTGCAACCTTTCATCACTTTAAACTTCAAGTCAAAACGCCCTTATAATTGTAAATTGACTTTGCAGTCTTAACTTTGCTCAGACTTTATTATTTTCAGTAAATAACTAGGATGTGCCAGTGGTAACCTATTGAACTGGAAGAGCTCCATATCACAGACAAACTATTCCTTCCAAAAAGGAAGGACTTAAAACTGAGACAAACTATTGCACGAAATCAATAATTTCATGCTAAATCATCATAACTTCTTATTAATTAAAAAAAAAACAAAAAAGAGAAGAGTTCATTGCCTGGGATGGCATTAACTTAACAGCATTTGAAATATTTTCCTTGACTGTTGTTCTTGTTTTTCACTTCTCAAGTTTACATCTTTCAAAGACAGTGGCAATCAGAAATGGTAGCCGGGGTTGGTGGAAACAGAAAAAGGCTCAAATCACACATCCACACTCGAAAAGGATGCAGCGAATCTTTCTGCAGTGAATTCCCCAATCGTAAAGAAAATGTGTGAAAACACTCTAAAAGGTGCCCACAGCCTAAAAATCCTACACATTTATCAGCAAGTTATTGTTATTCCTTCTAAATTGTATTTGTCATTCTATCCCAGATCTGGAAAGTGTTCAGTGCTACATTAAAATCATGCTGGTATTAGATAATTTCTTCATTACAGCAGATTAAAACTTGAGTAGCATGGGAAAATCCAAGTAAAAAGCGTTAACACTTCAAACGAAATATTCCCTTAGGGATATTTAATAATATCCAGATTGCATTATCTTCTGCAATCCCTAATAGCACTGGAGAATACCTTAACTCCAAAAGCAGTCTTATTTATTTAATCAGGTGGATTTAAAGACATTTAGAAGAGTGTAATGCTAACAAATGTTAGCTGGGTCTGTAATTTTTAGTAGGATTGTTATACAGAGCTGAGCGTGGCATTTTGCAGTTGCGTACATGTCCACAGTCACATATAGCTACAAAAAACTTCAGTGTTTCTCTGTCTCAGATGAGAGTTTATTAGTATGAGCAAAAAGCATGGGAAGCTTAGGTCAGGGGTTACTACAACAGCTGGAGTCTCATTTAGAGCTCTGCAGTAAGGTCTGAGAGTCAGTTTGGTAACCAGTGAGCAGCTTGTTTGGTCAGGTTATTGTGAAGACCGCGTCATCACCATCCATCAGGATGGTAGATTCTGGAAATCAGTTATGGAAGAACAGAAATGTAATGAACACCCCCCAGCTATCAGCAGCACCAGGGCTTCGATTCTGTTCTCAGAAAGAAACTCCATTTCTTACCTTGCGGGTGCTGGAAGGGACGGGGATGGACTCTCAGCCAGTTGCAGAGCAGCAGGAAGAAGACCTGAGATGTCCTGACCTCCAGATCTTTCTGTGCTGTTTTCCTGAGGGCTCCTTTGTAAACCGTGCCCATTACCAGGGGTCTGGCCTAATTCTGAGTCTTGTGGAGTGCTCTAGAATGAAAAAAAGAACAATATTTAAATAGCTACTGCTGCTTTGGAGTACAGGAAATTTTGGAGAATACTTAAGCATAAGGAGTTTTTTTCTGCCCACTGATGGACGATTTCTGTGGTAGATTTCACTACTTTGATGGAATTTTCAGGTTCCAAAGCCAAACCATTTTTTTTGTTAATGACAGAAAAACAGAAGGAAGTGGTTGAGCCAAAAATAAATACTAGGAAAAGAACAGGGAGAGAAGAATGCAACAATTGTTCTAAAGCCTTTACCAACCCAATGAGGGTATCGTCTTCTCTTTTTCCAAGCCTGGCAAATGCTTCCTTGCTAAGCAAGTTTAAAATGAGAAAGGATGGAAACAAGCTTTGATACTCATCGTATTAGCAGTATCTTTGGAGTGGAGTTAAGAGATAAAGCCAACCTCAGTCAAGACCCAGCACTTGAACTCAAGTCCAGATTCTTTCCCTTCCACTTCGGCAAAGCTCAGAGTGTCTCTGACCTGAAACGCAGGGCCTGATCCCCACTGCTCTGCCTTGCCATAATAACAGCTACTGGAAATTCTGCAGTTGCTGTAGCAAATAGCTATAGAAATGCTGTTAGACAAATGTGGGAATGCTGCATCACCTCTTCTCTAGGGTAAATATTTACCCAGGATCATCATGCACGGAGACATGCCTTTACATGAGCGTGTTCGCCTTATTTTGTTACTATTGCAAACTTGGTTTTCCTCCAGGAGGAAGAGAGTCCTGTTCAGGTGTCAGGCTGCTTACAACAGGTAGTGGCACCTTTCTGTTGAATGTTTTTCTTTGCAGAAGTATCTTTAGAAGGCACAGGAGAGCTGGTAAGAGCTGCTTCGAACAGTAGCTGAGGGTGTTCTTCACGTATAACAAAAGAACTTGAGAGAAAAAATTAAGTGTAAAAAAAAATGAAGTTTGAATGAAGAAACTCCATTTCAAATCCTCTGGCACATCAAGCAATAGTGAAAGAGAAAGAAAACTGCTCAGTCATGTCACCCTAAACATACATTTGCTGTTGTTTTAATTCTTAATTGTGACTGTAAAAAGCCTAAAGCACACTTAAAGTAAAAACACATAAATGTATGCGCTGATGATGAGCGGAACCACTTCAGAATAATATAAATGAAACGTACAGCACACAATTCCAATTCATCTCTTAGGATTTTTTTTCCACTCTGAGTTTTTAGGCTTATTTTGCTCTAGAAGTAGCCATTGTTTACAAAACCGAACATGGTGAGCTCTCACACAGCCAAAGGCTTCTTGTGATCAGAGCCAGGAATGAGAGACACCCAGTGGACAACAACAGCTCATGTCACGAGCAACCCAAGAGGTCAGGACATACTCAAAATACAAAGAGACTTCCCTCAGACTTAAGGCAAATTTGATTAACTCTCATATCCTCTGCCTTTCCCTGGAGGAACCCCTTCACTACAGCTCTGTTTGCAGAAGTCTCCTTTATCTCACTGCTTTCCTCTGGGATAGGCTCTTGGTTTCATGATTATTAAACACTTGCCCAGCATGTGCTGACATCTGGCATTTGGAATATTTATCTAAGTATATATGTTGGCCCCGAAATCACAGTATATGGAAAAAAAATACTAGAACATCAAGATTTATACAAGGAAATTTGTTTCTTCCAGCCAGAATGTGTGTGTGTGTGTGTATATATATTTTTATATATATATATATATATATATAGGGAGAGAGAGAATGAGAGAGTGAGCGAGAGCTGACCACAGCAGTGACTTTGGGGGCCATATGTGATCATGGTGGAGCATGTTCATGGCCCACCTGCCACTCACAGACTATCATTGTCCGTACCCCAAAACCTCTCCTGCTTGTCCAATGCTCTTCAGAGAACGCAACAAGATAAGGTTCAGGTATTTACATCTTGGCAGAAGAAGAAATTCAACTAGATGGACCCAACTCCATGCAGAGTCAGACTTCAGAGCCGTGACTTGCCGGGGAAGCAGGACAGGGAAGGCAGCGGGTTGGGATCTCACAACAAGCCACACGAGGCAGCCACAGTCCCACACTCCTGGTCGATGTATCACGTCTTATTGCTCAAGCTCCAGCTGGGTCAGTCTGGGAGATGGGCCACAAATGAATGTCTCACAGGAGCAGCCAAAAGCAGCATAATTTTCAGGCCATTTGAAGACTCCTTTCCTTTCCCAGCAAGACCAGGAGGGTGGAGAGAACCACACAAAGAACCTCAAGAAATTAGGCCAATTTACAAATTTGTCCAGATGCCTCCAGCAACTGGCAAGAGCTGTGAGAACAAATTATTTTCCCTCCTTTCTATAATCCTACCACCACCTCAAATTTTCTTCAGTTGATTTGGCTGCCAGGCAGGAGAAACACCTCACGGCTCTCTTCAGAAGATGAAGAGCTGCTTGTTTTGTCTCCTTCTTCTAAAGCTTCTATCATCTTCCACCACAGAAAGGAACACAGCAAAGAACTAAGTTATTAACCTACTGTGCTCTTAGTACCCACACATTGCTTGTAATGAATCTCTTGTTCATAAGATCAGCTACTTAACTCAAAGGCTCCTTTAGGTTTTAACCCTCTGTTCTACTGACCTGCAGTCATCCCACTTTTGGAGTCACAACATAACAGGGATGCCTCCTGCACACAAATCCCTAAAGTAAAACTGCTTTATGTGCAGAGAACGGGTATCCTCTGAGTGTCCATCCACAGCCATGGATCCCACCAGCCACATGATAATCTCATCAGCAGCAAGCACTCAATTATGGCACTAGAAAGAAACACTACTCGTCAGCCTGTCATGCAATAAATCCCATAGCACATTGCTACCAAAGCTCAAATAGCACTAACAAATATTAATACAAAGAGACTTAACTCAGTGGTTGCACCTGGTAGGTACTTACAAGTCAGCAGTGCAATTATTCCAAGACAGTTTCAAACCATAACATGGAATCAGGTTAATTTGTCATTGACTCCCTTCACAGAACACTTTGGGGCCAGAATAATTTTGGTGGCAATTTGCTGGATTTTACTTTTACTATTCATTTCATAATTCACAAGTTAACTACATCTTACAGACATCTATGTGCCTGCTATACATGGACACCTCATCTCACCCAAACTGGGATGTTTCCACACCAGACACAGAGAAGGGCCCATGTTCCAGTGATTTTATCCACTGTTACACCAAATCTTAATATCTAAACAAAAACAGATGGGCAGATCGAGATGGCAAGAAGAACAATCACAACAAAACTGGTTACTTATGTGCACTGTTTTGAAAACTACTTTTAGTATTTTCCATAGGTTGTCTGGGAGAGACTGGTGGGGTTTTATCCTTCTTTTTGGGTTTGACTTTTCTTGTTTTTAAATAATGTTGTGCTTTCAGCAATCTGATGTTTAAGAAGCCGCAGTTCATCTCCCCGCCATCCCTAAGCAACTGTCACTGGCCGCGGAAAAATCTGACTCTTGCTCTTGCAATTCCAAACATGACCAAATTTAACACATATTAAAACAATCTTTGCAACGTAGCTCCTGGTGGAGCAGAGAGGAGTCGGAAATGTTGACATCCCTTTTTCTTTCTTGTCTGTCAGATGTTTGAATGATCAAATAGTGAAGTTGCCCCCTTAGGCAAGAGCACACATAACCAGGAAAGTATATTTTCAAAAGTAGATCAAAGGAGGATTTTAATAATTTTAAATACACCTTACTGTAAATATTTTAATGCAAAAGGAATTACTAATATTCTAAGACATAGGAAAGCTTTATATATTAGTCTTCTACATGTAGTTTATTAATTTAGTCATCACAAAAGAACATGCTCTGTGAATCCCTGCCAGCCAGCAGAAAAACCTAATTGAATTTCTCTATCAAGTTTTCAAATTTAAGGTTTTTTATGCAAATCAGGTGCTGAACTCACTTTACAGAGCATGCTTTATTTTTAATTAACATCTGTGAAAACAATTAGAAATACTATGTTTTGTTCAAAACTATCATCAGAAAGCTGCTGTTAAATAAATTACTTTGAGGTTCCAACACATACGGCCTCTGAAGTGATTTACTACAGAAGCTTGCAGCTAAATTTGCTCTACATTAATTTCAAATGTAGCATACTCCTTTTTGAAAAGGATTCTGAGAGTATAAAGTGTTACTTAATAGAAAGACTTAAAGAAATAATTGCATTAAAATCAGAACAGAGAGGTTCTCAGCAGTTTTTCTTTAAATCTAGGATAATTTAAAAAAACAACAACAAACACACCAAGTTTGTTACAGACATCACACAAACAGAAGGAAAACTAAACAGCCCATACTTTTTTTTCCTTTGAGCCAGCATACTATTTAAATGAATAAAACTCATTGTCTCAAAATAGGAAATGTAATTTGCATTAAACCTTTCCATAAGTATTGGGCTCTGCAGGAACACAGAGTAAATCTACAGGATCACTTTATTTTCCTGTTGACTTTGAACAGGAGCTTAAAAGTTTAAAAAAAAAAAAAGGAGGAGAACTCCATAAACACTGTAGCCAAAAGGATTATGTGCTCTGCTGTACTCCGGCTGAAGTTACCATGCCAGAAAATTCCTTTAGTGCTCCATAGGAGCCTGTGTACAGTGCAGCCCCAAAACAGGGACTGTCCCCTCTTGGTTCAAAGTCACCACAATAACATCAGGCACCATCACATCCTCGTGTCACCACAATTCCAGAACTCCTGTGTCTCAACAAGTCACCAGGCTCCTGGTCCCAGAGCACAAATTGGCTCTGGTTTTATTAATAAACCGCAGCATTCACACTCAAACCCGTCCAAATAAGCAAACTGCCTTTGATTCCTCTTTCTCCTTTCCCTCAATAAAAGTTGTTTCCTTTTACATCTGCCCTCCGCAACATTCCTCCACTGCCATACATCCTTTTATAGCCATTGCTGGGACATGCCATCGCTCTGACTCGCTGAACGCAATATTTGAGGAGCTACACGAAGTTTCCATTCCCACTAACCCCCCTCGTAATTGGGGGGGAAGCTGGAATAAGCCTTTACAAACCTCAATCGATAAACCAGAACTTACCTTTTCTTTTCCTCCATATCTTCCATCACAAGTTGTTATTTTTTCATAGGGTTTTTAAAGTTTGCCTGCGAGAAGCGTTGGTTTGCGTGCCACCACCTCCTCTGGGGACGGGAACAGGTGAATGTCGGGACACGGAGCAAAGGTCGGTCCCGCAGCACCCAGGCTCCGATTTCAGGATCAGCCCCAGGAAGACGGGGACACTGTCCCTGTCACAGCCACATGTCTGTGGCATCGAGCAGAAAAGCTGCATATGGGGCTCTTTGGAAAGTTCCCACTGCAATATTTTATAGCAATTGCTCGTTTCACTGCAGGACTGGCTGTAGAGGCATGGAGTGAAACGTTGTTCATCCACAGCCTTAATCAATAGGCCATTCCTTGTTATCTTTATTGTACTTTAGCATTAAATCTATTCCTTGAAAATGAAACTGAGAAAATGGCTTGCTGTGATTCTTCAAACAATCAAGTTAACATAATAGTTCATTAATGAATCTGCCTAATACCTGACACTTGCTAGAAATCAATCCAGATGAATAACCCAGTCTATGTCAGAAAACTGGATTTAAGAACACTTTCAAAGTTCGCATTTTTCTAAAACCAGAATTGCACAGGGCACACAGTTGGGAAATCTTATTTTTAAAGTGGCTGCTGAAATTTAAGACGGAGCAGGTTTTAGGAGCTACTTTTTTGCTCTTCTATTTTTGTTTTCTTACTGTTCTACAGGTACAGTAACTGAGCCGCAAATTATCTTTTTCAGTTTTTATATCCTCGGAGAAGCATTTCTCCACAGTTTGGAGAAATAGTACCAAAATAGACAAAAATTAGATGAGTTGATATTGCTTTAACAATCAGAACTTCTCAATCAAATCAGCAAACACTGGTCAGCCAAACTACCCATCACAGGAGAGTAACAAACCAGTATCTGACGTTGGGTCAAGCTTGAACTCTATGTGACAATCAAGATCTGAAGAATTACACCAAAACTTGTCTCTGTCACATTGCAGGGGAGCTAAATTCTGATTTTAATAAACAACTTGTGCAGCAGTTTGCATGATTCAGTGCCTGCCCCTTGTCGAGAGCAGCTGGAGTGCAGCAGTTTAGAGGGGGATGATCGGATCGGCATGAACTCTTGTTTTTCGCTTGAACTTTACAACTCCTTGATCATTTGGATAGAATTATGACATGATCAGAAGCACAAAGCAGACTCTTTGCTTAAGGGAGATTCTATATAGATTTTTGCAATTACAGTAGAGGTTCTTTTAATCAGTAATGGTGTAATTTGTTGTTGCTTCTGGCTTGGTTTCTTTGCCTCTTGCAGAAATAGAATTTTAAGTTCACACCTTTTCTAATTCAAATCCTCAAAGGGACAGGAATGCAAAAATTGGCATTTGGTGGAAGCCTCATTTAATCTGCTTCTTACAAATACAAGAAGCAAAACAAAATATGACACAGTAACAACAATACTTTCAAAATGCTGGTTATGACATGCTATTGTAAGTACTTATGACTGTTCTTTAGAGAAAAGGGGTTTCTTTCCCCCCTGAGAAATACCTGGTAGCTGTAAACATAAAAATAAACACTGGTGTATGTGTACATATATATATATATTTATATATAGTCACCATCTTATCCTTGGTTCAGCATTCTTCACAAAACATACAACTTCTCAGCTACAGCAAAAGCAATTCAAATCTTCAGGCTTCATTATTGGTGTTTATGACCTTTCCCATCTGCTCAGGGTACTAAACTGTTTATCTTCAGGTCCTTGTCATGTCAACATAGGTATCTTCTCAAAAACTTGCTGCTCTGTTTAAGCCTCGGTCTGTTTGAACATACATAGTCCGAGTCTGCACTGGGCTAAATGAAGTGTAGCTACGTCTGTAACTGGCTTCATGGTTCTTGTTAACCACATTTTCCCATCTGTTTATATCATCTATCTTCAGCAGCCAAAGGAGAATTCCTGGTTATCCTTGTAAATCCACTAGTCTTGCTGCAGGTCCTTATTTTCCTTTGTCCCTTTCCTGGAGCTGGATGAAGGCCTGATGAGTATGTAGATAATTTGCTTAACAACAGCAGGTGCATTCTTTTCTTGGGAAAAGAATCTTCATCCTGTAACTCACTGTTTTCAGTCAAGAGAATTTTAGCTAAAGCAGCTTTTTGATGAGGGGTTCTTAGCAGCCTAACAATAAAGCACTTGGGAAGATGCTGTTAGATTTATATTAAGTCCTATTGGCAAAATCATCTCCAAGCTGAGTTCTAAGCCCTGTTGTGCTCCCCAGCTGAAAGTATTTGCTTGCCTAGTAATTTCTAACTACCCACAGCTGTGGAAAATGAAGGTGCAACATTTTCACACTATTTCTAAATGGAGAAATGTGGTAAACAATTATATTATAAATATAAAATACTTTTCATCTCTACCTATAAATGTATGTTTCCCATTAGAAGTGGTGGTGGCATTACATTTGCAAAGGAAGCTTTAACCATTAATTCAGAAGAGAAGGAATAGTCTTCCAATTTCCTATTCGCTATGCTTTCAAATTAAAAACCCTGTCACAACTTTGAATCTTTATTCTTCTTTCATCTTCCCTCCTTCATTCACAAGGAAGACAAGAACAAGTATAATAATTATTCATTGCAGTGAGAAGTGTCCCAGAATTTGCTGCATTTGCATAAGTGGACATATAAGTCTCTCAAAACAGACAATGCTCTTTTTGTGTAAACTCAAACAAATACTTGGCATTACTCACCATAGAATATTGGACCAGTAGTAATTATGATTATAAGCAAGCATTAATGAGTATGGTGATGGGAGGGACGCTAGAATGATGTGAGCATCAATAATGGGCTCGCTGGCCAGTACCCAAATGCCAGCAACACCCTGTTGTGGGCAAACGTTGGCTTAAAGGAGGTGGGACAGTTCTGTCCTGTGTACTCCTGATGTACAGCAGATGAAATGGAAGGAAAATGAAAGAAACAACAATTTAGGGAGTAAAAGAGGTGAAGGATGTGGATACAACCAACTTATAAGCCTGTATAAGGTACCTCATTAAAACACTATAGGCAGAATTATTATGCAGGAAGTGGGAATGTATTTTTGTTCCAAATTGAATATAAGCAATGGAATGTATAGAGATGTTCTTGCACTATTCAAGATGTATGTAAACACACAGCTTAAGCACCTGAGCTCAGAGGAATTTGCCCAGTTCTCATCTGTGGGAATGGAAACTAAAGGCTGGGAAGCTGCTAATGTGCCCAGTGCACCCTCTGCTGATCCCCATAATGCTGGGATCTGAAAGAAGAACCGTGTCAACTAACCAGACCCATCATTTTGCACAGACATAGAGAAGCTGAAATATGGGATAAGTCATAATGCAGAATATTAACTACAGAATATGCAGCAGCCATATTTATTTGTAGCAGTTAAATGCAGAAACCCCAGCAGGGACACAACGTGACGCTTCAGACAAATAGACGCTTCAGAAGTTGTGGTCCTTCTGGCCACTATGCATATGTCGTGTACCTTATACATTTGACAGCAGAAAACAAATAAGAACAAAAAAGATAGCCACATGTTAAGATTTATGTTTAAAGAGAAACGGACGATAACATAGATGTGGGATAACCTGCTTTGTTTGGCTAGTTACTTATTCAGAAAACAAAGGAGAAGAAAGGCCAAAGCAAAATATATAGGAATAACTTATGCAGTAACTGACTTTGAAATTCCCTCTTCAACTGCGGAGCAAAATACATGCTGCTAGAATTTCAATTCAGCATCAGCTTTCACCTTCAAAGAGTTTACAATTACTTGGTAACTTTGGCTTTTCTGTATTCATGAGAAAGGCTGTGAAAGATGACAGCTCTCCTCTTCAGAACTTCACAGTGGCAACAATTAAAAACCTGAGTTAAAATAATTACATATTAGAAAATAAGCTTGGGTTTGTTTATAAGTGGAACTTTATCAGCTGGCATCTGAGCCCAGGTTATCAGGAGTATCAGGGGCTGAGAAAGCACACAAATACATCACTGTCTACAAAACTATGAGCCTTTTCATTTTATTATGGCCACACAGATTATTTTTGAACATCTGGCTGTCCAGAAAAGTCAGGGAAAAAGCCTGAGGACAGACCTTGTTATTCCTCTATACCACCCTTAATGAGAAGCTATGGAAAGTACCACTGTTTCTGGAACTTGAGAAGGTCTCAGCCATCGTGCTGCCCATTAAAAACATCTTCCTTCGTCCATCCAAATGCATTGGGTGGTATAGAGGAATAACAAGGTCTGTCCTCTATACCACCCAATGCATTTGGATGGACGAAGGAAGATGTTTTTAATGGGCAGCACGATGGCTGAGACCTTCTCAAGTTCCAGAAACAGTGGTACTTTCCATAGCTTCTCATTAAGGAGCATTTCCTTCACTTCCCCTGTATTTTCCCTATTTTACCTGTGTAAAAATACCTGTTCTTCTAGACTGTTTCATTTTCATTTTAAACACATTTCTCTTCATGTGGAGTTCTGCTTTTCAAGGCAAATACACCTCAAAACCAGCTTATATTTAGTTATATTTGGGATAAGCCCAACACGCTTTGCCACTGACAGCCCCTTGTTTGGAAGCCAGCTTTGCTGTTCCTACAGGACAAGGCACAAACCTAAAACCTCTCAGCAGCCTGGACTTTGTGTTCTGTTACATCAAACTAGAACATGGTGAATATACATAACATAACTTTGTTAAATACGCTGCTGGCCCCAGCTTTATTTTATCCAAGCATTACCTTTGCTCATTTCTACTAAATTTAACTGTATTTTCCTCAGAGGCTGGTCTCTACAGATCAGGTATTTACTTTTTAAGTGCTCACTACACCCTTCATAGTAGCACATTTATTCCACGGATCTTCCCTGTTATTAAATGAGTTCTAAACTTAGTGCAGGCTCTCCCATCTTTAATACAAACCATGTGTATGGCTTCCAAATGACTCAGCTGAGAGCCAGAGCTGGGCCATGGTGTTCTCTGATAAATACATAAACAAAAACAACAGCTCCTGTCAATTGGTAGAAGAACAACACCCACTGAGCTATTTTAATTGTGTTAGAGTTGGAAGGAAAAGCAGCGTGCAAAGAGGGTCAAATCGAGGCCGTTTCTCCAAAGCGTAGATTGCCACCAAAGCAAAAAAGTTAAAAGAAAACAGATTTGTTTTTTACAACTTGCTGAAAACTTAAATGTTGCTGCCTCACAAACTTCCCGCCAGTGTGAAAAACAAAAGCCAGAAGCAGATGCAGAAGAAAAAGCGCGGCCAAGCCTTATGCCGACATTCTGAAATGCAAACCATGCAAACCAGTTTCATCATCCACTACCTGCTGTGCTCCTTGGTTTGGTGGCATAAGGATGACTTTATTTGCGCTGGGAACTTCTAACTAAAAATGAACATATTTAAACATTTCACCGGATGCATAAATTTTCACTATTCATTAAGCAATACTTTTTCAATAGCTATTCAGCAGATTAAGTAGCTTTTAAGATTTTATTATTACTTCTTGGTTTTTCTCTTATAACAGTGACTTTTAAAGTAATTTGGTTTTCTAGCATTTGTTTTGTTTTGGGTGTTTGTTTGTTTTTTAGTGTGAAATAGAGACAAGAAGCTTACTGTCCTCATTAGAAAAGCTTTTTATTAAATTTCTTAATAAATTCAATAACTTTAACTAAAGTGTTCTCAGCCTCAGGAGGACTCCTGAAGAAATGTGTTTGACATTCAAAAACTTCCTAAGTGAAAGTTGCATGCGTTGGAGAAGAAATTCTCATTACTTAGTTATAGGAATTAACATGTTCACCTCTTCGCAATCCCTTAAAAAAGTTGGGGCCAGATCTTGGGCTAAGAATACAACTTGCCCAGAACAACTGAGAATTAGAGAAGATTTTTCTTTTAAAAATTCCTTACAAAAAATCTGGCTAAATTTTAATACTGATTCCCTTGAGAAGATGCACTTTGCAATGCATGAGGTACAGCAGATCTGCTGAGACCTGAATTGGAAGGAAAATTAACATTAGTGCATTTTATCGTCTATCATAATGTATGGAAAAAGAGAGAATTAAACGTCTTGGTGTTTTAACTGTTGAAATTAATGAATTACAACATTTATTCAAACTTATATCAACATAGTAACTTCTAATGTAATTGTATACCACTTGCCGTGGCATATGGCACTTCATTTCAAGTGTTTAAAAATAAATCAACACACACCAATATGCATCAACAACGCATCCTTGTGAAACAGGTATCAATTTCTCAGTGCTCTGAGGGCACCACAGACATCACCTGGCTCCTGGGACTTCCCCCCATCCTGCCCATGGCCCAGATCCCATCCCAGTTCCACCAGCAATGTCGTAGGGTGTTTGTGTCCTGCTCCACCACAGCCATGGCCCCCACAGACTGACATTCTTGCCCATCCATCTCAGTAGGAGGCTGCATCTGCCACTGATTGTCCCTTAGTTACCCCCAACTGCCCCCCAGCTCCCAGGCTGGGGAGGGGAATGCTCCAGCCCTGCTCACCCCATGGGGATCCTCCACAACTCATGTCCGTGTCCCCAGGGAGCAACCACCAGCACTTGGTGCCATATAGCAGTGTCATTGCCAAAGGAAAAAATCAACCAAACAAAACGTTACCTTCAATTACCATTAATGACACTTAAATAGGAGCGTAACTGGGAGCAGAAGAAAAATGTGGGGTAAGCGGGTGGTGAAACTCATTTCTGTAGGGTTTGCTCTGGGCTGGCAGGGAAGGAAGGAGCCAACGCTGTCATGCTCACCTGGTTTTCTGCACTGCTGTTCTCATTGCCCATTGTGGTGCTGGCGACCAGTATCACACAGCAAGTAAAGAAAGATCACTGGAAGAAAAGAAAAAGCTGTAAGGCTTCTGTGAAAACAAACACTAATGCCAAAGCAACCAACCAACCTAAAGAAAGGGGAATAAAAAACGCCACAGCACAAAACTCTGAACATTTTAGAGGCTTGTCATCTCAGTCACTCTCTTGGCATTCAGTCGAATCATGATTTTAAGTCATAAATCCTAATGGGTTTACTTCGGAATGTGTCTCTGCTGGCTTCCCTACACTGGCTTTATTTACCCAGAAACATACTCCCTGAAACTCAGCTTTGTTACTCTGCTTCTGGATCATCCCGTGTCATTTGAGCAGAAAGGCATTTCCCTTGCCCAAGTTACTTTGGATGGACAGCCCATACGAAAACCTTATTGTTTTAACTGTATTCAACCCACTCCTGTGCCTCAGAGATCCTGGACTGAGCCGCATACTCACATGGTCAGAACCACATTAAACATCACCCTTACTGTAACACAAACAATTTTCCATATGTGCACTCAGCCTTAAGAAAAAGTCATTTTTTTATCCTTATCACTGGAGTGCTTTTCATAGGCATTATTTTGCTGACAATTTTATGATCTAAACACATTTTCTTTGCAGTTAACAGTATCCGCCTGCCTTAATTACTATAGGCTTTATACTAGTTCAACTCTAATTATTTAATTTCAAAAAAGTCCTTGGAGCATTAGAACTACAACCAGCAGCTCTGGAATGAGTGTCTCCCCAGGCATCACTCACGTCTGTGTTATTTTGTAAAGGATACTCAACAGTAAATGCACACAATAAAGATTCACTTATAGATATTTACTTCTTGTTCTAGACATTGAAGTAAAGATGGAAGGAAGGGTTAACTTATTTAACAATAAGTTAAAACAATCTTGTTCAAGGCCTGAAATTTAAATTCACTGTGTTTATTGTATGATTGGATAGGTAAAAATTACACACTCTCTTATTATTTTTTTCCCAAATGTGAGATTCATCTGTGGCATATGTCAAGAAAAACTTAATTAAAGTCAAGCTGTAGAAGAAAGATTGTGGTGTGTTAGCCAAGGAAAGCATATAAGCTTTTAAGGAATGTTATTACTTATTCCTACAGTACACTTTTTTAAACTTAAAAGATTATTTTTCTTCACAGGAGGCTTGGAGAGAGAGGAAAGTTTGGTGCCATGCTCTGTTTAAACTTGAGAATCTTCAGAGGATAGATTGGTGCTTGAACTTGCTCCTGTTGAAATCCCTGGGGCCGGGATTGCACTTTTAGAGATTAATTAGCAACACCAGGTTTTGTCTGCTGAGATTACTGCCAAATCCTCTCCTGTTTTAAAATAGCACTGAACTAAATTAAAGGTTCTATGTAATATTTTCACAATCACTATTCCCAAGTATGAAGTACTCCAGCATGAAGCAATGTGCACAACCAAATGTTTTCAGGCCCAGCTCAGTGCAATGTTCCAAGAAAAGAAGTGAAGATCATAATATTTTAAATATGTATTGATATAAAAATATTCTCACATTATTAGACCAGATAACTAAGGTTTCAATGGACAGAAAATGAATAGTAACTTTGCTATAGCAAAGTATAGCTATAGTATAGGAGTGAATACAGGGTGTTTCAAGAAGATGGACCCAATTTTGAAGTAATTTCAATTTGAAATTTGGTCCATTTTTTTTTTTAAACAACCTGTATATTGGCATTTCTGTGCCCCTGATATTTTCTTCCCAGCCCTTTTTCTTTCCCTAGAGTATGAAATTTCACAATTGTCACACAATTCTTGCATTACCAGCTGCTTAACAATGAAGATAAACGTCATAAATAGGAAATAAAGTCATTATAGATTCTCCAATAATGAGACATGATAATAATAATTCATGAATTACATTGCGGAGTAACTATGATAATTTTTCGGATTACAATGTTATTGCAGTCCTTTTAACATACATTATTTCTAAAATATTTTCCTAATGCACAAGCGTTACTTAGGTTGCAAACTACAAGTGCTCTATGTGTATAGAATTTCAAATAGACATTATAAACATGCTAAAAATCCATACATTAAATAAACATAGGTTAACCAAAAGATAATCTTTCTCATCTTTCTATACTATCTTTTAAAATTTACATGTCATTATTAAAATTATTTTAACATTACATATCTTGAAAATGGCTCACTGGTAACAAATTGGTCTGATCAGCCCGTAAAGACTTTAGTACTTGTGCAGAAAAAGACCTGCTTTCCTGAAAGCGAGTGAGAGAATGTTTAACCTTCCACTTACATTCCTTGATTAATCTTGCAGCTTTGGATTCACTGACACTTCTAGAGCACGTCTTCAAACCCTTCCTTCCATCTTCACCTCACAGGTTTTCACCTTATTTTCCTCCTACTTCTCCTCAGACTGACATGAACTGTGGGTTCTCTTGCAGGGACCCACCTTCAGAACCTGCTGAACAACCAACTTGCCTCCACCCCAGGCAAGAAAAGAAAACAAGTCAAAGTTCCTCCCCCGGCTCCTGGGATCCTGCCATTGCTCTGCGTGTTGTAAATCCAGCACTCGTGTTTTTCACAAAAGCAACCCCAGAGAAAATGGATTTTGGTTAAAACATACTTCGCTTCTACTGTGCCTTGGCTTACAGATTTAAGTGATGCTTCTTGCACCACAAAACCGTCAAACAGTAAAAACACCACATTGAAGACATGCACGGATATATTTCAAGGGAAAATTAGTATTGGGGGGAATATCTATTCAGCATTTTGTTTTCAAGTTTGTTTATGTGTTTGTCTTTAATTTTCTCATATTACTCTCGACAGCTCTCGGCAATACCTGCTAACAAATGTTCATGTTCCCTTTCAGGTTATGCTGAAATAATTTCCCATTTAATCATCCCGAAGGGTGGAGACATGACAAAAACCCTTTGAAATGCGATGTTGCAAGAAGTACTGGTTTATGGCTGCACTAATTGTCATTATTAATGCTCATTGTCCGCTCCAGCAATGCTTCCACCAAGGGGTGCTCGGAAAGACGGCCGATAACAAAAGACACTGTGTTTATCATTAGTGGCAACTCCACGTGATTAACCAGTTTCTGTAGACACCAGTGGTGCTCATTGGTGCCACACAGCAAAGGAGTTGTCACCTGTGAGTGACACCTCAGAGAAGTGCTGGGCAGCATGACTGACTCTGGCATGACAAATTCATATCTGACATGAATAAGAGGCAGGAATTTCACCGGGTAGCTACGTACTCCATGCTGGTTTTCCTGTGGTGGTTCTCTCTTCCACAAAGTCTTGGTCTACAAACATATGGCTGGAGAACATTAGGCATGGGAAGAGTTTGAATGAACAGTTGCAAGGTCAGGGACTACTTCTATAGTCTTGTTTGTGATCCAGCAATTCAAGCCTCCAGCATTATTATACCACCTTAAGCCACTGTTACTGATCAAAGAATTCCACAGATCAGAAATAAATTACTTGTATTCCCTGAGCTTTTTCAGGTCATAAAGTATATACGAGTCACTTTGGTGGTGTGTGGGTAATACAATATGTCAAATAAACCTTTGCTATACTTCTAAGAGTTCAAGATGGAAAAGGCAAGATCTATAGTGACACTGGAAAACTAGAAGACGTGGAAGTAGCTGTCATGTCCCCTTTTCTCTGGTCTCCCCAGCTTGCTTCAGAATCCAGAAAAGCTGAAGTTCATCAAATCAAAATTCTAGTGTGCTCTACCATAGAAAACAAAAGAGGACATTGTAAAATTCGTTGCCTATAGACAACAAATTACGCAGAGTTTTCACTCGGGCTCTCTGCCATGAATTTACAAACAGGGATCCTGTGGGAGCTCAAGGAAACACAAGCCTGGTAATACATCCTCACTCCTGCTACCCACATTGTTTCCTCTTAAACAGAAACCGAACTCATATTTGGTGCTATTCCATTTCTAAAGCTAAGGCCAGAAAACATCACAAAGTGAAAGTGAAGAAGCTGCCTTGCACAACAATTGTCTGGGACAGACTTTGGGGAAAAGGACCTTCTGGTAGTGGATCGTGACTTCTGACCCACTCTCATGTCTAAACGAGGATACACTCAGGTTTTATCCCAACCAACCCGAGCAGCACCTACTCACTGTGAGTTGTTCCCACCTACACAGGTGCTGCTCTTCTGCTCTGTTCCAGTATGAACTCAAACCAGTTTGCATAAACCACTAACTGCAAGAGCATTCCTCATCCTCTGATGTCTCCATTTGTTCTCTTTGATTTCATGATATAAGTGCTCACATCAGGCTGCTTTACTATTATATGCTGGAATTCCCCTGTGTTTCCTTATCCACACCTCATGCTCCGTCTTTTCTTGATCAGAAGAAGATCTAACCCAGGAGGACTGGGGGACTCAAACTAGGGGAAAACACAGCTCAGACTTAAAGGTAAGCTATGTGGTGGGTTAATGAGTTAGGCATTTCAGTAAGTCCAAATAATTTGTCACGAGTGATCAAATTTAATCCTAGTATACACAATATTTGGTATGCTTACCAACCACACGCTGCTCAGATATGTTAGTTTCTTATATACTGAATACATGCTACTTTAGGTATTTATGTAATACAATTTAGTTTGAGCTCATTTTACTTTACGGTATAAATACTGCCAAAATAAGGGGAAATGTTTTTATGTTCCTTACTTTCACGATTGATGCTACACATAGAGCATTGCAAAGCTCTGCAGAAGCACTGAGTGTGCCATTGCACAGCAGTTACTCCCGCAGGTAAGAGAAGAAAGGGGAGGTGCTCAGAATTTCTCTCTTCTCTCATGTTGACGTAACTAATGCGAAATCTTTCATAGTTTCTGCATATTAGGACAATATCATAGAGATCTGCAAGAACGACTCATCTATGATAGGCCTTCACCCCTTGTTTTCTCACAGATTCTAAAAGAGCAAATATCAAGATCTGGGAGGGAAAACGTAACCCTGTGAGAACTAGTAAACACGTAAGGATTTAAAAGTGCACAACTTGACGGGAAAGATGTTGCTTAGCAACATCAGCAGCTGGATCTGCTGTAAAATCGTGAGGTCGCTTGGCAACAAAAAGCTGAGCTTGGCCTTTTGTGCGAGTTGTGAAGCGGTGTTTTGCTGCCCTTCCCCCAGGATAACCAGAAATTGTCTGGTGGGGCTGCACCACTGAATACAGGGTAGGAATGAGGATTTAAAGGACAGCAAGTGAAATGGGTCTTTGATGCAGCCCAGCCCTGGCTGATTCGCTCCACTTACTGTGCAAGTATCAAAGAAAAAAACAGGGGGACTGTGAGTACCTGCTACTAAGAGACAAAACAGTATTTTATAAAAACAGATTAAGACAGTTAAAAGGATGCCAGTGCACTGTGGGGTTTCAACTGCAGCACCAGAGGTGGTTGGGTTGCAAAATCACAGTGTTTGGGGTGGAACTGAATGGGAATTATTTTGCTACAGTGTGAAACCTGGAAAAAAACCAACATTGTGATTCAAAATTCTTTTGACTTCTGCTGGGGTTCAACCTCTTCATATAGCTAAAGTGTTTGGGAAAGTTTTATTCAGGCTCATGGTAAAGACATACTTGGATATGCTAATGATAACACTTATAGAAAGATGTGACCACCTTATCATACATAGCACCCTTACAAGTGATTTTAGAAAGTAGTGAGAGACATAGTTTCTGCAAGACTTTACCTTTCTCTGTCAGGATAGTACCTCCTTCCTCCTTCAAATCTTTAAACATTTTAAACATGTTTAAACATTTGTGGCACAAATGGTGTAGAAGAGGACTCATATTTCTTTGGAGATTAATTGATTTGCCTAAGGTATAGTAATAATAATAATAAAAACCCCAAGTGGCAGAACTGGGATGTCAGCGCTGGCTTCCTCAGCATGCTCCAGTTGCCAGACTATGCTGGAATTTGAGTTAATGTTGTTCAAGCCTCCACCAGAAGGTATCCTGCCCAAAGCAGCATGGGGGGGCTAACTTTGTTTTACATTCTACCTAGGAATATTCTCCCAGATGTAAAAAAAATAAGTCAGTCATTTCAGCTTTTAACTGAACTTTCATAATACTAGATAGTTTCGTGCAATAATAAATGAAAGTGATTCTGCAAATCTTAGGTGTGGTTCTGTTGCTGAAAAGAGATTTTGAGTGTCACACTGGACACCACAGGGTATCCTGCTCATCCCTTAAATGCCTCTCTGGAAAACATGAGTCTCAGGTAAGTTTTGTATTTTAGCTCCCAGTCCCACAAGGATGCTCAATGCCCACACCTGAATCTAACTCATTAACCCACTACATAGCTTACCTTTAAGTCTGAGCTGTGTTTTCCCTTAGTTTGAGTCCCCCAGTTAGATCTTCATCTGATCAAGAAAAGATGGGTCCCTGGATGAGCATGAAGTGTGGATAAGGAAACACAGGGCAATTCCAGCATATAATAGTAAAGCAGGTGTGATCCACACCTGGATCTGAATAATTTTTCTCTGGAGCACGGTGCATTAAGTGTTTCAAGCACATATATATTCCCTCTTCTTTGCACCAACTGAAGATGTCAAAGTAATGCATAGGACTTAGTCTTTAAAAGTGATGCCAAAAGTATTTTTCAAGATATGTATGATCTAAAAAATAACATCCAAGTACTGGAGCATTTCTCTTTCCAAACCACATTTACACCAGCAGTTTTTCACCAGATTCCATATGCAGCACTTAACTTGGTGGGAAGGCTGTTGATCCAGACAAATCACACAGCTCTGCACAGCAGCACTGACTCTTTTTCTGTCCACATAGAATATCTGCCAACGGAGAGCTGGATAAAGGCTTTGTATTTAAGTTTGTAATGCCACAACCAGCTAACAGGGCTTGGGAGTTATAGGGGAGGCTCACCTGGTCACCCTGTGCCTGTCATTGTGCAGGGCTGCTAATTATTCCCTTCTTATTACTGCCTGCCTTCTATAAACAGCTGATTATGATTTATGAAAAAATATCTCACCCATATTTGGATTATGAGACAGATATGACTGTATATTTCAAGTCCAGAGCCAACTTGGCAGAGCGCATGTGTGTTTTCATGCTCTAAATGCACAGTCTGTCACTCAAAGGATCGCTGTTCCTAAACCTCCAAGATGAGGCAGGACCAACAGCACTCTGACTTGGGGCAGTTTTGGGAGGAGTGGTGGGAGGTTTGAGGTGAAGGATGGATTTCTCTGCTCCCAGTCTGCCTGCTGTGGTGACCAGTCACTGCACTGGGGATGGTGGGACACAACTCAGAGAGACAAAAACCCATGTTATGTTGAGTCAGAAAAGGAGACATAAGCGAGGTGGGGACTAGTTGGTTTAACATCTCCAGAGGCACTTTTAAGGCATGGGAAAAATGCATCACAAGGGGAGTTATTTCTTGCCTCTTTTTAGGTTCTTTCTCCTTCAAACTATTTTCTCTGCTGTCCCCTCTGTAGTGTTTACCTGTTTCATCTCTCCGTGCATTCCTATTTTTCTCTTCTCCTTGGCCAAGATACTCAGAGGAAATACAAGCGAGAGCCAAGAGTTGCCACAGGGTCTGGTTTTCTGAGAGCTGAGGAGAATGGGAGAGAAGAGGCAGAGAAGCTGCTCAGATCAGGGATTCCTTCCTTCCTTCCTTCCTTCCTTCTTTCCTTTTTTCCTTCCTTCCTTCCTTCCTCCTTCCTTCCTTCCTTCCTTCCTTCTTTCCTTTTTTCCTTCCTTCCTTCCTTCCTTCCTTCCTCCTTCCTTCCTTCCTTTCTTCCTTCTTCATAGAATCATAGAATGTCCTCAGTTGGAATGGACCCACAGGGATTATCAAGTCCAAGTCCTGTCTCTGTACAGGACAAGCTCAAAATTCACACCATGTGTTTGAGGGTGTTGTCCAGTTGTTTTTTGAGTATTGGGGCTGTGACACCTCCCTGGGGAGCCTGTTCCAGTGTCCAGCACCCTCTGGGTGAAGAACCTTTTCCTCATGTCCAACCTAAGCCTCCCCTGGCACATCTTCCTGCCATTCCCTCGGGTTCTGTCATTGGTCACTGAAGAGAAGAGCTCAGCCCTGCCCATCCTGCTCCCCTTGTGAGGAAGCTGTTCCCGCCACGAGCTCTCCCCTCAGTATCCTCCTCTCCAGGCTGAACAAACTCAGTGACTTCAGCCACTCCTCACACAGTTTTCCCTCCAAACCCTTCACCAACTTCGTAGCCGCTTCTGGACACTCTCCAGTAGCTTTTTATCCTTTTTATCCTGTGGCGCCCAGACCTGCACGCAGTGCTGCAGGTGAGGCCGCAGAGCGGGACAATCCTCCCCTTTAGCTGGGGAGCCTGAACCAGCTGTCGCCAACTGTCTCACCCGATGGCGGGTGGCAGCGGGATTCCAGCCCCTCCTCTCTTGGCCTGAGGTGTGTGGTGACATGTCAGAGTTGGCAGCTCGCAGCTGTGTTCTGGGCTCCATGCTCACACACCCTTCATGCCCACACAAATATCACAGGAGAGGACTCACTCTGGGGCTTCTGGAAAGTCTACGGCACTCAGAGACTTTCCTCGGGCTTATTGATTTTTGGTGCTGACCCAACACAGGTACATAATGTATACAAACACATATACACACATGAATATATTACATATTATGTATATATTAATGCATATATGCTATACAGATTATATTCTCCAACCTTAGTTAGACACCATTTAGCCTGAAGCCGTTTTTCATAATTTCATAATAGCTGTTTGATCACTGGGTGAGAAAAAATGAGATTATAAACTCGGCTACTGAATATTTAGCAGTGAGCATTATTCTCATCCCAGATGTGCTGTATTTTACCAGTAGTGAGGGCAGGCTATGAAAATAGTTGTCTCAGGAGATTTGAACATAAACCAGTTTATGAATAGTCAGAGCAGGGGTAGGTTTCAGACTCTAGTCCAAGTAAATATATTAGATCTTTGCAGGACTAACCCTGGGAAGTGAGTCACTGACATCTGAAATAACTTTGTAGTCAAGATAGTCTCCATAAAGACATGAGTCTTGTTTACAAAGACCCTGAAGTTGGCTGACAAAATATTTACTTTGAAATGAAACTTGAGTTTCTTCAATTTTCTGCACCTTGAGAATAATTGTATTAAGTAAGCACAGCACTTACATTGATGTACTGTAAGCATTTAGGTGGTATTACTTCTGCAAATTCCTCACTGATTTACAAAGAGGGACAACACTGTTGACATTTTACAAAAGCAGAAACAGAGGCACAGAGGGCTTGAGTGATTAGGCCATTAATATATTGTGTTATCCTGGACTAGGCAGGAAACTAGGGCTAGTGTTCAGCCCTCACAATATCAGTACGGAATGGATATGATTACTGATTTAATATCACTGTTCTAAAACAATAGGTTATATTTTACATGGAATATGGACTGGATTAGGGACTTTTCTCAAGGGTGTTACACTGATTTAGCCCTGCGCAGAGAGACTCCATCACATTTCAAGGCTAAACCAGACCAAAATACTTCCTTAGGCTAATTTGTGAGGGTCAGTCGAGAACATTTTTCTGCACAGTAACATCACGGAGGTATCATTAAAGATACCATAAAGAAAGAAAAAAGTAAGGTTAAAATAATTGTATGTGCTTTTTTTTTCAAAGGATAACAATTGCATAATAACAAGAATGCTTTCTTACTGGCATTACCATTGCTCTGTCACTGCTACAATGTTTAAAATTAGTGTAATGAACGAATGTTTAAAGATGAATATGAATGCAAATTATAAACCTATTTTCCCCCTTGACTGCTTTGATTTAACTAAACAGGCATGAAAAACAAGATTGAGAAGTCAGTTAAAGACAGTCCCTGAAGTTTTGATGATGATCTGTGGACAATGACTGGTGCCTAAACTGCCTTTGCTCCTCTAAATTGGAGCTCTTGATGTACGCCTTAGAGGTAGTGGCTTTTTTGAAAGATGATCTAATGCCACGTTGGTGGGAAGTTGTCCTAGTGATCCATGGTGGCTGGAGGAGATAAAGTTAACTAAGCTGCACACTGTTGTTACAGATGGCCCGAGTCTTCATCCTTTTGACAGACGTAAACCTAATCAGCTTCTGCTAATGACAGATTTAAACTCATAACATATTGCCTTGTCCTGCTGGGTCTACACTATTTATACTCATGTCATCATTTTCCACTAATATAAACAATATCCGGTTTCAGAAGTTCACTCTTAATTTACAGGTATATTTTTCCATTGGCAGTTCTTCAACATCAGTGAATAGCTTCGTCGCAGGCTTTGCAGTACTTGAACTCAATCTCAGTTTTGGTTTGGAGATGGTTCACTGGAAACCAGGCTCATAAAATAATTGTTGTTATACATAATTAGGCACTGTATTTACATTTTTCAGCAGGGATTGTAATACTGAATTAAAATTTGGGAAAAGAATCTTCTGAAATCACCTGCAAATGGTGGCAATATTGGCTTCCTGAGTCTGCAAGCAGCCCGGTTCGTAAAGATGGGAATTTCCCTTTTCATCTCAGTAAGATTTTAACATCAAAATCTAATAATGTTTTCTGAACATTGGCTCTAGTTATTTTGATTTTGGTCATTACAACAGATAGAATTTGACAGATTAAATTTGATTTTGCAGTTGGCTTCTGTTTATTACTGTTTTATCTCTTTGTGCATTGTCATGGAGCTGTTGTCATCCCTAAGAAAATGACAAAAGGTATCACTGCTATCACTGTAATCCAGTGACTGGATCTATATTTGGATGTGGACTCAAAAGTAAACATGGTAATTCATTGGGGTCCTAAGTCCCAAGAGTCTGCACCAATACCTTAAATGATGCCACAAGACCAGCTCAACAAGAAAAGTAGAACTCAAGTTTTTTGGTTGTCAGATTTTTTTTTGAGGTTTCATCTTTCAGGTAGAAATATTACATGTTTATGCAAGCCTTCTGACTGGCTCTTTTGGATATTAAAGACCCAAGCACCTTTTTGTGCCGCACATCCTTGACTTGCTGGCAAAAAACAGCTTTTCCTGTTAGAGCAGGAGCCAATATTAAAAGGAATGCCTAGGCTGGTGCTACGTGCAAGTTTACAGGTGGCACTTTTGTCTCCCAGTAACATTAATTATTTTTAATCACAAAGCACTCTGAGATATTAGTAAATGGAAAAATACAGAACTTCTACTCTTGACATGACTATGACAGAAAGTAGGGAACTAAGTATCAGTCACTAGTACCCAAAAAAGTGGATACTAACAGTATTTGAAATCAGTGACCACAAAATAAGGCCTACAACTGTTTGTCCAGTTCAAAGTTCATGTACAATTGAAGTATACACAGTGCCACCTTCTGTAATTAATGGGCTAAAGTGAATTAAGTTTGGAATCTTCATGTATGCAGATGTGATTCTTTTTTGTTGTATGAGAAAACTCTACAGGGTTTCTTGGTGAAGTCCTATATATCTAGAAAGGAAAACCACTCCTCTCTGAAAAGGTTTATAGCCTACATGTTTAATCAAACCTCTTTAAACTTCAGATGTAAGAACAGAACTTACCACAGAAAGATATGATGACATTGTAAGATATGTTAAGCAAAAGGCTTAAGTGAAGCTTCCAAAACTCTTGAAATATTTTACCAGTAGAAATGGTTTAATAGTGTCATGGTTTGAATATTGGATTTGGGCTGCCAAGTCTTCATGCAGGGCCTAAATACTCTATGTGTGACAATTAAGAAATGTTCAGGCTAGTTTATTAGAATGCAAGAGTATCTCCATACTCAATGCTCCTGACACACGTCACCTTTTGATATGAACAGTGCAATGAGTTGAGAGTCTATGAGAGAAACTCAAAAAACCCACAACTTTATGTAGACCATGAATTTAAACCTCCTGCCCCCTTGCTCATGCAGGGATTTTCATATGGGTTCAATAAAATTGTGCAATGCTCCAAATTTGTGGGTAAAATCAGCTTTTTCTCATAAAGAAAGTGGTTAAGTATAATTTTCAGTTTACAGTTGGAAGTGGTACGGAAACTGTGAGTAATAGACAATGTAACAAGTAGTCATGCAAAATTATTCCAACAGTTAATAATAATTACCGTAGTTTCAATTGTATCAATATGCCGCACATATAATACACAGGCACATACAGAAATATGAAACAGAAATCTTTATAGTCTAATCAAAAGCTTTTTATTGTGAGGATGAAAAATAGGTCAACAGCTCACATTATACTAGGTTAATAGTAACAAAAGTGAAAGACAGCTCTGTATGGATAATACATCACACACATCCCTTGGAAGCGTTGGAGAATTCAGTCTATACCATGTGAAAAACAAAACGGGGTACAATAAAATCTAGGCATTTTTATTAAGCTGTGCAGATTTATTAAGCTGTGCTGTAAAAATTAGGCTTTTGATACTCATGAACTGCTTTTTTTGTACTTTTCCCCCCCTCCCCTTACTGCAGCAAACTTTGTACCTCTGGCTTCAACTAGGAGTTGCTCACGATGCCCGTGTGTGTTACCATCAAAACCTGGTTTTGCTCCAGAAGATCTAGACACATCCTCTCTGCCTCTTCTGGAGGATGAATGAAAACTGACACAGAACCCTCAGTGCACAGAAATGGTGCTGTTTGGCTGACACTTCACATAATCATAGAAAACAGGGCTGAGGGACGGATCCTCCTCTATCTTAGTGTATATCTCCCCAAAATAGCTATATTTTTTACAGGTCTGCCGAAGGAAGCACATTGTGGGAATGGGAGAAAATGTTCTGAAATCTTATTTCCCAAAGAACTCTGTTGAAAATAGATGTCATTTGGTCTAATTTGACTAATTCCTTAGTCAGATCTACTTGGCAGAAACAGCTGTAGCGCTGGCTCGCTAATAAAGTTTTCTATTTTCTTTCATTGCCTCTAAGGACATTATCTCGTGGTTCTGCTTTCTTACAATTATTCTGGTCCTGTTTCCTTCTAAAATATTTCTGTTTCAAATCCATCAACCATTCACATACAAAATAAATATTAGCATCATGTTTCAATAACAAGTGTTTACACTACACACCCAGTCAGCTTGCCATGAATCAGAGAATCTTTTCTGATGACATGTATTTGGAAGAAGCACAATTTATCTAGGTAACAGAATAAATTGGTCTTACCTTTTATCTATGTACAGTCCTGTTACAGTCCTATAAAATTCCCCACAGCACACGACACACGAAGCAAACAAACATATCCTCATCCAGGACTCAGAGCTGGCTGAGTTTTGGGTTTCACCAAGATCCAAGAGCCCAAGCTGGATCATACGCTTGCTGTGAAACCAGAGAAGTAAATGAGCCTGTCAAGTCCTAACTAGCATTATATGACAAATTTAATTTGGCAAGAATATATAGTTCAGTATTTTGTCAAACTTGCTGAGCCTTGTATATTCCGTATATGTACCTCAATCAACTGATATCCTGAATTCAGGAGGTTCTAAGGAAAACATACAAAAATTAAATCAAACTTTGTTTCACTGTGTGATTTTTAGAAGCCAGTGCTTCAAAAAGATTATGTCAAGAAAAATAAAAACTATAATCTGGAGTGGTTCTACTATTATACGGGCTGTCAGCAGTGCAACTCTTCAAACCATTAGTTGCTGCAAGTGAATGTAGAAATAACTGAATTTAAGCTATTTGCTTAGCTTTTAGCTTAGATCATAGATACAGGGTAAAATTATACTCTTTTCAGATTTGTTACAGACTTAAGGGGCTTCTACAAACGCTGTTCTGCTGGCAGCAGAAAACACAGAGGTTGATCTGACGCCTGATTAGTTGCTCCTACCTCCCTCAGAATGAAGACCCACATCTCCAGAAAAAAGGCCAGTGGTCAATGTGAAAGTTTGGTTTGAGTTCCCTCACTGAAAGGGCAGCACAGCACTGGCTAAAATCTGCCCAATATTACAGCTCAAACCTTCTCTAACACCACCATAAAAGCATTCTTTAATGCTGCTCTTCTCTAATAGTGCCATTCTCTAACACTGTGATGTTCCCCCCTCCGCTGCCTGCTCTGGCAGCTCTCCAAACTATTGCTTCTATTTCTATTTCTATCCCGCTTGCTTTGTATCAAGCCCTGCAAAACAACAAGTAGGCAATTTACGATGTAAATAATTTTTTTGTATAAGTGGGAAATGGTCTGCAGGCATAACTGTGAGTACCAAGTATAAGGTTGGAAATGGGGGCATTTATTTTCTTTCTTTTCTGCAGTAGGCTGAATGGTTTTGAACTGGTGTTCTAAGCCAGGGTGTCCAAGCCTGTCATTGTCACAGATCTCTGTTTTAAAGGTGGAAAATTGGGTGGTTGTAGCTGTAGATGCAGATGGCAGGGTACCGAAAAGAGTACTGAAAAGTCAGGGTACTGAAAAGTCAATGAAGATTAAATCTTCCATCCATGGCCCATAGGCCAGCTACCAGCCTTTCACACTTTCTCCTTTCCACAATCCCTTTAAAATAATATTTATGGATGTATGTATTTGCATCTACTTAATTAATCTCAGAATCTATAATTTAAAAGTTTTGACATGAAGGGATGGAGATTTTTTTCTTAACTCCTACCTGTAGAGCAGGTTTCTAACCCAAATCTTGGGCTGTGTAAAGGGAAAAAGGTCTGCTCCTAGGTAGCCAGCAGCTTGATCCTGAATAAATGTATCATGAGAAAAGAATTCAAGGGATAAGCACTCTATTTTTTCGATAAGATCAGATTTGGTAGGAAATACCCACTTTCTAATACAGATAGAAGCATGCCTGCCTTATCATCTTGCATCTGTCTATAGGATTGTTAGCTTCTGCCTGAAGATAAACCTCTTTTTAAAGGCAGAATACTTGAAAACAGTTTCCAAAACATACAAAACATACCAAAGCACTGTGGGAATATACACCCTGCTCATTAAAAAAAATAAATAAAATTGAAGTGGCAATGGTCTTCTGTGTTGACAACAAATTTCAACATAATGCCATCAATGTTCAAAATAATAACATACTCAAATTCTTGTTAATCTCAAATGAGTGAAATATTATAATCTGATTAGTTCTCCTAGTGGGAAAGGCTGGAAGTGACTTCAAATACCTGAAGATCTATGAAAGGTGTGGGTCACCAGAGGCAATGTTCTGCATACACATGTTCAGTGTTATGTTTTACAGCCTGAAGCAAATGTTGTTATGCATGAAAGGACAGAACATCTAGTCATTTCTCACTTAAGAACATCGTCAAACACCTGCATAATCTTTCTAGTGAGTAGCCAGCTAATTTTATCTCTGAATTTCTGCATAAGAAACACACATTCTTGTTGTTACATGGCAACTTCAAATCAACAAGCAATCCTTCCCGAAACAAATCCCTAGAACTATTTATTAAAAAAATAACAACGGTGGAAGAGAGCCATAGTTAAAAACTCCAGCATTTGCAAGCAGCTATTACAGTCTGTAATGTCGTAACATGTTTTTAAACCAGCTATTTTAGGACATGCACATTTAATGATCAGCCTCTTGATCTTAGAAAGATACTGACTAAAGAGAGATCATCCTGTAGACTACTCTATAGGTTATGTGGATTGTAAAACAAGTAATACAAGAGATCATGAAGCTATAGAACGTCAAAGGAGCCACTGTTTGGTTTGTTGTTTGTTTTTTTTTCTGGTAAGGAGGAAAGTTTCTGTAACTTATAAGACACTACCTTTGTATTTTTGTAATGTCTAAAACATGATTAGGAAACTATTTTGAGCCTAGACATTTTAAATTTTAAAGAACTAATAAGAAATTACTTACCCAGTTTTCTTCTAGAATAAAAATGAAAATATACCAGTCTGTCCCTGATTTTTATAACCTTCTGCACTCCTTCACTCCTAGCTGCTGTATGGATCCCCTTTCCCCCTGGATCACATGAAAGTGTTCTATTAATGTGAATTGGCTGATGTTGGAGAACACTATGCTGGACAGCTATGAAGTGTAAGGAATTCGACCCAGGGAGCTGCAGGGCTGTGACACATCAGTTCTTCACAGGAATTCTCAGTAGCTGGGTGAGAATAACCCGAGACAGGTCCCGCACACTGGGTGCAGGCTGCCGGGGTTGTTAGTACACTGTTTGCTTACGGCAATGAGACAAGTTCCATGATACACCAATGTAACTGGAATGTTGTCCTCTGGTTTTTCACTCCAGGACTATACTAAGCATCAGGTTGTCTCCCTCCCCTGACTAAGTAAGCAAAGTTTGGGAAAATGGATCAGTTTAGGACATTATAAGCACACAGCATGGCCAAAAGTGATAGCTGCCTTAGGAAAACTACGACAAGTCAGCACTGCTCCACATATTTCATGAGGAATGCTTTACTGGAGTTCAGAATAAACATTCCAAGTCTGGGAATGCTGGTAGATTACCTGGCAGGAGGGAGGGAGGGAGGGAAGGAGGGAAGGAGGGAGGGAAGAAAGGATGGAAGGAAAGAAGGAAAAAAGGAGGGAAGGAGGGAAGGAAGGAGGGAAGGAAGGAGGGAGGGAGGGAGGCAGGGAAGGAAGGAAGGAAGGAAGGAAGGAAGGAAGGAAGGAAGGAAGGAAGGAAGGAAGGAAGGAAGGAAGAAAGGAAGGAAGGAAGGAAAAAGAAGCCTCCTGCCTTCATTCCATTCTTCATCCCTTTGCCTGTGTCTGGTCTGCTCTTGCCCACAGGGTCAGAAAAGAGGGAAAGCAGCTTGTTTCTTTTCATGATGGATGAGACAGATCCTTCAGCCCACTCCAAATGTGGTGGTTGAAGTCAGTGTTATATCTGTGAGCCTTTCAGGAAAAAATAAAACATGCCACTTCAGTACAGAGTTGTCTTATCTCTAAACCCCCAAAGCACGTGTCACTGGAAGAAGAAACCCGCACCAATCATAGAATTGACTTTTAAGTAAAACACGTTTTTAGTTACATGGTATTTTTGGAAAAGCCTCCCTTGTAACACATTATTCCAGCGAGTAAAAACTTATTTCTTTCACAATAGGTTGTGTGTTACCAGCCTTTAAACACATGTAATGAAATTATATTCACATCAGCACAAGATATGAAGAAATGCTTGTGTGACAGGATTAAACCCATCACAGGAGTGCTGAGGTCAATTGTTTGCATGGTGCTGGCAATGTCTAATGGGCAATAACTTCTAGAGATCGCTATAAAGAAAAGCGAATTTCTGTGAATTTTCTTGGAATTCAGGAATTATCTGCTTATTAAAGTTTCCATGTCCAAAAAATTGCCACGCAGCTATGCAAAATATGGGCACAGCTCTACAGAGCACTAATTGGCTTTTGCTTTTGCAAAAACCTGACGTTGTTCTGCATTTGCTTTGTTCCTCCATTAGAAATGTACTGGCTGGACCAGCAAGGCAGCAGCTCTCTGGCTCTTCTCCGCTCTGAGGCATCATTGACGTTTGTATATATTTCCTGTTCCTTCTTGCAAAGATTTTTTTTTTAAATGATTATTATTTTCCTAAACTAAATTGCTGTGTGACTGTAGGGAAAAAGTGGAAGGTTCTGAGCACTTTAGTCTCCATCAGCATGACTTCCACATGTTGTTGTAGCAACCTTGTTTCAGTCTTTCACTTAATGAAACCTTCAAAGTCATTAAAAAGAAAGAGTTCCTGGGTTTGATCTGACAGGGTCTTTTTCCCTGACATCCCATCCAATTGGGCCTCAGGTTTTTTTCATAGTTCTATTAATAATTGTGATTTCATATTCCTTTGAAAATACCTTCGACCAGCAGACCATATACTGTGATTTGATGGGCTGTAACCTTAACCACTCCGCTGAAAAAATATCTGGTGCAAGATTTTTACCTCCCATGGGATTATCTGTAAATACAGAAATAAAAACTTCTGCAAGAACCAAGTATATGAACTCACACTTCCACATTGCTACGATTTTTCAAGTTAGCTGCACTCATTTAAATGAATTCCCTTAGCTGTGTTTGCTTGCAGAGCAAGCAAGTGGCAAGTGTGACATCTCAGATGTTTTGTTTCTGGTGTTTTCAATTAGTCCAGGCCCATTTCAGGCTACCGGGATTATCTTTATGTCAGGAACAGCCACTACAGGGCTACAGGTCCCGTGCAGCAATGTTCTCAGACAGTTAATTTCTTCCTTTATCTCTTTGTCTGGAATAATAGCATTTATTTTGGTGTATTCAAGAGAAATCCAAAGAGTTTATGCAACACTCCTGGGCAGTGACTAAGCTGTTTCATTTAAAAACATGTATTTTTCCATGCGTAGGAACATCTGCTGGCAGGTTTGGGGTCTTCACACGAGGAGGTCAATCTTCTAGATCTGGATATATGATTAGATATGATATTAAATCGAATGGTGGCCGATCCACAGTTTATTTGGTCTTGATGAGCACCAGCACACTGGGCAGCTCTAGAGATATAAGAGATGCACAGTCGACACCATTGGTAATTCACATCTCAGTACTGTAAAAAAACCCATTATTTTTCTGTATCTGATGACAATGGAGACCACCTATGACCTGCTGAAATGCTGTACCCATATGAGCTGCTGTGTATCACGGTGTATACAAAGTATGCACGTCAAAAATCAGAATTCAGTTGGAGATCCTCTCCTAAATGCCAGAAACTTCACGTGCACTTCTGCTCTCTAGAGGAAGCCAAAGAATTAATGGTGAAATATGTACACAGTGCATCTCTGCTGATAAACTTGAAATACTTAGGATACCTCTATGTGAGTCTTCTCATTTCAATGAGAATAATGTTTTGCATATATGAGACCTGAAATGGGGATGGAAATCTCAGCTATTTTATGTGTTCTTTTAAAAAATCTGGGATTCATCAGTGCAAGTAACGACACGTTTTTTGTTAACGATCTGCCCCCTTAATAAAACGACCTTTATTTTCTGTTAGAACTACAGAATACTTCAACCCAATGCCTTTTCTGTAATACAATGTATATTTCATTCTGTATCAATGACATGAAAGATGATTCCCAAATTTGAAAATCTCCAATGTTACTGTTCATTATGCCTTGAATGCATTATTTCCGTAGCTTGTTATATGAACACACATTAACAGCAAAAGAAAAGTCAATTGGAAGATGTTCCTTTATTTGCCAGAGTGCAGGTCCCTGCTTAGCTATTAATCCATACATATTACACAGAAACATATGCATTAGAAATGCTCAGTCAAGTGTATCATCCCTTCGTCTCTAATTTTCACCTCTTCTGCTCCTCAGATGTGAGAGAAGATGAAAAGCAGATTAAAGATTTGTTATCGTCAGTTTCACGGTCATTAACAAAGATAGGCTTTTCTGCTCAACTTTTTAAAAGCGGATAAAAACCCCTCGCTTAATCCAAGAGGTAAACAGTCACGCCTCGGGTGTGCGAGAGCGGCCGATTTTCGGGGATTTATTCGAAATGTAGGCACAGGTTATTTTGGGACGAGCCCAGCGCCTGCGAGCGCTGGTGGCCGCGGTTCCTGCCTTCCCGGGCCGGTACGAGGCCGCCGGTACCGCAGCGAGTAGCCGGTATCTCAGCGGGGCCGCCGGTACCGCAGCGAGCGGCCGGTACCGCAGCGGGGCCGCCGGTATCTCAGCGAGCGACCGGTACCGCAGCGAGCGGCCGGTACCGCAGCGAGCGGCCGGTACCGCAGCGGGGCCGCCAGTATCTCAGCGAGCGGCCGGTACCGCAGCGAGCGGCCGCCACCCCCGCGCCGCCTCCCGCCGGCCGGAGCGACCGCACCCACGCACTCCCCGCGGCCTCCGCTCTCCTCCCGCCCCGGCAGCGACCTCGCGGGGTGGCAACCGCGACAGCGCCCGCTCTGGCGGCCCCGCCCCGCCCCGCTCCGCTCCGCCCCGCTCCGCCCCGTTCCTCCCCGCGGGTTTGGCCCTCTCGGGCCGCCGTCGCGACCGGTAACGGCGCCTCCAAGGGCGCCTTGCGCGGGGCCGGGCTGCCCGGGCGGCGGCCTCCCCGCGCCTCTGCTGCGGCGGCTGGTGAAGGGCCGAGGCGCTGAGCAGCGATGTCGGAGACGAGTGGAAACGGCGATTCCTCCTTCTCCTCCTTCCCCTCCTCGCCGCAGGGCGCGGAGCGCGGCCGCCTCTCGCTGCCGTCCACCTCCCGCAACGGCGCCGTGCCCCAGCACCGGCAGCAGCGGCTGTCGAGCCGCCCGCGCCCGCCGGCCTCCGGGGAGGAGGGAGAGGAGCCGGAGACGGCGGGAGACAAGCCCGGGCAGCCGGAGAGCGCCGGGGGCGTCGGCGATGAGCGCAGCAGGAGGATGATCCGGAACCAGTACCGGGAGCTCATCTACAACGTGCAGCGTAAGTCCGGGAGCGGCTGCGCCCTCAGGAGCGGCCTGTGCCCGGTCCCGGGCGCCGTTCTCCGGCGGGGATGTGTGTGTGTGTCGGGGAAATGGGGGCTGCGAGTAGATGCTGGGGCTTGTTGTGAGAAATAGTGTGGCCAGCAGGACCAGAGCAGTGTTTGTCCCCCTGCACTGGGCACTGGGGAAGCCAAACCTCCAGTCCTGGGGTTAGTTTTGGGCAACGACAAGAAAGCCCTTGAGGTGCTGGAGCGAGCTGAGAGAAGGGAACGGAGCTGGTGAGGGGCTGGAGCACAAGTGTGATGGGAGCGGCTGAGGGACCTGGGGGGTTCAGCTGGAGAACAGGAGCTGAGGGGAGACCTTCTGATCTCTGAACTGCCTGAAAGGAGCTTGGAGCATGGAGGGGGTTGGGCTCTGCCCCCAGGTAACAAGCGACAGGAGGAGAGGAAACAGACTCAAGTTGCACCAGTGGAGGGTTAGAATGGAAAATAGGAAAAAATTCTTCCCAGCAAGGGTTGTCAGGCATTGGAACAGGCTGCCCAGGACAGCGGTGGAGTCACCATCCCTGGAGAGGTTTAAAAGATGCAGAGATGAGGTTCTTAGGGACAAGGGTTAGTGGTGGACTTGACAGTTGAACTCAATGATCTTAAAGGTCTTTTCCAACCAAAGCGATTCTATGATTGTGTTGTTTTGGTGCCAGGCTGGTGGCCTGGCCTTATTGTTTGAGGAACTCTTCAAGTTTTTGCGGGAACTCCCAAGTTCCCTGGGCTGCTGAAATTTTGAGTCTGTAGTTAGGTTGAAATTTGGCTCCCTGGAAGCATTTGCATGCCCAGGGTTAGGAAGGTTGTGAGAGATTTGCTTGCATGTAATGTGTGTGACTGCATTGATGCAGGGAAGCTATTGGTCTTGAAACTGCAGGTACCAATATCTGGACCAGGAAGTTATTCTTAGGCTTTACAGAAAGTGCTATGGGAGTTTTAGCACCTCTCTAGATAAATGTGTCAGTACTTCCCCCATGTATGTTCGGAGTGTGCTGTTTTTCTCATGAAAGCATAACAATGGTGGTTTCACTAAGCAACCTGTGGTGTTGGTTGTTTTCTGCATGCTTGGTAAATTCGTAGGGTTGTTTTACAAGAGAATACAACACAGTTTATGGATGAAAACAGCAGTGGTGTGTCAGTGCATTGGGGATGGGGTTTATCCTTAAAAGCAGTGCTGTGAGTAGCTGTTCAGAATTGGACATCTGAAAGCCTTGTTAAATCATACGTATACCAACTGTTACATGTAACTGACCGTGTTTGACATGCTGATCCTCGGAAATCACCAAGCAGGCGTTTTTGGGGGGTTATTTGCTTCTTTAATGAAAATCTTTAATGACTTTGGGGTATGGCAACATGCAGAAAACAATGGTATCTGATAGTTGCCTTTGTGCAGATATGCATATTTTACTGAAACCATATAAATCTTATTCCATTGAAGTAAATGGAAAATTACCTCTTCAAACTGAGTTAATCCATAAACATTAATAAAACTGGAGTCTACATAGTCTTGCAATTAATGTACTGTAACTGTATTCCGTATTTTTCTTTGTGTGATGGGCTATGAACCAGCCACTTTTGATTAAGGTGTAAGTATGTATTTCTTGATGCTTCAATATTTAAGTAATTTAGGATTTCATTTGTGTCCTTTCCTCCCCCAGAAAATCGTGAGGATATGCTGAGTTCAAAAAGCAACAGACTGACAGAAGCTTTGGAAGAAGCCAATAAACTTTTTAGTGGAGGTAAAACCAATTCTTTGATCCTTATTAGAGGTGTTTGACAGTTGTCCAAGTGTGAGGTGATAATGCCTTATAAACAAAAAAGGGCAAGAGAATGAAGTTGAGGTCCAAGTACTTTATGAGAATTATTAAAGTATAACTTGAAACAGATATGTTCAGTTGAAGAGGAATTGTTTGAATAAGGATCTATACATAATAATATAATAAATACAATTAGTGTTTATTTGCACTTAGCAATACCCCTTGCTTTATCTCGACACTGTAGAACAATATGCGTAAGTCGTATATGTAAAAGATATTGGTGTAGAGGGTTTCATTTTGCTTGGAGAGATGGAAAACATGTCAATGAAAGATGCATTTTATTCTTTAAGACAATGTTATTTTTCCATGCTTGCCTTTGTCAGTGTTGTCCTCTCGTTTTCTCTCTCTGTTTTTTTTAATGCAGATATTGTCAGGAATTGTGTTAGAGGTCATTGCAATAAAATGATTTACAAAGCTCTATAGTCAGGATATATGCTGAATTTTATTATTGCATTTTTTGACAATTTCATATTATTAACCCCAAATCTTTTCTGTAACAGTTTCCTGTGCACGAGAGGCTGCGTTGGATGCCCAGTTTCTTGTCTTAGCATCAAATCTAGGGAAGGAGAAGGCCAATGAGTTGCATTCTGAGATGACAGCATTTGACTCACTAGCATTTGCAGAGGACTTGGTAAGTTCTAGGCTGAATTTGCCAACAATTTTGCTAGAGGTTTGTCCTATTTGTTACAGAATCATAAAGTAAAAGCCTCATTGTCTGGCAGTACGGTGCAGTTCTGATTGAATTTAACTCTTCTTATAAATTTATTTGATTAACTTTTATGTTAGTGTTGTTAATTGTTTAAAACTATATAAATGTTTCCAATACTAGAGGACAGTTAATTTTCCTCCATAGAGGAATATTAACTCAAAATGCAGACGACCCTCCTTGGTGTTGCGTTGCTGCTTTGTCACAGTTTAGTCAGTTTGTGCCATTAAGGTAGTCTTGTGCACTTTTTTTTTAACTCACTATTTTGTAGATTCCCAGCAGTTAAGTATTTTCTTTATCCTGTCTACTGCTTTATAAGTTTTTGAATGAAGTTCTCCACACTGTGTAACTGACATGAAATGGGATTTTGGAGTACTTGCCTGCTTTAGTCTTGACATGTTTGTCCCTTTGTACTGTGGGTGGAAGAGTCAGTTCAGAATAGCTTTGAACAGACTTCCTTTTCCTTCTGAAAATTTTCTCTTATGTTAGAGTAGACTAATAAGGATTCTGAGTCTTTGGTCCAGTCTAGAGCTCTGCGATATAAAAAAACCCATCAAGTTCAGTTGTTCTATTGAATTTTTTCCTGAGGAAGTCTGTATTGGTGGATGTAGGGTTAGACCAAGTAAGTTCTTCTTTGATATTTGAGAGGGTTCAGAAACTGTGCGACATCTTAGCTTTACAGTGCAATTTCAGTAATAATTCATGCATAATTGAAATACAGAATATTGGAATATAGGTGGTTTTATTTACCTCTAGCTCTTTTAATCATTGCTTGTTGAACACAAGTCTGTGAGTGTCTTTATCGTCACACGGTATCTTCAGGTCCTTATGCAGTGATATTAAATATTAATCTAGCAAGACAAACACCATAATACAGTGTTTCACCATTCATGTATCTACTGATCTTTAAGTGAATTTTTATTGAAGCTTTTTTCTTTTGTAGCTAACCTTCATGGGTATAAATCGCATAGAAGTGGACGAAAATGATAGCGATTCTGAGGGCATTTCAGGTGGCTATTTACCCAGTAATGCCTGGCATAAGCTGGGAGAAGAAACAGAAAAGTACTTCAGAAGAGCACCTTCTTTTCACTATATGTAAGTTTATTTAAGGAAATAGTATATGCTACAGCACAAGCTAATGGCCTTATTTGATTCTTTAATGCCCTGAGCTTGAATAGAGTTTAATCTTGGGTCACAAACTGTCAACAAGAACTTCTGTGTGGTATCTGTTCTTATGGTGCAATGAACTCCTTGACTACAAAATACTTCATAATATCTTTGTCTTTGATTTTGATGTGTCTTAACTTACAAAATAATATTGCTTGGATCTAGTAGTGATAGCAAGGTGTTCTTGATTGACCCGTTTCAGACCAAAACCAGTAGACGTAATCCTCCTTTCTTTAAAAGCTGACTCTTCCCTCATCTTTCTCTCCCTGTACAATCTGCAGCCAGAATAATGAATAAAGGAACCTTTTGTTTTATTATTTCCTAAACAGTTGTGGAAGGTCAGTTTCTCAAGGTCTATATCTTTTACCTGATGATTGTATTATCGTGAAGAGACCAACAGTTCTCCTATGTCTGTGTTAATGGGTTGTCTTTTAGAGTCTTGTTTTCTGGCTCTGCCTTCAGAAAAAAAACCACCTGGTTACTGGGAAGTGGCCTGATGTAGAATCAGCGTCATCTCTCCCGATGTGTAGACAACCCATTTAGGTGGAGCCTTTTTATCTACTGTCAAATGGCCCTTAACTGTGTGGTTTATAGATGATGCTCCAATTTAAATCTCTCATGAAGTCAGCTGGCAATAGCAGGATCTAGTTAAATTATATTATCAAGAGTAGAGCTGATAGACTGTTGTTGAGTTGTCTGTGCATTTATACTTGTTCCACTCCCACGTAAATATCACTGTAAGAAAGTTGCTGGATGTAACAACTTGATCATACAATACCTGATATTTGATGTTGGATAGCTAATTCACATATTTCAAACTTGTGTTTACACTTTCAAGCTGTAAGCTTTAGCTGATAAGTCTATGATAAGTCTATTTTCCAATATTTTTTTATAATCTTAAGACAAAACTGATTGTGAGAAAGACTTCTTTTTTTCTCATTAGTTGCATTTTGACACCTTAAGTAATGATGGGCTTCTTTTGACGGAAGATGTGTGAATATTAGCAAAATGTTAATTTTAAATAATAAAGCGTAGTGCTCAGCTTGGGAAAAGAACTACTCCATCTATTCTTATGTGAGGCTTGAGTTGTGGGGTTTTTTTCACGGTCAGTCTGTGACTTCTGAAGTTGAGCAGTTGCAACTCACTCAAGATAGGGAAAGATATGTACTGCAGAATTTTTGGGTGCCTGCTGAACTAACTTGAATTGAGTCTCAATTCACACTCTCTCCTTTAGGCATCTAACTTGCTGGAGATTCAAGGCAACAAAAGTTAGGAACCTAAGTTCCTTATATAGTCAATGGAGAGAGGTAAGCACTTCCAGAAAGTGCCTAAATCTAACAGGTATATTACGCTCATGTTGTTTAATGAGAAACTTTGGATCTCTTAGTGTACTGAATGTTCTATTAATTGACTATCTTTTCAAATTTATTGTGTTTTATTTTATTAAAAAAAAAAAGCTTATTGCAAACCTGACCTTACAGAAACTAAACAATAGATGAAAAAGAAATAAATATCGTATGGAGAGAGTCTTCAGGCAGAGAAATGTAACAAATAGAAATGGAGATATAGGAGAGTATAAACCGTATACTCTGCTTCATTTCCTAAGTAGTTTTAAGAAAAGTAGATTTAAAGTTTTCAGTTTAAACAAAAAGAATTGGAATAATTGCATCAAATTTTATACATCCTGTTGACAATCTGGTATGAGGCTGCCAACATAAATTGGGAGCGACTTTTGGGGATGGTTGTTTACCAAAATCTCTGAATGTTTTATTTTTAGACATGAGTCATTACTTTGCTCTTCTATCAGGAGATCAACTGCTCGGTATCTAGGGTTTTTTTTAGCATACAATATAAAACATATTTCCATATATATGTTCTTTTTCTCTTGGTTAGGTTGGGATCTTTCAAGTCTGAACCTCCTGTACCAAGGCAACGGATCGAAAGGCAGAAAAAGGCTCCAGGAGGACAAGAAAAACGGGCAATGCCTGCCCAGGTTTGTGAAGCGTTACCTTTTTCGGTGATTTGTAATGGCATAGTTATTACAAGTGGCTTTTAAATCTTTCTGTTCATGGTGGTTTGGGTTTTGTGGTTACGACTTGAGTAGTACTAAAGGACTGAGAGTTGATTAGTAGGCTTCTTGATTAGTTTTGTGTGGACTGCAGTATTTCACTGAATGGAAGGAAATACGATGCCCAGACTGATTTCAAGTTCAGAAATAGGTTTTACAGTCTGATTTTTCAAGTTCAAATTGGCTTATTTGCTCTGTTGATTGCTTTGAAAAGAAACAAAAAACCCCACTTATTTAAATTAGTGTGTTTTCAAATTTTATTTAAAAAACGTCTAACAGTGTGTGGCATTTGCACAGAAGTGTGGTTAACAGCAGCAAGCTAATTAGCTCACTTATACGTTATTTTCCGTGTTTACTGTTTCCTTCTTCTTTCTGTTCTATTCTGGCAGAAAGGCAAAAGCCTGAGAATACTGTGAGGCTTATATTTGAAACTTTGGAAAAGTAAACCACATTGTTATGGGGAACCTCTGGTTGATAATGCCAGTACATAGAGGTGAAACGTTGTGTGTGTCTTTTTAAATACAGCCTACTTCATAATAATCCAAACAGTGATAGAAATGATTCAGATAGAGTTTGGAGTGGGAAGAAGAGGAGCTGGAGAGTTTGAGAGAGTTGCTTCCAGAAGTGAGTGATGGGTCTTTGTGGGTTGCTCAGGTTAACGCTGATGATCAGCATGGTTGTTAACCTGTGTTAGACACATAGTGCTCTGTGAAAGTTTCTGTAACTTGCTTTATTGTGAGGTGGTCAAAGGGAAAGTGGTGGTTCATGGCAACAGCAAACAGCTTACTGAAGACTGTACTTGAAAAGTGAATTTGCTACTCTGCTGGTTACAGTACTTGAAGGATGATTTGGGGTACCCTGCTTTAGAGATCATGAACAAATCTGTAAAATGACAATAAGTGTGTCCTTTGACCATGTTAAACTTCATGCCATGACAGTTCTTCCGTGTAAACTTGGGTTCCTTTCCTGAAAAATAGTTAAAGATCTTCACTGACAGGAGCTCTAGGTGCACTGCCTGAGTTGCAGAAGGCAAAGGCAGGGACTGGGAGAATGAAAGCAACGTGGCTTCGTTAAGGGCAAATCGTGCTTGTTAAACTGGGTGGCCTTCTACGATGGGGTTACAGCATTGGTGGATACGGGAAGAGTAACTGACATCGTCTGCCTGGACTTGTGCAAAGGATTTGACTCTGCCCCACATGGTGGCCTTGTGTCTAAATTGGAGAGACATGGATTTGATGGATGGATGGAAGGATGGTGGATAAGGAGTTGGGTGGATGCTCACTCCCAGAGTTGCTGCCAACGGCTCGACGTCCTTGTGGAGACCAGTGACGAGCGGTGTTCCTCAGGGGTCAGTGCTGGGACCGGTGTTGTTTAACAGCCTTGTCGGTGACATGGACGGTGGGATGGAGTGCACCCTCTGCAAGTTGGCCAGTGACACCAAGCTGTGTGGTGCAGGCAACAGGCTGAAGGGAAGAGATGCTGTCCAGAGGGACCTTAACAAGTTGGAGAGGTGTGTTTGTGCAAACCTTGTGAATTTCAACAAAGCCAAGTGCAAGGTCCTGCACATGGGTTGCGGCAATCCCAAGCACAAACACAGGCTGGGTGGAGAATGGATTGAGAGCAGCCTTGAGGAGAAGGACTTGGAGGTGTTGGTTGATGAGAAGCTCAACATGACCCAACAGTGTGTGCTTGCAGCCCAGAAAGCCAACCGTGGCCTGGGCTGCATCAAGAGAAGCATAACCAGCAGGTCAAGGGAGGTGATTCTGCCCCTGGTGATACTCTGCTCTGATGAGACCCCCACCTGCAATGCTGTGTCCAGCTCTGGAGTCCCCAGCATCAGAAGGACATGGACCTGTTGGAGCAAGTCCAGAGGAGGCTGTGAAGATGATCAGATGGCTGGAGCCTTCTCCTCTGAAGACAGGCTGAGAGTTGGGGTTTTTCAGCCTGGAGAAGGCTCTTGGGAGACCTTACAGCAGCCTTCCAGGCCCTAAAGGGGGCCTACAAAAAAGCTGGAGAGGGACTTTTTACAAGGGCGTGTATTGATAGGACAAGGGGTAATGACTTTGAACTGGAAGAGGGGAGATTTACCTTAGATATAAGGAAGAAATTCTTCCCCATGAGGGTGGTGAGGCCCTGAAACGGGCTGCTCAGAGCAGCTGTGGATGAACCATCCCTGGAGACATCCCAGGCCAGGCTGGACGGGGCTCTGAGCAACCTGAGCTGGTGAAGATGTCCCTGCTCATGGCCCTGCTCCCTTCCAACCCAAACTGTTCTATGATTATATGATCTTAATGAACTGCCCTTTTACTCTTACAAATAAACTTCTTCAGTAAACAGACCTTTCAATTTGATATTGTAATATGGGAATTAATTGCTAAAGCACTTTGTCAGTTGTCTCATGCTTGTGTGTGTCTGTAACTGTGCATGTGAGGCATAGAGAGAAAAATTTATTTTACGTGGTTTTAAAAGGCCCTTTTGTTATTCTTGTTTTAAAACGGTGATTGTTTGAGGTGAAAATGTTTCTTTTTCCAGTTAAAAAAAATGGAAGAGTCTCATCAGGAAGCTACAGAAAAAGAAGTAGAGAGGATTTTGGGATTATTGCAAACCCATTTTAAAAATGATCGTAAGTATGATTCAGTTAAGCTTTTAAAGCATTGATTTGAGAAAATGGATACTCTTAATCTTTTACAGTTAAGAGTGACTGAACTAGAGAAAACAAGTGGAGTTAGCAAGTAGAAATCTTTATGTTGAAGGATATATACTATGTGTTTTTTTACGAACACTGCTCAGTTTCTGTTAGAAAAGTAAGTTTAAATCCTACCCTCTCCCTCTTATTGGAGCCTGGCACTTTTTAGAAAGCGAGGAGTGGCTGCCTATGTGTTTACATGTGGCAAAAGAGGAGAAGAAGATAATACTCTCTTGAAACTTTGTTTCTTTCTGTAGGCAAGTGGGAATTCAGCACTGTAACTAAATTGACATAAACATTGTTAGCTTTGAAAAGCCACCAGTGACTTCCTTAAGTTTGTGTTTATGTGTATTAGCTCTGTGTATACGATACCACTTGATGGTTTTATTAACAAACCCATTTTTTCATCTCTAGCCGATACACCTATTTCCTTCTTTGACCTTGTGATAGATCCAAACTCTTTTGCACGCACTGTGGAAAACATCTTTCATGTGTCCTTCATTATAAGGGTAAGGCGTGACATGTTCTTGAAATCTTATTTTAGATATTGGAATTGTCGGGAAATACTGATTTGTTTTATGACTTTCATATTGACAGATTAGCATTTAAATATCAGGAATTCGTTTTCTATGGTAATTGAATAAAAAAGAAAACGGAGTTGGCAAACTAATTTTTTAATTAGCTTTTTCTACTGCAGCAAAAATTTCACTATTGTTTTATTGGTTGTCAATAGACTTTTCAAACAGTGATTCTAGCTCACATTATTTTAGGTTATAGAGAGTTATTGAGGTTGTAGGAAAGTCTGTCAATGCAGTGTTTTCTATTCTCTTTGAATTTGTAGATTTGCACTTCAAACTGTACTTAATTTGTCCAACAAATGAATTTGGGAAAAGGGTAAAACTTATATTTTGACTAAATGCAGGCTTATAGTGAATAGTGATGTGATTGTGAAGGGTTGACTCAAGTATGTATAATGAATAATAACTATTTTTAATAAATCAATTTAAAAAAATCCATCAGTTACCAACTGCCCTATATCAGCTGCATTCTTTATGAATAAAGTGCTATATTTAAATAACTTTTCTTATTTGATATGCCAATTAAGATTATTTATCAATATATCTACCTGTTTATGATGATGTAATATATTAAATATATGAAATCTCAGTGCATTATCCTAATTAGTTCTAATTTCTGAAACTTTAAATCCTGCTGTCTTTTAGGATGGTTTTGCAAGATTAAAGTTGGATGATGATAAACTGCCAATAATAGGTAAAATCTAGCTTTAAAATACTATCATTGTTTTTTGTTATAACATTGAGGAGTAGCTCCGTTTTACATGTTCACAAAGTTTGAGGTGTATTTTTCACTACAGGAGTAGAGATTCGGGGATATGCAGTGAATGTAACTGAAGGTGTAAAGAGATTAATGAGAGGAACTGGAAGATCGAGTCTTTTTACGTATCAAAATACGGGAAAAGGCCATTATGCTGATTCATACAAATTATATTAATAGAAGTAAAAAGTTATTACCTTTCCTTTTAAGAGATATTTTTGCTAATAAGTACATGAACAATGTTACACTTAGAAGATATATTTTGAGGTGCAAGTAGTCTCCTTTGTGTGAGCTGGGAAGGGCTGCACGTTCCGAATTGAAAAGGAAACACCATCCTGTGTGTGAGGTGTTTGGCTTTCATCCCCATGGGATATCAACAGGATTAAGACTTTGGTGGGATTTCTGAAAGGATTAAATACCTATGTCCTTCTGAGACTCTGAAAAATGTAAGTTTCTAAATTTTTAGGAGGTAAGACCGAAGAAATTTCTTAAGCATATGGTACAGGCTGTTGATAGAGCCTGGCTTGCTGGAGCAGGTATAATTGGTTTGCTCTTGGTGAAGCTTTTGTATTCTTGAAGGAAATGGACTTTGAAAGTGTAAAGACTATAAAAATATCTCTACTTTGAACAGAGCCTTCAAAAGACAGCGAGGGAAGAGAGAACGACCGTGGTGCTGGAGCGCGGAACCAGATTGTCATATCTCTGAACCAGCAAGAATGGAAGGTATAATAGAGAGAGCTTGATACTTTTGATTATTTGTTTTTTCCTTAAGTTTAAGAATAAATCTGAGAGCTGTGCTGTTAAGTACTGTGATGAGGGCAAGCGTTCCCGTGTACATTATAATTTCATTTAATTTTATGGATTCCAGAACAATCACAAATCTAACAAATGCTTTTAGCTGCAAGAAAACTGACAGTTGGGATAGAGATTTCATCTTCGATCCTTGAAGCCTGGTCAGTTTAAGTGCTTTTAAGCTGTGCAGTGACTTGCTTTTACATTTTTATATGAGGATGGTGTAAGTCTGGAGTCTGTTTCTTCCCTTCTATAAGATACTTGCTTCTAGTGGGGAAGTTCTCAGTACAATTTCCTCATTGCTTGCTGTTTCTAATAAATCTTAGACAAAAAGTAGTTTTTACCACACACAGCTCTTCTCCTTTATCCCTCACTCAGAATGTGCAGAAGAAACTTGGTGATTTGAAATAGTGCTTTAATATGAGAAACTTTATTCCTTACCTGGTGGTAACTGCAATTAAATTACAATAATTGAGCTCTTGTAACTTAAATACTCTTGTCATCTCTCACCAGGAGATCGTAGAAACATATGAAATAACAGAACCCATGATTAGCCCTCCTGATGATGGAAATGAAGATGACATGGAGATAGCTTAATACTTACAGTAAGTTCTTTTAATAAATCAAGCTAAATAAGGATACAGTGTATGAGTTCCTTATGCATGTGGAATTGCTGCAGGGAAACCACCTGTGACTTGTAAATGTAGAAAAGCTATAAGCAGGATAACTGTGTAAGGTCTGCAACATTTCTATAGTCTTGATCTCTTCATGGAACAAAATGTCATCTAGTCTTCAGTAATTCACTGAAAAAAAACCCTTTATTTTTACATTTGATGGTCTGTTAAGTGATATGCTTGGGATAATTTTTGGAAATATATACTAGGGATGTAATGCAGTGAAGAAACAGCTTAGTTTTTGTACTTTTTCTTGTTTTTTAAACCTACTGACAGTTCATGAGTTGAATACATCAGCCTGAAGGACTTAGGGGAGAAGGGGAGGGGAAGACACTCTGGTTCCCTCTAAAGTGCTTTAAAAGATAAGACTGAATTACTTTATTGTCACAGTTGTTTGGTAAGTTCCAAATCTTAATGCATATTGTCTGATTGTCTTCTCTATTTTTTTTCTTTCCCTCTAGGTGCCTTAAAAAATTTTAAAATGTTTTCTTCAGAAAGAATTTTATATGTATATATTGTAAAATTAAATTTATTTTTATTGGAACATCTGAGCGCTTTTATATAAGCCGTCTTGTTTATACGTGTCACAAGGTTATTACCGTGTATTTTCTATTTACTATGGCTATGTTTACTACTTTATATAATTTACTGATACTTACAAGCTTTGATAAAAAGGAGATGCTGTCCCCCTCCTTTCACCCCTTGTCTCTCCCCTATGGCAGCCTGCAAGGGGAATTTATTAATACCTGATTAACCACCTCTGCTGTGATAAGATTATCTAAATGATCTTGGGTGCTGCAGGAGAAGTTTAATATTGTCTTTCTCACTCTTCTGGCAATCAATTTTGGCTTTGGAAATTTAATCTTAATTACAGATAAAAATTCCTTTTCCCCTTTTCTTTTTTCTTAAGTCCATCACGTGTATTTGGTTTTGTAACTTAAGCAGGACAGCTATACTAGGCCATGGAAGTATTTTCTTCAAAATTAATAAATTCTACCTCCATTTCCAGAAAATATTTCTGGATTTTTTAGGATTCCTTCCTTTTATCATAATTAGGGCTTCTGAGCGAGCAGCTGGGGTGGTGGGTACCAAGTGACCCGTCCTGCTGCTAGCGCCCCTGTTAGAGCACGTTTCTCGGGATGCTAACGTGAGGTCAGGCTGTGAATTTGATCATTTTTCGTCATTTACATCGAAGCTGGAGCTCCGTGTTCCCGCGGGCGGGGCGCTGGGGGGCGGGCAGGACGCGGTGGGGCCCCGGACGCCATGGCTGCCGCCGTGGTGGAGTACAAGGGCTGGAAGGAGGGCTACCGCTGCGGGTACTGCGCCTCGGAGCGCGGGAAGGTCTCCGCCGGTAAGTGGGCGGAGGAGGGACCGGCCGGGCGGCGGTGGCGGGATCGGGAGCCGGGGTGAGGGAGCGCGGCCGCCCGCACTAAAGATGGGGAACCAGTAGTGAACATGGCGGGGCCGCCGTTTCCTGTGGGCGCTGCCGGTGCTTTGCCCGTAGCAAAGATGGCGGCGGCAGCGCCTGTTTCCGGGCGCCCCGGGGTGCGGTGGGGAGCGGCGGGGAGGCTGCTGTCCTGAGCCGGGCGGCGGGTCAGCGGGGCGGAGATGGCGGCGGCCGACAGCTCTCCGAGCATCGTCGAGTACTTCGGCGGAGAGGATGGCTACCGCTGTGGCTACTGCAAGAGCGACACCGGCAACCTCTCCCACGGTGCGGCCCGGGGGCTGGGCGGGCTGGGAGCGGAGCCCGGAGCGGGCCGGGCAGGGGCGGCTGGAGGCCGCGGGGCTGCTCCTGCCCGAGGGCTTGGCAGCGGCCCCGGCCCTTCCGCGTCTGTCCCGCCGGGAGCGGGAGGTGCCCGAGCCGCCTGGCTCCGGGCTTGCGGACGTCCCGGGGCAGCCGAAGGGGATTAGCCGGGCCCGGCAGCCGCGGGCTCGGGGTACAGCCAGAGGGGTCGGTGTGGGGCTGGGGCTCGGCGGGAAACCTCACCTGGTGGCCCGGTTATAGAGGAGAGCTGCTCTGTTCTGCGGGAAAACATCAAGCGTAACGGGATCTTATAAATGCTTTGAGATCTTACCAATGCTGATAAATATCTCAGGGTGGGTGTCAAGAGGAGGGACCAGACTCTGTTCAGTGGTGCCCAGTGACAGGATGAGGGGCAATGGGCACAGACTGAAGCACAGGAGGTTCCATCTGAACATGAGGAGAAACTTCTTTCCTGTGAGGTGCCAGAGCCTGGCCCAGGCTGCCCAGAGAGGCCGTGGAGTCTCCTCTGGAGACATTCAAACCCACCTGGACGATCCTGTGTGATCTGCTCTGGTGACCCTGTGTGAGCAGGTGGGTTGGACTGGGTGATCTCCAGAGGTCCCTTCAACTCCATCCAGTCTGTGATTCTGTGAAACCTTTCTAAAGGACGAAATTTCATTCTTTCCACTAAAGCTGTGGCTGGTTTTGCTTAGGCCAGCTCAGTGGGAAGCAGACGGTGCAGAGGTGAGAGTCCCCAAGCTCTGCTCAGCCGCGGGGGTCCCCGAGCACGGTCTGTGTCAGTTTCAGCGCCCTCAGGAGAGTTCTGATCCAGTGTTTCCAAACGATTTTTACAAAATTAAGGAGCAATTTTATGCTATTTTCTTGGTGTATCTCTGGGAAAGGTAGCAGGTGGAGAGCCAGATTTTCAACTTGTACAGTCAGAGCAATGCAGTTGATTGTATCCCAAGATTTATGTTGATTTTGGTTTTTCTTACTCTAATGTGGATGTCGGAAGGAAAATTACAAGAAAGGAAGGAAATTTACGAGATTTATGAATATGCCAAAACCTTGCAAGACATCTATTGGAAACTTACCATTAGCTACTCGGATTTATAGTGATATTTCTGTAGAACATGTTTTATTTTAATGTTTTAAAGCACGGCTGTGGTCAATCAAGTATATTACTGTATCATTTATTTCAGGTATGTGGGCACATTCAATGACAGTTCAAGATTACCAGGATCTCATAGACAGAGGATGGCGAAGGTAAATTGAAAAAGAAAACACAAAGCCATGTTTTCTATGTTGATTCAATTTAGAATGTAGATTTAAAGTTGAGGTCTGTGAAACCAGTTAACTAATTTCTCTAAGTAACTGGGGTAGAAGTATTTGTCCAGTGTTCCGTGACTTTTTTTAACGTGATACTACTGAACAGGAAAATATCTGGTTATTTTAGAAGAACAGTTTTTTAGCATAGCAGCAAAAAGGCGAAGAACTCGATTCTTGACTTTTGTTGCTTGTCATGTAATATTTCGATATTTTAACAAAAAAAGTCAGTCTTCCAGTTACTTTGTAGTATAACCAACAAGAAATCGTTCCATATTTATTATTATTTTTAGATGTGGAAAGTACGTCTACAAACCTATCATGAATCAAACGTGTTGTCCTCAATACACAATAAGGTAAGAAGCTTGAAATATATTATTGTTATTGGATCTCTTCAAATATGTCCAACTATTTATGTTTACTGCTTTAAATACGAATACCTGGTAAGTTTTGCTGCTTTCATGATGCTTTGAATAATGAATATATGCTGTTGGGTTTGTGCACAGTTGCTCTCTTGCTCACTGGTTTTAGGTGAACCAGCATGTCTGTATCCCCCAAACGCCGCTTTAGTAGCCCAAATAAGAGGCTTTCAGTTGAATAAATAATTGTAGATATACTTTTCTGCCTTTAGTAGTTACTAGCAGTGGTGCATCTATAAGATGCATAAGTGAAAAATCCTGGTGTATTACCCTCCTAAGAAAGTTTTTTAATGCAATGCTTGAGGCCCCCTTGGCATATTATAGTGATACACACATGAAACATGACATTACGAATGAACATAAGACCTATGGGGAGAGGCTGAGGGAGCTGGGCTTGTTTAGTCTGGAGAAGAGGAGGCTTAGAGCTGAGCTCAGCACTCTCTAGAACTACCTGAAGGGCAGTTCTAGCCAGGTGGGGATTGGTCTCTTCTCCCAGGCAGTCAGCAATAGGACAAGGGGGCATGGGCTTAAACTCTACCAGGGGAAATTTAGGCTGGATATTAGAAAGCAATTCTTTACAGAGAGAGTGGTCAGACATTGGAATGGCTGCCCAGGGAGGTGCTGAACTCGCCATCCCTGGAGGTTTTTAAACTGAGATTGGACATGGCACTTAGTGCCATGATCTAGTCAATGGACTGGAGTTGGACCAAGGGTTGGACTCGATGATCTCTGAGGTCTTTTCCAACCCAGTCGATTCTGTGTGATATTATGCAGTACAAGGCAACATAACTTCATTAACTCAAAAGTGTCAGTAAAATATTTGACCACTTACTGTAAGGCAATTTAAGATAGAATTAGAAATCATATACACAGTGTAACTTTTTGAAGTGGTTCCTTAACACTTTTTTTTCTGAAATAATCTTTCACAAAAGAATTAATCATATTTTGTATCCTTTTAAGGTGCCAAGCTTTGCATTTTCAGGCCTCCAAATCTCACAAGAAAGTTCTGAAGAAGATGTTGAAATTCATTTCCAAAGGAGATGTTTCAAAGGCAGCGAGCGAAGGTAGGAATTCCTTAGTGCTTGAAAACCAATGCTGATGTTTGAAAGGAGGATCAAATACTTGCTGGAGCGATCAGATGGCTGGATACAGATCAAATTTTGGTATATAAACCCCTGGATAAAGGGCTGGCCAGGTTGTGTCTTTATGGTGTGTTTCGAATGGAGCGCTATGTAGCTGGGATACCAAACCGCACAGCTGACTTGCTCTGTTGACGAATATGTTTCCTTATTTTTTATATAGACCAGCTTACTTTCATCTCTGGTCACGTGTTTACTTTCTAGCTGGGTGCTGTAGAGAATTAGACCCTATTTTTACCTCTGTTATAAAGGTGATAATCTGGAGAGGACTAAGTAGGGCAGCAGGTGGCAGAGAAAAGGGAGAGCGAGCAGGGAAAGGAGAGTTTTCTTCCAGGTGACTTAACGATCACCCCTCATTTATCCAACACCAAACCCAGTTGTTCTCAGTTTTGGTGAAGCTTGTGTTGGTTCTGAATCATTATAATTTGCCTCTGGTGTGTGTGTTGGTATTTTTGTATTTAAGTTTGTTTGAATCTATGGCATGAGGTTAGTTGATTACCCCTTTTTAGTGAAGAAAATAAGGCTGTTCTCATTTCTGAGTTGGTGCTAGTAATCCAGGTGCAGAAAGGAAACTTTCTGTTATTGGACTATTGCAAACAGTCACTTTATCTGTTGGAAAACAGTTGTAAAATTGGCAATAATGTTGATTGTGCAAAGCTTGAGCTGTGGTTCTGTGGGGAGAAATCCACTCACGCAGTTTTAATTATTTACAGAAGAGCCTATGGATTCCCATGTAGAAGATGCGATCACGTGTGATTTTCCATACAAAGCTGAATCTCATGTCAGTCAGTCTGAACTGACTCCCCTGAGTGTGGATCACGCAGAGAGGGTGGAAAATGAAGATGAGGACACAGGAGAAACAAAAGAAGAGGTGAATGAGCACAAGGTGGAATCGGGTTCTCGTCAGATATGTGCAGATAACGACACGCTGCTCACCAGAGGACCAGCACATTCGGCTAAAATTGGTCACGCACCTCCTAAGCCAGGTAGGCAAGTTCCTGGTAGTAATTGGAATATAGTATCATGATCTAAATGTTGGTGAAAATCTTTTTATCTTGCCTAGAAAAAATAATTGTTTCTTTTTGTTCTCTACGCTCTTTCTAATTTATGGAATTACAGTGTATAAATTGAGAGGTGCTGTGTCTTAATTGTTTTCTTAATTTTTTCTGCAAGTTGCACTGATTTTCGTTATATTATTTTTTTAGTTTAGTTATTTAGAGTATGTATCTACGTCTGTAGATACTGTATGCTTTTATTTTCTGTAAGCTATTTAGGTTGCTGTCAGGTCAAAGTGATCGAATCTCATCAGACCAGTTTCCAGTTTGGGATACTTTTGTGTGCAGAATAAGATGTACATCCAGCTTTCCCTTTATTCTATGAGATGTGACTCAGGCTTTATGTACCTTGAGGGGTGGTCGTGCAGGACAAAGAGCTGGACGTGGCTTTGGCCGATACTGCAGGAAGGTCCAGGGGTAGGTTAAAGCTTAACCTTGTCTCTTGTGCCACAATAGGAAACGAGTTTAAGACCCAAATGTTTATATTTATTAATTTCTACAAGTCATCTTGTTGTTCTATAAATTATATTGTCTACACCCCATGAATACCCCTCTGTGAATAACTTATTTCTGGCTGTATTTCTTATGCTTTCACGGACTATTTGCCACAGACCTTAACCAGCACTGGAAATATATTTAGTATGTTACCGTGTTTCTATTTCTTAGACCTGAAGGAAACTGTGTAGCTTTCTGCTGATTTCAAAAACAACAACAAACAAACACAAAACCAAACCCACAGGTATTTTGGTCCTATATAAAGAAAGACATTTTCTAGTTGAGATTTTTTGTCCGTTTGGGAGCTTGCCTTGTTTTAGGTTTTAACTTTAGATTAGAAAAGCAGTGTCAAAGAGGATTTGAACTTAAGAAAAACTGTAGATATTTCTACTGTTTTTCTTGCTCTGAAGTTACTGTTGCGTTTCCTTAAGGAACTACAGTAAGTATGGACAAGAAGCCAGGCAGTCGCCCTCATTTTACTTTCTGGTGCATTCATACAATGCAACAAAATGTGCCAAAACCTGCAGGTAAATGCTTATTCATTTCTAGAGTTTTATGTGAACCTACATCAAATATTAGCGGGTTTTCTATGATAATACTAATTTTAATATTGTGGTCACTCTTTTCTTCAGTGTGGAAGTTATTCCTCAGTCAAGGTTTTGCATGGTAATTGTCAAGTTTTATGAAATGCTGCCTTTGGACTGAATTCAACCATGAAATCTTTACCCCAAAAAAGAATGGTCTCGTTGCCAGTCCTCATCTTTTGTGGGTAGCTTGTTGTGATGGGCAAGGCCATGGGGGGTGATTCTGCGTTGCATTGTGATCAGGGAGAGGAGTCCTCGAGGGTCCCTGAGGAAGCATTGGAAGCTGTGGGTTGCTTCTCCTGCAGCTTCTTTTGTGTCCTGGCCATGTTCTCGTGGGATGTGGGCGATTTTGGGAAGGAAGATGGTTAAGGGATGGATGGATTAGTGCCAGAATAATGAATGTGACCAACAGCTTGCCCTGGGAAAGAAGGTGGTATTGCTGATGGGCTCTTTGTGGCCCAGAGGTTGCAGATGAGGCACCTTTGGCTTACAGATTGTTTCCAGTTTTTCACAGTGTCTGCAATGGCCTGTTTGGAAAAGTAAAGGGTGTTTTCTGAATTGCAATTAGCTGATACATGGTTGTGAGTACGCGGCTGAAGAAAACATGCAGGCCGACTCAATGTGAGTGATAAAGCATGATTCAACTTTATTGCCCGAGATAGCGTGCATTTATACCAAATACCATAATTATGCATACTTGTCTCTATCTAATAGGCTAAGCACTAAAAGGTTACATTTACTTACTCCACCTACTTGGGTTTAGCTAGCTATGCGCATCCCGCATTCTTCTGACTCTTATCTCTTCAAGGATATCCTGACCCTGCCTTAGTTAGTACTTTTCCGTTCCCCCCTTTCCCACGGCCTAATAGACAAGCTAACTAAGGCCTACTTATGTCAACTAAAATGGGCTCTGCTCGTACAGTTGCTCGGTGGACTCATGTCCACACTCCTTGAGCCAATCCCTGACACATGGTGAGTAATGTTAAAATCTTAGCAAAGACTGGACATTCTAGAGTTTCTGCATGTGTTGGGACATCATAATAATTCCTAATTTCACTCGCCTATTATTCCATGTTGTGCGAGTATTTATGAGAACTTCCAAGTACTTGTTCCTTCGTAAAGATTTTTGTCTCCTTCAGTAGGTTGTTGGCTAATTTTGAGTCAAACAATGTTTTGTCCTTAGTGAACACCCATTCTGATTGGTGCAGGTTTTCAGCAGCTCAACATGGAATTTTGCATTTAAAGAATAAGCAAAGTTTTCAGAAACGCTCGATCAGAAAACTGCTGCACAGAAGCGGCACTGTTACCCCTTCCTAGAAAACTCGTCCAGAGTTTTTAAGACTATTTTATATTTTAATCTTATAAAATGCAGGCAAAACGTTTATAACCCTCAAAGCGTTTATAGTTTATATAACTTGTGTTTGTTGTGCGAGTTTTCAAAACCCCCTTGTTTTCTAAATAATGAAAAGCATTGGGTTATGCGAACTTCATTTTGGAAGCAAACTGCAGTGGACATTGACAGCAGGTGGCAGTCTTGGCTAAAGATGAGCGTAAACCTGCCCATGTTTTGCAGAAGGTGAGGTATAGTCTTCAGTTACATTAAGAATAACATGAAGTAAAACTTTAAACACTGAAAATGATAAAGAAATCTTGAAGCATTGTTTGTACTGTTTCAGAAAAAGAGGATTTACTTTTATAGAGGTGAAATATTCATTAGTGTGCTGCTTTCTTTCTGGAAGTTTTAAATGAAATATAAAAGTGAATAATAAATGCATTGGAAAGCTTATTAAATTAATCATTCATTTTTTTTTTTTTAGGGTAGATGGTGTCACAGGTCAAATTTAGTTTAAAATTTTCCAGATAGAAAGATGTTTAGTTTTCATCGTGGAAAATATAGACTTATTCCGTAATAAGATTGTTTAATTGCATTTTATTCCTTTATAAACAAACCGGGTCATTGTCCTTTAGGAATAATGGGCTGTTTCTGCACAGTCTCAGGTAGAAAAGAAGGTTTGTTTATGTCTGTGTGCACATGCATTGTTTTAAAGGAGTTTTTCTTACAGCTTATGGAAGATGTGAGACCTGAAACAGATCCCCATACAGATGAAATCCTCATTCTTCAAATCTGTCATGGGTATTTTGAATAAAATCTTCTTCTGACTTGTTTGCCGGTGGACAGGTCACATAATATCTGTCATTTCCTCATAATATTTGTCCTTTTCTGGTGAATAATTTTAGCTCTGTGGGTGAAACAAATACTCAAAAACCTTAGGAGGTAAGAACACTCCATCATAGAATCTGCCGGTGCAATTATGGGATGTCTGAGGAGTACTAGGGTGGTATTGCTCCTTTTCTGAGTCCCTGAGATGCTCTCAGCATTTCAGCTGCCATGGAATCCACGTGGAGAAGCCAAACCGGGACTTTTCCGGGTGAACCGCCAAGAGCTCGCTGCTAATTTACCCCAGGAGTGCACTTACAAACTCTGTAAAGGATGCACATTACAAAGAATAATTTACAGCCTTACCAGTAGTTAAAAGTGTATCCCAATATTATATTTTGCCAATTTCTATGGTGTATCTATTGGTGAAGAGAGATACAGGCAGCAGCTCTGAGGGCTGCGATTCTTTGCAGGTGAAGTGACTCTAAACGCATCAGTGAGGTTGTGAAATATCGGCGCTCTCAGCATTTCCAGTTTGCAGAAGGATTCCGCTGTTCTCGGTGTCCATGGGACAGTCCGGAGTGGGTAGAGGACAAGAAAGAAGTCAGTTTTGGCTAATAAATTATTGGTGAGGAGGAGACAAAGCTCTTATTATGCTGTCATAGGAGTTCTGGAAAAAACACAATTTCCATGTGATTTTTAGGCCTTCAAGAGAGTCAAGTGGGATAAGCCGTAGTTAAGTCTGCGTTACTTCTTTACTTATAAATATTAACAGAGTTGGAAATGTGTCTTCTTAATGCTTCGAATGAAAGCACCTCAGCGTTCAGGGAACTTTGCTGTTCCAAATGATCAGTCTTTGCGAAGTTGCCAGCCTGTCTTTTGCAAATACGTGGATTTCAGGAGAATTCGAATGGAGTAAAAGCAGTTTGTCATAATATTTGCTACTGTTATGGTTCTGTGCAAGATATATGACTCTATTTCCCTAGATGGGAGTAGTTTTTTCCAATCTTCCCGTTTTTGAAATTTTTAATATTATGACTCTTTTTTTTTTTGGCCTGTGAACTCAACTACCAGTGCCCTCCAAATAAGAAAGAAAATGCAGATTTAGAGTTACTTTGTTACTTTTGCTGATGCACTTTGGTTTCCTCTGTATGGAACTTGCCGCAGCAGCTGCTGAGCTGAGACAGATACTCCCTGAAAATGGATCATTTCTTCCACCACTGTTTCCAGTGATGCAGCAGATTCCTGTGGCTCTTGCACAGCTTCTGGACTTCTTATTTTTTCTTGACTTTTTATTTTCATTAGTGTCCTAAGTATAAAATTAATCCGGCCGCTTCGTTGGGGAATTTGGGCCACTTGAACTTTTCTTTCCTTGTGTGCATGTCTTTGTGTTGCTTGAAATCTAAATGCTTGTACTACTACATACTATTTTCCACGCTGATCCGTTTGTTTTCTAGGTTTGACTTCTCCTTTGAGTAAACAACTTTTCACAAATAGAACATTATGAACAGTTGGGATGTTAAAGATGTAAATCGCTAAGAGCGAATCGATTAGTAAAACCATACAATCTGAATATAATTTTATACAAAGATGTAAGCTCCCGTGGCCTTTTACTCTTCTTTTACATGACATTAGCAGTGTTGGGGGTATTTCTATGACTCCATAAGGACTCCAGATGACAAAAAGAAGAAATGCCGTATTTTGTGCATCATTCTGCTCCATGAGTCTGTTGTGCAGCCACCTGGGTTTCTAATGCAGCAACAATTCTGTATGAGTTTGGCAGCGAGGTTTTGTAGTTTTGGTGTGGGTTGTTCTCTTCAGTATTTCAAGCTGATCCCGTAGCTGTCTGGATATAGTACATCATCCTACCACATATGAAAGAGGAGCTTTGCTTTTGTTTCTGAGAGGGAGATGTGGTGGAATGATTTATGGACAGACTTTTTTATGGACAGGAAGCCTTTTCATTTTAATTTTTAAATATAACCTTGGCTCTGGGATGGAATCGTGGTCAAAGTGCCGCGTTAAACAGCTGTAGAGGAAGAATCATCCCAACTTCACTTGGCATTGGGCATTGGTGGTAGTTGCAAATGTGAAAGACCATGTCATGTTCAGATATTAATGGTGATTTTTAACCGTTTCATTGCAGTGATTATGTAAGAACTACTTGTTCATTGCAGAATGCGGGATTTAATTCTTTGTCCGTGCCTTTGCAGGGAAAGGGGCTGACCTGAGCAAGCCACCCTGTCGCAAAGCAAAGGACATACGGAAGGAAAGAAAACTGCAGAAGCTCCTTCGCAAGCAGCCGTGCACGATTGAAGGCTCTCAGTTTCAAGCGGGAGATCCAGGTTTCCTCTTGCAAAACTCTAAATCTAAACCAAACCAACCTAAAACCATTGAGGACTTCGTTTTTGTCTCTTTACCTGATGATGCACCACACAAATTAGAGGTAACGTCTCATTCGTTGTTCGAGGCAAGTTAAGGAAAAGTCTAGTTGAGGAGGTTTTGAAATGCTTAGATGTTCTGGATCTGTGACTTAATGGAAAGGTTGTAGTTTAAACCTTGCAATATACGTGGTATGGCATGATATATATTAATATATATATATATGGTTGAGCTGAGCTCTGTGTCACCACAAGAGGGTACTCGTGCACTTGCAGTCAGTCATAGCAGAGACGAGTTCATTTACCAAAATAACTTGTAAATTGATGCCATGCAGTGTGACTTGGGAATGAAATACCTTGAATTAACTTTGAGTGTTGAATAATGAGAGAGTTTCAATATTTAGTTCTGCAGTATACAAATACTTATACTGTCCGTGCTAATCAATCTTGACAAGAAAGCAGTGACTGCTCCTAAAAATAAGCAGATAAGAAGACAGCTGCTCTTTATATATCATTCATGTATGTTGATGTCTTTGGAAGCTGTAAAAGTGATAGTAGAAAATTTTGCTTAATATACTGGTTGCCATTAAATCTATTAGTAATACAAAGTCATCTCGAAGACTTTTGGACCTTTTAACACTTGTTAATCATAAAACCAGGTATTTTTTTCTTTTTTCTGGAAGCTGGAAAACTATCTGAATATAAACATTTTCCTGTAGTTACTGATTATCAATGATGATGTTGGAAATTAAGTGTTTAATCCTCTTTTGCTAATTATTCAAAGAGGCAGTGATGATGACTTAAGATTCACTGAATAACTGACAAGCAGCTGTGAAATGGATCCATCTCACAAACTCCTCCGGATTTTCCAATGAGTTGTATAACATAATTCTGATGGTTTTCTCTATGTGTCTTCAGTTGGAAGATGCAGAGGGAATTAAAAAGAGGATGGTTCCAGCAGTGTTGTCCCAGATTGACTTTGCTCCTTACTATGGCTGTCAAGGGTGGTGGTTTTGGGGGTTTATTTTGTTTTGTTTTTTTTTAATAGCTCAGAGCCAATGCTGTTTTTTAAAATAGAACCATACTGAAAATTAGTGGGTTTTTATTAAATGAACATTACCTTAAACATGCTTGAAAAGAAATGCAATGTTATTCATGTGATCGCGTTCTTTTGGTTAGGAAGCCGTCATTTTTACTAAGAACAATTTCTAATTTATAGATTTTTATATTTTAAGTATATTTTTGTGCACGTAAGGGTGATGGTGGGATGGATAACTTCCTATTACAATTAACTCATAATTGAATATGGAAGCATTATTTCCTCCTCCTCTTTCAATTTGAAAAATATCAACAAATCCCCTTGGGCTTATCGCAATAAAAACACAGATAAAGCGCACAGATACGAGTCTTCCATCTGCATGGGTCCTTTAAGTATTTTCCAGTGTGTGTGACACAACAAGAGAAGGTTTAAAAAAGTACAGAAAATCTCTTTAAAATGTTGATCTGCATAACGTATGTTGATATTATTTGCTGAGAACTATTTGTGGAGTTCCTCTATAGGCATTTTAGTTATCTTCATTTGCAGTTTGACAAATTCTGTGTTATTCAGGGTAAATATAAAAGCCTTCAATAGTCTAAATTGAGCTGAAGAATTGGAAGGCTGTTGGCTAATACTGACGAAATTGTTAGGAACCTTGTGCAGAAAGTCAAAGATTCTCTCTGTTGTGATGTTTGTATATGCGTAAATATATAGTTATTGCATGATACTGAATAAAATGTGTTTAACTTCTTCTGAAGGTGAGGGTGGTGAGATCATCTCCGCCAAGTTCACAGTTCAAAGCCACATTTCAGGAGTCTTACCAGGTCTATAAACGTTACCAGATGGTTATTCACAAGGACCCACCTGATAAACCAACTATAAATCAGGTCAGAAGGGCAAATGAATTTTGTGCGAAGCTCAGCTTCCCCTCCATTTCACGCGTCTTGTTTCTAGGAGAAACAAATGTGGATTTTATATCCATTGTGTAATCAGGAGCGTGTAAAATACTCGTTCAAATAAAATCAACGTCCTGAAAGTGCAAACTCTTTTGATATCTTTTTGTGAGTGCCACAAGTATTTGGTGTTAATTGCAGACAGAAAAGTTAAAGGAGTTACCTGGGGATGCTGTTGTGGAAGAGATGGAGAGGAGGCGGATTTGGGAGGTGGATCTTGTGGACCTTATAAATATGAATCTCATAAGAACTAAAGCCAGGGAGACACTTACCCTGATAACGAGTCTCATTGGCTTTGGTTTGAATGGTTCCCTAAGGAGGAACAAGCGTGATCAGGGCCAACATGAGTGAAGAATTTATCGCACGTACAAATTGTTGGTTTAAGGTTCACAGAAGTTTCATAAACCTCTTCACTTTCAGTTCAGGCCCTTTAAGGAGTAATCTGTGCACTCCATCTAAATTACACATCGTTACTGCTTCTTGTAATGAGCAGGAGATGTGTAATAGTTGACTGTCAGACATGTTACGTCTCTAATACTGTGAAGGAAAAAAATCAGGAGTTTAGAGAAAAAGTATACGTAGCAAGAATATGTAATTGCTAAACCAGAGCAATGAGTGATGTGCCATTAAAATTATTTCACTTTAAAAGGCCTTGAGACTGTACAATGAAAATAAAATTTGTGGTTGATTTATTAGATAACTGTGTCAAAAAATAGGTTGACTAAACTCGTTCTTTGGAGTGTTTCTAGTGTTATACAATTTTTAATCTTTAATGAAAGTATCAACGCTTAGTTTGAGCTTAGTGTTAGGTCAGACTTTTCCCCCATTTTCTTGTTGCCATGTTTAAAGCAGAAAACTGACTTCAGAGGCTTTGAAGTGGCTAGGAGGAGATCTTTCACTAGCCTTCCCTTCAGAAGCGTGTGACCTGCTTACGTGCACTCAAACCAGTCTGTTTGTATTTCCCTTGCTCTGAAGGTGAGGTTAGTACCTGTCTCCTTTGAGGACCCCCAGTTCAAATCATCCTTCAGCCAGTCAGCCTCTTTATTTGCCAAGTATCAGATGGCCATACATAAGGACACGCCTGCTGACTGTGGCGAACACGAGGTACAGTTCACTGCATGCCCCTCTACCCAAGCATTTTTTTATAATACGCAATTAAACGCTGGTGTCTCTTGGAGTGATTCTGAGCTGTAAAATGTTGGAGTTTCCATTTGGGAGGGAGAACGTTGCGGTTTTGGGGAAGGTTCTGGTGCTTCAGCCTGGGGGAAACGGAGCTGAAGAGACAGGGATTATGCACCATCATAACAAAACCCCCTAATATTAATGTTAAGTTAAGTACAACTGCTGTTTGTACCTGATTTGTAAGGAGGTCTGGGAGTGAGATTTCCATGGGAAATGGGATAATGATATGAAAGTGCTTTTTTTTAATAGCAAAAGCGTCTTCTGCTTTGAAGCTGTTTGCTGCCTTTTCCACGTTTCTCCTTATTTTTTTTTGCTGTCTTGCTTAATGTAACAGGTGAAGGCTTTAAAAATCTCAGTTTTATTCACATTGTGTCACTGAACGTACCTCTCAACCGGAACTCACCTTCGCAGTAGTGAAAAAATACTCTCAGCAGCTGATTGTCTGAGATTCAATAAGACTCCATTGCAACTGAATAAAGGCGGCTTTTAAAGTAGAAAAGGCTGTTTACAGGATGCTAATCCTAATCTAATAAGTAAATTCTAAAAAGTGCTGGTGGCGTTCTAAACAAGCAGCAGTTCTCCCTTTCATGGCAGGTGGCACAACATTTTCATTAGCGGAATTAATCAATCTGCTACCTCGGGTCTGTCGCTTCTATCTACTGCAAAAGAGATATTTCAATATTGATCAGTTCTAAGTCAAACTTCTCTGGTTTTGAGAAAAATACTTGCAGAAGTGATACCGGGCAAGCTGCGGCTGGTTTCCAGGTAGAACAATAACACCACGTAATCATTATTGGCTTTAGTTCAAAAGAGTGTAAGGAGAGTGGTATTTTTTTCTGAGATCTCTGTAATGCTCCCGTGGAAAGCCATAGAATTTATTCTGCTTTGTTTCGTAAAATAATAGGACTCATAACAATAAGTAGCAGTCTCTGCACTTTCTATAACTACTGACATAAACCGGGTTAATTATAATAATGTAAGAACTGGAAACAGGCCAAAAAACGGGCTATTTACTGGATTTGTAGCAGGCATTACCTGCCCTCATTGGGGACTTGGTGTGTCCATCACGATGAATGTTTTGCAGCTCTAATGCTTTGCTATAGCCTATATTCCACTGTGAATTTGCTCTGAAAACTCTGTTGCTGCAGAGAGCGTGGTAAGAACTTCATATACTTCCTTATTATTTTCAAAAGTTATTCTTTTTTTATACTTAGTCTTTTTAAAAATGATGGATTTTTTAAATACAGTTATCACATCATGAAGAATCAAGGGCAAAATCGCGATGGCTGCTTGCAGTTCAGGCTGAATAGCGGTTGTCTCAGTTCCTCAAATCTCTGTTTGGGTCAGTGTGTGGTTTGGTGTAGATTTGGGTTTGGTGGCTTCAATCATCTATGGAACTTAATTTTTTAATTGGAGAAGTCTGGGGGGGGAAAGCTTATAAAGTTGCATTAAGGACAGTTCAGGTTTCCACTGCCTTGAGGTGTAAAGTTGATTGTGGGAGAGTTGTTGCTGAATAATGAGGTGAATTTCTGTTCACACTGCCCATAATTCAATGGATTTTTTATCCTCTTTCCCCTTGTTACTCACCAGCAGTTTCCCTGCTCTGCCTTTATCTCCTCTGTCTGGCATCAGTTTTGTGCTGGCTCAGTATAATATTCCAGAGGAGATATAGAACCTTGTCTGAAACTTCTAGTAAGAGTAAATACTCAACCTGTTGCTCATGGTTTGTAATTTAGGTGCTTCTAGAGCACTAGTAAAACATGTTGTGTGTTCATGTGACTACCTGTTCACAGTTATTAGGCGCTAAAGCTCAGTCACTTCAATCAAAAACATTTTGTATTTCATCCCTGCAGAAAGAAAACTGAAGAATACTTTACACAAAATGTGTTTTGACATAGATTAGGAGCCTTTTTTGTTTTAATACTGAATCTGTGTGTGGGAGGATAATTATCTGAGTCACTTTTAAGAACAGAATATACCAGGTAGGGTAAAACTGATCCAGGTTACTGCCAGGAAGGGTGGAAAATGCTGTTTGAAAGACCTCAAACTTTTTCTTCTTCCTCTTTTTCAGCCTTTTCAATAGATCACACAGACCTTATGGAGCCAAGCAGTTTTTAAGTAAAGGTAGACTGAAATTCTGTCCTATACACAGGGCTTTATATCAGGGTAGTAACAAGTCTGTTTTGGGCTTTAAACTGGCGAACATCCAAGATATATGTGTATATTAATCTAAAAATTAAATTTAGCTTTTAAAATGCACAAGCTAATCCATGTAAGGTGAATGAACCTCTTTTTCAGGGAGAGCCATGCACACTTTTGTGTTTGGAAAGTTTCTAGTTTGGGAAAAGTATTTAGTTTGATATTTGGCTGAACACTTCATATTCAGAAACCTGCATATATTTAAATTCAGAATCCAACAGAAATTGTTACGGGGCATGGTGACAACTTCTTTTAGGAATATATTCTTAGATCGTTAGTATTACAATATACTCTCTGCCTATATTAGCTGCTAGTTTAATATTAACCTTATTACATTAAAAGGCAATTTTAGATATAGATTCTGAATTTTGGTGATTATTTGAACATAACACTAATGTGGAAAGTTATAAACCGGTTTGCGATGTTAAGAAAAGGTGTGTGAACCATGAAGCTGATGCTGCTGAAGGAGTGTGGAAGAAGGACTTCTCATTGCATCCATGTAATGTCTGTACATCTTTTCATCATGATTCGATGTGAGAAAAGGAAACAGTTGATTTCCAGTGCAGGGGATCCATGGAACACCTGACACCAAAGGTGACTTTGAACCTCTGGGCACTTTGGCTAGTGCCAGTTTGGGCCCAACGATAACTGGTGGGTCAGTGGTCTGTGGGGCTTTTAGAATTTAGCCTTTTCCTCCTTACTTTCTCCTCCCCTTCTGCATCTCTGATGGAGCTTACAGTAGCACTAATAATACTATTATTAACAAGAATTTAGTGTGAGATTTTGCTGGAGAGAGTCCTGCGATGGGTTTTGGTGATGCTGATTCCTGCCTGGTGCGGTGGCTTCTGTTTGTTCTAATAAAAAACAAGGCAGAAATTTCATAGCGGAATAAACATTTTTCGAGTCCCAGAGTTGGTGTTGCCCCTGCGCTGATGAAACTTGCCTCTTCTATGGAAGTATCGTCACAATCTTCAGTGCCAGAGAATAGGGTAAAGTATATTTGCTATCTGCTCAATAAGTTTGAGTGTGTCATTGCTCCTGGAATCAGGTCGGTTTTTATCTTAACATAAAAGCTTACAACTCTTTTCTGTGTAGGCTTTTACACTGTTGATGATCCCCTTGTCTCATAGTTTGTCTGTATAAATTGACATTCCCTTGGAAATCTCAAACCTCTCCAAAACTTTTGGTGGGTTCCTGGAGGATTTCAGCTTCACAACGGACCCGGTTGTCTCTGTGCTTCGGAGCCCAGTCGAGTGCTGGGGTTACACAAACTCGTTGGCACCTAAAAATATTTAAGTCAGCATGTTTTTATTGAATTGAATTTGTGTCCTGAGGAAAAACGTAGCAAACAATTTTCTAATTAAAGGTTGCTTCATAATACTTGCTCTTAAATAGTGCTGGGGAAGAACTGATGTTCCGGTTTTTCTCTGTGGGAACACAAAACCTTATTAATGCAGAGTCATCTACTGTTTTGGTATTATAATGTACGTACTCTTATCTTTTAAAGAGTTGGAAGAATTCAGAAGGATTAGGGGAAACTTCAACAGGTTATTAAATGGCAAAGTAGCAATAGCTTCTGAATGAGGTAAGATACTGTGATGGAAAATAGGTGTATCACTGCCTCTTGGAGAGTTGATCCAGGGCTACTCCTGAATTAGCCAAGTCCCCAAACTGCTCGTTTTTGGAAGCTGTGAAAATGTACAAGGGAAGAATGTGTTTTAGTGTTTGTCACATTCTATGTGTTTCTTCTGGCCCTTTATGGAGATGCTGTAAATGGACCTTTATCTCAGGTCCAAGACGGTAGTTACCATGTGCTGTTCCCAATGTAACAGAGCTGTTATTCACTGGCTTTTTTGTGTTTATTTTTGTTTTTTGCTAGAGTAGGGGGAGACTATAATCATGTTTAATACGAGGGGTCTGTGTCTATAGCAAACAAAAAGCCACTGATATAATCAATTGCAAAGATTTATTTACGTGTTTACAGGTTAATTGCTTGGGGTTTTTTTTCTGCTTGGATGGTTGTTATATTTAGTTTGTGAAATGAGTCAAGCAATAATGAAAAAGCTGAAATCATGAAAGCCTGAAAAAACTGGAAAAAGGAGATTTCTGCAGTGAACAGAGAGGAGAGAATGGGCTGAGCATCCTTTGTTGAGCAGGTGTTGGTTCCCTGTATTATCAGTGGAAGGTCAGTTGGAGCACAACTGATAGAGCTGATCAGTAGACCAAGACTACCATAGTTACACAAATGGTATGAATGGCAATTTGGCCACCTTTTTTTCTTTGTCACAAGAACTATAACAAATCATAACGTAGCTTTATGACATAATTCATGCACACAGCAATGGACAAATATGGTTTTGGAGCCTCTTTTTTTTAATTGAGTAATTTTCAATAGCATATGGTTATATTTCTGGGAGAAAATGTGAAGATTAATGTATGGAATTATGAACAGAATAAGACAGAAGGGTGAAATTTTTATGTGCCTTGTATAATCCCAAGAGGTAGAAGCACTGCGATCAATCGTGGACCTAAGTGCTGGTGCTGGGCAGTGTGGTTAGAGGTGGTTTCTCTACAGATATACCGCAGTCGGTTATTCTGGTTTTACTTCAAGAAACAGAGAAGAATACGAGAGTGACCAGGTGGTACCTGGTGCTTAAACTTTGTAGAATTACAGTACAAAAATCTGAAGGTAGGAACGTGATAGAAACAAGATAGGAGTCTCTGGGTCCGAGGGCTGGATCTTCAGGTGATAACATTAGATTTAAGGAAGGCTTTGTAATAGATCTGGCTTGACTTGTGCTTTGCTAAGAGCAATCCGTATTCGCAAACGTTTAAACTCTTGCTCACCACCTGTATTTCTGGGTAAGAGATGCAGGGAGGACTTCACAGAACACAAATCACCTGCAAGATGCTACAATCCAACTCTACCCCAGCTTTAGGATGATGAATGCATGGAAATATGTATGTAAATGTTTCAGAACACTTAGCCACCTACATGTCATTTGTGTTTTATATGAGGCGTCAGAATGTATTTTGCGGTATTTAAATGATAGACACAGACGTGGAGCTGTGTAGCTTTGGAGGCAAAGATGAAATGAATACAGTGAAAACATATCTTGGCCCTTTCATCCCCAAAATATATATTTTTTGATCCCAGTAATGTAATAAATGGCTCATTTGGAAAGAATAAAGGCCATATCTGTGGCAGTTTTAATGAAGTATCATCTCACCAAAGGCATTGCATTTCTGACCCAATGCATTTTTTTTAAAGTGCTTCTTGAAGTCAATTATAGAAGCTGTCAGTGTATTTTATAGACACACACACACGTATATATATAAAACCTCTCATCTACTTTAATTCTTTTGCTGCATTCTGTTCTTTAGCTAAAAAAAATAGTGCCTATAATTCCAAACTGAGTTTTACATATAACATTGTCAAGTAAAAGTTTGAAATTAAGTATTTTTCCTTCCTACTGCTTCTGTAGTGCATTTAACGATTGATTTGGGTGGTTTAAAACATTAATGTGATTTTTAGGCTTTAAATCTTATTACAATAGTCTTTGTCTTTAAGAAATACGGCTGAAGCGTAACCGAAACAAGCGATGTGGCAGCTACACGAGTCAGAAAACACTTCCATAAAAGATCATAAAAAATTCTACAGTAGTTTCCAGAAAGAGTCAGAGCGAACAGTTTATTGCTGTTTAGACCTTCTGAAGCGAATGTTTTATTTAACTTTTCATAAGTGTTTTATAATGACAAACTTGTAGCAAAATAGTGCGTGTCTCTGTTCCCTCTGCAGAGCTCACTGGGCGCTCTCTTTGCTTTGTGCTTAACTAAATATTTGTCTTGGAAGAGAAGAATTTCACAACACACAAAAGATACACTGTTTGGAAAGGTGCAAAAAATTACTGAAATAGGTATAGTGTGGTGGTGGTTTTTTTCTTCTTTTCCCCTCTATTTTTAATTACATCCCAAAAACCCACTTGAATCAATATAGAAAACAGAGCCTGGGAGATGCCAAGGAGCACATCCCGATCCATTTGAATGTTGGCATTAATATCAGCAGCCACTTGCAAACTTTTAGGTCTCTCTAACCTAGTTTTCCATTTTTATTTCATCTTCTAGTGAGTCAATGCTTAAAAAAGAAAAGATCCATAGCCTTTGTGGTTATTTTTAACGTTCTCTAGCTTGCCTTGGCAGCTCTATGTTTCTACAATGCCTAAAGCAGCTGAAGAGTTTAGGTGTCCAGATGATAAATCAACTTGTCCATAGTCATTTCAGTTCAGGTTCGTTTTGCGTAACAGTTTACAATGTTCCTCCTGACGTTTGACACTGTTTTCTGTAGAAATCCCTATAAAATAATAGTAACAACAATAACGACTTTACTGTAGGAATGGCAGATCTGCTTTATTTTGAATAAGTTTCTTCCGAGCAGACAAAGCCACAGTGGCTTTTCTTAGGATCACAGAACGGTTTGGGTTGGAAGGGACCTTTAAAGGTCATCTAGTCCAACCCCCTGCAATGAGCAGGGACATCGTCAACTAAGGGATTGCGATTTTAATTCTGAAATGTACATTCTGTCCCATCAGCAATTATTTGTTTCATTAGGCTGATTCTTGTCACGAAAGCTACATTTGAGACACGCATTTCAACTTTAAATCCCTTCTTCCCTTACATACTGTGCTTTCTTCACCTTCAGGTCTGTGGATACCTCTGAAACCGTATTTTTATAGCATTCCTATATTTTTGTAAGTCACTGTTGAAAGTGCCAAATAGAGCCAGCCCAGAATAAGTCTTTGATTCCTCTGCTACCTCAGCTCTAACATATTGTCCAATTTTAGGACAGCAGGATGGCTTGGCACTACATTTCCTTGTAAATGTGCTACATTTTGCCCCATTTTCCCAATTTTTTCAGAAAGTTACAAAATTCTGGTTGTTTTCTTGTTTAATTCCAATTTTTTCTCCTTTTTTTTTTTCTTTTTTGCAGGGGTGGGAAATGATTTTTCTTTCAGTGTTACAGAAAATTTGACTGATTTATTTTTTTTTTGGATCGCTTATTTGTTCCTATTTTCACTTCACAATTTTATGGCTAATATTGTTTCTAGTCTGTTTTGCCGTATTTAAATTAAAATATGGCAGCTCAATATACCGAATAAATCCTATCACATTTCCTAGGGCCAAGTGTGCTTGTGACTGCAGACCAAGTTCTTTAACAAGTAAACTGCCTTAGAAACAGGTTTTGTTGATGAACAAGAGGTTGATACTAGAGAGCAAAAACCTATTTATTCTTGAAAGTAATAGAGCTGAAAAGGGGGACGTGGCTCCTTCCTTTGGCAGTGGGAGGGTGTCCCATGTGTTTGTGCAGGGTTTGAATGAAGCCAAGAGGAGCTGGAGAACACAGGAAAAGAGTTTGACCTGGAAAGGAGCTTCTAGAGAAGCAAAACCCATGAATCCTCCATCCTCTCAACAAGGATCTGAGCTCTTCGTTTCTCTCTAATTGTAAGATACCTAATGATTGCCCTACTTGAGGAGGAAACTCTCTATCAAATAAAAGTATACATATGTGTATATATATATATACATATATATATATGAAATGAAGATGCCAGGAGCCCTCTAGAAATAATGCCGTCTTTTGGTGGCTCGTTTCTGGTGTACAGCAAGATTCATTTGGTTGCTTTTAGTTTCCAAGATGAGAAGCGTTCATTATATTGGTCTTGGAAACGCGGGAAGGAAAGAGAGAATAAACTTGCTTGATACACATGATACATTGGAACCGTAGCTTGTATGACTTGTCTTCTGTATTTTGAGCCCGGCATCTTTATGAAAAACCAAATCGACAAAACCATAATAACGACCAACAGCCTTGGTTTATTTTAATCCCATTGAGATTTTTTTAAAGGACCAAATCCCATATCTGTTCCTCACCCCTCCTTTAATCAAAGGAAAAAGACAAATACTCAGTTTTCCTTGGTAGTGAATTGTGAATGTGAGCAAACTCTGTCAAAGGGAAGATTATAAACGAGCGCCTTTCGGTGATGCCTTTGCACTGAAGATCTCATGGAATTTTACGGTTCCTGATGGTGGCAGCTCAAAGCTGGTTTGTCCCAAGAAGGTTATGATGTCATTGTGTGACATCATCGTTCTCACTTTCACAAAGTGACACCGCTTCTGGTTTAGAACCCAAAGCATCTGAAGATCTTCCCCTGCTTGTAAAAGAAGCAAGCGTTAACATTCCAGGTTTATTACAGCTTGTTAAAGCTGTGCATGTGCTTTTCCTCAAGCCAGTAGCTTTGGGTTGAACCAAACCTTCCTTTTATTTTTCTGCTTTCTTCCCACTCTGATTTAATTCTTAGCGATGTATTGCTCTCTTAGTTTTCTTAATTATGTTTAAGCTCATTTCCCATTGTTCTGTTGGTTCTTTTTGGCAATTAGTTTGCACCAAAGCAAAAATGTTGTAGATGTCATATATATTAGACAGATTTTAAAAGACTAAAGTTCACGTAATTCCATTTGAAATTAAAATGAGAAAAGCATGGCTTTGTGAAAGGAATTTTAATTGTGACAAATTGAGTTATTTTACATGCAACACCAGCTTCTGATTGTATTTCTTTCATGGCTTTTCGAATCACTTTTGAATCGTGTTCATAATAATCTTGCAGTATTAAAATGAGTTTGTTAGTTTAGAAACATTTACATTTACTTCAGGTTAAAGAAATGTATAGACCGGGTATATTCCTGGGTTATGAAGACAGCGGATTTGGGGGTAGGAGGGGAGAGTAAGGTCAGTGGATATAAAATACTTAGGAAATTCTCCAGCTTCGTGTTTCAAATTCTTCCTTAAAGAAAATAATTGGGTAAAAGTTGCTTAATTGACTTCTAGAGTTGATTCAGAGTCTTCTGAAGTTTTCTAGGAGCTGATTATGAAAATCGTCTAACTTGGGAACTTCAGCATCAACAGGTGATAAAATATGTAAGAGGACTTAAGTTGTTTTTTCTCGCCATACAATTATGATACAAATTCAAGTGCAGTTAAGATTTCTTTTTCTAGCCAGCAGTATAGATAGTTGAAAAGTATTATAGTCCCTGGCAAGCACTTTATGCTTAAATACACTTAAATAGTCCCCCCCCTACCCCCAAGGCCAAGGGCTTGTACCGCAGGGCCTGCAGAATGGAGGAAACTGCTTGAAAAGTGGCGTTGGCTCCGTTTTCTCACCCACAGGGTTTAACTTGCCCTATAAAGCTAAAGTTACAGATTAAGAACTCTTGGGGGTCTTCTGACATGAAAATGAATAACACATGGTTGATTTGTTCTGAAGCCTGCACATTCCAGCATCACTGGCGGTGAGGACTGATGCGCTCGCAGGGCAGGAATTCATGAGTCTGTTCTTCTTTTTATGGGAACATAACTCAATAATTCAAACTTTGAATCTCTTTTTTTTCCTCCCTCTTATTCTCTCATCCACCAAATCAATACAAATTCTATAATTTAATGAAGATGTTGCAGTCATTTGTTTTTCCAAACTCCGGGTAATTTAGAGGGGTGATGATCTGAAGTGGTTAGTTATAGGAAATGCGCCATCCCCTTTCTTCACCAGCTCTTTAGAGAAATTCAGTGTTTTTCCATAGAGTTCATTATTTTAGCATCAACGGAAGCACCTCCCAGGGCGTCTTAGTGAAGGTTCAGGTTCAATATTCCCTTTGAGCTACAATGAGAATGGTCCAGTTAATGTTTGCAGATCAATATGTAGATATCTACCAGCTGCTGTATTTTTATTTCCAAAATCTGCTTTATAGCATCTTCTGAAGAGAAAACTTGAATTGCTTAGACTGTATATGGAACTCTGTCTGAAAACAGAAACTTATAGAATTGGCACTTTTTATTGTTTCTGCTTTCCTCTCCTCCCTTCCCTGGGAAAAATGGGTAACTGACAAGTAATCACCCCATATTTTGTATTCCCCTTAAATAGAATACTCTTATTTATCTCAGAAATTTATAGAATTCTTGACAACAAAATCTAGGCCACACTCAAGTTTTTGTAGGTGTCTTGTATATTCTTTTTATCAAACTTTTAATTAAAAGTTCCCATTTACTATTACTTTGCTCTTTGGGAGCTGCTGACCTAGTAAATCATCTAGTTATTACAAGTGAGGGAATTAAACTGTGTAGCACAAACTGGCTTTTTAAGAAAGGAATATTTGGGGGTTGAATATATATTAGAACTTTGTAACACGTTTAGTGTGGAATCTACCAAGAAAGAAGTATTTGTATCAAATAAGTAAATGATGGTATGTAAATAACTATTGTATTTTATTACTCTTAGAACCTTGAACAAGCTCCAGATCATTAAAACCTTGACTTTTCGGTTGATTACCTGCAGCACCTCATTTCGTATTGAGTAAAGAACGGAGTTTTGAAAATGCTTGCACTTTCAGGAAGTTGATTTTCTTTTTCTCCTTTTCCTCCTCTTTAGACTTAAAACAGTTTTATGTATGATTTTGAATATAAATTGATGTAATGAATTTATATTAAGAGATACGAGGGCCCTAAACCCCTTTGTTTAGTGATGGGGCCGGTACCGATGGAATGGTGGGAAAAGACTCCCTGTTACTGTCAGTCATAGAGAAGGGTAATGTGTAATTTAGAATTAAAACATGATAAACAGACCTGTCTTACAAGGTGATAATTCTCTCGCATGCCATTTTAAAAAATAATTTCTATTTTATAGAAACAAAGTGCTTTGGATGGTTAATTATTATATCTATTTGTACTCATAAACAAAATACTAAGTGGGAGATGGTTTATGGAAATTTAGTTTAAAACCTTAAAATGTGATGGTGTTTTCGAATATATGGTTTTGAAAAATTGCATTGGTCTGACTGTTAATGTATCCTGAAATACTGCTAATATTTTTCCTCTTTTTCTGCTTTGCATATTTGGACCGTCTTCTTGGGCACATGTTTCTGATGATCCTCCCTCCATGCAGTTCACCCGATTCCTCTGTGATTCTCCCCTGGAGGTAGGTAGACCTTCTGGACCCAGGTTTTGAATGGAGTGTATTCTTTCCTCTCCACTCTCTGTAGGCAGCAAACCACAGAATCACAGAATGTCAGGGATTGGAAGGGACATGGAGAGCTCATCCAGTCCAGTCCCCCCATGGAGCAGGAACACCCAGATGAGGTTACACAGGAAGGTGTCCAGGCAGGTCTTGAATGCCTCCAGAGTAGGAGACTCCACAACCCCCCTGGGCAGCCTGGTCCAGTGTCTGTCACCCTCACCGTGAACAAGTTTCTTCTCAAATTTAAGTGGAACCTTTTGTGTTCCAGTTTGAACCCATTGCCCTTTGTCCTATCATTGGTTGTCACCGAGAAGAGCCTGGCTCCATCGTCCTGACACTCACCCTTTATATATCTGTAAACATTAATGAGGTCACCCCTCAGTCTCCTGTTCTCCAAGCTCCAGAACCTCAGCTCCCACAGCCTTTCCTCACACGGGAGATGCTCCACTCCCTTCAGCATCTTTGTTGCCCTGCGCTGGACTCTCTCCAGCAGTTCCGTGTCCTGCTGGAACTGAGGGGCCAGAAATGGACACAATATTCCAGATGTGGTCTCAATAGACTGTTATGTGGGAGTAGTTACGTTTCTACAGTCCTAAAGTACATTCAGCCCTTTGAAGGCAACTGATGTGGAGCCTGGTGACAATGAGTTTGACACCCCTGGTGTAGGTGGGTGTCACAATATTTGTGTCATCACCCATCAGTACGGAAGGCAGCGCTGTGTTTTCAAAGGACACCTTTGCTGGATAATAGGCTGGATAGTAAGCTACCACTGAATTTCGTATCACTGCACAGTAGCAGAAAGTTCTGTGTCTTTTTCGTTCTTGATTTATCTTTTCGCAATGTATTCCTAAATAACATGCTGACTACGATCTGAGTTAAAAGTTGAGGAGAGATGCTGTTGCTTCATTCAAGTAAGTGAACTGCTGCGGATTCCTTGCGCTGTCTTTCTCGTTAGTCTTAAAGAGTTAAATACCGCGTGACTGTAATGAAATTGTCAGGTTATAGTAATTACACTCGTAATTTGATACGTGGCAGTTTGAATGAATCCATGTGTGGGGAGCTTGTTGCTTTTCTCTGCGAGTCCACTGGCCTTTGCATTCCTGAAAGCTGAAGAGTAATAGAGCTCGTTAGACTTTATAGGAAAAGGGCTTTTATCACCTCGTCAACTCAGGCAGCAGACTGCCATTATAGTCTTAATTTTGTATGGCTACGTAGATGTTGATGCACGCTTCCCTGCCAGGTTTATACCACTATTGTTTCTTACAGACACTTTTTATTGACATTTTGAAGCTTGAATTAAATTTTGTGTGGCACCGCTGCAGATGTCTTCAATTAGATGAAGTTAAATAAAAGGGGTTGTGTATCAGAGACTAAGGGATTCTTGAAATTCTTTATTCTGAAACAGTTGCCACAAGCAAATCTAGTAGTGTGTAGTCTGCTTGCTCTTTTGGATAAAAATAATCTAAGATCGGATTTAAACCTTACATGATTTCAATTTGTAATTTTTTGAATTTTTGATGTTGTTATTAACTGCGAGTGGTATGAACAGCCAAACTCTTCCTGTCCTTTTTACTTCTTCGTTTTATTATTTGGTTTAGTTCCAGTTTTGGCTATGGGCTCTGGCACCAAAAATGAATAGTTACAAGATACAAGACATAGTAGCTGAAAACTTGGTAATTTTTTAGCAATAAACAGGATAATGTGGAAAGAACTGTATGGGGTTTTTTTTTTATTCATTCTTTTGTCTTAGAACCTACATTTAAATATTTGCCATTTTACCACTTTACATATGCAAATATTACCTTGTTTGGAGATGATTGGTTATAATGGTTCAGTATAGGAAGACTGCATGGAGGGGTCTTAACCAGAAACCCATCTGGGCTGGTACCCAGTTGTTGCCAAGGTGAGGGGGTTTGTGGTAGGAGGGCACAGGGCTCTGAAAAGCATCTTTTTGAGTGAATTCCTGATTTATACCCATTATTTTGGATGTGTGTATATAGCAAAATTTTTTCCCCATGCATTTATGAACATTTGGTATTTCCTTTGCCTTTTTAACTAGTTGGTATTATGGGATCTTTCTGTAGTTCTTCACACTCAACTCTTGTTTAACCATCCTGAATACTTTTAAATCATCAGCTCAGTTTGCTGCAGCATCATTCAGTCTTCAGTGATGCACCATGGAGAACAGAGCAGAAAATGAACATGGAAAATGAGTTGCTTTCTGTTATGTAAATGAACATTTATTCTCACTTGGTTTTCTATTATCTCTATCAAGATGCTTTTGAATCCTAAAGAACTGAAAGTTATTTGTGAATCTCTTTGCTCTTCGAAAAACACATCCGCTCTGCTTGGCATTATTTTGTTTGTTGATATGTGTTAGTTTTTATGAGATCTAATAAAAAATGATATGGTTACAGGTCTGTAATTTGCAGGATCACCTTTGTAGAATGTTGTGTCTGTGTCACATTTGATGCACTGTCACCAAATCAAAACTTCTTTCATTCAGAAATCTTGGCAAATGAGTTTGTTTGTTTGTTTTCCTATAGTGGTGTACACATCCCCGCAAGGTCTATATGGGGATACTCAAGGTCTCTTGCTGCTGAAGTTCCTTGTACCTTCAGTAATCTTTTTAGCATTTTAAGCTTACTGTCCTGATTAAATAGTTGCCAGTATAGCTGAAATATGATACTTTTCCAAGAAGGTAGAGAAGTTAACTCTGTAGACGGCATCTTAGGTTTTGGTGCAGTGAGTTGATTTACACAAAATCACAGAATTGTCCAGGTTGCAAGGGACTTCATGGGATCACCCGATCCAACCTCCCTGCTTGAGCAGGGTCAGCTGGAGGTGGTTGTGCAGGACCATGGGGTTGGAACATCTCCAAGGATGGAGACACCAGACTCTCTGGGCAGCCTGGGCCATTCCTTGACCACTAAAACCAGCTAAACCTGTTTCCTTCTGTTCAGATCAAATTTCACGTGTTTTAATTTGCACCCATTCCCTCTTGTCCTGTCAGGGGTGACTACTTGGAACAGTCCAGCTCCCTCATCTTCATTCCCTCCTGTCAGGTATCTCTACAGACCGATAACCCCCACATCATCTGTTCTCAAGACTGACCAGTCCCAGCTCAAGCCCCTTAATCATCCCTATGGCCCTTATGGACTCATCCCAGTAAATCTTTGTCTTCTTGTACTGGGGAGCCCAGCACTGGTCCCAGTGCAGCCTCACTGGTGCGAAGCAGAGAGGAAAGCTCAGCAACCTCACCCCGCGGGCACCACTCTGCCCGCTCCAGCCCAAATTTTTTGCAAGGGTCCATTTCAGGCTGTTTTTAATGAAAACACGCAGTGGTACCTCTGCTGATGCAGCCGATATTTGTAGGCTGCTTTCACAGCATCTCCACTAATCCCCAACGAAAGGAGGATGTCGTGCTGAAAAGGAAATATGTTGCTAACCAAGAGATAGAAATCTACCATATGGTAGGTTGTGTGTGTACCTTTGGGAAAGGAACTGCTGGAATTAATCACTTGGCTTCTTTGGCAAATAATTACCACTGGAGGGTAGAAGTCGAGCGTTTCCTGGCTTTTAATATCCTATCCTATCCTATCCTATCCTATCCTATCCTATCCTATCCTATCCTATCCTATCCTATCCTATCCTATCCTATCCTATCCTATCCTATCCTATCCTATCCTATCCTATCCTATCCTATCCTATCCTATCGTCTTATTCTGTCTTGTCCTGTCCTATCCTATTCATTATTTACTTTGTGCAAGGGATAGCATGTAGTTTCGTATCTTCCTCCTCCCTCCATCCACAGCAGAGGGGAAAATGAAAAAGTTCAAAGTAGGGAATTTCATTAAACCTTCCAGAGAAAAAATAATCATGCAGTAAGTGTGGTCAAGACCCATTTTGGTAGGTGGGTATTCAATGCCTTCTGCGATTGCATGCTGATCTGGCATGTGGGTTAACAACAATAATAATAATAAAGTAATAAAACACCTTGAAAGTAAAGAGAAAGACCGATGTGCTTTGAAGAAAATAGAGTGCTCTCAACATCGAGCTCAATTGTAAGCAGTTATTACATTGAGGTATCCTAATTGGGGCAATAGGTAATACCAGTTGCTATTAAATATTTAAATTTTAATAATGTGTCATAAGATACGAGCAATCAAATGTATTTGTGGAATCATTAGCTACAGCAGAATGTGAAGACAGGTAGAATTAACGTGGTGGAATATATTGTGTTTTTCTCTGCATTGTAGTCTAAACATTGTAGAAAAAATAATTTGTTTTAATTTTTGTCTGGGATTTAGTTCTTGTTTTTTTGATTGTTTCAATATCATCAGATTATAATAATTCCTTGTATTGAAGTTTGAGTATAAATTGTTGATTTTAAGTTAGTTGCTCCCCCCAGATTGATTCCAGCGCTAATGGCTGCTATTTCAGGTAGATAAGATAAGCCCTCTTGTGGGACTCACTCCCCTCGTGTCACTGGTGTATTTTACATCACATTTGACAAACACGGTCCCAGGTGGACACGGGAATGGTGTGAAATGGTACAACCTGCTTCAGGAAAATGTTTCATATCCTTGACCTGTTTTGCGTCAAATTGCCTGGATGGTGCACGAGAAACCAAGTTAAAGGAGCCAAGTATTCATTGAGAAATTGGAGAAAATATAATACTGGGAAGCATTACAAAGGGTTACATTGTATGAAAGCTTTTGAGGGAGGAGGAAAATCTTGCTCTTTTTAAAATGTTATTTACTTAATGTAATGGAGATCCCTGAACGTTTTGCCTGAAATCAGTGCTGTGCTTACTGTGTTTGTCGCAGAACACAGCCTCTTTTATGCCCATGACATTTCACTGTAATTGCATTAGAGGAATAACTGCACTTTATACTTACTAGACGTTCTTAACTGATGCTGATACTTCAGTTTGCAGAGGTCTGGTGAGCAAGCCCACACGATGCCACGTGGAGTTTGGGATCGCACACAGACACAACATTTGTTTAACTTTACGAGACTTTGAGTGAAATTTTTTTCCATGTTGGCTTAAATTACCCTTTTTAGCATTCATTAAATCCTATATGATGAATTTTTGGCAAAGAAAGAAAATCTGATTTACCTGATATTTATTTAAGCGAGTCTGTGTTGTGTTACCCATCACATTTGCCCTTGGCTTGCAGGAGATGGTTCACCCACTACAGCCTGGTAGCTGAGCAGAGCTTAACCTGTGCTGAGGGATCCACAGGGAAAATCTGTTCCTCGACTGTGTCCCAGCTTTGGGGTTTTACTGCTGACCACGTAATTTCATTTGGCTCTATGGAAAAGCCGAGGATGTTACATGAAACCACGACTCTTGAAGAAGTAGACTTTACCTGAACGAGAAGAAACCCTGTTTAATATGTTAGCATCCGAGTCTAATATCCTCAAAAACTGCAGACTGAGCCCTTGAATGTTTGATTGCTTCACTTTTACAGTATCTGTAGCTCCATGTCTAGTTTTACAAACATTTTATTATATGGCCTTTATTTTGGGACTTATTGGTTGGGTCAGTCGGTTGAAATGGTTTTTGTTCACGTGATTGATTTCTTTTGACACATGTGGTACCAATTAGAATAACTTCTACTGCCCATCATCTCTTCAGTCTGTGCTACTGTATCAAAATACGTGATTAAACCCACCTTCTGTTGTTGTAATGCAAACCAGTTGGCAATAGTAGGCAATATTGTCAGATTTATTGAGTGAGAAGCGGCTTTCTGAAGATCTGGCAATGCAGTGAAAAACATGACTAGATGGATAATTAAGTTGAGCACAGTGGAATTCAGGATTAAAGCAAACTTGACGTGGGAGAAAATGGCATGCCAAAGTGGGTTGTGTAATACACTTTAAACTAGGAGATCATTTTCTTCTTAATTTGAAGCATCAGTTTGTGGCTCTAGGTGCGTTACCCCATCCGGAGACCTAATTTAGTGCACGACAAAAACTGCGACACAAAACAATAGTGAGTTCCTTAGTGATTTTGCAGAAGATACTGTGATGTGGGCTGGCGAAGAATCGGTTCCACAGATTTTATTGCAACACAGAGTTTCAAGTTCTTAGATAAAAGGTGTTTCATTGGTCATTAAGAGTAAACCTCATAAAGAGTAAACCTCACATATAGAGTAAGCTGTTCAGTTCTTTTTATAAATGTTCTTAAGCAACTTTAATGGCCACTCTGAGAAGTGGAATTTCCATGGCCAAGGTGCTGCCCCTGGTGGGGTGAATGGAGAGAAGCTGTAGGTCCGTGTGGGACAGAAGGTGTTGGAGGAGCGTGGCGGTCGCAGCCAAATTTGGGTTGTGCCACCACAGCATCATCTCATGTCCACAGATTCTGCCTCTGGGTTTCAGCAGAATTTGTTTGCATGTAATAATGAGTTAATAACTTGGTTAGTCACATTGTTTGATCATGTCGGTGCTAGAAATGCTGGATGGCAGAGGCTGTTTGCAGACTTGTGTTTGGCATGGGGGATGTGCAGAGGTTACCGATCGTGAGCACAACAAAAGTCAGAAAAAACACAGTGAACTAGCGTTGTTTTCACTACTTCTCAAATTCCTTTTTCTAAACAAGGATGGCAGGAGTAATTTCTCACAATATTTGCTTTTGTCTTAAAATTATATTTATGTATTTTAATGCTTAAAGTCAGACAATTATATCCCTTTTTCTGTTCTTGATTAGGCAGAAGATGGACCAAATGGACTGGAATGTGGCTATGGTTCTTTCCACCAGCAGTACTGGCTGGATGGGAAGATAATTGCTGTCGGTGTCATTGATATCCTGCCCTACTGCGTGTCCTCTGTCTATCTGTACTATGATCCAGACTATTCTTTCTTATCTTTGGGAGTCTACTCTGCGTTACGGTAAGACGACGTTTTTGTTATCTGCTTAGATGTAATAGTAAGAATTGATACTTGTTCCTAAACTTGAGCTTGTATTTCCAGTCTAAACATATACTGGTAATACTATCTCTAGCAAAGTACATTTTTTTTTAGTTTTTATTTCTTTTTATTCCCTACTTTTGGTTGTATTCCAAATAAATGTTTAATTGGCATCCTTGAATAGGGATGCATCTTTGTAGTGAGCTAAATACTTTTGGACATTAAAAAAACCACTCAGAAACTAAATACCTAGTTTTTATTGCTCCTGAAAGTAATTTAGTATTGCTTGGTTTCAGCAGGAAAAAACGTTTTTTTGTTTGAATAGAAATAATTTCTCTTTTGACCTTTTTCTTAGCCCCGTCACCAAATGAAATTAATCACTTTTATAGTTTTATGCACATTGAGATCATAAATAACAGAATACCTAAAACCTGTTGTCTTCTGAATGAGTAGTCTCCTGCTGTACTAGCACCATGTATATTTTTCAGGTATGTTAATCTCATTATCTTTGTCTTTCGAAAGCCTGATGGAGAGAGTAATCCTATGAATTTTAAAGCCTTAAATTGACTACCAACCTAATCTTGCAAAACAGTAGGAATAGTGAGTAATACATTTCACTGTGAATAAGACTTCTGTGCTAAAACGCAAGTTACTGCTTTTCTTCCTTAAGCAATTTTATGATTCCATTATAAGGAAAAAAAACCCGAAACGAGTGGAAATATTTGTGCATCTCAATTATTTTTTGCAGCTTTTTTGCTTTTCTGTTTACATGAAGTGAGCTGATCACAGACACGTGGTCTTGCCAGGGAGCTTCTTGTGAAGCAACTGGATTTGAACCTTGTGCCAGACTTGTCTATTTTCAGGTTTTCCTGGGTCTGAGAAGTTCTAGCAAAAGTATCGAGATGGGCACTACACTCTTTCACGTGTGAAAGAAGCGCCAGAATTGTGAGATCCAGCTTTATTCTTAAGGCATCCCATTGAGAGGCACCTTCTCCATAGGTGGAGCTTCTTAGATATTGTCTAGTGTTACATATCACATGGCTTTTGAAATGTTGTGTCCAGTTGTGGCCCCTCAGTTCCAGAGGGACAGGGAACTGCTGGAGAGAGTCCAGAGCAGGGCAACAAAGATGCTGAAGGGAGTGGAGCATCTCCCGTGTGAGGAAAGGCTGAGGGAGCTGGGGCTCTTTAGCTTAGAGAACAGGAGACTGAGGGGTGACCTCATTAATGTTTACAAATATCTAAAGGGTGAGTGTCAGGAGGATGGAGCCAGGCTCTTCTCAGTGACAACCAGTGATAGGACAAGGGGTAATGGGTTCAAACTGGAACACGAAGGGTTCCACTTAAATTTGAGAAGAAACTTCTTCACGGTGAGGGTGGCAGAGCCTGGCCCAGGCTGCCCAGGGGGGTTGTGGAGTCTCCTTCTCTGCAGACATTCCAACCCGCCTGGACACCTTCCTGTGTAACCTCATCTGGGTGTTCCTGCTCCATGGGGGGATTGCACTGGATGAGCTTTCCAGGTCCCTTCCAATCCCTGACATTCTGGGATTCTGTGATATGTGAAGCACAAACGCTATTTTTAGGAAACCTCTTCCTATCACAGTTAGTTCATACACTTTTTTTTAAATTCTCCTTTTGGGTGTGTTCTTCTCATTGCAGTGGTGAATTTTATGATTTCTGCATCATCTTTATGTGAGTTGTTCAAATGCACACGTCAAAGGATTTTTCCCACCAAGTGCACTGTAAAGTTTCTAACGTCAGTCTAATGGTTTATAGCTGCTGAAATGAGGTGTTGCAATCACTAGAATGGTTCTTTGTGAAGGAGAAACTGTAGATTCGTAGTAGAGTTTAGGACAGAAGGGTCCTCTGGGTGTCATCTGGTCCAGTTCCAGCACAAATCGGGGCCAGCTTCAAAGTCATCATGAGAGTTAATGTTGCTGTCGATGTAGCATCTCCAGTGGTCTATGTCTAAAAGAGTCTGAATTGTCATTATTCTGAGGTGTTCAGTGGCGCTGGTGATTTTATAAAATTAATCAGAATTAAGAAATATAGAAAAAATGTTAGAACTCCTATAATTTAGAACTGATCTTTTTTCTGTCTATGAATGGTCTAGATTTTTAGAATTGTTACGTATGCTAGGTATTTGAAATCAGACTGATTTTTATTTTTTCCATACAAGGTGAGCATATGTCATAAAATACTCAGTCCCTTTAAGAGTGTTGTTTTTTGTAGTGTTTGTATGCATCACACTGCTTTATGTGACAATAGACAAGCATAATCCATTTCTATGAATTCTCAATATTATTTTAAATTTCCTACATAATTAACTTTAAACTTTGTCGGTGCGACATGCGTACATGTCTCAACTTGTGAAAACACAGCTTTTAAATTACGCAGCATTTAAGGCAATAAAAACAAGTTTCCAACAGTCTTAGAGGGGGACAAGCTTGTTCTTCTTTCAAAAATGGAAAAAGAAAAGCCTGAGAGTTAGGGGGGATTTAGGAAGTTGCGAAGGAATCCGATACCTTCCAAGCTGTTGCCAATTTGACTCTGAGGAGGTTGAACCGCTCTGCGGTGCTGTCACTTCCACTTCATGCTACTTTGAGGATTTTTGCTGCTGAGTCGTGGAAAGGATGGGATTTGGAGATCATGTGAAATATGTAGGCGTGTAAGTAAAGAATGAGGGGAGAAGAAGCTACTTGTGGAATTATCCGTCTTACCAAAGGAAGGTAGATCATCAGGAAACATTGAGTGAGTCTCATTTGCAGGGAAAAGTTAAACCTTCTCCCTACTGCCTAAAATCACAAATATTAGGCAAGCATAGCATTCATAAACTCTATTTAGTAGGAGGAGAAATACTTGAACTTATTTTTGAGATTGGGTTATGTAGCACTGATATAGTCTGAATATGTAATATATGTCTTCCTCACTAGCTGGCTGCTCTTGCCAAACGCTAACAGTTTTGAGATATTGTACCATAACGGAAAGTTTTACAAAAAGGTGATTACAAGTCTGTAGTCCCTTTTCCATAGGAATGATTTGGGCAGGAGGAATGTGGGTAGGTGTGTGTTGTGCCATACGGTGACACCTCATTGCTTCTCCTGGTGTAACGTGATGGAGTTGGAGGATTCTCCTTTGTTGGATCACAGCATGTGCTCCTGAAAAGTAGAATCACAGACTGGTTGGTGTTGAAGAGACCTCTGGAGATCCCCCAGTCCAAACCACCTGCTCACGCAGGGTCACCAGAGCAGATCACACAGGGTCATGTCCAGGTGGGTTTGAATGTCTCCAGAGAAGGAGACTCCACAGCCTCTCTGGGCAGCCTGGGCCAGGCTCTGGCACCTCCCAGGAAAGAAGTTTCTCCCCATGTTCAGATGGAACCTCCTGTGCTTCAGTCTGTGCCCATTGCCCCCCATCCTGTCACTGGGCACCACTGAAAAGAGTCCGGTCCATCCTCTTGACACCCACCCTGAGATATTTATCAGCACTGATGAGATGCCCTCTCAGCTTCCCTTCTCCAGGCTGAACAGGTGCAAAATGTTTTAGCATCCCCCAATAAAACTTTGTATGGAGTGGGCTTGATGGAATAGATAAATGAAAGATAGAGCAAGAACTTGAGCTAAGGGTCCTTACCTGGGGTGTATCACAAAGACCGTAGGACACGCGAAGACCCTGACAGTAGGTGTAAGTAACCCAGCTTTGGTCTCACCTACACCAGCTCACTTGCAAGTAATGATAATACTTGCTGCAGCCCAATTTTTACCTCATTGCATTATTTACTTCACTTTCTGTTCACTCTGAGACTTCTTGTTTTGTTAGATCTGATAGTGTAGTCCAATTGGACAGAGTGTTGAAGAATTTTGGAATGCAAAACCAATGTTTTTTCCCTGTAGCGTTCCAATTTTTTTAATTGTGGAAAGGTATTTGTTTAATTAAAGTCCGGGATAATGTGCGTGAAGTGGTAAGGTTCTTTAACTTCACGCCGTGTCTTAAATATTATGTATATGAAGTGCATGTTTGTACATTTCTGGTGATACATAAATCTTAGTTCTGTAATCTGTTGTATTTACCTGCATTTTCAGATACAGAGCAACTTATTTCTAGACTTGCTCCTCTTTGAACAGATATCTATAGATACAGAATTACAATGGACTCCTGATGGTCTTAGCAAACTACATGTGACTGAAATGTTAGGTTTTCAGTATACCTAAACATCTTTATTACTAACAGTAAATTATCAAATTATAAATTATAAAAAAACCCAGTATTTACATACTTCCTATATGCACATGCTCGTATCTTTTTATTATATCTTACTGAAAGTAAGAACCCAGGATCCATATTTTATCAAATTTGTTACAGAAGGGAACTGCAAAGTTACAAATGCTATAAAAATGAGCATTATAGTGGAAACACTGGCTGAATCTTTGTAATCATACTGCTTTCCTTGGGCCAGTAAAATAAAAAGCAAACTTATTTTGGAATACATTGACACTTCTCTTTCAGAATAGATTGGAAAATCATACAGTCAAACATGGGATGGATGAAAAATACTTTTTGTTGTGTTAAGGTGGATGTTTTTATATGTAAATTGCTAGAACACAAAAGTAGAACAAACAGAGGCTTATAGAATCATAGAATAGCTTCACAGAATCACAGAATGTCAGGGGTTGGAAGGGACCTGGAAAGCTCATCCAGTGCAATCCCCCCATGGAGCAGGAACACCCAGATGAGGTTACACAAGAAGGTGTCCAGGCGGGTTGGAATGTCTGCAGAGAAGGAGACTCCACAACCCCCCTGGGCAGCCTGGGCCAGGCTCTGGCACCCTCACTGAGAAGTTGTTTCTTCTCAAATTTAAGTGGAACCTCTTGTGTTCCAGTTTGAACCCATTACCCATTGTCCTATCATTGGTTGTCACTGAGAAGAGCCTGGCTCCATCCTCATGACACTCCCCCTTTAGATATCTGTAAACATTTATGAGGTCACCCCTCAGTCTCCTCTTGTCCAGCTCCAGAACCCCAGCTCCCTCAGCCTTTCCTCACACGGGAGATGCTCCACTCCCTTCAGCATCTTGTTTTATAAAAATACTCTGAAGTTTTCCTGAGCCACATTAGCCAGTCTATGTACAATAACTGGACCAGATTTCTGTAGAATTCCAATGAACGTGACTATGAACAAGAAACCTGTTAAACAGAGTCTCTTAGTCACTTTTATTTGAATTTCAAGTCAGTCAATTGGCAGGACAAAACACAAAAATGGAAGTATTTTTAAGTCTGACATGGTGTTTTGCATTTTGTTTGTTTGGTTTCTAAGCATTATTTTTCAGTTCATTATCTTTGGGTTTTTGAAAGCATTAGTTTTGAGTTTGTTCTCTTGATGTTTTATTTAGTAGAAGCCTAGTCCTTTAAATAGGTCAAGAGCCAGGTAGCTGTAAAATATTTCAATATGAAGAGGTAAAATGAGTACAGGAATTGTATTCAAAAGTAATTAGTATTTTCTTTCCTTTCACAGGGAAATTGCTTTTACTAGGCAACTTCATGAGAAAGCTCCTGATCTCTGTTTTTATTATATGGGTTTCTACATTCATTCGTGCCCCAAAATGAGATACAAGGTAAAGTGTGTTTTTACTTATTTCCTTAGTGTACTCTTATTCAAAGGATTTCACAATGTTCAAAGTAATATAATCTTTTGTAATTGTCATTTCGGATTTCAACGTAGACTTTACATGGTTAAATTTGAACTTTGGTTACTATTTAACTTGGCTTAGGATATTTTTTTTATAATTTAGCTGCATGTGGTATTTATTACAAGTTGGCTTAAAAGCAGTTCACATGGAGAGGTTTTCAAGGCTGTCAGATAATAGTCTGTCATTAGGTTACCTGGCTATCTCATGTTTACAGGGTATCTTCCAATAGATTAAAAATCTCCCTTTTTTTTAGGTTTGCATATTTGTGGAACCGTTGCCTAGTGACTCTGGGCAGCGATAACATGCCTTCGTGGTCTTGGCTGCACTTGGGTTTTTCCCCTTTGTTTTTTGTTAGAAATAGGGGACTTGCTCTGCAGACCCAACCAGAGAGAAGCTGCTTAGCAGCAATTTTGGGCCAGGTAGCAGCAATTTTGGGCCAGATTTTTGAGGAAAGGGTCAGGAGAATCCACAGAACATTTGGAATAACTGATCTGTTGGCAAACCTCCCTTGTACCCCTTTAGCCTCAACTTTGTTTAGACCTAAGTGCCTAAGGGTGTCTCTCAACTGTGTTTTTTAGGTGTCATGAATGTGGTATCTTTTCTTTGTTAATGTATCATTTATTTTTGAATATTACAGTACAATTTCAGAACACTGAACATGGATAGAAATTGACTGAACATTTACACATAACCAAATAGATCTGTTTATAATGTGGGAAGACACAAAGCTCAGGAAATCTAGAGTAAGAGGTGCAGTGTTTTCTTCTACTTTCTTTTTATTCCTTAAAGTGTGATGAAAATCTGAAATATTTTCAGCTACTTCTCAAATAACCAAACAATTGGGAGGCTCTTTGAGGTGATGGATGTGAAGGAAAAAACATTTCAGCTTTATTGTGAGCATGATGTCCCTCCCTCTCCTTTTGCCAACTTGACTTTATGATCTACATCTGCTGACCAAAACAAAAAGAATATTAAGTCTGAGGGAAGCAAATAGATGAGCTGGAAAACACCACCTCTGTCATCCTAATTACCTTAAAGATTATTGCTTGAACCATAGACTCTGGTTACTTGCTCTACTCTTTGGAACTATTTACAAGTTTGGGATGATTTGTTCGTGGTGAGACACTGCAATTTAGCATCCCTTGTCTATTCTACCACCTAGATTGTTCAGGAAGTGTAAAAAGAATGTATTTAGCTTGCTAGGGCACTTAAGAGATGAAACAAATCTGAATATAATGGCAAAAAGTGTCCCACTTCTGCAAGATGTCATTGCTGAGAAACTTTGTGTTCAGCTGCTTCTAGTAAGTTTTAATAAAATTATGAACTTTATATACATGCATTAACCAAAACTCCTATGTGAGTTGATTTATTAAAGTAGCCAGCACACCATTAAAATATGAAGATTAAATGCTATAAGACTGGGGGCTAACCTCAGTAGCCACTATACACTTGTATTATTTATTATAATGTGGTATCTCTTCTGTTGGGCCTGTGCTGTTATTTGAAAATGGTTGCACCAAAAATATAAGATTCTCACAGTGCTTCTAGTTTTCATTCTCAAATAATGGAAATTTAATAAATTGTCGTGAGAGTATAATGTATTTTTTTTCCACAAGAGTTCCTTTTCTTCCCTTCCTTAGACTTAATGACTATCTGATATGACTGTGATTTGGTAGAATATACATTTTAGTCTTCCAGAAACCTATAGATGTCAATGTGCTTAGGTCATTAAGTGTGGCGCAGTGTGAGAATTACTGGGCCAGGGGGTGGGAAGAAGAAGAAAGCCTATACATACGTATTTAGAACACATGCAATAGCAGGTAAGTCGTGTGCTTTATTGGGAGAGCAATCACAGAATCACAGAATCACAGAATCGACTGGGTTGGAAGAGACCTCAGAGATCATCGAGTCCAACCCTTGGTCCAACTCTAGTCCGTTTACTAGATCATGGCACTAAGTGCCATGTCCAATCTCAGTTTAAAAACCTCCAGGGGCGGTGAGTCCAGCACCTCCCTGGGCAGCCATTCCAGTGCCTGACCACTCTCTCTGCAAAGAATTTCTTTCTAATATCCAGCCTAAATTTCCCCTGGTAGAGTTTAAGCCCATGCCCCCTTGTCCTATTGCTAACTGCCTGGGAGAAGAGACCAATCCCCACCTGGCTATAACTTCCCTTCAGGTAGTTATAGAGAGTGATGAGGTCACCTCTAAGCCTCCTCTTCTCTAGACTAAACAACCCCAGCTCCCTCAGCCTCTCCTCATAGGTCTTATGTTCAAGTCCCTTCACCAGTCGTGTCAATAATTGAGTAAATTACTGCAAGGGTGTGTGTGTGGCTTTTTGTTTGTTTGTTTTCCTGTATAAATTTGTTCTAGAAGTGGCCAAATGAAAATCAGGTTGACATTAATTCTCCGGTTCCACTTTAACCCTCACTGAAATAACATATCAGAAACAAATTTTAACACTGAGCTCTGAAGTGTGTCGGACAACGCTTCTCCTCTTGTGAAGTGATTGGTAATGGTAGAGTAGGGTGGATGAGCACTGACTTTGCATATTAAATAATTTCAGTAATTCCCAGGTAACTTAAAGGTGTTACAGGTTGAAGATTTTGCTTTATTACAGTTTAACAGAGATGCTAGAGGCACCCTTCCTTTAATGATATTAGTTTGGAAGAACGACAGGCGGTAGGGAACTGTTGGTAAACTTGTCAAGTTAAGTAAAGAAAAGGAAGGAGCTGAAGAGCTAACCATTGTTTTTTATCCTCTACTTGTAATATTTTTTGCCAATTATTTGACTCAGGATGTTTAGAAATGGATGCCAGGCACTGTATCACTTCTTTGTGCAGGCAGTGTCTTATGGGGAACACATGCATGCTTATACTTATTTATAGTGAACTCACAGGATTTTGGAAATCTTTGAAGATTTTCCATCTTGTAGTCACAGATTGTGATGAATGGAAATGCCTAAAGTGACATTTTTGATGGAAATGCAGTTCTAGGCTACTTCTAGTGAAGATGCTGAGCTTGACTAGTGGTTTGTACCAAACAGCTGTGTCCCCACTGATTGATAGCGGATGAGTTGGGGTGTGTAAGGAACAGTGACTTTATGATGTAGATTTAAGGAGCTTGACAATGTTCTACTTTGCATGGAGTGAAATTCAGTCTTCTGTACAAAACGTTGCTGGAGTAATTAGGGATCTGTGCAATGAACTGTTGTACTCATGTTACAAGACTGATGCATGTATGTTGTGTACATGAGGACACAGCTGGACATTTGGGTTTTAGATGCACACGACTCCTAGATGGGAGGTGTAGATATCCAACACCAAGTGTCACAGCCTCGTTCTGCATGGGTGCTTTCTTGCAACCCAAATTGTAGACATCTCTTCTGGATTCTAACTGGTTTGTGCATGTAAAGTAATAGCCAAACATTGTTTTTTAAAGCCTTGGTGTTTCCACGAATGGTACGATTTTGGATGTAAATAGCATGTAGTCCAGTTGAAGATCAGAGGTGGGGGTGTCCTGGAGGAGCATCCCCAAGATGCTCAGAATTGAAGAATTATCAGGCGGGAAGTTTGATGATTAACAAGTATCACCCATCCCATGGATCAGATGTAATTATAGAAATTTTTAAAATAAAGCTTTCTGTAGACTCTCTGTTCCCTTTCCTTTTGTTCCCAAACAGTTTGCATTTGATTGCAATGTGATTTTAAAATGTGAAGCTACCATTTTAAAATGTTGAAACTGCTTAAGATGAGGGAAGGGAATATATTGCAATATTGTTATTTTTTAGTTCCCAGGTTGTCTTAGATTTGTCCTCATGTATGGATTAATATTCGTGAACTGGTAAAATAAAATCTACATTAAACTGAGACAAAAGGATTTCTTTAGCTGTATTAACTATGTTAATATGGAAAAATGTGATGAAAAACCTTAAGCAATGGCATTGTTCCATTTTTTATGGGTAGGTTATGGTGATCCAATATTAAAATAGTTCTCTGAAGAAATTCATGACACTGGTAAAACTCTTCAGGCTCTGTTGGATGTGGTAGTTCTTATGTTGGAAAACAGTCTCCTGGAAAAATTTCCAGGAGTCCTAAGATGCAAAGTCTTTTTCCTAATGCATTTTGGAGTCTGTGATAAAATTTGAAGTATAAGAAAGTAGTTTACTTTAGGATGGTGTTGCTCTCAGGCTCGCTTCTCATGTGTTTAAGTGCTGTATTTGTGTGCACTAATGCTTTTTGGTTGAAGATAATTTGTTTAGAAATATTTTTATAGAATTACAGAAATAAAAGAACCACCTTTAGCAAACGGCCATATCAGAGGGATGCTTGAGAGGATTGTTTTTCCCCTGTGCTGATATTCTGTCTGTTTTCTCCCACATCTTTCCAAGTTAAGCATTTCACTCCATGGCTCTGTGTTACTAAATTCACATTTTCCAGTCACTACTGCACTCGGGATCCTTTCTGTTCTTTCCATTGCAGTTGCTTGATACTGATTTTGAGTCTTGTCCACATGGATGAATTTTGGGTTTGTGCTTTTGGTGTAAACAGTAAGTGTCCTTGCAGCCCTGCCTTTGCCATTTAGATCTCTGCCCACCCTAAATCAAGTTCTCTAAGTTCTTGTATTGCGATGGTTATGCTGGTTATGCTTTCTACCAGTTTCCTTCCTCCTGGGTTTTCTCAGGCTTTTTCATTGTCAATATTTGCATGCAAAACTGCAGCTGGAGCACTTATCCTTCCTTATTGTGGTCAATGATCCCCTGAAGCCGCTCCACTAAGCTGGTAAATAACCACAAGCGTTGCTTTGAAGTGCGTAACAGGTTTAATGTCTTCTTGCCGTGTACCATTTTAAGACCATTCTATGATGCGAAGAGGTGTTTTGACTGAAATCTTTATCCAGACTTGTATGTAGGCCAAAGTAAATGGAATTATTTCAAACAGTCTCCTTCGGTATCAAGGCATGGCCAGACTTCAGATAGATGGAATACTAGAAAGGGCTCTGAAATGTCAGAAAAGAAACAAAAAGCTGATTCATCTGTGATTAATCATCCTTAAACTAAATACCTCAGACCGACTGTGGTCCTAAGCGGTGCCCCTGGAATTTTATGGCACTCGAGAGCCAATTTCTTTGGCTGCTTTCAGGAATTTCAGCATCGCTCCTGCAGCAGCAGTGAAATGATGCAGTGGTGGCTTGGGCTTGCGCGGGATGCACAAAGGTCTGGCTCACAGTATCACAGTATGTTTGGGATTGGAAGGGACCTCAAAAGATCATCTAGTCCAATCCCCCTGCTGGAACAGGAACGCCCAGGTGAGGTCGCACAGGAACATGTCCAGGCGGGTTTTGAATGTCTCCAAAGAAGGAGACTCCACAACCTCCCTGGGCAGCCTGTTCCAGTGTCTGTCACCCTCACTGAGAAGAAGTTTTTTCTCAAATTTAAGCGGAACCTCTTGTGTTCCAGTTTGATCCCATTACCCCTTGTCCTATCACTGTTTGCCACCGAGAAGAGCCTGGCTCCATCCTCGTGGCACTCACCCTTTATAAATATATAAACATTAATGAGGTCCCCCCTTAGTCTCCTCTTCTCCAAACTAAAGAGCCCCAGCTCCCTCAGCCTTTCTTCATAAGGGAGGTGCTCTACTCCCCTAATCATCTTGGTTGCCCTACGCTGGACCCTCTCCAGCAGTTCCCTGTCCTTCTGGAACTGAGGGGCCCAGAACTGGACACAATATTCCAGATGTGGTCTCACCAGGGCGGAGTAGAGGGGAAGGAGGACCTCTCTCGATCTACTAACCACCCCCCTTCTAATACACCCCAGGATGCCATTGGCCTTCCTGGCCACAAGGGCACATTGTTTGCTCATGGTCATCCTGTTGTCCACCAGGACCCCCAGGTCCCTTTCCCCTACACTGCTCTCTAATATGTAATTTCCCAACCTATACTGGAACCTGGGGTTGTTCCTGCCCAGATGCAGGACTCTACACTTTCCCTTGTTAAAAGGGCTTGTCCTGCCTATTTCACCATTTCTAACCATGGTATTTAGTTAACCTTCTCAATACGCTTGGATTTGCTTTGCAAGCTGAAATGTGTGAGGGAAAGAGACTTAATGTGACGTGACCACCAATGATTTTGGGGTACAAGGGTTCTGACACTGTGCAGCTGAGAGCTTTGAAAATATGTCACTAATTCCACACAAAAACTGCAGCGATTTTTATACCTTGGTGAGTGATCTCTATATTCACCATGTATTGAAGCTGCTTTTCTCACTGGTATTACTGTTTATCTTGATAATGGGAAAAGATGAGAAGCTGAGAGTAGTTTGGAATTGCTCCACTCAAGTCTGTTAGCACCTGTACTAGAGGCTTTCCCAGGATTAATTTTGTCAGTTTATAGGAATAACTATGCATAAAAATGAGTAAAAAACTTTATTTATGACCTGTTTACACACACAAAAAGAAAGTCAGCTAAATATTCTGAAAAGTCACTGCTTGTTATAGAGTGTCAAGTTGTTTGCAATGCCATTAGTTAATAAAGAACTGAAGTATCTGGGTTGAAAAACCATTGTCTAGTCAAAGTGATAAACACTTTGGCAACACAGTGGTTATGGGTGTTTTTGGCAAGACTGTTAAAAACAAACAGCAAAATAGTAAACAAAGGCAAAAACATAGTAGTAATGAAGCCCTGAGAATTATAAGTTACAGAAGTGGTGGGAAATTCCTGTTTATCTATATGTGTTATTGACATGACTTTTAACTGCCACCCTCCTTCTTTCATCCCATTTCTTCAGTGGGTTCCCCCACTGGCCAGGACACTCTGCATCAGCATCTATAATCACAGACAGAATCGCACAGAATGGACTGGGTTGGAAAAGACCTCAGAGATCATCAAGTCCAACCCTTGGTCCAACTCCAGTCCATTGACTAGATCATGGCACTAAGTGCCATGTCCAATCTCAGTTTAAAAACCTCCAGGGATGGCGAGTCCAGCACCTCCCTGGGCAGCCATTCCAATGCCTGACCACTCTCTCTGTAAAGAATTTCTTTCTAATATCCAGCCTAAATTTCCCCTGGCAGAGTTGAAGCCCATGCCCCCTTGTCCTATTGCTGACTGCCTGGGAGAAGAGACCAATCCCCACCTGGCTAGAACTGCCCTTCAGGTAGTTCTAGAGAACATTTATTTCTTCAGAGCTGTGAACTTACCCCATGTGTCTTTCTCATGCTTTGGGTTGGTGACTGAGGGAGGAAGATTATTCTGAATTCTATCGGAGTTTTGGCATTTAAACCCAAAGGGATTTTGAGAAGATTCTTGCTGGCCAGGACTTCTATATGTATTTTGGAAGACAGACGCAGTGTACATGTGTTGAATGGTTCTGAAAATCAAATTGCTTTAATAGTCCTTCAAGTTGTAATTAGCACAAAAAATCCTAATCTTTTTACCTATATTTTGTTAAAGGTGTTTTGCCTAGAAGGCTGGCTCTGTTTTTCGGCTCTTATAAGTTGTTTGCAATACTCAGGATCGCAGTGTCCCTCATAGTTTGCTGCTGCCTCCTCTTCCCCCTTCCTTCCTCTTCCCCCTTCCTTCCTCTTCCCCCTTCCTTCCTCTTCCCCCTTCCTTCCTCTTCCCCCTTCCTCCCTTTCTTCCATAAAAGCTTTCTCCTTCCACCTCTTCTCACTTGGAAGCCTCTTACTAACTACTTACTACCCACACTGACTAAATGGAACTAAACACGTTGGAATAAACAACTATGAAAATATAGGACAGAGTAAAAAATACCATAGGTGAAAAATTATTAGCTCTTTGGCTCTTGATGTACTACTACTGATAAATATTAAGAAGTGTTTCTTATTTACTTTGAACAGCATCTTACAGAGTATTTGAGGCCACTTTCTAGGGTTTTATTATGAGCATCAAAAAGCAGGAATAAGGAGATGCTCTGCTCTGGATAGCAACAGTTGTTACTGAATGCTGACAGTGGGTTTCCACTGCAAATGTAATTATTAAAAGCAGAAATATCAGTTTCCATTTTGTTTTCATAGCAGGTAAAGATAGTGACTGCAATTCTCTGTTTTTTCCTAAGCTGCTCTGTTTTATATTGTGTGTAACTGGTAAATTATGGGTTTTCCTTGGTGCAAGTATTGAAGCTGTGCTGAATTTCACTCAGTGTTTGCAGGGTTAAAGCCAGTTGGCATCCCATTGTTTTCTGCTAGAAACAAGCACAGATCCCAGCGTGTCTTTCTCCTTAACTTTTCTTTTAAAATATTTGTAATCTGGACTTATTTTTTTGTCAGTTAGAACAACATGAACGTGACCTGTGGCCTTATTTTTCTCATTTTGGAAATGTGGATTTCTTTGCAGTTGTTTACTTGAAGTTTACAGTGATTCAAGTGTAGCAGAATTGAAGTGAAAATAATACGTATATTTATGTGCAATTGTATTATTTGTATACTTTTATCAGGCCAGAAAGAAATGTCCGTTGTAAAGGTCTCAGCTGATCTCTGAAGTGAACAAGTCTCTTTCTCATTACTCTATTGCCCTTTTGAGTAAATAAACACATGTCCAAAAGCAGAAATGTTGGGGTGTATATTGTACAAGCTTCAAAGGAATTGTATCTGAATGTCATTTTCGGATTGAAGTTGTTTGTGAGTGGTGAGACTTGGCCTCTCTACAGTTTCAGCTGTATACGTGTAACTTTTTACTACTAATGTTCTCAAATTGAGTAAGCTTTTTATTTGGTGCTTTATTTCTCTATACTGGAGAAGTAAATGTTATTAAATAGGAGTAGGTCCTCTTAAAACTATCCATTTGTTATCTGCTGTATGAAGCTTGGATCGAGTTACGTTATTTTTGTGTCCCTCCTCCCAAAACCAACCAAACAAAAAATGCTTAGAGAACCAGTTCCCAAATACGTTATTTCAGAGAAATGTTCAAAGTCATATACAGTCTCTTTTAAGTCATTCCAAATATGAGGTGATTTAAGTATCAGACCTGAATATTGATGATTTACTGATTTTGATGATGATACTTTTGATGATACTAATGATTTTAATATCTACCAGTAAAAATTCTTCCACATACCACAAGGATACGTTTGTGTAGATAAGGAGGTACGTATATTCAGCATTCACAATTCAGATATTCTGAAGAATAAATATAGAAATGTGATAGAGATGATATTAATTACCCACATATGCACATCAATAGGGATAAATTCCACACCTTTTACTTCTTACAGCAATTTTATTATCTTGGGATAACTTCCCTACAGTGTTTATTTGATCAATGTGGTTTTGTTAATTTGTGTCAGGCTTAAGTAAAATCTGAAATCTGACCTAACTTTCATAAAAGCATAAGAATGGGGGGTACAATTTGTTAAATTGCAGCCCAGTTCTACACTGGTGGTTGTTTTTGGATTTATTAGAGGTAACTCGACTGTCTCTGTCAAAAATAACTGCGAAAAAGATTTATTCAGGATCATGTTAATAAACCTGAGGCAAACCATCTTCTGAATGATAATAGCTGGTAGAAATTTATCATGTCTAATTCATGACTCTGTATAGTCATATATTCACTGCTTACTGCCGACTTTACTAAATCTTATTTGAAGGCTTCTTTGGGGACTCCATAGCAAACGTTAGCAATTAAAGTCAGAACCATAAACTGTGAAATATGTAGACAAAAGAGGTGTGGGGTTTGGTTGGTTGGGGTTTTATTTGGAGAGGGAATAACATATTCATGTGTCTTTAATTTTTCTCCATCATCTGAGGAATGAGGTCAAAACTCAGATTTCAGTATTTTCCAATTATAGCTCTATAAATCCATTAGCCCTCCATAGTAAGTGTAAGAATGCATGGAAATGAGTGTATTTTTAAGGTTTCTAACAAGCGAATGAATTGATATAGTGCTGCTTTGTCAGCTTCACTTCATTTTTTGTTGATTGAATCATTTCTTGATGGTCCTCAAACACCAATGAACATTTTTTACTTCTGAATTTTGTCTGTCTACCCGTCTCTCTGTGATTATTCCCAAAAGTGAGTCAATTTGAACACGCGGAGTTGCAATGCCATGATGCAAAAGGTCAGAACATATCTATGACAATAATGCTCTCTACTTTTCCCAACGTCGTCTCTGGGTGATGTTGTTCATAGCGATGCCAGTTTTCAAGTGTTGGGCCAAATATCAAATATTCTTGTGTCCTGGACAAAAATCAGCCATTTAAATCTGTCACTGAAGTTTAAGCCGCTGAAACGCTGGTTAGTTTTACCTGTGCACCACATTTATTGAATCCGGCAACACTCGGAGGGTTGGATCTCTCAGCTTCAGATCCTATTGGTCTTATTGTATTCTTCTCTTTTATATTTTGCTGATTGTATTAGCTCTAATCAGGCAGTGTTGTCAAGTGGAGTTTATTTGGTCTGAGAGCCAGGAACTCCTACTTTTCCTGGCTCTGCCCTGTTCACCTTGTGGGCTTTACAGTAGGAGCTGGCTGACAAGTCAGTTAATGTGCATAAGAGATGTTTTTTCTCCAATTTTCCGGGAAAGATTTAATGGTAGATACTTTAATGAGGTCTGCTTTTACTAAGACCTCATTTATTTTACAGAGGTATCACAGTACGTTTAATCTAGATGACAATTCATTATTTTGAATTATTGTTTTCTTTGTCTGAGTTTGTTTAGCTGGTGACTGTACTGAGTCTCCAAGTGAAAGTATATTAATGAGGTTCTATTATTTATCCTCAATTCTGATATTAAACACAATGCTCCTGACAGTCTAGTTCGCGAAAATTTCAACGTCAGTGTCTGTGAATGAGAGTTCCAGACCCTTGTAGAGGAGAATGATTTGGAATAGTGCAATCAGAGGAAAATACACGGGCCATGGGGGATTATGTTGTCTATCCCCTTATTCCAAGACAGGCGCAACTATATTTGTGCAAAGTTTTAAAATCTATTGGGCATGTGTGTGCCAAAAGGCTCATTTGATACACTTATACACAGCTCTCTACATTGGTGGTTATATCTCTATATATTCTTGTTTTTATTAGTCTTCCCATTGAATGTTTTTTGTCATGTCTGACACAAACTTTTCCTAAAAAATACTACATTTTGTCCTACCTACTATGCACTTTAAAACCCCCTAAAACCTCTTTTGTTTGCAACACCATTCTTTCTAAACCTGATGACTGCCGTCATGTCTCTTCTTGCGCTTGTCTTATTTTTGACAACCCAGCCAACCACCCACCAAAAAAACCCCTCAGTTCCTTCTAATGTTTTCTCCTGATGATGTTTTGTAAACTTCTTGTTATTCTTTATGCACTGTAGTGGATTTTCATCAACTGATGCATGTCTGTCCTAGAGAACGAGGTCTGAAATTAGGCTTTCTCTCTAGGGCCCTCAGATGCTGAGGTCAGCTTCTACCTTTGGTTTGTATAACATGAGTTATTTCCTTCACAGTACTAAAGAAGGTAGTAGGCTCTGGAGGCAAAGAAAAAGGATGGAAAGGGGGAAAAAAAGGGAATTGTGCAATTACAAAGTTTTCAGGATGTGCTAAATTGGGACTTGGGCTGAGCTATTTTTAGTGCCAAGGTTTGTGACTGAAAGCACACGTGTATATGCTCTTGAATCTGTCTGATGTTAATTCTGATTTAGCTAAGTCTCTGTTAAAAGTTGCATTTTGTCTTTCAGGAGAGAGTATTGAATTAAATGAGGTGAAAAAACATAGACGGTTTTATGGTTGTTCCTTACAGTGCCTATGGAGATCTGGATGGGTTTTATCTTCCTTATTGTAGTAAATTATTATTTATTGTTTTATAGTAAATACTGGAAGTGACAGCTTGAAGAAGGTATGATATGTAGAATGAACAAAACCCAGAGAAAAGATTTGTTAGCCCTGTGTTGCAGATGACAGTAATTAATGGTATTTTCACACCACCAGAATATCAGTAGTAGGAGAGGAGCTGTCTTCATTTCAGCCTGTGGTCACCACCAACATATTGAGATGAAAGTGATTTAAAACCAAATCTGTGTTATTTAATGGGTGTTGGAGGCAGTAGTTGAAGTTTGGGGAGCCTGGTGGGCTCTGGGATGGAGCTGCGTTTGCACAAGGACCAACATGAGGGCACTGGAGCTCTGGGGGGTTGCACAGACCCCAGGCAGAAGGGTCAGTGGAGAAGTGAAGTATTTTTGTTACAGCTCCTTTATCTAATAAAATCAATTCCCAAAGGCTTCCAAAGGTTACCTTATTGGGGAGGCCTAGCAAGGCCTGGGAGCTTAGTGAACTGTTGTCTTTTGAACATGAAACGAAAAACCCACCGCAAAACGGCCCTTGTTTCCAGACACTGCCCTGAGGTTTCTGCTTATCTTGTGAGTTAACTGCTGTTGGAAACTTTGTTTTATTTGGTAGTTTTCAGCTGAATAACTGAACTGTTCTGGGACCCTCAGTTCCAGCAGGACAGGGAACTGCTGGAGAGAGTCCAGCGCAGGGCAACAAAGATGCTGAAGGGAGTGGAGCATCTCCCGTGTGAGGAAAGGCTGAGGGAGCTGGGGCTCTCGAGCTGGACAAGAGGAAACTGAGGGGTGACCTCATTAATGCTTGCAGATATATAAAGGGTGAGTGTCAGGAGGATGGAGCCAGGCTCTTCTCGGTGACAACCAATGATAGGACAAGGGGTAATGGGTACAAACTGGAACACAAGAGGAGAGGTTCCACTTAAATTTGAGAAGAAACTTCTTCATGGTGAGGGTGGCAGAGCCTGGCCCAGGCTGCCCAGGGGGGTTGTGGAGTCTCCTTCTCTGCAGACATTCAAACCTGCTTGGACACCTTCCTGTGTAACCTCATCTGGGTGTTCCTGCTCCATGGGGGGATTGCACTGGATGATCCTTCGAGGTCCCTCCCAATCCCTGACATTCTGTGATTCTGTGTGAATGACTGAAACTGGTAAGAGCAGTTAATTTTGGGATTCCTACCAGAAAGGTTTCAGGGGACAAGATCATCTTTTTAATGGAATATTGCACTGTTTGCTTCCTTCTCCTTCCTTGTTCAGAATAAAAATGTTTTCAAAAATAACACTGAGCTAGAATGACAAAAAAAAAAAATAGGATATGAAAATGACCCCATTGTCAACTAATTGAAGAAGAATGGGTTTGTGAAGCAAAAGTACACAGGAACCAAATTCTCTGTTTGCCCCAACACAAATGCGCTGTTGTTTTATGAATGAACAGAAGACAAGATGAGCTTTTTGTTCCACTGATTTAATTTATTTATTTAAGATATTGAAGCTAGTGTTCCGAAGGGTTACTTAGTGCTAATATGGTCAGTAAAGTTGATCCGGGATTTATTTTATGAATTTTTTTTTTTGCATTCTTTCCACTTTAGTCTTTACCAGCTGCCATCGTGTGGCTTGATATTAATTGCATTTAATTATCTTCCATTCAAGGTGAAAAGAGAGGAAAGCAGAGAGAGATATTACAGTATATTTGGGTGGGGGGTGGTTGCTACTCTTTGCCTCCTCCATTTATATTTTACAGGGACAGTGAAGGATGCTGAGTAAAAAGCTGTAGTGCCAGCTGAGAGCTGGTCCCATTTTGGGTGATCTGAGGGTGCTGGGCAGGGAGATCAGGTGGGAAGGTCTCCACAGGGAGAAGCTTTGGGGATGCTCCACCACAATTCCCACCAAACTAGCTGTGGCATTGAGAAAGGATCCAAAAGGACAGTGCCTGTGCAGCCTCAATTATTTCAAGATGGTGTTTTATGTATTTCTCATAAATTGTTGTGTGCTTCTAATAGATCTAAATTTGTGAGCCCTGACTGCAACTTTATTTTAGAAGACAAATCATTTTCTTTCTCATAACTGTTGTCTGTTTTGCTTTGGTGCTGATGACGGTTTAAGAAATCTATAAGCACAAAATGAATCTGTGTCAGTGGGGGATGGTAAAGAAACTCCGTATGTTAAATGTCTTCTCGACCACATTGGTGACTGAATTGTCAGTCTTCAAGTGCACAAGTCTTGTGAGGAGCAGCTGAGGGACCTGGGGGGTTCAGCTGGAGAACAGGAGCTGAGACCTTTTGATCTCTGAACTGCCTGAAAGGAGCTTGGAACATGGAGGGGGTTGGTCTCCGCTCCCAAGTAACAAGTGATGGGATGAGAGGAAATGGCCTCAAGTTGTGCCAGGGGAGGTTTAGATTGGATATTAGGAAAAAATTTTTCCTGGCAAGGGTTGTCAGGCATTGGAACAGGCTGCCCAGGGCAGTGGTGGAGTCACCATCCCTGGAGGGGTTTAGAAGACCTTTAGACAAGGCTCTTAGGGGCATGGTTTAGTGATAGAGTTAGGTTATGGTTGGACTCGGTGATCCTGAGGGTTTCTTCCAACCAAAATGATTCTCTGATTCTGTTCTATTCTACGCTTGTACTAACAGCCCCACCTTCTGATGAAATTTTAAATTCTAGTGCATTTACCTCTTTGTGATGTGGGAAGAAGTTAGTGGAATGATCCAAGTAAACAGACGATAAAATTCCTCACACCAATACCAGTTAAATTGGTAAAGTTGCAAACTGCTACAAAAGTCCTTCAAAATCTCTAGTGTGCTGTATTTTGCATTAAGATGGGCTTTCTTTAATCCTCTAGGCTTGGTGGTGGTTGCATGTCTTTAGAGCAACAAGAAACAAGAACAAGTGTGAACCTTCTCCCAAGAGTCTCTTAAAACTGCCAATATTGTTCCTTCCCTGAGGTTTATGAACTTGTTCTGGGTTTACAGCCAAATCCTTGGCTCTGGGCTGCCTTGGCTTGTTTGGACAGTGCAACACCAGCAGAAAATGTCCCTCAAGGGGCCACTGGAGACCTTCTGCAGGGGCTGGTGGTGGGGCTGGATGTGCCACCCTTCTGCCGAGCCTGGTCCCTGCAGCTTTAGATGCCACCAAGGCTGAGCTGCCCTTTAGATGTGTAGCTCTGGATTGAACTGTCGTGTCAGTATTTATTGGCCTATGATGCTAAGTGTTCAAATATTTATTATACTTTGCTCTCTATTTTTAAAATGTGTTAAAAATGCATAGAAGTGCCCAAAACTGCTTTTGTCTTTCAAGGTGAGCATGCACTCAAATACAGTATGGAGCTTTATTGATTTTAAAATAAAGCAAGGTGATTGCCTGGGCAATTTTAAAATTATTTTAACTCTGAAAAGCAGGGATTATAAACTGTTAGAATGTCAACAAAGTGCTTGGTGTTTTGGTTTTTTCTTTAAGCAAAATTCTAATTTTAATACCCTCTCTAATCCTATCTTTGGGTATGTGTTTAATATACTCTTGAATCACCAGGTTTGGGTATGATCAGGATTAAATGCAGCATATGGTATAGTTACTGATTCCAGCCCATTCACCTTCAAACCAGTTTTGTTTTGTGAAGGTGATTATAAAGAAAACGGTTTCCAAACATCTGGCATTAAGGGAAAACTAAGTGTTGATGTTTTGGCTCAAAGACTTTGGGGATACATAATGTTAAACGATAAGTTTTCTGAAACATTCCGGTAGACATTTGTGTACCTTTTAATGGTAATAATTTGGATGAAAGCATAATGGTGAATCTGTTCTAACCAACTACGGGGCTGGCGTTGGGCGGTTTTACAGAGCCACAAGCACGCCCGTGTGCGTTTACATGGCTAATAGATGCCAAATCTGCATGCAGAATTACCAGGACAGAATTTGCTGGGACAATTTCATTTTGTTCACTTTTGTGTAAGAAAAATGCACTTGCCTGACAAGAATTCCAGTTCTAGAAGTTCAATATTTTGTTTATAATTAAGGAGACAGAATTCATTAATGTAAGGAGTTTGAAAACAAGTTGAAATAACACGTTGAAAGGATAGAATTATTTTTACTATAGTATGTCCTCAGGCAGTTGTCCTTCCCTGCAAAATAGCTTGACAAAAATTCAATACGTCTCTTTATCTAGCCATATTTTCTATGTGTTATTCTTATGTTTATTTGGTTTTGGAGATTACAAACCACCAGTTCTCTGGTGACAGAACGTACCCATTTTTGCAGTGCAGAATTTTGCCTGGTTTCGAGGCGGTGAGATCAGCGATGGCTTCGGTTCCGCAGGCTGAGCCGGCCCGAGGTGCAGCCGCAGCGTCTCCCGCCCAGACCCAGCACAGAGGGACTTTGTTTACCACTTCTCCTCTCCCAGCAAACAAAGCCGGCTTGTTTAACAAACACCCCACAAACAAAACAGACCTAAAATTAGACTGCTTGTTTCATGAATGAAAATTCCCTATGAAAATAAACATTTTTAGGGACAAGAAAGTTCATTTAAAGCGCGTTCTTTCGGTCCAGAGTTTTCGTACAGATAATTGTTGATGCTTTGTATGGATAGCAGTTGGTTTAAGTTCTAACATATGCTTGCAATACTGTGGTAAAGCAAGCCTTTTATTTATTCATTTTTTAATCTGCAGATGGAGGAGACACAAGCAGGTTTAGATGTTTTGGCAGACGCGTGTTACTCTATCCTGATCATATAAATTGTCGACACTTAAGGCAACGATCAATCTCAGTGTTTATTTTCTCTTTCGGATTTTTAATTTGAATAACATCTTTTTGTGTGTATGGATGTATTAGCTTGAATTTCACAATATTATTTAGTCAAGATCCTGAAGAAATGAAGTTTTCACTACTAAGATTTCCTGTGCTGTTTTCTTCATTTGTCCTATAACTTTACTCTTTTCTACTATGCTAATACTACTGTTAACACCTATTTGTTTGTATGTACAGCTGTTATTGAAGTTGTTTCTTCGATATTGGGTTGTCTATGTTTCAATGTTGAACCACTAAAGGTAAATTATTTGACTTTTACTCAGTTTTTTTATTGTTGGACTTGAAAAAATATGTCAAGTGTACCATATGTTGATAGAAAGCTTTGAAGTACAAAATCATATATACTGTTCTGAATTATCAATGCAGAATATTATTGCTTGTTCTTAGATGTATGAAAACAAACAGAAATAAAAAAAGAGTGGCAATTTTTAAAGTGACATTGTTTTTCGACGTGATTTAGTTGCAAAAATACCATAAATGCTTTTGAAAATCCCACATAGCATATCTTAACCTAAAGCCAACGTCTCGCATCTAAATTCTTAACTAGGAGTATATTCCAACTCATGAATATCCGTGTTTCACAATTTGAAAAAGCTGTCAATTAGTCTAGTGTTTATTATGTCTTCAAATATTCCACAGACTGAGTCAATAGCTGAGCATGAAGTGTGAAATTATTTATTCAGTATAAGGCTACCGGCAGCCCAGACTTTCCTGGGTAGGTCTTATTTTCTTGCCCTCAGACTCTTGTCTGGGTAGATTTTTATCAAGTTTTGCGTGTTTCTGGCTGAATTTTTGGAAACCCTATTTGAGGCTGTAACAGGGAGTTTGGTTTGAAGATAGACATATAAGCAAGAAATGGTCAAGAGGGTTAAAAATACAGAAAAATTCATGGCCAGTTAGAAATAGAGGTTTCTGTGCACCCTGTTGATGCACTGGAGTGAAGAGTTTTATCCAGATGCCAAGAAACCCTGGTTGGGTTGAGTTGCAAAAGTGATGCTCGTGTTACACGTGTATAAAAAGAGTAAATTGGAGACATCATAGATACCTGAAATATAAATACTGTATCTTGCTGTAGAATTTACCTGTGTCATCCTTTAGAATTATTCATTGCTTTAAAAGATGAGAAAAATCAGATTTGAGTAGGAGCCATATGAGGAAGGGTTGCAGGTTTAGACCCCGTTTCCTTCCATTAGGAAGCCTTAAAAAGTTAATTTGTGTTGGTTTGCTTTTTGGTACATCATAATCACAGTCGGTGCTTTTAAAAAAATTAATAATTAAAAAAATTGTGCACTGAGCCCTCACACCCGTTTCTGTTGGTGGTTTAGTCCTGGTGAATGTTAATGTTCTGGTTCCCTGTGCAGCTGTATAGAAAAATACTTTAGGGCGTTCTCACTTTCATTTAAATTGTATTAATTTAATTTCGTGTTTGGAATATTTTTTTTGTGTTAAATAAATATGGTCTGTGGTGTTTTTACTTTGATAAGTAGGTAGTAGAAGCCTCTGACTGCACATTAATTTAGCTTTCCTGTGGAGTGTGTCTGTAATCTGTTCTGTTATATATGACTCCAGCTAGTGAGGTATTAATGAATGTTTAAAGCTATTTGATATCAACGTGACAATTTTGTATGTGTAAGTGTAAAGCGTGAGTATAACATATTAGGTTGTGTATTTTTTTTTGCCTGCAATTACTGCACTTCATGTTAAATATAAGAAAATACTTCTTTTCACACGTTCAATGTAATGATCTCAAAAATTATTGTCAGTTTATGGCAACTCTTCAAGAGAAAGATATGGGATCCACATGATTGAAACACTCACTACTGCTTTTTTTCCACTTCTCACAGCTGCCAAAATAAACTCCTTTTGAGCAAGACCTAAGTCAACATAGTTGGTGTGTCTCTAATGCAGCATTCCTCTTGAGGCCCCTACTTGGGTTTTATCTTTGTGTCGTAGTTTTTTTTAATCTTTCTTTCCAAGTTTAACGCTAAGGTCTCCATAAGAATTTCTGCAGCAGATTTAAAGTAAACAAGTTCAGTTTCGCTTATCGTAAATTTTTTATTCCATGAGACCTTTGTTTTTTGAAGTAAAAAGGCAACGTGTATTACATTTTTTCCCTGTAATATACTTGATGAAAAAGTTGGCTAAAATACAGAGAAGCTAATATTCATCAAATGTACGAGCTTAACTCTTCTTTCTCATTGTTTTCCACTCAAGTTTTCCCAAACTGTGCTACTTCTTTTTGGATTCTTAAGTGGCTTCTCCATGGGCAAGATGGACACCAGCTGCAGAAGTATGGCCAGATGGCACCATCTTTAATTAGCTTGTTCCCAACTGGATGTTTAATGGCAAATTCCACTAAATGTCACATGCTTTTATATATTTTATTTAAAATCACAAAATCTTTTTTTTCCTGTAAATTTTTTGAACGTATGGCTCTTGTAGTTTCATAGGTAATCTCAGTGTCTAAATATCTACAAATACACCCTGACTTTGAAACATTCTTTAGAATTTCGGTCTGGTGTTGATGTCAGTTTAGTGTCACTGATACTAAATATTAGTCAATGAGAGAGATACAATAGCAATATTTGAAGCTACGCAATGTTTTAACATTCTTGGTGACTGTCTCTGGAATTCCAGGCAGGAATGTAGCGTGTGGTTTTCTTATAAGTACCACCCCATATCAGCATCTCTTATTTTTGTGTGCCAAACACAAGTTTTTGTAGCAACACTGGCAGCTAAGCTTAGTTTCAATAGTCTGTTTTAATTAAATGTCATTGTGTACAGCACAGATCAGCAGATATAAGCAAAAAGGCAATACTACTACTACTACTAATAATAATAATACAAGGAATCTTGGGAAGTACAAAAAGGCAAAATAGATACATCAATAGTTAGATGTTGTAAAAGTACTTAGAAAACATGCTTAAACAGTGACCCTGATGTTACATAAGCTTTTTTGAGTAGCTACGTACTTGTAATATTTCTCTTTGTTTCTCAGTTTCAGGAGTTCTATTCATACTTGTCTGTCATTAGGATATTATTATTTCAGCTTTAGATAAACAGCCAACTTAGGGCAGTTCAGAATCCATAAACTTGCTGTTTCTGTCATCGAAAGTATCGAACCAGGGTACAATATTCTCCCTATTGGTCTTGAAGGGACCATTTCGTAATGTTTTGTGCTTTGTCTGTCCAGCATGAAATGCCGTATCCATGCATTTTGTGCTGTGGGTTATCGTTATCACATGGCACATATATAATTATAATTACTTATGTGATTTTCCCAGCATTTCCCAATGCTTCTACTGTATAAACTAGAAATTCTGGATAAATACGTTGTGTTGAAGAAACAGTGGAAATTTGGGGAGTCAGAAGTGAAGCTGAAGAGGAATCCATAAGGTTGAATTTCGAATGGTTTTCCCCAGCTCTCTGCTACCACAAAGGGCTTGAAGTTGGGGTTGTTTTCAGGTAACAGCTTGTAAAATGCTCGTGTAAATTCAGCAGAGTAGAATTCCCTGTTTAGATTAAGCTTACTGAAATCTAAGAACGGTAAACGTAAAACTTGTTTGTATGTATCTCTCCGTCTTTTTTTCTAAGCCACAAAAACAAAGGAGTGAGAACAGGTATGGGGTGGGAATAGGCACAGATGTTTTGTGGCTTGTGTCCAAGTTCAGAAATGTTACTGTACTCTCGACACCCATTACCTTGAGTAAATCTCAAAATGCAAAGAATATGAACATAAAAGACTGGCAACTGCCCCCCTTACATAAGTTATCTTTAAATTATCTTTCCATTAAATATGTGTTTGTCTATCTAATCATCAAAGAGATGTGAAAAGTATAGTTTTCATGATGTAGTTCCTGAACACAGAGATGTTTCTCTTTTGTGCAAGCCTAGTCACTGCTTTATTTCAGATATAGTGGTTTTAATACGGGGACTTAGGATAGCGTGCCTTTAGTGGCTTAGAACAAGCAATGGAAAACTCCAATTTGCTGATCTTTATAAAAGAAAAAGAACAAACTCTTGGCAAGAAGTCTTGGAGGAGAGAGCAACGCCTGAATGTGGTTGGTGGTGTATGCCCAGATTTGTGTGTTATCTTTAGCTCTGGACATTTGCGTCCCAAGCTGGTAAGACAGAGACGATAAGTGCCAGCCATAATAATTGCTGTTAACGTTTAAACTGGAAATCAGAATTATCTAAACCGGCACTTTGTTGGCTCCTTGGGTGTCGCTGATGGCACGTTTGTGTATTGATGTGTCGCAGTCACATAAGCATCCCCAGGCCTCCCTTTGCTTGTTGTACTTGGTGAGCGGAGGGAGGGGTAACATGGGCATATAGAAAGAGGAAGAAGAGCTGGACAGAGTTAGAGACTAAAGGGAAAAGGAGGAAAAAAACCAAACTGTCCCGATTCTTCCATTTTTTTCCTCAATTGGAAAGCAATTTTTTTTCTAGCAGTCCATGAGCCTTTTCAGACACCTTTTGGCCATTTTTCAGTATCAAAAGCAAGCTAGAAAGTGTTAAATATTTCAGATTATATTTTTGGAAGAGGACAAGGTGAAAGCAACTATTTGGACTGTACACTGAGTTATGAAGATAGCAGAATTGAAACAATTCAGGAGATTCCTAGGTATATCATGTGCTGGGAAAACACAAATACTTTCTGAAAGTATTTTAAGAGGGGAAAATAATATTTCTTTCTAAGTGCTTCTGTCCAGGACACCATAACTACATCAAGTGCTGAGATTTACTTAAAATCTGAATGAAATTTAGGAGAAATTTAACTTAATTCCATTTTTGTGGTGAGTTAAGGGCATGCAGACAGTTAATGGCCAAATAATGACATGATAGTTGTAGGATATCGAGCATGAATCTTGGCTGTCTTCTTTGTTGTCTTTTACTTATTATTTTAGTCTGTTTTACATTTACCTGAGATATTTATCTGAAGTACAGTATGAAAACCTTCTGAAACACAAAAATTTTTGTATATTGACTGAAGAACAGCTAAGCATTTATATGTAGTCAGTATTTGTTGGAAACTATTTGTTTCCTACTAGTTGTAAGACACATAGGAGACAAGTGCTATGACTGTGTTCTCCTTGGAAAGGTTTTATCATTAATTATTTCTGTTAATACATTGTATTGAATTGGGAAATAAGCAGAAAAGAAGTGAAAGCTGGCAAATTATGCCATTGCTTTGTCAGTCACTTTGAAGGTTGGCGTACATTTAAAAAAGCAAATAACTAATGTTGTAACAAATTAATTGAAATAAGTAAGTATTGGTACACTTCTATTTAAAATACAGCTTGAAATATTTGCATTTTACTTATAGGAAATCAAACAATATAGGAGAAGGTGAGCATTTGCTCTGCCTTTTGGTGTTTGAGATGTGTTGGGAAGCACATTACAGCTCCCTGGCTGGCCTGTGAAATTCCCATTGCACAGGCTTTGTGCCTCTGATAATGTAACTAAAAGAATGAGAATCAGCACAGCGTTTTGAAGAAGGGATACGTCCCTTGCACTTCATATATTTCTCAAAAATAGTTTATGAGCTAGAAAGTGAGTTTTGTTTATTATTTGTAACATCTTTTAAGGATTACAATGCATTATTCTTTGATGACAGAAAGGTGGCTCAGCTCTCCAAGTTGCAACTTGTGGGCCCTAAAAATTGCATAATTAATTCAAAGTTTGCAGTTTGAAGAAAAACTTTGTTTGATACCGGCAGTGGAGTATCAGGCAGTTGATTTGCATGTGCAGCTGTGAACCCTACGGTTAACTCCAAATAGTTTGTATTTACTCATGGAGTTACCCACAAACTATACATTGGCTGTTGAAACTCCTTTTTGATATATACTTTCTTATGTGCTGAATACTTTTGGTGATAACTCGAAGTCTCTAACTGTCTCTCATTGAAAAATAAAGCTGCTTGGTTGGTTCCATTTGTATTCATCTTGGGTTTTTTGTGGCCTAGCACGGGCCTACTCCCGTCTATGCAAACCCTGTGGTGAGGGTGACTTGCCAAGGGCTCTCCTGGGGATCGATAAACTCTATTTTTGTTTATCTACTGAAATCGGGGGGCAGGGGTCTGCTGTAGCGCTTTGCTGATGGGATTCCAGCGGGGTTGTCTTTCAAGGATAAGACTGAATTCAATAAACCCGCGGTCTGTCGCGCTCTTTTTCAGGCGGCACTGCCTGGCTCTAATGGATTGATGTGGATAATTTGGGGTTGTTTTCTTTGTGTAGTCTGAGAGCTTCTTTTTAAAGCAGCTGGCTGGAAATGGAGATGAAGGCAGTCTTAATTCACTTTTAATAAAAGATCAATGGGTTTATTGTGAAAAAAAATAGAATACAGATGTAAACTGTACCTGATAAAAGAATTAAATGTATGTTTAACCTTCCTGTTTTGTTCTCCAGTGCTACTGGCGCTTGACCTTCTTCATTTTTGAGATTATTCTCTTTCTTGGTAGTTTTACGTTTTAAATTTTACTTAGACTAGAAAAACAAACTCTCCTGGTGTTTTTCATCTCAAGTGCTTACCAAATCCCTCAGATTTTACAAAATATTTAAGAAGTAATCTCCAGACTAAAGTCTCATTAAAACCTTTGCCCTTCCTGTGGAACAAAAGTTCAGAGAAGTTCTGGTCGGTTCTGATTTGGAAACTGTAAAACAAAAAATATCATGGTGTGAAGTATTAATTTAGGCTTGGCGGCCTCACTGTAAAGTCTATTTCCAGAAGTTTCCAATTAAAATGCAGCATGTCTAATAGTGTAAGGGAAACCACCTTAAAGGCTCTTTCTTTTATATTATATGCACCCCAAACATTAGTGAAAATAAAATGTCATGGAGGTATTTTTTTATTAGAGTCAAGTTTATATTGCAGTGGGTTGACCTGGTAGAAGAAACCATCTACTCAGGAGTTCCATAGCTGTACTAATTTTCAGTATTGCATTTTAATCAAACCATTTGATAGATTAGTCAGATACTTATAAAGATGTAATTTTTCTTTTGGTTTTCTTTATTATACCTTGTGTTCTTCTGCTCCTTAAACAAGTTTGGATGTTTTCCCCCTGTTTCAAAGGAGAGAAAACAAAATTGGAAAGAGGACAGATTGAATAGGATGGTTAAAGGTATGGAATGGCCTACGTGAGAGGAATGAGTAAAGAATTTAAGTCCCTTCAGGGCGATGGAGATACCACATTTATCTGTAAAGTCATGGTGATAAGGCAATGATTGTTCACAGCACTTCTGTAATAGAGGTGGGAATGGTCATCAAGCAGAACAACATTTTGCAGGTTGAAGTAAATGAAAGCAGTTGTCGAGGATTATTCAATGGCAAAATGCATTATTGTTGAAGTTATCTACTTGTGTAAGGATCTGTTGGAGGTCAAGAGAGTTCTGGCAGAGTAACGCTATGTGCTTTTATACTTTCTTTAAGTTTTCACTGAGTATTTTCTATTGATGGCCATAAGAGATGGAATATTTGGCTGTCCCATGGACACCCGGCATGATCTGCAGTGGCCATTCTCATGTTATAACAGCTCAAAATGTGTCAACATTGTGTATCAAGAAGGATGTTTCTGGATGTCTGTGAAAATTTTAAACAGCATCAAAAATAATGCAATTTTAGGCAAAAGTATTTTTCACTTCAAAAAACATTTCAAAATAGCACATCTTGTGCCTTGCTGGATATTTCTTAACAAAATGTAGATGTGCAGACAGAAGAAAAATGGGCAGTTGTTTTCTGTTGAGAGAGTGAATTTCATCAGCAGGTGGTATTGGGTTTAAGAAGCTGGAACATAATACAAGTGCTTAGGATCATCTGTAAGATGATACTTATTGTTGAAAATCTTGTAGTTAAGTATTCCTAGGATGTTCTGGGCAGGATAAACAGCGCTACTGTGCGGGAACTTCTGTATCATGAGATAAAAGAAAGCAAAATGTTTTCAGTTGTGGGTTTTCACAATAGGCTGAATTACTTCTGAAATGTATGCTAATTTAAGCTGAAGCCAAAGAGAAATTATTTTCAAAAACAGTTTTGCAAACCTGGTGAAGAAGTTCTGCTGTGATAAATAGCTCTGCAGCAGTTCTCTGCAGGAGATCCCCTTTCTAGTTTGGATTTATGTTGGGTGTATACTGCAAATCAGCAATACTAAGAATAAGAAGGAATATAAATAGCATGCTTAGAGGCAATTTTTTTAGATGATGTAATACTTTTAGGGGGAATAATGAAATGTGAACATTTTCTTGAATTATAGGTGCTTCTGGATGAGGCAGAATCTGGTTGGTTCTCAGGTTCAGATTTTTCACAGTCACAATAAAAGGTTGGGTGGATTCATTGTTTTCATGTTGAGTTTAACGTTTTTAAGAAAGGAAGTGAATTGAGAGTAAGTTCTTCAGGGACAAAAAAGAAGACGACAAAACCCACAGGAATTATTGCATTTGATTTAACAAGTTCTGTGGATTTCCTTTTTAATTCTGTCAATATAGAGACAGTGGCCACGCTGTTCATTGGGAAACTCACCTCTGAATTTCTTCGTGTTCCCTCTTCCTCCACAAATGAGTCATGGGATGTGGGTTTAACTAGTAGAGTAAATAAATTGCCTTCATATCGTACTTCTAGTATGTTTGGAAATACTTTTAGAAAGGGAAGGATATTGAGGAGCATCAATAGCTTGTTTGATTTTTTTACCTCTAATTACATTTTGTGTCACTGATCGGTGTTGCCTCTTTTCTGTGTGTCATCACCTCAGCCTCACACATCTCCAGGTAAGTTAATTAACAAGACTCTAAATTTGGGGAGAAGAAAACATCTGAAGAAAACACCTTAGACCTATTTCTTCCTTTTTCCTTCTGAAGTAGGGTATTTTGATGCCTGAAATAAATACTGAGTCTACAGTGGTGGATTGGATAGTCACATTTTCCTGTTACGGTTTTGCTCAGTGCTGAAGAATCTTTCTGTTATAAGCAAACTAGTGCTGAAACGCAGTTAATTTTATACATCCTGTTTTATGACAGAATGTGACATTGTAGAAGTAATTGGGAACTGTAGAATAGGGCTGTGTGGTGATATGGTTTTCATGCATGGGATTCATAAGTATGATATATTTCAAGGTGTAGGGACAGTAATTTCTAGGAAAACAGTAAGTGGCTGAGCAATCATTGCTTAAAGCCATGAGCATTTCTTTTTTAATCTGACTGAAAGGCATATTTTTCCCGTAGTCCTTAAATTGTTTTATTGGAGTAATGATGACTAAGAGACACATACCTTTCAACTGCTCCTGTTTAGATAGCATAACATTTCAAAGCGGTTTATTTAATAATGTCATTTCCATTCTCTGGCTTTAGAGACTTTTCTAAGACCTTGAGGTTTAAGCTTCTGCATGGAGTTGGAGGAATATTGTTTTAACTTAATACAGAAATTTGCATTTAATTAAAAACAAAACAAAACAAGAACTGTAGTTACAAGTAAACTGTGACTGTTTTTCAAGTGAGACTCATTTCAGAAAGATACAGCAGGTATTTGATAAGGTTCAGCATGAAGCTTTTTTTATGTGGACAGCTATGACTTTGTTTTTATCAGAGGTAGTTTAAGTATTTCTTACTCAACAATTTACAGTTGGTGGGAAATACATAGTGAAAAATACTTAATTCTACTCTAAATATTGTTGAGTGGAACAGTAAGAGAATAAAAGGAATGGGGAATCTCTGCAAACATTGGAAAAATGGTTCTTCTGATTCTCCAAAGTTGGGTGCTGCTGCATAAGGTGTGTCTAAAAGAAGAATAGCAAAGCTTGTGGATGCAACTTTTAAAAATGTCTTTATCACCAGGCTGTAGTCGCTGTTATTAGATCTGTGTCCCTTCCCGAATGCTGGTCAGCTTCATTCAAGGCCGCTTTACCTTTTTCTGTAGTAGAAGTTGGAAAAAAATCAACTTCATATCAAGCCAATCATCTTCATTACTTGTTTAAAGTATTTGATATGAAGAACTCTTAATTGTGTCACTGCAGTGTGACTTAATATAGCGCCCAGTCTTTTAACTGTTGATACAAGACCTGTATAATTGAGATCCTTAAACTTTTTCATTCTATATATTGTATGCCTGTTTTTCAAGCTGATACGTGAGATGAATTTTCAGTTTAAAAAATAATTGGATATTTCCACCACACGGCTCTGGATGTTGAGAGGGTTTGGGTTAAATGAATGATGTCTCAGAGATAGATTTTTGACTTAAGTTACAGGCCAATGAATAATCATATTTTAAATCAAACGAAGATCTGGTTAGAGGAGGTTATTATTGCTGAGGTGGTGATTTTCTGTGTAGCTAAAGGGAAAATAATTACAACTGTTTAGTCTCTAGGAATGTCTGCAAAGAATATCTTTTAAATAAATCAACATAGAATGGTGGAATTTCACTAATCATTACCTGTAACCTATTCCAGGAAAAAATCCATAAATTAAAAAGAAAACGTTACCATTTAAGTAGCAACGACAAAATGCTCTATCACTAATGCAATAAAAATAGCATCCTGCTTGCTGTTAAGTGGGGTTTTTTCTGTTAGATTTTTATTTTAATCTCCATTATTTGCTTGAATGACCAACACTTGAGACAAGCTGCTTTTGGAGGTGCTGAGTTCTTTAGTGTCGGCACCAGCTCAGCAGAACTCCAGAGGACAACTTAAATACAAAGTGTCAGTAAGCAACGCCAAAACTTTTGTAATTCATCTTGGATACCGTAAAAATGTGTTCTGTTAATTTTACATTTTCTTCAAGTGCCAAGGTTAAGTTTGTATCCTGGAGATGGTGCTGAAAATACTAAAGGAGTAAGTCTGTGATTTCAGTGAAGCTGTTCCTGACGCATTTGCTGTAGATTAGATTAAAAACTATTCCTTGTTCAAGGGAAAATCTGGAAAGTTGTAGCCAGAGTGTTCTTGTGCAACTGGTAGGACTTATTTTATTTTTATTGTATTCCTTTTCTCCTTTCCAGGGTCAGTACAGGCCCTCGGACTTGTTGTGTCCAGAGACGTACGTCTGGACGCCTATTGAGCGATGTCTGCCCCTGCTCGAGCAGTCGAAATACTGTCGATTCAACCAGGATGCAACGGCAGGTAAGGTTACCGGTAATGATAGGTCTGTAATTTGGCTGTCTTGTTTTTATAATGCATTGGCATCATCTGCTGCTGAAGTATTATGCAAATCTATACAGGATAAAAAGTTGAAAATTAACAATTTCTCCAGCGAGGATTAGCAAATAGAGAGTTTTATCTTATAACAGCTAAACTGAGGGAGTGCGGTCTGGATGATCGGGTAGTGAGGTGGACTGCGAACTGGCTGAAGGAAAGAAGCCAGAGAGTCGTGGTCAATGGGGCAGAGTCCAGTTGAGGCCTGTATCTAGTGCAGTGCCTCAGGGGGCAGTACTGGGGCCTGTATTATTCGATATATTCATCAATGATTTGGACGATGGAATAGAGTGTACTATCAGCAAGTTTTCTGATGACACCAAGCTGGGAGGAGTGGCTGACATGCCAGGGGCTGTGCTGCCATCCAGAGACCTGGACAGGCTGGAGAGTTGGGCAGGGAAAAATTTAATGAAATATAACAGGGGCAAGTGTAGAGTCTTGCATCTGGGTAGGAACAACCCCAGGTTCCAGTATAGGCTGGGGAATGACCTATTAGAGAGCAGCATAGGGGAAAGGGACATGGGGGTCCTGGGGAAAGCATGATGACCATGAGCCAGCACTGGGCCCTTGTGGCCAGGAAGGCCAATGGTACCTGGGGTGGATTAGAAGGGGGTGGTTAGTAGGTCGAGAGAGGTTCTCCTTCCTTTCTACTCTGCCCTGGTGAAACCACACCTGGAATATTGTGTTCGGTTCTGGGCCCTCAGTTCCAGAAGGACAGGGAACTGCTGGAGAGAGTCCAGCACAGTGCAATGAAGATGATAAAGGGAGTGGAGCATCTCTCTTATGAGGAAAGGCTGGTGGAGCTGGGGCTCTTTAGCTTGGAGAAGAGGAGACTGAGGGGTGACCTCTTAATGTTACAAATATACAAAGGGTGAGTGTCATGAGGATGGAGCCAGGCTCTTCTTGGTGACAACCAGTGACAGGACAAGGGGTAGTGGGTACAAACTGGAACACAAGAGGTTCCACTTAAATTTGAGAAGAACCTTCTTCTCAGTGAGGGTGTCAGAGTCTGGCCCAGGCTGCCCAGGGAGGTTGTGGAGTCTCCTTCTGTGCAGACATTCCAACCCACCTGGACACCTTCCTGTGTAACCTCATCTGGGTGTTCCTGCTCCATGGGGGGATTGCACTGGATGAGCTTTCCAGGTCCCTTCCAATCCCTGACATTCTGGGATTCTGTGTAATTATATTTGTTATTCTGCACATGAACAAAACTCAACAAGTAATTGTTCCTCCCCTTAGACTCCAGTTGGCTGAATGTATGAAGAAAGGAAATTAGAATCAATACAGGGAAATGAAAGGGCAGGAGGAACTCAAAGGCATCCGCTGCTTTTCTTGAGGAGCAAACTGGCAGATTTAATTTAACAATCTGTCAGTGAATTTGGAGAATACAATGAACAGCAGAAACATCTTAAATGTCTTGGGGTAGATGAGATGTAGATTTTTACGATAAGTTAAGTAGGTACTTAGTGATTTGCAAGGATGGAACGGTTAAAATATTACTGACCAGAACATAATACAGTAAAGATACGGTAAAATAATGCAATGGAAGGGAAAAAAAATACATTTACTTGCTTTAGCTACTGACTCTGTGCGCCAATTGCAGACCCCAAGGGAGCCATGTTAGAAGATGCCTGGTGTGGTCCTTGGGTGGAAACCAAAAAACTGATTAACTTCTTTTATTAATTGCAATTTGCTGAATATCATCTTTTTGAAACTTTTTCCCCACTGAATAACAGTTGAGAAGGGTTGTGGTATTACTCAGAGATGTCGGTGATTAAGCTCATAATGCCCTGGTCTGCATTTAGCCATCACAAAACAGATTTACGTGTCTCTAAGTTTGAATAGTCTTCAACGGCTGCTGCTTGCTTTTTATTTTTTCATGGCTGTAGTTTAATAAAATTTAATTTAATTTAATAAAATTTTCCTTCACTAGCTGGTTAGCTGTTGGAAGGGCAGGATGTAGGTAAATGAAAGGAATCTGAAAAGAGGTGACCACTTATGCAGGATTGTGAACTTCTGGTGAAACTGCATCAAGTTTCTTGCTTTTCCTCGTCCTGTGCACGTTTCCATTTTTGCTGTGACTCGGTTACTCAACAGGAATAGTGAAATAATGATGCGTCCTAATTGTAAATGTTCTACAGTACTGACATGAAATACATTTCTAGGTATAGATGCTGATTTAAAAGTTTCAGTAGCAGGATGGTGTTCTGTGTAAGGTTCTTCAGAGACTGTGCATGTAGCCCTGCGATGCGGTGGGAAATAGATGGGGGAGCTTGGGTGCTTTTGGGAAAGCGTATCTGTCACCACGGGGAAAGCTTAATACATAAGAGATTTAAATGGGCGGCACATCCAACTAGGATTGATGAGATGAAACTGGAAAAAAATGTCAAAGGTAAGAGGAAGGAGGGAAATGCTTTTGGAGGCCAGTGGTGTTCAAAACACGCGTTATTCACTAAGAAGTGCATTCATTTAAGTGCAAAAATTACAACTAAATTAGTGCCTTTGAAGGTGTTAACCCCATACAAGCAAAGGGGCATCGTCTTCTCAATTCTGTGAAATTCCTGTGGCATACCACGCGTTTGGAAACTGCAGGGTATAAAACTTTGCATCGTTATCAGCAATGGATATCTCGCTCCAGACACTACTGGAACTGTGACTTGTGTCCTGTGGTTTAAGGAAATTAAAACATAGCTACACGTTGAAATGCACTGGACCTGCTGTGAGCTTATAGGCACTGGAGGTTTAAATAGTTGCTAGCTCTGAGGAAGCTATTTCTCAACAGTAAAGTCAGTTTCCTTCTTAATTCTTCACTCTCCACAATAGTCAGTAATGTGAGTTTAATGAAGTTACAGTGAATTTAAAAAAGAGCAACAGGAACGATGGTGGACTTTATTCCTCTTGAATCAGCTTTCTATAATACAGCCCGTAATTATGTCAGTTAAGTAGGGCATGATTTATCAGGAGTGGGACTTCGGACATAGAAACGGGGCAATAATCAGATCCAGTAAACAACTGGGAGAAATAGTGCGACTTGTATTGCTGCCTGGGGCAATAAAACAGTCCCTGGAAAAAGCCATCCTCTAATATTGTCTGTAATGTCAGAAAATTTCTGAAACGTTACCTCACACTTGTTTGTTCATCATGTTTGGCAATTTTTGAACTTCTTTTCCCTCCCTTAAAAAAAACCCAACAAACTAATAAATTTACCAGTTACAGGTTATGAAAATGTGTTATAGACCAGCAGCAAGTGTTGCTTCAGGAGAGGGTGCTCTGTGCTCTGGCCTTACAAGTCTCTGCAATGTGGAAAGGATTTCTGAGTATTCATACACATTGCATTGCAGAGCTCCTTCCCATAACCAGATTTATTTTTTCTTTTCTGAAGTATCAGAAAGTACTAATTGGTATTTGTGGAGGATTTTTGCCTGTTTTCCATTATGTGGTTGTCCCGTGATTGAGCATTTTCAAATGGGTTTAAAGTGTATTGTTTTCCATCCCCTTCTCCTCTGACGTTGAATACTTTTGTTAACAGTTGGAGAACGATGAAGAGAGGACAGGCAAACTAAACAAAGTTCTTAACTCTTTATACCACAGAGATAAGTCTAAGAAAGTATTTAACAGTTCATAAAAAAAAATCATAGGAACGATAATAACATTTTATTGTTTAGGATGGAAAATCATGGGTGCCTGATGGTTGAAATAGGTCCAACTCTGTAATACTTTTGGCTGGTGTAATGAGATTCAGCCTTACTTAACCTCAAAGCACTCCAGTCCTACAGAGACAACGATGAGGTCTTGTGCCAGCAAACGCTCAAATTTGATACATAAATAAACTGCTAGTGGGCTCCTTTTGTGCAGTTCCTAACATGTATTAAAAAACATCAGTTACTTCAAAAAGAAAAATTGCATAGCAGCACTCAGACAACATTCATGGATGAAAGGTCATGTTTGTCATGTATTCTTGCTTTTATAAATCACTGATTTTGCCTAAATTACTCATGCCTCAGAACAGATTTGTCATTTTTGCTGTCTGTTCAATTTGAAAACTTCAGAAGACCTGGCATCATCTTATAAAGGAAAGGTTTGTTAGGCTTCCGACGTTTTTATTATTAAAAAGCAGCCAGTCATTTACTTACAAATAAAAGAGCAGTTAGTGAGGTATGGCAGTAATAGGGGCTTTGGATACTGATGCGTTCTGAAAATTGAAATTGTGCTGAACTGCATTTACCAGGCCATTAGCCTTTACTTTTTAAGGATGTGAAATGAAGCTGCAAGTACAGATGGAATTATGTTGAAGAAAAAATAAGTTAATTAAAAGGTTTCTCTGCAGATAAATACTTGTCAGTCACTTTGACAACATATCGAAACTGATGAGTAAGATTTGGCCACATGAGAGCGCCTGCTAAAATATTGCTGGGCATGGTCTGTCTGTCACAATATTCATCTGAAAACTGGTCTTCAGGGTTTTACTTCGTTGGTACTTTCAATAAGAGCTTTGCCCCGTGGAACAAATGCAGCATGAAAAGAATTAGAAATAATTTACTTGGTATCCTGGCAATACTTATGTCCTTCCAATCTCCATTTTTTCTGACACCAGCGCACTGAGATGTCTTGTTTTTTTTAACATCTGTTGAGAATTTCAGTTTGTTGCTCCTGAGACAACCTGTGAAAAACATCTTCATGAAGGAGAGAGAACCTTTATGAAAATCTGCATTTGGGATGGTAATTAAATTAGTGGGAAACTTCAAATCTTTTTTCCCCATCACCACTGGGATGTCAACACCTTTAAGAAGCAACTTCAGATAAGGGCAGATACATTCATACAATCCCAGTCTGAAGTGGTGGCTTCAAAGCTTTTGTAGTTTAACAGCCTCTTGACTTTGTTGCTTAATGTGGGGTGTACGTGTGCCAGCCACGGTGACCAGGCTGCTCTGACCCAAGGGACAAAGCTGGGCGGGATCTGAATTTTGAAGCATGGCCCATGGCAATCTCAGCTCAGTCTCAGTCCTCTGAGCAGCTTTGAATAGTGCAGATCGAAAAGGGCTTTAATGCTGCACTTTTTATTTCCCCCCTAAACTGATTAGTTTGCTGAAGTTGATAAATTGGTTGAGCTAAGAGACATCTGTTCAACTTCCTGTATATTTAATAATAGAGTGAAATCAAAACGGAATCAAATGGAATATAGTAATTAAAATGAAAGGGCTTTCTCCAGTGTTGAAAAATACACATAACAAAGGCATACATGGACTCTGTGCTGGCTTCGTGTGTTCTTGGACACAAGACCCTCTTTACTCCAGAGAGTATAGTCTAACATAAACCATGAGGGATGCAAAAGGATGGTAGAAAGAAAGAGAGAAGCACCTCTGGTTTCTCTGGTTAGTTATAGTAATAGACTAAATTATTAAAAGACTAAATAGTAATAATAGACTAAACTGACTGTATCATTTTTTTGTAATCACAGTGAAGTAGAGTTTTGAAGAGATCTAAGGGGGAGATCTAAGGAAATGCATCAGTTATCTTTTAGAGTTTATGCAGAAATCTTCCACAGCATGAGAGGTGTAGGAGAAATGAAGAATACGGGGAGACATAAAAGAGTTTCCTTCAAAACCAGATGTTAGTCTGGGCTCTCAGATGCCATAGTCAGAGGTAGAACTGGTATTACTGCCTCTAGGTGCTAGGAATGAAGATGGGGTTGAAACAGCCTGTGGAAAGCTTCAGAAGTGAGTCCAGGCTGATGTGATCAGGGTATGGGGACCTGGTAGTGACACACTTGGAAAGATAAGGAAGCAAATTTTGCAGTAGTTCATATAGGCAGAACGTTGAGGACTTGACAAGAGCAGAAGAAAGTTGTTAAAATAGGTAATGGTAGGATTAAAACTTGAAAATCCAGATGGATATTTGTAGAGATGAGTAAGAGAAGCCTTTTTTAGGTACACTATGTAGAAGGAAACTAGACGAGAAACCCAAAGAGCTTGCGAAGCCAAGGTCTTACAACAGCAGGGATTTTCCAGTGCCTAATAATTCAGTGCCCACCTTCCTCCTGGTTCTTGATGCAGACCAGGCTTTGCCATCTCCACAGAGCAATACAGACCCTGTTGGAGGTCCTTAGAAGAATTTGGGCTTTAGAGCTATTTCCAGCTGGTCCGAGCCCAAATGACGATAGGCATTGGAATCAGGAGAAGATAATTTGTCTTTGTCTCTGCTTTTCAGTGATCTGCCTACAGCCACCCAGGAACTGGTGGGGCTGTGTCTGTGCAAAAGACAGATGTTGAAAGCCAAAAAGTCTTACAAATTGCCTCATGTTCACATACAAGTGAAAAAAAGAGTTAGTGAACCAGAGAATATTACTTAGTACTTTTGCCGTAGTAGTCTTGTAACTTTTATTGCAAGTTTTTACCAAATTTTTAAAACTTCTAGGAGCACAAGCTGATGTTTTTATCCTTCAGAAATGCAACTTTCTCACATATGACAGAAGAAACTCCATTTTCTTTGCTAAGTACAAAATGAAAATTTTCACAGCTTTGTGGCATTGTTATTCTGCTGGACATAATAAGCCAGAGTAGGAAAAGGCAAACCACATTCCCAGTGTTTAATTACTTCTGAATCCTCTTACTAACGACTTGATTATGCATCTTAATGCTTCTTGCAAGAAACTGAGGGTTAGTTCTAGTAAATAAAACTTAGAATTCTTACCCAGAAGTCTGCAGGCTTGGACAGTTGTACAAAACTGTATTTATTTTAAGAATATATTTGTGCGCACAGTGCTCTCACTAGAAAAATTATCCATTGCAACTATTTCAATAACCTTGATTTCTACTGTTGCATTTTTCAAAACATTCCATTTTATGTACAATTTAGAGATAAATAAAATAAATAATAAAAAGGGCATATTTAAAATATGTTTTATGTTTCTGTGTATGTCAATACAAGTATTTTGATTTTTTTTCTCTTTATTCTTTTCCCCATTGAGTACAGAGGCTGTTTAATTTTAAGATATATTTTAAAATTATAGTGTATTAGTGTGATTCTGGTCTTATTCTTCCTCCCCCTCATAACAAAAAGGCCAAGATGACATATTTGTATCCATGAAGTGAACTGCCGTTGTCATTTGGTCACGTCTGATGGTTTAGATCCCTGTCAAAATGATGTCCATGTGTAGTTTTGCATCTTTGGGTCTAGTCAGATGGATTAATGCAAAAGACGGTACATGTTAATGTTTATAAGGGTAGTGTGATGCAGATTAATGTTTATAAATGCACTGAAGTTCTTGAGATGAGGACAGTGTAGTCACAAAACTATCACAGATGGAAAAGATCAAATTGTTTATAACTGTGCAATCTGATTTGGAGAAATTGCTGGTTTGCTCTCAAACAATTGCTGTTTATAATTTGTTTAAAGATACAATGTTGTGTACTTTGAAGAGTTAGGAAACAGTTTAAATAAATCCTGATAGATCATGAACTCAATTCTTCTAAAGAACTAACTGCCCACTCTCTTATTAGAGCCATAGGTAATAAATTTGAATTCTATAACCAAGAAAAAGGCAGACATATAAATTATTTCTAGCAGCTTCTCTAGAAGAGACACATCTTACAAGTTTGTATCTGTTTCTCATTAAGTCTATAAACACTTGGAATCATCAAAATGCATATTTCTAAACCTACTGTGATCCTTGAGCATATAAGATACTTGGACAATGATGATAGTGCCAAGAAGGTGTAGCCAGGCAAATTTTTCCCTCACTTTTTAGTATATTTGGACTAAATGCAAATGACTGGTATGGGATTTTAGCCTTGTATGCAAATATATATGCTTTAATATTCCAGTGCTTCTGTAATAAAAAGTTAATGTTATTAACTTAATTGGTGGGTCCTAAGGAACTGGCACAGCATAAATTGACTTGTGGGCTGGAAGTGACTCGGAACCATCCACTCTGAAACGGAGTCTTACAAAACCATTGCAAGGACCAGAAGGTCTTTGAAATGTGATTTGAAGTACGGTCATAACGTGAACTCCATTTTGCATTGTTCTTGCAAATTTTGAACTTTGCTAAATATATGTGATTTAAAAATTTGTATTTATTGATATTGTAAATGTATCTGCCTCTAACATACAATACATGTAGCGCAGTAAACCAGCACCCCTCAAGAAGCACCATTGTCTGACTTCTAGTGTAGTTCATGAAACATCTGGCTTGGGCTGCAGAATTCCTAAAAATATGTTTTAATTCAAAATGACCGTCATAGAGGTTGTGTAATGAACAGATGTATTTTGAAATTACATTAATTTTGAGGACTTTGCTTGAAAAATGAAGATATCCTGGCATACCTCCTCACATTGAAGAGATGAATCTTTGTGTGCTCAAGATTTGAATGTTGTGATGTTTGATTCTCTAGTGGAATAATTCTGCTTTTCTTTTTGTGACTAGACCAGAAGTGAACTCATTAGTGGGTGAAGATTCAGGGGAATGTGGGGAAGGACAAGGACTGCCAAACCTCGCAGGAATCATTTTCCATACTCAGAAGGTGTTAGAGACACAAGAACAGAAATTAAAAATTAAATAACGTGGATAAGTAGAGCCATCACGCAGATTTATTTCATGCCTAGGAGAACTAGCATATGGGATTAGTTTCTAAATGTGATAAAAGTTAAAAGCTGTAATTAGGGACAGACACGGAGCAGATGTGGAGGGGACACCACAGGGATGTCATGAGTCCCAGCTCAGCCACGTGGCACCAGCCGCCGCGGTGAGTTTGGTGCAGGGTCAGACCTTCCATAACCATCCTCAGGCCTCAGCACTTGTTTACTCTCCGCTCTGCTGACATCATCCCGACTTTTCGCATGCAACATAATTGATTCCACATTTTAATTAATTTAGCCAGTAAATTGATTGCTGTAATCTGATTTATTTTGCTGATAAGCTACCGCCAATTGCTTCAGCTTTGCCTGTTTCATGGAAACACTTGCATTTGTAATTCTCAGCTTGACTCTCATATTTGGTTTTGGCTTGGGGTTTTTTTTTGCTTGTTTCTCTCCTTCCTTTCTTTCTTCTCCTCCTTCCTTCTCCTTCTCCTCCTTCCTTCTCCTTCTCCTCCTTCCTTCTCCTTCTCCTCCTTCCTTCTCCTTCTCCTCCTTCCTTCTCCTTCTCCTCCTTCCTTCTCCTTCTCCTCCTTCCTTCTCCTTCTCCTCCTTCCTTCTCCTTCTCCTCCTTCCTTCTCCTTCTCCTCCTTCCTTCTCCTTCTCCTCCTTCCTTCTCCTTCTCCTCCTTCCTTCTCCTTCTCCTCCTTCCTTCTCCTTCTCCTCCTTCCTTCTCCTTCTCCTCCTTCCTTCTCCTTCTCCTCCTTCCTTCTCCTTCTCCTCCTTCCTTCTCCTTCTCCTCCTTCCTTCTCCTTCTCCTCCTTCCTTCTCCTTCTCCTCCTTCCTTCTCCTTCTCCTCCTTCCTTCTCCTTCTCCTACCAAAAAAAAACCCCACAACACCAGAATTTCTAAAATTCCCTTTGTTTTAATTAATATTTCTATCTCAGCCACAATTTTTTAAAATTTGTTGAATGCAAGTTTATATTCCAGAGGGTGATGGTGGCCTATTAAAGTTACAACGTGTGTTTTCTCAATTTGAGCAAAATTACTCTAAAATATATAAAATGAGGCAAAAATCCTCATTGTTAGGCCTTGTAAAATTATTTGACATGAAAAATAAAGTCTGAAACACTTTGACATGTCATAAATCTCAGCTTTGCAATCAGTGGAATTTGCAGAATTCCAGATAGTGGAATGGCCGGTTGCTTTTTGCTCTCACCCAGGTGTGAAGGTCAGTACATCGTTTTAGGTCACTGTTTGTGCTACAAACCAGAGATTGACTCATCTGTGCCACTTTGTAGTTAGAAAATCACTGATTTTAGTGAAGTTGAGTATTTGGCTTCTTGGGTAAATGCAGTTTATGCAGCGCTTCTGGGTTTTTTTAATGTAAAACATGTTCAGGAAATAGATGGAATAACCAGTTCTGTTTGAGATGTCAGTGTTGTTCCTGGTTTTAAAGTTCTACTGGAGTTAGTAATGAGGTAAGCATTCTGTGTTTATCTAAGAAAAATATTTAGTAATGTCTTTCATGAGGAATGAAATATTTCATTCATCTCTAATAGGAAGTGCTTGTGTGGCAGTTGCTTTCCATCCCTCGTCTTTTCTATTTAAGGTGCGTCCCTAATTTAGTATTCTCAGCCTTTAATTCACAGATTTAATGGCATGTTTAATGTGTCTCTCCCAACAGTAACTGAGTCACTTTTGATGATGGTTTTGAGATGACAGATACCTTGCTAAACTCTCTGGAAAGATACGTGTGCTGGTTTAGTTCCCTGTTAGCGACTGAATTAGAGATTTACTTTCCTGTCCTGTTTCCAAGTGCGTGTTGGATTTTCACCATGATTTTCCCTTCTGTCTCTAAAGAGAAAGGAGCAGCTTAAAATACTGAACGTTCCCGTGTTGTTCTGAATGCCTCAGGTACTTTGAAGAACAGAAAAACTCAGCTAATGGAGGTTCTGAGAAACACAGAGACATGCAGGAGAAAGCTTGGCCAAGCTCATCAATGCTGACCCAGAGCAAATAAACCTCCCCAGAACCCAGTGTGATCAGAACTGGGCACCAGAAATGCCTGCAGAGTCCAGCAAAAATGAATTGTGGATTGAGTGAGCTTGTAAAACTTTGTCCTAACAAGTCTGGATCTGCAAAACCTGGTTCTGCAGCCACAGAAGAGTTTGGGGACAGTCAGCAGGGACATGTACAGAGCTGGTATCTCAGTGTTCCTGCAGTTAAATCCGAGCTGTACCAAAAAGGAAGGGTATTAAAAACAAGAAAAAAAACAAAACGAAACAAAACAAACACCAAAGCCTCCTGGATATGGAGTTAATATTCTTCATTGGCAATTCACATTCTCATTTCTCATATCTGAAGTCATCAAGAATAGTGTCAGAGATACAACTTCAAAAGAATCGGCTGGTTCATTTTGTCTTCTGGAAACGCATCTAAAAGTGAAATAGTTATCTTTGTCCACTTGCCATCTACTAGATTATATTTCTTTGTTTGTTTTTTTGTCTAAGTGTCTTGACTTGGAGGCACTGGATGCTGGTTTTGGGTAAGCAGTCGTTCAGTCTCATTTAACTAACATTTCACCTGGTACGTCTAGTTTTTGTTTTTATAGTTCATCCCTGGAAAGCAAGTCCTTGGAGAAGTATCAGTACCATTTAAACCCAGCCTTCGGTAGCCGTTTCTCAGTCAGTAAGTCTCAATAAGCTCAGGCAGTCTGTTCCCTAACACCGTATTTCAGGATAATAAACTGAGGTAGGTTAGAATAATTCTATTCTATGAGAGCTCCTCATAAATAAACCGGGATTTTATACTTATTCTTTTATGTGCATCTCTTTCAAATGTGTCCAAACCAGTGGACCATATTGTATTTTACCATTAGGCAAAAGATTGTGTTTCCAGGTAAACCAGGAGCCTTTGCTTAATTCCTGTGAATTATAGCTGAAAACGAGAACTGCTCTGAACTCCTGTATTCCCAGGAAATGTTTTCCATTGGCCCCTATTCATGTTTACTACTAGAATAAGAGTCAAAACACAATGAGTTATTGTTTCCGCGTGGCGCAGCAGGGGGAGCGGATTCTGAACGCGTTTGTCGGGTGATTAGGCTGCTTGCTTCTCCAGATTGAATTGCAAATCATAAACCAGCGGTATGATTTCAGGCACGGAGCCGAAAATGTTTTGTATGGAAGATGGTTTTAGGATTTACCCTCATTGCAGCTTCCCATCTTCACCCGTTTTAAGGTTCCCTTTGAAGTTATACTTTTAAAACTGTGTTTTCTTCTGTCTCATGACAGTAGTTAGATAAGATGAATTTTTCTCCTTAGAAACATTCTCTTTTTGAACAATTATTTCAAAAGTTCCTATTTTTTTTTCTTGTTAGAGTAACTGCAGAGAGTTGGCTGATTGAGAATATGTTACTGTACTTCCTTTGTGACTTGTGTGTTCTGGTTTTAATTAAGAATTCTTTTCATTGAATTGTACTTGTTTATGCTTCATTTTAACTGTACTCTTATTTTGGTTCAAGTTAGTATTTTTATACCCTAAGGCATACAAGTCTTTAATATTTCTTAATGTATGAGTCTAGGATGAATGAAGCAACATGAGAAAAAACACATTTCAACTGTTTTATAGAAATATTGCTGCTAATGGGCGTTGCTTCTTTTGTCACTGTGTATTGTCTATTTCACTTTTGAGGATGACTTCGTATGCTTTGCTGGCGAAGGAAAAGAAATAATGCTTTAAATTTTGTAATAAATGAGCTTAAATTCAAAGGTCAGATACATTACACTTCTGATTGAGGTAGAAGCATTTTCTATTTCCAGTAATTCATATCTCCTATATTTCAGTCATAAAATTTGAAATGTTAGTTTGTTTCTTCCTTTTAAAATGTCTTTGTTTTAAAATCATTGATCATTAACTATGACAAGGTCATGTAAACCAGATGTGGCTTTTTCAACAAGGCTGTAGTGTTTCTCCAAAAAATGAACATTGCTGTAGCGTAACCAGCAAAGGATGGGTGCTGCTTTTGATCATTTTTACACCTAGTTTGAAAGCTTGGGTATCATGAAACCTTTTAACTCCTTGTAAATTGAATTTTACACATTATTTTAGTTGGGTTTGGGAAACGTGAACAGTGTTCATCTTTTACAACGATGCAAGTCCTCACTGCTTCAAAATGGAAAATTAAACACCAAAACCAACTTGCAACAAAACCAAAACCCAAGGCTACCCGTTGGTCAGTCTCAAAGTTACAGTTGTCAAGCATTAAACTTCATGCTTTATTTTTCCTGTGGATTTAATGCTTAGAGGTAAAAATAGTTTTTCTAAGATTCCATTTTTAAGCAAAATGGATACCAGTTTATAATAGGAGTTATTTATGTGGGAGTGTCCTTCAAAGACTGCTTTCAAAGGGAATCACAGGTTTCAGTTCGTGTTGAATGTTGAATTAGGACTGGCTCTTTGCCTGTTCACTTTCTTTCTTCTGCTGTTTCATCCTGCTATGGAGAAAAAGAAGTCCAGGTTCTCTGTGTAGCACAAACTGAAGATGGTCAAGTACTTTCTTTGTTCCAGAAGGTTTTTAAGTATCATTTAAGGAAACCGAAACCTTTGATCAGAAACAGCATCATTTCAGAGTTTAGCAGGATTGCCACGTTTCTTTTTTGAATTAGAAATACCAGACCTCAGTAAGGCTTCTTACTAATCTAATTCTGAATCCACTCTGTACAGAAAACGTAAGAAATATTTCCCTGTGACTAATGTGAGGTTTTTTTCCTGAAAATTGGCACTTGTCCTTTTTCCTGTTTAAAAAATAAGAAAGTCAATAAATTTGTCGCTTATTTTTAATTATTTCTTCACTTATTTTCCTGTAGATGGAAAAATAAGATTAAAAAAAAAGTTAGCTTGCTCGCATTTCTAGATTATCCCCTGACAAATTACAAATGCCATGTCCATGTGGAATATCAAGAGGGAGGAGGGAACCCATCACACCCATCACACGCGGCTCCGAGCGCTGGTGCTCCAACCCAGCTTTCCACATCGCTGTTGATCAAAACCAGCTTTGACCCAAATCGGTCACCCCCGAAAAGCTGGTTTAGCAACAGTTTGCTCCAAAAGCCTTTGAACCATCGCACTGTTTTCATCGCGATGTTGGCTCTGCGCCTGTGTGGGGATGCGGCTTCGCACGTGCCTGCCCGGCTCTCTGACCAGATGTAGCTGGTTTGCACTTCAGCTTGTGTTAGGTAGTAATAATAAAGATTAATGTGCCCAGAGAGTAAAAATATTTGGGTGTTGGCTTCCCAAAATAATTTTATAAAAGTGCTAATCAATTCCTACCTGTGGGAAAAAATTCAGAACGTGAAACATTGAATTTCTGTGTAAATGCACACCAATGCTATTGCCGTGAATAGAAATGGTAAAATAATTCCTCTGCGTTATTTCATGTTGGTATTTCAGCAGGAACCCATATCAGGATTTGAAACTCGTGTTTTGGTTTCAGGAGGGAAGTCGCAGTTTTGGGGGGAAATTGGTTTGGGTTGCGCAAAGAAATAAAGCAGAATTTAATGGGAGTGTGTCAGGGTTCCTGCTCTTCTCATTCCTCCTGATCTCTTGAGTATAAAAGTATTTCTGGGGCTGCCTCTGAAGACCACGGCTCTTTCTTCGAGCTTATTATGCAGTGTCTCTTGACAATCTTTGAAGATGCGTGTGGGTGTGTAGCTGCGCCAAGAAATCAAACCAGTATGTGCCTCCTATCTACCAAGACAAACCATTGTATAGAGAGTCTTAGATTCCTTCTACTTTGTGCTTTGTTTTTTACTGATACTTAGCAACAGATCTGATATGTTTTCGGGTTTTTTTTAGAAAAGAAATCTATGTATGAGTTGCATTTAATAGTGATAGGGGGCTGGGAACAAAGAATTTTTACACCTATTTGCAATCTTTGCAATTTTTTATGGCATCGCAGTGGCAAGGCTGAATTATATATGAAATCTCACCTATATTCAAATTTCAATAGGTGAATGCTATATAAATAATTTTATGGTTTAGGACCGAAGGGGAGAAGAGAAAGAAGTGACAGCTTATTTATTCAACAAGAATTCAGACGTATTCTTAGCTTTGAGACTTACAGGATGATACTTCTGTAAAGACAGACATCTGGCATCCTCGCTTGCTCAGTTTCCTAAAACAACAGGTACTTTCAACCTACAGAATTGATTTTTCTGAAGTTTAGGGTTTTTATGTATCTAGTCTCCAAACAATATTGATACATGTAACTGAATTACGGGGTAAAACCTTGTATGTTTTACATGTGAAGTGACAGTGTCTCTTCTATAGACTCCAATTACTCAACAGCTCCATGAGAAGGTAATTTTCACAGATACAAAGGCAAAGTCCCGGGAAGTCGAAAGGATATTAGCAGTGCTGTACCGTCTTTGTTGATAGAACTGCTTCCACCAAATCCAGTCATCTCAAGTGATAAAGTGTTTCCAGACATGTCTGGAGAGGATGCACAGAAATAAATAAATGGTAAAAAATGCAGCGCTTAGCAAATTTCCTAGAACCCTTTGTCATCATAGCAGTTTCATGTGGCTGTAGAGCTAGAACGAGTGTGCAAGAAGGATAATGCACTGACCACACTTGATGTGGTTCATAAAAGTGAAGTAAGTGTATAAAAACATATGCTGAGCGATAAGAACTGAGTTCAGCTGAGCCAGTGAGGCTGTAGTGAAACTGAAGGTACGGTAAATTTAGTTACTGTAAGAAACTGAATCTGCAGGCCAGAAATGCTATGAGCCAAAAGATGAACTCATCCAGAGTATTGTGCGTCAGTGTTACTTGAAAGAGTATCAGCAGTGAGTAGTGAACAGCTTTGAAAGGGCTTTTGGCGTGAGACTATGTAGGCTAGGCTTGGCCTAAATCCATTTCAGGGCACAAACTTACAGTCAGCCTAGAAGTACAGTAAATATAAACTTTGGAATTTAAGAAGTTAAAATAACTTTACACTTGTGTCACCTCCAGAAGCTAAACTTGCAAATTTTTCCTTGGTGAACTCTGAGAAAGGATGAGGATGTAATAGAAGAGGCGGTAGGGCTGGTAGGAATAACAGCCTCTTGGGATATCAGAAAGGTGTTGGCCACACATCAAAAACCAAATGGATTTCAAAGACGGAGAGAAAGCCATAAAATGTTTTTGACTTGAGTGTTTATCTAAAGCAATTGCCAACAATAATTAGTGGAGAATGCAATCTTAGCAAGTACTGTTCAGATTTTCTTCCTTTAAACCACATTTTCCTAGTTAAGTCTTAAGAAATACATTGTGCTTTCATGTCACGAATCAAAACACAGATAAAAGTAATGAAGTCATTTTCAACTTTGTAAAGCAGACTTTGTTAAGTTTCACATACTAAATTCAGGCAATTGGCAGGAAAACGTTTATAAGGCATTTTTGTGGATGAATAAGGACAGGGTCTTAAGAATGTCTTGCAAAGAAAAGCATTTAATGACCTCCTTTGTCTTTAATAAAGCATAAAGAGTATTAAGTTTTTCTGTAGTAAGGACTACATTTGAATAGAGAGATTTGTCTTATAGATTTCTTCAGATCCTTCCAGACAAGTTGTTCAGCTTACCTGGGCCAAGTCTAGTGAGCTTCAGGTACGTAAATGAGAAAATAAGGCAGGACTTGGTGACTTGCTTCCCAGAGCTGGTGTCATATCTTGTGTGCTTTGCATCTATTGTCATTTGTGGAACTTGCTGAAAAAGTTCTCTCTCTGTTTATTTTCTTATAAATAAAAACTGTTTTTGCCTATGAAGTAGCAGTTCAACTGATCTGATTTTCCACAGCAGTTGGTTTGATTTTGAGTCAACTGATGATCAGCAGAGGGTTTCATTGTGGGTGCTGTAGGTGGGGAATGATGTTGAGTGGGTACCACCATCTCCTCTTCAAGGAGCCCTCAGTGTTCTAACTTAAAATAAGCACATGAACTTATAAAATATTTTAATTTAGGGCAGATTCATGCAATAGTAAAAGTTAACAATTTTACTTACCTGTGCTCTCTTGTCAGTCAGAATAATATCCTCATGCTGAGAAAAGGTTGAATCTTTGAGTACTTTATGTACCCAGATGCTGATGTTCTAGTGAGCATCTCTCTTACTGTTTGAATTTATATGGTTCTATTCTCAAACTCTTATTTCAGCTTCTGTGTGTAAGTTGACTCTCACATTGGTGGCTTTTTAAACCTAAAGTTCAGAAAAAGTCCAAAATTTCTTTTACTGATGTTTTATAATAATTTTATGAATTTATCCTTCAATGGCCTTGGCCACGTGGTGTGTTCTCTCACATTCTTTAGAGTTGTCTAGCACTGTAGAACAGATTTTTCTGACAGGCAGCGGCTATATAATGTTATTATTCATCAATAGTAGCAGCATCATTAAAATAAGGAAGTTTTAACTTGTTCCACGATGCTCTTATGTGCATGATGCTGGTTCAGTTAAGTCACAAGGGGTCTGTAGGTGAGGTTAACAACATTCAGCTATGGTGTGTGTATCTTTGAAAGCTTGAGGAATTATGTCATGCCCACCCAACTAGCGCTTGCACTGCGGAGCTCGGCGCTCAGACTTGAATTAAGGACGTTTGTTTAACTTTGTTCTACTAGAAAAACTCAGGAACCAGTATAAATGAGGGGAAAAAAGATGGGGGCTGGGGGGCCAGGGAGTTTTACCTGGGAAGGAGGTATCTTATTGCCTGATGCTTACCTGAGGCAAACAGTACGGAGGCTTCTTGTTGCTGTCAATGCACTTTTCACAATTGGGGGAGTGCTTCTTGCTGGTGGGTTTGCAAGTGGTGTAAGAATTAAGTGCAATATGGCATTAACAGCAAATCTCGTTAGTTGTGTTTGGAAGTATTTCCCAGATAGAGTTTCACTTCTGGAAGTGGCCTCCAGTGAGCATCAAACAAACGTGAATTTTAAAATACAACAAGAGAGGTATTTTCAGAAATGCTATATATATCACCATTAGAAATGTGTGATGCGTGATTTATTTTTTCACACACCACAAATACAATTGCTTTGCAATCTAGGTTTTGTTTGCAGCCATGATTCAAGAAGACGGCTCTGTGGATCAGCTCTGCTTTCATCCGCAGATTGATTTTATCGCTTCATACAGTTTTCATTACGCATATTGAAGTTCGTTGCATAAATTAAGATCATATGGACAATATGCATAACTAATTTTTTGTGTTCTCTGCTTCTTTTGCAGTTGATGAAGGTCGTATTAAAGAGCTGGGTAGGGTGAGGGTACTTCACAAGAGAATCGTGATGCCTTACAGCGTGTACAAGAAAAGAAGGAAGGGGCCAAGCGACGAAGCCAGCGTTCAGCAATACGCAAGTTTGGTTGGCCAGACCTGTTCAGAAAGGATGTTGTTGTTTAGGAGTTGAAAAAAATCATTAAATGGCATTTTGATGGCGCTACATTTTATTGCACTGCCACTGGATGGTGTCTACTGTAGTTGTGTGTTGGTTGGTATGTCTACGCAAATAGCAGTACAAAACGCAGGTATATATCCAGGCTTGTGTGAATACATGGTACTGTGTTTAAAGGCCAGCTCCAATAAAATTTATAATACAGCAAGGCTTTAGCAGTATAAGCTTAGAAAAACATGCTTGCAATATATTTTAATTAAGTAGTTCTAGCCTTTCTGTGCATTTTGAGTAATTGAAAGTATCTAAGCAAAATTAAAAACAGGCGTCTTTTTTGTAGAGGCAAAGGTTGACTAAATCTAGAATAATAATAATTAAATTACAAATATTTTTGAATAGCACCTTGGCTATCTGTCATTTAAAATTGCCATGAAATGTATGCTCGCATTTGTATGCTCCTGAACTCTTGCAAGAGAATTTGAAATGTGCTGTTACTTTCTAACGTGAAATCTGGCATGGTTTAATTTTATTTCAGTAGTATATTTAAAAACCAGGAGGAAAATATCTTCACTGCACATTCTTCATTTGTTTAAAGCCGTAGGTTAGTGTCTGAGGTCCTAGTGAATGTAGGAGTTGATGATGCAGGGCTTTGGAAAACTTTCCCGTTTGGAGAAGAAAGAGAATAGTTGCACTATAAATATACCAAAGATATGCAGCCAAGTGGCACAGTGGGTTTTTTGGTATAAGCCTTATCCTTTGTCTAAAAAGAGCAGATATTTTAATGCACATCGCTCATGTGAAATAGAGCTTGGGAGGTTTCCCCTGGAGCTCCTCAGTGCACATTTCAATACTATGCTAAAAAAAAGGACTGAGGTACCACTGCTGGCTTTTGTTGCAATTTTTATTCTACAGAATTGTATGGAAAGACTTAAATATCATATTTCTGCATTTTTACTGACTGTTTTGTTTATGGTGCAGCAGCTCACGGGTTAACATCTTTAATAATGTTTTACTAAATACTTCTGTTGGAAACACAGGAAGTTGTGATGCTTTATCAAAGCACTTTATTTTCTTATATATGAACGCTGTCATTAGTAATTTGTGTCCCTACCAAGTCATACAAGTTATAGGAATTTGGGGAAATAACACCGTTGTATAATTCAGTAGCCTATCACAACATTGAAATGATACCAATGCATTTGTGTATCTTCTTGGATATAACAGGAGCTCATATTCACCTTGAATCAAGTTGAACTTTCTTGTTAAACATTGAAGAAAGATTCTTATTTAAGAATATATGTGTAGATGTTTTTCCCCAGACAGGGAAGTTTTACTCTCTGAGAGTAACATCTCTTGTCATTCATGGGCTTGATTTAATTTTAAACACTTGGCCGATAATATTAATGGTTGATTTTTATGTGGAACCAGACGTAAGAATTTGGGGATTCAAGTGCATTGCAGATGTAACTTTTTTCCATATCTGTTCGATCATTTAAATATTATTGACAGAGAGCACAGCTTCAACAGTAATTTAAAAAAGTAATTTTATGTCTTATTAAGGGGATTTATTGTATTGATCTACTCCCAGTCTGCAACAAAATCAATTATGTCTGTCAACATTAAATCTGGTATGTGTTTGTCTCTTGCCTGGTACAGAGAAGCTTCTGTATACCAAACAAGGTAGTTTGTCCATGTCTTATCTAAACCTATTGTCAGGGGAGAACCACTAAATGTGACTTATGAACATTATAATAAGGAGTTCCTTTCTGTGGAGAAAATACTCTTGTCACTCAGTGAAATGTTAAATAATGTAACATTTTTTGCCTACCCAATGTGTTGGAAAGCGGTCATGCCCATATGGCTTCAAACCAAACTAAATGAGAAAAACATTATATATTACATAAAATCAGTTAATGGGCACAGAGGAGTTCTAGTATGACTTGCAAAATCTTAAAGATTATGAAAACCATTTAACGATGGTTCTTGCTGTGCTCCTGGAGAAGTTTTTGTTAAATTGTAAGGGAGCAGATGTAACATCACCCTCATCACTGAGAGTTCTTGAGGAACTCCATCTTTTGTGCCCGCAATTTGTTACTGATTTGCCTTCTAGATATGTAGTGGACTTTCACATGATGCTCTGTTTCTCTTGGGCATCTTTTAAAGACTGCAGTTAAATAGAAGTGAGGTAAGTATAAAATGGAAAATTGAGTACAGCTTGAAGTTGTGATTGGCGTGACCACTAAAGGTAAATGACCGTTTTCTGTGAATTCTGACATGGTGCTTTTCCTTTCTGACCTCCCCTGGAACTGCAGCACCACGCGAGCTTCTCACTCTTACTGAACTCAAAAATATATGTATATCTAAAAAAAAACAGTCAACGTTGAGATTAAGTCAAAAATTGAGTTCATCTGGTGTAGTATGCCGAGATTTGACTCGCTTCTTCAGTGTTATTTTAGAAGGAAATTGGTGCGATATTCTTCAGGACTGATAACTCTATCCCTGGTTTAGAAATGGAAGAGTCTGAGGATGAAGTTCTGTAAATTTTGCTATTGACTTCAGAGGAGCTGAAAATTCACCACTATTACAATTTTATTTAATAAGATGTTGTCACTGAGAATTGTTGACTTTAGAGATGTTTAATTTAGTACAACCTATTTTATAAGAGGTTTTTCAGTGTAGTTAATTTGTGAGACTTAATCTCTAAGGTTGCCTTGTCTGTTGATAAATGAGCATAAAATGGTTGTAAGAAAGTGCAGATCTCTGACCAGTGCTAAAAAATACCTTTCGTTGTTTTAATTGGAAATAAATGGGAAGCTTACTTATTTTCAGCATCAACACATTTCACTAAATGCAAAAGAACCTGCATGTTGAGTTTGTAATTGCTTTTCACCGGGCCTGTTTGATTTCTAATTATAGAAAATAAATTTATTTCTAGTCGTATAGAAAATAAATTTATTTCTAGTCTCTGTGAATTATTATAAGTAAATAATAGCGACAAGTGTGACTTCTGTCTTACTTTGTAGGAATTCATTCTCTTGGAGGTTGCCTAAGTGTTCAGCAGAATCTGGGGAGTCAAAAACAGTAGTAGTGGTGAGAAGGGATACCTCTGAGTTCCAAACATATCCCCATATTTTACAACTAAATTTTAGTTCTGGCTTAGACAAATTAATGGAGAGTTTATGCTTTGAAACAGAATTTGTAGTTCTTTTGAGAATAGAATAGAATAGAATAGAATAGAATAGAATAGAATAGAATAGAATAGAATAGAATAGAATAGAATAGAATAGAATAGAATAGAATAGAATGATTTTCACAAGTGGAGGCTAGATAGTACTAGCTGTTTATTTTAGTTAAGCTATATACCATTTCTAGCTGGTTGAAAAGATGCTTTATCTGAAGCAAACAGCCAAACAAGCAACTCAGAAATCTGGATTACATGCACAAAGGTAACCGAACACTGATTTGTTTTCCCGTTGAAAGGGGCAGAATTCCATGTAATTCCATGAATGAGATTTTTGTTGAAGCCAAATGCCACCTGGGCTCGAAATCCCGGTGTGCCAAGGCTTGCGGTGGCCCAGTTTCCAAGGCTTTGTCCTTCAAATCGTACTCCTGGGAATATTTATTTTTTCTGTTTCATTGCTCCTTTGGAGTCTACATCCATCAGTCAGAAGTTCTGTTAATGTCTGTGCCGGGTGATTGTTCTGAACTGACCAGCCTGATCAGCCATTTATTTCTGAATTCCCTCTCATTCCGGTTGTCCCAGATAATCCTCCAGACATGAGTCTGTTAACGGTTCTTCTTGCTTGTTCTGTCCCAGTCCTGCTAGAGGAACGTCTGCTTTTGGAAGGGTGTGTACAATATCTAGAGCAGAAACCATCACCATGTTTTGGGGGAATCATCAGCATTTCCAGAAGCATCACAGCCACGTATTGTACCCAATATATTTATAAAGCTGCACCTTCAGAGCCTTTTACTTATAATCTCACATACTGAGCATTAAAAATAAAAAAAGAAAGATGATTGTTTCCACTTGCCAAATGGTTTATTTTCTTAAGTTAGTCAAAGCGATGGAGAGTTTCCAAGCCCTGACTCTGTGGTTGTCCTTCAGAGGGTAAGGTGATGAGATGTTCTCCTTGGTTGAGGAAGGGTTGGAGATGACCAACCCTGGTGGGCAGCAGGATGACCATGAGCCAGCACTGTGCCCTTGTGGCCAGGAAGGCCAATGGCATCCTCGGGTGTATTAGAAGGGGGGTGGTTAGTAGGTCAGAGAGGTTCTCCTTCCCCTCTACTCTGCCCTGGTGAGACCACATCTGGAATATTGTGTCCAGTTCTGGCCCCTCAGTTCCAGCAGGACAGGGAACTGCTGGAGAGAGTCCAGCGCAGCCACCAAGATGCTGAAGGGAGTGGAGCATCTCCCGTGTGAGGAAAGGCTGAGGGAGCTGGGGCTCTGGAGCTGGACAAGAGGAGACTGAGGGGGGACCTCATAAATGTTTACAGATATATAAAGGGTGAGCGTCAGGAGGATGGAGCCAGGCTCTTCTCGGTGACAACCAGTGATAGGATAAGGGGCAATGTGTACAAACTGGAACACAAGAGGTTCCACTTAAATTTGAGAAGAAACTTCTTAGTGAGGGTGCCAGAGCCTGGCCCAGGCTGCCCAGGGAGGTTGTGGAGTCTCCTTCTCTGCAGACATTCCAACCCGCCTGGACACCTTCCTGTGTAACCTCATCTGGGTGTTCCTGCTCCATGGGGGGATTGCACTGGATGAGCTTTCCAGGTCCCTTCCAATCCCTGACATTCTGTGATTCTGTGACCCTGTGTGACAGAGAGGGGAACCGAAGGTGGCTCCTGGTCAGAGGATCATTAACAGGTATGTAGCCATGTGATTTGCCTTTAGTTGTGAGACAGAGATTAATCTCACTGGGGAAATAAAAGTGCTCTGTGGAAAACAAATTATATATTAACAAATAACACCCTTTATACATGGTGTCAACCAAATATGTGGACCGTAGCTGCTAACAAAATGAGTATACCAGCTAGGTTGATTATAATAAGCTCATTTTATATGTTTCTTTTTTTTTTAAAGTACAGTGACTAAGTTGCCAAGTATACAAACACTTAATAAACAGAAAATGTTGTGAATAGAGCTGCTTAAATAGAAAGATAATGGTGTCAAAATATGTTGTATAATCTGAAATGCATTTACAGAAACAGATGTACAGTAACAACTCATACTAAACATAGTGTTCAGGTGCTAGTTGTGGTCCGTAGATTCCTAAATAAATAGTATTCTATAAATTAATCTACCGTATGCATTTTATAGCACATTTAAGGCTCATCTTTGAGAGAGCTTTGTTTTCTAATTAAAATAAATAGGAATGTAAATAGATGAAATTAACATATAAAACCAAGTATAGCATGTGTTAATGCTATCTATATTAATACAAAACACTCTTAACTCTGAAAACGGGCTGATCTTGGGCAAATCAAGTAACAGCTCAGAAGCTTTTTGGCTGTATCTCTTCACGGTTATGTTTTGCTGTTTTATTTATATTCATTTCCTCATTATAACTATTCCCATCAGATTTTTGTGCTTCCCATCCGTTATTTCCACTCTGGTTTTGACACATAATACATGTGTCTGCCAGAAGTCCTGCTGAGAGATTGCTATCAGGACAAAAGAAAGTGTTAGAAAGTCTATTAAGTAGTGAGAAGAGAGCAGAGTCCTCAGGGACAGTCAGTCTGCAACCTTTGTGTGCAGAAAGAGCAGGATTTATTTACAATTGAGTCTGCTGCCGGCTTTAAAATAAATATGTCAGATTTTATTCATTTCCCATTGTCTAGGAGAAATCAATGGAGCATTGTAAAATATTGAGGGGGGTGGGGAAGGAACAAGTTAAGCTCAGTGTAGTGCATTTATAGCAAAAAAATTGGAGAATTTTAACAGAATTCATACAATGTCTACAAAGTATCAGAAAGGTGTAGGCTGGATGGGACTTAGAAAAACTCTTTGCTGCTTCTCCCGTGTCTTCTCCACGCTAAAGCCTCACGGGGTGAACTTCCCTCTTTGCATCAATCACTAACGAAGGCAGTTCAATAAGTTCCTTAAAGTGATTTTCTGCAGTCCGTAGTAGCCTTGTTATTGAAAGATTTTAATATCTGGTATTTATTTTTCATACTTTTGGTTGCAAGTGAACCTGGTTTGTTCTGTCCTTCCTGAATGAGAAAAGCAATCACTGTAGTTTTTCTTTACAACAGCTCTAGACATTTTAGAAGACTGTCACCAAGTCAACCTGCTATTTTTTCCAAGTTAAACAATCCCAATTACCTTTCAAAATAGTCATATTTTTAAGATATTTTATTGAGCTTTATTAAATATTCCCCCATTGGTCCACTTTTTTAGCATGGTGTCCTAGTGCCAGCTGCTCCAGTAATCAAGGTCATAATTATTTCAGTGTTTTACATCAGCAAATAAATGTTGCTTTTTCAACATAAGAACTGTTACTATCCTAACTGATTTTTTCTGTTTAACACAGATCTGTATTTTCTGTTTATCTACCACACTTCTGTAAAATACAGTGAAGAACCAACCCTTACTCTACCAGCAAATATAATTTTTCTCTCCTTAAATGCTCTCAACCTGCAGCCACGAGAGGGCATGGTCCAGCTTGCGAACCTCATCATAGCACTAAGGTTACTTCTTATCTGAGTATCCACATTTTCTGGGTCTCTTTCATTAATATCTCGTTCCAAGTTTAAATTTGTGCATCATTCAGCTAATGAAAAAATTATTGAAATCGCTTCTAATCCTGATTTTTAAAACTAATAGTCTGGATTTTACAATTCTAGATTTATTAAAATTATACTGCTAGTATATTACTGAAATTAAGATCCGTAGAACACTTGAGGGTGGGCCAGATGTCAGAGTTATCCACCTCCAAATGCTTTTGATTTTAATCTAGATTAAGTAATTCTTGATATTCCCTTTAATGTTGTAGTTTAATTGATCAACTCTTCTCAAACCATGTGCAGTCGGAGCATTAGTAATGTCTAATATGCTGTTTATTGCTTGCATTTTGATAGCTAGCCTATATTTCGCAATGGGTTTGCAAGAACTAAATCAGTGCATCTCAGGGAGAATGCTGTCTCCAAAAATGAACAGTGTGGCTGCATCTGCTGGTGGGAGAGGTGTGTGTTGCGCTCACTGGCAATTAGCAGTTGCACTTGGTTACTGATGGCTTGTCCGTTCCCTTGCTAAGGCCTTTTCAGAAGCCAACTGATAGTTTTAAGTCAAACACAACATTTTAAGTTAAAGAAAAACCAATGCTCAGTTCACAGCTGCCCTGGGGGGTCTTGTCTCGGTAAGGTTTCTAGTGCGTTGATTGTGAAAGCTGGGGAAAAAAAAAAAGTACAGTATTTTTCTGCTTTCCTTATCCCTCTTTTGTTTTTATCATAAGTTATTTTTGATATCAGGACTTCATTCTCACCTATGCAGGGAATAGAGTGATACCAAAATCAGGTTTCTAGTAGTGAACTTAGAGGTCATGAGACTGCAACACTTTATTGCCAAGGGCATTGCAACCCATTTGTTTCGTGAACGTATCAGTCTCTGTTGCTCAAGATGAAAGTAGCCAAAGACAAATCAGTTGAAAAAAGAAGCTTCCTGGTTTAAAATTATTTGTTATTTTTCATACAAATAGACTATTGCAGTGCCTGGAAGCCTGGAAGAGCCTTTCTTGCGACGGGTGCTGCAGGTGTCCTCAAGTTGAGATTTTTGCAGTCCATAACATCCCAGATGTTTTATAAATACTCCTTTCTAAGCTGGTTTCAGTAAAGGGAGGGAATAAACTGCTATCCAGGAGCTGGCAGAAGGCTGGGAGGAGCTGGGCTTCAGAGGAATCTCTTGCTTCATGTGTTGTGTCTTCTGGAGGGTTGGTGGTGCCTTAGGACCATCCAAGGAGAGGGGACTTCCCCCATGCTGACCTTTCAAATCACCACACTGGATTTCCTGGTTATTGTATCATATTATTATTGCATAATATTCTATAATATTATTGTATATTGTATTTTTATACTCCTCTTGCTATGTTAGCATCCTTGAGAGCTTGTATACTTTATGATAACTCTTATAGCTTGTTCCCTCTCTACAAATACTTTTATGGAGAGGCGTTGTCATTCTTAGATAAAATGGGGATGTTCCATGGTTCTGTGAGACAGAAGTATTTCTGTCACTTCCTTCGTTCATTTGGAGGCTGTCAGCACATTTCAGCCAGGAATAAATTAGCACTTTCTTACCAAGTTGTAATTGGGGGATACGTGAGACGCTGCCTTCTCAGCAAAAATAGACATGGCAGCAACCTGATGAAAACCTTCAGCGGTTTAAGTGTTCACTTGGGATGAGAAGGGCATTTATGTAGATAAAAGGTGGCTGCCCAAAGTGGGACCTGGCAGCAAAGTCAAGGGAATAATGCTGGACCTCGACTAATGTATAGTCTCAGTTTTACACCAACAAGCTTCAGGTTCTGACATAATGCAAAGCCCCCATCGCATGGCTGACACCCTTCACTCCAAATCAATACCTGCTGCGGGTGGTGATCCTCTCAAACCTTCTGTATTCATGGGCCTGTTTAACAGGATAAAGATATTCTAGGAATTCCAGTGCAGTGTAATGAAATTGGAGCTCATGCATCTTCTTTTGATCTGCTTTTGATATATTAAATCTATATTTTTCTTTTATTGCCTTGTATTGTAAAATAAAAATAATAATTATTGCTTCCACAGTGGGGGAAAAAACAGAATACTGAAAGAGAAAAATGAGACTTGCTAAATTAAAAACGGACGTTCCTGAAAAGGCAGAACTCTCCCAACAGAAAACCACTCAGTCCAAAGGAGTGAAGGTGTCTAAATAGACGTCCTGTTTACAAAGAGGAATACGCTTCCTATGCCTGAAGATTTTGATACATCTTAAGAGCTGATTTTCCATTCACAGTTCCCTGGAGATTTTGAGGGGTTTTTTGTGTCCTCACTTTTTCTTTTGCACATATAGGGATCTTTCAGTTCCCTAGAAATTGAGACATTTGTCCATAGCTAGTAATTCAAAAGTGTATTTAGTCAAGTAATGTGTGTTCTTCACTGTTACCTTGCAGAGTGACCTCCTAGGAAAGAACGAACACATTGACATTTACAGTTGATAATCTATTGATTCATGGTAGAAAACAAAGGCAATCAACGGGAGGGCTGTAATTGTTTCACTGAGTCCCATGAACAGCGCGTTGTACATTGATCCAAAATGCCTTGGAGCTCCGGCTTCACAATGTCATGTCTCTCCCCATGGGCACCTTATGTTTCAATTTGCCGGTACTTGAAAGTGTTTTGATGGTCTCAGAAAATCCCATCGCTCCAAATCGCTCTTACTGAGTGTGACTGTGGCAGGGAAGCAGCTCCCAAATCTCAGTAGCTGAGTGCAGAATGGTTTCCTACCCCTATATAGTTCTTGAGGCCTTTAGAAGTGACTCTGCTTTTCGCAAAAGTAAGGTCAGGGAAATCAAATAGACCGGTATCTGGCCTGGCAGGCAGCCCGAGCTCTCTTCTGAATCGGCTCCACAGGGTGTAATCTGTTTTTCTTATCCTGCATCGAGCAGAAATGATGCGGTGGTTTGAAAAGCCAGCAGTCTGACCTCATTACGTCCTCCAATTGCTAGTGATGTGTAGTAATAGTTGGATATTTAATCAAAAGGTTCATTCTGACATAACAAGAAAGAGGTTTTTCAGCTCCTGTTCCAGTCAGCATCTGTAATCCTTTTTAAACTTCCCTATACCATTGTTCATTAGTGTATTTTATAGTAAGTAGAATCAGGATTATGATCTCCTGAAACACCTACTACTACTACAAACACTTGTCTATGCATCTTGTTTTTACTGGAGATAGAAATCATCTGGATCAAGAAGTAACCGTGTACTATAGCAAAGCTTCTTGTAGCCCTTCTTAAAAGGATAGAGTTAGTGTGTAGCATGAATTTATAAGCTCAATATCTTAATTGTGTCAGCTCTGACTCAGAAGCCCATCAGAATAACCACAGATCTTGTGATTTCACCCCTTTTCTGGAAGTTCTCCCCCATGGCCTTGTCCCTTTTCCCTGCTGCACACCTGCAATAGTCACTCAGGTGTGTCTGGCCCATAAAGATCTCATGCTTGTCGTACTTCTCAACAATTTTACCTACAGAAATGTGTGTGGAGAGATGGTATCTGGCTGTTAGATGCAGCATCTGAGATTTCTCAGAGTTCTTGCTGAGTTAAGCCTCCTGTTTTTCAAGGATTGTACTAATAAGAAATGCCATAAATTACCTGCAGCATTTCTTTTGTTCTTAACTTGAACTGAGAAAAATCAAAGGTTTTTTATGCACCAACTATTTGCTTAGTTTCCTGCAGTTTTAAGTAAGGGTCTCCTGTTTTGGGTGACAAGGCTTTTCACAAGAAGTGTGGTAATATTTGAAATAGAAAAGCCTTCCTGAAACCCTTTATCCAGACCAGTGCGGTTACAGCTCTTCTCACAACGATGGTACAAACCTTCACCAAACTTCTAATGATTCCAATGTTTATAGCTTGGAATATTTTGCACACATGTTCCAACTTCACATTCACAACATTTGTTAAAACCAGCAAGTCTGTAGCAGACATGATAGCTACCATCAGGAAACTTGTTTGACAGTTTAAACAGACAGCATCTGTGTTTCCTACATTTCATAGTACACAAAAAAGAACGAGGATTGCCCGTAGCTCAATTAATTCAAGATGTTGTCGCGTGATGGAACTCTGTTTTGGAGATGTTAAAAACATCTAATTGAAAAAAGGGATTTTTGCTCTTGTATTTGGCAAAGTTTCATCAATATTAACTCCTCAGTGGAATATTACTGAGAGCAGTTGGCTTGAGTTTGGGGAATTAAGATAAATTGGCGTACATCAGGGCTGTCCTCCTGTGCTTCCAGCTATGTCTTTGTTGAAAGGGAGTTTAGGATTTTCGAATTTCAAAGCCGTGTAAGAGACCTGAATTGGGTATAGCACTTAAAGTAACACTGGAATCATCACCGTTGTCATGAAAAAGGCAATCGAAAAATAAAAGAAACCCCAAATGCAGCAAAGACTAAATGCTGGGATGTTAGTGTTGTGAAATCAGGGTAGCGGCAGGAAATCGGAGGTGAATTCTCTAGTTGCACAATGGGTGGCATCCTGCGTTTGCATCCTTTATATTGTACAACGGCTGTCATTGCCTTAGCGATGAGTCAAAATTGTCGTTCCCTGTGTCAGCGAAATAAAACCCAAAAGTAAAACGAATACAAAGCATATCGAAAGTCAATGCAGCGGTAACACCAGCCACTGTAGATCAGTGGATTTCCGTTAACAAATGCCACTTTTTGCAGGGAGCTGTAGCATTGCAGGGCTTGGGCTCAGCAGACCACATAAGCAGATGCTTAAAGCAAAGCCTACGAGGAATGTTTTGATGACTCCACCAGAGCCAGGACACCATGGTGTGGTCCAGTGTTGCGATTTGCTATAGAACACTTAGAAAAGTTGTAAGATTTTGATTCCAATTAATAGGACCATGTTTTGGAACCTGCTTCAGGATTTTCCAGATTTATGTTGCCATAAAGAACTAAGATAAAATAAAAATTTGCTGCTCTATGACAAAATCCCTTCAATTTGTCTAAAAATTGGGTGGAGGGAAGAAGTGGGAATGTTTTCCCAGCAGCTGTAATCATGGATCATGTTGCGATAGCCGTGTTGAATGGTATCTGAGCCCATGATTTCATCTGTTGGCTTCAGTGAGGCTCTTTGCAGGGTAAGATATTATTCAATGTGTTGTGTCTGAGCCTCTGACTCTTGCCTCTGGTAACATGAGGTACTTCTGTCTACAGGAGCAGGTTTTCACATGGGCTGTGGATCTGTGCTGGTGCGATGAATGACCTTTCTGGTGAAATAGTCCACAAATACACTGGTTTTGTGTCGGTGTCTTTATCAGATATCTGCTCAGAAATCCTTCCCTACACAACTTGCTGGCTTTTCTTTTTCTTAATAGAGGACATGCAGTGAAACTCATGCACACTTATTGGAAAATTTATGGGCTGACCTGAGTATTATCTCTGGGGAGGACTCCTTGGGTCAGTCCAAGTGAATTAAAACCAAATGTGTCTGTTTTTCATGTTTACTCTTTCCATAAACAGAGCACATATGCAGTGTGCAGCTGCTCTCCTGAAAGGGTTTTTCCCCTGGTATTTGGGGGAGATCTGTACTTTAAGAGCATATTCTATTGATAGCACTGCAGAAAGAACCAGTGATGCTGGACCACTTCACAATTCATTTATCAAACTGTCTGGAAGAATTTCAAGTAAGGTAAGACAACAATGAAGCTGGAGCTAAGACAGTCGGTATCCTGTGCATTTGAGTAAATAAAAAGTAACAAAAAGTCAATGCCTTTCCCCTCTGCTTCTATCAACTCCAGAAGAAATGAGATTAAAAGTTACAGAACATTTCCTTGGGGGAAGATTACTGTTTATTTTAATGGATTAAGGCCCTTGGGCTATGACCTCGAACACTCCTGATAGTTTCTTCCCCCTCCTTTAGTCACTCGTCTCTGCTGGTTTTTGCTTTGACAAAGTGTTTTGCAGTCCCCAGGGTGAAAGTCCACTAAGCAGTTGCAGGATCAAGAAGACAACAGATAAAGTGAAGCTCAGAGACAGATACAAGAGAATTCTTACAAATTCAAAAAATAGACAGCTGAACGGAAATGTTTAGATAACAGGGAGTGGGACCAGCTCGCCTCCAAAGGTCCCACCTCCCCACCTAAATCATTCTGCGAGTCTACAGTTGGGTGAAAACCAAAATTACATCCCCAGGAGGACTGTGGGAGCAGATGAGGAGCACAGGATTGTGTGAGTAACTCAATTCAGAGTCAGTAGGGAAGAAATCAACAGCTTGGGTCAGACTCTGCAGAGGACGGCTTGATAGGTTTGTGCAAGACTGTAAGGCTCCCGTTACTATGGCAAGTTTGACATTTATGACATTTTTGAACTGAAAGTGGAGAAAGACTGGATTTTGTCATGCAGGTGAAAGGTTCACTAGTGAAAAATCACAGTATAGGAACCTGCCCCAGCAGCATAACACTCACCAGCCGGAATGCTCAATCTCTAGTGGTTTATTCCTTTTTTCATTCCATTCAGAGTGCAAAAAACAATGGCCTTTCTTCTAGTTTGTTTGTTTGTTTTTTCTGTATCATTAACCAAGTCTCTGGGCATTGGGATCTATAGAAGATGACAGCGATCGATGGAAAAGAGCGTTGATGTTTTAAGGGAAAGACATCATATAGTCCGTCTGCTGAGAATCCGGCCACAGCAGCGCTAAGACCCACGTGTGTGCGTTTTTGGCAAAAAGCATTAACTCTGGTGGTTAAGCTGAAGTCAGTCCCCACACCAGGTATCTTGTAGCTCTGGGTCTGCAGTTTGCTGAATTGGCTGATGAAGCAGAATTTAAGCTTTGCCTGAGATTCATCAGCCTCAAGCTGGCTTTGACCTGGTGTTTTTCTTTTTTTCCCCGAGTAGTACTTAACCGCATCCTTCTCGCTCCTTTTAGCAGGATCGTTTCCTTTCAAACCCCATGATTTTAGGGGTCTGGATGAGCTCTCTTTTTCCTGCTCTCGTCTTGTCCCATCCCTGGCAGTGGGCTGGGGGGCACCACCGTGATGGGACCCATCAGCCTGGGGGAAGTGAACATAATGAAACCCTTTGCTGCTTGAATAGGCTTACAGAATGTCAACCAATTTCCCCAGCAGACAGGACCTCTTGGAGTCATTCTATATCCTTTTATTGCTGTTGCCATAGCAAAAGACACTAATTTACCTTTGTGCGAAACTTAATAAAAATCAGACCATCATTCACTTGTCTGTAGACCATTAGAGATTCTTGTGCTGAGTTTTAGAGATGGGCTTTTCACAATTAATCCACTTGCTAAAGAGTTGGGTATCTCATTCTCTTGTGCAGGATCTTTACAGGGCACTGAGGAGTCACTGTACTTGTTTTGATTACAGTCATGTGGAAATAGGCAAAAAGGCACACAATTACTGTGATTTAATTTAAATGCCAAAACTACCTTTGGGCTGAGTGTTCTTTGGTCTTTGGAGGAGAACGGAGCTGTCTGGGAAACTGGACGATGAACTGACCTGACACTAACCAGGAATAGTCTTTTATGGGCTGAATTAAAGGGACCATTTTACAGATACCGGGGCTCACATTTGGGGTGTTAGGCAAGTTAACAGCAGCACATCATGCAGGGCCAGACTCCAAGTAGCAGCATGCTATGGGTCGGTCTATTGAGCTGCGTGGTATTGGAATTAAAAACATATTAATTTACCCTTTAAATGGAAAGAGCTGCTTTTGATTTGAAGGTGTATGGACTCCCCAACTCCTAAAGGCATTGATTGTAAAGCCTGTTTCTTGGCATTCACGAAAATTATTCTAATAAGGCAGCAGGAAAAAAAACATGTGGAAATGGTATATTCAGTATATTCATGGAAATGGTATATTCAGTAGTTTTTTTGGTGGGTTTGTGGGGTTTTTTTGGCTTTTTTATTTTATGTTTGTTGGTTGGTTTGTTTGTGGTTTGGTTTGTGTCTTTTGGGGTTTTTTTTGTTGTTTGTCATTGTTTTGTTTTTTAAAACTAGTAAAATTTTTGCAGTAATGCAGGTTTGCTTACTGGACTGCCTGATAACCACACGATAAATGAATTTTTCCCCACGTCCAAGATAACACAGCGGCTCTGTCATTTACAGCCAGACTCAGATCACTGCAAAGAGGTTCATCCTACACGTCCCCCCCTAAATAAGAAGAAAACAGATCCAAACTGTGACGGGGGATCCCTTGGCACGGGGCGGCTGAGCTGTGGCCGGTCCCCGGCCCTCGGCAGGGATCCCCGCATTGTGCTTTGGGCATCAATGCTCTCAATGGGATTAGCCTGGAGAAGGGGCGAAAGGCTGTGGGAAAACCTGCGTGTGTCATATTTCTCTCGTCTGCTGTCGCAGCTGAACGTCGCCGCCCGGCCGACAATAGGGTTAAAAAAAAGAGTTAAGAGCAACTGTTGTGGTAGCTTGATGGGTTTTTTTTGGAATTATGTATTCATGAATCTGCATAATAGCCTTTTCAGCTGCGGTATTGTTGTTTAAAGCACAATCTGGGAATTGTGAGAAGGGATGGGGGGGGAAGGGATGGAGAAGCGCAGAGGGTGAAAAACGTGGAAAAAGCAAGCACAGAGTGTGAAAAACTTGAAAAAATAAGATTTAATCAAAGGAGAGTGGCAAATTGTATGGAATTAGATTTTCTTCCCTTCTTACACTGTGCCAGCAAAACAAGGTTTCACTTGGAAGTGCTGACTCCTCTCCCATCCTAATAGTTCTTGTATTTTCTCTCTTGGCCGAGCGCTTAGAGCCCTAAGAGGGAATGAAAAAGCTGTAAATGCAGACGTCTGCTCTGCTCATCCTCACCCGCCCGGGTACTACTGGATTTTCCTGTCTCCTATTCAGGTAAGATGAGCAATGAGCTACCCTGGTTTGCTTAATGCCAGGCTGTGGAAATTACATGTCTAGGAGAGGAAGACGCATCTTTGGGAGGGGATGAAGATGGGCAGCAGCCAACAGCAGCAGAGTAGTTGACCAGTTTTAAGGAGAAAGCCAATATGCAGTTCCCAAGACAGTCTTGCTGACAATCAGGTTTTATCCTGTATTTGAGGGCTTATCTCCCAGATCAACAGGGAGATATGGGCTGTGATGGGCAGGAGTAGTAGGAGATGGCTCAGCCAGGGTCACAGCCCACCAGGAGCCCTCCATCTCCCACTTGCTTCATTGACACAATTTTCTTGTAAGCAAGAATGGTTTTCTATTATTTTCCCTATTTCCCCCACGCCCAGTTTATATAGGAAATATAAGAGAGGAAAAATATTTTCTTCTGAAAAAAAATCCATTCCAAAATGCAAAAGCCCCTAATCATGCTGTGGTAGACCCTCCTCAAAGCCTTCAAGACCCTTGTTCAGTGTTCTAAATGTGCTCCTCGACTCAGAGAACACGTCCTCTTTATTCCACGGCGCTGTAAAGTTGAAGAATTTTCTTTCGGCGTACAATTTGCATGAATGTGCCCAAATAAACTAGCTGATTTGGCAAAGCAAGCATAAAATTCATTAGTAAAACATACATTATATAGTCCCCAATCAGCTAGATGTGGCCTGCATTGCTGCTTAACAAATGTGCACATTGTCAGTTGTGACAGCCTCTGGAATTCGGCCCAAAGCTGCAATGGCTTAAGGCACAGGGATTTTCCATAGCATCTATTTTTAGTAATTATATAGACTCTGCTTAGAGTAATACCTGGACTCCTCTTGATGTTCAATGTATTTATTCTCCCTGTGAGGTCGGAGGGAATTAATGCAAGCCAGTCTAGCCATGTTGCAGCTCTTTTCAGCTGGATAGTTGGAAACTGGTGAGGTTTGTGCCTCTTCTCTATACATGAAGGCACAATCATGAAACACCATTTTGAGGCTTTTTTAATGTATTAGATGCAACTAAAAGTTTTTCCAGAAATGTTAGGTGTCTGCCTGCAATAGGTGGAGTTTAGACAATGTGCTGTGTTCTTCTTACCCCTCATATTTTTCTTGACATCTTCTATGTAAAATATCCCGCTTAGGTAAATTTAAACATACTCCATTTTGCATAATGGCATTATTTTCAGTTCTAGGAACTTATAAGCCAAGGAGGTGATGCACTTGCTTTAACTGAGTTGTAAAGTGACTTTGTGGAAGTGGATCAGAAGTGACTTCTGATAACGCTTAACTGGGTTATTTTGGGTTAGTATCTGTCTCCTCTGACTCATGTTTTGCTGCCATTTGGCTTGTTACCATATGCCATTGCCTAGAGTTGCTAGTGGATGAATAGGCCTCTTCCAAAAAAGGGTTTTTTTTCTCAGGCTGGATTTATCAAAGCTGCACAGACTCATCCTCCTGTCAGTCCCGGTACCGTTTGCATGTCTCCTTTGTGCTTCCTGTATCCTTGACCAGCAGATAAATCCTCTGGCTTCCCTCAGAGCTGAGTGGTGTCTCTGCATCACAATGTCAGCTGGTTCAGCTACTGAGACTGCTGTAAAATTCCTTCAAATAAAATCGGGGCTTGTATGTACAGCTGCTCTCTCACCTTGCGTCTTATGGCACTTGATGAATTTTGGCCAGTTCCAGAAAATGAATGGTTTTACTGTTTTATTCACTCAGTGTGAAGCTCTGTTGGGTTGCCTGGAACCTCCCTCTGAGATATGCAGGTACTGGAAATAGGTGGCCAGACTCTGGTTCTATAAGGCTCCTTGCATGGCACGGTGCACCCTGCAGCCCGGCTGGAAATGGGTTCCCTAAACACACCCACGTCCTAGAATCATAGTCCAACCCCTGCCATGAGCAGGGACATCTTCAGCACCTCAGGTTGCTCAGAGCCCCGTCCAGCCTGGCCTGGGATGTCTCCAGGGATGGTTCATCCACCACCTCTCTGGCCAACCTGGGCCAGGCTCTCACAGTGTCAAAAATTTCTTCCTCATGCCCAGCCTGAATCTCCTCTCCTTTAGTTTAAACCCTCAGCTGTTGTCTTACTTCCACAGGCCCTGCTGATAGTCTGTTCCTGACTTTCTTATAGGCAGATGCAGCCTTGGAGATCTGTCTCCTGTTTACTTTGGCTGTATCTCACGTGTTTTCTTCCTGATGCTCTGAACTGCTTGGGCCCAGCCTGTGGTTCCTCTCTGGTGCTTCCCTCTCCTTGCCTTCCCCCCAGCACAAGTTTGCGGGTGCGTTTGCTCTGCCATGTAACTGCTATTTAGCATCATTCACCTGGAACAAGATTTCTTCTCATTCCAGGTACACCAGGAATTAGCTGTTAGTCATCTTCAGCGCAGGCATGTCTTTGTGTCTGTTCAAGTTCTGCTGTTGATGTTCTCCTCAGTAGAGTTAACTTTTCTGTGCTGCTTCTACTGTGAATTGGCTCTGACAGTCATTCACCAGACCTTTTTAAGCTGGATATCCTTTTCTTCATTTTAAAAATGCTTTTTCTATTGGAATACGATATTTATGCTCTGTCTGCGTCCCACAAAGCCTCTGTCTCAAGTCACCGTACTTGGCTCCCCACTAGTGGCTATTGTCATTCTCTTCTCCATCTGGGTTGTCCAGCTGCCACTGCAGTCTGGAGGTGTTTCCTCTAAGCCTGGAACAGTTTCTCTTAAAAATGTCTTCTGTTGAAGAAAGTTTATTCATGTGTCCTACAAATGATCCCACTCCTATTTGGCGAGCCATTTTGTCTTCCAAATTAAACACAGAGCCCCAGACTCTTTCACTCTGAAGTGCAAGCATGCTTCCCTCCTTTCTGTTCATGATTTTTCTGTGGAATATGTGTGAAAACAGTGATATCTCTCTGCAGCCTCTTTCTCTTTGAAATCACAGGACCCTCTGAACATTTTTATTAGGTGCTCTAGAGTTCATTATTCCTGGCACTGGCACATCATCTGCTTCTTGCCTCTTTTCCCTCGTGACACAGAAAGAAACTTCACTTCCCCTTTTTCCTCTTTATTTTCCTCCTGGTAAGCTCTGAAGTCAGACTTGGTTCTCACTTCCACTGCTGGCACAAGTGCTTTTATTCTGCAAACTCAAGTTGCTTGGCAGCCTGAGCCCATGTGTCTGAGTCCAAACTTGTTTTCTTGTTAAGCTCATGTGAGATTCAATAGTTGGAGCCTTTGCTCTCCTTGCGTGCCTATTTGTCACCCCTCAGATGCGTGACAGATGTGTGTGGGAGAAGTCCATGTTCATAAACATGTTGGCTCTCAGGAGAACTAGGGCTCCAAAACACAATCAAATTTCCCTGTGTCAGCAAAGATTTGGGAACAAGCCTTGTGTGTACTCCTGCCCTTTTGTAATAGTGATGCAACTCGTCGTAACGTAATCTGCAGGAGAGCATGTTTTGCTAATTCTCATTACTTTGCCTTTGCTGTGGGCTAAAATCTTGCATGGAGAGAGCTGTAATGCCTCAGCTGATGGGTGGTAGCTGATCATGCACTCAAGTCCTGTGAGATGTCCTGCTCCAGGAGTTCTATGAGATCTCCTGCTCCAGGAGTCCTATGAGATGTCCTGCTTCACAAGTCCTGCGAGATGTCCTGCTTCAGATGTCCTGTGAGATGTCCTGCTTCAGATGTCCTGTGAGATGTCCTGCTTCAGATGTCCTTTGAGATATTCTGCTTCAGCAGTCCTTCAAGACGTCCTGCTTCAGAAGTCCTGCAAGATGTCCTGTGAGATGTCCTGCGAGATGTCCTGTGAGATGTCCTGTGAGATGTCCTGCGAGATGTCCTGTGAGATGTCCTGCTCCAGATGTCCTGCGAGATGTCCTGCTCTAGATGTCCTGCGAGATGTCCTGCTCCAGGAGTGCTGCAAGATGTCCTGCTTGAGATGTCCTATGAGATGTCCTGCAAGATGTCTACTTCAGACAGTGCTGTCCAAGAGCAGCAGTTGAAGAGTTTGGCTGCCATGGGACCCCTGTAGCCACCTTGCTCGTAACAGCCAGTAGCTGTACCAGGAGGTGATTCACCTCTCTAAAGGGCTTGGCTTCTCCTTTACTAGAGGTTTGTGCAGTACCTTGTGGGTTGCAGGCTCAGTTGTAGCCCTCAGGTGATACTTTGAGTCAATACCTATAATACCTGTATTCAGGTAAACTGGCAAATTATGGCCTTGATAAATCCTTGCTATTGATTCCCACTTGAGACTAGTGGTTATGATGGATTATGAGGCACCATGAATTTCAAAGGCAGGTTTGAATCATTCCCTCTCGTTTGCCTCTCTATGGGCAGACGACCTAATCCCCTGGAGATCCCAATCAGCGTGAACAAAGAGTTTTAGGTTTTCTGGAAAATACTTGGCACACAGGGGATTTACTGCTGTGACATGATTAACATTCTTGAGGTAATTTTAAATTAAATGAAGAAAACCGTAGCATCAAACTGTACCATTTCCAAACAACTTCTGTAATGGAATATCATGTCTAGATGTCTGTGACATGTTTGATGTCTTTTAGGCTGGATTTCTAATTTTATTTAATCAGTGCATGAAACCTTACAACCAGACTCCCAAGATGTGCTTTTTGGAAAAGTATGAACACCTTCTTGGCAGTACTTGAGACAAAAAATTTAGGCCCATTGTAGGGCATAGGCCAACAAGCTTGTCAGTTTGGATGTAGAAAATGAGCTCATAATTATTTTTTTTTCTGCTATTTTTAAACAGATTGATGGATAAAATAATATGCAGAGTAGCAAGTTGGTTGCGTAATCTGTATTTTCTGTTTGTTGAATATTGACCCACTTCTGAATGATTGAAGGGGAGGAAGGAAATATGAAACAAGGAGAGCATGTTACTAAATGCTGTGTTTGCAGTGCTTTTTCTAGGCACTTTTCTTATAGACATTGTGTTTTACTTAAATACTGTGGTACATACATGAAATTTTTGAATGTTACATTTCTCGTATGCAAAAGCATATGAATAAAGTAGTCAGATTACCTTGATTTTAATTTAGGTTGTATTTCTCCTGAATGGCAGTAATAAAAAAGAGTTTGCTTTGCAATTGCTTTGGAAAATAGTACTTGATTGCTTTCAACTGAAATAACCTAGTCTGCATCGAAAAAGAAACACTTCAAAGAAAATGATCCTTTTCCCAATAAGTTCTTAAAGAATTCTGCTTTATTGTAGCAAAATGCAACAAGGATTTTATTCTAATTCATATGTAAGAAAATAGTGATAAGATTGTCTTTCTGAAGCAATCTTTTCTCATGAGTTTATGGACTTGTATTTGTTCATAGCCCTGGGTTTGGTGTATCAGCAGTGGAGAGCAGGAGAGGCTTCTTAAAACTCTGTTTTAAAATGGCATGTTGAGCGTTAAAGTATAAACCCACTTGGATCTAGATAAGGCTCTGGGGATCTTCAGTAATGAAGCAAGTGAGTTAGACAGGAAAAGTAAACACTTGCTCATATGAGAGTGCTAATGCACATTTCAAAGCCCAAACTCTCAAATCCTTATAGAATTGAACAAATACATTTTTTTCTTTCTTCTTTTCTTTTTTTTTTTTCTTTTTTTCCTCCCTCTCTTTCTATATTATCAGTTTTGCTTCATGTTGACTTAAAGCCACCTCTCATCTCTGGCACCCTTGACTCCCCCCTCATTGCCACTCCAGCTGTGACAGATCTCCCATGGGTTTCGATGGCCCCAGCATCAGCCCCTCAATGCAAACCACTCTGCAGGAGCAGAAACGACCCTAATGAGTTTCTTAATCCTTACAGTGTTGTAAAGCTGATTCCCAGAGGTATTTCAGATGTAATTGACTGTCTTCTGTTCCTGCCCAACAGTTGGCCACGCTTATGTGTAACAAGATAATAGTCACAGTCTTTTTTTTCTGATGTGACTTGTAAACAGATTCAGATTATTATTTTAACTCTAACAACTGAAGGTGGAAACAATTTTATAAATAAATTAACTTAGCTAGACGCCATACAAGCTGTTCAGTGAGAACAGTCTTTGTTAGAGAGGGAGAAGTGTTTTAGAAGAAATAGCTACATCATGCATTTCATGGAATCCACATACAAATTCAATCAGCTCTGTACATCTGGTACCTTGAAATATGTATATCTGAATTTAAATTGATCTGATACTGAGATACATTCATACTCATGCAGTCTTGATAGTTGAGAGCAGGATCTTGAAAGCATGCAGCAGCTGGAAATTGAGGAGATTTGCACTCCTAAATCAGCCAGACATCTGAATTTTTTATTTTCACCTGTGTGTGTAATTGAATTCAAATCAGAAAACCCAAAATCAGGTCTCCTCACTAGTCATATTTTTCCTTCCAAAGGCTGTGCTTACCCCAAACCTGAATTTGGCCTCTTCTCTTTGCAGATAGCATAATGCTGACTTTCATACTTTTCATTTCCTCCATAGGACCTCACCTGTTCTGCCATGCCGTACTATGCCTGGCTTGAAAAGTAACTCAAAGACCACGTTGTAGAAACTTGCTAACAATCCCATGTTGTTTTTTCCCCAGTTTCCTTGCTGTTCAAAAAGGAAGTTGCCTCTACACAAACTAAACTCTATTTTAAACTCTCTGGCATTTAAGAATGTATCAGGATTGTCTTACATTCCCCTAATCCTTTGCATTAGCTCTTTTGAAGGCAGGATGAATCCCATGAGCAGTTTGCTTTCTTCTTGAAAATATTTGTAAGATGGGATGCAAAAATGTGAATAGTAGAGTGTTATTAATTGACCAGATTGTTTCAGGGTGTATTATTAACTGTTAGAACTAATTTAAAAGTAAGCCAAAACCCATTAAAAATGGTAAATGAATAATTTGTACAAAGCCTGCTGGATGAGTACCAGCTTAATCAGACCTGACCGTGATGTAGAATTGCCACACATCCTAATTCCAGTTGGGACCTTTCATCTGGTACAACCACATCTCTGAATCCTTCCAGATACAGTATTTGCAAACTTAATAAGGAGCAACAGGTTTTTTCTCATGACCTATTGTATAGTCTCCCTTGTGAATGGGCTGTTGTGCCCTTGCATCTGCGAGCGGCTCCGGCTGCAACATAAAGAGCTCTGCTCTGCCCTTGTGCCCCTCTGTATTTCACACCGGTGCGTAGAAATGGCACTACACATCTCTGCTTTCAAGTGACACCGAATGGTTCATTTTCTTCTCCATTCATTGAGGATTTAATTGCCCTGCACATCAAAAGCGGGATATCCCCCCAATTACCATCCTCTTTCCTAGAAAACAGCCGACTGCTTGTCTCAGGAAATTTGCCAAGAGATCCCGGCACCCGGAGAATGGAATTGTCCAAACACAGGCCAGAGGAGCGGGGAATAAAGGAACTGGCACAGACAAGCAGGTGTTAAAGAATTCCTCTTTTTCTGTGCACCTCCATCTGCAAATGCCTGCTGAACATTTGATCTCCAGTGGCAGCAAAGGCAGAAACGCAACTTGCACAGCTCGCACCCTTCTGCCCCAAATGAAGATGCACAATGTTGCTTAAAACTTTAATGCTGCCTTAGCAGTGTTTTTGCAATGTGTCAGATGCCCTTGCCTTAAAAATGCTTCTCTTCACCTCCTGTACCTTAAGCTATTTGCTAGTTATAAAAAATTATTTGGCAAAAATTCAGGTCAGATCCCAACCATGTCAAAGACTAGGATTTTTCGCTTTTGGGTTGCTTTAGGGTTGTTGAGTACAATCTTACAGACAATTAAAACTCACCTTTTTATCGAAAGGTGATAATCCTCTAATGAAGTTCCCACCAACCCTGGTAATTCAAATTCTCAGAATTGCAGCTCTCAAAATTTCAAGATACTGTTTCTGTGTTGTTCCTTCCTCTTCAACCCCTTTTCTGCCTGGATATTTTTTGGTACCTGTTTTACTCACCTGCTAGAAGATGAAGCTCTGTTTTGTTAGTCATTGGTAGGGTTTTTCTAATATTAATACAAAAAACAAAAGGTGATTATGTTCCTACTGTATGGGAAGCTTGCTGGGTATTTGTAAAGATTTTCCCTTCCAGATTCACTGCAGTGTAGATCTCAGACAGAAATGTTGGCTTAAAAAATCTGCCGTCTCATACAGGAGTCAGGAAACTTTCTAGGCTGATTATAGAGATATGTCTTCAAAGAAAACTGGGAATTTAGAGATGACTTCACTGGGGCTGCATATCAAGGCAAAGAATGCCTTTGAATTGGTAAGCGAGGAGAAAATTATTCAAGCTCCCTAGAGGTTGCCTAGATAGGACAGTCTGGGGAAAAAACTGGCAGCGACTTGAAGCCTTTCCAAAGAGGCTTCTAGACATGAAAACTGACTTTTACTCACATCCTGCATCCAAACCCGTTCCAGGATGCTGAGGAAATGCTTTGCCTGCCCGATGCCACCAGCTCTCTGGGTATTTGGCAAAGCGCAGGGGTAGCTGAGTAGATGCAAAAGTGATAATTCACGCCATCATGTGGCTGGGGCTCTCAAGCAATTTAGACTGGCCCAAGTAAGACTTAGTCTCGACCTCTGTCTCATCTTGCTCTCAGCCTGCCTTAGGATACTATGACTGTGCTGCCTGCACTGCAATTTTTCTGAGTAACAGTTCAGAAATGTCTTGTGTGTGTGTATCAAAGGCTGTGCCCAAGGCACACCTTCTGGCCCTGATACTGCAAATAATTATGTTCTTAAATACACAAATAGTGTCCCGTGGGGAAATGGTGATGTTTACTTGCTTCAGGTTAAGCACAGGCACAAAGATTTTTGCGATCGGGGTTTCTGACTGTTTCCTTGTACATGCATGTTATTGTGGTAATTTCAGGTGTCTGTCTATAGATTAAAAGATTACACAGTGAAGAAAATGGAGCAGGACAGGAGTGTTTTCATGTTTCTCCCAATGGAGAAGAATGAGGAGATGATCCTTTTGTGAAGACTGTTCAAGCAACTGGAAAAATGTAATTTGTCAGAGAATTACAGTAGTCTAGTCTAGACAAGACTAAGGCTTGAATCGGTTTCCAAATCCTGACAAATTAACGTGTGCTGCAACTTGAAAATGTAATTCAGATTTTCACAGAGAGTTCTATTGCATTAGTATAGGGACACAGACATACACATTAGCATGTGCACACACAGAGGGAAAATTCCATTTGGTTTGCCTTATGGATTTATCCCTGTGGTTTGAAGGGTGACTATCAGTCACTAGGCCCACAAACACAGCAGGATGTTTGCAAATGCCCAATTCAGGCTAATGGAAAAGCCTTTCTTTTTTTTTGCCTTGGCAGTAGCTAAAAAAACCACTCACTGTCATTTGGACCTGGACTGTGGACAAACAGGTGGTGAGTAGAGACATCACCTCACTGGACTATGTGAACAGGCCCTGTTGGAGATCACCTCTGTAAACAGGATCATAGAAGTCAAATTTAAACGATCTTACTGGTGGTGGGCGTTTATTTATTTATTTATTTATTTAATTCTATTTTTCCCTTTCAGCTCTTGCATGTTGGACCTCCCTGCCTCTTCTGGAGAAGAGGAGTCTAGTCTGGAGAAGAGGAGGCTTAGAGGTGAGCTCAGCACTCTCTAGAACTACCTGAACAGAAGTTCTAGCCAGGTGGGGATTGGTCTCTTCTCCCAGGCAGTCAGCAACAGGACAAGGGGGCATGGGCTTAAGCTCTGCCAGGGGAAATTTAGGCTGGATATTAGAAATAAATTCTTTCCAGAGAGAGTGGTCGGGCATTGGAATGGCTGCCCAGGGAGGTGCTGGACTCACCAGCCCTAGAGGTTTTTAAACTGAGATTGGACATGGCACTTAGTGCCATGATCTAGTCAATGGACTGGAGTTGGACCAAGGGTTAGACTTGATGATCTCTGAGGTCTTTTCCAACCCAGTAGATTCTGTGATTCTTCTCCCTCCTCCTGAAGAGAGCATGATGGTCTGTGCAAGATACTCCCCTAGCTGGCCAAACACTCACAAAAGTAATTCATAATTTAGTCTATCAGCAGTACCTAATACCTACACTAAGTAGCCTGTTCCCATTTGCTCCTGAACATAAGACAACCATCTGTTTATTGTCTCAGAAAAATAGTGCATGCTTTTATAGGTGTAATAAAATGCAATTTCATTGTCTGTGAGGGGTTATGGCTCTTGTTTTTAACCAAGACTGAGAAGACTTGGAGACGTCAGCTCCAGCATTCCCGGTTGTTGTCAGCTTCTTCCAAACTGTCACGACCTGTTTCATTAAAAGCTGTTCCCCCTCCGCACTCCCCGAGCGTTGTGTTTAACGACAGACTTTCCCTGCGAGCCTTGGTTTGCCTTATTGGTCTTTGCACTTCCAGCATCTGGGAGTACCGTACAGAGCATATGTTCATATAATTTATTTATATTTAGGGAAAGTGTGGTGTAGGTTGTGCAACGATGAATTCCCCTTTGGATGGCTGTTTCCTTGATGTGTTAGCACGGTGTTTTCAGAGCATTAGTGTTTCCTGTAGTAAAGACCTGATTCACTATTGTGTCATACCATGACTCCCCCGGTACCCCTGCAATGATATTTTTAGTTTCAAATGAGGTTTCTGATGCTGTACAGTGCGCCGTGGTCAAAAAACTTCTATTTTATTTTCCCTAAACACCTCTTTATATCTTTGCCATTTGGATCTTGTCTGCTAGTGGAGATGGAGGTCCATATTCTTCAAAATAAAATTGGATGGCATAATTATTGTTCCAGCTCAGTTAAAATCTTGAATATTTCCATATTAATGTCTGTCATTCTATGATTTTGAATGACAGTGCTTCTGACTGGGAGCTGCCAACAAGAGTTTGAACATTAAAGATGCATGAGTAAAAACAGTATTTTTTTTAAGCCAGTCCATTTGAAAGTCTCAGAAATATGCGTTCATATCACATCAAACCTGCCAGCAATGGCAGGGTTTTTCCTTTACAGAAAGGGGGCCTTGTAAATAGTTGTATTCATTGGAGTTAAAATTAGGTTTCTGTGGTGTTGACCTGCAGCCAGCTTTTCCCACAGGGCAATTTATTTAAAAACAAAAAGAAAAAAAAGCAACCCTAAAATAGTAATGTGCCTATGACATATTCTGTGAACTTGAGAGTCCATTTGGACTGAAGAATTCTTTGTATTTCTTTCGTCTATGGTGTCTTAAAGGAAAAGTGTGGCAGTAAGTTAACTTCCCTTTCTAACAAAGGGAGCATGAAACATTTTTCTCTATTTTGAGCTTTTATGGGTATATTCTCTGGGATTATTGCTAGAGAAAAGCAATAAAATTCTTCCTTGAACCATTGATCGGAGAGAGTTTGCTCAGGGCTTGTCCATAGAGATGCCCTTGGTTCTCCCACTGTGTTGCAAGAAGGATTCAGATGAATAATTGATGTGTTTTTTTAATGAGAAAATAGTAAATTTGACGAAGTGGCCAGTACTTATGTGCATCACTGAACAAGTAAACTGGAATTTGTACTGCACATTGTGGTTTCCTTATTTTGGGACATTCAGAAGGAAGAAGTCTTCTCTTTCCCCACAGAGCTGCCCACTTGGGTTACAGCAAGAGTTTTCTTCCTGCTTTTTGGCCAAGGTCAGAAATAAATCTTGGACATTCTCCCAGGCAGATATTGTTCATTTTACCTCTCCTGCTTTCTCCTGGCACAGCTCCATGACGCATTGGAGCGTGGACCGCCAGCACACCACCCAAATCCTCCAGAACAAGGGCTCTCCCATATCCAGTTTGCCAGTACGAAACTTCTTATAGAAACCACTTTCCCTGATTCAGCTAAATATAGGAGGTGAGATGTGGTGTCCATGACTTTCATGAGAAATTAGGATCCACACTGAGTTCCCTACCTACCTCTGATTTGGTCTGACAAATGGTCTTTCAGGCATGTCACAAGTGGATGATTATTTTGATTTCTTTTGTGAAAGGTCTTGTGTATATTGATGGAAAAAGTGACCTAGGGTTCAGGTGTTATTACCGTATGGCTAATTTGTCCATCCTACTGAGTATTTCAAGGGCACGAAATACCAATATTTGTATCTTTTGGCAGTGTCTGCTCTGCAAGTTTTCTTATCCTTAGAAGCTATCTACTCCCTACCAGTCCCAGATGGTGTTGCCATACCTGCAAATCAATTACAAGTAAAATGAGCCTTCACATATGCACATTACATTATTTGATTTTGCAAGGAGAAAAAATGTGCCAAATGAGGTTATATTTCAGCCCTCATTTTTTGGTTTCTGCTAACATTCTTGTCTGATTCACTGCTACAGCTGAATGTCGCAGGTTTCCCTGAGCAAAGTGCAGCCAAGGTGGAGTCTTAAAGATGGTCATAAATCAACCAAGATACAATAGCTTTGTTTTTGACACCTCCCGTAAGCCCCTTGTGAATTCCACTGAGTTAATTTGCAACGTCCTGTAGTTTAGAAAACAAAATCCACGTTTCGAGGGCAACATTACTGAAGAGTTATTCATAAAGATCAGTCGCACAGAAAAAAACACACATCAAAGGAAAAATCTTTAAACAGGTTCTCCATTGCTAACAATTATAAAATGAATGCATGATGTTTTATTATCAGGGAAACTTCATAAAATTTACGATGCTATGGTAAGGCAGTATAACTAACTGCAGTAGCTAAGTCTCCTTACAGTAGTGGTCTAGATGATGAGTTATAGATACAGTAATATATGTTTTCTGTCCTCTGCTCACTCTTTGGCTCGGACCTTCCCTGCTCTACCTCACACCTTTATATTTTTCATTAGCATCCTATTAAAGAGAGCCAAAAAAGCATGAGAAATACCATGTTTTGTTTCTTAGCATGCAAACTCCAGCTTGCCTAAGAGATTCATATTTATTTTGTAGACTACACCTAACTTGTTTTCTTTTTTGTTTGAGGTTTCGATAGACCAAGAGCCTCCAGAGCCAAGCAGCCATATCTGTCTGTACAAAGGAATATAGAGTGGGTGCAGGAAGGTGCACAAGAGGAGTAGGATCAGTAAACTGAAATTAAGATGCACTTAGAGTTCTTGAAAAAGCTACTGAGATATGTGAGATTTTTTGCCCACTCAGACTTTGCCGAGGTTTTGAAGGCTTTGTTCTAAAACATGAATTTCTCTGCTTCTCATTGAATTCAATTAATGCCATTGAATAAATGTGAATAAATGAATAAAGCATTCTCCACTTCTTTATTTTTAAAGCTTTGCTTATAGCAAAGTGTCTTTGCATTTTGAGTGGAGAAAATGAACCTTTCTGCTTGCCTTTCTTTTTTTCTCAGGGTATGACAGCTAAACTAACATTTCTGCCTGCCAGCTTGTCTTGGAGTGTGAAATTGAATCGAGGGCAAGAAAGAATAGTATCGAGTCTGAAAAACGAGCTTTTAAAAAACATTTTAGGTGTGTAGAAAGACCTGTTTCTGTTTGCGTTATGCGAAACTCGTAGGGAGGGCTTTGAAAGTTCCCCCTTGCTTGTTTGCATTGGCACGGGCAGCAGCAAAGTGCTTGAGCATCTGCCATCATGCTGGTGTTTCTTCTGAACAGGGGACTTGGGGAAGAAGATTTGAAGGGGCTGGGGGGCTGAACTTGGATTTCATAGCCAGCCGGACAACTTTTAATTAGTTTATTCGTTTATTTATTGAAGAAAGCTGAGTTGGATCAGCTTCTTGGGCCAAACCTGCATTTTAATCTGGCTCAGTGGAAGCGGGGACTGGAGCCTGCGTGGCGGGTCCTCTCTGCGCTCCCAGCCCAGCCAGAGTGCTGGCATCTCTAGCGGAGGCAGAAAAAACCTTTCCCTTCCGCACACAACCTTTCGCTTCTTTGGTGCCAGTAAAAATAAGAAAACGGCATGGCTTGAATAGCAGACCTCCCTCAAAATAACTCTGTGGTCATGAGCTGAAGGCAGAAATTGTTCCTTCTCCTTAGCGCATGTGAGATAAATGGTTTGCGTGATTATTTCTTCCCTGTGCCCCTTTTTTAAAAAGGGGTTCAGATTTTTGAGTGCTTTCCTTCAAGGGAAGTGTATGAGAGCTATTAAACACATACTTCTCCTGGAAATGTTACTGGAGCCTTCTTTTCCTTGCACCGGAGAAAATATTAAATATTAAATATTAAAATATTTTCACTGAAGGGAACTTGATTGTACTCTTTTATTGGATTGTTCTGCTCAGTCCTATCTATTCTTTGCCATTTTTAGTCAAAGTGGTTCCTCTGGTAACAAATCATTTTTCCTAATCAGACAGTCCAGCCTGGGAATTTCTCTAATTTACTCCACAATGTACTTTAGTAGGTGGAGGAACAGGGAAAACTGAGGAATGCTGAAGCGCTTTCGCACACCCCCACTTACTGGCATCCTGAGATTAAAGTTCTTCTTTTTCTCACCACAAACCCCTGACCCCTCTGCTTTCTTGTAGCTCAGCATCCTCTAGATGGCCCTTAGGCACAGCTTACTGCCTGATATGTGCAGATAGCTTAATAATAGAGTTTCCTGCTGTGAGGGTCTTATGGATTCTGTGAAATCCCAGAGGGACTCAAGGAAATCTGCATTATAATGCGGTGTTTGGTACAGGTCTGTGCACCGAGCGGGTACACAAAAGGTAACGGAAACTAAATGTGTCAGGCATCATCTTTCTAATCCAATGTGGGGTCTGTTTAATCTCTTTCAAAAGACGTCTTAAGAACTCCCAGTGTCTTCATTGAGGGCTTGGGCTTTCAGCGCTGCCCCTATGGGGGCTGGGGCTGTTGCTTGGTGGGGCTCCACTGGCTGCTGCTCCACAGCCTCGTGAGCTGCCTGGAGTTTTGCTTAATTAACACATAGAGACATGTCTCCTGCTAACCCATCCCTGCCACTTGCCTCAGCCTGGGCAGGATGCTGTGATACTCAGTCTGGAAGGGACCCACAAGGATCCAACTCCTTGTATAACTCCAACATATGTGTATGTAGCTGCTCAGCCTTTTTCCAGCCCATAATTATACGCGATGTCCTTCTCCCATGGATAAAGCGGGACGTCAACTACTCCAACACCAAAAATATTATTGGAAAAGACATCCTTCTTTTCTGAGTAGAGCTATCCCATCTGGGTTGCATACTCATTTATAAACATGCATTGACACCCATCAGTAACCTTCTGCCTGAAAGTTGTGCCCCATCATTATTAGGTGTAGCTCTCAACTTATCAGATGAATCTCAAGAGATTAATACACTTTTTTACACTACATGTCTTAGGAAGAAAAGTCAAGTGGAATAATTAATAACTTGGCCCCCAAAACAAAAAGTCTTTTCCAAAATGTGTTCAAGCAAGTCATCACAGCCATTTTGCCCTAAATCTTAGACACAGACTATCAAAAGAGGCTGGAAATTACTCATCAAGTTTATGGAGATCAATCCCAGAAAACTTCAAAGACATTCCAATATATTTTAAATGATATCAGTGAATACAGGCAAAACTCTGTCCTAAGACTCAAGAACTTTTTATAGAAAGTCCAGAATTTTACAAATACAGAAGAAGGTAGCCAGCATAAAGCATGAAATACAGATAGGAAGCATCTGTAATCACATAAACAGCTCATTGAGGGGCGGGAGGAGATAGGTGGGAATTCTTTCTCTTTCGTCTCAACTAGGAGAAGCAGAAAAGCTCTTAGACCTGATATAGTCAGGGCAGAACATGTCAGACTGTCCCAGGTACAGTGATACTGGCATTGAACTCCAACACCTTCGTACAGCTATGGTTCCACAGGCAACTGCTCACTTTACAAACATTTAAGGTCTCTTGTAAAGTCCTCTGGCTCACACCCCGAGCTCAAGACTCAAGACTCGGTTTATGCTTTTTCCTGTCAGCAAATGTCAGCCTCCTAAGTCAGCTATGAAAAGCTGAATGCCATGGGAAAGTGGAGTTTGGAATTGGGGGGATAAATGTGTGCTGAATAATAATAATGTCTTATGGTTCTGAAATCCCTAGCAAGCCTGCAACTCCTGGAGGAGTATCGTGCTTGTAGCATAAGCCCCAATGCTTCATGGAGAATGTTGTTATATTATATTACCTTATGTTGTTATGTGATTGAGAAACCCGGGAAGGAGAAACTTCTGGGTTCTTGAGGAACTTAATGTGACATTAACCGGTAGTAAAGTAAGAGTAATATACCAGGAAGAAAATGGTTGTGTTGAGAAAGCAAAAATAGATAAAAATATGAAGAGTTGGTACAGGCAGGCCAAACTTTTATCAACACTTATCTGTACCTGCTTGTGCAGTTTTGCTATAATAACTTTTGGCTAGTTCAGACAGCACAATGTGTGAGAGCAGAGAGGGAAAATCAGGACCACAGCAGCAGATAATGAGAATGACGAATAAATCAAGCAACCTCTTTTTTTCTCAGTACTCAGAGATCATCTTTATCGTAAAATTCCAAGTGAGCCTAGGAAGAAAACCGGAATACTTAAAATGGCAAAAATCTGCAAAGGACACACAGCTCAGAGGAGACTACACATCCTGAGATAATTAAGACCTGGCTGTGCTGGTGGTGACTCAGGTGAGCTACATTATGTCTGTGAATAAAAAGCTATAGACTTTGCAAAGACACAAAAGAAAGGGAGAGGTAGGAGAAAAACACAGAATCCCTTTCTTTTAATCCACCTCGCAATGTTTGGCTTAGCTACAGTGTAAGTAATAACAAAAGAACAGCGTGTATTTATGAACTGAATACCAAAACTTGTATATAAATGTCTATAGAAAGAAGAAAACCATAACACTTGTGAAAACAGCCAAGTGCTGTCTCTCTTTTTTGGTACTGGGACCTTCACTTTTGTCCAGTTACTGTCTGACGGGCCTTCAGCCGTGCTCCTGGGACAAATGAGCTACATCTTTGCAGGGAATTGACCATCACCACCCTGCAGTCCCTCAGACAAAGCTATCTGCTGCTTGCCCTTGCCTGAGTTCCCTGTAGACGTGCCCAGGGAAAACCCACCCCAACCCCATGGGAATGAGCCCAACTCTGTGTTCAGCCAAGAATGGAGGTTGCAGCAGAGCCTTTGTCCAACAGCACTCTCAAGTTGCCTTGGCCATTGCACATCCTGCCTTTGTTCCATACAAGGAGCAGCTAAAGTCACTGGGTTTGTTCAGCCTGGAGGAGACTGAAGGGAGAGCTCATGGTGGCTCCAGCTTCCTCACAAGGGGAGCAGAGGGGCAGGGCTGAGCTCTTCTCTTTAGTGACCAAAGACAGAACCCGAGGGAATGGCAGGAAGATGTGCCAGGGGAGGTTTAGGTTGGACATGAGGAAAAGGTTCTTCACCCAGAGGGTGCTGGACACTGGTACAGGCTCCCCAGGGAGGTGTCACAGCCCCAAGCCTGACAGTGTACAAGAAAAGACTGGACAACATCCTCAGACACATGGTTTGAACTTTGAGGTTGTCTTATGCAGGGAAAGGAGTTGGACTTGATGATCCTTTTGTGTCTCTTCCAACTCAGGATATTCTATGATTCCATTCAGCTTTCAGTGGCACTTTGGATGACCAGAGCCTGAGACATTGAAAGTGCTTCAGGGATGTCAGTCATCACACAGGTATTGATCTGCAAAGACCCATCTGAAGTCTCAAGTCACTTTTTTAACCCTAATATGATGTTCTGGTGGTAGGTAGACCGAGAATGCCCAGCAGGAGGAGGCTAAAGTTGTTGCTGTTGGAACCTGCATGTCAATAAAGCTGTATATCAATAACTATTTACAGATTGATACCTTGGGATAAATTCTTGACAATTTCAGTCAATGGAATGGCACTGGTCTTCACCACTCAAGGGCAGAGGGCCTCAAGGTTTACTAGCAGGTTTTTTAATTACCCTAATACATTTTCAGTTCACAGTAGGCAACTGGAACATACAATATATTGCCTTTCTATATCTCTTCTGGCCTTTTCTGATGGTATTGTGTAGTTGAAGAGTAAACTTCAAAAAATTAAAAGGTGAAAATATATTGAATATTTTTAAAAATTCCAGACTTTAATAGCCATCTCTTCATTTATTTGTTTTAAATAGCTCTTTCATGTGTTGGGACAAAGGGACATTGTATTAATTGTGAAGTGTGAAATGTTTTTCTTGTTTGCTTGGGACAACAACTGGGAATACATGGATTTGCCTATTCATGCTTTATTGTTATGACAACATTTTTTCCACAAAGTATGTGAAAGGCAGTGCTATGAAAGGAGTATAGTTGGCTACAAATCTGGAGGAGTTTCATGCTTTTGTTTTAAGCTTGCGTGTATGAGCTTTGTCAAAATTGTGAGTCTTTCATCCATGGTGTCTGCCTGACTCAAGGGTTCTTTTCTTGTTCAAATATCCTTTAGTAAAGCCCATTTGACTGAAAGGCTGTGCAAACATGAGCTGGCTATGATAAGAGCTCTACATGAAATCTTTAACATGCTTTGTCAGCATGAGATTTTTTCAGCTGTGTGCTCTAGTAAATACTTTTTTCCCTCTACAGTAAGTTCATTTTCTTAAAGTGTATTTCTTATTTATAATTGCTGTAATTTTCTGACAGATTTATGACAATAAACCATTATGCTTTAGGTGAAATGTTAATCCACTGTGCATTAGTATTACTTGAAAAATACTGCCCTAGTCCAAGCTGTGTTACTAAAACAAGCTACATCAGGACTTAGGTCCCATCCACAACTGAGTTTGCAATGGATCTGTTTTCTATGTCTCTCTTTCCTAAGTGAGCTGCCTGTCAAGCTTTCTTTAGCACCAAAATGCTAAAAGGCATCATGAGGAGTCTAATCCTGTGACTTTGCTAAGCACAGAAAAGGTGCTAGAGGAGAACACAATCAGCTTAATCAAAATTGAAAGACATGTTTTTTCTTTCATAACATGCAGGATAGTTGTTGAAAAATTAGCTTGTTGTCCTTTAACAAGCTTTCTCTACCCTGCAATATGCAACCACTTTTTTCTCTAGCTAGTTCCGTTCTGCAACCAGTGTATAGGAAGAACAAAATGTAAAACTTTCCTTTCAAAAACTCTTTGTTTCGCTGCTGGCCATTCCTGTGTTGCCATTTTAAAATCTAAGCTTTTTCAGTTCATATCCATCTCCGCTCACCTTTGCTTTTCTTGGTAAAAGTCTATGTTGGCATATGGCTCTTAAGACAGGAATAAAAGAGACATTTTACCACATGCCTCTGCTGAACGCTCACTAATAACATGCTGGATACTTTCCACTCCACCCAACCTGCATAATTGTTCGCCATGTGAAATGGAGTTAATTCTGTGTAATGTTTTGATGAGTAATTTTAATCAGGGTCGTGGAGAAGCTGCTCTCAAGTCTGGAAACGTAAGTGCTTCCTGTAGTAAACAAACTCGTGGTTTTAGCATTTCACTTAATTTGATTTTTCAGATGACAGAACATGTTCCTTCTCTTGCCCTATGGTCTTCAAGGCTCAGGAGCACTTCTGTAGCCAAATTTCATTTGTTCCTCCCTTAAACAAGTTAAGGGGGAGAGAGAAAAAGGTAGTTTTCATCCTTTGGCAAGTCAGGAGAAGTTTTACCTGTGCCTTCCCTCATTTTACCTGCAGCAAGTGCATGATTCTGTCGTCACATCTTCTGAAAATTAGTAGCTCCTTTGCAAAGTCCACCCTGGATCAGTGTCCTGTTGGAAGAACACGTGGGGAAACTGGTGAGTGCAAGCTGATTTGACACTTTTCAGTGTATGACAATGACTGTGGACACCTGGGACAAAGTGGATCTACCAAGTACATTTCTTTACTTCTGGCAGTGGCTGCCACAATGAGTCTGGTCCATAGGTCTTAAGCAATCTTTATTGCATGTCTTACGTTCCCTGGTGCTTTTGAGGCTCATACATATGATACACAAGCTCTGTTCCAATTTACTTGAAACATTTGAAAGCAGTAAGGAGTTACAAAATGAGTGGCTGGTAAAAGTATTTCTACTGCATAGTATTTAACAAGGAATTGTTCCTATTCGGGATGGAAGAGTCTGACTTGTTTTCTTCTTGAGCTGCCCCAGACAATCTATGGTTAGAAAAAGCCAAGGTACTTAGTTGTCCAGAGAAATTATGAACCAGAAATTTGAAAATTTAATTTTCATTTGCTAGGCATGTATACAGATGCGAACTAAATATGTCATAAGTTCTGTAAGAAATGCTAGAGTACATTAAGGACAAAAACACCCAGCTTGGCTGGCTATTCATTTACAGGGTGTTTCAAAAAGATGGACCCAATTTGGGTCCATCAATTCAAATTGGGTCCACCTTTTTGGAACACCTTGTATTATAGAGATATCACAGTTTCAAGGCCCCTATCCCTGTGGGCTCCTGTGTGCTGCCTGTCAGTGCATCAAAGTGGAGGGGGAGCAAGGACCACAGATCTCTGTGGATGTAACATATACATGTGTGTCAGCACCCAACAACAGCCACAAATGCGATTCTTGGAAGCAGATTTCCTGCAAAAATATGAACGGTTGCAAATCAGAAATTCACATTTTACAAATACCCTCCAAGAAATTATTTATTTTTATGAACTTTTCCATTTCCCAGAATGCTTCCAGAGAGGAAACACAAACAAGAAAGTCACAGTCATTTTAATATATATGTAAATAGGAAGACACTGGTGTGATGCAGGGGTTATTAACATTTAGGAATACTCTTCCATTTACTATTGGTAAGCATTACTTCACACCCCTGTTGGAAGTTTTAAGTACCAGTCCCATGAGCTATCCTGTCTCCCTCTTTTATTAAATTCTTTGTCATAGGTTTGTCCTTTGCCAAACACATTACCTGCTATTTTAAAACTGAGAATCTCCAGATGTTAATTTTTTGCTAAGGCAGATTTAATGTTCCCCCTGAAAAACACCACGGCAAACAAAAGATGCATGCTGTTAGAGAAATGACAGGTTTCTTTTTTTGGCAGGTGTTCAATAGGCTGGGAGTGCAGGGAGTGCCTGCTGAAGTTCATGATTCCCAAACTGCAAGAAATGCCTTTTAATTCCACGCTGCAGCAAATAGGGATGAGCAGCTTTTGTTACTGTGCAGCATCCATGGTGCAGGTTTTCCCCATGGTGCAGCAGGGAAAGAACTGTCCTGCCTTCCCCTACTAACAGCTCGAGAAAATATTTCATGAAATCTCCTCAAGGATTAAGTTTATTCCAGCCTTCATTTGGTAAGAAAAACCATCTGTGAACATTTGACTTGATGCATCGTGCTGTGACATCCAGCAGCAGCATAATCCCCAACTGCAGACCTGCTCCAACCGCCTCACGTGGCAGGTCAGATACAAGCTAGAGAGCAAAAATTCTGCAAAGTTTTAAAACTTGTAGTCTTTGGACTTTACACCTTAAAGCACTTCTCCATAGTAAGTATTGTCCCCATTAATGCAGCACCTACGACTCGGTGATGTTCTTGCTTGTTGCATCTCCCTCCATTTGAGCAGGACAACTGCATTGCTCCAATTTTACAAGCTGAAAAGCAGAAATAAATAGCTTGTGCAATGTCTCAAAGAGACAGAGGTGATTTCTGAGCTTGGGTCTCCCAAGGCCCTCACCAGCATCATAATTCTTTTCCCTTGTTCCAAAGATTACTGCTTAATAAGCCCAAACGGACACACATTATCCTGGTGGTGTGCAGCCACTTCTGCCTGGCCCAGAAAATTGCTGCGGGGTGGCTGGGTGAGGTTTATGGAGGTTTCCCAAATGATTGCTGTCTATGCAATGCTGGGTAGGGATTTGTGCTATATCTGAAACACTTGTCTCATGCCCAACACAATAACATGGGATGTGGAGACTGCAAAATAGTCACTGGGCTGGAAGGGAGTCCAAGGCATGAGTGCTGCCAAGGTGAAGTGTGTGTAAAACATCTATTTAACAGAAGAGTGCAACATTGATTTTCTATGATCTGGATGATTTCACAAATTATTTTGGCACTACATTTTGTTACCTGAACAGTTTAAGGAGATCCTGCATATCCATTAAAAAAAAAACACCTGTAGCTCAGCCTTCCCTTACCTTTCATTGTATAAGCACACCTGAGCTGTGTCCATTTTCTCTCAAAAGCATCATCCAATACTGCCCTTCCCTGTGTGTTAAACTGATTTACTTCTTACTACATGAAGCACTGATTTCTTCATCCAGCCTTTTTTCTTTTATAAATATCATCAGCATTTTCTTTGGCTCTGTTGTTAACACAGTTACAGCAAAACAGAGGATTTGAGAATATTTAAATATATTGGTTTCTTAAACAGTAAAGATTTCAACCTGAATTTTCTGCAGACAAAGCAGGTCCTGATTCTGTCTGCAATGTAACTTTGGTGAGGTTTAGAGATGTGTATTAACTGTACTCTTTGATTTGCTTCATCTTCCTTTGTAAGTAACCTTCAGAGCAAGTCTGCTGGTGGAGAAGCTCAGCTAGAGGACATAAGTCTGGCTGCTTCATTTATGTGCGGAGCCAGTGGATCAACACCTGCAAGACACAGCTAGGAATGAAGATCACATATTGCAACATTCACTTCCCGGAGCTCCCCTGCCTACGTGGGGACAAAACAGATTGTCAGCTTCTGTTGCAGCCATCTAATAACCCGCCATCTGTTTTTCATTTTTAATTTAGGCCTAAATCAAAACTGTGGTTCCAGATCCCATGAGGGTTGCTAGGAATTCTTCTGAGTTTAATAATTAAATAAACAAAAATTATTTAATCTCTCAGCAGAAATCCACCAAGCTGTGCACGTGCCTGCCATGAGCAACCACACACTCATGACCTCATTCCTTCCAGCCGCCACGCTGTTAGGACTTGTTCCTTGTCACAGCTCAAGTCTGTACCATATTTTCTTCAGGGCAAGGACTGTGTATGTTTGCCTGCTAATGTATCTATGGGAATAACGTAAAATACTAATGGCATTAACAGCAAGTGTGAAAGGTAATTTGGAAACTGGAATTAATTTTGGAGTTTGGCTCTTGGGTTCATCTTGAGTAATCAGGCAGAAAACAGGGAGAAGAGAAAAACACCCCCCTCCAGTGCACTTAAAATTAGGATTTGGAATTAGAAATTCCACCAAAGGTATAATTGCTGCCCGGGAAATGTCCAGTGAAATCAGCAGCCATGCCTGCACTGTCTATGAGCCCAGCTCAATGCCAGCCCAATGTGGACACCAGGACACACGCTTCCCTTTGGTTCTTCAGGGCTACAAGCAAGGGTGATGTGACTAGGTGGGCACGATGCAGACCCAGCTATGGATGTGGCAAACACCTTGGGTGGAAAAGAAGAGGTCATGTTGGAGTGTGGCATTGTTTTGGAGCCTGGTTTGGGGATAAATCAGTCCTGCCAGGTGGAAGCAGTGATTCAGAGGGACCATTCCTCCTCCTGATTCCTCTCCTGTCCAGACCTGGTTCTCTCCATACAGCCTCTGTCATCACCTCCTCTTCAGCCCTGTTGATGCACTCCCAGCCTGTCTGCTGGCAGCCTGGGGTAGGTGTCTACCTGGAAAACGTGGCATCAGAGAATCATATTACCAAAATAGGGGATTTGAGGGTGAAGCTTTCCAAGGGCTGTCTCAAGATACTGAATACTGCAGTCATCAGGGTCAAGCTTTAAAAACGAGCTAGTTCCTAAAAGGCCTTTTCTGTTGCATGAATTGGTCATGCTAACAGGTGAAAGAGAAAAATCTATGCTCCTGATGTGCATCACCTGGAGATTAAAAAAAGCTCAATGAGCTCATGTCACTCTGCGGACTTTAATGGCATCTTGCTGCTTTACATAAACTGAAAGGGATCACCAGAAATAATGCTTTTGTGGTGTATACTAGAGTTTAGCTTCTGTATTTCTACAAGAGCCTCCAAATTCATATAAAGTGAAACCATCTTGGATTACAGATTTTGATTCTAGGATTAGTTGTGTTGACTGGGTATTACAGCACATAAACCTGGCAGATCTAAGGGCTGGGGAATATTCGCTCAACTTCTGTGTTTCCAGAAGTCTGACATTTGCAGCATGTTCTAGCTCTGTCAAAGTGAATGAAGGAGTTAATCAGTGGTATCAGAGCATTGAAAAGCATTTGTGGGGTGAACAGGGGAATCTCTCCACAAGGAAGACAGTGAATGGTCCAGTCCTTTGCTCCCCAAACATAATGCGTATGTTGACTGTTGTGGGTCTATGGTAGCCAGATTTTGTTGTTCTGTCTCCAGTGTAGGAGCTAAATGTTACTTTGGGATTCTCAGCAACATCTCCGACAGTCCTCAGTAAAGTGGATGTCATCAAACAGTGTAGACCTTCCAAAGTACGGTGTCTCTAGCATGGCTGTGGGGACTTCTGCCGTGTGCTCCTGTTCTCTTTGGGGCAGTAAAGAGGGCAGAAGCCAGACTCCTACAGAGCCGAGCCAGGTCACGGGGATGAAGCAGAGCTGGACTTGCTGTAGGGCTGTGTCACAGCAAGGCTTCATCTGCAGACTGCCAACGGGAGAAGTCAGCTGGAACTGCATGACTGGATGCTGGCAGAGTGAAGAGAAATGTCTCTCTCCTTTTGGCATCATGAATAGTTTTATCTGTTTTGCTTCTCCCCGACATGCCAGCGTGGTGAATGAGCTGACAGCGCTCATCTAGTGCGAGTGCCAGCAGAGGAGAAGGGGAGTGGAGCAGCAGAACTGCTGAGAGTCACGAGGAAATTATGTGGGGCTGGGACAGACTTCCCTCTGGGTCTTACTCATGTTTTAAAAGCTGGAACACAGTCTTGGAGTTGATTAGAGAGAGATTCTACCTTCCTCCAGCTCCAGCCCTGCCCATGGGACAGTAACTGAGCTGCTGAGCTGGAGGGACTATTGTCATCCCAATGCCTCTGCTGTTATTTCTCCCCTAGGAAAATGAGCATGTGGCTCTGTGCATGGCGAGAGAGGCTTTGAGCATTGCGTTCAGGCCTGGATGTCGGAATGGAAAGACTGAGCTCTGCACACCACGGAGCAAAGCTCCTTGCAGCTTTCTGCCCAGAAGCTCTGTCTCCTGTGCCAACTCCCAGCCGTGCCCAGCTTTCCCAGAACGTCATGCAAAACCATCCTTCTTTTTTCTGCTCCTAATTCAAGGAACTCAAAATTAGGATTAGGATACATGGGTATTGTCATGGACCAGCTTTGGAAAAGCTGGGTGATAGGAGCACACCACTGAAAATACCCGCTATGGTGATGATCCTGCAGAGATCATCTCATGTGAAGGGAACAGCTCTTGTCTAAGTCTGCCAGACAAGAAACTAAAAGAGACATTTTTGTTGTTGTTTTTAGACATTTCAGCTTCTGTCTGACTGTTGCAACCTTCCTATTAGTTGCTGCATCACTCCTTACCCTTCAGCGGGACGTGGAAGGCAGCCCTGCTGTTTAATCGCTCGCCTTTACTGCTCACTTGTGGCTAATACTTGCTCCTCAGCGTTGCAAGTGGAATGCAGTAGCACTGCTTTGCCTTACCGCCCCGTAGCTGAGAACCAGGCCAATATCATCAAAATTCAAGGCATTCCTTTCCCAAACACACTTTACATGGAAAAGTACCCTTAACTCTCTCTAGCCCTGAATACCAGGCTGGAGGGCCTCTTTACCTGCCAATGGTGCTGGCTGAGCTTACAGCCCAGATAAATCACAGGCAGCTGGGGAATGGGCGGCAGCTCTTGTTTCACCACTTGAAAGGCAGCTTTAAAAAATGGGTTGGAATTCAGCCTTTCATTTTGCACCCACAGATCTGAACCCATAATCAGATGTAAGCTGGGATCCGCACATCTCGTCTGCTGCAGCATTAGTGCTGTCACTATGCAGATTGCCTTCCTAATCCAAAAGAACAGTTAGATAATTAAATGTCTAAATGTCTCTAGTTTCTCCCACCACTAGAGAATTACACAGAGAATTAAAAGGCATTGAGTCCCCTGAACACACCCTGGGTAAGCAGATTCTTGTACCCCTTATCTCCTGGCCATTCATTCAATATCTGTAAGTTATCCCAGGCTGCTTTCCTACGAGGAGCCCTCTGACACGCTGCTCCAAACATAATTGCTTGTTTTAAAATTTAAAACAAATCTCCAAACCCACACGCTTCCTAAAATGAGACTTAATTTAGAGGGGATTCTTTAAAACATGTTTATTTTCTTTCCTTCTCTAAATCCAAATTTGGGGAACGTTTCAAGTGCAGCACATGCAGCATTCATGGTTCAGGGCAACTGGAGACTCAGCATTACTTCCCTGGGAACACTGCTCCACACAGCCCTACAGAAAACTGTCATTTTTATTGGCATTCCTGTCACAGCAGAATTTGGAAGAGGGCATGGAGGAGCCTTGTGGCACGTCCCTGTTGTTCTTGCTGTCATTGGTAGAAAAATCAGTTAAATTAAAAAAAGGCAGCCTCTGTTTTCTGCTTGATGATGGAAAATTGTTCTCTAGCTTGCTTGCTTACTTGAAATGTCACTCCACACCTGAAATAAATAGTGCTGGGACACTAATTGCAGTAATCACTGACATTTGTTTTTACTGCTGGGTGATGTATTTAACCAACTTCATGCAGACAATAATGGATCTTGCTCACAGAATGAAACTGAGTGGAAAAAGCAACTGGATTTCCCTTGAAGCAGGTGATTCTCAGAAATACTGCATTCTTTTAATAAGTGAATTTAAAGTCCTTGCACAGAAGCAACCGTTGTATCATCAGGTTTTGGATGTCCACTTGCTTCTCCTGTGGGAGTATGATCTCAGTGATCTGGCTGATTTCCATCTGGAAGGGAATGTTGTCTGGGTGTGATCCCAATGCCAAAACACACAAACTGTGGCTGGTGGCTGGAGGCTCCTCCAGAAAGCCGGTGGTGCCAGGAAGGCATCACTTGCAATGAAGCCATTGGATGGAACTTGCATTTTGTTTCAAGCCTGTGGTCTTGAAAGTCAGTGTTTCTCAGTCTGGACCATGATTAATGCTGTGTCCAGATTTATTCTTTTTTTTAATAACCAGGCATTGAATTTGTTTATTTTCTGTTTCCCAATTCATTTGAACCTGTGTCAGGCAAAGCCTTTTTCCTCCCCTGGAAAAGCTCTGTATATCTCTTATCATGCATCCTTTTTGGTAAGCTTCTGATTTTCTGGAACTTGCAGCACATATATATTTGTCATAAGCCCATATACTTCTTTCCATCTCTTGAGGTTCATATTCTTCTTTCCATTCTTCAGTTGCACTCATTACCTTGTTTCATTGCAATTTAGACTGTAAAATCCATGGGGTAGGAATTTTTCTCGTGTGTGCCAAATATACCTGCAATGGTATGCAAATAATAATGGAGAAGACACATTGTGTATTTTTATGGGCTACCAATACGTTATCGGTAAAGCTCTTTTTGCAGAGGGACAAATAGCATGGAAAACAAGTGGAATTTGTATCTTTGCAACAAGCTCCCAGACATTAATTACTTTGTGCTCTTTGTCATGTTTGGACTACATAGAGCACCAAAATAATATCAGATATGTTGGCAGCAGGTGGGTAGAAGATCACCCACATAAACTCCAAGATTTGGGCATTCATAATGTTAAATCTGATGTTCTTCCATTTGCTAGGGGTCACAAAGTGCTCGATGTACCTATGTCCCCAAGGAGCTGTCGCAACAGGACCGTGATCACTCAAACCACTGACGTTTCCATTGAGGGATGCTCGCTCCAGCCTCTTGGTCCACTTCCCAGTAAGGATAATTGGATTATGTTTTTTCTATTTGCATTTCCACTGCTTGTTAAATGCCATACAGTTTCTACTCCACGTTTGCTAGCCTTAAGTCTTGAGGGGTATTGCTGAATGTTCTTACCTGTCTGTCCCAGTGGTGGAAGAGGTGGGGGCATTGTGAGGCTGTGCAGGCTCCTTCAGCATGAAAGACCCTGTCTTAGGAATGTCATGTTTTATTATTTAAAAGATATTTTCATGACACTGCGATTTCTAACTCAGTACGGTGAGGCCGTAAAATAATAGTGGGTCTGTAAGAAAAATGTGTTTTATTTGGCATATTTTGGGAACAGCAGTACAAAGGAAGAATAAAGTTGCAATGTTTATGGCAGCTGGGTTTTCTGTCGGTTGGTAACTACTTACCACAAATAACTGCTTGCTGGTGCCCACACATGGTATTTTAGGATCCGACCTCTTAAAAAGAAGCTCTTAAACATCAGCAATATTTAGTACTGTACAGCCTTCTGGCCACCACATAATGACTGCAGTGTTTTTTATGAAAATGAAACTCATCACATTCTGGGCTTTGCTTTAAGACCTCGCATCAATCACTTGACCCCAAGCTGTGCCTCACACCTTTTCAATTCCCGCAGCCTCGTTCTTTCCGTTACGTTTGTCTTAATGTCTCTTTTCTGCCTTCTTCCTTGCTGCCTGCTCCTTGAGGGAATATGGTGTTTGATGAACAATCCTCTTACTGATCTGGATGAGAGAGGAAAAAGCTGGTCGAGTCTATAAGGCAGACATGACCAGAGCACAGTTATTGACTGTTAAAATAAAAAGGGCATAGGTAGTGAAAAGATCAAGAAGCAGCTAAGATGAGTGAAGGATAAAATGTATTTTTGACCCACACAAAATTAACTGTGGGACTTGTTGCCACAGGATATTGTGAAGAACAGAAAGGATTAAAAAATGAACTAAGTGAATGAATGAAGGCTGGATTCATCACTTGTTGTGAAATGCAATGACTCAGGTGAAATAAGCCACTGAGAAAGCCCCCAGAAAGTTGTTAGGAGATGTGAGGACCAGTCATCTGGTGCTGGTCCTATGGGAAGTGGGATGGATCTGACTCAAAGTCACTCGTACGTGCTTTGCCACCCTTAAGGATTAAAACAATTACAAAACATAATTATGAACTATATAAACGCAGTTAATTTAAGCTAAGCATTTTCTTTGATGATTAAATGATCCAGCTCTTTAACCTTTCAGTTTCCTTCTTTCTGCCTAATCTTGTCTTTCCCCTGATTTGCCATCATGAGTTTTGTTCACATGTTTCTCAGGCCTACAACTGTGTCCTTCTGTAAGGTTGTTTCATGCAACTAAAAAAAAAACCTCCAGCAGCTTTATTCATTTGCTTGTACTTTCTTCCGCTCCTTGACAGCCCCATACACCGTGGCTCTCCCTTGCTCCTTAGTCTCTAAGCAGTGAACAACAAATGCTGCACAAAGTCTTTCCAAAAAGCAGGAAAATTGTTTGGGCCTTTCCAAAGCTCTTGGCCTTGGCTTAGTCCCTTGTCTCAGATTCTCTTGGTGAAACTGGGATTCAACAAACAAGGCCAATGCTGAGTGTCTGAAAACTCTTCCCACCAGTCTATATTGCTTTGAAAACCTCCCACCCGCTGGTTGTTTTGAATTAGGGTTTTGGCCTGGGATCACTGAGTTACACGACATAACATGAGAATATATATATTTTAAACAGAATTCAAAGCTGTTCTATGGCTGTTAGTTGCCTATAAAGTGCTTGAGCATCACTATACGTCATGACTTGGATAGTGCAGACTGCAGTCAACTGAATTTCTTGGCCCAAGACTGCAGTCTTTGCCGTCTAGGGTTCCAACGCTGCAAAGAAAAGATAAGCCACTACTTCTGAAACCTCCTTTATCTTGTCCTATCTCATCTGAGAAGCTGGTATACAAAGAGATACTGATGAGCTTTGTTTCAGTGCCTTGTGGAGGATGCCCGGGCAGTTGAGCGATGCTTAGTGCTGCTAGTCACCAGATGTCCTGATGCTGCCCAGCACAAATGGGCCCTCAGTAAACACCCAGGGACAATGGGGACTCTAGGGGGGAGGAATGGGTTTGTACCAGGGCTAGTGACTGTACCTGAAATAACAAAGGGGCAATTGAGCCCATTGGGATGGCGGAGTGCGGCACAGCGTGGAATGAATGAATGAGGAAAGATTAGCAAGGCTTGGCTTGTGCAGGCTGGCACATGATAACATTATTGGTTCTGTCATTCGATGCCGGGTAAAGAATGCAGAAAGATAGTGCTTTTAGTCAGCTAAGTTAGCATATGATGTTGGTAAGGTTATTTTCTGGTATTTTCTGCTCCGTTCCCTTTTTTTATCCCCTGAGTCATTCCTCCTCTTCTGTCATCTCGTGATACTTCCAGTTATCAGGCAGCAACACAACCATGGGACTCCTGGCAGAGCAGAATCAGTGCTGACCCAGCAGGGATCGATACACTCACAAATTCCCAGTTTGGGCAGACTTTGAAGACATCAAAAGTGGGGTGTCTGGCCTGGGGCATTAGTAATGGAGGAAATGTAAATGTAACACCTGAGGAAAATAAAAGATCTCTGATGAAGTTTTGTACACTGAGAAATTGGATAGTTCTGTTTAGAAAGGCGAGTATATGTTGAGAAACCCAACAATGGGCACCTGAGCTTGTAGATTTTTACTCTCCATGAAATACTTTGTAAAATAGAAATCTTAATGTAAATAGTGGCAGATAAAGAATTTTTAAATGGTCCATTGCCATGAAGAAAAGGAGTTGAGCAAGCAAACAAGCAAATGCAGCTGAGAGAATGAAGGTGCCATAACTCATGGTGCATTTATTTACTTACTTTGGCATGAGACGCAGGTGTGAGTGAGTTCTTTGTTTCTTTCTGCGGGCTGGAAGAAAGCCCTCCTGCTCCTTGCCACGCAGGTAGAATAACTTGAGTACTGAAGAATATTCTTTAAAGCTGTGCTTTGCCACCTTTTTTTTTTTTAAATGAAAAGACACACTTTTGTTGGAGAAAGAAGTCCAAGGACCAGCTAAAGTTAAATAAATAGAATCTGCAAACTGTTTCATGCAAGGCTCTAACAATGGTTTTCATTTATTCTCCTCACGTCTCCCTGAAATAAACTAAACTTTGAATGTTCATGGATTACTCTCCCCAGTTTTGCTCCCTGGTGTGGATCTTTGCACATTTTCACCTCTCGGGTGTTGCAAATCCCCACGTCCCCCCCTGACTCAAGCCTGCAGACTCTTTTACACACTCTCTTCTTGGTTATATAAGTCTTTTATATTTTAAAGCTTTTAAAGGATTTTTTTAAAATACAAACACCTTTTTATTTTAGCCAGCTTACACCCTTTTATTGAGAGTTTGGCAGCACCTTCTCTGAGAGCACAGAGAGTTTGGGAGAGGTCAAAATATAAAGGCACTAGTGAGAATGGCTGAGCGGAGCCCAGGTAGGAGCTGCTGGTTTTGGGGAGCACTGGGCACATCCAGCCTCCAGGGAGGGAGCTTAGTTTTCAGAACTAAATCCAGTTTTAGGAAAGCCCCTCCTGGAGCTGGGAGGAGGTGAGCTGGCAAGGCCAGGCTGGATCGCAAGATGTGCACTCATGCCAGCTGTGTACCCTGAATATCTCTCCCGTGGGATGGATAAAGGTGAAAAAAAGCAGTGTATTTGCAGGTAGTAACCTGGGTGGATTGAGCAGCAGTGTCAGGTGTGTGGAGATGCCGAGGCTGGAGAGCAGGGAGAGGAAGAGCAAACAGCTGCTCTGTTGATGGTCCACGTATTTGGCTAATGATGGTAATAAAATAGGATTAGCTGCTAGTCCTGGATTGATGGCCAAGGCAATTGCCAGACACTCTGCTTCCCTTCTGTGAGTAAACAATGGTGGTGGCATGTGGAAATTACTTTTTAAAGGTAATTAGCTGAGTGTTAAGTCTCATCAGACAGTTAATGTTTCAGGCAAGTACAACCTGGGTATAATTGCAGCCCCAGTAAATTTGTTTGCCTCGTTAATACCTGTCACTATCAATTATTTAATTCCTTCTCAGCTGTTTGAATGCTTGTTTCAAACTGGGCTTTACATGGATTCATTAATTTGTTTGTGGTACTGTCAGAAACTAGTAGGAGCATTTGAAGACACAAGGGGATGTGTTTCCTGCTCCCCGAGCTCTGTAACCTGGAGGTAAGAGATTATGTAAGAAACCTGAGAAAGGCAGTGAGGACAGTGTGCTGATACAGCTTTGGTTTGATGCTACAAAATCATGGGGGGATTTCTAGTGGGAGGACAAGTCCAGGTTTGAAAGGGTTGGTGTGTGGAGGACTTGGTTCTTGTCTCACAGATGTCACCAGGAGCTCCAACCAGAGCAAAGGGAGCCCGAGTCATGCAGGAGACTTGTGCGCCTGTTTATACCAGCGACAGGAGAACCATAGCAGCAGGAAAACAAACTCTGGGAGGGAGGACAGAGAAACGAGCCAGCCCTGGGGAGCAAAGGGAGCGGGAGCTGGACAGGGATGCTGTGGGGCTGAGGGTCACCTGCCCCGGGCCACTGGGCAAGTGCCAGAGGGTGAATCGTCCCTTCCAGCCCGATAAGGAAAAATAATAACTGGGAAAAAATCTTTACTAGAGCTGACTCAAGCATTTTTGCCATATCTTAAATCAGAATGTTTGCTTTAGCTGCTGGGTTTTTTTCTTCTGTTCTTTCTGGCTGCTGTGTTTCTGCTGAAATATTTTTGTGGCACAGATGCCTCCCTGGCAATTTCTGTGTATGTCCTCTCAGGAATAATATGCTCTTCCAGCACAGCTCTTTTACTTTTCTAACTGACACCTGTTTGATGTGGGTACTAATCGAAGAGAGCAATAAAGAAATGGGCTGGCAGGTGAAAACCCTTCTCTTGATCTCCCTGTGCTTATCTTTAATGCTTTTAAGCTTATGGTATCACAATAATTAATTAAGGTGGCATTTCTGTGGTCAAATGGAGAGTGCTCATTTGGCTGGCAGCTCTTCGCAGCTGCTCAGCCAACATGTAAGCAAGTATTCCTGTGCAGTGCATATGTGGCACGCTGCAGTCCTGGCGACCGAGGGCAGCAGTTTATTTTGGAAACTGCTAATGGCTTTGTTTGCACATTTATTCCCTTTGCTGAGAGAGGCTGCAAACTCTTACCGTGACCTTTTGTGTTACTATGATAAGAAGCTGTTTTGGAGGAAAGTAGGTCTGGTGCTTTGGACACCCAGGAGCCTTTTGTAAAGGCCTCCAGCCTGTCTCTGCAGAGGGAGGTGCGATGCTGTTTGCAGCTGGAATCCATAGGCTGGATAATATTTGCTAGGGTAAATATTTAGAATTCAGGCGTAGGAATTTAGAAATAAAAAGAGGTTAATGTGTAGGCTTGTTCAAGGCACTCGATTGCTGATTTTTGAGGGTCCAATTCTGGAGGCATCTCCCGCCATGACAGGACTGCTGAAAGCTGATTTTCCAATAGAGCAGAGAGGTGCATGCGAAGGGGAATGTACCTTCCTCCTGACTTTGCTGCAGAACCCTGCAAAGTGGTCAGATGCCAATAGAAGAGGGACTTTTTGGTTTGTAAAAGGGGAAGTAGCAGTAGCAGACTTTACAAAATATTTTTCTGTCTTCAGACCATGTCTTAAATATAGCTGCAAAAAGTGAAAGTTGAAATGTTAATTTTTTTATAAGAAGCAAACCATACAATGTGCTTGTTCTTTATTTTTGCACTAGAGCTGCAAGCAGGCATGTCATATTGCCTTCATAAATTAAACCCAAACAATTAACTTTAATTTACTTTCATGTTTTGGTAACTTTGGTTTCCATATATGTCCCCAGCTTCATTTAGTAAGAAATGTCTAGTTATATGAATCACAATTCATGACAGAGAAAACTGAATTATGAAGACATTCTCACTGAAAATCCTATGTGTTTTGTTTTGGTTTTGTCTTGGTTAAGTAAATAGCTCGAAACCAGTCATTTAAAAAAGAAAGAGCAGTTCTTGTTGCTCTTGCAGTGCGCCTTTCAGATCGCGCATATAATACTATATAAAACAAGGCATTTTTCCAGAGCTGCCATTCTAGAGTGAACAAAGCTTGTTATTAGATGTCTAGCCTAGTTTGTTTGATTTGAACTGCAGTCAGAGGGATGAGTGCATGCTTGACATTTCTTCCACAGCAAAATGTCTAAAGCAATGCCAGCCCAGGCTCCATTATGGGAAACTACCAAAATCCATTCAGTATGTTCATGAACAACAATTCTAACTTTTAATAAACTTATGAAGTATATAACCACTTTTGGCTGCATATGCTCCATTTTTCTGCTTTTTGATGTTTTTTTTTTTAAAAAAAAGTGTAGGTTTTCTTAGATATGGAAAAAATACTAGCAAAATCCACATTTGTTTTATGCAGCTGAGCCTGTTTATATTGCCCCTGCTAAGGTTTATGTGTTCTCAAATGGGAGAGTTATCTTGTATACAGCTGTTGTGGAGAGCCATTATTGTAAAAAAAATGATGGAGAAAAAGTTAAGAACTTTCTTAATGAATATATAGGTAATAAGAACAGAAGAGAGATCAGGAGCAGTGACCTCTGCTCAGTTCCTTGAACCCTGGGTGTACTTTAAGTATATCCCTGAGCTGATCCTTGTTGAACAAATATTGTGAGCATATCTTGAAGTTTTATTAGCTTCAGTGGGGCTTACACATGTGTTCAATAACAATGTATAATAAACACTCCACTAAATTGGGGTTCCAGCTTTGCTGCTTAAATCTAAAGTATTTGTCCGGCTTGTTCTGATAGTTACAGATGAAACTGCTTTCTGTGTTCAAAGTAGTATTATCCATGCTTAAAAATGTTAAATAAATAGCCAGAAGTGTATTTCTCCCTCTTGGATTCCCTGGAGACACTTGTCTCATTTGACTGATGGTTTGCCATCTTTGGTGTTTCTCAGCGCATCGAATTGAAGTACAATGCTACTTAAAAGATCTCTGACTTGCCTCCTCTTTTAAGCCCTAAGATCTTCCCACCAAGGACGCTCTGTTTCCAGCTCTCACTCCGAGATGCAGTAAGAAGCGGCATTTCACTGAAGTCACTGAGAAGCCACCAACTGACTAATAGTTTTGCCTAAAATGCAGGTGGACTAATGTCACTTAGCCTAGAAATATCAACTCTCTTGTTCACGTCCCAGGAAATCAATCCTAGAGCTGGGAAAAGCAGCAGACCCCCCAAAACCAGGGCAGCTATTTCAAGCTTCTTGACGCTACTGTGACTCAGCCAGGAGGGCTTGGAGCTGTTGGGGCAGAGGGACACAAGGAGCTCCCACGGGGAGCATTTGCACTGTGGAGATGCTCTTTGTTTCTTCATTCCCCACCCACCTAAATGCAGAGGAGAGAAAAGGGGCATAAAGAGGGAGTAAATCTAATCAATACACCCTCCAAATCTTCTGTGAGGTGATTAGCAGAACCTAAACTCTCTGACAAGAATTTAATGTGTCTTTGAGCTGTGGCTAGGACAGAAGATGCTATGAATTGATATCATAATCAATCTTTATCACTTTATGTATTGCTGTACAAGCTCCAGTCATTGCTCCTGTATCTCTTCTAGTTAATGGATTTATTCATGTATCTTCAGGTATGCACAAATGTGTTTGTTTTGGGTTTTTTTTTTGCTATAGCAGTTAGTTAAACAGCCTAAAGGCTGAGATAAATGGCCAATGAGTAAGACCAGAGACTGATGCACAGAAGTGGCTTGCACCACACACCTCTTACTGATGGAGCCCTGTCAAGGCTCCCTCCCACAACCTGCATTGGGACGGCTGGAGGGATGCTCTAATTCACACCCAGCAGCTACAAATGTGATGTTGCAGGAGAAATCTTGGCTCTGCCTCTTTCCAGCAGCAGCAGGAAGAAGTTTCAAGTTCTTCTATTGGATTCCTGTCACCCAGATGTGGATATTTTTTTTTTTGGTAAATAAAGGATGCATGCAGTTTAATTTACCTCATTAAATACAGTGTGTTTGCATAAACTTGATGCTAGTGCAGAGCTCATGACTTGGAGAGGCTGCTTTGGTAACTGGAGAGTGACCAGCATCCACAACCTGGTTTTAAGGCTTCAGCCTTTGCAAGCTGATGGAGCAGCACAAAAACCCTAGCAGATGTTAATGAGATCAGTGTGGAGAATATAATAATGGACCAAGAGCAAGAGGTCAGTTTCTAAATGAAGAAAAAAGAAACATTTCCAAGCCGACTGTACTAGCACACAAGTCAGCCTGGCACAACAGAAACATGTAATCCTGGTGTTCACCTTGGAAGAGTGTCTGGGTTAGAGATCCACCTCTCCACCCCAAGGTTTTACATGCTTTGGGAGTTTTTAATTGCTTCCCTTCTCTGACCTTGAGTGAGCCATTTTGGCCTGATTTTATAATGCAAATGTCTCAGTGAGAGCACCAGTGAGATGCAGGATCTTCCATGTACCAGCAGCCTCTTGGTAGGAGGCAGAACCCTTCCAGGTTGCTGAAGGCCAATTTCCGATATGCCAAAAAACAGGGATAATCAATAAAAACTCCAGATGAGGAGAAATATACTGGGGGAAAAGTAGCACCGTTAGATGATGTAATTAATCTGTGTTGCTGTCAGATATGTGCAATAACATATCCTTACCTTTTCCCCAAATTATGGAAGAAGTTGGGTAGCTGGGAACATCTATGAAGTGACTTTTGCATTCAAGTCTGGATTTGGAATACAAAATGTAGCTGGGTTGGTTTCACTTAAAGAATAAGAACAAGATGTCACAGATCGCTGTAGCACATGCAGCAAACTGGGGCTCTTAGTCACTGTCAGTTGTTCTTCTGGTAGCTGGCAGCCATCACTTGCATTTTTCTAGCTAACTAGATTGCGTCCCAAATATATGCTCCCTAATCAGTTTGTTATGGGAGAAGACACTGAGTTCTTTGGGAATAAAGATATTTTTTTTCTTTTTTAATCACTGTAAATTTATGTTTCCTTCATGAAATCCCCACTTGGGGATTTCCATGGCATCTTTAAAGTATTTGTCTCAAAATCTTTATATAAAGGTTTAAGTTTAGTACCTGGTAGTAGTAGTTCTTAACACTTCATGTCAGACAGTGTAACTAACATTTTACTATTTATTGCTTTGCTGTCTGGGGGAACTCTACTCGTTTTTGTTTTTTTTTTTTTTTTTCTGAAAATTAATCAGGTCATACAAAACAGACATTAATATGAGGATGAAGCCTTTTATAAACAAAATTATGTTTAATGTTCCCACTTCCAAGTGGTTCTCAGCACTGTTGATTTCTTAAATCCTCACTGTGGACTCCCTAATAGTTTACAATGGTGAGATGGTTTTATTTTCTCTGTAAGAGTAGGGAGCTACTGTCCTGACATTTCTGCTGTCAGCTGTTAGCCTGTGTTCATCACTTCTTGAGTGCAATGAATTTATGCATAAGGCTTGCGTTTTTCTGAAGATAAACCAATAGTTTGCATGCATTTCCATTCCTTCTATGGATTTTTTTTTTTGGTGCATTTTGATTAAGATAATCTGTCAAACAAGAGTGTGACTGACAGTGACAAAGTGGCCCTTGTGCCATCATTGGTTCCTGTTGGGACATTTTAAGTAGTGGTCTGGTAATGTTAAAGATGGAGACAAGGGAAGACAATATGGCCTCAATGAAGCTAATTGGAAAAACTCCCATAAACTTCCACAAAATCAGGATTTAATCCCCGCTATTTTATAGTAAAGCAAAGCTACATGGGAGAGAAGCCTTTAAAAGAAAAAAAAAAAATTATTAGAGAACAGTTGTGATCTTGCATGTCAAATGTATTTAATTATAAGGATTTTTCCAGTATCTCTAGAGAATTTTGGGACGTTCAGTGGGACCTTCTTTTCTGTTTGGAAAATACTTTGCCCATTGTGGGCACTAGGAGAGGAAAAAATTGAAGTAAGCTGTCTCCAATTGCAGTTGGAAATGTAATACAATGGGAGAGGACTGAGACCCACAGGGAAGCCAGTGGCAGCACTCCCACTGACCTTAATGGGAGCTGGACCACGTCCCACACGGCCTTGGAGACATTTGTGGGGGGGAGGGAAAAAAGTCTAGTGTAAAACTGAAAGATGAGAATGAAGAAACACATGAATTTCAAAACTTTGTGGCTCAAGTGGGGTCAGTGCCAAAACCTGCTGAAGCAAACACGAAGTCAACGGTCAGGCTGACTTTGACTTGGTTATGTCTGTCATTTTGTTTTGCAGAAAATTTTGTCAGTTCATCAGCTACTACTCTTAGAAAATACCTGTTCATCCCTCACATAATACACATTGGCAACATTTTTCCTTTGTATAACTGATGTACTGGATTTTATCCCAAATTGTAAGAGAGAGGTTATTTGTGTGTTTGCAGTCTTCACTAATGGAGTCCATCAGGATCTTGTGACCTCCGCTCTTCAGTGGTTCCCCACCTGGAGGTCCTCTGGGTTGTCTCCCATGGGATCCACCAGCATGTAATGTGATGAGACCTGTGGACAGGGGCTGGGTCACCTTGCAGCCCGGGGAGAAGCTGCAAAAAGGGGTCCTACAACAATGGGGTCTGATATTGCAAGGTGAGGTAGACCGTGGTGGTGGACAAATGTTGCCATCTCACTGGTTTTAAACACAACAGCAAAAGAAGGTGGAATTTTCTTTAGAGGTAGAATATTTTTCTGGGTTTGAAATGCAGCTCAGGAAAAGCTTAATGGTAAAGAGGCGTTTGCTTCATGTAAAGGAAAAGGAAGGCCTAAAAGACTGCAGAAAGAGGTTGAAAACATCTTGCACATCAACACTTCAGGGCCAGCAAAGGTCAGAAAGCTCTCAAGCTGCTGTTGTCTGCTTGCCATTTGGTGAAATTATGGACAGATATCTCTGTCATGGTTCAGTTCCCAGCAATCAGGTGTCTGATCTACAAGTGTGGGTAGTGGAGAGCTACAGCACAATCATAGAGCCTCATCCTGGGTACCAGGACGAGCTTTGCTCCATGACGCTCCAAGTGCCTCTATTCTCCAAACTACACAAAAAACTGCCCAATTTCCAGAACTATCAACAAAGTAGGGCTTACTAACATCAACTTGGGAAGAAATTGGGAGGGCACACACCCCACTCAGATAGGCAAAGGCTGCTTAAGGCACGGCAACACGCAGGAAGAGCACAGCTCCCGAGAAAAGGGTTGCTTGCGCTTTCAGAAGAACTTGCTAGAAGCCACAAAGCGTCTTGGAAGGAACGTGGATCATATTTCAGCCTTGGATTTTAGGCACACGTTGTGACAGCCCGCGGCAGACATGCCAGGAACTTCATTCCGTAAATCACATTTCTTGCAAAGGAGGCCTCTGTGCTCAGTAGTAGTAGCATTTGTTTCTTCTTTTTCTTGGCTGCTTTGCTTGGAAGTAGTGTAAAGACTTAACCCTGGTGAGAAGGACCTGCAGAGAAATAATGGAGTATGTGAGAGCTCCGGCTTTTGCCTTGTTAAATTAAACTCCGTCTATATAAACACCCTTGAAAAAACCCACTGGTAATGCTGCAAACACAGGATTCAGCAGTGGGCTGTTTTCATTTAGCTTTTTGGCAGTATTTTTAACAAGAATATGTTTTTTGTGACTTTCAAACCAGACACATCATCTTGGATGAACTATAATGGTAATAAAAACATTGCAAATATCTCTATTTCTAACCCCAGTTTTGTTGGAAACATCTTACTACTTAGAGGAGAAATAGAGCCTTTGTGTACCATGTATAACAACTTGCGTAGAAGTGAGTGTGTGCTAAAGCATATTCCTGCCTTTACTCATGCCCCAGCTTTACTCTTAACATTCTTCCTTTGGTTTGCTTGGTATCACTCCCTCTTCTTATGGGTGGCTTTTACTTTCATCTAGCAGAAACTTCAGAAGTGAGTGACCTTCTGTACCTTGCTTTCTCCCTCTGAAGTGTGTGATGTGTTTAGTGTAATAGTGTTTGATATACACAAAAGCCAGCATCTCCACAAATTACTTCTTTGTAGAGAAAAATATGTTCAGGCAGGTGGGGAGGGTGAGGAAGATCTCTGCTGTCAGGAAAGAAGATGCTACATTTTGCAGCAAGGTCTGCTTCAAACACTGCTGAATAAATATTTTGCACAGCAATGCATGTATGGAACTACAATGTTCAGCTTGACTAGTGGCAACCCTGAAGAAAATGGTAGTGGAGATCATGAAAATGATTTAATTAGCAAAAGCACCCACTGATTTGCAGAACAGATGTCAGCAGCTGCAATTCAAAGTTCCTACCTCTACCAGAGTTGCTGAACCCCATCATCAGCCTTCACAGGCAAACACCTGGTGTAAATCTCTGCACTTCTATCTAGCTCCAGACTAAGATTAGGTAGGACTTTGCCCTTTTATGGAAAGACACCTCAGAATATCTCAATAGCTAGAAACTTTCCAGCTTTCAGCTAACTTCTACGTTTTCTTGTCCTTGGCACAAATTACCATTGTTGATCCTGAGCAGCACGACTCACAGTGTTAAGAAATTCAATCTACTTTTTTTATTCTGTTCAGTTCTGATCCCATTGTCCCAGAATGGATATTCCCACCTTCCTCTCTTTGACAGTCCTTCCCATTCTTATGCTATCAGCAAAATTCATCAACATGCTGCTATTTCATGTGCCAAGAATAGTAATGAAAATATCTAATGTATTCAACCCCAAGACCAAGATTATGGGAGCTTTTCTCTTTGCCTCCTTCCATGCTGATGGTCCCTGTTTCGGTTTCAGATGATACCTTCAGCATCCCCAAGAATTTTCCTCTGCCTCTCTGGTGAAAGAGTTGCCAGAAATGCTGGGCAGCTGCTGACAGGTGGTAATGGTGGGTCACCAGATTTAGGGTGGCCAAGGGTTTGATTTGTGTTTCAATTATTTTGCGATACAGAATACTGTAAGAGTATAGGAAAATAACCTAAAAAGTCACAATTTCCATAGTGAGTACGCTTTTATTATAGAAATTAGAAAAATAACTGATTGTTGACTTCAGAGATTACGTCTAAAAAAACCCTGAAGACAGTCTGCAAACAGGTGAAGGAGGGAGTGAATGGGGAGCTGAGTTAGGTAAGCTAAGCTCTGCAACACTACAGTGTTTTATAGTCTCCTGAGGTGATTGAAATATTCTGTAAGCCCTTTCCACCCTTTGGCATACAAGAAACAGTATCTCGCTTTGTAGCGCAAGGCCAAGAAGTACATCTTTTTAAAATAAAGATGATCGGAAAATGCAGAGCTCTTGAAGCTGGAGCTGTCCCAGAGTCAAAACACATTTGTTTGTTATCAGCCTCAGTAATGAACACCTGAGTGTGAAAATAAATTGCCTCTTCCACAAAAATGTTTGGTTTATAAGAATCATAGGTAATGGAATATTTAGCACTGAGATCTCTTCAGTAATTCATTGTCTTGATTAAAACTTGAGCTTGCTGTCTATAAAGGTGTAGCTTCAGTATGTCATCAAACAGCTGCTTGTTGCCAATGCAGCTTCTTTTTTTCCTTGAAAAAGTGGTATCTGCAGGGAGGAGATTCCCTCTTAGGATGCTGTTTGTGCTGTGCTCTGCGTACCCCAGCAGCTGCAAATGCAGCCGCCACTGATAGCAGCAGAAATCATCGCCTGTTCCCTTGCAGAAAGCCTGGCCATGCCCAAAATATTTGCTATTTCACCTCCTTGCCCAGCAAAGCCAACAGCTCTCAAATGCCAACGAATCACAGCATATTGCAGGATATTTGAGCATCACAACACAAAGAAGGAGTGAGGATGTCATGCTCTTGTTGTGCTGGTCATTATTTTGCCTCCTGCAGTGTGCTGTGAGGCAGGCGGTGAGTTAACTTTGTGCTCTGCTGTTGCTTGGAGGTACAAGTCACCCTCTTTGCATGAATGCTGCCCACGCAATGGGGAGAACTGTCAAGCTGCAACACGCCGGAGACACCGAGACACACCTATTGGAACGGTGCTTCACCTCCCCCTTCGCCTTCCCTTGCTGTAGCCTTCAAACTTTGAATGGAAAATAATGATCAGGTACCATATTTGGCCTTTTTTTCGTATTTTCTATGCCAAACACAATAAACACTCCCTGTGCTGTGAAGTGTAGACTGTCACAGAAACAGCCTATTTGCAGTATATTTTCCTGCTGCTGTGTGACCATGCACGGCTATGGTTTTTGCACTTGTGGTGACAACAGCAGCCTCAGCGCTGTGTGTGCTGCATTGGGGTGCTTTGGTTTTGTGTCAATATTGCAATTTAATGGTGTTTGATGCAGTAAATTCTATAGTAAGATGGGAGATGGGATGGGAGGGCTCTCGGAGAGGTGCCCGCACCCTCCTGTATGAGCTGGGGTGGTCTGAGCACATCACCAGGAGCTGCTGAGACACAGCTTCACCCCAAGAGGAGCTGCTGGTGTTGCTGGCACTGCCGTGTGTCTGCTTCTATAGCCCATTTGCTGCGAATCATCTCTCTACTCTAACCCATTGGGGTATTTAATTGAAAAAGAAAATTGTTACAGTGATGCTATAGGTGTGTAACCACAGCCTTTGCAGAGGGAGATGGAGAGTATCACAGCACATGAGGGTAACCTCGAGGGAGGGGATTGTCCTGTTCCACTCTGGTGTGGCCTCACCTGCAGCACTGTGTGCAGGCCTGGGTGACACAGGATAAAAAGGATATAAAGCTACTGGAGAGTGTCCAGAGGAGGCTACGGAGTTGCTGAAGAGTTTGGAGAGGAAGCCATATGAGGAGCAGCTGAAGTCACTGGGTTTGTTCAGCCTGGAGGAGACTGAGGGGAGAGCTCATGGTGGCTCCAGCTTGCTCACAAGGGGAGAAGGAAGGGCAGGCACTGAGCTCTTCTCTTTAGTGACCAACGACAGAACCCGAGGGAATGGCAGGAAGATGTGCCAGGGGAGGGTCAGGTTGGGCATGAGGAAAAGTTTCTTCACCCAGAGGGTGCTGGGCACTGAACAGGCTCCCCAGGGAGGTGTCGCAGCCTGACAGTGTTCAAGAAGAGACTGGACAATATCCACAGACACATGGTGTGAATTTTGGGGTTGTCCTGTGCAGGGACAGGAATTGGACTTTGTGATCCTTGTGGGTCCCTTCTGAGTCAGGACATTCTGTGATTTTATGGTTCTAACCTCTGAGAATAAGGACTGTACAAGGAGTACTCGGTGGTGGAAACAAGTCCCCTGTGAGCACTGTCCTGTGCGACCTGTGTGCTCAGGGCTGGTTGGTGGCTGTGGCCACGTCTGGCCCTGGGATGTTGCCCTTGACTGGAGTGTGGGGACAGGACAGGGAAATGGGGAGCAGGAGCAGCGTGTGGCTGCAAAGGCTCTGCCCCACCTGGAGCCACCAGCAAACCTGGGATGTGCTGTCCCTGCTGCCAGTCATAGATCACAGCTGGTGCGTGCTAGAAGTATGCGTCTGCCACGCTAACCACGCTTTGTTTTCTTTTAAATGTTAAATTAGTCTGAATAAGAGATTGTTAACCAACCTTGACTTAAGTTACTCAGGAAATTCCATTATAGTAAGTTTACACTGACTTTACTGGCTACTCTGTACAAACTCTCTGACAGCATGTGTGTCACCCCATGCTCCTCTCTGTGGACAATTCATTAGTGCAAAGATACTTGTGTGGGAAAGGGCTCTTTAATGAAGCAAACTTATAATGAAGTTCTGTGGCTGAAAGCTGAAGCTGAAGAATTCAGACAAGTAACAAGGTGTGCATTCTTGGCCACTGGAGAATTTAATATCTGAAACAATTTGCCTAGGGACATGATGAATTCTCGCTTTGAAAATTTAAATTAAGTTTGGGTTATTTCTTTCTAACCAATCTGGTTCAACCAGAAGTCATGGTCTTGATGCTGGAGGTACTGGGAGCAAATATATGACCCAGGCGATGCAAGAGTTCAGACCAGACCCTGCAAGTCTCCCCTTGGGTGAAGTAAAATGTTTTGAATGGTATATTAAAGCAATGCTTACCTTAGTGTTTTGAACCTTAACTCAACCTCACCTGTGTGAAGAAATGAGGAAAACGTGAGAACAAGTGACATTTTCTGAATTGCTTCTTCTGTGATGTGTTTTTACCTTTTTGTCTATTCCTTCAATAATCTCTCACTGACAGTAAATGTGCTTGACCTAAAAGGAATCAGATCACCTCTATAGAGCTTTCTGATGTATTTTCATGTCCTGGGGAATGGGTTACTGCCTGGTAGAATACCAGCACTAAGGCATAATTCACCAGGAAATACCCCAGGCCAAGTAATGAACTGCACACTACAACAGCCCTCTTTCTACTAATTTTCCTGCAAAAACAATCCATGTGCTTAAATATTTAAGGAATGCAAAATAAAGTGGTGGTAGTGACTTTGAGCTATTAGGTGTATTTTTCTATACTTCCCTTAGTATCATTTTGCATAGAGGGGAGTTTTACAAAAGCTCCTGTGTCTGGCAGGGCACAGACACCCTGGCCATAGCAGGACTTCTCCTCCTGGTCCCTCGTAGAGGAGCTGTAGCTACAGCACGCTGACATCCAAATCACTGCTACCTGCTCCAATGGCCCCTGAATCCATGATCCCCTGCAGATGAGCTGGGATAAGCATGGGCATGGAAACAGGACAGACTTTTTAGCAGGGCCTGTAGCAATAGGACAAGGGTGATGGTTTTAAACTAAAGGAGGGAAGACTCAGGCTGGACATGAGGAAGGAATTTTTGCCCCTGAAGGTGGTGAGAGCCTGGCCCAGGTTGCCCAGACAGGTGGTGGATGAACCATCCCTGGAGACATCCCAGGCCAGGCTGGACGGGGCTCTGAGCAACCTGAGCTGGTGAAGATGTCCCTGCTCATGGCAGGGGTTGGACTAGATGGGCTTGGAAGGTCCCTTCCAATGCAAACTGTTCTATGATTCTAGAATTCTATGAAATGTTTACTACACCACTGGAAATACCTCGGCTGGCAGGAGCTAACAAGGCTGTTACCGCAGCTGTGCTGAATAGTTAGTCACAGGTTTTTGATGAGAAGAAGAAAAAGGAGAGTGAGAAGAGAATCTTTGATACAATCTCATGGAAGCATCCTCTGCAACCCAAGAGTACCCTATATAATCTTTCAGCACTATATAGATCTAGATTAACCTGGCAGCGATGATCTAGATGGACCCTTGTGCTTATTTTAGCTGTTTCTGTACAAAAACCCTGAAGAAAAAGGAAAAGAAAGGCCTATATAGAAGGTCTACTTGGCTTCTCCTCTCTTGCTAATAGCAGTTGTGAATGAACATCTACAGGGATTGTCAATCGTGTTGTATGTGAATAGTAAGTCTTCTCTAAATACTCTGGATTTAGTAGGCAAACAAGAAAGTGCTCTTTGGTTAAATCAGTGTAGTGATTCCAGTATGTCCTGTGATTTTATGCTTTAATTTATCCAGTCAGCTGCTTTGATTAGCCCTCAGACCATGTACCCACAACTATGTCAGTCAGACTTCCCCTCTTTTGCTTTAGGAAATCATTCTAATAGATGTTGCTGGTTATTTTACCTTCTTATTTTACTGTGAACAGAGTAGGGCTAGAGGAGAACTGAATTACCAATGTACTTCATATGAACATATTGTGAAAAGTAGGTAATGCCCAAGGGATTAAATACTGGAAAATTATACTTTGATTTGTTACCATGTTAAAACCAGAATCCATCCTTTTCCTAGTGCTCGTTGTCTATAATGTAGCTTTGCAAATTTGTATTACTTTTTTGAGCTTATTGCCCAGTAGCTATTGAAACTAACAGAAAAATTCCTGCTTTCTTTTCAAAAACGGCACATTCCGGGGAAAAAAAAATATTTACCGACAAGAACTTTCATTTTGAAGGAAAAAGAACACTTTGCTGAAAAGTGTCTTGGGGAAAAGTGCATATGTTTATTTCCCTGCGTTTACTGAAAATAGACAGAAGAATTTTCCTTACAGAAGTTCCCTTTACTGGCAATGAGGCACAGACATGAAAAGCTCTTCTGCGTTATGATTCCTGGTTGGTGCTCAGGGCTGGCAGCTGGGAAAGTTCTTCTGTTCTTCTGCCTTCATGTCTTCCATCAGCAGAGACGTGCAGGGTGGCATTTTAAGGCTGTAGCTCACCAGGAGACCAAGTTGGGAAAAATACCCTCTAGACAGGCAAGGCAGTGAGATTTATAAGAGGAATTTCAAAGCATGCAATGGATAACTCCATGTAGGTAATTTTTGCTGGGCAGATGTTTCTTTATTGGCCTGAAACACACACTGTATTTTTAAATGCTTCATGCTGTTTGCCCAGTAAATTATTTAATGGAACAAACAGTTAATCTTCAGTGTCCTAGCCTTGACTCTGGCTCTGCTCTTCAAGTTCATACGTACTCTACAGCAAATGTTTCTGCTGACAAATTCATAGTGATTTTTCATGTTTTTAGCGTGGTCTGGCACGTTTCTTCAAGGAAAACAAATCTTGATATCAAAAGGGGAATAGTCACCCAAGGAGAAATTGAATAAAGGCTGGATATTTGGGTGTACCCTCATCCTGTTTAAAGGGTGTAAGGGTGTAAACTCATCCTTATGTTTAAGTCTTGAAATATTTTGTTGACTTTAAACAGAAAGAAAAAACATCTTATTAACAAGAAAGAGAGCTTAACATAAGCTCCTGACAAATACGTAAAAGCCTGTATATTTGTACTCCTTCATAGAGCAGAGCTGGAACCAAACAGTGACTAAAGATCACCACTAAACTTCCAGTAGATGAGGCACACGTGCAATGGCCAGAAACTCTCATAATGGACAAATTAGATGGTATTGCCAAGTACCTGCTTATACATTTTTTGTTTGGTTTTTGGTTTTGTGTGTTTGTTTGGGTTGGGCTTTTGTTTGTTTGTCTGTTGTTTTGGCTTTTTAATGTTATTGTAAGATGTAAAGGGCCTGGCATGCTGGATGCATGCAAGCACTGTGCAAGAGACTGCCCCATCTCAAATGAGTTTATAGTGTCCCCAGGACGGATAAGAACAGAGCTGGCATTAAACCCCAAGTCGTGTCCAGACATTTTTACCTAGCTCACTAGCTTTGCAGACCTAACACAGAGGAAGGACTAAGTTTTGCTGAAAGAGCTACTTCTTTCTGTCAGTTGTACAAAGAGTTGGCATTTTCTCAGGTCCTCAATTCAAGCTTTTTGTTACAAAGTAATAGGAGTATATGAAGTATTCCTTAAACACAAGTTTTGAGAGTCTCAAACTTGGCTGGGAAGCACCTACATTTCCATTTCCCCTTGTCTTTCAGAGCAATGGACTTTAACAGTTCTTCTCCAGTGGAGAGCACAATTAAGTTGGGATTACGGATCCCACAAAATTCTGTAGTGTTAAGTCTCAGCTGAAGCTGTAAATTAATTGATCAAATAAAAATATAGAAATATCATCTCAGCATTTACAGGAGACGTTTTTGTAGGAAAAACCTTTCCATTATAGTCAAACATTGCAGCACACCTCAACTTTTGTTGTTTTGAAAAGGATTCCAGATTGACCAAAGCTTTTTTTTTTTTCCTGTATGCATTAACATTAACTGAAAGTGTCATTACCATACAAATATTTCTTCCTTTTGCTGCTATTCCCATGAAATGATTTCCTCCTTCAGGGTTTAGTCCAGCAGGTGGCTAAATATTAATTTTTTTTAACTAGCGAGGAGTGATGACGTGGGAAGGATGGTCATCAACTGGGGCATCAGGTGTGACCGTCTTGGGAGGTGGGTTCCACTTAACCAAGAGCTCATCACACTAAACCTGCTTATGCATCAATGCTGTCACTGTTCACTGTGAGAGCAGAGGGAGTCATGGCCATGAGGTGCATCCCTAGCAATGGGATCCACTCAATAAATTGCAAGGAGCAGTCATAAGCAAGTGCATATAGCTGAGCCTTATCCCAGCTGAATGGAAAACCACTCTCAGGAAGATCAGTCACATGAAAACGGTACCCAGCTCTCATGCAGAAATAATTTCCATTGCTTATCTGCAAACCCCTCTGCAGGGTGGGTGAACTGAAGTAAAATATTACACCGTAAAAGACAATTACGTGTCCTTCGCTTCCTTGAGCCCCTCAAAAACCAAATAGTGCTATCTAATCTAAACCACGCCAGCTCTTCTCCATCCCCTCAGACACATGCTGTGCATTACATATCTGCCGAAATTCATTGCAGTCTGGTTCAGCAATCCCTTTGAAGTCCTTGGGAGCTTATCTGTACTCCAGCGAGCGAGGGTGTGTCTCCGGCCAGCTTGCAGGCGACTGTAAAGCAGAAATTTATCCCAGAGGCCACAGGTGCCTCTCTGGGGATATTGTTTACTGAGTATCGGGAAATCTCCAGAATTCACCCCAGAACAGAGGGCTGCATCCCGAGGCTGTCACTTGGCCTGAGGTGCTGCTGGGTGGGAATGTAGCGTGGGACACATCTCAGTGTCTTATGGGCATGGTCCAGGAGAGCATAAAAAAAAACCCAACAACAACAAAAAGCAGCTTCAAGAAAGCACTGAAAATGGTCATAGCTGCCCTTCAGTAGAACCGAGCAGACAGAAACAAAGAGAAACAGGCAGGAGGGGTCTTGCTGTCTCTCCACTGAACTCAGGCAAATCCTGGTGTTTCAGAGCACCGTGAACCCACCAGCACCAGCCTTTCCCTGCCCAGCTCTGCTCCTGCTCTCCAGGGGTGCCCAGACCCTGCTCCCCCTGTCCTTACCCCCGGCTCCCATATGCATCACTGTTCCCAACCCCTTTCTTGGTAACCACTAATGCTTTCCCTAAAAAAGCTAGCAAATGGTTTTACTGCCACCGGATAGAAGAAAAAAAAAAAGTCCGACGTTAATCCTGAGATGAAAATGGCTGAGCAAGTTTATTTATGTTGATTTAAGGCTGTTCTTGCTACATTCCTGAAACTACTGAGGTTATCTTGTAATCCATCTGAATTGCAGCTCGCGGCATTTTGAGATAATTTTCAATGGTGCTGCATTTAACTGTTCTTTACCTCCTTCTGCCTCCTGGCATGTAAGGAAAAATGTACATGAGGTTTTGGAAGCCCTAGCCTATGGCCTCTGAGGTGTCTCTGCATCAGAAATGGGGACTGAGCATTCCTTGAGAAGTTTTGGGGGCTGATGAGACTTTTTACTATGCTGAAAGGTGACAGTTTTACAGTGCTGGCTTTGGCTGGAGGGGGGTTCAGTTGAGCAGCACTCTTTCTGTTTATTTTCTGAGTGTTTTGAGTGAATGCACATCTCTATGGATGTTTAGAGAGCCGCAGCACTGGAGATGAGGTTTATTTATTCACAAGATATGTACCATGCAAAGAGCTGTGAACTGCGTCTCCTCATTGCTGTGTTAATGGAGTTCAACTCCCACCCCAGCAGACCACCGGACCTGGGGGGGAGAGGAAGGACATTGTCTGCATGCCCAGGAGCCTCCTGCCTCTTCTCCAGCACGTATCTGGCTCTTGGGCTGACCAGCTCCTGGAGCTGGAGCTCTGTGCAGCAGGCTGAAAAGTGGATGAAATGCTGGACATGAGCCAGCAATGTGCGTTTGCAGCCAAGAAAGCTAACCATATCCTAGGCTGCATCCAAAGAAGAGTGGCCAGCAGGTCAAGGGAAGTGATTCTTCTCCTCTACTCTGCTCTGGTGAGATCCACCTGCAGTGCTGCACCCATCTCTGGAGTCCTGAGCACTGGATAGACATGGACCTGTTGGAGAGGGGCCAGAGGAGCCACAAAGATGCTCAGAGGGATGGAGTGAGAGAGTTGGGGTTGTTCAGCCTGGAGAAGAGAAGCTCCAGGGAGGACCTTATTGCAGCCTGTCAGTATTTAAAAGGACTGATAAGAAAGATGGGGACAGACTTTTTAGCAGGGCCTGTTGTGATAGGACAAAGGGCAAGGGTTTTAAACTAAAAGAAGGTAGATTCAGACTAAATATAAGGAAGAAATTGTTGCCCCTGAGGGTGGTGAGAGCCTGGCCCAGGTTGGCCAGAGAGGTGGTGGATGAACATCCTGGTGACATCCCAGGCCAGGCTGGACGGGGCTCTGAGCAACCTGAGCTGGTGAAGATGTCTCTGCTCATGGCAGGGGTGGCACTGGATCAGCTTTGATGGTCCCTTCCATGCCAAACTCTTCTATGATTCTAACATGGATACATGGATTTTGGAAGGCGTTTTTTCCCTCTGGTGAAGTCAATTTCCTTCTCCCACCATTTTCTCTCCTAAGAGAAGAGCTCCACATGGGTGACAGATTTGTCAGATTTCTGGATGCAAGGCACAAGGAAGAATTTTCTCCTGGGCCTGTTTGGTGATCTTGGCATCCAAGAAAAGGAAGCGTCACTACTAAACCCTGGATGTGACATCTTCAAGGACCAGACAAATTTTCCTGGAGGACAAAACAACTGGATATCTCCAACCAGATGGAATCACAGTGTGATTTTCCTTTGGGATCTTTTGCAAGTAATTTCCTGAGGAAGGCGGGGGTTAACTCCATTTTTAACATATCTTTGGAAAATGCTCCTAGTCTGCTCATTACCCCTCAACCAGCAGAAAACTGGGGATCTTTCATCCCTTCATCTCCATGTCCCCATCCCAGGGGTCCAGCTGAGCCCCAGTCCCCACTGAGACACAGGAGACCAATGGCTTGTAGTTACTGCTGCTGTTTTGTTTGTGGAGACAGGGTTAAACTGTGTATTATTTCTTATCTGTAACCTGTTTTTTTCTGTTGAGCACAATTACAAATGCAGGTCCTTTGCTTTTAGCTCAGTTTTTCACCCCTTGCTTTCCCCTCCGTTCCCTTTTTCGCTGCACGCTGGAGATCACAGTAGTTTCTGTTTAAAATGTTTCAGCTTCTCTGTTTTCCAGAATGTAATTGGGAGCCTGTTGCTACACGCTGAGCAGGGTGGGACTGCAGATGCCTTTTCTTTTCCCCCTCAGAAAGTAGATTGCTGAATGTAAAGCTTCAGGGAATAAAATTTACAGGAGAGAAATTGCCTTATACGTTTTTACCTTCGAGCTACCTCGCTGACCAACATGTTTTTTCACCCTTCGGATGCCACAAAAAGCTCTTATTAGTGCCAAAGCTTTCTGTAACCAAGAATTCAGTGTTTCTCTAGTTCCCGACTCCTTACTCCACTTTTCTCATTCTCCGCAGTGAAAATGAAACTCGTTGCTTTCTGATTCATTGGTGAACTGCTCTTATTTGCATGTAATGAGGCCGAATATGCCAGTAAAAATTGGAGTCTTGTTTAAAAAGCTTCTTTTGGGAGATTTATCATCTGTCACTGATCATCACTACAACCCTTTTCAAAGGACGTGCAATGTTTTGGGACCCATCCAGCCTGGGGGAGGTGGGGAGAGGAAATGTAAGAAGCCATTTCTTGCCAAACAGCCCCTTGTGGGGACACCCATGAGATTTCAGGGTCCTGTGTGTCCCCAGGCCAGGAGCCAGGGCTGTGCCCAGGGTGAAGAGTGGGACGTGGGACAGCACAGCAGGTCACCCCCATCCTCCTGCACATGCGGCTTCCTCGCAGGAAGCATCGTGGGGGATCTGCTAGGATGTTTTGCCTTTTTTTTTTTATTTTCGCTTGTATTCGTGCTCTTAGGACCTGCTCTTCCCAAAAAGCCAAGGGCCATGGCCAGGAAGCGCAGCTTCTCCTTGTGTGCGGCCAGCTGGAAGCAGCACCGAGCGAGGTCCCTGAACGCTCGGTGCTCACTCAACACTTGAGGGCCGAGGGGGAAGCGCACGCTGCAAGGTGGGATAAGCCGTGTGCCGGCTCCACCGGCATCTGGTGCAGTCGGTGGTGGCTGGGATGTGTGATCTGGGGCACAGCCATCGCCTTTCCACGGCATGACTGAGAGCGCCGCGCCGCTTTCTCAGTCTCTGAGCTCTTGTGTGGTTTGCTCCCAGCCTTTGTGCTCGTGATTATTTCAGACTGAATAAGCAGCAGCTATAAGACTTTAGAAACCTTGTTTAAGACATTCCTCTTGCCCAAAACACTCGTGTTACCTGCTCATCGAATGCAAGGTGGTCAGATAATCAAGTCCCGTTGGCTCTACAAGGCTCTCCTTGGCAAATTAAAGCAGCACTACCTCTTGCTAATATTAACAACCAGCAAAAGCATTTCTTGCACATCCGCGCAGACCTGCTGTATTCCTCCCACTAGAGGACAGCAGCTGGTGTATGCAACCGTCAGTAGCATTTTACAACAGAAGCAAGAATAAAACAGCCCTACCCTTCCTGTAGAAACATGTTCTTTTCTAGTGGTTTTCACATAATGAATCCCAGTGAATATTTAACTAAGTCTCCCCTGTAATCAAGTTTCTGGCCTCCTTACTTGTATCCACAATGTAAAACATTTCCTGATCCACGGTGCTCAGCAGCCCTGGGAGTCTCTGTTTCTCTGCTCCCTTGACATCAGAAGAGATGCATAGTTGTTATCAAGTTTTTCTCATCCAGCAATCACCGATGTGACCTTTGCTATCCTTTAAGAGATGTAAAGGATCTTTAGGATCTCATCTTGACCATCTGAATCAAAACCAGCCCTGAAATGCCGCTATATATTCACATGTATATCAATATTCATTGCTAAGTGTATGAATATTCAGCAAAGGAAGTCTAGATTTCATGCAAACTGAGCTTTCCTGTATTCCTCCCTTTAAAGCACAAAAGAATGAAAAGGTGTGCTTCTGGGTCTGTGTGAGCGGGGAAAGAAGATGGTTTGGGTCTGTCTGGTGGCTCGGGGAACTTTTCTATGATAAAACCAGAAACTCACCAAGCACTGGAACAGGCTGCCCAGGGAAATGGTTGACTCACTGTTCCTGGAGGTATTCAAAAGATGTGTAGATGTGGCACTTAGTGACATGGTTTAGTGATAGACTTGGCAGTGTTACGTTTACAGTTGGATTTAATGATCTTAAAGTTATTTTCCAACCTAAATTATTCTCTGACTTTTGTTTAAGGAACTCCACGTGCCTGTATCAAATAACGAATCCCTATTTGCATTTGGGCTTTGCCTGCTTGGCCATCACCTTTTTATCCCATTTTTGGACTGCAGCTTGTGAATGCAGTTACAGAGTTAACAAACACGGGCTGTTAAACCTCGATGCACCTCTGTTCACATGGAGAATTTCTTGGGCAGGTCACTGGCTTCTCTCCAAGGCAATCCAATTTCTCAAGTGAAATCGTGGGTGCCTTAATCACCTGGCAAAGTGGAGGAGGAGGTCATCTTACAGTGAGGAGCAGAGCTGGTAAAAGACATGGGTTTCACTGAGACACAGGAAGAAGCAAATTCCTGTGAAAGCTACAGTAGGAGATAGAGAAGTAAAATTAAGTGCAAAGGACAAGGAGAGAAGAACAATTATGAACTGCTTTGGGAATGCTGACTTAGAGATGTTGGAGGGACGAGAAGAATGAGGCAGGGGAACACTCATAGGCATTTACTGCTTCATTACCCAGGGTTGTGGAAAGTAAAAAATGATATTTATTTCATTTTTTTTTGAATGGCTACAGAGTGACTGTGCCTGTTTGTGTCTGAGAGAGTAGACTGGAAAGGCAGAGCTTGGCACCGCAGTGAGGGATGTGGGAAGCAGGAGGGGTTTGCAGGGATTTGGTGGCGTGGGACATGGGGGTCACAGCTCCCTGCCCAGAAAGAGCACAATTCCTACACTGTGGGTCCCTGCTGCATAGTTTTCTCCCCCTTCCAGGGTTTAAACTGTAATACAAACCCTGGCATAAGCCCGACTTCACACCTTATGCTCTGAGGTTGTCCCTAAAATTCAGAGCATGCTCGCCGAGCCCTGTGGTGTCACCAGAGAAAGATCCCATCTGATGTAACATTGTATGGGAAGCTGCCACAACCACCAGTTGGTCTAGTTAGACAACAGAGCTTCAGTAAAACAAACTAGCGTGTATTGATCAGCTGGAAACAGAAATTAGAAGTGCATAGGCCAACGAGACGAGTATATCCAAGATCTGCAACAGAAAGACAAATTGTCTTTGCAGCCTTTGTCTTCTCATTTTTATAAGTCTGGCTCTGTCTTGCTGTGCCCTGCTTGGTGCTGAAAAGGGGTTTATTCGCATGGTTTCTCTGAGGCCTGCTTTAGGGGAGCTCACTGTTAAAAGAAATTCTCCAGTGGATGCTGCTTTCCACTCTTTGAGAAAAAATACTCTTCCCCAAGAGTCAGAGGTGCCTAACCAGGACAGCGTGTGACAAATTCTTTTGGAGAGAATACATAATAAATTGTGGATTTTCTTTTATTTTGATTATTTAGTATTCAATATTTGCATTATGGAAGCGCCTGGAGGTTCCAGCTGAGATCAGTGTCCTATTGTTCTAAGTCCTGCACAAAAACATGGTCAGAGATGAGAAGCTTACCATCTAAATAGATGAAATGGATAAAGGGTGGGAGACAGGAAGCATCTATTATTCTCATTTCATAGCTGGAGAGCTTGGACACAGACAAATTAAGTGTCTTTCCCAGGACTGTGTAGGAAAGCTGATGTAGAAGGGCAGAAAGCATCAAATCTCCGGTATCCCAGTGTAATACCCTGCTCATAACACACCACATTTCCTGTTTAAATATATCTTGCAACAGTGTTAACAATAACAACAAACACTTTTGAATCTTTTCCTTAAGATGTACGAAATGAGAGGAGTATCAGCAAGGTTACATGGCTACAAGGCATAACAGTCTGGAGGGAGTGCTGATACTCAAAATGCCTTTAAAAGGCATTAACATGATAGCAGTGAAAATAATCTATTTTTTCCAACTGCTTGGCCTTACTGCCTGCAGAAGTATCTCTTACAAGCTTCTGCTGTGCATAATGCAGAGAGGGATCAAAAATTGATTGGCAAAAGTAATTAATTTGGTGCATTCTGTAGTTTAACCCAAACAGGGTTTTGTTTTGTGTTTGTTTGGTTTTTTGTTTTGTTTTTTTTTTTTGTGTTTGTTTTTTGACAAACACCAAGTAAAGCTACCCCTTTACAGACCAGAAACTGCAGCCCTCCATTCTTGTATAAATTTTGCTGCAAAAGAACTTGGTAGCCCACCTACTTCACACTTCTATAGATAATTATTGGATCTACTGGCATTAAAATAAAGAAATTCTTATCCAAATTTTTCAATTTAGCAGCATTTTGAAGTAATACATTGTGAGGACTAGTGATGGAAGCCTTTCTGTAGCAGTTTTATGTTAGGTTTGCCTGTATATGAATGTGAAGTGACTTTCCCATAAGACACTGACAAATATATAGAGCAACTTTGCCTATTTTGAAAAGAAAAAAACATGAAAATTGTGATAATTTTTTTTTAAAAAGTGGGTTCTTATGATTTGCTTCTTGGGAACCCTAAAAAAAGAAAATGAAAAGGTGAAAGGAAAGGGAGTCATAAATACTTTGGAAACCAGTTAAATATTTTAGCTGCCAGAGTCTGGTTTAGGCACTTAGCTTTAGATGAACTTTAAAAAATATATATATATATTGAACAAGTATTTAATTGGCCAAGCAAAAATTCTGGATGGGACAGCTTGAATCACAGGGAAGAAATGTTGCTCCCCATTGTCTTCTGTTGAGAAGCAAAACCCTCAGTGATTTGCATGGCTGAGTGAGGATCCAGAGGATTCCTCCCCACAGTTCTCTAAAACTTAATTGTGTGCGTGGGTTTTGTTTGTTTGTTTTTAATCTTCTGTATTATATTTCTGTTCTCATCAGATAGGTAGAAGTGTGGCACACTAGCAGGCCCAACACCTGGAGAATACACCAGTATTGGAGAATTTGCATCCCTCAGGTACCTGCAGCCTCCCTCACCATCTGTCTGCAGCGGCCAGATGGTGGAGTCCACAGAGGAGACAGTTTCTGTGGGGCCCTCACTACACTAATGTCTCCAGCACTTAAAATAAATGTCAGAGACCCTGTGAGGAGTAGAACTGAGTGCTCAGACACTCCGTGTTATGTTTGTTTCTAAGGTGACTCTGCCCACATCACTCGAAGGCATCGGTTGCCTATCTCACCTCATCTCTCTGTAGACACAAGCTCTTTGTCTTCTCAGCCTTCTACCTCAAGCCTAAATCCCTTGAGTTGGGCTCTTGTGGATCCAGCCCAGGAGCAGCCTGAGGTCAGGCACACCTCCACCTCACCCTGCCAGGTAAAAGAGATGCCAGATGGAAATGAATTGATCTCCTCACCTCTGCTTTCTCTGCCATGGAGATTTGTCCAAGCCCAGCTGTGCCTTCCCTGCAGCTGGAGCCCCTCGCTCCTACTGCACCCCTGTTGAACATTAACTGCATCCCTGCCTGAGTGGGGAGAGGGTCCAGCTGACAGCAGTGACAAAGAGCTGGCAGGGCCGAAAGATTCAATTTAACTTTCTTTCTCCTCCCCCCGCCCCGCTTCCATATGTGAGAGGGGACAGCACTGTTCCTGCTTTTGAAACGTGCGGTGCAAAGGAGCATTGGTGTCCTCATTTTCCTTCCTCCCTATTGATGTATCATTGCCAGGATGAAAAAGGACGTCTCAAGAGCTTTTGAAAAAATGGGTGACTACTCAAGACATTTTATAAAGGAGGAAGAATGGGAGAGAAAATAGGACTCGGTAGGGGGTAGAAGGAGCCTGAATGTGTGCCTTGTCCGTCTTTTCTTTCGCTTGAAACCTGGAGCTGTTGTTCCTATTTCAGTTCAAACTGTCACCTTTAGTTCATGATGGCTTTACTGCCCTTGCTCCTGAACCTCAACAGATTGGGGCTTATTTACCTATTCACACTCCGCTGTGGAACCTCATTAATAGGCTTATTAGCCACACCATTCACGTGCAGGAGGGCTCACAGAAAAGATCCCAGCCACTTTGAGAGGAGGAGGAAAAAACTGTAAAGAGATTATGCTCTCATTCAGCAGCCTAACTGCTATGAAAGGCTCCCTGGGCCCACTGAGATCTCTTGAAGCCTAAATATGATGACAGAATTGATCCCCGACCCCTCCCTTTTAATTCCAAACATGCTTCTGCTTTTCTCAGGTTGAGGAGTTGGGCTGTTGTGGGCCACTTTAGGAGAATGTGGCTCATTTAAGAGAAAAGGCTGCTATTGATAGACTGCTATCTTTTCATCCTGAAAAAGAATAAATTCTGACAAGTGCTTCCAGACATTGGGAATAGGTGTTCTGATTTGTCATTTTTAGTGGAATGCTTCCTTTTCTTTCAGAGTATGCAAAGATATCAGTGAATGGGGAGAGGTATTGCAGCTTCCTGTGTCAGACAATAATTTATGTGAGAATGCGCTAACAATGTTTTCAATGGGCGATGGACATGCCCAGAGCTGGGAAAATTGGATCTTGACTGTGACATCTCAGCTTCTCAATTAGAACACTCAGATGTCTGCTGCTTTAGGAACAGGGGAAAAAAATTAAACCTGTGTTTCTAATCAATTACAAATTTGCCTGCCATCTCTCATAAAGCCAGCATTACCACTGGTGATGCTGGGAAAGTACTTTCTGGGAGGCCAGTACATATGCTCAGAAAACTTGTTTTCAAGTTTTCAGTGTCTGGAAGTATGTAAGTAGAGAGTTATGCTACTATGCCACTGTGCATAGTCCTTGAAAGTCCCCTTGATCAATATTGCACACAACATACAAAATGTATAGTAGGGCTATGCTTAAATAAAGTAACATTAAATTGATCAACACTGATTTAATTTGGGGCAACCACCACTTACTGATCTTCTTGTCAAGCTGATTCTACAAAGCAAGCATTACATGCAGTGCCTATTAGCAACCTTTTAGTTAATGGTATCTAAAGCAAATGTTTTATTAAGCAAGTATCAGCTTAAGTTACACTGAATTTTGAATACCAGTATTCTGCAGTTTTCAATCTGTGTGTCCAGGCAAATTATGTTTGCACAACTATTTGACAACTTTCCCTGTTAGGGCACCACGCACGCAATTATTAAAGGTGTCAGATGAATTCACACGGAAGTTGAAATCAGGCTCCGAACTAAGACTCCTAAACTGCGGGATTTTCTGAGCGGACGTTATCTAAACTTCTGGAGGGCTTTTCAGGGAAAGCTGGTAGCGTATTTCAGCATTTAGGTGCCTCTGCAGGATTCCTCCCCCGCCAGCCCTGCGCCCGCTGTGGGATGCGCTTCCCCGCTCCCCTGGTAACGCAGCGGGGGGACCCTGCTCCTCACTCGCCCCCTCTTTAACGCTGCTTCTGAGTTGCAACACCCACGCTTCGGTTCTGCTGGGCTCTCGCCGCCGGGGAAGCAGCCCCGATCCCCGGCTGGGGCAGCGGCTGAGTGCAGCCCTTCCGCGGGAGCGGAGCGGGAGGCGCAGCGCTGCGCACCGGGCCGGGCGGGGGAACAGGCTCCGCACCGCGGCCGCCGCGATTGGCAGAGCCGAGCAGCACCGTCCAGGAAACGGCTCGGGTTGCAGCGGGGGGAGTGACCAGGGGAGGGAGGAAGGGAGCCGGAGGAGTAGTGCGGCGAGAGAGAGAGAGAGGGAAAGGGGGGGGAGACTTTAAAAAAAAAAAAAGCAACCAAAACCAAAAACCACCCACCCACCCGAGGGGGGTTGTCGGCTTGACAAAGCTGCGGCGGGTCGGGGAGGGCGGCTGGATGGAGCGGAGCGGGACCCGCGGCGCTGTGCTCGGCGATGCCCGCCCGGGGGAGGAGGCTGCTGGCGCCGGGCACGGCGGGCTCGTCCCTCTGAGGCGGTAGCGCTGCAGCCGAACGAGGGGACGGGACGGGACGCCGGGCCGGTTCCTGCCTCGTCTCGCCTCCCTCCTGCCTCCCCCAGCCGCGTCCCGCGGGGGATGCGCCCCGCTGCGCCGCTGCGGGTTTGCCAGACGGCCCCGCCGGGGCTGCCTGCGGAGTGACCGCGGCCGCCGAGGAGTTTCGCCCCGTCTCAGGGAGCCGCTGCTCGGCACCGCGCCTGTTGCGGGGGAACCGACCCTTCCCGCGGAGCTTTCTCGCTGCAGGTAATGGCACTGGGCTGGCCTGGCAGGGGAAGCGGGCGGAGGGGAAGGTTCGAGCCGGTTACAAGGTGGTGAAGGGCTGGAAATCCCGGCACTTTCCCGGTGCCCGCTGCTGCGCTCTAGGTGCGGGGCCTCGCACCTAGTGCTCGCCGGCACCGGGGCGGGTTGTGCCGATGCGGGACTCGGGCAGCCCCGGGGGCCGGGATGCGGCGGGGCGGCGGGGGTGCGTTCCCCCGCTGCTCCCTGGCGGGGCTGCGGGTCGGACTTTCTGCCTCTACGGTGCGGGGTGATGCCCGAGCAGGACCGCTGGGTCCGTGCCGGTTCGCGCACGGCTGTCTTTGGGGACAGTTTCCAGCGGTGACAGCAAGGCGGTCAGCGGGGGATGAGAAAGCGGAGCTCAGCCTTGGGGAGCATCCCCCTAGGGTTCGGTACCGCTGGCTGGAGGGGCCGGCACTCCCTGGACGGGCCGCCCGGAGCGAGGGAGACCGGGAGGTCCTTCCCCACCGTGCCCGGGGAGCGGGGCCGGCGGTTCAGAACCGCCCCCGCCTGAGATAAGGGGGGGGGGGGGGGGGGGGTGAAGAGAGAACCTCAATGAAATATATATTTAAATGCAAAACGGCCCGTTCAAACAGGGACCCATTATGCGTTTGGTGTGAAACGCTATCAACATTTAAAACTTCATTGTCTCCTTTGTACCAAATCCCTGTAAATCTTCCACTAGCCCTTACTCATTTTCATCTGAAAAGCCTGTTTGGGCTGAATAGACAGCAATCAGCAGCCTCTGGACTTCTCTCTCTCTCAGGAATGTCAATTAAAATGCAGATTTCCCCCCCCTCCCAATCTCTTAGTGGCAAAAGACTTGAGAAAAACAGGATAGTCCTGGAAAGCAAATGAAAGAAGTTCAAACAATGAAAAAGTACTGAAGCTGCCAGCCGGTTCCCATTAGTTCTCCAGAATTAATGTTTAGTAGCTGTGATGCTCAGATTTGCTTGGAGATTGAACTATGATAAAGAGTCTTGTTAGCTTTATATGCGTGTGTATATACACATTTAGAGACTCGTATATATTAGTGTGTGGGTATGTGTATACAAAGCTGTTAGCGTTAGAGCTTCGTGTACCTGGATTTTTCTGATGAAGCTACTGGGCTTTTTAGGGTGCTTCGGATTTCTTTGTGGAGAGAAGATCCATATTTCATTCAGATTATGCTATTCCCTGCCTAATAGAGAAAGATGCTGAAGAGTTATACAATGAGCAATGTATTGATTTGGTTAACATGCTCTACAAATTGTACTCTCCCTGGGGAGTGATAAACATCTTATAAACAACAATGGAAGTAGATTAAAAAGAACACTGAGTATTGAATTTAATTAATGCCACTGCTGAACAAGTACTACTTGTTTGTGTGTGTGTGTGTGTGTTTAAACTGGAGTACAGCTTGGAGGAATTTGGTTGGGCTCCCAAACCAGTCTGCTTTCCCATGCTTGTCAGTTTGGCAAAGAAATTTGGGCAGGTATGTGACGAGGTGAAAATTGACTTGATGAGCGAGTGGCAAGGAGAGCCATCAATCACTGGAGCCTGACAACTCCTCCCCAAAGTGTAGGCTGAGAAGAGAGACAGAGTTCCCTTTCAAGGGGAAAAATAAACACTACGTGTGGCTTTCACTGAGTCTGAGACTCCAGGAGGGATTATGGTATTGTAGTCAGGAAGCCAGAATTGTGGAGGCCAAAAAGCATGCTGGGGCTGTGTTCCAAACATTGAGATAGAGGTACATAATTATCCAGCGCAGGAGGTCTTTCCAGAGACTCGTCCCCCAGCAACTGTGGCAACTAAACTATGAGAAGAATTTGGTTTCGTTTTATCTTCGCTGGACTCCACTTCTTTCGGGAAGGGGCAATCCTCAAACCCCGGTTGCTGTCGTGATGGTGAAAAGTGGTTTGGCTCCTTGGATGGGTCCAGAGCTCTGATTTTTGCTTTGCTACGCCTTTGCAAGCCACGGTTTTGAATTTTCCGCTGCCTTGTGGATGAAGGGTCCCTTCTTTCTGCTGGCAGATGTTGAGGTGCAGAAGCTGGCAAAAAGCTTCAGGTGAGAAGACGTGTGGTCAAGTAGCCTTGTGCTGCACTTCAGAACTTGAGATGAGGGTAGGAACCACAAATGTGCTTTCAGTGGCATTTCATGTGGCCTAAAAATCTGAAACGGCTGAAATGTAAGTGAAATTGATGCTGTTAAAAAGGACTCTGGAATATATGCAAGCATTCTGGTATGTTTTCTCTTTGCAAAATGGTGATTACATTTTGCATTTATATACATAGCTTTTAATCAGAGTTTACAGGATGATATATGGAAATTAAATTAGCTTTACGTACAGCCTGTTAATTAATGCTTCTACCTGCTTTACAGCTGCATAAACTGAGCTACAGAGCTGTGGTGAGGCAGGAGGGTGACCTGGGTGGTAGTGTCCGGGAGGGCTTGCTCCAGCCCTTCAAACACAAATGGGTCCTGGAGACAGAGCTCTTTTCAGTTCTGCACCTGATTTGCGCTTATTTAAAGAAGCGCTCAGCAAGCTCTTTGCAAATATTTATGCAGTGGTCTGGTGGTGGTTTCACTGGAGGTTTAATGGTAGTTGGTAGCTCGTAGTCTGGGATGCTCATGCTATGCTTAAATCTCTAAAGGAGGGACAGAGCTTTGAACTGGTAGCAGCTGAGATGAAAAAGCTTGCCCTGAAGTATCAGCGATTCATGAAAAATACAATGTATTAATTATTTTCCTCAAGTGCCATATTTGTTTCATCTAAAATCCGTTTCTACTGACTCCAGAAGTTATTGTATATAGTACTCAAGATAAAAGATGCCTCAACAGTGTTTCTGTCCTTAGCACTGTGAACTGGGTTTGTAGGGAGCAGGTAGCAAAAGGCTGATAAAATCTGAATACACTTTTTAATTGTTGCCTCTATAAAAGGATAATATTTGTCCATGTTTGTGTGTACTCTGTGCTAAGGTACCACAGCACATCCAAATGACAGGGAGTTTTGAGGAGTTTGTCTTTATCTCTACACTCTCAAGAAAGAAAAGGCAGTCTTCAAGAGTGAGGGCAGGAGGGAATGAGAGGTATTATGTTATTTTTCCCTCCAAGACAAGCTCTCTCTAAGCTTCATTTTGATTTCATCACATCTAGATGAATCATTGGCCAGATTAGAACAATTGCTGCCGTTACTTGTTTTATCCATTCACTGAGGTTTACCGTCTTTTACTTTTGAAGCGGAAAATCAAGTCTAATTTTCTGGTTGAGCTGCTGAATCACCCTGTGAGGATGCTCTTGTGACCCTCACCTGGCATCTTAGTGTGGTGGCAACAGGCTCTCCTGAAGGGAGTGCCAATTACTTTGGTACCTCTTCTCTCTTCCATCAGCCCTTGCCTGGATTACCGATCAACTCCATCCGTTTAGATTAGTTTTGCTGTGAATAAAATAGATTTTTCTTTTCTTTGTCCAAAAAATATCTATTGATAAGCATTATTGAGAGAGAGATTGAGAACAGAAATGTGTGTGCTGTGCAGTTTAGCACATAGGAATGGAAAAAGATGCTGGGAAGGTTGCCTGTGAAAGTGCAATCTGTGCCACACTTTATACAGATTTTAATTCCCTGTAATGCAGTGTAGCTGACCAGTATCCCTGCAAAGACCTGAGTCTTTCACCTGCGCAGGACTCTCAGCCTTCAAAATGACACTGAACTGAGGCAGTAGAAGGTACATCCATAGGGGAGCTGGAAGTCCTGAGATCAAATAAAGTTTTATGGATTATCCAAGTCTAAAGAGTATTTTTCAACAGTTTTTCTTGTGGAAAATTACTGACTTCTTGTACATTCAGCTGGCCGCAGAGCTGCCTAGGTGAAGGAATGAAAAACAAGGCAAACTTACATAAACCTTCAAACAATAACAAGTGTATGATTTGTATAATTGTGGTAATTTTGAAGCATTACAGGTTATGTGCCTGCACATGTGTGTGCCTTTCGTTTTTTAAAAAACTATATTTTTTCTGTCGGTAGAACAGCTCTCTAAATATGTGCTGAGAAGTGATTTTGTGAAAACAAGGAGGACTTGGTTTCGCCTCAGGTGATGATGGAAGCTGCTAACAGAAAATGAAAAGTCACTCACTTTTCACATATTCTTGAAGCTGGAAAACTGTTTTTTTCCCATCCTCCTCCTCCTCCCCCTCTCACCACAGGTCTGTTCAGGGCTTTCTGAAGTTTTTGGGTTTGCTCTTTCAGAAGGGGTCACTGACAGTGTTCAATCTCTTCCCCACAGCAGCAGCCATCGTTCCAAGGGAGGAGGCATCACCCTGGCCGAAGGCACCGCTTTCTCTCCATGCTTCTCTAGAGGTGCTCAGATGGGATTAAAGTCCACATGGAGATATGGAAATGGACCAGGAATTTACTTTAAAAAGATGGTCAGCTGGGATTCGGGTTGCCTTATCTGCCTGGTGGTGGTCACCATGGCTGGACTTGCCCTGGCTCGACCTTCGTTTAATTTAGTTGTTGAAGACGCCACGCTGGAACCTGAAGGTAAATCACTCTAGAATCCTTAATTCTGCAGAAGTTAATTTTAAAATGACATCTGAAATAGAAATCAGCATCTTTATGCGCTTTGGTAAATCTAAGGCAAGTAACAGAAGAGCCCTCAAGAGTTATGCTTTCTGACTTTTCTTGCTCACACGTGGGCTGTGTTCGTGCAAGCACCCATTTATTTAGTATTATGCAAGCAAGTGATGTCAGTGATTTCACTTGGGACTGTCATCACGTTGTATAATTAAAGTGTATAGCTGAAAGTTTTCAGGAATGGGTCTTTAAGGAAACCAGTCGCACCAACATACGTGTGGCATGTTGCTGTCTCAAGAAATGAAATGGCTGTATAGCTGCCTGTCTTTGTGATTCTCTTAACTGGAGAAGTTCAGGAAAAAGAAATCCCAATAGTTTTTAATTGTGTGGCCTGAATGTTTAATTTTATCAGGCAAAAATGGTGTTGCAGCTTTGTTGGTGTTTGTACTTAGGATGAATTTCCCTGTTGTTAATACCCAAGAGCAGTTGATACTGTCACTGGATTACAAGTTCTGGGAGTGTAAATGTTGAAATCTGAATGGCAAGGCTTGCAGTTTATTACCATGAAGGCAAAGGCTACTCAAAACCTTTCAATTGGAAGAGGCATTTTGATAAAACCTTCTATTTTGAGTGTGCACATGTTGGTGTGTTCTTCTAGGTTTATCCGTTCCTCAAGCTTTGCAAAGTGTTTTTCTTCTCTAAAGAGCTAAGGAGGGGCTGCTTTTCTATTGTCGTGAGGTGATTTGATTTTACTGCATTGTGTAGGATCTTTCCTGCTCTCTGAACAGTGGAGGGGGAAAGCGAGGCTTCCTTTGTAAGGTGGTATCTGTCCTTTGGAGGAGCCATTACATCTCTAATAACACAACTGTCAAACCAATCTAATAGTCCATAGAGCATTTCTGATCCAACAAGCTTGCTGGAGAGAATTTGGCCTTTACACATTCTGCTACTCATGTCCACGGATACAGCTTTGTTTTTGTTTAAATACATTTTCATGCAAAACTTATTTGTTTCTATCCACTGCCTCTAAAAATAGATGTCACCAACTAACACATTTTTAGAATCCATTCCAAGTACATTTTTATTGATGGCAGGGGATGAACTATTTAGAGACGATGAACACTCCTCCCTAGCAAACATTCCTGAAAAAATTAACAAAGCATAGCAATATTGTCATCTGTCAGCCATAGAGATTGTTGATAGCAAAGATTTTTGTTTGTTTTCTTTTGAGGGTAATTTGAGATTAAAATAAAAGACCAAATCTCATCACCACTTACTGTAGGATTTGTTAATTGCACATCTGGTGCCTTTTTGGCTTTTCAGAGGAATGACAAAATTGCGAATAATTCTGGTTTCTGTTTAGCTGTTTGTAGTGAGGTCCCCTAGTTTTGTGGTTAAATCAGAAAGAATGGGATTACATGACTGGTAGAGTATTTTACAGGGAGAAGAGTAATATTTTTTGAAGGATGCCTAATAATTTTTCAGCTTTTCAGGGAAGGAATAGTGTTTATTGTTTTAAAAAGCACAGTTTAAAAATATGTTTCTTCCACAGTGAATATCCAGAGGGTGGAATCTGGGATTTATCAAAGTGTAAATTGTTAAAAAGGATTTAAAACTTCTTCCCCGGGCAGGAATGTTACTGACATGAAACTATTTTAGATGTGAGAACCCGAATCATTACCAGAAAGGAAGAAAAAAACATGCTTTTAAGTTAATGGTATAATAGCAGCTTTTATGTTGCAGAATACAGGGAATTGTGTAGGATTTATATCTGAGATTTGGGAAATAAAAACCTCCTTTATGTGCTTCCTTAAACCTCTTTTAAAAAAACACCAACTTTTTACACAATCACCTTCTCTGGGTTCCATCACTGCCACCCACAAGCTCTGTCAGCTGAAAACAAACCAAAACACCCTCCAAAAAATCTCTTCAAAGACCAAGCAGACTTTTCTTGTCTTGAATTTAGTAAATACTAAATGTCTTGGCCACAGCTCATTTGGGGGATCAGGTGCTCTAATAATGTGAATTTTCGGGAGGGCTGCTGACTGTGCAGTCATTAGAGCGATGACATTTCATACCAGCTGAGAAGGTCGACAGGGCCATGACCTTTGGTGACACGTGTTGATCTGTTCCTTAGTCATCCTTTATGAACATCCCCTAAATGTTGTCTTTTTTTTTTTAATGTTAGGTGCTTTTATTGTTACTGTTTATTGTCTTAGTGATTCAGAATATTAAAAAAAAGCTGTATGCTACATTAACAGGAATTGAGATTGTGGCTTTTTGTTCCTTTGATTGTAATAGATAATGTATTCTTGTCTCAGATAAAAATAACTTAAGGGACATTTACAGCTCTTTCTTTGGAGTACCTGGTTAAGTATGTACTTCAGCACAAGCAATATTTATCTAATAGTGTAGTTAAATGCATGAATATGTGCAGAATACATGCAAAATGTTGTCCTGCATCAAGGTACTTTACTTTTGCTTATCTACGGTCAATCCGCTCTCTTTGGTAGCACACTGCTCGCGGGTGCTTTTATAAAACACTGGGCTCGTTGAGCTCTGAAGCTCATTTGTGAGCATTAGATATTCCTTTGGTACATATGAAAGTATTTACTCTGAAGATGGTATCTTGAGCCGTTGTAAATTATAATGTCAATATTGATATCATGGGTGCTGGATCACGAGTATGGTGATTATTGCTTTCTTCCCTGAACACGGATGGTTAAAAACTGAGGCTATTGAGCAGTGTGATCAGAAACAGGACCTGTAAGAGTTAGTTTGGGGACTGTCAGCTATCGAACTATGTCTTGCATCAAGTGTTTACACACATGTTTTTTTACCCTAGGGAGCACAAAGCCTTTCTGCTTTTAAATATTTAGAAATAAGCCTACCCCAGTGTGTATAAAGGAGCCATTCTCTTTCTGCGCACCAAGGCTGTGAAGGCCTTTGATGATAGCCAACATTTCAAAAGGGCTTTGACCGCACACATAGGTTGAAGGGTTACTTTGTGAACTGAATAATTAGTTTAGACATGTATTTGATAAATAGCAAGCTCTCCCTTGACCTTCCCTTGCCCAAGCTGTGTGTTATCGTTCTGCCGGGTAGCTAATTTAGTCTCTTCCCCACATGCAACGCCTTGCTGCTGGCCTTGGAGCACCCACTCGGAGCCCTCTCGCCTGGTGCAATAACAATGTGGTTTAGTTCTGTTAATTTAGGTCAGATTTCAAAGGACTAATTTAAGCTTTCCACAAGGGACAGCCTAATTCTGTGTGCTGGGAAAAACACGGGGCAAAATGGCCTTAAATGCACATTTGGGAGGTTCCTGGGAGCAGCAGTGAGAGAGAGGGACCTTCTTTAACGGGTGATAAGTGCTGAAGTGAGTAAGGAGCCATCATTTGGGTTTTAACTCAGTCACAGCTATTTGCTGGCACTAAACAACCTGCAAATATAAACACATTCAGTGAAGTACCCAGAGCTTTACCCTTTTTGTAACAATGTTGCATAATATGAGCAATATACCTTCATTTTTTTGTAAAAACACAGGCAGTACTTAAAGGTTAAGGTCACATGTGGTCACAGCACTTAGCCCAGTCCACTCGGAGATGCTACTGTAGCCACCATGACCTGCCTTGGTCAGGACTTGGGGTCTTGTGAGGTGCTTCTCAGGCTTCCAGCGCTGCAGCCTGTGGAGGTGGGGATGTCCCCTGTCCCATCCTGGGGTGTCCCCAGAGGTCCTCTCCATGGTGGTGCCACCCTGCTGAGGGCTTGCATGGCTGGTGGGACCCCACGGTGGTCATCTTCCTTGGGCAGAGGTGGTGGAGAAGCACCTGGATCCAATTTAGTAGGAGAAATAAAGCAAAAAGTTTACCCCGGTTTCCCTTGTTCTATTTTTTTTTTTAAACAAGTGGCTTCACTATCTGAAAATTATTAACAATTCAAACTGATTAGTTAAATATATATATATTTTTTTAAATGCAAGGGCAATTATCACAGCCCATTATGGAGGAATGTGACATCCCTGCAGCTTCGGGTGAGGGCAGGATGCCCTTTCAGGGATCCGGTTCAGTAAGTTATTTGGCCTGGTACAGGAATTGCTAGCTGAGATTTGGAGGAATTGTACAAGCAGCCAGATTAAATCAGTCTTAACGTGTCCATTCTGCGTTTAAAATCCTCAGTCCTTTAGCAGGGGCTTGGTCTTGAGCTGCACGCTAATTGGGCATGGGTAGGGTTGTTATTTACAGGTGGTGTTGATGAGACACTGGGAGTTGATGTGTCAGCGCTACAACTGTTTTGCAAAGTAGCACAAATGATCGCAAGTTTCAGGCTTATCTGCCATGTGATTGCAGCATTTTGAAGGGGTGGAAATAGAAACTTTTAGGAATTTAATTTCTTGTGGTGTTTGGTTTTTGTTTGTTTGTTTGTTTTTTGAGTCAGAAGATTTTCAAACCAAACACCAAACGTCTGACTCCAGCGGCTGCATAGTTTTCTAAATTTAAAATAGCTTTTCCTTGGCAAAGAACTTGCAACAGATCTCAGGCTACAGTAACTTTTTTACAGGCAAGTTACAAACCTTTGAAAGCAGAATTTACAATGAAAATGCTGACGTCTCCAGTTATGCAAGATTGTGTACACATGAGACGATGGACTGTTGTGGTGTTTTAATAAAACCATAGCATAGGTCTTAATGAGCGTATTTCTATATGCAGTTTCTATATCCAGCTTCAGGAGAAATGATCACTTGGCTTCAAACAAATACATTCAAAGATTAGTATTTTCTTAAAATGAACATTTAGTTTAGGAACAGATGAGAATGCAAGAAAAATGCCTAACTATCCCTTTTCTATCATTAGTAGAGAAAAATTCCTTATTGGAAGTGTCAGATTTTTATGTGTTAAACATTTTGTGAGTCCTCAAGGCTGAAGCTTTACAGTGAAAGCAGAGACTTTTTTGAAAGCAGCATTTATAGCAATATAAATCCATGTTTTTAAAAGAACCATCACCCACTCAGGCAAGTTACATCTTGTCTATCTGTAATAATGCACCTGGTTTAACTGGAAGAGAAAATTTAATTTCAGTGTAGTTAAACAAGTTCAAAATTAATGCTGAAAAGGCACTGGGAACCCAAAACACATCTGAAATGATGAAGAATCTGGAGTTTCGCACCAGTTATTGCAACCAGGGTTTGGTTCCATGGTTGCAGGCTGGACATGCTGTGCTGGTCTGGTGGGAGCATCTTCTGCAGAGTCGGTCAGGACACACTGATTTGTGTTTGTGGTGTCTGTGGGAAACTGGACAAGACTTGATTTGGCTTAGAGCCTGCCAGGGTAAAATCATCCTTAGAGCAATTTGGGAACAGAGTTGAAATTCAGACCTTTGAATTTAAGTTCAGCACATCGCTCTGTGTATCTGTAGCATCTTTTTTGGGAGAGTTTGGCACAACGTGCTCCCAACATCAGGGATGCCGCCCCTTAGCTGACTTTTAAACTGATTGAAGGAGAAGTTGGAGTGACTTTGAATACAGGCAAATATTAAATAAAGACCAGATTTGCAGGAGCGCAGCAGCCAAGAGCTCCTGTTGTAATTACGAAACGTGTGCTGGGAGCGCCGAGCTGTTCTGGAAGTTTGGTCCTTTGGGTTTCAGTTGGAGTCGGCGCATCAGCGAAACTGAGTCGGCGTTTTCTGCCTGTGGGCTGCGCGTCTCAACGAGGGCAGTTACAAAATGAGATATTCTGTTAGAGGGGTAAATATTTATGTAGGAGTTTTTTTTAAGAAAAAAAAGTTGATAATTTGTTTACTGATTACGTACATCTCCAGGGTATCCTTTCCCATCTCTTAATTATCACTGCTGGATTTTTCTTTTTGGAAGAAAAACCCCTTTTAGGGGATTTGGTTTTCCTGGACCTACTTTTGAGTATGAGAGTAGTCAGCAACTGGCGTGGAGGTGTCTCATGGGCTTCACTTTCTGCTGGTTCAGGTCCTTTGGCTGCTCATCACCACACAAATGACATTATCCATATCAAAGAGAGGGACAGAATGACACTTAAGTTTTAGCTGAATTCTACTGTGCTGTTTCTTTCACTTGCCTTGCTGCTATTATTGTAATTGTATTTTTAAGATGACTGTAAGTGAAAGCGTTTGGTGAACCTCAGCGAAGCTGAGGAGTTGTGAGATCTGACCTACTTTCCTTCCCCTCCTCACATGCCGTTGCAAGTTGTGTGTAATTATTGCTTTTCCTCCCCCGCAAAAGAACTGGCTCATCAGTTTGGGACATTAAGCGATGTTGAGCAGCCTTGCAAAGCGCCGTACGGTAGCAAAGCCACAAGAACCAAGAGGAGGAGAAAATTCCTTTGTACGAAGGAAACCAATTGTACTCGTGAGGGTTTACTGGAAAGGGCAATGTGCTGGGGGACTGGAAGGGAGAGAAGGGAAGATGAGAAGCTGTTTGGGGAGGAGAAAATAATAGTTTTGCCCGTAATTTTTTTTTTTTTTTTTTTTTTTTTCTCCTAGCTTTTAATGTGTTTCTATTTTGAAAGTTTTGTGATGTGCTGGTTCTCACCTCAGGCTTTCTCCATGGGGGCTTGTGGCTGTTTCTGAGTGAGGTCTGGAGTTGGATGGGGTGGCTGGGAGGGAATCCCTTAGGAACCTGCACTGACCAGGACAAGTCTGTAGGAGGTTTGGTTGTGGTTGGATGGAACAGAACTTGGGGAGACCACCGTACTTCATTTTTAAACATAATAAAAAGTTGTGGTGTAGAAAAATGATGTGAAGTTCATGATGCTCTTTCTTCGGGTGCGAAGGGCATCAAGGGAGAGTGCGCTATGCAGGACTCGCTTTGCAAGTTTGGGAAGTGCCCTGCTCAGTGTCTCCGTGTTGCAATGTTTAATTTGTTTCAAGGAACGTAATAAGATTTATAAATCTGTATGCCAGCCAACAGTTCTTAAAAATCATTTGAAAACCCCAGTTTAAATTTTGAGCAGTTCTTGAGCTTGGTTCTATTAAACATAGTTTAATCATGAAAAATAATTCTGTTTAGATATTACAGTGTTGAAGTATCCAGATTTATCTGATACTGTTTACTCACCAGGGTAGCATAGGTATTTTGGGCATGAGGGATGGCTGTGGAGGCTCTGTAATAAATCTGCAGCACAGCATTACTCGGTAATGGCCTTTCTCCTAACAATGCAGAAGCATTTGAACCATCTTCCATTAGAGTGGCAAAGCGCCCAGGGGCCACTGCCACAGCAAGGAGTGACGGAGGTGTCTGCAAGTTAAAAATAACCCTTGTCACGTAAAGGGTTGTGGGCCACCTGGAAGTGGAGATACTTCAGGGCTTGTTCTGCTGCTCCTTCTTGACCCCAGGTACCACAGGGGACTGTTCTCTGTGTGCAACTGGAATTAAATTAGCTCCGATGTCTTTTGCCTAAATGTTGCTCTCGGTTAAAAGGGAGCTTTGAAGTATTTGGAGAATACCCTACGGTTTATATGCATTTTGGCTAGGACTTTTGAAAGTGCTGAGGGGATGTTTGGGGGGTATCGTTTCCAGTGACTTTTTTTTTCAAATCCCTCTTTAGGAAGTGGGGGAAGATGAATTTCAGGGGAACAGGCAAGACGAGACTTCCAGACGAGCTGCTAAAATTAAGAGGATTTGTATAGTCAAGTAAAAATGGGACCGTGTACAAAAGAAACAACTGCTGACTTGCTTATAGGGAATCTGAATAGATGTTCTCGGCATCCAGAACTAACAGTCAAACATGAAATTGTGCAATTTTTAACCTCACAGTTGTGATTTATTTCTTTTGCATGTTGAGTAGTGATGGTCCTGAGCATGGCCTTCAGTGAACCTGGAAGAAAAAGGTTGTGTTTCTATGCTTGCATTTATGCTATGTTTTGTTATGTTTTTATGTTGCTCTTGAAATGCATATAAAGAACCTGAAAAAAGCTGCAGATTGGAATAGATGCAAGACAACACTAAAACCAAGAAAAACCCTTTGTGATTTAATATATGTCCAAGGTTGTATATCTTACATGGAGCCTTTCCCAAGCAGACTTTAATGCTAAACTGGACGATGGGAGTTGGTTAAATTGCTCTGGCCCTTGGTTATGTGCAGAATACAGTCAGGAAGATTTGATGTTCTGCTGCTGCTGTAAGTAGAAACATGGAGAAAATGATCCTAGTCTTGGATTCTGCTTTTTTAGAGAGAAGAGGTTAATTTTCTTTCAGCTTTTCATTTGAGGTTCTGGCAAGAGGTGATACATTTCCCCTTTGTATTGTATAATAGATTACACGAGGAGACTCTTCTGTAATGAGTTTGAAGAGTAGTTAATTATTTTTGAGATTGCATTACATGTGTGTTAGGCTGATATTGTACTCCCCAGTACACTTGGCACAGAGACTATCATTCTGTTACTTTAGGCGGCTGATGTAGCTTATGGATTGAACAGAAATGCTCAGGATTTGGTGCCTGGAAGAAAAGGTTCAAATCCTGAAGATGGCCTGTAATTACTTATCATACTGATAAAATTATAAAAGACAGCACAATAATTTTAGGGGTTTTGGTGTGGCTGCTCAAGGCTGGGGGTGTTTTCTCCCTCCCTGGTTACCGAGTCTTTGTGCAGAAGACAGACCAATGCTTTGCTGTTTCTTGCTCTGTCCCATATCTACAGATAAATCCTACAGTGCCTGTTGTATAAAGTCTTCATCCTGTAAAGAGCAGACCATGAAGAACGGGGACAAACAGGAAGGAATTGCAGGGCCGTTCCCAGCAGCAGGAGGTGGCCTCGCTGGTCTCTCTGCTGTTTACTTTGAACTTGGCATGCTCCAAGTCTTCCTTGCCTTGGCTTCCAAAGCATAAAGCACACAGCCAAGCCCATGAGCATGTGATACTTGGCATTTTTTGACGTGTGTTGCGTGGCTGTGCAGCCGTAACTCAACTATCACAACTATAAAGGCAGGTAGGAGCACGCAGTCTACAAGTTTTAGGAATTTTTAATCTCTTCATGGAGCATAGGCAAGTATAATTTCTTTTGAGAAGGAATCTTCTTCCTTTAGCCAGGGGGGTGAGACACATCAACCCAACTGCTTTGCAGCCGTCAAAGCCATGTTGAAATATTCATGTGTCTCACCCTGTGTCTGCCAACACACCAACAGGGGACCTCATGAGCTTTGCCCCCACTGCTCTGTTTTGCTGGGTGTGATGAGGCCCTTGTGTCTGTAGCCAGGGCTGAGTGCTGCTTGGGGTATAATAGTTACCTGGGGGAGCTGCAGTTCCATGGTTGCTCATCCGCCAGAGAGCATTACGCAAGGCAGATAGGTGGACTCACGTGAGGATAATTTTTAGGTGCACATGTGGAACTTTTCTGTTGTCCAAGGGGTCCTGCAAGTGGTGAAACTCTTTGCTGCTCACCAGAATTATTTATTTTTCTAAGTCTTCAAAGCTTAGGAAAACAAGTTAGTGCGGTATAATATTTTCCCTTACCCATGATGACATTGGCAAGTATTTCAATTGGAGGAGGTTCACTTTTTTTTATGATCTTGGTATATGTAACACTCAATAGGAGTTGACATGATGCTGGATGTCCATGCTCTAGCAAGTCGGTGTGGCTGGAAGCTCTGTACTTGCTCAGAGTACCAAGCATGTATCATGTGGCAACACTTACTTCACTTTGTAAATGTTCACTTCCAGGGCAGAAGAATTCTTCCTGTTTCTCAGCTACTTGGTTTTAGTCTGGTTTCATCTCTTGTACCAACCAGATAACTACATCTTTATAGAATAACACAGTTAAAGATGATGCCAGGAAAAAAATCCCTCAATTTTGTTTTAACATTTGGTGGAAGTAGCTGTGCTTTCAAATAGAGCAGCCCAGGAGCTTGGTTTAAAGGAACAAATGAAGACTTAAAATCTGCACATTTTTTGTGTTTTTAACTATCACATATATCTCCTGCTCTTGGGTGCTGTTTTGTGAAGTTTTTCTACAAGATCTAGATCTTTTTTTGTCAAAATTGAACAATTAATGTTTTTGTACACTGGGGCAGGGAAATGATTCCTGCTCTTCAGGGTGTTCACAGTGAAAAAGGATTTGTGTTTCAATTTTTTTTTTTGTGTTTTAAAATTCTAGAAAGAACTTGAGTAACTTGGAAAGGAAAGTATTTTATCAGAACAGAGAGAATTCCTGATGATGGCTGGCAGAGGCAGAGCTGGGCAGAGCTGGCAGTGAGCTGGTGGAAACGCAGGACAAATAAGCCAGCAGGAATCCAGTGGCTTCGGAGAAGCAGATGGATGAATTGCAAACACTGTTTTGTCCCCCTTTGTGTAAGGAGACGTGCTTAGCCTTTGTGGCTTTGGTTTGCTGTTAGCGAACAGGAGGTAGTCACCATGGCCAGGAATGACTTTCGTAGGATGAGTTTATCTTCCTTCATCAGAAGAGGACATGGAGCTAACTTAAACGGAGAGAGAAGCCCATATACTAGGGAGGGGAGGGTAGGTTGGTTGCAAACCTGAGGGATGATACCTGGGCTTGCCCACCTTGCAGAGCTGCCTCCTGGAGAGAATCTAAAGGCTTGGGCTGGACTCACAAAGTCACGGAGCTGTTCTGCTTCAGGCACAGCCCAACATCCCCATCCCACGTTGCTCATCCAGCGTGGTCTTGCTGATCTTCCTCAAGGACAGGAAAAACAGGAGAAGGGGTAGGAGCAAGAAGCGGGAGGAGGGGTAGTGGTTGGCAGCCTGGCGTTCCCTGTGGGAACATTCAATTTTGCAATGAACCTCTTGGATTCTTGACAGGTCAGGTCTGTTGACCCTTCTGGGGCACGCTGTGGTGAGTGTTTAGTTATTTACTAAAGGCTTTTGAAGGGAAAGTGGCTTGATGGGGTCTGAGGCTTTTGTGTTATGGGGAGTTGTGTGAGAATCTTTGCTGGGGTTAGCTATTAGCTGATTGTTTAATTATTTGGCTCTGTAACTAAGTAACTAAATGCCTTGAGCCTTAAGATAAGCAGTTCTTTGTTAACATTTTAATAAATGGAGACAAATAATAATAATTTAAAACCTAAGGAAGTATAAATCTCCTGTTTCAGTGACTGAATCTTGACCAGAAGCATGATTTGGAGTATAATTGCTTATCTCATAATAATCTGAAACAGAGCATTCAGAATGTCCCCGGTCCTCTATTGTGGGCATAGCTTTTATACAAACAGTATTTACTCCATTTGCTGGCTGGGTGGCACAAACCATGCTGCGAGACTGTATGAGCAGGCAAAGAAAAAGTTCACATCTATTTATTTAACAACAGCTTGGTTTTCCATGGTGGTATTGTTCAATAGCTCCACTTCTAAAGTTAAAATACATTGTGTGCACCACTATTACAAATAAGGATGTAGCTGAGAGCTGACAATACAGAAGCAACGTGCCCTCCCTAGTCCCCCAGGGTTTAAGAACACCACCAGAAATTTTACATATGCCTTTGTTCCTTGTTTGTTTTTTAAGGAGTGATAGACAGGTGTTATTCACATCAGGTAATGCACCTTTGCAATAGGAACTAATGCCACAATTATAGGATTTACAGGAGAATTCAATGGATGGATGTGATCCCCGATCATCAAGCCTCGCTTGGTGGTGCAGGCTCTGCAGTGCTATCTCTTCCTTCTCCCATCTGGATATTTTCACTAAGGGAAAATTCAGGAGGACACCGCTGAAAACACTGCGGGCAGGGTACAAATGAAGGCCAAGCAAACCTGCAGCCTTAATTCTCTGGTATGCTCCAAAGATGTGGAAATGGGGAAATAATCCTGATGTCAGCCTCGGGGGAACCATTGATTTGATGGTACAGCACACACATGAGTTCAGAATTTGTCCCTGAACTTCAGGGAGGTGTAAAAACCCTTGTGGAGTGTCCTGGAGAGAGGGTTAACTCAGCAGCGTAGGTTGTTTATGTACTGCCGGGAATTTTTGTAACAGTTTAAACTGGTTGATTTTCGCAGTGAAGCTGTTGGGCGGACTCGTGCCTCAGAATCCCACCTGTTCTCTGTTTGCTTTTGGGCACCATTTCAAACCCACACTGGAAAAAGTTTATAGGCAAACATTATAAAAAGTGACAGTCTTAAGTGCTGCTACATTCTAGTTTGGCAACACAAAGGCTTACCTGAAATAACTCGCTATTTCCAAACATGACTTCATTATTTCATGACAACACTTTGTGCTGCGTCTTCCCTGATACTCTAGAGAGAAAGAAATGGAGGAAGATAATATTTACCAAATGCTAATACTGATTTGAAACTTGTTCTTCTTCAGTAGACTAGTGATTTTCCTTGTAAAAGGATTTTTTTTTTCCTAATTTTGAAATAAATTGCTGTTCTCGCGTTTGAATGTGGAATTTTCTTGGAAGATTCACTGTAAATTTCAGATTAATAGTTTAAAAAGAGATTAAATCTTCTCCCAGGCAGTCAGCAATAGGACAAGGGGGCATGGGCTTAAACTCTGCCAGGGGAAATTTAAGCTGGGTATTAGAAAGAAATTCTTTACAGAGAGGGTGGTCAGGCATTGGAATGGCTGTCCAGGGAGGTGCAACTGAGATTGGACATGACACTTAGTGCCATGATCTAGTAAACGGACTAGAGTTGGACCAAGGGTTGGACTTGATGATCTCTGAGGTCTTTTCCAACCCAGTCAATTCTCTGATTCTGTGAAATCAAGGAGGGCGGGCGGAAGATTTATTTCCTTTCTAATTGTATGCAAACAATCGATCTACCCAGGAGGACACTGCAACCTGTGTGACCATCCTGCAGGTTTCCTGGGGCTCTTCAGCAAAAGCCTCTCGTGCACTTAAAGGAGGGTTTCATTATCTTTACCTACAGTGGCTTTTAAAAAGTTTAAAGAAAGACATTTTAAAAGACTTTTGTACATTGTTGGCACAGCATAAACTGTGCAAATTTTTTTTTTTTTGCAAGTAGAGAGTTACAAGAAGTCTTAAAAGCTTCAAAGTAAATTAGCCAGCTGGCTTCAACTACTTTTTTTTTTTATTATTATTATTTTTTAATTTGACAGTGGAATCTGAATTTAAAAAGAAACTCAAGCAGACTCAACTCTACTCATTACTGTTACAAAATACGTGTAGAAAGGAGCCCGTGCTCCCTCTGGAAATCAGATTTCTAACAGCATGGTGTCGTACTCGGTGAAACACCTGCATTGCAGATCTGTGGATTCGTGACTGTGGGAGCAAGACTGAATGAGTCTATAAGGAGTATAAAGCTGTGCTGTAGCCTGTCCTAGACTTTGAGATGGAACTTCACATGCTAGAAAGTTTAGAGTCCTTATTATAAAATGGAAATCCAAGAATCTTTAGAGTCTCCGTAATTGGCCTTGTTGATATGATTTTATGTACTTATCTTGGCCACTCTTGGTGTGATGCAACTGTCAAATCTGTTGTTCAAAAACCCATGTTTGCCCCAGGGAAAAAGCCAGGAGAAGCTTTGCAAGGGCACATCTCTGGATCTGTTCTCCTGTTGCTTCAGGCAAGCTCCCACTGAACTCCCTGAAATGACATGATGAGTGGGAGGAGAAATTTGGCTCGCTGTTTTCAAGTCCATCAGTATAACTCAATACTGAAATGCATGAGTGTCCCACCGTGGTGGCCACTTGTGGTACTCATCAAATCGTAGGCTGTCTTGAGTTGGAATGGACCTGTAAGGATCATTGAGTCCCACTGCCTACTCCTCACAGGATTACCTTAAACTACACTGTTGACAGAGCTTTAGCATTTCCAGACTCACATCCACAGGCTGGCTTAGATGTGAGGCTTATTTCAGACTTCTCTATTGAAGATGTCATACAAAAATGACAACACTGTGCCCCAAGGATGAAGAACACGGGTTCCAGAGTTTTGCAATTCTTAGACACAAGCGTGGACACTGAGGAGTCACCTATTTTAATATTTCCTTAGACTCCCAAGCAAATAAAACAAGGTGTGTGTTTTATTTAAGTATGCACCCAGCGATGCCCAGTTGGTGCCTGTGCTGGGGAGCAGCTGTTGGTGTGACCCGACCCTCCTCCTGGGCAAACAGGAGATGTCTTGAGGCTGCTTTCCCTTATTTACTTCTCCTGCTGGCCTTGGTGAGGCCAGGAGGCTCGTGGGAGAGGGACACTGTGGTTGTAAGGAGAAACCAGTTAGAAAAGCAGTCGCTATACTGGGCACAGCTCAAGTGTGTCGTAGGTGTGGGGTCCCTCCACCCTGTGCTGAGCCATCTGGTCCCAGGTGCCAAGGGATGTGGTTCCTTGAGAGCTGGACATGGAAGAAGGTGATAAAGCTTTTTAACTGCAGGCAGATGTAATTTTCCAAGGGTTTTCTTTTTAAAAAGGCTTTGATTTGACATTCTTGTGATTTGGTTACAAAAGGGAACTGATGGATGAGCAATTTCGTTGTGAACGTCTGTGTACGCTGTGACTTTGAAAGCTTCGCTTGTGTTCCCGGGTTTCTGCTCTATTCTGCTCAGGAGAGTCTGTGAAATAAAAAATGAAGCAAAAGTAAAAATTAAAAGAAAAAGTGACTTGCTGGGAGCAGATTTGGCAGTGTAGAAGGCAAATGTAAAGACTTTGGGAAGGGTGCAGGAAGAAGAATAAAGGACATCCTATATGCTGCATATAGGAACTCATGTTTATTAGTTTGATTAATGAGGGGTTGTTTGGCCATCTTTTCCTTCCAACACAGCTCTTTTCAGTTTAAAAAAGGAAAAAAAAGGCAATCTACAAAATCGAGTGGGGAGAGATAAATATTTGTTTAAATTGTAGATATAGGTGCTAAGATATAAAACTGAATTTCCTTTCTGAGCTCCTCCTGCCTCCTCCAAGTTCTTTGAAGCCCCCGGGGTTCAGCAGCACTTTTCTCCCCAGAGATGGCTCTCAGTGACCATCGAGAAGGATTGTGCCTTTGAGTGGCACTTGAGACAAGACACATGCTGAGAAACCGATAAAAAGTGAATGAACTTTGTTTGTGGTTAATTTCTTGAAAATAAAGTCTATCCCATACTTGTGCATGGTTCAGTTTTACAAGACACATTGATGGGCTAATCTGGATGAGACCTTTTTTATTAAGCGTAACTTGATTTCTGTGGACGAAAAGGGCCTTCACTGACTTTTGTTGGAAATTCTCTCCTTTCCCTTCTCTTTCCTCTTTTTTCCTCCTTTTCCTTCCACCTTCGCAGAGCCGCCAACCAAATACCAAATCTCTCAGCCAGATGTATATTCAGCACTTCCAGGAGAACCGCTTGAGTTGCGCTGTCAATTGAAAGACGCCGTCATGATCAGTTGGACTAAGGATGGGGTCCCCTTGGGGCCTGACAATAGGACAGTGATTATTGGGGAGTACTTACAAATTAAGGATGCTACACCCAGAGATTCGGGCCTCTATGCTTGCACTGCCGTTAGGACCCTAGACAGTGATACTCTGTACTTCATTGTAAATGTTACAGGTAAGTTAAACATAGGTTTTTGCATGTAGAAGCTGTAAAATGTGATATAAAGACATGTTATGTTATAACGTGAAACAGTCCTCCCGGGCATAGCGAGTTGAGCTGAGTTCTGTAGTTATTTCAGGTATGTTCTCCCTTGTCCTGACCCTGAAACGGACTCAGTTTGTATATACTCCTTTTACTTCATGGGATCTATAATGATTAACAGCTGCTGAATAGCCCTCTGTTTTATGCCACTATGACAGGATTAAATTATACAGAGTCGCTGTGATGATGATAAAGCCAGTAGAATGAATACAAGTTGTTTTTTTTTTCTCTCTGTGCATCTGAAGAGTAGAAGGGGTGTCCTACAACCTTGAAGTTTAGAGATAAATCGTTCTGGAGACACTCAGTTCTGCTCAAATGAATGTCTTTAAGAAAAATTAAAATTGTAAGTGGAAAGAGATTTTTGGATTAGCGAACTCCCTTTGGAAACTTTGTAGCATTTCAGGAGCATTGGCGAGTTTTGTTAAAGTTTTATAAGAAAAAGCCACATTTTGTGGCTCAAGTTCTTTTTCCTTTAGCTCCTGCACAAGTAGTATAATATCTGTTCTCCTTGACAGATAATCTAAGATGTAGCCCACTAGTTTATTTCTCTGCAAAATAGGCTGGTTTAAAGACTTGGTTATTTTTAATGTGCAGATGCTCTTTCCTCTGGGGACGATGAAGATGACAATGACGGGTCCGAGGACTTTGTGAATGACAGCAACCAGATGAGTAAGTAACAGCGGACTGCCAGAAGTCAAGATCCACCTGGAAAATCATGTCCTGTCTTTCACACTCCTGCCTTCAGAGCTTCTTGATTGTTAACTGCATGGGCTGTCAAAAAGTGTTACCTTTGTCCTTCTCCATTTTTCTGTTTCACGTAGTTCGTACCTTGGAAAAGAAAAATAAACTAATATTCTTCTAAACACGCTTTACTGGTCTGTACTTTCTTTCTCCCTTCTTGCTGGCTTTTCTGCAGTTTCCTTTCTTCTTGAATTGAAGTTCCGTCTTTGTCTGGTTTAGAGTCTCGCAGATGAACTAACTTTCCCTGAACCGGATCTGAAATTTAACAGAAGAAACAAAACTCCAGCTCACTTTGCTAAAAGGTGGTATGGAAACTACAAAAAGAAAATTTGAGTAGTAATGAGGCAAATCCTTCAATCCTTAATCTCGGCAGAAATCTCCCCATGGAGAATGAATTTGGAGACAATGAGGTTCTTTTGTCTGCAAAGGACCTCAAGATTTGTTGCAAAGAAAGCAATCCAGCACTAAAACCACGTTTTGTGTTACTTATGAATGATGAAAATGAGCTAAAAGAATCTTAAACTTATCTCCATGCTAAACTTTGGTCCCTCTAGAGAGTTTGGAAAGCTATTAATAGACTCTAAATAGAGCGGTCACAAAGAAAAAAAATACAGAAAATTGATATTGGTTCCTTATGCCCCTATGTTGCAAAATCCCCTTGGTAACTGGTAGTTTGCTATCGCTCGTGCTTTGTAAAGTCAATAACACGCAGAACACAGAAATCCTTCATGGGAGGTGTCAGCTGGTTACCGGAGGCAGTAGCCAGGTATATATTTGCTCCTCAGCCTGATTAGTAATTGGCAGCTGAACTGTGAGCTTGAAACACTTGTTCAGATGATAAAGTATGAGCCTGATTTCACCTCCCCTAGTTAGTTATTGTTGTATAGGGCTGCCCTCGTCTGAAGCTGTGAAACATTAGATGCTATTTAAAATGATATAAGTTCTTAGCTGCCTATTTGGCCCCTGCCATCTGTTAGTGTGATTAACCCAGGCTGATTCACAGGTGCAGCTTGAAGTGGCTGAGATTAAGCAGCTGGAGGCTGCTCTGACAAAGGAATGCTGTGGCATAGATAATTGGCAAGTTTGGAAGAGGGACACTGCCTTTAAAAGAAGTTGTCTAGGCAAAACTCACCAAGCCAGACAATGTTAGCCTTCCCCTGAAAAGGACTCATGGGTAGAAATTCCTTTTGAGAAACATCCTTATGTCTGCTGCTGCTTTATTGTGAGCTTTATTGGTGTTGGTCAGAAAAGCACTTGCAATATTTTTGGTTTGTTAGTGAAAACAATTGTGCTTCTAGTCTGTTCTGATGGCTTTGAAGATTCACTGTGAGCACAAATGGGTTTTGGAAGTGAATATAGATAGAAAAAAAAAAAAAGAAAAGGACCAGATTCCAAGGCAACTATGCTTTGTAATGTCGTGGTAACCATTCCTGCCATTTCACATGACAGGGAGAACTACTCAGTGGTGTACTCGGTAACACCAGTGATGTTCTTGTAATATGAGCTATCATTTTAAGTTACTGTTAATCAATCTTGATTCAGGAGCTGGTGAAAGGCCACTGATGATTTTCGTCTGCCAGGGACGGGGTGTGTGTTTAGCAGAGGTCAATCACACTTTCCCCGCTAAAAATGAAAGATGCCTCTAGAGCGTGAACATTGAAACGTTTTGGATGTCAGGGGGATCACAAACCCTTGCAGTGTAGAAGTGAGGAAACTGCGAGAAGACAGATTTCTCCTGAGCAGAGCATTGCACAAACAAGTCCTCATGAGATTGCCCTTTACAAGGTGCCCACAAACTTCTGGGGAGTCTTGCAAGCTGCAGATGGGCGCAGGGACAAGCACAGGGACATCTGAGTGCTCGATGGGAAGAGCTGGCACCAGAAAAGTGATCAAGCCACCACATCCCTGCAAGAAGTCTGTTTTCAATGAAAAGTTGCATCATAATAACTCAGTTGGATTAATGCAACTGTGCTGAAAGAAAGAGGGTTGTGAATTGGCAAGCTTGGAGCTGTGTGGAAGTTAGGGGTGGGACTTGGTGTGGTGCTTTTGCAAACTGCTGAAGCTTGCGTGTTTAGCATCTTCTAAGTCTTCCCTTCTGTATTATTTGCCATTCACCTTCTAGTTTTTTATATTGTGTCCAAAAGGCCACATCTAAGTTAAGAAACTGTTGCAAAATGGATTGATAACTGAATGAGGAGTTGAGCAGCAGTCTAAGTCCTCCCTGAGTGTGCGGTGGGGCAGGCAGGGGTGTGCAATGGCCAAATGCCCTTGACCACCTTCGCTGGCCTACCTTAGGCAGAGCCTGGGGAAGTATTCAGGCCCTCACAAGGGTCCCTGGTTGCTGCTCTTTAAGAGAAGAAGTCTTTAAGTGTTTCCTGAATCATCATTTGAGCTTTGCAGATCTAAAACAATTTAGCTGATAATTTACATACAAATTACAGCTGCAATCATTAAGGATAAGCAATGGAAATTGGCCTGGTTATGCCTTTACAGATGGAAACAAAAGGCCATAGTCTTCAAAGGTTGTTGCTTTTTGATGAAACAATTCTGATAAAGTCCAGCTGTCCTGGCATGTTAATTATGATGTGATGAGGCAGGAAATGGCTGTAGTGCCTTCCACAGGAAACGGAACCTTGGCATTCTCATTCCTGAATATTTAAAAAAAACTTGCAAGGCTTTTAGTGCTGTTTTATTTACGATGGTAACTATTATTTTATGCTTTTTTAATTTTCTTTGCCTCTGTTACAAATATATTTTTCGGAGGCCAAGGTTCTCCAGTGCAAGCAGCGAGGCTGTTGAGGAAATCTGGCCTAATTTTCAAGGCCGCCCAGAAAATACAACTGCTCTTGAAGTCAGCTGAGGCTGTAAGTGGCTCCGTAGCTGCGAGGAGCAACTCATTCTTGAAAGAGGAGGGCACTCAAGTGTACACATGTGCATTTGACCATTTGCCCTGTGTGTATTTTTAAGTAAAAGGCATGCATAGCAGATTTCACTCTGCTTTTGGTGTCCTTTTAGCTTGACAGATATTTTAACTGTCTGAAAAAACACTGTGGTAGATTTGTTCCAGACTGCATCCTGAATAGCTTTTTATTACTTCCAGCTTTTGTTGAAGGGATTAGTGCTTGTGGGGAAGGTGCAGGATTGGTTCCACTGCAAAATAGTGTTCTCTCCACACAAAATAGCTGTGTTGGCAACTCATTTTTTCCCTTTGTTGCCCTGAAGAGGTGCCTTAGATTGGTTCTGGAGGGCCACCTCCAAGGACATTGACCTGAGACTTACTTCTTTTTACAAAGCTAAGGGCTGATCATCATCAGTTCCTTTGACAGCAGTGGAAAATACATTGTTGATAATTGCTGCCTCATCTTCATTATTTTGAGAGATAGCCTTAACTTAAGGGTTTTCTATAATCCTGACTAGGTGCTGGCAAGGCAGCAGCTGTCGTGATGGTTGCACTGAAGTTCACCAACAATTTATTCTGGAGACCCTTGGGTAGCCTTGAAGATGCTGCTGTTCTGCCTTGAATTCTAGTCAGGCGACTGGAAGCTTTGTGGCTTTTTTTTTTCTTATCACCCTTTAAACAATTTCTTCTGGGCCAAGCAATGGTAAATTGGCACCAAGAACAAAAAAGTATCTAAATGCAATCCACATGCTGTTCTTTTCATGCCTTGAAGAATTTCAGAAAGGATGAAACAAGGTTCAAATTCATCAAATCCTGTAGAGTGGAAACCCACTCAAGGGAGCAGCAAAAATTGGATGCTGCCTAGAAGTGTTTTTTAATTAAAGGTCAAATAACAATAACACTGAAAACCTTGGGGGGATTTGATGTGGCCGTTTCAGGCGCACTATTGCCTGCTCAAGGTGCTTGTCAGGCAGGCTTGGAGTTGACTACTTTTGTATTTCTTTGTATTAGATAAGTCCAAATAAAAACTGAGGTGTCCTGAAGTGAAGTGGTCCCCTGGGCTGCCTAATTTCAATTTCACATGCAGGAGATTTGCCTGATTAGATGTAATGTATTTGCAGGGGAGTGCAGTGTGGGCCAGCAGGATATTTTCTTCGCTAATGAGAGCTCTAAAAGCAATCAGGAGTTCCCACCCGTTCCCCTGCTGCTCGTTACCGCTATGTGCCAGAGTTTGCCCTGTTGTTACTGTGAACTTCTATCAGAGGTGCTACCTCCTTCCACCTGTCCCATTAGCAAAGATGGGATGCGATGGACAGGGTCTGCACTTGAGAGTATATACTCGTTAACTACGTTCGTTCTTGCTTTTAGTGAATCTGGATGTTTTTACTCTCCAGAGGAATAATAAAGGGTGCTTTTGGGTTATGATATTCAATCTATAAAGAGAAATGCTGTGTGTTAATCAGATCAGAGCTGTATGAAAACACAAAGCGAGGGTGAGTGTTACGGTTTGTGCATGTTGCTGCCTTTTTCTTTTTTCCCTTAAACGTACTGAGGAGCTGCCAGTATAGATGCTGCTACCTAGTGAAAAATGGGAGGATGTCTTGAAGCGTTTTCAGGCAGCGCTTTCAACATGTGATATCTGCATGTTTTTCTCCACCCCCCCTGTAATTTGGGAGCCTTGCAGGTTATGCTGATGGGAGGGTTGTGCAAGGGGAAGCTTTCCAAGCAGAGTCCTTTTTCCCCGAGGAATTTCCTCTCCCTGCTCTCTCTGTGGCACAGAACTGAGCTGCTCTTCTTCATTCCTGCCTGCATTCTCCTGGCCTCTTCTCTGCTTCCACCTCTTCCATGAAGTGAAGTTTTTCCTCCCTCTGCGTTTGTTGTCCGTGAAGCTTATCAGAGCACTTATTTTCCAGAAGCAGAGTTTTTTAAAGGGTGAGACTTGATGGAAATGGGGGTTACATACAAGAAAAAGAGAAGAAGAGCTGCAGTAGAATGCAGTAGAAATCTGGCTGCATGAAGCAGCCTTGTTGTGGGAACTGTTGGTGGTTGGGTCCTGGCCAACTCAGATGTCTTCATCCTGGGCTGAACCCAATGGGACCTTAGAATTATAGAATAGTTTGGGTTGGAAAGGACCTTCAAAGCTGACCCAGTGCCACCCCTGCCATGAGCAGGGACATCTTCACCAGCTCAGGTTGCTCAAAGCCCCATCCAGCCTGGCCTGGGATGTCTCCAGGGATGGTTCATCCTCCACCTCTCTGAGCAACCTGGGCCAGGCTCTCACCACCCTCAGGGTCAAAAATTTCTTCCTTATGTCTAGACCGAATCTCCCCTCCTTTACTTTAAAACCATTAATTGGTTTTAATTAGATTAGTTTTAGAGATTCAGGCTTCTCCAGAGCTTGGTCCATCCAGCCTGTGCTGCAGGGCAGCATCACCATGGGCGAGCGGTGGAGTCTGTGGTTCCGAGGTTGTGCCAGTGGGTGCATCCAAGCCTCCTATGCCCTGTAGCTGTGAGAAGGTGCATGTGGTAGACCTGATGAGAAGTGACCATGCTGGCTACAAAGTTGCTTGGTTGGTGTTGCCTGTTCCAGGTCAAATCTAGGCACTGTGCTCTGAGATACCAATACAACTGGTTCTGATGGTTGGTTTGCTTTGATTTTGTGGGAACTGTGGGCAGGGCCCAATAGTGGTCACCACACATTATCTTGCGGAGGATGTTTAGCAATCCAGAGAAAATATCCTTTTAATATGTCAATACCAACATGTAATTCCACCTTTGCCTGGTGCAATTGTAATGTAATTTGGTCTTTGTGTGGAGTAGTTAATTCCATTGGTTGGCTTTGTTTAAAGTCTTCTGTTATTTTAATGTGATCCTGGTTTTAGCAAATAATGTTAACAGTGATTTTCCTTGCATCCCTAATTCGCTTTAGTCTATGCAACAATTTCTTAGTGTTGCAGTTAATTTTCAATAGTTACCTGATTTTCTATTTTGATTACATGTAGAAATTTGCTTTGCTTTTCTACTTCATTAATTTTAACACTAATTGCCACTTCGAGCAAAAAAAAATAATCACTTATCGTTCTTAGCATCATTATAAAGCTTGCTTTTGGAATGTTTTCTTTATCCTGAGAGAGACGTTGTAAAATGATTTATTCCTGTATTTTCTATCCAGCTGTATTTTTATTTAGAGAGGGGGTGGCAGGATTTCTGGGTTTGCACTGATTGTAAGAACTGTTATAAATATTTGAGGAACGGAAGAGTTTATTTATAGTGGAGTGTTAGGCTGCTAATGAAGGAAATGAAACAGGGCTCAGAGAAATGGAGTTATTTTTCTGGACCCCTCTAGCACTAGAAATTCCACACTAATCTGATTTGCTTCAGGAAAACTCCATTGTAAAAGAAATTAATGTTTCCTACTATTAAACAGATCCTGAATCTTTAACTTTTTAAAAACTGTTATGGTGAGACAACTGAAGCGATGCCATGAAAACACTGTGCAATGTAGCCGAAGTGTTGCGTGGATCCAGAGCATGGGGTAACCTTGTATATGGAGGGTAAAAACAGATGGGTAGTTTTATGTTTTGTTGAGCTGTCTTTGCCATATTGGTACATGACAAATGACTGAGAACCTGGGCAAAAAGGGGGTTTTCCATGTGCTCCTCATGCGGGCACAGGCTTGGCCAGGACATGGGAAGGAGATGGTGAGACCCAGAAGCTGGCAAAAGTGGTCACTACAGTAAACATGGGCTCATGGACCTGCTCTGTTTTTGTGCCATGGTGTTGGACATCAGTGAACATTTGGACTTGGGCAGGCTCATGAGAGTAAGAAATCCTTGCAAAGTGATCAGCGCTATTGCTGAGTTTTGCTGCTCCTGCATTTGTAAAGATATTTTGGTGGTTCCTATGACAGTAACAGCACAGCTCATGTTGCCATGCTACACTGTAAGTTCGAGTGTGCTGCCAGGCAGGTAGGTAAGTTTATTTCTTATCTAACAGATGGGGAAGGGTTAAGACTAATGCTTCCAACAGGTCTTCTGACTTGGTCTGTCTGGCTTCAGAGCTTGGGTCCAAGAATTCAAAGTTTGCCGAGTGCCCACAGTAACTCAACTTGAGGTGGAAAGTGTTTGATTATTTGAGTCTACTAAAAACTTGGTCCCTCTGTCTTACTTGATATACACAAACCAAAGGATATCTGTGCTTAATTATTGGACTTTTGTAATAAACTATATACTCAAGTCTGAGCTGTTTGCAAAAGTCCGGTCAGCACTTGTGACATATGATTTTCAGTCGTGTACTTTTCTAAACCACGCTGTCTTTGCTAAAATGAATATGTGCTGCCCTTCATGTCTGTGGAAGGGGCTGGAAAGGGAGATCAGCTTCTGAATACTGATATATTTCTGGATGTGTCTCATTGAAACAGGGGCACCTTATTGGACACACACAGACAAAATGGAGAAAAGGCTACACGCGGTGCCAGCAGCAAACACCGTCAAGTTTCGTTGTCCAGCGATGGGAAACCCAACACCGACCATGCGATGGCTGAAAAATGGGAAAGAATTTAAACAAGAGCATCGTATTGGTGGCTACAAGGTACATTCTGATGATGTGATTTTGGAATTTCTGTTCTTGACCAAGGCTGTAAAAAACCCAACTTGCTGAAGTCAACAGAAAATCTTTTAATGGCCTTGGATCAAATGTAGAAGAAAAAAAAAGTAATTGTTTTCTTCTGGGGAAGGGTGGATGTTTTCTTTGGTGGTTATTTTTTTATTTTCTCAAATTCAAGCTTGTAGCATAGCAGTGCAGCTAAGGATTATTTATAGAGACCTGTTTGGAAAGCTAAAGGGTGACTTTGCAAAGCAGAGTAAGACTATTTTGCTCTATTCCTTTTCAGCAGCATTGCTGAAAATGTGACCATCCACCCTGGTGATTGTAGGAAGTTTAATAAAGGAAAGGTTTGGAAGTCAAAAGTTATTATTTTCTATAGAGTTTATGGTCTGTGAAACTAAAATGGGAAGCAGAATTTGAAGGAAACTAACAGCCATTACTTACAAGGGTTTGTTTGAATTTTAAACAGCTTCAGATTAGACGTTTCATGCTAAATTGGTGGTTACTGATTAAGAGAGAATTTTAGGGAGGCCAGCTCACTCTGTGGGTTAGTGCACGGACCTTTAACCTTTTGGTATCTGCCTGGATCAGGTCAGAAGTCAGGATTCGGTCATCATATCCCACTCCTCACAGGGAATGGGAGTGCGGGACTTTCGATGGGAAATTGCTGTTCAAGCCCTACCGTTGCCATACCTCCCTGTATCTCTGAGTTACCTCAACCTCCTCTTGGACCTTCTGTCAGTGGTTTCCTTATGTATCCCACACCTCAGCAACTCCTCTCCAAAGATGAGAAGTTTCGCAGTTATCTTGTGTCACTATTGTAAGCCCCAGCCTAGAACTTCTGCTGAGAAGCTCAGAGCTCCTCATGGTAATTAAGATCCTTAATGGTAATTAAGACAGAAGTTGAGACTTTTCCAGATGACACCGTAAGCACAAGACTGAGCCCTGGGGGCTACTTACCCCAGCAATGCAGTATTTTTGGGCTGCCAGGTTTTGCGGTGCCCTGATGGAGCCAGGGTGTATATTGCTCCGTGTGCTGTTGACTCAGACCCTGCTTGGTACAAAAAATAAGTTTTCCAGTGCAGAGGAGGACGAGCCGTAGTCTCCTTTCCTCTCTAGCTGGATTTACTGTAGAAAGTGTCAGTTTTTCCAACATTTGTGTTAGCAGAGAGCGAAGCCCAGAAAATCTCGCCGCATGAGCACTAATTATCTAAGTAGACTTTTCCATCTATGTTTGCTTACACCGTAAATTACTGTTGCTTGTGAGTGTACACCTGGCAACACCTTCTGCCTTTCATAACGCTATGGAGTGTTAACAAATTGGCTACAATTCAGTGATTTTTCACTTTTCTTGGTGCTTTTTTAAAAACAACCCACAAAAAAAAACCCAATTAAAAAAAAAAAGGGAAGACCAAACTAATCCTTGGAAAATAATAGTAACTGTTTCAGTACTGAGACATTATTTGAACACTTTACGTCTCATGAAGGGGAAATGCAGATATCACTCTTGAAAAGCGTGAAGGAAAATGTGTGTTTTACAAGGCAGGATGGAGATACCTGATCTCTGGTTTGGGAGGTTGATCTTTAGTGGAGCAAATCAGTTCATGTGGAGCTCCCTGCTGCCACTAGTACACTGTGTTAGGGGTCTGGTTGAGCTCATTTAGGCTTCTGCCCATTAAGTGGCACAAATTAAATTTTTGCTCGTACGTATTAAATGTATACAATTTCCTAGGTATGTATGTACTCTGGGAAGAAACCACAGACACCTATTTCTAAAGCCAGCTGGATAAGTGAAGTATACACCTATAATTCTAAATCATAACTTCTTGCATCCTTTTAGTCTAGAGGAAAAAAAAAAAAAAAAGAGGAGACACAGCTGTGGATTTTAGACTTAATTGTGGCTCAGAAATACATAAAAAAAACCTAAATGATCTGGTACTGTTTACTTACCAACATAATTCTGCTTACCCAATCTAGGTATATTCTGGATTCTGTCAATGTTTTGATTAATCATCTTTTTAAGACGTAAGCTTGTTTTCAGTGGATGGGTGTTAAAGAATGAGTCCTCCAGAGCTTCTGAAATATGTGTCCTACTCTTGTTAGGGTGGCAGGATGAGGTCACTGCAGGCTTAGTTCAAAATTATTCAGAAATAAAGAGAGAATTGTGTTTTCTTGACACCTCTATACTGACACCTTTGTAATGAAGGGATGCTCAGAAAGGACTGAATCTTTCCATGTTGGTTTGTGTTCAGCCAGGTATCACAGCAACTTATGATCATTTTTGTACACTGGTTTGTTTTGAATCTGAACATTGCTATATGTAAAGCGTTTCTGCTGGATACTTTAATATTCATAATACTTTGAGTGACTAGAGTAGCCCAGTTGACTGTATCTTCCATCACCAGTTGATGTAACACCATCTATCCCTTTAGGAAGGGGCAATTATCCCTTGAAGGCTTTAAGAACAAAGTGAAGGGAAGGAAAACATGAAGCTTTTCAGTAATCCTTCAGCCAGCTCTCTCCTGCTGCCTTGAGCTAAGAAATCTCTTCTTTGTATTCTCTTTATCGTAATCAGATAGTGACCTGCAACACTTTGTCCCTCCGAATGGGGAATGTCTTGAGTCAATTTGCACTTGGGTGAACTAGCAGGAGGGTGTATGTGCTGGCCAAGATACCTCCCAGAGCAAAATTCCTCCACTGTGACTAATTCTGGGTGGTGGATTTCAGAATCGAACCTTTTCTGATTATTTTCAAGGTACGCACAAAGTCCCTACAGCACGGAGAAAGGGTTCAGCTATTGAATGTCTAAATATTTTTTAGTCTTTTTTTATGTCTCTAAAGTGATGCTTGTGCATTTAAAGGCATTTAATAATTTGTTTGAGTTAATAATCTAAATCCTCTATGAGACACCACAGGAGCCTTTACTTTTCTGTATGCCACCCAGAAAGCAAATGTTCTTCTATCAGTTGTTACTGTTTATGTATCGACAGGTGTGTGTTTTCACATATGCATTTTGATAAGCTTCATCACTACAGTCATCTTATACACATTTAAATTCGGCCAGGTAAATACAGAGTAAAGAAAGAGTTCTGACTCTATAGGAACTGTTAAAGCATATGGCTTTTGCATGGATGTTCTGCACTTGTTCCCTCTTCCTGAGCAGTACCAGTATATGTCTGAATGGTGCTGATTTTGTGGGGAATCATATTTTGGTTTTTAATCCTTCTTTTGAAATTCATATAAAATTGACCCCCTTTTGCCATTTTTTGCTAAGTGTTAACTTTTCATATGGATCTGTTCACTGAAGACACATGTTTGAAAATGAAACAGAACTGTCCACAATTTTTTATGTGATACTCCAAAAGTACAGCATTTCTATGAAACATCCCTTCCCCTTTCCTGGATTTCAGTATTTCTTGGCATTTTGATTCCAGTTTAGGTTTCCCACCTCCAGCCTATATCTTAAAGGGACAATTGTGTACATTTGATATTGATAAGTTAGTTTAAAAATTGAGTTGTTTGGAGATGTTGTTTGGAAGAATTGATTAAAAATTTGATGGAGAAGATGGCTAAAAAAAGCACCTCAGTGATTTGCTGGAAGTCTCCATAACTAGTTAGAAAATAAAGATAACCATGCTGAGATTGTATTTATTATCTGAATCCTTTTGCAAATAAATTACCATTTTTGGGTGTGAAGCACAGATAAAACATAAAAATAGGTATTGCAAAATAATTTAAAAAGTGACAAAAGCAGTTATTGAACTGGTGACAAAGTACCTGAAGTCTCAAGCTGTGTTTCAGCATGCTTCCAATGTGGTTATCCCCTGAATTTCCCTATATCTAGAAAAGGCAATTGCAAATTGGAAGGAATATCCTGAAGAACAGGTGAGAGAATGGATGAAATTATGTGGGTATTCTCCAGGATTTTGAAAGAACTCAATATGAAGTAAAGCTTCAGGGAACAACATAATAGAAACAACAGGATAATAGCTGGCAAGGAGTTAGTCAGGTTGGAGAGCTGGAAGAGTTTCCTCCAGCTTATCAGTCTCCAGCTGTGGACGCTTCTCCTTTGCTGGACTGCATATTTCTGCTGAGGATGCTCCTGCTTTCAGCAGCTTGCTGTTTCCCTCATGTTTTCTCCTAGTGGAACAATTCACATGAGCTCCCTAATATGTTCTGCCTGCCAGGTGAGCTCCAGTCATCTATGTAAACAGCTTAAATTGACCCAGTTGGTATTACCCAGGGGAATTCATTAGGGAATATTTGGAGAACCGTAGGACTGGTGTCTTCACTTAGAAGGGCCCAAGTAAGCAACCAGGAGGGATCTAATAGCTTTGACCTGCATCACCAAAGACACCATCTATTTGCAGGTTTAGTCACAGAATCATGGGATGTTTGAGGTTGGAAGGGACCTCTGGAGATCATTCAATCCAACCCACCTGCTCACGCAGGGTCACCAGAGCAGATCACACAGGGTCGTGTCCAGGCGGGTTTGAATGTCTCCAGAGGAGACTCCACAACCTCTCTGGGCAGCCTGGGCCAGGCTCTGGCACCTTACAGGAAAGAAGTTTCTCCTTATGTTCAGATGGAACCTCCTGTGCTTCTGTCTGTGCTCGTTGCCCCTCACCCTGTCATTGGGCACCACTGAAAGGAGTCACAAGAGTAGGTTTCCCCCTTCCCCCAAAATAAAAGGAATATCACTATTATAGTTAAACTGTGTGTAGAAGGCTGGTGTAAGAGCTGTCTGCTGTGGAAACTCTGTTTTGAACCTCTTTCAAAACTACCTTTTACATAGATGGGTGTGATCCTGATGCTGGTTGTCAGTAACGGCACCAGTTTTGCTGCCCAAAGATGGGCTTTATTGGGACTAAATAGTGAAGGCACATTACTTAAAAACATGTTAACAGAGCCTGTCTGATCAGGGTGTTGCAAACTGGGAGGTTGCGGGGACATGGCAGGATCGTCACATGTCTGAGAACTGAAGTTTCAATTTGGGAGCCTTCTCTGGGGAAGATGCCGTCATCCCCAGCAAAGGGGAGCTTTTCTGGGCTTCGCAATGCTGCACTTGTAACCAGAAAGCACTAAGCCAACAAGCTGAATCTAGTTGAATCCAGATCCGTGACATAAATCCAGTTGTGTGACGATGTGTCATAAATGCTTTGGGCCTCTACAGTGGTTTTTTAGTTCAAACAGAAGAGGCTTAAGCTGTTGTTTTATTATAAAGATATTATCTCTTCTCATTGGAGTTACAAGAAGGGAAATTGCACAAATACTTTTTAATATTGCCATCCAGTATATCCACTTGTGGCTGTAAATTAGTTATGTTTTCTTACTGAATGCTAAACAATTTCCTTTGTTTCGCCATCAAATTAATTACTTACAGCTTGTTACCATTTTTTTTTTTTTAATCTTTCATGAAATCATGATCTCTTCTTGTTTGGCAGTCAAATTGGTTAAAGACACTTCGATTCTGAGAAGTGTGATGTAACTTATAGTGACAAAACATTCAGGTCACTTTGACCAAGTTTCCCTCAAAACAGCTCATAAAGAAGTAAAATATTCAAAATATGTAGCTGTTTTATTTGTTATTTACCAACGGTTTATGACAGTAATTCTTCCTGACCCAAACCTTGACTTTCAAAGTTGCTTAGCAGAACAACAAGACAATAAAATAACACTGATAAACTCTTTGTAGCTTCATAAATTGGTTTCTTAACTCTTCATAGTGTGGAAAGAGAGAATCAATATATAGTTTTGATGTATACCATAAAGAGGAGGGGTGGGGAAGAGGAGCTGTAAGTTTGGGCTGGAGATTTTGAGGTTGTATCACACATTTCTGTGACATTAGGTTAGCAACCATGCCCTTCACTTGCTGCTGTAGTCTTGTCTATGTTTTCTTTGTCTCTCAAAGCCCACGTGGCCAGTCAATAGGTAATATTATGTAATATTACAGTAATATTACAGTAATAGTAATGTCTAACTAATGAGTTAATGACTAGCTGGGGGGGACTAGAGAAGCCAGGAACTCCTTACAGAGAGGACTCTTCTTTCAGGCTTTGAACTGAAGGCATTTTAACCTCCAGCAAGCACGAGGTTTAAGCTCTTGGCCCTGAGGACACAGCCCTGTGTCGCCTTTTCCTGCTGGATAAGGACCTACACAATAGTCAGGCACAAAGCAGGATTTCAGACCTATAGTTGTAATGATCTTTTAAGAATGTATAGTTACTGGAAGCGTCACTGAATGGTCCATAAACTTTTTTCTGGTGTACTGCACTGAATTACTGCTTTCCATTTGGCTGATTAAAATGACTGTACCAGATTGTATTTTTATTCCATTTGCTAAAATACGTACTCTGCAGTTTAAAAGTTGTACATTACAGCTACATGATGTTAAGATCTTTGAGCGCTTTGTCAAAATGTAATGCTAAAACAAGGGATTAGTGGATAGCCAGCAAAAGGTCATTTTGGGAGCCAACTTATGATGCAGGAAATATATGTATGTACCGGATGACTCTATATCCTTCCAGTATTGGGCTGGATCCTATTTTCTGCAAGACCAATGCCAACACTTCTTTTGAGTTCAAATGGGAACGGCACCAGCACCTTTCTTATGTTCTGTCCGAGAAGGAGTGCATGAAATAAATGTATATCCTTATGATCTGTTTCTGTGAGGATTTTCTTCAGCCATTTTTCATGAGGCAGCATCATCTTTTCTTTCTCGTGGTACCCCAGATCAGCGAGAGGTGTGGCCACTCTGTGTGCCTGGTGGAGGGATCTCAAATGTTGCCCTTTTGTACTCTTTTTCTCCAAATTGTGGGCTGTGTAATTGAGTTATTAGAGAAAGACAGAGACTTAGATGTTAGGGGATTATACCCATCCCATATTGTTGTTGGTCAATCATATTATTAGATGATTGTTTGGAGGCAGGTGGGAAATATCCTGAGGTTGTGAATTTGCTCTAGAGTGGATGGAGAGGTTATAAAGATGACCGCTGCTAATTGGTGCCATCTCATTAGGCTGGTAGCACTGAGTGCGCACCAACATGTGCAGTGCTTGCATCAGGGACGAGGTAAATTTATAGCAGAATGCAAGAAAGCTCTCACTGCTGCAGCCATGCTGTACCTGGTCAGGAATAAATAAACTATTTCAGTTTCCAGAACCATCAGCCAAGCACAGAAAAGGCTTTTAAACGTAGATTACAAAAGGTTAACGATTCAGAAAATGTTTCTTTTGGATTGGGAGAGGGCGAAACTACGCTGGTGAAGTTCCCAACCTCTGGTTTACAACCCTCCAGGTCCGCAACCAGCACTGGAGCCTCATCATGGAGAGCGTGGTCCCATCTGACAAGGGAAATTACACGTGCATAGTGGAAAACCAGTACGGATCCATCAATCACACCTACCATCTTGACGTTGTTGGTAAGTAAGATGATGTTTTAATTCTCCATTAAGACATTTAGAGCTAAGCTGATACATTTTGCATTAGTTTTGAAGATGACTTAAGAATCATCTGAAGAGAAGATCTCACTACATAACCAATTGCTACTTTATGTATTTGTCTGTCCAGTAGTGTCTGGAGAACCAATGTACCTGTGCCTTGGCAAAGGTGTGAAATCTGTGTGTCCAAGTGAATTCTTTTTGCTGTGATACACCTGCAAGCTTTCCATGATGACCTAGTAATAAATATTGATGCAATTTTAATCATTAGTATTACAATTTAATTATTACTTGTACAATTGTACCAACACAAATTTTAATAACTGCAGTTATGAAAACAGGTAAAGTGATCCTTTAGGTTGCTGTTATTATAGGTGAAACACTTTTTTAATGAAAAGCTACATATTGACTTTTAACTGAGTGTACATCTAAAGCTTCATGAAACGTAGTGTAACAGCATCATAGAGATCCGACTATAGCCCATTGCATGGGCTATGGGGAGTCCCTGAAACATAGGTGACAAAAATTGTGGTTTTACCTGAGGACAAATTCTAAAAAGCTGCCTGAATCTTTAGGAGTAGCAAAGCTGTGATTCAGCAGGACTATTAAGCACATGCTTAATAATGTTAACTTAATAACATTAAATTCTGTTGACTTTAATAAGGCTTACATGTATTTATCTAAGTGCTTAGCTAAATTAAGGCTTGAAATCTCAGGAACCAATTCCATTCCTCCTTGCTTTAGTGGGTTAGCCTGGATGAGTGTGAGCAGTTTTATTGATTCTGAAGGCATTGCTGTCCAAAAGGAATCGGTTTGGCTGTTATAATGGGACCTGCTGGTAGTACTTTTTGGGATCTCAACTGCGGTTTCTGAAGTATTTCTTGAATGGGCTTTGCTGTCTCCAGGCTTGTGGGGTGATCTGAGCCTCATAAGTTCTATGAATAAAACTTTTAATCAATCAAGATTGAAAGCAAAAAATGAATTTGATTATTGTAAGCTATTTTTGGCTGGTGACTGACTTATTTTCTATGGAGAATCTTACTGTGAGTGTGGGTTTATATGACCAAAACAGTGACAAAGTTTTCACTTCCCTATTTCTTGATTGATTTTTACATTAATAAAAATGCATCTCTTACATTTGTTTTGGATGGTCTTTAAAATTAGTGTCTCATTTTGTCTGGGACCACTTAAATCTGCTGAAAACCCCCAAATTCAAAATAAAACAACTGCCAGCTTGTCAGGCAGCAAGAAATGAAACTATTCCCTATGAAAATGCCAGTTTGAGAGCTAGACTTTGTGGAGCAGAGGAAGGAAAAGCTAATTTTGCGTTGGGGAAGCCCTACCACAAGCCCTGGTACGTTTAAGTCTTCAAAGCCGGTCTGTGAACCACGCAACTCGCCTGTACTTGGTTTTAGGTGGCCAACACTGAAAGCAGTGAGGACTTTTAGAGCCTTGGTGATATTTTGTCACCCTCGGTAGGGTGAGCTGTGGGTATATTGCTGAGATGAACTGAGTGACTGGACAAGCCATTTTTGTTTGAACGCTTGTTTAAACAAAGTTTATGGAGGGTGTAGCAGCAGCGCCTGCCAGAGATGATAGTAAATTGTGTTCTGCGTGGCTCGGTCCTCTGCTGACCATCTGCCTGGAGGACATGGGCTCCCCAAGGATGAGGCTTGATTTCTAGAGCTTGGCCCAAGAAGAATGTAATGAAGGTGATGAGCTGTGGGATTTTTGGAGGTGTGGTGTTTGTGTTTGTCGTTGTTTTTTTTTTTGCTTAGTCCTTTAGGGAGTTTAGTTTGACTCAACTTTGGTTTTGCTTAAAACTATTTTTCAGTGGGCTATGTGGGAGGAGAACCCCAGCTTTGCAATATTGGGAATTCTCCTTCCTGAAACAGAACTGGTTAAAAATTCCCTTTTTCTGTCCCCTGCTTCTTCTTTTCCTTGTTACCACCCCAGTCCCAATCTGGCATGTGCCATGTTGACTGTAAATTTCTTCACCTGTATTTTTTTTTAGCAAATGTGTTCATGATGATGCGGTCACTTGAGCAAATATTTATCAGAAGCCTCTCACCTCCTCTCCCCCTTTGAGCCTTTTGAATGTCTTACATTGAGGAATATTATGCAGGAGTTTATTTTTCCTGGCAGTAAATTATAGTGACCTGCATGAATGAATGGAATGGTAATAAGGATTATGTCATTTATTTAAATGTCTATTCCTTTCCTATAGAGAGGCAGGAAAGTAAATAATGAGGCTTTTCAGAAGTGACTAGTGATGTGGGGTGCTGGGTACCCAGCTGATGGCACCCAGAGGAGCCCGGATTTCCCCTGGGTGAATATTCAGCATTGTCTGATGCTCGGACTCTATGAGAGAGCAAACCAGAAGTCCAAAAGTGACTTCTACAAATCCCCGTCTGCATCTTGGAGTTCTACACACTTAATCATGTTACTTCCTTTAATTTGATGGGCTAAAGGGTGCAGTTGTTAGTTTGCTTTGAAAATGTATGTATGGGAATGTGCACCCTAAGATACCTGTGTTGAATTTACTGTGAGTCTTTCAAGATATACTGCACTGGGACATTAACCTAAAGAGGGGCTTGATGTTAGAGAGCTCAGCTGTTTCTGTGTTGCTGAAAGCTTGTAATAATCGTGGAGGTTGGGCATAAAATTGCTGAAGCAGTAAATTAAGGCTGGCCAGAAGGGGAAACTCTGACAGTTAAGACAGTTCTACAGAAGTTATTTTTGTGCTTTTTTTCTGTTTTCATATGAATTTTCAGTTCCCACAGGGTTGTGGAGAGTTATGGATGTTTGTTTAGAGGCAATTGCGTATGTAGACCGCATCTTAGAAACTTCAGGTCATAATTTTAGGTCAAGTTGTGTGTGGAAAACTGTCAGTTGAAAGCCTCTGAAATTGCTTTTCCTATATGGTTTAACTGGTTCCAGAGTTGATTAAGTGTAAGTAATAGCAAATGGTATTAAACATGGTAACATATTACACTAACATGAGCATCTGACTATATGGTGTAATGTAGAGAACCCTCTGATTATGTCACAGATTTGGGAAGTATCCCAGCAAAAATCATGCCAAATAATGACACAATGCTAGTTAGGAATATCCAGTGTTACTTGATGCCAATAACTTTCCAAACCTTGAACTCTTTTGACAATTAAAAGCCTGGAGCCAGCAGGGCTGAGTAGTTTTCAGTCAGAATGTAGGTGTGAAGTATTCTCATTTTTTACCTTGTAATTACTTGCAAGAACCCTCTTAAAATAGTCGGCTTAGCTCAGATGGTCTCATTCACATTTACAAACCTGGCAAAACCATTGCACTGACTTTTTTACAATGGGAGTAAAAAATACTGAAGAAAAAAGCAGCAAGTTGTTGGCAGCCTCTCTGTATTGCAAAGAATACACATTGACAAAGTTAGCGGAGAATGGTCCATTCGAGTTGGCCAGGATGTTTTGTGTTGGAAAAAGCTGTAGTTTTAATGTTCAGGATACCCCAATCAACTGCATTTTCCTCTCCCCTCCTCCTCCATTTCAAAAGCAGGACTGAAGGGATACAAATGACTGAGATTGCAGCAGTGAGAAATGGTGGCAATGTAAAACTCCGTGAGGATCCTGCGACAGGCAGACGAGTCGATTTTTAGCTTTTTATTGGAGAACTACCCAGAGGCTTCAATTAATATCGGATACTTGCTGTCCAAGGCAACGTGCCAGCACTCAGTAATTGCTCACAACCGAAATGCAGAGAGAGCGGGAGAAGGAAATGTCACCGTCCATTTTATAGATGAAAAACCGAGCTGTGGGGTGATGAAGTTTCTTGCCCTGGGTCACACAGGAAGCGGGTGGCAGAGCCAAAAAGTAAAGCTGGTACTTGAATCCTAATCCAGTACCTTAATTAAAAGAATGTTCTTTCCCTTGTATGGTTTAGCCCATCAGCTGTTTTTTTTTTACACGCAGCTGAAGTGTTTTTCTATTCTTCTGGATTTAACGGTGGGTAGAAACTCACTTTTTTTTAATAGTAAGGTTACTAATAGACTAACTCCATTCTCATTAAACATATAGAAAGCCATGCAGTCTTAAGGGAGGATGATTGCAAACGATGTGGTTGTCACTTACAAGTTGTATTGTAGTGAATCCGGGTTGTAGGAAGCAACGTGGGAATGCAGCCACTGAGACTTGTATATAATTAGATCATTCTTGAATTGCAATTATCGCTAGAGTACAATTTCAGCAGCAGTTCTGCTTAAGCATGGAAGTAACTAATTGAATTTATATTTTAAAGGCAAAAAGAAAAGGTTGGTCTTTGAAAGCTCCTAGTGCAGGTAGCCATTTCTGTCCTATTTAATGTCATCAGGGAAACAAAAGATGGTTTGGTTTCAGATGAAGTTTGGCACATTACCTCATTCACTGGGTTTTATAGGCAGCTGCTATAGCACAACACATCTTCCAAGAACGTGTAAGGCGGCCTTGCTGTTTACTATAAAAATTAACATAACTTATCACCTTTTTTTAAGTCCTTTTGCAGCCAGTTTAGCTGTACTTTGACCAGTTTCTAGTTTACCTAATAGCCATGCCTTTGGCTCTTGTTACTGAGGAGTGAACTCCAGAGGTGTCAGAGAACCACACAGTTGTTCCTTAACAGTAATGCGTATTTTCGTATGAAAACAGTGTGAGAATAACTTCTCATCCAGGAGGCATTTTAAATGACTCTCAGCTTAAGGCTTCTGCCCCAGAAATCTCATGTATGAGTGGTTTTATTGATGGATATGCAGAAAAACACTTTTTTTTTTCCCTGAGCTCTTGGAGGTTTTAGAAAGCTTTGGTATGAATTTTACTCTTGCTTGTTACAGCATGATAATCATCTTTTTGCCATTGGTGCTTCACTGTTTATATTTCCTTTAGTTTAGGCAGAAGAAATAGCTTTGCTCTTGTTTCTAGTCAGTTTTATTTTTGGATTTCATGTGCTCTCTGAATCTCTGGCTGCAAACATGGCACAGACACATATTTCTTTTAAAGACATTTTTCCATTTTATCATTCCCAAATTCATAAAAACATACGCACCGTTGTTTTCTTTTTGCCAAGGCTTGTTTTGTCAAAATAAAGCTCAGAATTAGTTTGACTTAGCTATGGTACGTTCCTTGATTTCCAAAGAATTATTTTTAGGATTCACATTACAGACAGAAAGGGAACTATGACACCACCTAAATACATCCCTTGGATGTTGTATCGCTAATGTCTGGCAGGAGTTAAATGTAGGTATTAAACCAAGCCTAAACTTGCACTGCTGGCAGATGTGCTTGTTGACTGGGTTTTTACACGGACAAGCTTTGGCTTGACAACCTCAACCCAGAGCTTGCGGCACAGGACATGATGAGACAGGAGCTGGAAGCGTGAAGGAATCCGCGCTGATGCTCGCCCTCAGGTATTTGGTGAGGCCAAGAGGGAAGATGATGTTATTTAGTGTACTGATAAGCCTGAGCGTGGACTTTACACCTGGCACTTGGCTTTTGGCAAGGTGTGTGCAGCTGAGAAGAAATTACACAAAATGTTTAGAGCTGGAGGCTGTGGGGGTTCACTCCTGAAAACAAAGACCATGGTGTGATGGTTCAGCTACGCAAAAATGAAAACTTATGTGTTTTTTTTCCTCCAATTTCTTAATAAGGTAAAAATATTCCAACCCCCTAGTTTTATAGTGTTAAAGCTTCTGATTTCATTGGAGTAGTCTGGCTAAATTACATTTTATGGACAAATACTAGTGTCATTACTTCATCTGCTGGGCGAACAGTGAATTTGTCATGTTTGGAATGTTTCCTGCAGAGTCTGCTGGGGGAGGACTGGTCCTCCTGTCCCACTTTCTGTCTTATTACAGCCCCAAGGCAGGTATTTCTCTTTCTTTTGATGAATGATGAGCAGGATATAGTTTCAGCCCTGTCATTATCATTTTTAATCATGCCTTCTAATTTGTGCAGTATCCTGCTCATGGAAATGCAAGTAGGAATTTGCAGGAGTTGTCTGAAGATGCTAACAAGACTGTTACCTTGTTAAATGTGCGATCAGCATGTGTCAAAAGCCATTTCTGTGCCTATAAGAGGTGCTGTTTGACCTCATCCGGTCTTTTCTAACAATTTTGTTACTAATAAATGGCAGTGTAATTGGCAGTAAATTGGCAAAGTTATATATTGAATTAAAAAAAATATTTGTTACCACAAATACAGAAAAGTTGTAAATGAACTATGATACAGACTGGATGAATGAGCCATATTAAAGGAAAACACAAGGTTATTAATCATGTCTGCCTCGTTAATGAGGAGTTTGCACCTGCATTTCTGCACGTGGGACGGTCCCGTGGCTTCAGTGGGATAACTGCCCATGGTGGGTGAGATGAATCCTGAGACCACCACACTGGTGGTTTTGGGGATTAAACCAGGATTAAGAGAGATGTAGCAGAGGTGAGATACATAAGGGAGTGAGAGACCTTGACAGTACCTAAGTGGGGACAAATCAATAAAACTTGTAATTCTATGGCTATTAAGAAAATTAAAGATTGTACTTTGTGTTGGTTTTCTCTTCTCTCACTGCTCTACAAATCACTGTGTGACTTGAAATTCAGGGGTGACTGTGTTTTGCAGGTTTTCAGGATTTTAAATCATTAGGTCATCTTTGGATTACTACCATTCTCATGGTACAAGTTCAACAGCAGTTATTTCATTGAAACATAAAAGGACATGCTAAAAATCCTAGTTTGTTAAGCACTTTGGATATTGAACTGCTCTGTAAATATAAAATATTATTTTTTTCAGGTTGCTCCTTAAATGTTGCATGAATATGTTGAAATTTTGACTGTTCATGAAAGATAAACACTGATAGTGTCAGAATTTGAGCTGAGTCAAAAACTCAATGTGACAGTGTATTAGTTAGAATAAAGTTAGTCTTTACCATTTTTATGAGATGCTTATGAAAGTCTGAAATTATATATACTTTTAGGGATTGTTAACCACTGTCACAAATTAGATTATCAAAACAGTTGCTCTTAAATTCATGTATTCTGCATTTACAAGTGAATAGACATGCACTGGTTAGTGTTTGTATCTGCAGCATTGTTTCTGTTGTTAGATTGGATTATGTGCATTACTGAGCAACATAATTTCATTTCAGCAGTTGGTTTCAAATGTATGTTTCCTTTAATATCTGTAACAGTGCACTATCTAGGGTGTTTGTGAAAGCCGCCTATGTCTACATTTGAATGAATATTCCAACAAGTGGCTTTTTTCCTCACTATTCTTCAGTAAAATTTTCTCAGAAAGCAGTTCTGACACCTGCTGCTAGTCCTGGTGTTCCTAGCTCTTGGCTTTATAGGAAGCTGGTTGTTGGGAATGTACTCTGAAAGGCAGGAAAATCTGGGTACAGAAGAGGGGTCAAGAAATGTAGAAAGTAACAGAGAAAACAATTATTGTTTTGGAGCAAAAAGTGTGTGTCCAAGCATGGCCAGCCTAAGTGCTTGCTCTGAACACTGTTGCATCTTGCAAACTTTACCTGGATTTGCCTGAATTACTTGAAATATAATGGCAAATGTGTATCATCGAGGTCATTCCAAGAGCAGTCATCTTCATCATCTGGTCCATCATTTAGAACAGGTTATGGATTCTGTGTTGCAGAAGTGATTGTGATCCTGATGGAGGGACATCTCCCCTCCTGACATGGCCATATGTGACAACAGACTTCATGACCGGGGCAGGGAAGCCCAAAAACTGAGTGAGGTCCAACTTAGATGTGTCTTGAGGCTGATCCAGGGTGGTCCAGCACAGAGCATTGAAACTCTAGGACCTGTCCTGAGAGCCACAGGTGTAGTCGATCAGGGGAGGCAGGAGAATATCGCAGTCCTTCTGATAATTTCACACCTGCCTTGCTCAATAGAGCAATAGTGCTGTCTAAGAAAAGGGGGAGAAGTGTAGAAATATACGAGGGCTTTTACAGGTTTATATAATCTTTTCCATTTTGCTTGAAAGGCAGAGCTGTTTTCAGGAAAGGAAATCTGGAGGATGAAAAATATGCAGTCAGGTCACAATGACAACAGCAATAATAAGTCCCACAGTGTGCTTTATGGCATCAGTGCGTGCACTGTTGAGTTAAACCCTCTGCAGCTAGGAGAGGACATCATCCCGGTGGGAGAGATGCTCTTTGCCAGGCATACGGTAAACTTTTGGCAGAGCCTACTGGAGAGGCCAGTCCAACAATGCTGGACCCCAGCATTGTCTCTGGTTATTATAAAGCAGCTGACCTGGGAGCTGTGCACAGTACAAAGGATGATATCCCTGTGTGTCAAAATTAATGCAGTCTCTGGAAACGGCCAGAACAATAAAATTTTACTGCTTGTCTGTGAGAAGTCACAAGTTGTTCTTCATGTTCTCCTGTAGCCTTTTTTTTTTAGGGTACACTGCAAAGAATTTCAATGAAAATTTCAGCTCCTCATTGTTCTGTTTCCCGTGTTTTTTTTCACACTAAAATAAGGCCTCTCTGCACTTTGCTCAGACATGTGTGAAGCTTTTGCTTATGCGTGCCCTGTGTGAGGGATACTGAAAGTGAGCTCTGATATCAGTGCTGTACAACTCTTGCTGCTATGACTTTTCTGCTCCAGGGGACTGATGAAACCCACACTATGTCAGCTTGACAATAGGGCTTTGCTTTAAGGAAAATCTGGTCTTAAAACCCTGTTGATAATTTCACATTTTAAAACAAGAACGTTCACGTTGTCTGCTATAGCCCTGTGCTTGCTGGATGTTTGTGTCTCTTTTAACCCTCCGGTACACGAGTGATTTGGAAGGATAGCTTTTAACTAGTTCTGATTGTGATTTTTTTTTTCCCCTACTGTTTTTACTGACATCAACAGGCTTTGTATCAAGCCAAATACATGAGTCTTGCTTGCTTTATTTTCCCTGGCTTACTGCCATATGAGAAGGAGGTGTGCAGATGAACTTATGCTGTAAATGTGTTATGCAAAGATGGATTTTAGCTAAAATGCACATAGGACAGCAAGCTGAAGCTGTGCTGTAGAACTGTCCAAAGAGACAGATGGGATAACATCAGTGGGAGCTTTGCCTGCTGAACAAAAAAAAGTGCCATTACTTTAAATCAGAGTTGAAGGTGGTGAAGCCAAGGACAAAGAGTTTGAATACACCTGATTAGTTTCTGTATAAAGATTTTAGAAAGGCACTGCCTTTTATCTGACTGGCCTCAGTAAGTAGGAGGGCTTGGGTGGCACAAGGACATTGAATGGGGTGGCAAAGTATTTTCTGTACATAGTAACTGAGTCTGCTTCTGGTGTCTGTTACAAGATTTTAGTCTTTAGAAAGAATTCTTTAATAGTCAGTGTTCAAATGTTTAATTTTTTGAGGAAGTATTTGGTCACAGCAGGGGATATATGGAGTCTGGTTCCCTGCTGTCTCACTTTGTTCTGAGTGCTGATACTGGTCCACAAACCAAACCAGATATGGACGTTTGGGCCCAGTAGTCAGCAATGATGAAGTGTGTGATACATCAGCAGAAAGAAATGCCTTGAGTTTGTATAAAAGACTTCTATATATGAGGACAAAGTGGGTTAGAAGGTGGTTATGGAGGTTATCTCCTCACTCCCATCTGCATGGCCAGACCCCTGGGCTCACCAGGTTCCTTTCTGAGGGCCAGGAGCTCCAGCTGCAGCAATAGCCCTTTGAGCTCTTGGCCACTGAGGTGACTTGTTCAAGTAGCTTTCGGCCAGTAGGAAATGCTATACATCGAGACTCCTGGTGCACAGGCACTTTGAGTAGTGTGAACGTTTATTTGCTAATGCCTGCTGATAAAAGATGCCAAAATTTGTAAGTCATGATTTCATCAGCACTGGTAATGCTGGTCTGATCCCTAAGCTGCTCTGCTAGACTGCCTTAAAGACTCCTGTTCTCTATCAAGTATTCTTGCCAGGGATGGTCTTTATCTCTTAGTGTTTAATGACAGTGATCTGTTATTCATTGTAGCCTTAAACCATCTTTTGATTTTGCAGAACTTGAGAAGAGAGCATTGTCCGTAACTTGCTGTGGATGCTATCTTGGCATGTATAAATTACCTAGGAAGTGATGATTTGAGGAGTGTGTATGTATGTACATATAAATGGAACATGACAGCTCAGCAGTGCTTCTGAATTGGCCATAAACAACATGCAGTGCTTCATATTATGCAGAAAGGAAACCAAACTGACATGCAGCTGGTAGAAGCTGCTCAACTCCTGGCTCACGTATATATAGTGTATGACGTTAATTACTAGAGGCATTTTGCCCACACCTGCTCATCTTTTGAAAGAACAGCCAGTGCTCAATGTTACTTCTCCACGCCATGGAGCAAACAGTGGAGTTAGCAGTGTTTTCCTTCCAGCACTTCGTAGAGCACAGGCCTCCAGAAGCAATTGCTTATTGCTGGAGAAAGGAAGCAAAGGTTTGGCTTGGCCCATGTGTAGAAAGCTACCTGGAAGGAGGAAATTCCTGTGGGGACTCAAACATCTGTTTGGTTAGACCCCTCCTATACTACTCCACCAAGGGGTGTGGATTGCAAGTGTAGTTTCACATCGGGTCCTTTGTATGAACTTGGATAACGCTGGATTTATAGAGAAATCTGAGTTGCAATTCCTCATGCCTTGGCTGTTCCTGGAACTCTCCTCAAAAGAGCTCTCTTAATCCAGAGAGCAATAATTAAACCTCTGAGTGCTTGTGAATGAAGGCCAGATTCACAGCTCATGTAGGTGGGATCTTTCATGAAGGAAAATGATCCTTGTGTCTCTCCTTGCAAACTGGTTCCTTTGCTATCAGCTAGAGCACGACAGAAATTTGAAAGGTTTTTACTCAATGAATGGTGAAAGATTGATAAACATTTAATCTTTCTTTTAATGGTTGATATTTAGCCTGAACAGGTAGCGATCCTGTGGCTGGCCCGGTGGCTTTAGCAAATGCTCTCACCCAGTGGTAGCTATCCATACCACCAAAAAAACATCAGAGCCACCAATAATAGTATGGATGTGTACAGTCTCAGTAAAGGTGCCAAAAGTTGAGCAGAGAGACAGTGGCCTGCACAGGTGGAGAGAGTTATTCTCTCAGACTGTGACTGAAATGGTCATTAGTGCCACTTCTGAGAAGAAAAGATATTTCAGCCTTGAGATGGCTTATGGTACACTGGCCCTTTAGGAAGCTGGAGCTATACCTGACAGGTTTCACGCCCCTGTCAAGTCCAGGCAGCAGTTAAGTCACCTGAGAAGTTAGCATATAGCTCCACTTTCTGTTGGAGCAGTGTGGGTCATCCCATGGGTACAGTTTGGAGGAGGACATGAGGAGGGGGCTCTGGATGTGCCAGAGATGGGTGATGCCATTGGCTTCCCACTCCACGAGACTTGTCCGTGGTTCAGTCAGTGGCATGAGGGATTTGTTAGGCAGATGTGCATCTGTCTGTAAAGTAACTGCCAAGGAAATACCCAGATGTGATGCATTGTTGGATAGGAGAAGACATCTGCAGTTAATTTGGGGACAGAGCCATCCATGTAGCAACATATTCCTCCATCAGCAGTGCTTCTACCTAAGATTGGTGGCCTTCGGGGACCTCCTGTGTTATTGACATGGCTTGGTGGAAATGGTGGAAGAATGCTGCATACTGCATGAAGAAGAAACACAGGGGAGAAATATTTCAGTCCAAGCATATGATGAAAAGTATGTGATTTTTTTTTTTTAAGGCTGAAGAGTTAGTCTAGCAAGTTTGAGATGCTAAGCCAAAGCTGAACAAGAAGCTGTGATTACAGTCTAGCCTAAAACTTTGTAGGGTGCTTTTGAGGCCCATAATTTACAGGATAATTAGCATCTTCCAAAGCAACATATGTTGCGCAATTGGAAGGAAGGTGGTTGGGAATGCAGAGTGTTTTCACCGAACAGTCCAAACTGCTGCTGAAGGCGTCCCGAGCTCAGGCAAAATACTGAACATGCTGTGCTGACCAGGGCAGGTAGAGAAGGGCATGGCAGGTCTGTGTTTTCAGTTAAGCAGAGAGACAGCTGGAACTGCTTCATTTTTTATTCAGTGAGGACTGAGTACACCAAATCTCTACTGGGGCTATCAATCCAGGAAAGTTACTGATTCACTGAGAGGCATCATTTGAGGGAACCCTCTGTAACTTCACAGTGGCAGCTGTCAAGGTGACTCCTTAGGAGTCAGTAACATTTCAAAACTAGTATTGAAGACTCTGATAAATGTATCTAATTAAAAACTGTGGAAAATAATTAACTATATTTCTTCTCCCTCTCCTCTCCCCCTGTTAGTTGAGGATCTCTCCATTGTCTCCAGAACTCATGTTTGGTCTTGGATTTGCTATTCAGCTTTTATTTCCCTAGCCTGCACTTGAATCACACATTTGCAAGGAGAGGAAACAAGCACATTCAAAGGAGAAAATAAGAGTAGTTTTCATTTTATTTTTTTTTTTTTAAATGAATCAAATGCCTTATCCAAAGCCCATTGAATTCCATGTGAGTTTTTCCTCTGACTTGAATGGGCTTTGGTTCTGGCTTTTAGCTCCCATGAAAGGTCCTGAACTGTCTGTGCTAGGGTGACAAGGAGGCTTGGATAGACAATTACTGGAGCTCTTCTCAGCCCCTGGCACAGCCAGGTTGCTAAGGAGACTTGGCCTCAGGATGGGCCCTGGAGCTCAACCCTTCCGGGGTTATTGTCTCCTCTCCCTGCCAAGGCACCCCAGTAGTGGCAGAACCACTCTTTCAGTCACAATGTGCTTTACTTTGGCCTCTGGCAACAGCAAATCCTGCCCTACATCTTCCATCCACCAGTGTGCTCAGTGAGCGGCCTCTCTTCCCGCAGTTTTTGCATCCCAACACCCCCGGCCTTAGGACCAGAGTGGTGGGATTGGATCTTCTGGTCTCTGTTGGCTGTGAAACTTGGATTTTGGCCCCATCACCCTCATCCATACTCCAGCATCTTCATCTTGTGTGTCTGCTTCATGACTTTCTTGTCTCTCTGCTCTCTGATTTCCCTCTGTATTGGCTTCAGCTGCTCCGCAAAGAAAATTGGAGGAGTAAAGCTGAGGATGGGAGAGAGATGAGGCCCTTCTGTAGGAACCACCTGCCCAGAGACAGTACCTTCTAAAACAGCTAATTCTCAGGACCTCCTGTTGTGGTGTGTGGGCTCCAGTAGTCATTTCCAGGATAGTCCTGACAGTCATTTCTCCATCATCTGTGGCAGGATAGACTCCCACCTGTCTCCAGGCATCCTGCAGGGCTGGGAACTTCCTGGGCATCTTCTTCCACTGTGCCAGTTTTTAGGAAATTTGGGATTTTCCAGCTTTCCTGGGTTCTTTGCAGTTTTCTGAAGTTGTAACATTAACAGGCTAAATGACAGTTTGTTCTAAGCCATTGGGCAGGTGTAATTGTCAGTTGTCTTTTCAGATGGTGAGTCTGTTTGTCTATAGATAAGCAGAACCCTGAGCAGAAATGCTCAAGTCCTGGGCACTTTTATGGTGGTGTAAAATTTAGATGCTTGTAGCCTTGAATGCGATATTCCTCAAGTGGGCCATCATTCTTGCTCTGCCTTTTGTAAATAATTGACTCCTCAAACGGGGATGTTCTTCTTTTTGTATCTAAGCTGCAAACTGGAGAAACCAAGCTGGCGTCTGTTTGGCTCAATAACTTTCAGATCAATATACTTTTTTTAAACTTTAAACATTTTTGAACGTCCATTACATTCAGTCTTAAGCATCTGCTACATTTCAGGTGAACCAGGGAAGTCTTTTTAAGAAAGTAGGGCATATCTATGAAACCCCTGTAGATCTGTATGTAGTTCACTAAGTAACTAGTATTTATGGTAAATTAGTATCTACTATTTATGGTCTTTATGATGTAGTATTTAGTATGGTTGAAGACAGCTAATCAATGGGGTGATTTTCTGTATTATAGCTTGGGCTGTTGACTTTTTTTTTTTTAAAAATGTGTTAGCAGTAAAACACTAAAATTTGAGTGGTCAAATAGTAAAGATTTATTTCTTGAGGTTCTGATTCAATTTAGTATTAATGAACGAGGGAAATGTTGAAATCAGCAGGGCTACCGAGCTTAATGCTTGGTTGCCAACTTGTTTTGTATGAAAATATTGTTTGTCTGAGTTAACATATGATCACTATAGTTTCACAATGATCCTGATTATAATTATTGGGTTATGAAATGCGAATGATAAAATTAGTTTCACCAGCCTTTAAGAATTTTTTTGGAGGCAACTTTGACTCTTTTGCTAGTTTTCAGTAAAAAAACCAACCCAAAACAAACCATTTCCATCTAATATTACTGTAGCCAGTTGTTTGAGTGATGATATGGGTGTACAAATGTAAGGCTGGTGTTTTAAAAGGCTAAGTAGTGATGTAAAATTTATGAATGTGGTTCTGACAGTACCAATGCTTAAGCAGAGTCCTTAGATGTGTTGGATTCACAGAGAAATATCAAAGACAGGGTGACATCCTGAAATTATTATTACCAATACTATGCAGAATTATAAGCTGGTCATTTGTAGTTAGTGGAAGTTTCTCCAGGTTTTTTTTTTCCCCAATACAGAGTATATGTGTTGTGGTATTGGATTCCAGGATTGTCATGAAATTCTGCTGAATGTGCATCGTGATGGTTGTGTTTTTCTGTGCTGTTTGCATGTGTGGGCACAGGAATACTCCCTTCTGCTGAAGCTGGGGAGCTGATGAACACTAATCATTGCTCCATATGTCGGAGGGCAACTAAAGTTTGTTTTCAACACATTTACCCTTAGAGAAGAAGTCTCACAAATGCCTTACCTATACATACGATACACTTTATTTAATTTTTTAAAAGGAATTTGAGACCACAACTGTAAGATCTTTGCTTTTACTCCTTTGGTTTGCCTCTTCTTTTTCAGTAGAGGAAACGTTTGACAGTCATCAATAAAAGATTAAATCATTGATGGCTATCGGGATAAACTAAACACGTTTTGTGTGTTGATGCTGGCATAGTAGGAACTTTTCCAAGATGTTTCAGGCCTCGTTCTCTGGTTTGTTTAAGGGCAGAGTATAAGGTCACAAAGGAAATCAAACCCTGATGTGGAGAAATGAAACATGAGGCCTGCTGACTCCTAAAAAACATTTTAAATAACATTCTCTAAGGTTTCATTTTATACTGAAGGCAGCTGTAATAAGTTTTGGAAGATGGTGTAAGGTTTCTATTAAAGAGAGATTTTTGCTTGCCGTTTTTGTACCCAAATGAAGGAGTGAGGGAGATGGAATTAGAGCTTATTTAGTAGAAGGTGAGAAACTAAAAGTTCTCTCCAGAACTGTAAAATAGTAATTTATATGTTCTACTGTAATTTACAAATTAAAAAATACTAAACTGTTCCTAGATCTTTGAAAATGACAGATATAGCGATGCAATAATTTAATAACTGCAACACAAATGCACTTTTGCTGCAAGTAAAATAAGACTGCTGCTTTGTAGTATGCTGCCAGCATAGCCTCAGTGAATAAATTCCCAGTAGATGTTTGCTGCATGCCAAATATATTGGACTGTATAAAAGATCCCATTGTTCCATGGGCATCATTATTTGCTATTACACTCGCAATGTTTGCTTGTGAAACGGTTTATTGGAAACTAGTATGTTTAAGAAGGACTGCTTGGTTTGAAATTCAGTTGATTTGGCTCGTAATGTCAAAGCTTTTACAGTGTACGGCCTCTAAAAATAAATATTTAGGTCCGCTGTTTTTTACTTATCTTTGAAATAATTCCTGGAGTAGGGGAGAGGGGGCTGGGCAATGGGTGTTCTAATTCATAGGTTGAAAGTATGTAGTATATGTAGGTCAGTATTAACTTTGATTTCTTAGAGAAAGAAACAGAGTTAAGTTTGCATGAGGAGGGTGGTGAGTTCCCAGTGAGGCTGATGAAACTGCAGCTCCCCGAAGGTTTTCTGGGACGGGTGACAGTGTCCGTCCTGTTCACTGAATAATGAAGAAATTTGGTAACTAAGACTGTCAGTTAGAAGACTTTCACTTATGAGATGTTTGAATGAAAAGTTTTTATGCTTTGCCCACTTGCCTTGTCCAACAAAAAAAGGCTGTTGGTGGCCTTGAGGGCCAGGAGGTTTTAATATCTTTTAAACTGGGCTTAGTGAGGGTGATGGAAAGCTGCCTTGCTGTCATAGCTGAGGATGAGGCTCCCATCAATGCTTTGCCCAAATATTGCCTATATCACATCCACAAAACTGGGCTGGGAACTCTGGCTGCAGTGACTCGCTGGGCACTCAGAAGATACAGGGTGCACTTGGTATATTCAGTGATGTGAGCTTGAGCAAGAACATTTGATAAATGGTTAAGCAGGTCCACAGATCAGAAGCTCTGTTGGCTCAGATTAAATACACTGCAGTTTTCCAGGGAATCCTGTATTTCCTGGTGTTGCTCAGAATAAGAACGAACTTTATTCCTGCTGCTGTGTCTGGGTAAAGCAGAGAGCAGCTGTCCTGGGAGCACTGGGCAGGGCGTTTTGAAGAGTCAAGCTGTTTGCTATGGGCATCCTGCACCAGGAGCTTCAGTGCTGAGGCTTCTACTGCTGGTTTTGAGAAGTTCCCTTTGGTTTATTTTAACACAACAATAAATTTTAAAAATTAACCAATAATGTTCTTAATTTGTAGAGGTTTAGTCCGATTAGAATGTTTTAAAACTCAGAGATACTTACTACAATAACTCAAAAAAAAAAAAGGGGGAAGATATTTTACTAAATTCTTGCTGAGTTGAACTATGAAAAATGCTTAAAGTTTTTAAGCACAGTTTCTCCCCTCCTCCCAAATAGCTATTCTTTATATTACAAGTGTAGTGCTCAAGTCATCTCCTTTGAACTGTAGTTTTTGTTATACGTTTTGGCTGCAGTGTGATTTCGGAGGAGTCAGCCAACAGGCTTACAGGGCTTTTTGGCTCGAGTTCACTTACAGTTTTCTTGGCAGCTCTTCTTATTTAGGCATCTTTATTTCTCTCTCTCTTTCTCTCTCTCTCACTCCTTCTTGTCCCCCTCCCGAACAGAGCGATCCCCACACAGACCCATCCTCCAGGCTGGCCTCCCAGCAAATGCCTCTGCAGTCGTCGGAGGGGACGTCGAGTTCGTCTGCAAAGTCTACAGTGACGCTCAACCTCATATTCAGTGGATAAAACATGTAGAGAAGAATGGCAGTAAATATGGACCAGATGGGCTGCCCTATCTTCAGGTTTTAAAGGTGAGGCTTTACAGATGCCGGCGATGGTGACGACTTCTTCAAAGTGCTGAATTTATTTGGTGTAAATCCAAGGATTTGGAGATCAGAACTTGTTTTGAAAATGGAAGTGTTTGTGTTACAAAGAAAATAATGAGTTAGATAAATATTTGATTGTCTGAATGCTAATTGTGCAGCTTATAGATGCTGTTTTACTCTTTTTTACTTCCATGAAGTTCTTTATCTGTAACTGTTTCAGGCATGACTTACTCAGAAAAAAATGAAAACCCTCTTAAAGAACATCATTGACATTTATGTTTGGGTAGAATGCATCCAAAACATACCCAAGACAATCTACTCTCTTTCTTTCACACTTTTTCAGCCTCTTTATTTCAAAGTAACGTGACGCCTGCTGCCAAATGCTTGTTGGCAGGGTTGGGTTTTCTGGATGCTGAGCCTGCCGAGATGTCCCATTTTTTGCCAGCGTATCGGTGGCGTCATTCCTGCCGCAGGCATTTTGAGTAAACCCCACCGGGGAAACTCCAGAGTTTTCCAAACTGGGTGGCTTTGCAAAACTTATTGCACTGGCAGGTGGGACAGCCAGCTCGATACCATCTTGTTCCATGCAGTTGGTGGAAATCACCAGCCCAGGTCCTTTCTCCCCCTCACTTTGCTGTTTTCTAACTCCTTGTGTCATGCTTTGTATTTAAGAAAAAAGCAAACAACAACAACAAAAAACAAACAAACCCTCGATGTTTTGATGCTGATACCTGTATGAAGTGGAAGGCGTATTCTTATGATGTGTTGGTGGTGGGACCATAGACAGATCGGTGTCCGTTTTGGGCAGCAGTGACATTGTTCTCCTGTGTTATTGGTCTATTCTAGCATTCGGGGATAAATAGTTCCAATGCTGAAGTGCTGACACTGTACAATGTGACAGAGGCGGACGCTGGAGAATATATTTGTAAGGTCTCCAATTATATAGGGGAGGCCAACCAGTCTGCCTGGCTCTCTGTTCTGCCGAGTATACAAGGTAACACTGTTTTTTAAAGCAAGCTGGATGTGGAAGCTGGAGAAAAATGGTGCTTTGGGAGACTGCAGGCAGCTTGTAGGATAACTCTTTGGCCTTGTGGTCTATGTGTAATCCTCCTTCGGTGATGCAACTGGTCTTACACCAGCAGCCATGGAAAAATTCCCACAATATTCTGTGTGCACCATAAGCACTGGTTTCTGAAGCTGACCTTTGTCCTCTCTTGTGTTTGGTGTCTTTGTGTCTGTGTGTTTATGTCCAGTTTTGTTGTTAGTTAATTATGCATACTTTGCCGTTCACATACAAGATACTTATTGAACAACGTAATTACAACCTAATTAGTGTATATTTATATATATACATATGTGTATATCTATATGAAATGTTCATGTATGTACCCACTGAAGTATAAGTCACATCAGTTTACTCATAACTTCCCACATCACCTGTGACTGTGCAGGGTGGGAGGGTTTTCCAGTTGCTATTCACCTGTTATTAACTGGGTAATAGCCCATTAATAGCAATAAAGACTGGCAACAGGGCAACTGCAACTCACGAGTAAATTTACTTTAAAGTGGTCTTGTAAAAATGTGTTTATTCCCTCATCATCATGTATTCCAAAGTAGCATTTTTGAACAGAACAGAGACAAAAAGTGGCAAACAAACATTTCTTTAAATCTGCATCACAGAGACCTTGATGCTGATTCTGGGCTGTGCTCATCTGGGGACAGCTGGAAAGTTCCAGGTCTAAGATTTACTCTATTTGTATGAGTTTAGATCATCACTGATACAGTGATTGTTTTTGTGCATAATGACTTGTCAAGCCAGAGGTTTAACAAATCCGGAAGGAGACCGGAAGAAACCTTCTGATTATTATTATTTAAATCTCTAAGATTTAGAAAAATAGATTTTATTTCCACCACGTGGCTTTTGACCCTTTGGGGCCCAGTCTTTCTCCACATTTCTGAGAGCCATAACTGGTCTTTTTTGAACAAGACCTGTGCTACCTTCCTACACTGTGCTTCTAATCAAGCCACCAAATATTACCAGGCTTCCAATTAAGCTGAGATTGGGCAACACTGCACACTCTACAATATTTAAGTAGTAGTGCAGTGGATGATGCAAGGACCATACACTGCTCAAAACAGGTATTAAGTTATGTCCATTGGAGCAGAATTTACCTTCAGAGTGTATTTTTATAGTAATTTCTTTCCTCTGAAACAGGTCACTACATATGAAGGATTCTGTGTTCTGTCCTACTTTGTTTTCTTTGTTTTTCTTTCAACTTCCTTTTATAAAAAAAAAAGCCAAAACCAAAAGCTCTGTGGGTGAATTTTTCCATGTGGTTTGATTGCATGCATGTCTAGGTGGTGAGTCGAGGTCTGGTGAAGGGTGTTGATTACTTTCTGAGGTGAGCTGGGACCTGTTGGTAAACGCCTTTTGGACGAGGGATTGTGGATGGGGAAGGAGCTTTGCGTCTCTACACCTCTGCCTTTACAAAGTGCAAAGCCCCGTGGCTCCATCTCCCTATCCACAAGTATTCTCTCAATGTCTCGCTTTTTCTCTTGCTTCCCTCTTCTGTTTTTTTTTTAGGCTGCCGGTGTTAACACTACGGACAAAGAAATTGAGGTTCTCTATATACGGAATGTAACTTTTGAGGATGCTGGGGAGTATACATGCTTGGCGGGTAATTCTATTGGGATATCCTTTCACACTGCATGGTTGACAGTTCTGCCAGGTATACACTGCTCTCTTTCTGTGGTTTTTCCTCTTTTTATTTTCCCCTTGTTGATTGCTGCAGAATTAGCACGGCTTCTGTCTCAGAAAAGGACTTTTACAATGATTTCTTCTTTTAAAAACACAGTTATCTCCAGCCAATGAATTGTCATGTATTTGCAACTCCAAAAACCTAACAATAACAATTAAAAAAAAGGGTGTGTGGGGGGAATGCCTATTGCACTCAATGGAAATATTTTTACATCTGTTAAACATTCATCAGAAATGCTAAGGAGCTGCGTTTCCTTAGCACTTCAGTGGGATAACTGAAAATCAGCACATTAATCATTGTAAAATTTTTCAAGAGGATGAAATTCGAAGTTTCTTACGAAGCTTTGAGACTAATTTGGCCACAATCATGCACTGGTTCACCAAAATACTATTTAGTGTGCTTAAATTCACTCTAATCTGTCATCCAAATCTCATATGGAAATTCCAATTTTGATGCCAATGGATCGTGTACAGAAGCAGTGCCTTCCATATCTTGGGAATTGGCTCCGTGCATCTTTAAACATTGCATGCTCTAAGAAAACAAGTAGTCATTTGCTTTTACTGCAAAGCATGTCTCGCTGTTCTGGGGTTGATGGTGTTTCTGTCCTTAAAAGAAACAAACATCAATGTGCTTTATTGCCTGGAAATTGTTATCAGCTGTTAGAAAAACTGTAGTTGGTTTTGACACTAGTCAAATTTTCTCGTTTGTAACTGTTGGAGTTACTTTGCAAAAACCATGAACCACCTGAGGTTTGCTGGGTCATCTTGTGCTTACCATTTGCTAATTGTTAATCCGAAGTAAAAGGTACAAAACTTGCATGTGCATATTGCTGAGGTTCATATTACGGGAGTGAAATGTTCCCACTTTCTGCAGATAATTTCTGAAAATATATTGAACGAGGCAATGTTATTACATCTCTGTTATTTGAGCACCGAGCCTGCGTGGTCTGTCACCAAGCAGGCAAAGCAGTGCTTGTGTAGAGCTCGCTTCTGCTAGCAGTGTTTGCAGTTTGCAAGTGCTTGAACATAATTTTTAACTGATTATCTTGAATGAAATATTTTTGCAAGCTTAGAATGAAGTGCAAGAAAATTTCAGCTTGAATGTGCATTGCTTGCAGAGTGACCACGAATTGCTGTGGAATCTCTTTATCCAGGGGATGTATCGCAGATGAGGGATTAGGGACAATGTTTGCACATGTAACAGTCTTGAAGATAATTTCAGAACAGTTTCGGTCGGAGTAACTGCTCTGTAGAACCACTGCCACTAAAATCTAATCTCATAGAGTAGTAACCACTGGTGAGGTTGCTTGAAACATGCAGTCCTCATGAAAGAGGATGCGATCATTAACGTATTGCTGGCAGTTTAGCTTTTGGTTGCGTTATGCTGGGCTCTTCGAAGGACCTCGGGAGCCGAATACCCAGCAGGAATGGCAGCGAGTTAAGCAGCTGGGCTGCTGGGTCCTTGGAACACTCTTGAAACCCCAAAGCTGGATTTAGAAACCTGATGAGAACCAGTTCATCCTGCATTCCCTCTGTATTCTGAGGCCGCAGCGAAAACTTTGGATAAACAGGCAATGCAGGCTCAAGCCCAAATGTGTGTTTGCATATTCAAACACTTTCTCTTAGTCTAGCTATTTCAATATTTTATCTTTAGATGTGTCTTTGTGTGGTTAAAAAAATTTGCAGTAATTCTGAAGTTTGACTGGAGCAACAAAATGAACCTGAGCCTTGTTTGAACGCTTCAGTTTTTTCTTTTCCCTTAAAATTATACTTGATCATCCAATATTTCAATTTATATGTACCTATCTAGGCAGACACATGTATATATCTCTCTATATAAATACGTATAATACATGCACAAGCTCACACTCAGTGGCAAACTGAGAAAGTCAAAGCAGTGATCTAGAAAGAGGAATTACTCTCAGATTGCAAGATGGCCTAAACATCCACAGTATTCTGTACGTCACACAGTCACTACGAGAATTGCTGATATTTTACCATTTCATGTTTTTCCACGCACTGTACTGAGCTCTTCTTGCCCCGTGTGCTAACTCTATGGTGTGATTGTTCCCTCCTCAAAACTTCCAATCCAGCTCCTGAAAAAGAAAAAGAATATCCGACATCTCCAGACTACCTGGAAATAGTAATTTACTGCATAGGGGTCTTCTTAATCGCCTGCATGGTGCTGACGGTCGTCCTGTGCCGCATGAAGAACACCACCAAGAAGCCAGATTTCAGCAGCCAGCCCGCTGTCCATAAGCTGACAAAGCGAATCCCTCTGCGCAGACAGGTAACAGAAAGTAGATAAAGAGTTTAAAAAACCTTTTACCAAACAACTAAGCCAGCACATCCCTCTAATGAAAGCTTTGGAAAAGGGGAATAAATAAGCCTTATACCCAATGGCAGTAGGGGTGGGATTTAATCTGAGACTGGCCTGGGGAGAAAAGTACAACTTAACACAACAAAGTGTTTCTCAGGGCAGGGATGTTAGGGGAGAAATGTAAAAAATGAAATACGTTCTGTCTATAGATGGAAAAAATGTATTTGTGGTATTTTAGGGCCTGATCCCACAGCTCATTGAAGTCAATGGAAAAAATTTTACTGGCTTAATGGATTTTGGAACAGAATTTTCTTTAATTGTGTATTTATAATGTTTCTAAGGTGACTATTATTGCAGTAACTAGGTACCAGATACAGAGAGGTATTTTTCAGGAGGAATTTTGAAGACTGAGGGGAGGGAATTTCATAGTCAAACATCCAGAAACCACCTCAAAATAGCAAAAAGACTGTAATAAAGTAAAAACAGGAGAGATACTATATCAGCTCTTAGCTTAAGATGCTGATGTGTTTGAGTGAGGTACAAAAGCAAATGAGAGATTTAAAATGTACACAACGGCATTGCATAAAATATATTTTACAGTTTCTTGTGGCTGGCAATGAGTGTTTCTGGAGAGGGCAAAAACCACGAGCACCAAACCAGTTGAACAAGTAACAGACCTTTGGCTTTGCCACAGGCTGTCACTTGCCAAAACAACCTCACTTCCCACATACTGTCCTCTCCTGAAAGACTTGATTGTTTTGAAGCTGGAGTTTAATATGGTTTGTTGATTTTTTTTTCTTGCAGTAGGTCTTCAGTATAGACCCCTGAACCCACCAAACCCACCCCCAGGGTTCAGGCCTGTGAGGTGCAGGGGCATCTGAGGCTTTGGTTCCCCTCATTGTTCAAAATAGGGCCCATCTGCAGGGGTTGGACCGAGGGCTCAGGTCAGGGTGTTTGGATCTGAGGGTTTAATTTGGGTCCATGATTAGGTTGTGCAGAATTTCTGCAGACTGTTCTTACAGCCTGTCCAGAATTTTGTCACTGTCAGGCTAATGCTCATACCTTCAAAATAGTTCTTCAGTGTGGGTAAGTGTTTGAAATTTAGATGTGCAATCACACAGAGTCAGGATGGAGGTTGGTCTTGGGATTTTGACCGGTATTATTTTTTTCAGAGCCCTTTTTTTTCCCCCACAGCTTCTGAATCTCCTTGGTTAAAAATACTAGAGAATGCTAATGCTTTAGCCATCTTCCTCTAAAATGCAGTATTTTACAATATCTTGAGATGGTGAACATAAACTTTGTCCAATCTGAAAAAGACTTGTTTTGTTTTATGAGCAACAATGTTAATTGTTACTTGGTTTGTCTTTCTTTGCCAATTTTTGTTTGTTTGTTTTTTTGTAATTTTATTATTTTACTCATTTACTTGAAAATCACTGGGGAGGAGAGGGACTTTCACCTCTGAGTATATCAGAGTGATGAGAAGCCCCCAGCTCAATTCACACATCTCTACAACTAAAAATCTGCATAGCTTTCTGGACAAAGAAGGCTTTTCAAATGGATGGTTAACCAGAGAGATATGTATTAGCTGCTTAGAGAAAATAAATACATCTATTAGATTTCAGCCTGAATATAAAAGTATAATAATGACTCAGAGATAAGTTGACAGCATAAAAAATACCCAGGGTTTGGTGTGAGCTCAGTTGTGTCAGTTGGAAATGGTTCCTTGGGGCAATAGTGTTATTTCATTGCGTGTGACAGCAGTGTCAACCGCTGCCCTCAGTTTAGATTTTTGTCACTAAATGATGCAATATGGACCTTCTCCAAAGCCTATTGTTTTCACAGAGGAAAATAATCTCTGTCTTGCAACATGCTTGTCAGATAGGGTTTTGTCAGTTTATTTTGGTTTTCTAGATTTTTCTTAGAAAAAACCCCAGCATTTTGCTTTTAAAAGTGGGATTTTTTTTTAAAAAAAGTATATATTTGAAAGTGTGAATCCTATTTCAACCCCTAAACAAGAATTCCACTACTCTCAATACTCCTGAGTACTTTTTTGTTAACAGGAGTTTTTCATTGAAGGGCTCTCTGCATTTGTATCTTCATAGAGTAAAATACAACTATTGTAAGCATTAAAAGAAATCTGTATTTCTGTTTTTATGATTTCACTGGTCATTTCACTAATTGATTATATTAGCTCGCAAAGGCAGGATGGGATGAGCCGTCCCAGAAGACTCGCTCATCAGCAGTGAAGACCCCTTCATTTTTCAGTTAGCATCTCCTTGGTCTCTAAGGCCACAGCAGTTGTTTAGTTTCCGCATCTTTGAAAGCTGCTCTTGAATTTCAGAGTTGTTGGCACAAATTGAGAATTAAAAAATTAATTCAGGAGGTGTTTTATTTGATGTGTGTGTTTCTGTGTTGTTCAACTTGGTTTGGTTTGTTCTACCACCGAGCTATTAGTTTTTCTTTCATTTTATTTGTGTTTCAGAGGGTTGTATTTAAAGCCTGGTGGAGTTTTGTCTCTAAAGCTCTATTTGTTTATTGATCACAGAATGTTCTCTCTTGCCTTGTGGGGGAGGAATAGAGAAAGAGGTGGAATTGTGGAGAGAATGGGTGAGAGCAAGCAGGGGAGATGCTCTTGGCAGGTAGAACTGGGCAGCAGTCTGGGGCTGGGTGATGGAATTTGCTGGAATTCCAGAGAAATGAGGCCATAGATTGGGGAATTTTTGATAGTGTTTTCAAAGCTCTCTGCTGCTGGGTCAAGCTCCCAAAGGACGTGGATATGAAAATAATCCTGGATCATGAAGAGGCATTCTCATGACTGTGATGCCATCTTGTCTAAGTGGGATCAGAGTCTTGCTGAGTAACATCTGGTTTAGTTTGCAGCCCCAGCTTCTCGTACGCTGTTTAGTCTGAGCTACCACAGGATTTTATCATTCCCCACATGCAGGCATTTATTTTTTTTTCTGCCAAGATGCGGTTCTTTTCACATTCATAGGAAGGGTCATGATGAAGTCGGGAATTATCAGTTCCCTCCCCCTACAGCCCTCAGCCTCACTAGGATCTGGTACTTGGTTTTCGAAATGGAAACTGCTTACAGGGAAATCCAGCAAGCACTTTCTCTCCTTCATAGAAAAGCAGAGAGCTGCAGCGCTTTGTTGTCATTAACCATGTTCTTTATAGCAGTACCAGCTCACAAGGGAGAGGGAAAAAGGTCTGAACATCACAAGCTGATTTGCAGTAAAAGCTTTTGATGACAAGTTCACTGAGCCAAAAGGTAAAGAGCAGCCTTCAGTAGGATATACATTTATTTTGTAGAACTTTTTTTTTTTTTTAGTTTCCTTTTAACATATGAATTATAATTAAAACAGACAAAAAGACAGTGCTGCTCTAGCAGTTATAGAAGGTCCCATCTCTTGTGCCTTGCCCGGTCAAAGTCAAGTACAAGTGTTTGTCACCACTAGAGCATTTCATTAGTGCTGTCACAGTTAATCTGTCAAATTTGGACGCTCTCAACTTGGGTGTATATATGTGTCTTAAATAGGGGAGGAAAAATTTCTTATGCTAAGTATTCTAAATACATTCCCATTAGCTTGTATCTACTGTGGTTGTTGATTCTAATCCTTTGCAAAGATATAGTGACGACATTTGTGATGAGCAAAGGGTGATTGGTTTAAAGTCACACTTAAGCTCACTGAGCAAAATAGCCTAATTCAAAATTATTATGGCAGCTGGAACCTGAAAAAAAGGAAAGTAATATGGAACAAGTGAAGTAATATAGTATTTCACATAGTATGGAGCTGTAAAAATATCATTCTTTTTTAGGAATAGACTCTGAAATACAAAAATTAATACACAGCTTGCAGTAGGATGTGTTGCAAGGCATTTACCTTAACACATATTTTAGTTTCTTGTGTTATCCTTTGATATGGAAACCATTGACTTGCCTAGTAGTACTTTGCTAATTTGTTGTGTGTTTCAAAAGGAGCCCTTTCCTTGAAGGGGTTGTGCTTGTGTGCTTGTGTTTTAAACACCAGTACTTAGATCAGGAATCCTCAGTTTCATGTATTTAACCTTCTTTCATGTATTTAACCTTCTTTCATGTATTTAACCTTATATTTTCTTAGATCCGGTCACTGAGATAGACCATTTCTATCAACAGCTAATAGCATTACTTACTCATTATATTTATATACATATATGCATGTGACTTCAAATTAACTTTTATAGCAGAGCCTTCAAAAAGACTGACAATTATATGAAATCACTGCATGGCTGCTAAAATCTCACAGCATGAGTGCCAGAACTGACAGATCTAGGCTTCGGGATATGGTATAAATCATCAGTGGAGGAAAACACCCTTCATAATCAATTACAGACAATTACGCACTGCTCTGCAGCTGATTTTGCCACATGGCATTTAAAGATTTCAGCAAATATATGTTTGTTTTAAACGCTCCACTGCTTAGAAATGCTTGTAAAGCATTATCTCAGAGCTGATTGAATACAGTGTGTTGGCCAAAGGAAAAATGTATTGTTAAAATGGGGTTATAATAATGCACTGGTGCGTGAGGCTTGGGCACAGTGGGCTTTTTGCCTTCTGAAGTCCAGATATGGAGCTAAAGATCTGCCTAAGGCCAGTACTTTCCTTGGTTCTGGCCACCTAAAAACAGAAAGGAAGCACAAAGAATATTTCTGGTGGGGTTCTACCTTCCTATTGAGGTTACTATATGCCACAATAGTTCTTTCAAATTGACTTCTGCCTTCCTCACTTTAATTAAACACTCAAAATGCCTCCCTAGTGTACCATCATTGCTTAAAACAAGGGTCACCAACACAATGAGTAGAAGATGTCTACTTCACCTACATCAGGTGCCCTTCCTTGCTTCTCTGCCCTGGCTCTTCCGTTGTTCCTTTTTCCCATGTTGGTGAGCTGGGTGGTTATCCAAGAAGTTTGTGGATTTTGACTGCATGTCCAGCTGCTGCTTCTCGGCACCTCGTAGACCCAAAAGTGGCCCTGGAGTCTGTATATTGGCCATTCCAAGCTTGCTGCAAATACTCAGGATGGCCTCTGTCATGCCTGTGTCCTGTGTACCTTGAATCTTTGTGTAACTGAAAGCAAAAAGAACAACCACATACTTTAAAGCAACTCCACATGCCAAAATGTGGGGTTCATGGCAGGAGTGTCACTGGTTCTTGGACCTGCATGGTAAGGGGTTGGGAACCAGTGCTGCAGGTGAAAAAGGGAAAGTAGCAAGGTGGAAAAAATGCTTTCCTATATGCTGCTACTTAAATGTATACATGTAGATTAACGTTGACCACATCTACAGACCTTGGAGTAAGTAGGGTTTTCCTCGTTGTTCTATAGTGCACTCAAAGCCCATGAAAAAAAGGATGAGTTCAAGGGTTAAATTTTTACTATTGCAGAAAAGGGGAAAGGCCGTTTTGAAACAAAATCTCCTCCAACCATACGCCAACTTGGGTTGGTTTCATCTTTTCTGGAGCAGATTTTTATAGCCCTTTGAGCTCCTGTAACTCCTTGTGCTGCTCCAGCTAATCAGATGAATATTCCTGGGAAGTGCAGTCCGTTTTCCTTCTCCCAGACACCGAGTAGTTCCTCTGGATTTGTCATCAGTCCTATCCACGTTAATGCACTTCAGTTACCTACAGCATCTCCGGCCAATCATCCAGTTATCGTGTGAAGTAAACATGGGCAATTGTGTTAAAAGGGAAACTGGCAGAGTCTTTCACTTGTTTTTTTCCTATACATTATTACTATTTAACTTGTTTAACTATGTTTGAAATGCATCACCAGAGTATTTCAGTTTATTGCAAGTTTACATTTATAGGTTTTAACCATGTTAAGACTGCTGAATTGTGAGTGTAAGAGCCAGTGAAAAGATGAAACACTGAACAGTGTCTAATACAAATATTGCATTCTTGAAAATAAAAAAAGATCCCAGAACATTTTGCAGCTTCATGTCCCATGAAAACAATGTCTATAATGACAAAGAAAGGTGAGAAAGCAACGGCAATGTTAATAAATAAATCGGGACTTGAAAAAATATCTTGGTAGGATGGCTGGTGGGTTGATTTTGGAAACATGAAGGAAGTGATAGTAGAGTGTTAATAGTTTGTGAGCAGTGAGAGAAATTTAAAAATGAAAATAAGAGAAATAAGATAAATAATAAATAATAAATAATAAATAAGAGAAATTCAGGGGAAGATGTAGGGCACAGAGGAGTTGCCACATTTTTTTGTGGAGATTTGCACGTTTCTTAGTGCTGAGCTAGTTCATTTCATGAACCATAATTTTCAAACTGTAGTGAAATAATGAAAATGAGTGAAAAATAAGTAAAAGTCCAGGTTCTGATGCTGACCCACCATGTAGCTCTGGGTGAGCCCCAGCAGGTGTGTTCCCCTCTGGGCTGGGCAAAGCAGCATCTCTCGAAAGACGCCCTTCACTATTCACTTATTGATTTAGTTTGAGCTACGTAGTCTGGCTTAATAGCAGTTTTCTGTTTGTATCCCAAGTGGTCATCATATTTATTAGCCTAGAGGAATGTGCCAGGTACTTATATTTGCTGAAGGTAAATATTAACATTAAGGATGGTTGGATGGACAGGGGAAAAGCCGTCCGTCTGATTTGAATGGTAGCCTTATTTGTTCAGTTGTACTCTCATTTCACAGATACCACACCTCGCATGCTGAAGCTGGAGCTTCTGATATCAAGATAGATCTGTCAGTCAGCTGCAAAACTGATTACCAAGGTTATTTTTTAGATAGCAGTCCTTAACAATTTATTCCTTATACAACTTCTTTCCAGTCTTAATCTCTGGTCTTAGAAAAAATGTGTCAAGAAGCCCACCCCATTTGATGAGATGGGTTTGAGTATGTTGACCTGCAAAGAGACCTCTAGAACAAAACAGGTTGTCAGAGTCATGATGAGGAATTATTTTGAGAGCCTTAGCCTTGTCTTGTCAAAATACATTGTGTAAGAGCCTGACATGGTTGCAAAAGCCTTTCAGCCCTGTTCTGAGGAACTCAAGTAATTACGTGGGCTGAGACACTGTAACTGCTAATTGGATTTGTAATGAGGGAGCACTGAGTTGCGCTTCTCAGGTGTCATCGAGACAAGAGGATTTTTGTGCCCATATCCCTGCATGTCTCTGATTTGCACTCTAATGCTATTAGGATCTGTTTGTTTATAATTGCCTTTTTTTTTTTTAATCTAGTTGTAAGACCTCTGGAATAAAATTGTAGCCTGGTGACACTTTACATAAGCAAACCTGGTGTCAAAAGTTGACTCCAGGTGATGAGGATGAAGGTCAGGAGTGGTAGACATTCCGATGCTGTAGGCTTCCAGCTTGGGCAGGGTCCCAACCACACTGTCCGAGAAGCATCTCCTGCTGCCTGACCTGAGGACGGGTACCAGTGATGGCATCACAAAACAACCTTCATCCCGCCTTGGCCACCAGATCTGGGCTTGGCCAAAAGTGTCATGGCCTGAAGAGAGAAGGAGGATTGTCGCGTAAAGGAGAGGACAGAGAGGCCATAACAAACATTTGATTGTTTTTATCTGTATTCACTTGAAACTCTGAGGTCAGCAGACTGCAGGTTTGAGGAAAGCAGCTTGTGGAAGATGCACTCTTCACACCGAAACAAGGTTTTTAACGTGGATGGTAATGGCTGCCTCCTTTTTTGAAGCAGTTACCATTGAGTACCTTTGATACTATAAGGAAAATGTATTGTTGAGGCCAGTGAGAAATCATACTCTAAAGTGAATTACATTTCAAAGCATCAGACATTATAAATTATTTTTATGAATTTTTTCTCCATACCTTGAAGAATCTTTAATTAAGAATTTAGCTAACAGAAGACTTAAGGATCCCCCAATTATTGATGCTTTCAATACTCATTGCTTAGAAAATATGTGAGAGAATCCAGTGTTTCCTACACAGTAATATGCATGTGATCATAATAATCAGCACTGATGAAAAATACAGGAGCCTTTGCAAAAATATCATTTTTCAATTAAAAATCAAAAATTTCAATTTAATGGTAATACAAAAAAAAATTAGATTATGTACTGATTTGGGAAAAGACGTGGTGATACAGACAACTACAAGTGAGTGAAAGAAGAGAGCTTCTTGGTCACCTCTGCTCATGGTATGTTCCACCCACTTGGGCATCCGAGGGTAAACAAAGAGAGGGAAAAGTTTATTGAATTTACATTCTGAGTTATATGTATTTAAAACTTATAGGATTTTCAAACTATGGGCCCGACTTAAAGCCTTGGCAGCAGTTAGAGTCTGTACTGTGCTTACAAGGGAAGGTAAATATATGAGAATAGTCCACTAGAAAGAAGATTCAGCCACTTTTTCCTAAAACCACTGTTCTGAGCTGGCTTGGTTAACAGGTGCTGCTGCTTTTCAGATATTGGGTCAAGATTACATCTCTGTCTTTTTCTTTTTTTGCATCTTGCATTGCAACCACAGGTGTCAGCGGACTCGAGCTCCTCCATGAACTCCAACACGCCGCTGGTGAGGATAACGACTCGTCTCTCCTCCGCTGCCGATGCCCCGATGCTGGCAGGAGTCTCAGAATATGAACTGCCAGAAGACCCCAAATGGGAGTTTCCAAGAGATAAGTATGTAGCCTGTTTCTCTTAACGCTGCCTACACATTTGAAAAACATGACACAGCATGAGAGGAAACATCTTTCCCGATGTCTCCCAGGGTTTCTTTAGTTAAAAGAAAATCTCAGCTGAACCTCCTCTGAAGATCAAAATCTAATTAATTATCTAAATTCAGTCTTCTTTTGAATAGAAAGTGAATTTCTTCTGCCTGCATCATTCTGATTTTTATTTTCAGATTTCTGGTAGGTTTTCAGATACACTGCTGAAATGTAACTCCTCTGTTATGAAAAGACTGAATCTGAAATGTTATTTCAAAATACCTATTATTTAGATGGGACAAGATGTCCACATACCCTGGTTGAAGGGCAGTCGAGATTTCCCCGTGGAATACCTTTGTACATTAAGCCATGATTCTTAGTTGAAATATTAAACTTAATTGTTTAATATTTATAAAATATGTATTAAAATATAATGTGAGAGAAAGATAAAATCTAGAATATGGTATTAGACAGTCTCTTCTTTCTGTCAGGATATTCTGGGTAGGATTTTGTGTTGATTTTTTAATGATATTGTGTACATACATACACAACTTCTGGGGCTTAAAAGTATTAGGTATTTGATATATGCAAATTCATGTGGCTACATAATATTTTCTTCAAAGCCTGTTGACTAACATGCAAAATGAGCTGCTGAATAATCTAATTAAAGCTGTAACCGTATTTCTTAATATAAAAAAAGACATGTAAAAGATAATATTGACACAGGTAGAACTATGATATATATTAAAGTTAGTACCAACTTTGGGAAGTCTGTAGGTGGCTTTGAGAAAACAGCACCTTTTGTCACGAACAGTTCTCTTTCAAAGTTCAGCGTTGTAACTTTTGGATGGAAGAGCTATAATTTCGAACCTTCTGACAACTGTTCTGGAAATTATTTTAATGATGTAGCTGAAAAGTAGCATAAAATGCTGTAGTTGCCACCTGCAGTATTCTGGTCAACAGTGGGGGCCTGTATATGTGCTTCTGTCAGCCCCTGCCCTGGGGGAATACACTAAATGTGGAAAATTTTAGAGTGCTAAACATTTTAAACCAGCATTCAGCACAAATGTAGGTGGAGCAGATTTGCAATGAAAGGAGGCTATTTAGAGGCGGTTTATTAGGTTGGGGGGCAGGAGGAACACAATGAGGGGTTTGTTACTTTTAGTCCTAGCAGGGCAATAGCACATAAATTAACCAGTTTCCAATGCAAATGTTTGTTCTCTGCCAAGATCCTAAATTCAATTTTAGTTCTGGAGAAAATGCAGGATGACCTCAGCATAGCATATACTGCCCTTCAGTCTTTGCACCTTTTAAAACTGCGTTTGCTTTAGAAACCAATGCAAAAAAGCTTGAGGAATTCTCACCGAGGCAAAGATGGCATTTGACAAGGAGTCTGTGGGCTGCCCTTGGGAGGAGCCATCTCTCCCTTCTGTCTTGTGTCTGAGCAGATAAGCTGGGTTTTCAAACAACTTAGTCCTGGTCTAACACTCTTCTGTTGATGGTATGACAACCTCTCCATGTATTTCAGGGGGGAAGACAGAGGTCCATGCTTTTAAGAACGAGTCCCTGTGTATATCATATCTGTGCATCCTGCTTTTGACCATGGAAAGCCAGGACTTTAAGAACTCAGTTAAGAAAATGCTTATTGAAATCTCGCCTCTACACTGGATAACATTAGAAGTATTAAACCCGCCCAGCACCCCCCCTGGTTTCTGCAATGGCACTGCTCTGCAGTTAGATTATAATTTCTGTGAGTTATAGAGTATGAATGTGGCCCTTAAGCACTTACACTGGAACAAAAAAGATTTAGCCCAGAGGCTTTGAAGTTTCTTTTTATTTTTTTATCTCTTTACCCTCCTAAAGTTGAGATCGACGTCTCTGTGTCTGTCTGTTACAGCTGAGCAGGTTTTGCTACGAGGTGTATGCTCCACAAAATGCTTTTTGCATAGCCCAGTTAATGACTGCTCTTTTTAAAAGGTTTCTTATGTTGATATGGTGATTACAATAGAGTTTCGGTTTCCCCCAGTCCCTGCTTCCCACTCTCAGAGCAGAGCCTGGGTGCTGCAGACAGGAGGCATCTTTTTTTACCCTCACACACAACATTTGTGGCAGCAAAGAGCCCGCAGCCAAGAAACAGCCTCTGTGCTGGACCCAGCTGTGGGTAAATAAAGCATCCTGTCTCGCCCCTTAAGGGATCAAAGTGCTGGGGGAACGCAGGGCATGTCAGAAGAGCGATCTGGCTGTGGGTGGGAAGACTGGGAAGAGGACGGCTGGTCAGGGATCTGCCAGGTGCTTTGTCCCATGGAGATTCTGCCTTTGTCCCCACCGGGCAGGGAGAGCATCACTGGGGAGGGAAAGCGAGCATCGTGTGCCCACACAGCCCCAGGAACTGCCGCAGAGGAGCCAGTGGCCATGGCAGCTGCTGGCAGCTGTTCCGGCTGCCTGAGCATCACCAGTGTCTTCATCCAGGCTTTACGCTGAGCCTTTGCCACATGCTTGTCACCAACCTCTTATCCTTGCCCCTTCTCTCACCTTCATCCTCACTCCTATCTCCCAGAAGAAGGCGGTGATGTCTGGCCACCCATCAGCCACATGAAAGAGAAATGAGTGTGATAATTTAATTACCCACAGCTGCACACAAACACAGTGGCTACTGATTTGCTGTCTCTGTCCTGCCTAATTCCTTTGGTGCAGGAAAGATCGTCAAGCAAATGTACAGGAAGTAAGAATATTCATTTTGAGTTAAAATTAAGCCGCCTGAGAGGATGTTTGATTTTCCTTTCTGTCTGAATTGTGCTGTTACATCACACGAGTTAGTAATACGGCGTGTTTCACAAAGATGGACCCCAATATGTTACCATTACACAAAAATTTACAAATGGTTTAATGAGCTATCAGGTTTTAGTAACCTTTTAATAAATGCTCTGTGTTCTCTCCACCTGCTGTATGGACAACGCTGAGATGATAGTTGATAGTTTGTGGCTGCAGAGATACAGTGATTTTAAATTGGGTCCACATTTTTGAAACACCCTGTATTTAAAACATCCCTCTACTCTTAATGCCTCCCTTTACCACACAAATCATCATCGGCCTGAAAGCAACCACAGGACAATGCACACAAAGCAATTTTTCTTTCCTCTCCTTGCAGCCAATGTGAAAAAGGTGACAACCGCCCGTGTTACAGTGACAGGAGAAGTTTGTGTGTTGCTGGCTGCTCCTGAATTTCAGCTGCAGGCTGATGCTTTTTGAAAGCTCTGCCCCTCTGTGCTGTGTCTTGCTGCTAGCCATCGAGTACAGCCTGTTAATGCAAGGAGAAGGAGTTTAAAAACTGGGTTTAGCAGCTGATGTGCCCATATGAGATGCTCGATGTACTGTCCCTAAGAAAACACGCTGCGGTGCACATGAAAACCGATGTGCACCCAGGGTCTCATTAATTCCATATGATAAATGCTTCATGCTGCAGCAAGTTGTTGAAAGCATTTTATATTTAGCCGTGGAATTTCACTGCCTGCATCCCTTCGCCAGATGCCATGTGTTAATCTCCTGTTTGCACCCTTAGGCTGACGCTGGGTAAACCCCTGGGAGAAGGTTGCTTTGGGCAAGTCGTCATGGCCGAAGCGGTGGGGATTGACAAAGACAGGCCCAAAGAAGCGGTGACTGTGGCAGTGAAGATGTTGAAAGGTAAGAAAATGGGCTGATCAGGGAATGGGATGGGCGATGTGGCAGTTCTCATCCACAAAATGTTTCTTTTGTGGCATCTGAACTCTGTCATCATAGGGGGGGGTCAAAGAGCACATAGCTGACCTCAGCCTTCAGCAGTTTGGGGTGTAAATCTGCCCCCTTGACAGCCTGTTTATCTTGGGCAGCGAGTATTTAGGAGCCAGGAGATGTATTACCATCGTGTGGGTCTCTCTGCTTTTAGTTCAGTTCACGTCAGACGCTGTCCATGTGTGGATCCCAGCCCATTCAGTCCAGGTGGCTGGTGCCTATTTATTTTGAGTTTAATTGTAAGGTTAGTTTGCAGGAAAGACATGGTTTATGGAGGTTTGATAACTAAAGACAGCAAATTTCATGTCTGATATTACTGTGTTGCCTCTTAACATGTAACACTGAAGAGGTGGTCAGTCCAACGAGGAGATTTAGGCTATTTTTTGTTAGGACATAACATACAACTTTCTGTAATGTGTACACTGGAAAACAAGTCCCATATTATGCATTTTGAAGCATGTATTTTACACCAACTGCTGCGATTTAGTGGAGTTTGTGCTGGCACACTAGAAAATATGAACTGAACTTGTGTCTTGTACAGATGATGCCACAGAAAAAGATCTATCTGACCTGGTGTCAGAGATGGAGATGATGAAGATGATTGGGAAGCATAAAAATATCATCAATCTCCTTGGAGCCTGTACCCAGGATGGTGAGTAACGAAAATAAAGTAACTCAGGACTTTCCAACAGGTCTACGGAAGTCTCATTAATCATAATTTTTCAAGGCTTTTTAAGGAAATGGTCATGCTGTGATGGGATTTTTAGATATTTCCCCAGCTTAACAGCAATATTTTTACTTCTGTGTCTCATTATACTTGCAGCTTTAATATGAGAAAGGGTACTATATCATATGAAAACTCTCTAATCCCTTGCTGTAGGGAAAGAATTACATTTTACGGAGGCTTTACCTATGCCTGTTGTTCTGAATTGTCAGCCCTGCTTTAGTGGAACTTGTATCCCACAAATGTGAAATGAGCACTTTAACTCTCTAAAGACCACCGAGTTTTTATTAAAAGCTAATTTTGTCACGTAAAGTGATGCGGAATGGCATAAAATTGTGGAAATTAAAAAAAAAAATCTTAAGTGCTTTCTTTCACCTTGTTTGAGATCTCATGGTATTTTTTTATTGGAAATCCTTGCTTTTCAGTACATGGTATGGTCTGGAAGGAGTAGGCAATGGGTCAGGGTATAAGCACTTTCGGCTACTAATTGTAGCTCTGCCACTATCCTGCCATGGAGCTTTGGGCCAGTTACCTTGCCAAGTCCAGATCTCCTTTCTTTCAATTTGTGCTTACTGATTTCACAGTTAAACATTTATCGATTCAGCTCATTTGTTGTAGATCGCTAAGTGCTTCCTTACATAAAAACATGTTACCCTTCGACCTGACTCCAGTTTTCACCCGGTTTATCCCAAGGTCCGTTGTACGTGATAGTAGAATATGCTTCCAAAGGGAACCTGCGTGAGTACCTGCGAGCCCGCCGCCCCCCGGGGATGGAGTATTCGTTTGATATTAACAGGGTACCAGAAGAACAGATGACGTTCAAGGACTTAGTGTCGTGCACATACCAGTTGGCAAGAGGGATGGAGTACCTGGCTTCACAAAAAGTAGGTAGAACTCAGCAAATACTGCACAAAGCGCCTGGTGTGTATTTGTTCAGCACTTCTTTAGTTTAGTTTTTGTTAACGTCTTGTTTGCGTTCAAGAATTTGCTGGGAAAAGGACTTTTCTCAAACAAATTGCATAATCCGTGCTTTTGGAGATCAGTGGGAAAATTAATATACTGAAAGTTTTTAATCTCTGTTTAATGTCATTGCTAAAATGAGGCCCAGAATGGATTGTTTAAAGTAAATACATGCACTTTGAATTCATAAGCACAGGTGGTCACTTGATTACACAAGTCACATTACTCCCCATGAGACAGCAGGCACCACTCACCTTCTGTTTCCAGTCAAATCGACCAAATCAGCTCACACAGTAATGTAAAATAAATTAACTCTGTTAGTGAAAGGATTTATAGAATTATACCAGGCAGAGCTGAGAAGACCACAAAATGCCAGGGCAAAAATTGTGAACAGAAGAGGCAAAAATAAATTGAGTAAATTAGCCACATAAATTATGTGCTTCACTTGAAATTGGTGTTTGTCAGGAGTGCAAGCTTGTTGAAAGAATTTATTTATCCTGTCATGTCCATAGACACTTATTTCTTCAATTTTTCCTCAAACTTTTTTTAAACCAGTAATTTGATGAAATTATAATTATGAAACCTTAAATAGCCCTGGAAAAGTAACTCTGTGAACATATTGTGGCTTGGTGGACAAGAAATCAATGAAAACCCCGGATGGTGTTTGTACCCAATGTCTACAGCAGAGCACCAGATTTTTATGATAAGTGCTTCCTGCAAGTTATGGGGAGGTTTTTGGGATTTGTACCGATTTCCAGCCATGTCCACTCCAAGTATTTTTTAAGCAAAACCAGAGCTGGATTTCGGAGGAATTGAGGTCTAATTTTGCTTTTCTCCTTTTATTTCAAAATAGTAATTCTCAGCACAGTAGGGCGACAGGGTGACAGGCACAACATCAAGACAAAGTCTTCTAATGGAGCAAGCTTGAGTATTGTATTAGGTAAAGCACATTAGGGCATCCCTTCCTAAGATAAATGAAACGTTTGGCTGGCAAAGAGCTGTGCCTCAAGAAAATCAAACTGTTGGGAAAGGAAAAACAATACGTCTTTGGACTGACAAATCTTGCTCTCAAGCGTCTGCCTGTGAAGCTCTGAAGTGCTGTTGTAGGACACTGCCAAGGTGTGTGCTCACACAGATGCACATGGCAGGACCATCCCATCCTTGATCCAGTTCATTTGCCAAAACACTTGGTCAGCGCCGCGCCGAACTTGGCTGAATGTGCGACATTGCACAAGGCAGAGAACGGTGGGGGAAAACAAAGGCGATACATAGTAAAACTGTGCATTCTGGTTCTTCAGATATCCCACCATTTCTGTTTGTATTTCATTAGTGCTTTTCCCCTTAGGGATCCATTGTTGAGCGGGAATAAGAAGAGAACTGGTCTTCTCACGGTATTTCCATCATGCAGGAACTGTGAGAAGACCAGTGTTCTTGTTATTTCAATCCAATAAATGGCTCACTGAGACCTCAAAAAAAGAAAAAGAAAAGGAAGGAAGGTTTTTGGGTGCCAACTTTTTGCCTGGCAAGCAGTTGTATGTTGAAAATGGGATGTTGTTTCTAAGTTAGATTAATACTTTTAAAAATTCTGTTGACATGTCCTCTCCATCATTCCAGTGCTGCACAAAAATGACAGGGTAGCTCTAGATACAGGGGCTGGCCCAGATCATTGCAAAGAGGCAGCAAATCGTTAAGACCAGAGGGTCGGCTATGAAACATGTCAGTGATGGAAATGAATAGTGGCACCATTTTGAAGACAGGAAGAGTCTCAGCTGTAAATCAGTAGGGTGTGAGAAAGCAGAAATATACTAACAGAAGGTACCAGGGTTTGAATCATTTGGTGTGTTCATGCAGAGGTGTTCTACACCATCTGAGGTGCTCTGTGGTACCTGCAGGCTAGATGCTCTGGAAAGGCGCTGGGTAGCTGTGGGTCCTGTGTTGTCCCTCGATATCACAGGCTGTCTCAGATGAGAGCACTTCTATTTGGGTGACTGAATTGGGTTCCTTGTATCTCAGAGGATGTTCTTGTTTGAGAACAGGGACGGGGAAGCAGGAGGGCTGACTTGTCTTGTTTCTGCTACCATAGCATTGCTGGTGTTGAGTTAGAAGACTGATTTGATGCTGAAAGCACGGACTGTTACCTGGTCCTGTGCACACAAGGCATTGCTGGAGCAGGTTTTACTGGCATTTCCCCATGGCTAAACCAGTGAGGAGCAGAAGCTTTGTAGGCTCATTTTACCCATGCAGGATAAGAGGTCTCAGAAATTGCTGGGCAAGTTATAATGCAAGAAAGAACTTGACTGTTGTACAGTTTTTTTGTAGTGGTCCAGTCCAGCATGTCTATGCACATGCTGAAATAAAGAGGACAACATAATAATCCAAAATTGAGGAAGGGAAAAAATAAAAAAAATAAAAAATTAAATTAAAAGTGATATTTAACTTGAAAAGAAATAGACTATCCTGGGAAGACTCCAAATGCTCCAAATGCAATGTTTCTTACCATGCCCCTGCTGCCACCTTGTATCAACACTAATAAGGCTGCTTAAGCACAGGAATAATATCCAGAGCAGTGACAACATCCTTTCAGTGTCAAGAATCAGCTGCAAGTATTCAGAATAACGCTGACCTTAAGGAAAAAAACTCTGAGGAGAAAGCACATTAAGTATCAAAGCTGTTTCAAAGGCAAACAGCCCAGCCTTGATTGTTTTGTTTTAATTAAATTGTTACAGTCTCATGGTTGAAGTAAGTACACACACCCTAGACATCTAGTTCAAAATTATATACTGTGGCTATATCTCATATTAAGATCTTTTATATTAAAAACAGTTGCACTGATCCAGACTGTCAGGTTTTAGTTCTGATGAGACGAGATAATTTGAGAGAAGCAATGTAATAAAATGCTCATTAGCAGTATTTGCAATGGACGTGCCGCAGTACCTGTACCTGGGCACGTGTAACAGAGAGTGAATCACAGACGGCTTTGCGCAGTTCGGGTCACCACCCAAGTTTTCAGCTTTAGCAAAACAAAAGTCTTAAATAAGCCAGGCTTTTCTAAGACGCTTCTGGGGCGCTTGTTGAACTTGTAAACGGCAGCTGAGGTGATGGGTTGCAGTAGTTAACACAGTCATATTTTTCAGGATTGTAGTAAATGTGTGGCTTTCCCATCTTGTGATTTAGGTTAAAATCTGTAAAGGAGACTTAGTTAATGGTGTAGAAGTAATTTCACTTTTACAGTAGTTTATTTCAGTGGGCCTTTTTTTCTTTTCTTTCCAGTGCATCCATCGAGATTTGGCTGCAAGAAATGTTTTGGTAACTGAAAATAACGTCATGAAAATAGCAGACTTTGGTTTAGCTAGAGACATCAACAATATAGATTATTACAAAAAGACTACTAATGTAAGTGGATGGTTTTCTTATCTCTGGAAAACAAGTGTTTCTTTCAAAAATTCACTTCAAAACTGTGCTTATAAACTTAATGGGCGTCTTGTACATCAGCCTCACTTTTCATTGCAGACAGAAAACAGGGATCAAGGACATAAGCATTTCTGTCCCCTCTTATAGTGACAATTATTTTAAAAGATAACCAAAAAGGCTATGTATTGTATGATTCATTAGAAATGCTAAAATACAAAAATCGTTTTTTGTGTTTCCCTGCCTCCAGTCACTTGAAGTAAGTGCAAATATTCCTGTTGATTCCAGGTCATTTTGTACCAAGCCTAAGATCTTGAAAAACACTGTATAAACAATGCTAGCAATAACCATAATAAAAATCCTATTTATGTGTGGCAACGCAACATACAACTTTATGCCTTTTGCCTGTACTCAGCTTGTTATGTACAAGTTATGGCAACAGTATCAAAGCAGGGCTAGGGGTTGAGAACGTCGATTTTTTTACTCCCCACTTTATCACTGTTTTGCTGTTTGACCTGTACCCAATCAAGAAGAGAAAACATTTCAGATATAGTTATTGATGCCTAGTTTGAACAGCTTACACCTACTTCTCAGGACATCTCTTAAGATCCTGACAAAGTACACTTGAGTTTTGATGGCAACTTTGCAGAACTTATTCAGTTCTGCAGACTTTAATATTTTGTATAGATATTAATTATTATTAAGCATCATGTGAAGTGGCTTATCTATGAAAACAAGCACTAAGTGATTAGTGGCATTTTAATGGTAATATCTGCCTACTTCCAAAAGACAGAGCAACCAGGTGTGGGTACATCATCACTGGAGGGAATGGAACCTTCATATCAGATTTAGTGCGATTCTTGGGCTCTGCGCAGACTTTGTGTGCAAAGCACCAGGCAGTTGTGACTGTTAACTTTGGGTCACTGCAAAAGGTGGACCAGGAAAAAATTCATTGGCTTACTGATCAACTTATTTCTTCTTAATTTTCATCTGCTTCTCCTAGCAAGCAGTTTGACAACTTTTTGGGAGCCCTCAATGCATTTAATTTTGTCTTCAGTGTTTATATCCACTTTTCTTAACAGTCTCCCTACTTTAGCCCATTTTGCTGTTTTTTCCCTGAAAGTTTTAAAGGTCAGTTATGTGCTGGTTTGCATTAGAAGACTGTCCTTGGAGAACTGATTAACGTTTTTAAAAAAAAAATGGTGTTGAAATGGTCCTGTAAATTGCTGCCATTGTAATTTTTCTTCTCTTCCCCTCCCGACTTACAGGGACGGCTTCCAGTGAAGTGGATGGCTCCAGAAGCTCTGTTTGACAGAGTTTACACACATCAAAGTGATGTGTAAGTGGCCTTATTTCAATGGGTTTGGGTTGGGGGTGGGAAGGAGGGTTGTTTTGGTTTGTATTTGTTAAAGTTCGGGATATTTTAAATGTATTTTCCTGTTGTCCTTTACCTTTAAGTGTTCTCATTCCTTTTCACGTATTAATAGACGGAACAGGACTTGCCCTTAGAAAGTGAGGATTTTATGGTAGACTGCTAACCAGTGCTCTGTTACTAATCTGCCCGGCTTCAAAGCACATGAAAGGTGGAAAATGCGAACCTCCTTCTGTCAGTGCGGAAGTTTCCCCCCTTGAACTTATTTACGGATGTGCAGCTACAAAGAGTCTATCTAATTTGCTTGGCTTTTGACATACTCTGGACTTCCTTCTGGTTTAAAAAAAAGAAAAGAGAGAGAGAGAAAGAAAGAAAAGAAAGTTGCTGAAAACTTCTTATAAAAAATTCGTGCTAAGATTAGGTATAATAAAACACAGGCTGGATATACTGGAGGAGTTTTCTCTGATTTTTAGAAGCTTCATTGCTTCCCAGCAGTACTTCACATGTAGTAGGAAATCATTGGACTGACACTTCAAAATCTTTTAATGTGTGCACAGACCTGCTGGCTGATGCAACCGCTCAGGACTTATTCTGCTTCCTATTACAGTTTCCTGGGCCCGTCTACTATACTCGTGTGCGTTGTGCTTGAAGTAGATGTGTATTTTTTTATGCAGTGCAGATGAATATCTTATGGTTTTTTATTTCTTCAAGAGAAGCTGTTAACCATAAAGGGCTGGATGCTTCCCAGAACAGGTGTAAAAGGTTATGTGTGTCAGTGCAGGGTTAAAAAGAGAAAAGGAAGGGTGGAGAAAATAAGAGGCATCTCCCCTTTCTTTAACCTGCGTGCACTTCCTGAGCTGCTTTCTCCTTAATAAAAGCATTTTACTGAGGCTTTCCTGCAATCTTTGCATTATTTACAAAGGAAAATAAATGCACAGGTTTAGGGCGGATCAAGCTTTTGTTTTAAAATAACATATTGGCAAAATATTTAAGTGAATGTGAAGTAGGCTTAACTGGTTCAGGACTGAAAGTCAGTCTGAGCTCCTGAGCAGCCACCGGGCACAAGGATTTCAAGTGCTGGAACCTGGAGGCTCTTGGCCCCATGGTGGCTTTGAAGACAGCTAAAGATAATATTATTGTAAGTTTGTGCAAACAGTTTACTAAAATATACTGCAGCAAAGCTGGGAGAGCTGCAGAGCAGCTTGGGAGCTGGTGCAAGCTCTGAGCTGTTGCTCACCTGGCAAAGCTGCCGACCAAAGAGCCCTGGGTTGCCAGCAAGGCATGATGTGGCAAGCAGGCAGGAAAACTGCCTTAAAATGATCCTCCTTCATCTCTTAACAAAAATATATTTAAAAATAAAAGAGCGGAATGATGCAAAATATTTTTGTTTTGAACAGCCTGCTTTTGTCACAATGTCCTGCCATATAATTTGAAACCGGCTGAGCTGTGAGTATTCTGTAAAGAATTAAGCTGTGAAGACGCAGTTCTTTGCAGTAGCCTTGGAAACTTAGGTACTTGGAGCACACCAGACAAGGCAAAGAGAATGTTAGAGAGGATGCTCAGGTCAGTCCCTATTCTATATGCTGCCCATGCACCTGATGCACTTAATGGAATGATATAGAATCACAGAATTGTTTTGGCTGGAAAAGACCTTTAAGATCATCGAGTCCAACTGTTAACCCAACACTGCCAAGCCCACCTCTAAAACATGTCCCTAAGAACTTCATCTTTTAAACCCCTCGAGGGATGGTGACTCCACCACTGCCCTGGGCAGCCTGTTCCAATGCCTGACAGCCCTTTCTGGGAAGAATTTTTTCCTATCTAAACCATGTCCTGCTCAAGGCCGTCAAGAGTTGGGCAGATGCTGATTTAAGCATCTCCTGAGTGGGACTGGCAGTCGCTGCATCTGTCACAGACTCATCTGTGTTTTCAGCAGCAAGGCAGATCTTCTAATGCGGTTTTCTCTTTGATTTGTAGTTGGTCGTTTGGTGTGTTAATGTGGGAGATCTTCACGTTAGGAGGATCGCCCTACCCAGGAATCCCAGTGGAGGAACTTTTTAAGCTGCTTAAAGAAGGGCACCGAATGGATAAACCTGCCAACTGCACCAATGAACTGTAAGAACACTTATTTTGCTGTACCAGGACTGAGGGGCATAAACTGTACTGAATTCACATGGTTAATGCTACTCCCAGCAGAATCAAACACTTTCAGAATTGCCTCAATCTAAAATTGTGGAGATGCGTGTGTGTAGATATGTAAAGAAAAGGTATGACAGGGTCTTTGGGAAATATTTGACAGACGTTACTTCTCTACACGTCCTGCTGTGATACCATTCAAAAAAAGAGATGAGATCACCTACAGCCAGTGTTTGTCAGTGTTTTTACACTTGTATTTGTTTTATTTTAATCTCGTTACATGACAATTCTTAAATGGCACAAAAACCACTGATCATGTGTAAGGTACATCAGACTGGTGTTGTGCACAACAAAATACATCTGGGAACTTGTGCAGTAACACAACATTATCCCAGGGTGATAAAGGGGCAGTGTTTTCTCTTTCTGATATTTCAGTATAGCCCTTGACTATTTTTACATTTTTCCTACCCATTTTAATTTCTTCACTTCACAAAGACTGCAATCCTTAATGTGCAAAAATATTTACCCATGTGTAATTTAATACCATTGAAATTCCTGAGACAGAAGGCTGCAGAATTAGGTCCACGAAAGGGTAAATTAGACACTAGGCAAGAGAGAGAGAGAGGAGTAGAAATTCACTTTTGAGAGAAGTGAGAGTATTGTGCAATTTTGGCAAAGCCAGTGGTCCATGTGTAGGTCTGTGGGCACTTGCTGCTTTACTTGTGATGAAGAACATTGTGTATGAAAAGGTTCACAAGGAGGAGCGTGATTTTAATTAAGCTAAGAAAATGTGCATTTCTTACAGCTATATGATGATGAGAGATTGTTGGCATGCTGTGCCTTCACAGAGACCGACTTTTAAACAGTTGGTAGAAGACTTGGATCGGATTCTCACTCTCACAACTAATGAGGTAGGTAAATTTTTTCGCTCCATAGGCTGCCGATCAGGACAAATAGTCCAGGAGACAGATGGAATTTATTCAATGATGCAATCCTGCTCAAGTTCTCTCTGTCGTTGTCCTCTGAGGTTACACGCAGCTCAACTATGTATCCTATGAAATCCTCGGTTTCTAGCCATTATGCCTTGATTTATGTAACTAAACAGAAACACATTTTTAAATTGGTTTTATTTATTGCTCATTGCATCTTTTGATGTTTTTATCTTAGTATCGAAGGACTACATGTGACAGGTTGGGAGGTGATGTTTATGTTTCGACATGAGTTTCGCGTGAAAGGAGAGATGTAGAGTTCATGGTGTTTCTAATTTATCGACTCAGTTTGATTCCCAGGCATGATATCTAGGTCAGAAGAGGAGAAACTGTCAATGGTAGATTTCAGATTATCTGTCTGAGAGTGAATTAGGTTCACTGAAACAGCTCTCTGTGGAGGGAACGAGGACCCACGGGGAATGTGCGAACAGCCATCCAATTATCCAAAGGTCCTGCCTAACACTGCTTCACGTTGGCATATATGAATGCAAAAAGGTTTTATTTGAAGAACATTCTTTCAGAGGTCTGACATATTATTAGTTTTAGCAAGGAACACACTGATTAGGGTATTCACCCAGGAATCGGTCCTCTTATCGCTAAATCGCACGCACCTTTGAGGAAGATCACAAATGTTGGCAATGTTGATTCTTTTGGTGGAAACTTCTTTTGAGAGAAAATATTTGGTGCCCCAGAAATCTTTTACAAATTCTTGTCATTTCTGAGAAATGAGATGTATGATGGGAGGAAAAAAAGAACAAAACCTTTACAGAGGAAAGTTGCAACGACTCATTTTGACCCTTTCAAAATAATCATAGCAAATGAGAAAAAATTATAGTACTTTTTTACAAGGGGGGAATAAGGTAGAAAAAAAATATTTAGATTGCTTTATACTGGTCTTCAACATTACTTTCTAATTTTTCAGAACTGTTGGAGAAATAAAAAATGGATTATTAAGCAACATTAGGAAAGCCATACTCAGCAGAGATGACAGGAGAACATGAGTAAAGAGATGCCATTTTTTATTGCCATCATTTGCCCAGCAGGTCCAGTTGAAAAAGATTTTTGGCTTCAGTAGCAGCCATAAACTCATCTGGATTCTGTTTTGTAAAGTTCACTCTGAGAAGTGCCACCTTCAGGGATGGCTCAGAGATGAGGCAGGAATCTGCGCTCCCTACAGATTCAGTAACACAGCTCTGCGCACTGTTGCCATTTTCCCCTCATCCAGGACTAACAGCATATTTTTTTTTGTATTTTTATTATTTCTTAATTTATATATGATTTCACAAGACGGGTTGGAGGTGGGCTGGCTGCCACGGCAGAGCGCTGGGTGGTTTGGACTGGATCCGCGTTTGCAAATTCAAGCGGGAGGTTCTGGGCTGGAATTCTGAGCCTGGGAAAGGATATTGCTTTCTTTCTTGTGTGCGTTTAACTGTCTTGCCTTCCCAATTCTGTACTGCTCGTGGACCTGGAATGATCTCAAAGGTAACCTGAAAAGGCCTTTAGGGTTATGTAAATTACTTTAGACTAGAATAATAGGAAAAAACGGCTGGAAAAAGCTCAGGAACACATCCAGTCCATCTCGTCGGCCTACGGCAGGATCCACTATACGTTTGTCATTCCTGACAGATGTTTATGTAACTTGTCCTTAAAGATCTCCACTGCTGTATTTCCACATCACCCCCTGACAGTGTATTGCTTTGTTTCATTAGCCTTACGCTCTTTAAAGTTTTTCCTAATCTCTAATCTTTCAACATAAGATATTGCTTTTGTCCTATTTACCCTGGACATAGAAAGCAAATTATTTCACTTGTCTTTGCAGCACATTTTATGTTCCTGAAAACTCGTCACGTTCTCACTCAGGGTCTCCTGAGAACTCCAGTGTGTCCCATTTTCTTCCATTGCCTGTGCTTTTGGGATGTCTGATTTTGTGTAATCCTCATGGTTTTCCTGCAGCGCAGGTCCTTTGTGCATCAGTCTGACAATACTTTTGCTTATCCTTTCCACAGTGGCACTTTCCCCCAAAAAAGGAAAATGTTGGTAATGGGGTCAGCCTGATTTAACCAACAACTCAAAAAATCGCTAGGGCAGTCAATAATATCTTCTTCTGCCTTTGTGAAAGTAATGATTTCTTCTGAAATGGTAATGTCTTGCGCTTCTCCATGCTGAACCATCGCCTGTTGAGTTTCTCCGTTACTATTTGGGTTTTTTGGGTTGGTTTTGTTTTGGTTTTATTTTTCCAAATGATGCTATTCCCCGTGTTTCCCAGAGTAGTTTCCCCAATCCATGCGAATCAACCTCATGGTTGTGCCATTGTATCAAAACCAGGGACCATCGTGATACTGGAAACTTCTTATGCCCCTTGATGTGATTCTGTCCCTTGACATTGGATAAGGAAGCTGGAGAGGGGATAAGGATCCCACCTTAAATATTGAATTTGTAATTGAATTACATCAAGCTTTTTGGTATGGTGAACCGTGCTTGATCTTACATTTCCCCCCTCTTTTAAAATGGTGACCATTTTTTAACTATAATATGGTAATGATTGAATTTCTGGCTAAAGATATGTTAACCAAGAGCTGAATTACCCCAAAACTAAGCACAGCAGCACAAAATACTGACTGAGGTGGAAGACTTGTCTTGTCAGTATGATCATAACTTGTGGTTTAGCAAATGAAGAGATCGCATTTAAATGAATGCAGCTGCCTTTAGAAGTTGAAAGAGAAGGAGCATTTCAAGGGGAAAAATAACTTTATTCTCCTGCCAAAAGTGTTGTTTCTAGCAAAAAAAAAAAAAAAAAAGCCTTAACCGAAAACTTGGATTCAGCAGATATTATTTCCTTTTTTAATGACTGCTTTGGTCATGGCTGCTCTGGGACACACACACACACACACACACACACACACACACACACATGAATCTAGTGCGTTTAACTTTGTTTCCCTTTCAGTTTTTTTTTGCAAGTATGCCACTGCATGTTTAAACACAAATTTAATATTGCAGAGTATAAAACAGATATTCAAACTGACCAAAGGAATATGAAGTTGGAAGCATCTTTCCCTCTCCAAATCATTACCATGTGCTAAAGAAAAATGGTTCTATTTAAGATGAAATTTCATTTTTATCATTGTGAGTGAAAAGTCTTTGTTTGATGTGGTTGGCATGTTTGTTTCCACTGACGCGGCTAATGCTGCTGATGTTGGACTTCAGAAAAAGCCCCGTGTTATTAGTTTGGTTTTTCTTTCTCTATTCAAGCTCCTTGTTTTATGAGATATTTAAGCAGTTTTGAACGCAATTGCGGTACTGAAATGAATGTCATTTTTAAACTGTTCTTTTACCCATTTTATAATCAAGCCAAATCTGAGCAGGGGTAATGTGTTATTGTCGGTTTTAGTCACTGTCTAAAAATGCAATTTATTTCTTTTGTCACAGGAGTATCTGGACCTCAGTGGACCTCTCGAACAGTATTCACCCAGTTACCCTGACACGAGGAGCTCGTGTTCTTCAGGTGATGACTCTGTTTTTTCTCCCGATCCAATGCCTTATGAACCTTGTCTTCCCAAGTACCAACACATGAATGGAAGTGTTAAAACATGAAATCATACAGAGGAATAAAGAAACGAGGACATCAAGCTACCTACAATATACAAAACAAAATCTTTTCTCCGGGACCTTTATGTTTCTGCTTGTACATATGAAAAAAGGAAAAGAAAAATAAAAAGAAAAGTAAAAAAAACTCTGAGGAGAGGAGTCAGAAACTACATAAAGAATCTCCTGATTTGCAACTTAAAATATCCCCAACAAAGAAGAATGTTTATGAGCTGTGTCTAGATACCCATCGCTGTGGATTGTCTGGCTTCCTGTAAGCGGCAACAGACTTTGTTTGTACAATGGACCAGTTGGACTTGAGGCAACTCTGGGTCTGCCTTTCTTGTTTATTTTGTAATATTTGGAGAAAATATATGTTGGCACACACTTACAGAGCACAAATGCAGTATATAGGTGCTGGATGTATGTAAATATATTCAAAATATGTATAAATATATATTATATATATTTACAATGAATTATTTTTTGTATTGATTTAAAAATGGATGTCCCGATCCACCTAGCAAATTAGTCTCTTTTTTAACAGCTATTTGCTAAATGCTGTTCTTACACAGAATTTCTTAATTTTCACCATCCAAAGGTGGAAAATACTTTGCTTTCAGGGAAAATGGTATATCATTAATTTATTAACTAATTGGTAATGTACAAAACAGTTAATCGTTTATAGGGTTGTTGTGTTTTTGTAATTTAAATGGCATTTCTATGCAGGCAGCACAGAGAACTAGTAGATATATTGCTCAGACTTTACTAGTTTTCAGATCTTTAAAAAAAAAATAAATATTTACAGTATATAACTAATTTGGGGGAATTAAACTTTTGATTTATTTGTGTTTAAAAAACTGCGGTGTCAGATGATTATTCTTATTCAAACCAAATCCTTTAACAAGAACGGCTTTTATTCTCAATACCTGTCACTTTAACAATCCAACTCTTCTCTTTAGCAGTGTTTCCCGTGGCCAAAAAGCATAATCATTCCATGTAAAAAAAGAAAATAAAGAAAATATTGAAGAGGGTTCCTAAAGTAAGGAAAGACATTAATTTGTCTATAACCACAGCAGAATGTACTGCTCTAAAAGGAGCTGAGCTTCTATCCTGAGTTGTATATGCCTCAAATTAACTACAGTTCTCTTCCCCGACTTGAATAATCGGTTCCAGATCTTTTGGCCTGGATCCTTTTGCCTTTTAGACTATCCCTCTATTGTAACTTAAGTTAAAAAAAGAGGAGTTGTTTATAATGACAATTTGCCATAGGAATATCAGCATCTTTTTAAGGGATTAATTCATGCTGACTCCGGTATTTCCTTCGGATCCATTCCATAACAGTAGGTGTAGCACTGGCCTGTGCTAAAATATCACAGTTGTTTGTATCTTTTTTACCGAAGTCTCGTGGTTTTACTTGCAGAAAATTCACACTGATACGGCCATGCAATATGAATGCAAGTTACACTGTTTTATGTGGTGGTGTTTTGGTTTATTGAAAAAAAAAATTGGCTAAAAAGTTTTAAATTCTGTTAACTTTTGTACTGACAATAAAATGTTTCTACAGATATTAATGTTAAAATTACAAAATAAATGTCATGCAGCTTATTTTTCCTAATCCTTTGTGTCATACAAAATGGTTTCCTGAACATCAAATGATGGAACACGTCCAGAAATGCTTCCTTTTGACCTTTTTGTGGATCCTATGTTACAAAGCAATTCTTTCAGGAATGATACTTTTGCCTTTGTCTTATAAAATGTCTACTCATGAATAACAGGGGTTATTTGGGTAAATGTATGTGTAGTCCTTGGTGTTTGTGGAGTGGGATGTTATTTGCTGGAAAATGATGTGAAGTGCTCATAGTGCAGACATAAATATATTCTTTTTTTATTTAGTCAGGCTGTATCTAATTAGTGAGGTTTCTTGTCCATATTAGAGAGGTTGGAGGACCATTTGCAATGAAGATATTTTTAAAAAATGCAACAGATGTAAAGTCACAAGAAAGAGTACAAAGGTTAGGAGGTTTCGTGTTTTGATTTGTTTGTTTGTAGGGTTTTTTTTTTTGTTTCGTTTTTAAGCTTGAAAACAGAAGGAAGGCACATGAAAACAGCTGGTGCTTGAGACAGAAATGGGAATTTTATGGTCACATTACTGTTACAGGTTGGCCAGGAAAGGGTATTGAGCCTGGTCTTCATCACATGCTATGAAAGTGCTCCAGACACAAAACTATTCTTTGCTTTCGTCTTCTCAGCTTTGACCAGAAATCCCTTACCAATCCCAAGACACCTTCTAAAAAGGTGCCTGTTAAAAACTGCTGTTTTCCAGCTAAGAATTATATGATTAAAAAATCCCACTGGTTTTACTGAAAAATAACAATTCCCTTTCCCCATGACATCTGTTAGCAGCAGTGGTAGCTACTGTCTGACAGAAACCACAATATTCTTAATGACACATGTCTGGTCTTAAGGTTTTCTTAAAGGCTATCAGAAGATCTTGAATCTTGCTCTGCTCATATTGAAATTAATTTAGAAGCATCTTTGATATCTTTTAAAAATAGAAATATGTAATCACTCAAACATGATGGAAAAGAGATATTAAATAATGTAAACTTATTTGGTTACCCTGATTTTGTTCTAAATAGTTTATTTACCTTTCTGTTACTCATTTTTAATTTAACCCTGGCAGATTCAGGTTTGCACCTTGGAGATAGACTGCAATTTCACAAATGTTAGCTGAAGTATATTATCTCCTTTTCCTAGTTTTATAGTGTAATCCCTGGATTAAGCTTTTGTTCTTTCCTGCTGCCTGAAGACTTTCTTCTCCATTGCCTGCTGCCTTATTTGCTCCTGGCTCTAAAACAAGGCACAGAAACACTCTGTTTCTGGTGAAGAAACTGAGTATTTTCTGTGTGCGGAGCTGCAAGAGGAAATTAGGCAGCAGAAAATAAAATCCAGCACTGAAATTTTTCTAAAGGGGACATATTCATTATTGCCATGCCTACCTTGGGCTCTTTCATGAGAATGGTTAAGGAATTTGGATTGGTAGCTCATCTAAAAATGAAGCTGGTCATTAATAACAGGAACAATATTGAGGAGTAGCATTATGTCAGGAAATTAATTTATATTGATGTGAGTAATGAGGATTAAGATCTGTGTATAATCAGTTTCCTGCAGCATCTAGTTGTTTCTTATTTCTTAAGTATCAATTTAAATCAACTCTGAGTAATATATGAGAAAATGTGGATATACAAACCCCAAATTTACTGTGGCTTAAGTCCATAAAGAAGTTCACATTGTCTGTTTTGGTTTTGTTTCACATTTTTACTGTTATATAAAAAGTAGCATGGGCTATATAGGTATCAGATAAGAAGCCAGATTCTATTCTGTCATTTTGTTGGTTTGATATTGTTCAGTATCTGGTTTATCATGCTTTTACAAAAGTAAGAGTTGGACTGTGTTCTGACTTTCCAATTTTTGAAAAGACAGGTAGGTTTATGGTTTTATTTCTGGAAGTAACATGAGCAAAGCTGTGTAGAAAATCTCCTAATTTTCGTGTCTATCCATTGAAAGGGTATTGAGAACAGCACTATGGAAATTTGAAGTCTGGAAATGAACTTTTTAGTGAAAGATTCAGTGATCCTCGATGTAATTAGTTCAAGAAAAGGTTAAGAGTTGTCTTGGTCTATAAACTGTTGTTAGAGGTCTCTTCCGTAGAAGCTCCAGATTCAGTGGCTGAAAGGTGGAGTAAGGCCCATCCTGGGCCAGTGGGAAGGTGATAATGGCTTTTGGATGGTAGAAGTAATGTGTGGTCAGAGCAGCATCTCGATGGTTGCCATTGACCTTCACCCATTTGGAGCAAACGTCATCTCCTGTGGCTCAACACTGAGCAAAATCCAGCAGTCAAGTAAGCTGGTTGTGATATTTCTTCCTTTCCTCCAAGTCTGTGATGGGAAAGCCCAGGCCATGCAGATCCTGAGTGGCAAGTTTTGGAGACTTCGTGTAGTCCTGGAAGTTTCAGGCACGAGCAGAGAGAGGCTGCTCAAATTGGTGTGTGATTGTTATTGATGAGGAAAGATAAAGAAGTGTTAGAAGACAAGTTCTTTAGCAAACCTTTCTGAAACCTTCACATACTTTAATTTCATTTGGGTGTTTTTAAGTAGGCTGATATACTCGAGGGAAAAAACTGAGACAAAAGTGTTGCTATTCATAGAAGGAAAAAAAAAAAAAAGCCATAAAAGGGGAAAAAAAGCCAATTGACACCTGATTTAGAGAGGTCATCTGTCCATTCTGTGATCAGGAAGCTCCACATCTGCATAATTTGATCTAGTTATTATAGAAATTTCTCACTGATTTTTCCACAGTAAATAATAAATCTATTGTGAGGAAGCATGAGTTACTTCCAACAATTTGTAGTTGGAAAGACAGTCCCTTAGCACCTCTAAATATGTATGGGTACCTCTGAGCTTTCATCACCGTGAGTCCTGTATGTTTCAAACAGCTTAAATGTAATAGACTGTGAGGCAAGTTTTCCTTTTTATTCCCTTTTGCCTGTGCAAAACTCCTGTTAACCAGATTTTCTGTAAACCTAAGGAGAAAGAAGATAGAGACAAGTCATTCTCTTCACAAGGATGCACGGTGACAGAGCAAGAGCCAAGAAGCACCAGTTACTTCAAGGTATTTCTGGATTTTAGAAACTATTTCTTTGCTGTGAGACCACTTGGATTTTGGGATAAGCTACCTGGAGAAGCAGTAGAATCTGCCTGGCTGTAGATATTCAAGACTTGGCTTAGCAGGGCAATGGATAACCTAATTTAAGGCCCTGCTTTCAACACAGGGTTGGCCAAGATGATCTCCAGGGTCCCTTCCAGCTGAGACTTCTCTGTGATTTTGCAAATGTGCATTACTGGCCAAAGGTAACCCAGGTCTGCAGAGGAGTTCTGGAAAGCTGCGCTGGCTCATGTTGAGGTTGCCAGTGGGATGTATCATTCAGTAAACTCAATTTAGTAATACATTTAACAAGCGAGTGATCTCCCCTTCTTAAGGCATTTAGATTTTAAAAGACAGGCCCTGGCTTGCTTTTGATTATCACAGCTGGCCAAAAATTTACTCTTTGAATTCCTGAGCGGTGGAAAACACTGTTTGGTCAAAAGCTTTCTGAAGCATGACTGTCTTGCAGAAGATAAATGACACAACCCTGTCAGAGTCATTTTGTCAGAAGGAAATGAAGTCACTTTATGTTGCAATTATTCAATAATAGACAATAATATATAAAGTTGAAGCAAGAATGTAGTTTTTTTATTTTATTAAAACAGAATGGTTAGATTAACTCAAAGTGACACCCAAGTACTGCAAATAATCGCACTTAAAAATATTTTATTTCCAGTTCAGGTGGATGAATGTTTTGTTTTGTTTTGTTTTGTTTCAAGTACTAGAATTTCTTGAGGAATACAATCAATGATGTTTATATTACTCAGAGCTCCTATCAATGTTTTGACAAGCTTTTTCCTGATACACCAGATATCATCCCCTACAACCAAACCGCTGTGGTGGTGCCAGGAGCCGGGATCTCTCCAGAGGTTTGATGAGGAACCTGGTACCATTTCCACCAACCAGCCCTGTGCACTGGGACCAGGCTGCCTCCCCTGAAAAGAGTGAATTACTGGACAAGCTTTGCCAAAGCCTCTAAGAACTTCCAGGGAGGACTAATATTTCTTTGTGGCAGAAAAGCAGCTCATCTCTTCTGCTTTGGCATCGTTTCCTTGAATTGTTTGAGGCAACAAGGGGAGAGTGGAGAAACAGGGCAGCAAACGAGAGCCCTGGTGTCACTGCTGTCTACAGAAATCTGTGGCCCATTATGCTGGAACCAAAGAGAATTACAATTTATAGAAGAATCGGTCCTCCCAAGGACTGTTTTAAAGACATGACAGAGAAGGTAGCCAAGGTGCAATATTTTGTCTAGATGTGTTTCCCTGGCACAATGGTAATTTTTTTTTAGGGCTATTTGGCAGCATGAAGTACTTTCTTTTCCAAAAGTTTGTTGCCACAGAGATGCACAAACTGTAAGCTGACTGCTGCTGTATTGCTAAACTACGTCTGTGAGGGATCTGACATGGGAATGATGGTTTGGGTATTCAGAAGAACAGGCTCTGTCCAGGTCTGGAAATAGTGGGTGTGACACCACTGGAGAAAGTGCAGTTGTATCTTTTTACATCGTGCCTGAATTTTTGGAGAGGATAGGACAGAGCCCACAGTGTCCAGTTTACGCTGGTGCAATATTAGTTTAGAAATGAGGGACCTTTTTGGCACAACCTTCATGCTAATGGTGCAGAAGACACACGTAGAGACCTTCAGCTGAAGGGAGAGCCATGGTCTGCCACAAGCGACCAATATTCTGTGAGAAAAGAGGCAAGAGAAGAAACGTTGTGCAGTTGGCATTGCTCTTAATTCCAAGTGTTTCCTTGTGAAACTCTTCATTTTCTCCTCATCAGCTCCAGGAAGCCACTAACCCCAGCGCCTGTGTGCTCATCTCCTGTGGAGCTGCCAATGGGTTTGAAAGGAAACTTCTTAAACATTTTGTTTCATGAATATTCTCTCTTCCTACCAGTGTTTTTGACTGTATCTCATTTGCTTTTAAATAAGATTAAAAAAAAAAATTGCATTTTTCAGGTCACAGATTTGGAAAAACAAAACAAAACAAACATGAGGGTTTCTGCTAGGCAATTAATTTGACCATATATTTTTCCAAATTCATATTTTCCCTCTAATTTAAGATTTCCAAGACTCGTTCCCTGACAGCTGTTATAACAAATGGTGGACTTCTTCAGCTGATGTAATCCAAGACTTCATTCATGTCAGTAGAGATGTAATATTTATTTATCAGCTGGTCAATGATCCATTGGTTTGTTTTTTTAATGTACACTAGCCCTTTTTTTTGGTATTTTTCAGTAAAAAAAAAAAAAATAATTGTCTCTATCTATATAGACTAGACCTATACAAGAATTCTTGTAGGTCCAGCCCTACAGACTGTTAAATCATGAGGCTAATGCCATTTAAATGTTCAGTAGTCATGTAGCAGATGTAATCATGACAGGGTTCTGGAAGCTTCAATAAAAATGTTACTAACCAGAGAAAATTCTGAAAGAGAAATGTTTTTATTGTGAGTTAAAAGTGCTTCCCCCCTGCTTTCCCTTTACTACTTGGCAGTGCTTTTCTTGCTCCTCATTTGACTTTTTGCTTCATTGTTCACAAATACTCTGTGGATCCTTGTCTGGCTTAATAATTGGGAAACAACAGTTACATTCAGAGTGGTTCCAGCAAGTCTTATAATCACCCCAGAATTCCATGCCCGGTCTCTCTTTCGATACCAACTGCCCTAAAATGAAGGATGTCACTTGGATCCAGGCTTGGGTCTTGTAATCTATGTTTTTCCATGGATGTAAGTTGGCTTCATCACTTCATAGTGTGTGCACTGAGCTCCCTTTATTCTTAGTGTTGCAATAAGCTGTGGTTTTCTGCACGCTTTGTTTCCCTCATTGCAGGCAGAGGAGAAGGGAAGGGACAACAGTCTCTTGCTTTTTGTAGCACCGTGTCTATTGTATTTCTTTGCTGGAGCCTCCTCCACCTCCTGCCCTTGCACCCGCAGCCCAGAGCACACGCACATCAGTAGTTAAAAAAACATACATCCTCAAAGACTTTCATATTTTGTGCAGATTTCTTTGTAACTCGACTACAGACAGCCGTTGCTCCATTAATCAACTCCCTCTGTTTGACAAGCGGTAGATTTATGGCACTGCCTTTATGAAACCAAAAAGCAATTAAACACAATCAATCAGTTCAGCTGAAGTTTCCAGATATTGCTCACGAAATTCTTTTCAAACATCATTAGAGTTGGGGCTTCAGGAAGTGTAGAGTAAAAACAAAGTAGTTTTTCCAGGTTATTTTCAGTCTTTCAAGATACACCCCCAAATTTCTAAATGTGTTTTTTAAGAAATAAAAAGCCACGGGGGAGACGAGAATCCAAGGGTTTGCTTTCAGTCCTGGGGTGGGAGTGGGGGTATAAGGAGCATCAGATGATGAAGTGGTAAGTCACTAAATTCTTATGGTTTCTGCAGGGGCAATATCTGCTTTCGCTCTGCGTGGCACAGCAGTCATGAACGGTATGTTCCTTTGTGGGGGAACATTCTCACTTCATTAATTAATAGTAAAGATATGATACAAACATGGCAAAGTTGCATGTTGAATTTGTAAACACTTTCTTAAATAGCTTTGAAGTTCTGGATTTCCACAGGGTTTCTTTGTACACCCATGCCCCAGCAACTGAACTACAGAAAACTACCATCAAGAAGAAGCAGCTTAATTTTATTTATTTATTTGTTATTGAATGCAATTTTTTTTTTTTCTGAAAGAGGCTGAAATAGTCATGTAGAGAGTCTGAAACATTTGGAGGTTTTATTCTTTCATCTACTGTATATCCTTTGAGTAGGAATGCTTAGTATTCTTTGAGGTTACACACATTAACAAATGCATTGTCGATATTGTTATATTAGTATGTGCTCCTCCTGTAGTATGAAAAGGGAAAAATACTTGGATGTTAGTGCCTGTGCTCCTTATGCAGTCCACATATTGAGTTGATTCTTCTATAGGAGATCAAGAATATATGCCTATACACACTGGGGGAGGGATGTCCCAAGAGCTCTTTACCCCAACAGAAATAAATCTGACAGTTTTCTAGCAGTGAAAGAAGATGAGACTCAAATTTTGCAGCAATAAACAAAGTTAATCAAAGAAACAAAGTAAAACAGCAACAGCAACAACAAACAAACCTGTACCTTTTCACTTGGTTTATGTGTTAGCTCACTTAATTCTAGTACCTAATTCTTTTTTTGATAGTCAAGAAAAGCCAGTCATCTTTTCCGTATATTTACTTTTCATTACAATCCCATATTTATCCAAACAACTTCTGTTATGAATCTGCTATGCAGTCAGTGCCCAAGACTCACAAGGACCTCTCTCAGCAAAATCTGTGTACATTTAATGCCACCACAAAGTAGGTCTTTTGTCTTTGATTAAGTTTCTTATAGTACCAGAGCAACACAGCGAGGAAGTTGTCTCCATCTCTTAACCCCCACTTTATGCTGTTCTTCAAAATGAGAATAAAATTTGAAGGGTGCAGTTCTTGGCTTTTAGCCGTGCACCAGTAACCTTCTTCTGACAGTGGAACGGCCATGGCCATCAAAACAGCTGTGAGCATTTCAAATGCTGGGACCATAAGTCTGTAGGAAATTATCACTGTGTGTTTATCCCCCACGCACTTGGCCATTTCACAATAATAATTAGTTACAGAGAAGTTCCATGTGAAAGGAACGTGTTGGCCGCTTATAACATGCAGCCACCCCCCGGAACCATGGTGCACCCATCTGCGCAGATGATGCTCCAGAGCTGGCAGACATGTCCTGGCTCCCGCGGCTGTGTGCACAGCGGTCAGGAGATACAGAAAGGAGCGGCTTTGCTGCACCAATCCTCTAATTAATAGAAAAATGTTGGTTTCTTTGGAATCTCGCGATAACTGGTGTGATGCAGTAAGCATTCGCATATGATGTGTCCTCGACTTTGTGCGATAGGAGCTTTACTGGTTGTAATTCTGGATCAGATTCTTAGACCACCAAGCCTGATGTCTTGCTGCTACCAATGCGGAGTTCCCAGGGCAGTTTGCTGCTGTTTGCTGTTTCCACAAGGGCTTCTGAGAGGCTTTGGAGAAAGGCACTACAGCTCCAAGTCCTTGAGAGGAACGTTGCTTGTAAGGTTTACCTTCTCTCCACAAACACCTGCTCTGCTCCCTGATGCAGCACCAGCCACCTACAGCCTCTGCTTACAGCAGCAGTATCAGGGGAAGAAGCAGCTGATGTTCTCCCATATTTGCTTTTTTTCCCCAAAAAGGGACCCCCCCCATCCTTGTCAAAGCTCCGCAAGTCCCATGTGCCTGACCCACAGCAGTGCTGCTGGCTGCAGGAGCGAGCAGCTTTCTTCCCAGCCTCGCTGGCTGCCACTTTACCTCCTGAAAAATGAAACTCATTTTTATTTTAAAACAAATAACCACTTCCAGTGCCTCTGCAGCATGATCTTCTAAAGACAGCTACTGCATTGACCATATAGCCTGGACACTGCACGTACTCTGCTGGATTTTGGATTAGTTTTAAATTTTCCAATTGTTAATTTTATAATGAGTCCCTCAGGTCCCTTATTAATGGACAGCTTACGGAGGAGGTCTGGGTTACTGTTTACCACAGTCCTCGATACTTTGGCATCCCTTGAGTCAAATTGAGCTCACAGGCTTCTGCTTGCCAAGTTAAATCCTTTTAGCATTTTTATAATCTCCAAGCACACGTTTCTTCATCTCTCGGACTCAGCCTCAGCAATTCAGTAAGCATTTGTTGCTTGAAATCAGATCATGATGAAATCTCTTAATAGTCATGCTATGAAAATATTTTGTTTAAAAAACACTCGAAACTTAATTGGAATGAAAATACCAGCAGCTGGATTGAAGTTTGAAGTCATAAGTCAGAGAAGCAGCTGGAACAGTGAGATTCTGAGAGACACTTCTAAATCGTCCTCTTCCTACAGGAACGTTTCAAGGCTGCTCTGTTTGGCAGGCAATGAAAAGGACTCACTTGAGTTTTGCCTTCTCTGACCAATATCATCTGCTGCTGTTACATCTGTCCCGTAGCTTTGCAGATAGCTGGAGAGCACAAAAAACGCTTTGTCTTTTTTTAAGTTTTACAAAGGGTTCTGATGGGGTCCATGTATTAACAAAATGTCATTACTGCCATATGTGAAAAATGCCCAACCCCAGCAGAGAAATTAATATATTCTCAGCTCCTCTAATGAGACTTACTGAAAAATATGCTATAAAGGAAGATTTTGGGGTGACTTGTTGATTGGATGAGGGTTTACTCCTTCAACAAGATTGAATCTGGTTCCTAACTTATCCTAAACCAGAGATTTAATTAACCTAATACAAGCATTCATGAACTTGCTAGTTTGTTGTGTTTAATTTAAACTTGGCTAGAGAATCTGTTAAGATTCAAATAGTTTAAGACCTTGGATAAGCACAGTAGTACCCCTACTATGAGTTCTGTTGGCAAAAAGTTTTCAGACCAGTTATCCAGTTTCTACTAGATAAAATTCCTTCCATCACAAGGGCTAATTGATAAAGATGGAATTAATTGCCTTGAGAAACTGCCTTCTCAGGGTAGAGGTAATCTTAACACACAGCATAGCAGCTTCTTGTTTGTATCTGAAAAGACTGGATCTTCAATTTGATCACTGTAGAACATTTTGGTTTATATAAAGAGGAAAATGAATTTATAAAAGATGGAGCTGTAAGAGGTATATAAAAAAAAACCCCTCCTAAATTAATGCCTTTAGATAAATTATTCTAATTGGATGTTTACTTTCAAATTATGCTTATGACCAGCAGGTTATCTGCATGCCTAAAATATTTTATAGAATTACAGATACAATAGTACAAAGTTGCCTCGTAATGCAGTGAAACTGTCAGCAACCCCAGAATTCTGAAAAGAGCCAGTGCACTGTGCCTGGATGAGGCATCCTGCTCTGTGCCAGCAGCAATCCGGCAAGCAGGGAGGAGTTTTTGGAGTTTAAAAAAGCATCCAAACTTTTTCAGCCTTGATTTCAATCTTAAGAATACTGTGATACTGATCCTTTCCTTTCCTTTCCTTTCCTTTCCTTTCCTTTCCTTTCCTTTCCTTTCCTTTCCTTTCCTTTCCTTTCCTTTCCTTTCCTTTCCTTTCCTTTCCTTTCCTTTCCTTTCCTTCTTTCTTTTTCCCTTTCCTTTATTTCCTTTTCTATAGCCCAACATGCAAACTGAGATCAGGTTGCATTAACAGCTCAGCATAGTTACAAAACCAAATGGTTAAGGACATAAACCAGACTTCCAGCTTGAAGGAACAGCCACTGTATAATGAGGAAGGGACTAATGCTGATAATTTTGCCTTGTAAGCATAGCAGAAGATTAATTTTGTGGATGAAAAAAAATAGGAAAATGTATTTATTCCTGCCTTTTGCCGAAGGTTACACTTCACCCAGAGAGCACTCCCATCGATTCTTGAATCAGCATGTGGTACCAAAAGAGAGGGAGATGTCAGGTGAAGGAATGCAAATGGAAAGGGGTCTTGGGGCTCTTCAGCAGTTTTGCTGCCACTGAAGACAGTTTCTGTTCTTGTAGATGACCTTCTTGTGCTTGTGTTCAAGCTGCATTGAGGGTTTGTCCCCCAGGTTGTCTCACATGAAGAAGTAAAGGTGGATGTCGGTCTAACAGAACAATTGGTAGCAGTGGCTGGAAAATGTATCTGGGGAGGTCAGGCTGGATCAGTATCAGATAAAATGGCTTTAGCCCAGAACATTTAGCAGCTCTATGAACAATTGGTGAAAGAAGGGAAATAAATAAATGAAAGAAAAGAAATCTTGGTGTGGTTTTAATAACGAGAGCATCCAAACAGGTTCTAATCTATTCATAGAGTCTGCATTCAGGGAAGTTAAATCTGTCAAATACTTTATTGCCTTGAACATTAATTTAAGCAGTCAGGGAGTTCATTCCACTCCTAAATAAGCATATAAACCAACAAAAAACCATTAGTTTCAAGAATAGCTAACTGCCATATGGCTGAAAGCTGAGATTCCCAATTATGATCTGTTCAATCTGTTTTCTTTTATCGTACTAGAGTAGACAGAATGTCAAATTGCTAGATTAGGCTTTCCTTTCTGAAGAGAGTGATTTTTTAAAAAGTAATTTTTGCACACATATCCCAGAGCTAAAGCACAAGCCCTCAGTTACACTCTACTGAAATTCATATCTCAGTGCCATCATTGTATTGATCAGTTGACTGTCACTGCAGATGTTTGATAGTTATGGATTCTTTCCTGAGATCATATTAAATCTTAAATTAAGTTTCTGAATTACCAAAGTAAATGAGAACATCAGCAAGTATAAGTGAATAAAAGAATTTAAATTAATAACAAAGGAAGTTGTACCAATTCACGCAGCCTGTTTGTGAGCTGTACTTTTTGTCCCAACTGCATGCTCCTACATCATTAGGTTATTGTCATTATATCTGGTTGTGGCCATTCCATTACAAAATAATTGTATTGTAGAAAAAAAAAAGCCATATTCTAATACAAATTGTATATTTATTGTTCAGGATTTTTGTGTCCTCTGAAGATATCAAGTAATAAGCAAAGCTTTTCTTCATGATTCTGAATATACCCTTGAGGATAATGGAGTTAAAAATCTGCTTTAACTTTCTGCTATTGGAACGCAGCCTAGCAGGAGGCTGTACGTTGTGCAATAGTTCAGAAGAGGTGACATTACTGTTTTCAGAGTAATTTTTAAACTAGCTTTTAAAAGTACAATGTTTGAGCAACAGTTCAACACCTACTGATGCGGGTCTAAGTGTAAAGTCTTTTTTGAATCCATGATCCTGTGAGTAAAATTGTGGTGATGCCTTTCATGGAACTGGCTAAATAGGGAAAAAAAAGGAAGGGAAGGAAGGGAAGGAAAGGAAGGAAAGGAAGGAAAGGAAATAGAGGAGCCCACAACTGCCAATCTACTGATGTCTTCCAGGTGGTGTCATCAGGCCCCAGTGCCAGTCTGAGCTAAAGCTCTCAGAAACAGTCTGTATGTTCAGGGATCAGAGTTGCCATGTTGTGGTGTATGATAATATCCCCCATATGAGTTTTGAACTGCTGTTAGAAGCAATTTTGCCAACTCCTTGCCACACCCCTTTATTTCACCTCATTATTAGATTTTTCTCCCATTTGTGCATGTCTTTTCCATGCTAAAGCTGTTGTTACCTTAATTACTATCAGTCAAATGAGAAACTCCTGATCAGCATGCTACCCCAAAGCAACCTAAATACCGAAAGTATTTGCTGAAAGCAGAATCATGTGGCTTTGAGAATGAATGCTTGTTAATAGTATCTTTAGTATTGTCTGTTGTGAAATCAGGGATATTTAGGTGTTTGGGAGTCTTTAATTTTTTCTGGGTTGTTTTGCTGATACTTTATTATTGTCCTGAAAGTTTAATTTGAAATGACAAAAAGCAAGAGAGAAATCTGCTATTTTACTTTATTTATTATTCAGAAGAAGAACTTTATAACTAAGAGTCAGTACTCTCAGTATCTGATGTTATGATAACCCCAATTATTTGATATTACCCACCCAAAAGATGACTACGAGATGCCCAGAGCAGGACTTTGAGGCTGAGGTGCTCCATCAGAATTGCAGCTGTGTGACCAAGTGTCCCTCCCCAAGGGTGGGGCGGGTTTGGCTGTAACCCTGAGCAGGTGGATGGAGTTTGTGTGATGAGCCATGTGCACAAGTGCTGCAGCTGGAGCCTCTTTAGGGTTGTTTCTCTGGTGGAAGTGCCTTGTAGGTGAGCTGTGGGTTGGGGTGGGTGCATTTCTGTGTCCCATGCCCTGAGGAGGACACAGAAATATATGTGAGGAGCCTCTCCATCTGCCTGATGAAATTATGTTGTTATGGGGAAAATCATAGAATCATTTTGGCTGGAAGAAACCCTTAAGATCATCAAGTCCAACCATAGCCTAACTCTAGCACAAAACTGTGTCTCCAAGAACCTCACCTATGTGTCTTTAAAACACCTCCAGGGGTGGTGACTCCACCGCTTCCCTGGGCAGCCTGTTCCAATGCTTCGCAACCCTTTCTGTGAAGAAATTTTTCCTATTATCCAATCTGAACCTTTCCTGCTGCAATCTGAGGCCATTTCCTATCATCCTAAAATTAAGCAGAGGCCAACAGAGCAAGAGGTATGACCTGCTGCAGCCCATGGCTGATGGTCCTCTGCTAGCAGCAAGGATTTTCATTCCCTGGGGGTCCCTCCAGTCTCTGTGCTATGACCATTGTGCTCACTCCTTGAGCTGATCTGTCTTGTTTGCTTATTTTCTTCCCTTTAACAGTGGGACAGCTCTGGACTGTGGGCTGCAAGAGCAGGACAGCTATTGCCCCTTTCTGCCACGTGCAACAGGGACACAAGCAGAGCTCCAGGCTGGAGGGGTTACCTGGAGGAGAGACCTGTGGGGTTGTGGACCCTTTTCCATGTCTCACATCTGCCCTGGGAAGGGCTCTACCTTGGATCATGGCAACATCCAGACTTGTCCCAAGGTGAGTGTGCCTGCCGGTCCCCAGGCCCTCGCGTGAGCGTGCTGCGTGTCTCTATGTCCTCGGAAAGGTTGTCTTGGCTTTCCAGAGCTCACATCTTTGTGTTGGGTGCCCTTTCCGCCAGGTTGCTGGCCCGGTGCTGTGATGCCTTCATCCTATTTTGTTTTGTTGGTGCTGAGTAGGTGCTTGGCCGAGGCTTTTTGGTGGATATCGAGTAGCTGGGCATCTTGGTGCCTTTTGGGGTTTTTGGAGAGGACCTTAGAAACATCACAGGAATGTATCTATTTCTATGATATGTGAGTTGTTGCTGAGGCTCAGGGATAGAAAATAGGTACGCTGGGATATGAGTGGTAAAAATCATAATGTTTAATAACTTTATGTATTCTTAATGCTGAAGTGACCAAATCAGTTTCTGCAAAGTCTCTCTCTTTAACAAAATCTTAAGCAATGTATTTTCTTAGGAAAGCTGTGTGAATGTAGTAGTCTCTTCTTGTGTAGCAATAATATTATATTTCTAAGCATCTATCATTTTATTCCTTTAACATCTGCTGATGAAAAATGGAATGTTGATTTGTGATAGTCATTGATGGCTGTCCTCTGTGGCTTCTGTGGCAGTCAGTGTGCACCTGCAACAGCAATAGCTCTAGTTTGCTCACCAAGCTGTTCCATGAAACCATGACACATAGGCAGCAAATTATCTTGTAGAGCAGTTCATCTGATCTGCTTCTACAGGATAGGTTTGTAAAAGTTGATGTCACCAGGCATACATCATTCAAGCTATTCAGAATTTATAGGTGATCAAGCATTAGTTGGACCTGTTTCATTACTAAGGTAGATTTTATCACTCTCTTTCTAAAAATGCATGGCTGCATTGTATCACAAGATTACACCTAATGCTGTGACCTGATTTATGGGAATACAAACAAATATTTGTTTTTGCAGGTTAGGGTGCCTAGAACTCAACAAGAAATCAGAAGATGAGCTGTCATGCATTTATAAATGGTAGCCAATATTTAATTTCAACAGTTGCATTATGCTTTATTTCTGTTGCTTATATCCTGACTTTAATGGCTCATTATTTTCCAATTAAATTACTATTGATTTACACTGGGAAGAGTGAGAGTGGAGTCACAACCTGAATTGAATATTCCCATTGACAAAGGATCTGGGGGGAAATTCAGTGTTCACTGTTCCAATGGGGTGACCTGGCCCTGCTGTTGCATTGCCACAGATTTCTGCAGCACTGGCTCAGGGTTAGTCCTGCTGGGACAGACTGAGCTCAGCTTCTCACAGCCACAGTCACACAGCATTGTGTATGACCAGAGCTCTTTATACTCAACCTGAAAGTAGCTGAATTTTTCTCCAATTATGTTATTTTGGGTGATTGTTTCAGCCCCTGTACTGTGCAGTGCTAGATCCTCTCTGACTACCCTTGTAGCTTTTTGATGATTGTAATTAAATGAAATGAGTGTTGCTGCTGTCCTGACAAAGATTAAGGGTGACCAAGGCTTACAAAGGCTGCCCTGAGCTGCAGGACTCCTGGGGAGGCAGAAGTAAAGCTTGTCTCTGGTCCAATAATGCACCCCACGTTTTCAGCACCCCTTCCAAACAATCTGTCAGCCCTCCCTGGCTGCAAGGTTTATTCCTCGTTAGAAATTGAAATTTAGTGTTGTCCTAAGCAAACCTGACTTTGATCCTGTGCCATGTTACCTTTGGTTACAGTTTTATTTTTTATTTTAATTTTGGTGTTGTGCTGCCTCGTGAAACACAGGCTAGGTTAAGGAAAACTTGCCATTAAATAGGAAAGTAAACTGTAACTGCCTGCTTTGTGGTGGATCTTTCTCACAAACTATATGTTTTTAAGTGTTTGAAAAATTAAAGTAATGCTTCTAAACGTGTTGTAGCTATCCCAATGGATCCCAGTCAAACCAGGTGACGTTTTATTGTACTGGGAAAAGTGAGTGTTCATTCTTGGCTGTGACAAATGGATAGGAAAACATGAATGGCAAATTTATGTTCCATGGAGGACTGGGCACTTCTGCTGCAGGCAGCACAGCCCAGGCAGTAAGTCATTCTGTCACCTAAACCTCATCCCATAGGTTAGAGGTATGTGCACCCTGCAAGCATGTTAAGAAAGTCTCTGAGCTTCCTATCGTATCCTTAAATTTTAGCAAAACTATTAAGGCCAACAATCCTGGTGAAATGCTGAACTGACAATTATAAAGCCATCGTATGTGCTCCTTTCACTGTGTAATTTGCTAATGATATTTCAATATATAGCTGGGGAAGTGAGAGGGAGCATGTGTCTGACCTCCTGACCTCACAGCTGTACTCAGGGAATTGTATACTTCAATGATTTCTTTTTATACAAACCTGTGTTTGGTTAATTTTAAAAATAATTGTTCTGAGTTTTCACAGAAATGAGTCAGAGATGCAGCATGTTGTAAAAAAGCTAGAAATAGTACTGAAACAACTTTATTTAAGAAGCTTATCTTTACCAGGACATAAGCATTATTTATTACTACCTCTGCTTATCATTGTATAATTAAATACATTATTCTTAACTACAGGTTTGCTGCTGTTCTTTAAGAGTAGTATCTCATGAAATAGAGTTTCAGTACATTGATACATACTGATGCTGATTCTCACATACTTTAAGGATGAGAGGCTCAGATTCGTTCTTCTGAAATACAAGAGTGTTTTATGTTGTAGTGAGGTATCAGATCATCTGTCAAACATTTCCTTGTACAATGAGTGGTGTCCAATCACATAAGTCCTTGCTAATGTTCTTTGAGAGTCCCTTTCTACAAGGATAGGTCTGTACAATGGTTGCACGTATGTTTTTGTTTTCAGTTTTGTAACTTTTATCACTTCACTAGTACAATTTCTAGCAGAGCATCACAAATTGCTGTACCAGTGCAAGGGATGGGCAATAAAAAGTGATGTAGAGATGATAGGTGTGTGTGGAGGGCATGAAAGTAGAAATCTTTTAAAATAGTTTTGTTCTGGGGGAGAAGACTGGTGTTGTTGCATCCTGATTGCCAGACTAAACCTACAAAGGAAAATGGAATTATTTCAGAACATTGAATATAAAAATGTAAATATGCATACACAAATTCACATATAGCTGAAGTACTACTAGTGGTCACCTGGAAGTAGATACATTTGTTTTGAAATGTGATGGTATGGCAGGACTTCTAATGAGGTTTAAACACAGAAAGTTAGAGTAGTATTCCGAGTTTCACTTTTACCTACATCTCAATGTCTTTCCCTGTGTGCCCAGTACTGATTTAAATAAAGTAGGCCAAAACTGTGCTTTCAACATCAGTCTTCTCATTTCGTTCTGACTTACAGAATGAAACTTACTGTTCCCATCTGTCATCTCTTTTTCTCTCTCCCAAAACCACCCATGGACAGAGGCCTCAGCCTGCAGGCAGCTTCAGGCAGGTCCTGGTTCCCACTCCATCCCACTCACAACTGTGCACTTGTCAACTTGTCTCCTCTACACCTTCTTGGTTGAGTCCTTTGCTGATCTGATTTGCAAGGTGAAGTGTGTGCTGTTCCAATTATCAGGGCATTCGCAGGTTATCTGGGGGAGAAACAAATGAAGAAAAAAAACACCAACCCTATTCATCTTCAGTATTGTCACATGCACGACATGTTGCTTCATACAGTACCTAGTAAAATGAGAATGTACAAGTTCTATGGGTGCAAAAATTTGCATTGCATAGGCGATAAATTATGCACGGAATTTGGTATCTGTGTACTTAATCTTAATTTGTTAACACTGGCAAGATAAAGGTCATTTTGACTCCATGCCGACTCTTGAAACTGGGACACTGTTCAGAAATTTGAGGTTTCTTCATCCAGCTGTGTACATGTGCCTTGTTATCTAATACTTTAATTGCTAACAAAACAGTAGGTAGTAGAGAATATACTGTTCTGTGTCAATATTTAAGCAGGACTTTACTTATGACTTAAGTTTATTCACCTTAGAGAGAGAATTTTTTGCCTCACTTAAATAACCAGGCAAAGCAAAAGTAGGGTTTCAACTTGCTGCTGTGGTCTGTACTCACTATAGGCAAATATAAAAATATGCAAGCTATTTTTGAAACCCAGGACTTTCAAGTTGTCTTGTTGTCGCTGTTGAAAATTCAGGAACTGTTGAGAGCTCACAAGGGTCTGGGACTTCACCCTTCCCGGTAGATGAAGAAAATTAAACTATCCAGCTTGTTTCTGATGAATATTTGCCTAAATTCTTAAAATTCTTCTGCAAAGAAGATTTGTAAGTGTAATTGTCTCTCTTTTCCTTCTTATCACTCCTTGAAAAGCTGAACATGGGGATGGGGATGTCTGCTGGCACACGTGAAGGGGAAACTGAGAAGAAAAAGCATAAGCTGCTCAGGTTTAGGTACAGAAATCAGCACCACTGTCTGCTCCACTGCATTGTCAGTGGCTTTTTCCAAGGGATGTTCCTTAAAATCTAAAACTTGCTGGTCTTCATGTCCAAAAGCCTGGTCATTAGTATAGAAAAGTTAAAATTGAAGAGATGCCATCCTACAGCCATAAAGCCTTAAAACATTTGAAATTACAATTAAGGAGCAGGTTATAAAGATGGGTTTTGTTTTTGTTCAAACTGGCTTTGCCCATGTGGCAGAAGCAGCAATCTGGAGCTGTGATCCCTGCCATCTACAGAGGCTCAGGTTGGATCATTTTGCCTGGAATCTTTTCACACGCCTAAAGGATCTGCTTGTTTTTAATACCTTGTGTTCACCAACCCGTGATAACATTAACAAACCAAGTCTTGAGGAAGTTACATGCTTTGATCATTCCTTTGTGCTTCCTGCAAGTCTTTCCTGAGTTGATCCTGCTTCAAACTTTGCTTTTCATACTCTGAGTTTAATCCTTCTGTCTACTTTTCACAATTTCTGTGTTACACTGCGACACAAAATAAACACATAGCAAAATGAAAACCCCTGGATCAAGACACAGAAGTTATATTAAGGTATATTTGTACTGTGAAATAAGACAATATTGCAAGCTAAATATAGCATAACTTATGGCTATAGTATGTGTCGTAGGACCCTGGAAACCAGGAATCTAGGTACCAGACTGCTGCTTTTAATACAAGTCTCATTATTAGTTTAAGACCTGGCTTATGGCCATAAGAGTGGTGGTTTTGTTGAGTGTGGGGTTTTTTTGGGGTTTTGGTTTTTGTCTTAGAGGAAATGTGTAAAGAGCACACACACCATAAGTTAAAGCTATGTGAAGATAATTAAAGAGAGGAAGAAGCAGCAGCAAACTTTGAACAAAGGGCCTTTTCTCCATGAGATGTGCACATAACATCTGCCATACTTTTAAAAATCTCTGCCAAACCTGACCAGGCTTGTAAGGGGAACTCACTGGAACTTGTCCATGGGTCTCCTGGAGAAGACGGGCCTCTGACTCTCCCTCCAGGGGCATTTGGGAAGGCCTGTTATTCAGAATGGTGCATCCAGGGTCTAGACTGCTGCTTGTGGTGCATGAAAATTTGAAGGGAAGCAGAGTGCAAGTTGGACGAGCTACATTTAGCAAATTAGCCAGCAGTTTTCAGCCTTTTTCTATGACAGACAGATCTTGATTTTTTTTTTTCAAGGGGAGTTTTGGACATTTGCCTTAGCTACATTCGAGCTGTGGAAAATCCCAGTGCGGCTTTTGTTTGAAAACCAGAACTTTGTTCCACGTCCTGTCTTTTGTCCTGATTTTTCAGTAGTCCAGTGCCAAAAAAATCCCTGGACAATAGATTTAAATATTTAATATCTTTATAATAATTTCAATTCTTATTGATATATATTTCCAGCAGGAGTACTTAATGAAAAGGCACTATTTATTTTGCAAGGACACTGGGTGATGGCACGGTGAGGATCTAAAGTGTGCAGTGTAGAAGTTAAAACTAAAATGCTTTCTGCTCTGAGAATAAAAATGAAGTCTGCAGCTCAATATTGCTAAACCTGAACACGTAACACATCCTGTCCATCCTCCTTATCTCTAATATTTATCCAGGTGCTGAGATCCTTTTTATTAAAGTTCTGGGGTTTGGACCTTTAGAGTTTATATTTGCAAGGCTGTTTGTAACAATGAGCAGTATAAAACACCTCTTCTTCTAAGGAAGCCTGAAGTTCTGATACGATCACTCAAAATGTTGATGCTTTAAGAATAAAAGTCACACACTTTTTAGAATTAAGAGTGTGAGAGGTCATCTAAAAGGGTGAAATTAGAAAGATTTCCAGATGTGAAAGAATCAAGTTAGTCATGTCATAAGAAGCTCAAAACCCAGTCAAATCTAAACACTGAGGTATAGAGAGGTGTATTTTCTTTAGGATTTCTGCTAAAAATGATAGATCCAACATCCTTTAGCATGTCAGTGATTTTGACTTTGTAGGAGAACCGGTGTATGGTGGCAAGAAAGGTTCTATTCAGATTGCTTGTGAGAAATGTTTGGACACAAACCAGTTTTTGTAGAGTTAGGAAAAAGTGGATTTCTTCTAATCCTGGGACTTCCCTTCCAGTGTTCTCTGTGATATCTTGCTTCTTACAGTCAATTTTTGTCTCAGTGTAGCAAACCTTTGAAATACAGGTTATAACAAATCTTGTTCCTTCTAAAGCAGTTAAATCCATGCCATTTTACATTTCCTATGTCATTAACTTTAAATGTGCATTTTTGGGTCTTTTCCCCACTTTTGGGTGTTGGCGGGGCTGCACAGAACAGTGTATTGCACTATGCCAGTTGTTCTCAATCATTTTTGTGACAATATTATCCCTGTAAAGTGGCCAAAGCAGAGTCTGTGTGAATTATATGATGCTTAATTACCTGAATTACAAGATATAAAATGTACTTTGAGCACTCTAAGGTATGTAACCAAATTATTTGACTGCTTTTGTATCTATCCCACTTTGTCCTTCTTCATGGTTTGTATCTGAGAACTGTTATTTAAAACAAAACAAAACACAAACAAAACCACCACCACCAAAAACAACAAAACACAAATGAAACCAACCAACCAACAAAAAAATCCCACAACACACCCAAACCAGGAAACTAATGTTTCTATGCTGGTTTGGATTAAGGTAGCACCTAATATAAATATAAGAATCAGATTGTGGACTAACTTTGCTTTTTGTACTTTACTACTTTACATTTGAACCCAGGGCAGCACAGTTGCTCTGGAGTGTGCGACTGTGGGGTTTTAATATTAATTATTAAATTAATTATTAAATTAATTATTAATTACAAAATTATTTTCATACCTCATGCCTGCTAATATATGTGAATGTCTTTAAAGTAATGCCTAATTAATTATTGCCATGACTTTTGTTTAATATCTTAGAACTGGTTCATGCAAAGAGATGTTCTTGGTCTTATTCCTCCCAATCTGTGGAGATGTGTGAATCTAAATCTACAAATGAATTCTGAGGTCCCAGAAGGGGTGTAACTCAAATAAGGATCCAGAGACCCTAAAAAACTAGAGGTGTTACTAGCTAGATAATTGCTTCTGGGAAAGTATTTCTTTAGTAATTCTAGATATCTTTACATCTATCCTTGATTGATTTGTTGCTGTAACTAGACAAATGCTACATCCTTTGCAGTGCTGCTTGGGGATGGCTTTGACAGAACCTCTTCAGAGGTCAGTTCTGTATTCTCGCCTTGACAAGCCAGTAGATGGTTCAGACTGGCAATTCTAGCACGTCCAGACTTTTATATTGGCAAAAAAATGTGGTAAAACCCTACCCTTTCTGTTAGAGCTACTATACTTCTTCACAAATAGCCCCACTGAGCCCTACTACCCTTAATTTCTATGCTGTCTCACCAAGCAATTATTCAGCTGATGACAAGCTAGCTACATGTCCTCATAATACAGTAAGGTTCTGAGAAATTCTTTATGATATTTTCATCTTTCTTTTTCAAAAAAAGCAGATCTGAATGTAGTCTTCATAAGTGCACAGTTCTCTTCTGCACAGTCACTCTTTACCCTGTGTGTTACAAGCTGTTCTTAGGTAGTATGTTCCAGATAACAAAATTTAAAACAAATGGTTTAATTTGCAGAGACTATCACTTAAAGCTGAAATCATGCCAAACTTTGTGTTGCTTTGAGACTTTTATCAGCCACCTTTTGCATTTAATTGCTATTCTGGCAGGCTGGAGAAAGGAAATGGAGATTTTTAACAATTTCATATCAATGTGAACTGAAAAGAACTTGATGAGACAAAGAAAAGGTCTTTTTCTACCTCAGAGATGCTCTGCTTGCCACATGATAAATGCATGAAATGCTTCCATTTAGAGCACGTCCTGCCTAACACATCTCACCCACCTAATGTTCCCCTCCAAAGGACCAAATTCTTGGAAGGCTTTGTGGAGCTCTGATATGCATTGAAAAGTAACAAACCTGGTATCATACTGACCTAGGTAAACTTACCTGTATATCTGTATCCTTGGCTGTATTTCCTATAATAGAAGTGCACTGCAGTATTACTGACTTTTACCTCGCTGCTCAACACCACAAGCATCACCTTGGCCAAACCCATCATTATCAACAAGGTCTGTCCTTTCTTGATTCATCCAACAAAAAGCAATAGTACAGTTGTTAATCCAGAAAGTGGCTGTTTGTCATTAATATCCACTTCACTTTAAACTAATTTAAGTGTTGGAAACCTCAGAGGCTGCTATTCCAGTTGCTTATAATGTGCTCTTTGTTTTCTGTTTGGCTTATCTTTAAGCACAATACAATCTCAAGGAAGCACACCCACTCCCTAATGTTTTCCTTGGGAGCCAGCAAGGGCTGCTGCAATGTATTTAGGCAGTTGTTAGTAAAAGCCAAGTGTATGTTACGAAAGGTGCAGGGGATGGTAGTGGTGGGATGCAGGAAATCATGCTCTGCTTTAAAGGTTGCAGATCCAGTCTAAAAGCAGAGTTATGACATTTTCTGATTCAAAATTGTGCGGCCGAAGTCAAAAAGCTCAAGGAGCCAGTGCAAAAACATTGAGCTTGCCCTGCTTGATGGATGGGTTGTTGAGGCTGGTACACCTTGTGTTCTGAGTACAGCCAGTCTTTCCAAAGTTCAGCAGCTAAACTGAAACTAACCATTGTTCAAATACTTTTGTAATGAGAGAATATTGTTTACTTTAACGGTTTCCTCTCCTACCAGGCATGCTGTTTTTTTCCCAGCCTGCAATGTTTCCTCTTTCCTTATACCATTTCCAAAAGTGATATTATCCATGGCTGCTTGGATAATTAATTCATTAGTTCTGATTTCTTTGTATTTTTTTTTAATTTAAATACTACATCTTTCTTAGAAGTCTTAGATTTAGCATTAGCTAAAATAAAATCTATTAATACAGAAGGCTTAACTTTATACATATATACATGTTGTATGTGTGTGGGGGTAGATAAGAGTGAAATACAGTGTTTTAAGGATTCTGATCCTGCAGGAGTACAACACAGCAGCACTATGTGTATCGTCAGCTGCTCCTGCATAGGGGCAATGGTGCCACAACCAAAAAGCCTGATCTGGATGTGGATCTAAAACCACACATATATGTGCCTGCCCCCTCTAACGGCTCCTCTGTAAGAGGATGGGAGCCCACTGCTGTTTTGCTGAGTAGAAATGCACTTTTGTCAAGATGCTGGATCTCTGTTCTGAATATTTCACTGCTCTGCAAAACCCTGTGGGTTTACCCATACCTGCAGTCTCTGCCTCCACTTGGTTTTGGCACATGACTTTTCATTTTCTGCTGCATTCTGAATATAGTTCCAAGGTATCAAAGAATACATGGTAAAAAAGATGGAATTAAAAACAAAATAATGCATATGTTTTAAGTCCTCTTGCTGCTTCCGTTCTTTTTTAAACTAAGACCAAATTGTATACAGACACCAGGTATGAGACCTCATTTTAGAACTCCTCTAAATTTCACAATGATTTAATTTTGAATGCTGAAATTGAAAAGACACTTGTGATTTTGGTTCAGAGTCACAGGTAAGTATCATTGGAGTCCTATTTGGAGGCTGCTGAAAACTCAATTTGAAAGCTGGTTCTGGAAGAGCTCTGATTTAACATAAGTGTCTTACGAAAAAAATAAGGAGTTTGTTTTCTTTCTCTGAATAAAGATCAAACCTTGGCTTATGTTTAAGCTTAAACTCTGAGTTTTTAATTTAAATGCAGTTTGTGAATGGTTGCTGATATCTCGATCTATGTTGAGCAAAGCACTTTTAAGGCAAGGTTATTCTTTCTATTAAATAAATAAGCACTACTATTTCATTGATACTTCTCAACTGAAAAGGTCAGCCCAATTGTTTCTAACACAGTAGTATATGAATCTGAAACGTAAATCATTAGTATCAACAGTGAAAACCATGATATAGTTAGGCATTTGTCACAATGAATGGAAAAATAAACAAGTTGTTCCCCCAGGACCGCTGAGCTATTTAGAGCTGAATTAAAACTTCATTTAACACAATAACCAGTTTGAATACTTTTTTTCAATTGTTCTGTGAATGCTATTTGGGAGATTGGATCTTCCTCAAAGGTACCTACACAAAGTACTTGACTTTAAAAAATGCTCTAAATTAGAGATTAAGTATTAAAATCTGGTCTTTTTGATCCCACTTTTATACCACCTTAATATTTGTATTTTTTTCCTAACTAAACCCAAAATCTTATAGAAATAAAACATGGGCTTCCTTGTATTTCTAATATCTCATACTACCTCATTCCTTATGGAGAGGGAGAGAAAAACATGGAACAGAAAATGGAAAATAGACATTTTTCAGTTTTCTGAAGGCAAAGTAAAATATTTTGAATTGAAATTTAAGCATTTTATACAGTGAAAAATGAATGTGAGGGGAAAAAAACAGAACAAAACAAACACAACAACAACAAAAACCCAGATCTGTAGGTGTTGGTGAACTTCTTTCTTTTGCAGTCCTGCTTGCCATGTGTACAGCAGTACTTTTCTATATTCTCTCTCAGTACAGAAAAATACGTTACAAGAAATGGAACTTTCATTTGACCAAATCTCCCTCTGACATTCCTGCTACCCTTCTTTGGAAAAAATTAGGAAGGATAAAATATTCTGCTATTAGGAATATGTGGTGTGACAAGTCTTTGCATCATAATTTTTTTATCTAAACTCTTTGGTCATATACCTTCAGAAGAATACTTGCTGTAGCTTTTTTAAGTGATGTGGTTGGTAGACATTGCCTCCTGCCTTTTGTCCTTCCATCGTCAAAGCTACAGCAGCTATTCACTTTTCAGAGTTTCTTTTGTATAACTTAATGTTTCCTACTCTTTTCAAGTGTATTCTTGCTAAGTCTTATTTTGACTAATGGAAAAAAGCATAGTGGTCTAGGAAAGCAAACCAGAAGTGATGGGCATACTGGATGATATTTACATATTGGTCCCATTCAGTCAGTTAGTGGTGTGTGTTGGTCTATCTGAAAACATGCTCACTACAAAAGTTTGCTGTGTGGCAGAAGGGTCTGTACCTATTGGTGTTCGGTTGTAGCCTGTGGAGTTGTGTTTGAACAGTAGTTAAATACTTTTTATAATATTTTGATTCTCACTGTATCTTATCAACTAAGGAGGCAGAATATCATGAAAAGCGTGACATTTCAAAATAATCCATGAGACAGTAAACACATCTTACAGAAATATTCTTTTACTACTGGATTGCCTTGAGATGTGAATGACAGTTGAACCAGCCCTGTGTTTGTAGCCACTGCAAAATGCATATTTAATAAAAAGTCCCACGTGCTTGCAGCTGGAGAAGGGAAAGGGGACACATCTGTGCTGAACAGGGGAGACTCAGAGCACCCTTGTGAGGTAAAAGCTCCAGGACCTGCCACAGAAGAAGCCCAAGTTAAGGTTCTCCTAACCTGCTCAGCAAATCCAAGGTGGAAGATGGATGAGTGGGATGTCCGGAGTGCAACCCCCTCCCATGGTGACCATGGTATCAGAGAGACCATTGCAAGAGTGTTGTCAGTACTGGTGCCCTGCTCAGGGAAGAGCCTGAGGAATAGACCATGAGAGACTTAAGTTGTGGGATGACTTGTTGAGGTGAAGGTGTGTGCGTAGATTGACTTCAGTAACACCCCGATAATTGTAAGTCTATCATTAGCTTTGAAAGGGTTTGGTTTGTGAGACCAGATGGGTTAGATTTATTTGCACACATAGATTTTGTTTATCTTTACACCTGTTCCTTTAAAAGTGGTAGTCGCATTTCCTTTGATGTTGTCTTCTACTTAACTCAGTACAGAAACAATTATTTTTCCTATACTATATTCACAGAGTAAGCGAATTATTAAATAAGAGAGTTCTGTAATATTTCCATAATTAAATTTCTGACCAATTAAGGCAATGCATTTGAAATCGCGTATCTTCTGAAGTACCTTAGTGCATCAGGTTTTGGCTTCATTTTTCAGGCTGTTTCACAAGCAGAAGCTAGCTGGCCAAAAGATTATGAGCAGCTACGTGCCTTGTTAGAACAGCGTCCATCACGCAACGTCAGGGATGCAGCAGGGTGGCTTGTCTTATCTTCTCTCAGCAGTCGTGTGTTCTCATACCTAGACGGTTGGCTCATTAGAACAAGTGTGTTATTGCTGAGCACAAAATAAAATAATAGAGACGCTGGGTTTTTTTAAGACTTGGATTTATAGCTCCATGTTGTAATCAGACATCACAAATTCTTTCACAAGAACTATAAAACAAGTTTTCTCATGAGAAGGAAAAACAAAAGGTGAGTGTGTTGTCCTCCATTAAACAATTGTGAATTTCTCATTTAGTGCAAGCTTGAGGGGAAAAAAGGGGACCTAGCAGTAAATCATCTGTGCAGCTCTTGGCCATAAAGTTTCTTGAGCAGTCAAAACTGCCAGGGCTTGTTTGGATGACTTATTCCTAGGCAGGGGGGGATGGAAGAAAGTTTATAATACAGCTGCAAACTTTTGCTGTCTCTAGTGTCATTGTTGTTTACATTACGTGATAATGTGCTACAGAAACCTTCTTCCATTTCAAAGGTGACATTTTCCTCTCTGACCTTGTTTTGAGATGATATCACCCAGCCAACGGAGCTGGGATCTGGACTTGTCTCGGCACTAGTGTGTGGTATTTAAATCTCTGTAAGGGCTGGTCGGGCAGGGATGGAGCTGGGAGAGACCTGTGGGTCTGCCTGGGGTTTGCATTGGGCCCTTGAATGAGCAATTGCTTTGTCTTGAGATTGGAAAAGAGAAGGGCACCAGTTGGCTTGGGTGGCTGGTAGTTCTGGGGTAACTTACCTGTTGCTCTGAAAAGGCTGCTACCTTTTTACCCTAAATCATAGAATCGTTTTGGTTGGAAAAGACCTCTAAGATCATTGAGTCCAACTGTTGACCCAGCACTGCCAAGCCCACCTCTAAACCATGTCCCTAAGAACCTCATATATGCATCTTTTAGACCCCTCCAGGGATGGTGACTTCATAACTTCATCAGATCCTCTCCATTAAACTGAGTCCAAAATATCTTGATCAACAGAATTTGATCAAAGAAATTCATCTCCGTACAGTATTTCAAATTGTTATTACTGCAAACTGTGTACTGTAGATGGAGGGACTCTCTTCAATAGGAGGCAATGCTTCTGTTTGACAGTGATGTACTGATATGGGAATGGGTCTGGGGCACAGATCACAGATGTGTGTGTGGGGGCCAGTGACCTGTACAGGCTGTCTCTGCCTGGATGGGCTCTGCAAAAGCCAAAGCAGCGTCAGAAAAATACTCCTGCAGACCACCAGAAGTTGCCCAGATGGGTGTTATACAGTACACCTTGGTACAAGTCAACTGGCAAATTAGGGGAGGACAAATGTCTTTTAAATACGTGTTTTAGAGGAGCAACTTGCAAGTTTCTGAGAATAATACCAGAACTATGTTTTAAACTGTGATTTTTTGGGAGGAAATGGACAAAACTAGGCCTGAATCAGGGTTGTATTTATCTTTCTTCTCCTGAAATTCTTTCTCCTCACTCTTTCCTTTGTGCACTGTTATAAGAAAGACGTCCAGTATTCTGAGACTTCTGACTGATGCTTGAGATGAGTATCTTTCAAATTAAACAGAACTCAGCCCGACCTGTCTCTGTCTTAAATTTCTTAATAGTATGAAATATAGCCTTTAAACAATCTTGGACCTGTGGTTCCCCCTTCTCCCCTTAATCTAAGGTACGATTAGTGCTTAATGGACCTTGAAAAGCACCTTTATTTATAATGGCCACAGGTTGCTCTTGTTTAGATAGGATCTCCAGTTTTCCGTTTTCTCTTGAAATTAAACCCAAAATAGTGAGACACATACTTGGTTATTATGTTCGTGTATGCTACATTTTATTTTCAGACCTGTCTTCTTTGGTGAATAATTTAGTATATATAACTTATTTTACACCAAAAACAATGGACTTCTTTATGCTGGGCAGTACTGATAACACCATATCTATTACACAGATACACCAGGGTGTCAGGTGCCAAGAAGCACTTTTCATGAAGGAGGACATCTGAGCCCAGGACATTTATTCTGCATCCAAGGAGGTACAGAGAAAGCAAGAGAGAGCACTCTCATATCCACTACATTTTGCTGCACAAAGAACTCAGAAGCCCTCAAAATGTCAGCCTGCCTGAGTCAAAACTGATTATCTGCCATGTGTTATTTGCTGAAACCCAGGGATAAAAGTATCCAGGACTCAGTGCTTTAAGAAAACCAACCCAAGCAGGCAAAGGCACAGACCATGATTCCAGCAACATTTTTTTTTTCTATTGAATAAAACCTTATGGGTCAGACTTCAGATGAAAACAGTGTCAATTATGTCCGTGCATCTGCTTATTGAGCACAGTCACAACATTTTTCTAAGACATTATCTTCTAAATCACACAGTCTCTTATACTTGCCTGACTCAACGCTGACTAGAAAATGAGAGAGGTGCAGCCCTTGGAGCTGGTAGATGATCTTGTGGGACAAGACAAACAGTCATTACTTTTGCTAATGATGTTGAATCCCTGTGATATGCTAATCATAAAGCAGCTGCGCTCACTTCAAACTACCTAATTAAATTTCTTAGGAACAGATTACAGTGGGGTTACTGGTTTTCTCCACAGTGGCATCAATCCATCTAGCCAAAGTTCAGTTACGTTTACATTGCTAACGTAGCTGGGACTTATTTCTCTTCTATTAACAGTTACATTGTAGTAGTAGCTGGAGGTTCCAGCTGAGGCTGAACTGCACTTGGTAGCACCCAGGAAAGTTAAACAAGCCCAGTGATACATGGTGCCTCTACCAAATCTGGGACCAGCAGTAGTGATCTCCAGAGTCTCTGTCCAGTTTCTTCATCAGGAGACAATACTTTTCAATAGATAGTTTATTTTTTTTAATAACCTTCAAATTTTAATGTATGGTAGCTGCTCACCTGGATTACATCATTTTCAGCTATGCTAATTTTCTAGTAATTAGAACCCCTGTGGATGGATACCATCTGTTTTCCACAGTTCCTATCACCTTAATATCTGAGGGCAGATTTAAAAAATAAAAAAGCTCTATTGGGATTTAAGTGCCTATAAAGTGAGGATTTTCATGTTCTTCTTACTATTAATACATTCAAGGTGGTTGCTTTGATTTTATTTATTTATTTATTTTCTTCAAAACTCTTCCAAAGCATTGCTGGTGTGCTATCCTTTGTGCCAAATCCTGAAAGGTGACTTAATCTGTTGAGAGTCCCTCTCAATCACTAAGCCTTAAGCTTTAACACATGACTCATCAGATAAATATTCAAAAACAGAGCAATTCCTCAGTGCTTTTGCACTAAGTTAGTTAAGCAGGGTGACAAGGCCAGTAAAGTTTTGATTTCAGAAGATCAAAATGGAATGTGTCTAGTCTGTGCAAATGAAGGTGAAAAATTACTGACTGTACGACATATCCAAATTTACTTAAATATATTTCCAAATTAGAATAATTTGTGTTCTCCATAACTGAAAGCTAATTCAAAATGTTCTCTATTTTTAGATTTACAGATCATTGGTGCTATTTTAGAATGTTCTAATATTATGTGATTTAAGTCCATGAAGCAATTACATTGGTAGGCAAAAACTGTGTGGAAAAATGAGGCAATTTAAAATGTGTCATTTGATAAGAATGAATGGAGAAATAGAAAATATTTATCGACATATAATACCTTCTTCTAAGAGGTCGACTGGCGAAGCAACCTGGGGAGATTAAAGGAATCTAGAAGTTAAATAATTAATGGCTGCAGTAGATTGCAAGGTGAAATGATTAAGAAGTGAGAACTACAAACAGTAAGACAAATATGTTGTAAAGCTATGGAGAATAAGGCCCTTTCACTCTGGATTCATTCTTCCCAGAGCCCCTTATATGTAATAGGAAGATCTCCTGGTCTAGATTTCCCTCTTCTAAACACTCTCCTCATAATGATAGCTGGTTTTTTCATATTAAACTTCTAGGTTAAAATATTTAGTGACTAATCATATAGATTGCTCTGGTGCTTGGTGATATTAGTAATAATAATCACAGAATCACAGAATCGACTGGGTTGGAAAAGACCTCAGAGATCATCGAGTCCAACCCTTGGTCCAACTCTAGTCCGTTTACTAGATCATGGCACTAAGTGCCATGTCCAATCTCAGTTTAAAAACCTCTAGGGACGGCGAGTCCAGCACCTCCCTGGGCAGCCATTCCAATGCCTGACCACTCTCTCTGGAAAGAATTTCTTTCTAATATCCAGCCTAAATTTCCCCTGGTAGAGTTTAAGCCCATGCCCCCTTGTCCTATTGCTAACTGCCTGGGAGAAGAGACCAATCCCCACCTGGCTATAACTTCCCTTCAGGTAGTTATAGAGAGTGATGAGGTCACCTCTAAGCCTCCTCTTTTCTAGAGTAAACAACCCCAGCTCCCTCAGCCTCTCCTCATAGGTCTTATGTTCAAGTCCCTTCACCAGTCGTGTTGCTCTTCTCTGGACCCACTCCAGCACTTCAATGTCTTTCCTAATGTCTTTCAATGTCTTTCCTAATAATAAGTAATAATAGGTCAGTGCTCTATTGTATAGACACACAAGTTCATTCCTCAGGTTATGCAGGCATGACTTTGTTATTAATCGCACAACATTAGATACTTCAGAAGCGGCAGAAAATCCTAATAATTTCTTTTACCTTGTCCTACTTGAGAGCTAAAAGCTCAGTGCAAGGATATGGAGATGTTACCCAAGCATGAAGCTTTTCAGATCAGATTCAGTGGATGGAGCCTGAGAAAATGCACACAAGTGTCTGAAAATCTTCACTACTGGAAACAATGCTGTGAAATGTCGGTGAAGACTTCTGATTTTTTATCATAAAATGTAGTGATATCCTGCAGCAACCCATTGGCTGAGTGTTTACGTGTGTATCTTGGTGTATAGATATTTGTATTCCAGCCTATATGGTAAATAAAAATGGTTCTTTTTATTGCTGGTTGCTGATATTTGAGGTATGTGAAGTATTTCTTGCACTACTGTTTTTAAGATGAGCCTCGAATTGCTTATGCAGAAATTACTGATAAGGCAAAGGATTCAATTTTCACTGTTCACTTGAAAAATTTAAAAAATGGAAATCTAACCATTTGGGCTACCCACATTATTTCATAAGAGAGAAAAACAATTTCCCATTTTTGCCAACCACATATAAGAAACAAACCAAAGATGCTGTGATACATGTTACCAGTCTGTGGACAGAGAATTGGATGGATGGGAACTATATCTGTATCCTACATCCTTGACCCTGAGTGCTTGCTGTGACTTTGATAATTTTAATTATTCATTAAAAAAATTGACACAATGAAATCAATTTAGATCAAGATTTACTTTTGGTGCAACTGAACTATGCAAAAGGTCCCTGTGCAAGTGACTTCATTGTCCAAGTGGGATATAATCAGAATATATCCTGCAAGCCTCTGCTGTATTGAATAGAGAAGAGGTGTTTAAAGAGCATCTGTCCCTGAAGCCCAAATGCTATTTGTCTACAGATGAGCACTGAGTGCACTAGGAGTGTTTGAAATGCTCAACCTGAACTGCTTTACCCCTTTAAGACAAAAATCTAGTTCTGAAGGAATTATAACCTGGGTGCATGGTAGAAAGGTTGGAGAATCTTTGCTGTCATCTTTTGTGTTCTTATGCCCAAAGACTGTAGCAAATCAGAAATCGTCTGTTGCACTCTTAACTTTCTGAATCGAGACTCTATTCAGCTCAGGTTGCAGGCAGAAATGTCTGTTTGCAATGGGGTTGCTGAGACTCATAAGCAGCACTTGTACTTGGGACAGAACAATTTTACCTTTAACCCACTTGGACATAGCACACTTATCACTAGTTGACAATTACTGTGATTCATATGTATATATATTAATTTCTTGATTTATATTTTGATTTCTTCATTACCTTTTTCAATCCTTGAGCCATCTCAATGACTTCAGCAGGTTAACTCAGGGAGGAAAGTGCTAATTTTTAAGGGCAAAAGTTACATGAACTGAACTACTTCTTGTATCAGTAACTTGGATTTTGTGACTCAGACCCCTCAGTAGTTTGATATTTATAATGGAAGTGACTACAGTTAACACAGAAACAACTTTTTCCTTGTCATGATCTGTCAGCAATAAATAAACACGGCACAACACAAATGAGGAGCACTGCACCTCAAGTCGTTCTTTATTTTGCAAAAATGGGTATGGGGATAGAACAATTCTTTGGAGTGCCACCTTATTGTGCATTTGCATTTTATCTGGTGCTAGTTGTTTTCCCAAATTATATTAAAAAAAAAAAAAAAAAAAAAAGGGGAAAGACTCGACTTGTCTAAGGAATGGTATATACCTGATGTGCTACTGTCTTTAGTTTTCTGCTGTACACCCTTGTGTTATAGAATCGTAGAATGTCCTGGGTTGGAAGGGACCCTCAAGATCATTGAGTCCAACTCCTGCCCCTGCACAGGACATCTGACAGTTCACACTGTGTGTTTGAGGATGTTGTCCAGTCTCTTCTTGAACACTGTCAGGGTTGGGGCTGTGACACCTCCCTGGGGAGCCTGTTCCAGTGTCCAGCACCCTCTGGGTGAAGAACCTTTTCCTCATGTCCAACCTAAACTTCCCCTGGCACATCTTCCTGCCATTCCCTCGGGTTCTGTCATTGGTCACTAAAGAGAAGAGTTCAGTGCCTGCCCATCCTGCTCCCCTTGTGAGAAACCTGTAGACTGTGAAGAGGTCTCCTTAGTCTTCTCTTCTCCAGGCTGTATAAACCAAATTACTTTATCCGCTCCTTACACCATTTTCTGCTACATGCTCTTGTGTTAGTCTGACCAACCTTCTGCAGATATTTACTTATGGATTTGTCAATAATCCAGAGACACTGTGTGAGGTTGTAGAGTCCATCACACCTTATGTGGATGCCATTGCAGCACCAGTGTTAGTGCAGCCCCTTGCTGACAGATTGCTCTGATGATCACAAGAGGTCACATGCATTTCTAACTCCTAATTCACCCGATGAGAGACTGCCGAGGTTGAAAGAAGCAATTGCTTCACTTCTGATTTTCTCAGGTTGTTCTCTCTTTGAGGACAATTTCCTAAACAATCTCGCCGTTCTTAATGAGAAAAGCCCAAAGTGTTTATTGTAACCTGCTTTGAACTGTTAGCAGCTCGGGAGGAGGGAGGTCTTCACACAGATCCCGGCTTGTGCCAAAAAGAGAGCGAGGTTGAGGTGCAGGAGCGGGGCAGAGGGAGAGAAGCCTTAATAAAAACACTGCAAATGAAACGTTAGCGCTGGGTGGTGAAAGAGCTCAATTTTTATTTTGTTTTCACACATTAGGTTTTGCTTAAAGCAGACAAGTACCAGGGAGAACGTTCTGAAAAGGGGCTTTGTATAGGAGCCGGGGCTCTATCCATCAGTTTTGTCATTTCAGGAATGCAGCCAGATGTATTGACTTACTTGCAATTGCATTGGTGCCATCTGGCCTGCTGGAGGCTGTATTAAAGATGGAAAAAACTGAACAGAAAGAAATGAAATTTGTTCATCATGCCATTACCCTAGCTGCTTATTTAAAGAAGGGAAAAATGTAGCTTCTTGGCAGGGGGGGTATGCTGTTTAAAAATAAAATATAAGGTTTTAAGGACCACAAGTTTCAAAACCAAGCACTGGTGTTTATATGTAGACTTGAAAGCTGGGCCTCACTCTTGTAATTTTGTGTATTTTTTCTTTTTTTAATGGAAAAATGCTTTCAAATCCTACTGTTCTGAGTTGGAGAGCAAAAAACAGCCCAAGATCCCTGCCTGGTCCACTGCAGTATTTATATTTACTCGTTCTCAGTTCACCTCAATACTAGTTTAGCTGTCTGAATTGCTGCCTCCTCTCATGAACCGAGGTTTGTAAGTGGTGTACTTTCTATTGCTGACCTAGGAATGTCTTCGTAACTTTTGGATCATTTATTTTCAAACTTACTGACATTGGTCTCTAAGCAGAACTGCTGTTCTTGATACATAAGTAGCAATAATACATTCCTTATTTTAATACTGACACTCTAAAATGTACTTATTTTAAAGAATAAATTCCAGGTCTTGAGTATTTCCATACATTTCGTTTAGCAAGATGTTTTTCTTAGTATTAGTAGGATCAGAGCTAGTGTTAACATTTACTGACAGAGTAAGAATAAAAGCTTTTTCAGGGTAGTAACACACTATGGCTATAGGGTGAGAAGTGCTCCCCAGCCTTGTTGAGGTATGATTTTCAACACACTTATATTCGTATTTAATTCTGCAATTAGTCTTCCTGAATCAGAGGCCTGAGGCTGCCATATTTCTGGGTAGTGATTCCATTTGTTTCACAGGATAAAACTACGGGTCTGAACAACCTCCCACTGGAGTTAATGAAAGTTGGACTGGCTCTTGTATGGAGCCACAAAGCAATTCTTAGGCATTTTCAGCATATGTTGAGGGTCAAAAAAAAAAAAAGACTAAAGTACTGATAAGTAAGACAATGTAAGTGTTAAATTAGACTATTATTTCTAGTTGTTCAGTACTCTTTCATAAGCATACTAGTTAATTTACTGTTGCAGCAAAAGTTGTTTAGAAACACTGATGAAAATGATGAAATAAAGGACCAGAGTCCTTTTTAAAGATTTTTTTATTTTTTCAGTTCTGCTCTATTCTTTTTACTTCTTTTGTTTTTGCCATTTAAGATAGAAAGCTCTTGAGGGCCAGGAAGTACAACTTTGTAAAGTGCTGAACTACTTGTGGGTGAAGTCAGGCTTTTAACACTCCCAAACACATGTGTTAGAAGAATGTACAATAGTTTTAGGATTTCTACAACCATGAAACCTCCATTCTAGCACTGCCAGGGTCTTCACTGTGTTTTTTTTTCCAGCCAGATGAGAAATGCTGGCACCAACAGTGGAAAAGTCAACGGTGACTAAATAATCTTAAGAGAAGATGTAATGTTCTTACTCATAGCAAGTCATCGAGCTGTGTGAAAAAAGACCCAATTCAGACCTCATTAAAGGACAGGAGAGAGACTTCTGTCCACTCTGGAGAAAGATGATTTGTGCCTTCTAAGGAAACATTGAGCAGCATCATCTGAGCAGGAGCATTCACTGGTCCTGTGCTGGGCTAATGTCATGTCGTAGTCACAGAGAGCACTGAGCTCCTTCAAGATTGCACCAAAATGGGATCATAGTGTGAATTTCCCTCCATCTCAGATAAAATGCCTTCTCCTTCTGCATTTGGGACGGTGCATATCATATCTGTGACACCCCCCCCTTTTTTTTTTTGGTGGTGATATGGTCCATCTCACCACATCAGGATGGAACACCATGACCTGAACTGATGAAGTGGCTTTGGGGTTGCTCTGAGCAGCTGTTGCTTCTGAATGCCCTGATACATCTGCTGCAGAGCACTGTGGGGTGTTGTTGCAACTCAGTTTTTAGTCATTTGCAATATCCTGGAAATTAATCTAAATAAAGTTGGTTCTTTCCCACCCCACCCACCTTCCTCTTCCCCCAGCTAAAAAAATCAGTGTCTCTGGTAGCAATTTCTGGGTTATCCCTTCAGTGGATTAATTAAAGGATTTAATCTCTGCGCTTTTTGTTTTGTAAATTCAGAATGTTGACATTATTATTGTTGACAGTAATCTTATGATTATAAGCAGGAAGACGGGAGGGCTGAAGCATATGACACATAGGACAAAACGCTCTTCTGGCCAGGAACCACACACTGAGCGGAACACTAAGAGTACAAAATATTCTGGGAAAAGAGAAACATTGCCATTGCTCTGCAGGGAACTTCTGCCCCTGCTGAAGTTGCCACCAGATATTGGCAGCCCTGCCAGGAACAGAAATATTTCCAAAACCCTGTGGATAAGTTTTGAGGGAAAGAAGACAAGCATAGATTTGAAAGTTTATAGAAAAAAACAGAAGAGTGACAAGAGGAATCATCAGATTTACTTTTTAGAAGAGGCTGCAGAATTAATATAGGAACAATAATTTTACTCCCCACATTTCTCATTCTTACCCAGGTGAAATAAGTAGTCTAGCTTGCTAGAAATTGGAAAAAAAATCTTCAAAAGTATGTTATGTTTTCAAATTTAATCTATGAAAGTGCGTAAGTATTATGTGTGTGTGATGTAGGTACATACACTAGCATGTGTGTATGCATTTTTAAGTGTGGGATTATGGGTATTGCAGTTTTAAAGCATATTGAGTAACATCCACTCACTTGCTCACTCAATAATGCTGATGTGAATAATAGAACTATAGAACTAAGAAGAATAAACAAATTAATAAACAATACTAAATAAATGCATGTAATTAAATATGCTGGTGAAACCAATGTAAATTAGTGAATTGTCCATGATTTTTCTCCCATGTTTAAGTGTATATTTTATATACCTGCATAAATGGAAGTGCATTCTCTGTATTATTTTAGTAATATAGTATCCCTAAGATAAAACAAGGGTAGTAAAGAGGGGTGGGGAAAGGCATGAAGACTTCTATTTCTTACTCTCTGGAGTATTTTATTGTTTGATTTCTTTTCTTTTTATTGCACTTCTAGCACTCAGCAATGAAAAGTAACGGTTGCTAGTGCTTGAAAGACATAGATACCATCTGATCTGGTGAATTAGATGGAATTTTAATATGGGTTTGGAAAAGTTCATTGTATATTGGAAAATTTAAGAGAAGACCACGTGGAAAAATACCTTTAAAAAGTTTCTAGAAAACCTGGAGCAGCACAGCATGTGCATGTGTAAATATTTAAACCCAATGCAGTGTTTTAGTAGCCTTGGACAATTCTGAAACCAGTGGATGTTTTCTTTGTGAATATGAGAATAGTATTTTGTCAGTCTGGTTTTTATTATCACAAACAGACTAGTGGTAGTGACATAGGTGGTGACATAAGGTGTATTTACAATAAATAATGGACTGCCGAAGGGGAGAACTGTGCAAGGGACAACTTTCATGTGTACTTTTTGACGATGCATGACCCACCCTTAACTCCACAGGCCTTTTATCATCTCCACGTGAAAGAAACGTGTTCGAGCCAAGTCCATGTGGACTTGATAGCTCTATCTTTGTAGCCTTTTATACAGTACCCCCCAATGGGCTGATAACAATAAGTAGTAAACCACCTTTAGGCCAATGTTGTGTGAAATCGTACAAAATATAGTAGTTTCCAAAACTTAAAGCCCCTGTATAAGTGACAAGAGAAATAAAAGAAAGTGTAAGTCCAGGCAAAATAGCTAGAGGTGGCCAGCAGTTTCAGTGGCAATCCAAGGGGGATTGAACACCTCATTCAAACATGGTCTCCACAGAGACCTGTTGACAGCTCGTGCTGTTTCTGCTCTTGTTGCTGGTATTCTATACTTTCTGAGAGAATCCTGCTGCCCACAAAGGTATGCCCAGGTCAGAAAATTCAAAACGTTATATACAAGAAAAGAAGATAAACCTCTGCTAGTTTAGTTCTGAAACTACCTTAGAAATGAATCCCATGAGGTCAATGAGAAGGTCCTGGTGCCATCCTACTCTGTGTGAAGTTTACACTGTGACTTCAGATGCACCAACATTTTTCCACTTCTACTTGGATTAATGAAGCTGCAGTTCTTTGACAATAAGTGTGTTTTCAACTTCAGTTTTCCAATACGAAACATTAACTTTGTATATTAGGTCTAAAATAAAAAATTCACAGCCTATGGAGAAATAGATCCAAGATCTGTTACTTCTGTTACACTGCCCAAACAGATCCTGATTATTGAAATAGCTCCAGTCACCTTTCTCCATGCAGAAGTTCCTATGTTATTAAGTGGTTTGTCACGTTTAGGTGATGTGTTGAATTTATTTTTGTCAAAAGGACTGCTTGCTTTTTTCCAATTAACTGACCAGTCTAAGTGTGTTTAACAGTAGTACTTTGAATTTTAGTCTATCTAGTTACACTTATTATTTTGCTGTTCTTTACCCTCAACAACGATAGCTCCAGAATGTCTGCATCAAGCACAAAGCCAACCTTAATTTTGCAATTAAAAGGAAAGTAATTTGATGATGTGCACACAGACCAATGGGGCATGAGTGTGCACTTATAAACGCTGGAGTATCATATGGAAGCTCTTAATGAAATCCTTCTGATATGAATTATACTCAAGTTACAAATGCTACAGATTATCTGTTATGTGTGGTGGGTGATAATAACTCCGCAATTCAGTCAAGGTAGGAAAATAATTTTAGTAAATATAATACCTGAAAGCAATTTTCAAATTAATCCTTGAGCTCTAACGTATAGTAATCTCTAAAAGAGTTGGGTTATTTTCAAATCCAATTTTCAGCTTGTGTTGGTGGTTCTTAATCATTAGTGCCACATTACTCACCACCCCAAATCCCTCAGTTTCAGCATGTGATATTTAGGTGCGTTGCAGTGACGAGGTTATACTTTTCTAAGCAATCCATCAGAATGCACCTTGCACTGGAAAAAGAAACATGACATGAAAAACGGGGATATGACAGATCAATTTGGCATATATTCATATGCAGCATAAGACTGGGATGTGACGGGTTTGTTTGTAGATCCACATGTGGCACAGAGGAGGTGATTACAAGAGCATTATTTGCTGTATCTTACATTAAAAGAAGTTAAAGATGTATAAGTACATTGGTGTCTAGCAGGTTTACAAGAAGCTTCGTGCACACACACAGGTTATTGTGAAGCCAAAAGCATCTAGGATTTAAAAAAATGTTATCACTATACAGTCAGGTGCATTGAAAATGATGTTTGGTAGCAGTGTCCAGAACAGAAACTACATCAACCATTGACTGCTAGAAGAAGATAAGAAACACTCTATATTTGTTGCTTACTTTTCTGTTAGACAACACTTCTGGATGTTGTTTCAGGTTAAATGCGCTTCACTGGACTAAAAGCCTTTGAGCCTTTTCTTCTTGGCAAGAGAACTTCTGAACACATGAATGGACTGGTCTTGAGTTCAGTGCAAAAGTCAGCCATATCTATCTGGCCTTTCCTTCTAAAATTTAGAGCTCTGCAGAAGATGGAGTAATTGTATCTTTCCTACCAACCATGCTGCAGGTTTCCCTACATCTGTGTTCTGGCCTTTTCCAAAGGTGGACATGTAGTTGAGGAGGAAAATCACGCCCTTGCATCACTTCTCTTTACTCTGTCTCCAGGCAATAATTGTCCTTTATCGCTGGGTATGGTGGGGAATGCTGCTCAGCTCCTCCCTTCTCGTTAAGTACTCACAGGGACAATCTGGCCTTTCTCTACTGCAATTACTGTATCAGGCACTAGCAGAACAGTATCAATATCGTTCCAAAAGACCCAGTTCTACTGTCCTGACATGAAGGCCTTAGATTACCAAAATCCTTCTTTAACCATGCCAGGAAAATAATTGAAAGCATATTTAGCTGTATGGATGTAGAAACCTAGAGGAATTTAATTGGTCTTGTGGTTAGCTAAGGAAAGACATGGAGAGACATTGAAATCAAGAGTTTGTACAAACTACATAATCATGTTCCCGAAATTTGAGATAATACCTTTGACAAGGGTACTCACTTTAAGAACTGGATATGAGGTTCTTTAGGATCGTTCTTGTGTGCCTTTGGCTGCCTCAGTGATATTTTTGGAGAGAGAATTTCAGTTACTGTTAAGGGTTTTTTCAGAGAAGGTAATTTGGACCTTTTTGAAATTGATGAACTTCTATCTTGACCTCAAGCAAATGCTCTTCAGGTAATGTTTCAGCTCAGCTGAGATTTTTTTTTCCAAACAATCTCTCTCCAAATGCTGCAGTCAATGCAAACTTTCCATTTAGATCAAAGCGTATAGTCTGGCTCTGTGTTATCACCTGACGACATTATCATTGGGAATATTAAGCTGTCAACAACAGATCTAAAGGAATCATTTTCCCAGTCTGCAGTGAATTATAGAGGATAGCAGTCTATCACACATAAAAGTCTCTCCATTTTCTAAGCCTGTATCTAATTCTAATAGTTTCAATCTGACCTCAGACTGGCTTTCCCTCTTGTTTTAAATCATGCTCAAGACACCTTCTAATGGCTTAGTTATAAGATTTGTAACAATTCAACACATTTGTGCATATATTTGTTATTTTTTAAGAAATTATTTAAACCTGTATGTGCCAAGCCCATGTTTGGAGAGAGCAGTGTCTTTTTGCTGAAATGCTCACCACAGCTCTGTTATATATCTTTTGCTTTCTTGTTGTGTTGCTGATTAATATGTCGTTTGCATGGCTTATGTGAACAAATACATCACTTGGGACTGAGTGTGGGTCAGTGTCAAGTGGGATAGGATTAGGATGTGGGAGGTTGCTAGCATTAATGCTTCGCTTGTAGGATTAGGATAAAGCTATAATTGAACAGTTCAACTAACCTGGGATTCATCAAGAGATTTGCAAAAGTACATTACAGTGGTCAATGAAAGGAACTTTTAAAGTATCAAAGGTAACATCATATATACAAAGAGGCAGGGTTAAGCACTTACCTCCTCTTGCGTGGACAAATGTAAGGTTCTTTGCTTTTGGCATGGCAATCTGTGTTTCTGAATGTTTGGAGATAGTGGGACAGTGAGAAATGAAGAAGTGTTTTGTCTCAGAAAGTTAAAAAAATGACAGAGAAACAATAGAGAGAGACAATAGTATTTAATGGAATACCATTAGAGACACACTATCTGATGGAATTTGAAGGGACTCGGAGGTGATTAAAAATAAATTAAAAAAAAACAAACTCAAAGGACCTTTAAAAAAGGTATTTAAAATGAACGTGTAACTCCAGCAATTTAGTCTTCACGGAGACAAAATTTCACATATTTCTCTAATTGTGCTGGTTCGTGGGCTGGGGAGATAGTGCTGGCTAGAGCAGATACATCAAAATGTGTAAATGGTACATAGGCTTTGTTGTGGCCTCTGTGCAAGGATGATATGTGATAATACACCATGAAGATGGTCCCTCTCACCTTGACAGGTCACCCCAAAACTATAATCAGTGGTACTGTTGAAAAGTCCAAAATGCTGATAAATTCCTAAAAATTGCATCTTGCTTCCACCTAAACCTGCATTCCAGCTACCAGCAACTGGCATGTCAGTGCAGAGAGAGCAATTAATTGCACAATTTGGCTTAGCCGTGCTCATTTTTTTGGTCAAAAATAGGAATGAAATAATAGCTTTTGATGACACTGTAGTTATAGCTAAGATTAAAACTGGGCTGTTGGTGGGCTTTTTGCTCTATCAGCTTTATGAACATGTATATTTGTACTATACTGGCAGTGAGCCAGTTGCTGTGATTGTTTTATTGGGCGTCCAGTGTTATTAAGCCTCTCTGTGTATTTTTTTCTTCCCCTCTCTTTCACTTTTTACTTCTGAGCTGTGTTTCTGTAGCCAATTTGCATTACTTGACATTAAGTTTCACGTGCCATGTGTCAGCTGAATTACGCATCAGATCTAAAGACGCAAAGCCCTTTGAATTCTTCTTGGTGACTATGCTGTATTTACTGTTAAGTTGTGTGTGATGGGGGAATTTAATAAGTTTTCAACTATGTCTAAGGATATATATGCACAGGATAGATTTAAAAAAAAAACACCTGTAAAGACCCCAAAAGGGAATACTTATGGATAACTAGTAACAAAATTTATACCCAGCTGTTTAACAATCCTCTTGTGTTCTACCTTTTATGTGCATTCAGCAATTGCATTATTCTGCTGATTTATGAGGATGAAAAAGTCCATTCTTTATGTCTGAAATACATAGCACAGATAAGTCTTGTTGTTGTCTCAGGAGATCTAGAAGGGTACTGAAATGTACAAATCATTAATAAATTATCATCGTAATAATGTCAAGTTTTTACCTGCTAGTCTTCATGAAATCTATAATAGGCTTGAGGTTGTAAAAATACGTATCTTTTCTTAAAGCCTTAAAATACTTTTCCTGGGGTTTATATTTAATTTAGCCACATTGATGTATTTCTAAGGTTCAATAAAAATAATGTAACGATGTGGGTTGTGTCCCATTCCCAGAAAGTATGAATTTCTCAAGATTCAGCAATATGACCAAATCTGACATTTTACTTTTCATCGGTTCTCTTGATTGCTGCATAGGCCACCCATGAAGTTGCCCAAATGTTGTGCAGAATTTTGTCTGAGGTTTTCCTGAGCTGCTTTTAGTTGGAAGTAGAATAGTAGTATCAAGTGTGATTCCCATATATTTTTTTTAGTGTTTCTTTAAAACACAGATAAGAGAGAGCTGTGAATGACTTAATTCTGGTATTCCATCCAGCTGAAGTCAGCAGAGTAAAGATGGTGTAAATAGGGTCAGAATCAGACTCTGAGTCACAATAAATTTCCTTATGCTAGTGGCAGTATGTTCAGAATGCTTTGAAGTACTGGTTTGTCAGAGTTCACAACAGTTCATTTCAGCTCCAAATAAAATATTATCTGACTTTGCTGGCTTTCCAGCACCAGTCAGTGTAACAGTAGAGCTGTTCTAATTCATTTTATGAATCCAGTTTTCTTACACTAGTTTCTTTATTGGAATTCGTACAGAGCTTTCTTTAAACAGCTTTTCACTGAAGAAAAACAAGACAGTGTTTATATAAGACAATAGGGCAGACATCATTTACAGTATAGGGTTGATTTTGAGTTTATGCAACTAAGACAAAGGGAAATGAACACCCCCATGTGGTATAACCTCTGCAAGAGTGAAACTTTGTTATTTTAAAGCTTGAAATGCCATGCCTTTTAGAGTTTGAGTTATTGAGGAATATACTCTACAACATATACTTTGTTCTACAGAATGCAAGCACAATACTTTACTTATGTTTTCTAATTTAAAATATACTCAAAGCAAGACGACTTCTACCTTTTCTCAAGCAGTTTTCTATGTAGCATAAGTTATGTTTATCCCAGTTCTGAGACATAAAGATCTTTCAGCAGATGTTGATTTTTTGGTTTGGTTTGGTTTTTCTTAGATCTGTGTCCCTACTAAGGATTAAAATAAGCCCAGTTGCTATACAGAATCGCTTAAACATTTCAGTCTTTAATTCTGATGTCTCTATCTTCTTTACCTTCTCATAGTCTGCTTTGTCAAATTCTGAGCAAACTGGCCCCTTGGGGCTTTTTCAAAGATTATGAAGCCGTGTGCCAGAAATGGTGAGAACAGCAAGGAATTTCAGTACCTGTGTACATTGGGTGATTCAATGCATTGCAACTTTTCCACTTTTATCTTCCAAGTATTTGGGTTAAGAGATACTGCCCTAATATAATCAGTTAAAACATAAAATCATAAACTAACCTCTTTATTAATAGGATCAAAAGGAGTTTATCGCTCAGTACATTAGTGGCTGCAAATTATGTATGTGGCTGCAAATTATGTATCTGACTGCAAAGAACGTATCTATTATATACTGGAACTGTCAATCATGCAACACCACAGGACTGACCTCTGTATAACACTACTAATGAAGCTGGAGTAAATCTGAATAATTCAGTGTCTGTGAGATTAAAGATTTGTTTTCCATATTTGTATGCTTGTGATGAGATCTAAGTCAAAAAGAAAAAAAGAAATGATAGGAAAAGAAGTATGAAAATAACTAATTTTTGGGAGGGAAGGATAGTTATAGTTACAAGGCATAATGATGACTTGATTTTGATGTAGAATAGACTGCCGGTACCTTCCAGAGTCAAGTCCATGTAGTTATTCAATGTGATCATTCTGATATAAGAAAGGAGGGATGAGATGAGAAGGAGGTGCTAAGTCTCTTCTCTTATAAAGAGTCCCCTGAACCACTTCCCTCCTTTTGGTCTGAAATAATCTGGGCCTTCTATCCTGCAGGCCATTCATTTATTATCTTGAATGCACAGGGGTTAGGATATATCCTTGTGGGCAGTGCAGGAACTAACATCCAAGACTGAGAGTGTCTGTTGGCCTAGTCTGAGTTCAGTACCAACTACATAAATCATATTTGAATTAGCAATGCTGTACCTATGTGTATAAATAACAGATTATCCAGTGTGAAAATTCATAGAATCTTAATAGGGTAAGTGGAAACCTGGAGAGGTCATCTAGTCCTAAAGCAGGACAGTCATCTAGTCCTGCTGCAAACTTTTCCTGGCCGAGTTTTGCCTAATTTTCATTATTTTAAAGGAGAGTGGGGAAACAGGATATTTCAGGCTGGATTCAGACTTCACACCCCATGTTGTATTCCTCATGCACGGGTATGGTAGTACCAATTTGTGCTTCCCAGTAAGTTGTGATGGTTCTCACCCATCCTTTGGGACAAGCTTAGGTGAGAAAGGTGAAAAGGCATTGACTGACTGGCAACAGTCAAATAATGTAACCTGCGCCTATCCTGCTAACAGATTTCCTGTTAAAACTTTATTTTGGTTAATAGGGGATAGATCATTTGTTTAATTGTCAAGGATTGTCCTTCCCCACAGGCAAGAGGTGTCTGTATATGAATGACAGTGAAGTAACGGCCAAGTAAACTACACAATGAAACCATCACTTATTCAGCTTTCTCACAACTCAAAAATATAAATCTAAAGAAATGCATATAGGGAATGTTTTATTATAAGGGAAGCACAGCGTCTGTTAGTTCTTCAACTGTTAAGAGGCAACTAGAAATATGTGAATGGAACTGTATGTAGAGAATGTACATTTTTCCACTAACAATGTTGAGTTTTCTCAGAAAACAGACAGGTACTGCAAATCCTTTTCACAAATCAGCTTCAGCTGGACTATTTATTACTAAGAATTTGCAGGCTTGAATCTTAAATATATAGAAGTCATGCTTGATTTCTACAGAACGAAAGAGTAATCCCTTGAATTGAATGTTCAAACTTTGCCTGCGTCAGCTGCCTCCGAACCGGCTACGGCAGCTCTATTTTTAGCGAGTGAGACACTGAAAGTTTCATTTGGAGAACTTCAAACAAAGTATAAGTCAAGATAGTTTAGTGATAAAAGCAAATGGCTTTTCTGTATGAAATACAGCATGAGAGTTGTTTTTTGGTTTATGGGCACAAATGTTACTTTTCATTGACTGTCAGAAACGGCCTGTTTCAGCTTCTTATACAATTGACCATTGTGACAAGTCTCTGAGTTTGTCCTTTTTATCCATTAGACTGAATAAACACTGGGATTTTCTTCATCTTTTAAATACATTATATGGCATTTCACAGAGGAGGTAAGCTTTTTATTTATACTTGTGTGGCAATTCTTTGAAATAGGGCATTTTGAATCATCTCCTTTATCCCAAAAAGGCATTTCCAACAAACCAAGAGTTTGGCTTTATGTGTAGGTTTCAAGGGCTAAAACAATTCCTCAATATGAAGAAGCACTGTAAGTTTAATTAAATGCAGGGTAACTACAAGATTAGATCAGTGGATTGTTTGTATCAGCAATGCTTTCCAGAAAAACATTTTGACAACCAACTGCTGAAAATAGCTACAGAAAACCCCCAATGAAAACCAGCAGTTAAAAAATCCCCAAGACTAATTCACACGAAAGAAGGAATAGCTGAAGACCCTATCTCAGCTTAGATTAATGCTGGCCTCTTTGTGGAATAATTTCTTTTGATGATCTAAGGGAGCTGTCTTGATGCTTTATATAGTTGTTATTTTATATCTATTTAAAGCTACACCAGACGTTTGAGTGTGAAATACTTTTTTCAATCTGAGACAAACCCTGAATGAGGACTGTAGAAAGGAGACATTTCAAAAAGACATGGATATAGTATTTTCATGTGTGACAGATCTTTGGTTAAGTCTTTGAAAAATTGAAAAAAAAAGGACAAAAAAAAAGGAGGTGCCACAAAAGAGAAATGCTTAATCAGGAGTTGTCAAAGGTGGTATTAGATCCAGTGATGCTGTCCTTGATGGTTATAAAGGCTATTTGACCAATAGGTATTAGAAAAGAAAAAAATTTAGGAAGTGTTTTCATCTTAGTATTCTGACAGTTTGAATGGAGATTCCAGTGCTTAATGTCATCGTATTCTGCCCTTCGAGATACTTTAACAGCTCGAAGCCAGAGCACCATGAAGAGCCTTCCCTCCCAGAGAAGTCTTATTTACAATTCCTATGAAGGCATCTCAGATGTTCTGGAACATTTTAAATAGCATGGGGTGATTACACTTAGGCAACTGACTGCTGTGTTAAGTTATGGACTGAACTTTGACGATTTTTTTTCTGGAAAAGAGCCATAATCAAAAGAGAATTGTTTGCTTGACTGCTGGGCATATTTAAGTTAGACAGCTTTAAAGAAGCTGATGAGATTGCTTCTAGGAATACAGTCAAAACAGCTACAATGTAGCACCAGCTGAATCTCAAGTATTTGTTGGATTTCTTGTGGGGACTGAGCTTGTCCTTTGTGAGTCCTGTGCTGCAGTGATTAGACCCATAGCAGTACTCTGGAGAGGAACTAGCTAGGCAAAAGTTGTCTTGAAAATGTGTGGTCACTACAGTAAATATTCACCTACTGCAGAGTTGAGAGAATTGAGGTTGTTCAGCCTGGAGAAGACTATGGGAAGGCTTTATCACAGCCTTTTAATAATCAAAAGGAGGTTATAAGAAAGATGGGGACAGATTTTTTAGCAGGGCCTGTTGTGAATAGGACAAGGGGTGATGGTTTTAAACTAAAAGAGGAGAGATTCAGGTTAGATATAAGGAAGCCATTTTTTGACACTGAGGGTGGTGAGAGCCTGGCCCAGGTTGCCCAGAGAGGTGGTGGATGAACCATCCCTGGAGACATCCCAGGACAGGCTGGACAGAGCTCTGAGCAACCTGAGATAGTGAAGAAGTCCCTGCTCATGGCAGGGGTGGCACTGGATGAGCTTGGAAGGTCCCTTCCAACCCAAACTATTCTATGAGATTCCAGGGCAACAAGGTGCAGATAACTTTGACCTGTTCCCATGTCAACTTCCAAGAGAACAGAAAATTATATAGCTGTACTGAGACTGTGTTGTTAGTAAGTTTGGTTACCCTCAATGAGAGGTTTAATAAGTCTTCATTTAAGCACTTAATAGGTGGGTTGCACTGCCATGTTACATGCCTAAGGAGACCTAAGATCTATTTCACTGGGAGTTAGGATACTTCTGAGGAGCTGAGACACCTATGTCAGATGTTTCTGATAATCTCGCTGTAAAAGATTAAGGCTTTTCACTTGTTTCTTCCAGTCATCAACAGCTGCTAGAAAGCTGTGTTCCAGCTTCCAAAATATGAAGTAGGCATATACAGTAAGCTGACATACAAACTCTTCTGCATTATTGGTACCATCAGTGCCCAAGTCATATATTCATCAATTATATTAGTTTTTCCCATTCTGATTTTGTTTTAATGTGCTGGCATAAGAACTTAATCATCCATTACTTTGACAAACAAATATGATAACTACTGAGATAGAAGAAAGATTTCTACCAAGGCTAGTGCATTTCTAGTTCAAATACTATCTGTATTTAACCTTTCTCCCCATAGGTTAGAATCTCATATTCTCTCAAGATTTTGATTCTTGTTTTCCTAAATAATTATCTGGACTACCTGACTTTGTGCTTGGCTATCAAACTTGCTGAGTTAGGAACACTAAGGAAAGGTTAATGAGTTCTGCTGATGATTATGTCAGAATGGGCTAAATCTGTGAAACATAAATATCCAGGATGCCAAAGTAAGTATTCAGATTCCCTTGAACTCATTAGCAAAAGTTTATTTCAGGTACGATGGGCTGAGAGCTGTTGCTCCAGAATAGAACAGATGGGTAGATTAGGATGGATGGAACTCATGCATAAAGCAGGTCAGTATCTATTGGAACTTAATACTTTCTTACTGAAAGCCCAAAAATGTCTTAATTTAGGAACACATCCTTATATACAAATATTTTATCTGATATTTCATCACTTACAGGTAGATTTTTTTTCTTTCAATCCTTTCTGAGTTTCTATCTTGAGTAGATATAAGGTAAATCCATTAACTGGCTCATATTTCACGCTAAAAGGGGAATGACAGCAATAATTCAGCATAAGCAGCATATAGGAGCGTGAACACCATGTAGAAAGTCATGTAGCTTATGGAGCTTCAAGTTAAAACGTGAGCAGCACATCAGAATCTGAGGAAGTATCTGGTGCATTTTTCTTTACAAACTGTAAGTCTGATATCGTACTTTGTTAACAGAGTGAGCTGCCATTCAGTCTCAATTAAACTGCCGGAGCTGTAAGATAATGACAGGAAATTCTTGAAAGATAAATTCTAGATGGTAGCTACAATTGGACTTCTCCAAACTGATTACAGTTATAATTATGTTGTGAAACATACCTATTGTAAAGCTCAAATGTACTTAACTTTTTATTAAAATAAGTAGTAGAAGAAAACATCTTATCTTACTTCACTTCCACGCCATACCCAATGCATTCACTCTTGAACTCACTCTGTTTATAGCTTGTAAGGGACAAGGTTTATTTGAACTGGTTATGTTTTGAGTTCATGTGGGTTTCTGCCTTCAGCTGCAGAATGTACTCCACAAGTTCTCGTGTCACTCTGCCTGGCTATTCTTTTCGTTGCTGTGCCAGGGTTTATCACCACTCACTTCTGGATAGTGTTAATGATGCAGTCACTTCCTCTCTGCCAAACAACTGTAACATTCACCAGACTTCCCTGCACGTTACTGAGCAAGTCAAGTATCATTACCTGAAATGGTAAAAAAAAAAATTAAAAAAGTTAATCCTGTTTATGGAAGGAATTTTGATAGATGCTGAACACCCTCTCTAAAGATTAATGCAAGGAAAAGTACCAATTTTTGGTTGTGTTAGCAGAATTTCAGCTGAGTGACGCTTCACAATACTCAGGTTTTTAAAAGAAATTGTTATAGAAACCAGCTCCTAGCTTTCACCTTTTACTGCAATTAACTCTGTCTTTTAAAGGGAAATAAAAACCAAGCTAACAAATGATGGAGTGGTGAAATCAGTGATGTGTCACTGCCCAATCCAGTGTCAGCAAATAGCGTGGTATGGTTGAGGTGGACAATCATGATTCAAACAATCACGATTCCCGAGTCATCTCTTCTCCTTTGTAACGTGCAATATGTATTTTATTAAGGGGGCCAAGTGGGAAGCAATGGGAACTATAAAACCTTACGGTGAATGCCAAGGCAGACAGAAGAAAACTGTTTGTATATATGCAACTCAAGTTCTGAAAAAAAGTTATTTTGGGGAAACCTGAGAAACAGAAATATGTGTAGAACTTTTGTTGAACGTAAATAGTTTTACCACAAAAATTTTCTTAGCAATTGGTTAAAAGATAGTGATGTTTACCTTTGGAAAACTACCATTATGCTGCCAAATACACCAGTCAGCAACTTTCCAAATATTACACCTTCTTATTCACTTTTCTCCATGCAAGAAAATAGCTCCTGTTCCTCACAGCTGAAGGGAATGTTTGTACATCAGAGCCTCCCAGTCCTCCACGATACTGAATTGAGCCAATTCAATGCACTGACCCAGAGGATTCCCTTATTTTCTTTTGATATCAACTGAAGATTGATGCATCAGGACTAATAGAGGTCAAAATCCTTAATGGGAGATAGATAATGATTCTGTAATCTTCACATTTTTTCCAAAGATGGATTGAAATGGAATTTAGATCTATAGGTGTGTTCAGAGAGGGATTATTCTAATGAGGTTTTTTTTAGGGTAGATTCTTCTGAGTTTGGTCTGGAAAACCTATCTCAGACCAAAGAAAGATTCATAACGGAGGCTTTGTGAAAACCAGCCTTCCTCATAAAATTTTTCTGTCTGACCAAATCTGCATCTCATAGCTCTGTTTTGGAAAGCCCATTAGCTACAAGTTTCTTCCTTCATACATTCAGCAGTTGTAATGTCTGAAGGTATTAGAAGGTTTCTTTATCTCTGGAATTTATAGCAGCTCCTGCATAACTGTAAAGTGGGCGGATCAGCAGACATCGCTTAGAGCTTGCAAAACTGAAGGACTCTACCTGCAAGTTGAAGCTTAGACATGTATAACTTGCAAAAGCAGTTCTGAAGTATGAAGAGAAAAATTGGCTTGCATCTCTCAGCCTTCAGTACTCCTGTCTTGTCACCTCATTGGCAATTTTGACTAATTTCGAACACTGCACCAGCATCCTCGTCCCAGTTCAACCAGTACTCACCAGCCTACTAGGTAGGAAGTAGCCTGGTCTCTGAAGAGTTTATAGAGACCAGAGAACCCAGTTTGCGAAGTCTTGATTTAGCACCAAATCTGCACTCATCTTTTAGGCAACCCAGGGGAGATATTCTGCTTTAAACTGCTCTGATCCTCAGCCAAAAGTTGGATGTTTGACTCTGAAGGCTCAGGAACCAGGATTATCGAAGGAAATTAAGAAATGTCTCTACAAGTTAATGCTAACAGTGAAATGTCAAAGAAATGGAAATTCAGTGTTCATTAAACACTGAATTTTCTTCAGCTCCTGTGGAAAAGTTCTGAGCTTTAAAGAATAAAAAAAGAACTAAATGTACTGTTCTTCATTACACAGTAGCATCTAGGTTGGTGTGATTTACAACCAATTGTGAGTTTATTTTTTTCTGTTTCCTTTTTTTTCTTTTTTTTGTGAGTTAAATGTGAGTTTAACCTGTTAAACAGCTGTTGCCAATACACCTACTGAGTTCATTGAACTATTCAAGGGTCTAAAATGCTAGAAAATGACAGTGTTCTCAAGAAATCATAGATAATTATTTGCTACTATCTCATACAAAATTTAGCAATGGGGCAATTGCTTTTATTTAGTTGCAACCAAAAGGTAATATGTCATTTTAGTAGCTAGTCTCAAATGTTGTAAGCTTCAACTATTATGACACTCATGTTAGAATCAGAACTGTGTTTTGATAGTGATATTTCATGAAGACTTAAATGCATAATTCTAACTTGTTTTTATGTCCTTTCATCCAATGAAGGATATTTTTGTAAAAGAAAATCTGACACAGGTCTTAAGGGGCATGCAGGCCTGGTTTTAGTACGATGTATTATAAATAGAGTCTACTCACGTGCTTCGGTCTCACTCCCTGCAGTAGCAGCTCTGGAAGGACTGGGTGAAGCTTAGATGGACACTAAAAGCCTTGTAAACACTCTGCACAGCTTGGGTGTGAGGCCCATTGGATTTGAGTAAACTCTACTAAAGTACAGATCAAGAGGCTCTATTGACTGTCAGAACTGAGATTAAGCCCTGTTTCACTATGGACCTGGGAAAAGGGAGGAAAATCAGAAGCTGTAGTGACATTTCTTCAGTAATACTCTTGTAGGAGATCATATCATCTGCAGAATTAGCTGGGTGTGGATGGAATGACCTGCTAAGCCAAGTCTCCTTTCTCTTTCCAAAGTCTGGGGAACTAACCCAAAACAGTCTTTTAAAATGCAGTTTTATGACCAGGCAAAAGTTAAAGTGTGGAAAATGTATTGGTGTAGGCACATCTGCTTGCTTGCCTTTTGCTGCAGTGGCTAATGGTTACCTAATCTCCTTCCCAACAAAGTAAAAAACAAAAAAACTCAACCAAAGGGAAAAAATGCCTGATGAAATATTTTTTGTTTTGTGTAAGCAGTCTACAGGACTGGATTTGAGTTTAGTAAGAGTAATGCCACTTTAATTTAGTGCTTATTCACTAACTGAGAGTTACTTAAGCCAGTTATATGAGGTTCAGCAAGACCGAGTGCTGAGTCCTGCACTTGGGTCACAACAATTCCAGGCAATGCTACAGGCTGGGGGAAGAGTGGCTGGAAAGCTGCCCCGTGGGAAAGGATCTGGGGCTGTTGATCAACAGTGACTGAACGTGAGCCAGCGTGTGTCCAAGTGGCCAAAAAGGCCAACAGCATCCTGGTTTGTGTCAGCAATAGTGTGGTCAGCAGGACCAGGGCAGTGACCATCCCTCTGTACTGGGCACTGGTGAGGCCAAACCTTGAATCCTGGGGTCAGTCACGACAAGAAAGCCCTTGAGGTGCTGGAACGAGTTGAGAGAAGGGAACAGAGCTGGGGAAGGGTCTGGAGCACAAGTGTGATGGGTGCGGCTGAGGGACCTGGGGGTTCAGCTGGAGAACAGGAGCTGAGGGAAGACCTTCTGATCTCTGAACTGCCTGAAAGGAGCTTGGAGCATGGAGGGGGTTGGTCTCTTCTCCCAAGTAGCAAGTGATGCGACAAGAGGAAATGGCCTCAGGTTGTGCCAGGGGAGGTTTAGATTGGGTATGGGGAAAAATGTATTCACTGAAAACATTCTAATAGGCTGTCCAGGGCAATGGTGGAGTCACCATACCTGGAGGGGTTTGAAAGATGTGTAGATGAGGTTCTTAGGGACATGGTTTAGTGGTGGACCTGACAGCATGAACTTAATGGTTGGACTTGGTGATCTTACAGGTGTTTTCCAAACTAAATGGTTCTATGATTCTATCATAACATTTTACTTCTTCATTATTTCAGTAACCTTGCTGCGAACATTTTTTTTTGTGACACTGTGAAAAACCACCCATCTGTTTAGAGGGGATAATTAGTAATAACCTTTATTAGGAGCTTGTTCCAATTACTGGGAAGCCTAAAGTTGACTAAAATTGAATAGTGGAGTGAAATATGTTCACAGAATTATTGTCATCAATTAGGTGAAACTTGTATCCTTGCTGAAAATGTTATTTGAATGACTCACGAGGTAGTAGCACATTTCCTGTTAGTGATAGATACATTTTCTTGGTTGAGTCTTCTGTTCATACCAGAGGCATGCGTTGGCAGAGTTTGGCAGGGTTTAGAGGAAGTCTGTGAGAAGTACATAAGAAACTCTTACCTGAAAATGTCAGAGAGACTTCTCCCTTCTCTCAGATGTGTGCCTGTGCATGACCCTGAACCCAGTGATGTGTGCTTTGAACTTTACCTCCAGCGCTTACTCACAAGATGTATTTCAGAGCAAACTGTTGCAAGTTACTGCTCGAATGTGATGGATGTCACCTAGTAAGAAAACACAAAAATCCCTTAATGCATGTTGCTCTTATGTATTCTGGCAGAATATTGAATGGTAGCACCCGTGTGACTCAACACTTGGCAGCATCAAGGTTTGAAAGAAGCCAGGTTTTTATCATCTTTGTGTCGTGCTTAAACTTCCTCTTTATTTTTTTTTTTTTAAGTGGAAAAAGCCAATGTCTATCAAGGAGCTAGTAGTTTAATAGTTAATAATTGATTTCTGACTAAGATTGCACTGATTTTTAGTACATTCAGTCTGATAATCACAGTTTCAACTCTTAACCTTTTTTAGCGTATATCATTCTGCACAAGCAGAGCTTGTAGTTTTGAGCACTTCTCATCACAAGGATAGCCGCTTTTCTTGGAGCAGTTTAAGAGCTGTTGTTCCTTTGTAAGTCATTGCTGAAAGTTTTCAAGGAATGATTTTTAGACAATAAGTTTTTTTTCAGGATGACTTTACTTTCAGGAGAACGTGCTTTTGCCAAGCGTAAGTTCCTGGCTAAGTACAAAGTGAACAAGATGTGCCAAAACCCCATCAGTGGAGATTGCTATTTCATATTAGGTACATTGCTGCCACTCTCTCAGAATAAACCTTGTGTTGTAGCCCCAAAGTTGTTGGCTGGTCTTCGCTGGATCGGTGCTCGGGGTGTTTTCGCGCTGCACATGGGGTACACATCTGGGTTTCCTTCACCCTGGATGTGGTGGGGAAGCATTGTCTTCTCCTCCCTCCTCCTTCTCCCCAGTGAGCTGTATGACAGAGGAGGAGAGGGCTCAGACCAGCATCAGAGCTGAGTCAACTTCTTTTGAGTGTAAATGAAACACTCAAGGCAATTGTGCTGAAAAGGGAGATGTTTTCCTGGCACTGACGCTCGTCACTCCAGCTCTGCAGATATGGCCAGACTTTTTCAATTTGAAGTATGTGTCTTTGATTGTGCAGGTGTAGTTACTGATGTAATATCATTCCCTGGGTGGGTGGCTTTGAGGTCTTGGGCAGCAGAAGAGTGCCCATGATTCCAGGGAATTTTCCATTAGGAGCTTTGCAGAGTTGTTTGTGGTTTATTTTTTTCTGAAGTTTGGAATGAGAGCCCAGTGCTTGGAAAAGGTTCTTTTTCATGTAGTTATTATAAACCAAAAGTTATACCATTCTGCCGCTATAGCCTCAAGACTCTGCTTTTCACCAAGCAAACCAAGAGCTGTGGTTTCATAATTAAGTCTGATTGTGTGAGAGATGTATACATAATGAATCAGGGTCTTAAAATGTTGAGACCCTAAGGGTTAGAACCAAGAGAATGGCTTAGGTTTGGCATTGCAATTCTGTAATGATAATTTCCTGAAATACAGAGCATCAAGTTAGGAGCCTGGGCTCCTTACACCCTTGGTCTCCCCTCTGGACAGGGCAGCAGTTCTGGATTGGAGAAGGTGCAGGATCAAATACTCTCAGACAAGGAAATTGTCTTTGACCAGCCTCTCACTGAGTTTGTCATTCAGTAGCTGAATGATAGATATTCTTGCAGTCTTGTTAGGAAATGGGGTGATGAGCTGTGAAGATCCCTCACAAATGCTACAGGTGGGGGCTCATGCAGTTTGGAATCCCAGGAAGTTGATACATGAGAAAGAAGTCAAGGATCATTGTCATTTTTTTTTAAATCTTTTCTCCTCCCATGTCTGGGAGCAGATAGGTAGGTATCTGTATGATTTCATTGATGGGGAATGCTGGGATCTGTCTTCCCAGTTGTGTCCAGAGCATTTCTGACTTTGCTCAGAGCCCTTGGGTTGTTAGGCAGCTCTGGACCAGAAACAAGGCTTATTCCCAGCTATGCACTTTTTCAACTGGGTTATAAGGTGCCCATCTGATCTATGGGCAGCACAAACCTCTTCTCTGTCACTTGTCATTATAGACATAGCTTAGGTCTCCTGGGGTTTTAAATACCTGTAAATTTCAGCATGGTTTCAGGGAATGAAATTCTGTGGGTGCCACTTTGGCAAACAACTTTCCCAAAGAGAAATGTTTTAAAAGTGACAGGAAAGAAAGGCACACCAAGTCATCTCATAGTGGTCAGTGATCCCTTGTATGGTTTTCCTCTACATTTATTTCCCTCTATTCAGTAAAAAAATATAAATAAATATCTCAATCTTGGCAAGAATTGCTCTGTTTGCCTTGATATTTTATTTTCTCAGCAGGAGGGCTTTGGAGCTGTTTGGAATTTTATAGGAAAGATGCCAGAACAAGGGACCAACTAATGGTGTGTGAACTTACATAAAGCAAGAAGAAAAGTAATGCCCGTAACTTCTCTCAACCTGGAAGGTCTGTTATATAATTCACGGTCTTGCTAGGGTTTCTTGCAAAAACAGGATATAGCAAAATCCTTTAAGATATACAAAACTGCTATTTTGGTGCTGAAAATATGGGAAAACTAAGATTATATACTCCATGGTGAATGTCATAGATGGAAAAAAAAAAAAGACATATTAAATGCCTGAGTCCCTTTAGGGAGAATATGGCAGATTCAAGACACATGCATGCGAATAAATCTTCTTTTAATGAACGACACTTAGCTCTGCTGGGCTGTATCAAAAATATTGCCACGGTGTCTGTGCAGCTTCAGCAGCAGGAAGCTGAATTGCCAAAGAGGTAATATCCTGAGTCTGATCAGTGTATCATAATCAAACAGACTCTAAGCAAGAAGGATAGAGTGTCTCACAAAGCATATTGGATTAAACAAGCTTGCTAACTAGCTGTAATTTCTGTGGGCTCCAATAACTTCTTAAAGGGCTAGACAGGAGCGGGATCATGGAGCACATTGTTTTGGAAGATCACTATTGCCCTGAATATTGCCCTTACTGTAGTATAGTGATGAATGCATCACTATAGTTAATATTCCATTATAGACCTCATTTTCCCAGGGTCTATAACTCACCCATAATAATTTGCTGAAGGTTGAAACTTGGCAGACAGGGCTGCAGACCGGGAATTAATTTTGGTAACACTATAATAAGTGCTCTTTAATTAATGTTAAATGAAAATGGAATTCCTAAGAAATTACACACAGCAGTCATGCGACATGCTGAATGAATTCATCATGATTAATGTTACTAAAATGAATATCAAAAGTGGTAAGTGGGATTTGCCTTTTATTAAAAAGTGTTGCCAGCATCCTTTTACTGATACTTGGCACCAAACTGCTTTTAAAGGGACAGCACGAGGAAAGCACCACCTGTTTAAGAAGGAAAAGGAAAGTGAGCAGGCAGGTCTTGTGTTAGTATGTGTGTGTCTTAATCCTGTGAGCCACAGTTACTCATGGAGTCCTTCAGGACAGCCATGTAAAACCTGAGCTGGCGACAGCAAGATCTCACATGGCAAAACTGGACTAAAGACCTTCGTCAACCCTTTCCAGCCAACATACCTGTGATGGCATGAATAATAGTAAACTGGTCTGGGTTATACAGATTTGTATGTAGAGGGATCTGTGTAAAAATCACAGAATCACAGACTGGTTGGGGTTGAAGGGACCTCTGGAGATCATCCAGTCCAACCCACCTGCTAAAGCAGGTTCACCTAGAGCAGATTGCACAGGAAACTATTTGAGGGGTGGAGACATTAGATACTTCAACACATTCTTCTCTCACAAAGTAATAATTATGCCCACATAGCAATCAGGGAAAGAATAAGACAGAAAGGAAAAGCCAAAAGGCCCTAGTCCAAGGAAGCCAGCACTGGCAACAGCCAAGAAATATAAGTTGAATCTATTTGTGTTATTTCCCATGTTTGTGAATGTCCCATCCATGGTCTACCTAGTAACATTTTTGACGGTCACAACTGAATAGCTTTCTAAAAATCAGAGACTTTTCAATTATTTTTCACTGCTCAGAGATAAACTTCTATTTATTAATTTTGATGTTTATTTTGTTAGTCTTGAAAAACAGTGTAAAAGCCCAAGAAAATGGCTTGGAAGCTCTTTATGGAAATACATTGATGAATATTGGATGGATCATAAACTGTTTGATGAATGCTGCTGGGATTTCTATATAGGAATACTGGGAGATTATCTGGGTTGCCAGATTTCCCTTTACTAAGGGTTTAGTGACACTCTGCTGTGTAGACTGCTCTGGAACTGAGGGAAGAGACCACCTGGGAAATAGCAATGTTCATTAGTGGGGGAAGTAGGAATAAATTCCCACTGGCCCCCAAATAGTCTCTTGTGATAGTCTACAACGAATCAGTATTCCCAGCACAGTAGATGTTAGAGCACCTCAGGCAAGAAGTCCCTGTGAGTTAGACCTCAACTTGATGAGGTAATAACATGAAATGACTCAACTGCTCCATCAAATGGCTCTGCCACTATGTCACAGTCTACCCAAGACAGGATCTCCTTAGAGAGCCCATAAATCACCCGACCTGCATGTTGTATGAAGCAGTATGGCAGATACTATTTGCTAATGAGAAAAAAAAATATCATGCAGTTCACAAAATGAAATATTTTGATTTTTTTGTTAATTTACCCAGAAATAAATAATCCATCATCTGAATCAGATATTGAATAAAAAAATAAATAACTTACATCTCAAGAGACAAAATTTTTATTTGTCAAAAACCATATATACACACAATTCTGACCAGCCACACTGCTGTTGCTCAGAAAAATGGTGAAATTTATTCCTAAATTGTTGTTTTCCTTAGGAGTAAATAAATGGCACTGTTTTTGTCAGGCTGTTAGATGGATTGCTTACATACATGGCATTGATGGCAGACACAGCAGGCGGGCTGTATACTTTTTCCTAGGCCACCACAACATTTTCAGTTGATTACACTCATTTCAGTAGTGACTTTTTTTTCAGCAACTCTGCAAACCTCTGTCTTTTTTTCTCTTTACTAGTCCTTTCCTTTAAGTTTATATGATATACAAAAATGTCATACGATTATAGTTACTAATCGTTACTAATATATTCTGCTCTGTCTCCTACAATGTTAATGTTATCACTTCAAACATCCCTGATCTGGCAGGACATCCCACTAAACACAGACACAGTGGTGCCAAAGAAAACAAAACAAAACAAATGATAATGTCTCAAACTGCCTCTCTGGCAATGTATATTACGCCTTTTCTTGTAAGGAAAATCAAGTATAATGATAAATGAAGAACAACGTGGGCTATATTTTTTTGTGGCAGATGTAGGTGTGCAAGAGCCTGGATAAATTCTGGCATTCGTAGAGAATCTTTTCCTGAGCCAGAGGATTTGAACTCCAGTGAGATTTGAAAGGAACCAAATCGTGTCACCAACACAACTGTGTCAAGGAAAAAAAATCACTGGAAAAATGAATAAAACTAAACCTCTTTTGACAATTACCACTGACGTACATCATCACCAGCTGTACAAAACAGCACAGTTATCTGGAATTCTGTCTGCTTTACAAATCAAAACAGAAAAGATACCTGTGCTCGACATCTGTATTTCACCCAGTCTAGGGGAAGGGAAACTCTATGTCCTTCTTTCCAGTTTTCCTTCAACTTAATTGCCCCAGTATCTTTTATGGGGATCCCCTTGCTTTCTTCTTGCTTCTCCCTCTACAGCACTGGGCAGGGGGACACAGTGATGTTGTTGGGTGATGACCCCATCCTGCTCTGCTCCCCATGGGTCAGCACTTGCCTTACGCTGGGCACTCACCTGAAGTTGTGGTCAGGCTTTGAACTTATTTCTCCCACACCCCAGTGGGACAATTTGGAGAGTTTTGATAGTCATCAGAAGGAGAGAGAAACAGCAGCAAAACATTGGCCAAGACCAGATGGTGCTGCCACGGACAGACCGATAGGACACTAAGATGTTGCCCTTTTTCCTCCTGTTTTGTTTTCTGCAATGGTAGCAACACATCAAACCTTAATATTTTTCTTATGAATGTACTCCCCCCTTTATTTTTGCCAATTTGTGCATTACAGTTTATTATTTTGATGGTGAGCTAGCAGTTCATGTCACAGTGAGGCAACAGCATGTTAAAAATCTGTATTAAAATATACCTACATCATCACTATATTGTTAAAAGACAAACAAAAATGATCTCAAATTGGCTGTTTTGGTAGCCTCTAGGTAAGATGATTTATTCATATGAACAGTGTCTTTTAAATTTTTTTAAGTTATTCTGCTACTGCAATCAACTGTGTATTAATAGACTAGGAGAAATCAAACAAAAAGGACCAGATTTGAGCAGATGGATTTCAGGTCCCACACGTACACCTCTGTCCAACAATCTGTTTACAGCTCAGGTTTATTTTTCTGGTGATCATTTATTTGGACAGAGATAACAGGGCTACTTTCCCCAAAGAACAAGTGATATACTCTGTGGGGTGAAGGAGAAGGCTGAATAATTTTGGCCATGTAATGTTAATTTTGATGTGCACAGAACTGTACATTTTCTGAATTTTGTGAAAATCTGAATAGAGTTTATAGAAAACGTAAAAGTGAACTTGCTCTGCACAATGTATTCCATAAAGATAGGATTCAGAAAACCTCTATAAAACCATCAAAATCATCAAATAGAGTCAAACCCAGAAGTTTGTCCATTGTTCATTTTCTCCTCACTGACAGTGGTTTGTAGGAAAGGCCTAAAGAACTTAGGACTACAAAAAATACATATGAATAAGATTATAAGCATCCAAATTTTATCAGCAAGAAGCAATGCAAAAGGAGAGTACCGTAAATTAATGCTGAACTGCTTATTTCTAGCTAAATAATAATTATTTCAAAGAAAATAGAAAAAGAATTCTACATTCAAGTAGCAAAGGTCTCAGAGATCCAACCCGCCTTACACACAATCAGAATTAGTGGGAAATGCCATAGTAATTTTTTTCTGGAAAACTCAGTCACATTTACTTTGCAGTGTCTTTCATCAGACCACCACAGTTTTGTATCTGAGGTTGTATGGTCTGGAAATGGAAGTGAAACGTCATATATGCCGTGAATGAATGAAAAGTAAATAAAGACTAATATCCCATTTTAGCTTAAAAAAAAATAAGCTTATACCAGACAACATTTGGTTTTGCTCACTCTGAGAGTATTCTTCATGTCCAGAGAAATGACATATTTAATTAAAATAACCCCAGTTCCTTGTGGGTACTTGAACTTATTTCACTATAAAAGTCTGAAAGGAAAGAAGCTGTTAAAACAAACAAACAAACAGGATTTCATGTCTCAATATAATGAAAGGGAATTTGAGGGAAAGTTTGTTGCTGGCTTCTGTATGCTGTGTCTGAGATGTGGGGCAAGATCAGACCTTTAGAAAGCTTCAAGTCCTTTGCAGTGCACAAGAAGGCACATTACACAACAAAAACTGTTTTCCTATTGAGTGGAATAGCTCAGGGGTACAGATCTTACCCAGGGTGGAGTTTCCAAAAAGCAAGACTGGAAAAGACTGGGCTGGCTGGTTACCCAAGGGGCTCTGTCACAAACGAATTAGTAGGAGAATGTAATCTGAAGGTTGAACACAGCTGGAAAAGATCCAACAACTTAAACTCATTGGTGTGGAAAATAATTACATACTGACAGGTCTCCAGGGCAGAGAAAGAGAGAGGCAAGGGTTTATATTTACTCTTCATGGTTTCAACAATCAATCAATTGTTATTTAATTGAACAGTGTTTGTTAGCACTTTCATACTGTGAAGGAGAAATGGCACTTATATTTATTATTGTACAGGAGATAGAGGTGGTTAATGTATAGCAGAAGGAGTTAAAACATGATGTTCTTGGAAAAATCAAACTTCTCTGTACCACAAATTAAAAAAAAAAAAAGTACATTGATTTGAGTAGAACTGTAAGCTAGTTATCAAGCATTGTTTATAAAGCTTTGAACAGAGGGAACAAGGGAAAGGGAAGTGAGCACAGTGTGAATCAGTTTATTTGGGAACTTATTCCAAAATAGAAACTTTGGCTGTTCCTTTGCTGGGAATGTTCAGTGGATGGGCTAAATTGTTGCTGAATTTTGAGGGTCCCGGAGTAGGTTGTAGAAGGTTTCTGTCTTGCTCCATTAAAAGATGAACTAAAGAAAATGCATAGAGTGCTCGGTTAATAAAGTCCAGGTATCACTGAGGAAGATGTATGCAAGTGAGACCTCGGTTCCTCACATTGCCAGGTTTCTGGATCCACCATTTTTAGATTGTTTTTTTAATAATGATGTTGGGAAAGCTACTTTAAGGCAAAGCGGAGCACGTTGCCATTAATCTTATTTCAGTGCTGGTGCCAAAAGCTCAGAATTCCACGAGCACCATTCAGAGGGTTATCTGATTGTCCTCCTCAGCACATGACATGCTGCAACCTATAGCAAGCAAATTAAATATAATCATATCAGTGCACTGAAATTACACTCCTTTTCCATATGGGGCCTGTGGGCAACAATCATGTTGTTATCCATTTATCTGTTTCCCTCTAGGAAGTTTTCAGACTAACTAGCCAGAACAAATTCGAAGGCTCTGTCATAATTTCAGGAATTGCAGTGCCAGAGGGCTTCTAACACCTCTGGTATTTCTTGCTTTCCTGCCAAAGAAGGAGGGGCTTCTAGGGTGTGTTTTGTGGGGCTTTTTTTTCTAATTCTCGTGTAATATTTTCTTGTATTCTGTTCTCAAGGTGGAGAAAAATAAGGCTGCAGTGTTTAGCCTATGCCCATGGTCACACCAACAAAGGTATTTCCTCTAAATGCTGATATTACACAAGGCTGAATGACATCATGTTGCTGCTTCCAGTTCATTCTTATCTTACAAGCACAATATTGTATGGCGAGTAATTTGTCAGAGACAAAAAAACGGCTGGGGAGCAACAATAATTGTGAGTAGGGAGAGTGGGTTCACTGTTCTGACTTGTTTCAGGGGCTTAACTTTTGGAAAACAGCCTAAAAAAATATCAGTTTAAAGAAAAAAAAAATAATAGAACCTGAGGCATTTTCTAGGGCCAGACATTAGTTCCATTTAGACTCTAAACCATCCCATGCTTAATTATAGGTCTGCTGCATTAGCTTGTGGGAGTAGTAAAAACAAGTAATTTGATCTAATCAGATGGGCAGAGGAACTGATGCTTGTGCCAAGTGAACCCCTGGAACAAGGGGACAAATGTGGCTGCAGAAAAGTGGTTTCACAGCACGGTAGGAAAGCCTTACAGGACTAGTTGATCTATACAGAAAGTGGTGTAAAATCCAAAAAACCTATGGAAATGCTGGTGTCTCAGCTCTTCTTGTCATGTCTCAGTGGGGCACCACCTGAAGTCCTTGCAGAACCCTCACTGAATTAAGCTGCATGGACCAGCACTGCTGGGTTTTCGATCTCACCCACGTTTGGTTGCCGAAAAGCTGGGTACCATCTCCAGGAGGCAACCCGTTTCCTCCTAAACGTGGTGTAAAGGAGGTACTGGGAGTTGTCTTCAGCAATGATTGATTCTTGATTCATTCTTGATCCACTGAAATGAACTTTGATGATGAGCACAGCCTGGATGATGCCTCATGAGGAGTCATACCCTGAGTTGTCCTTCTGGAATGCTGATACAAAATAGCTGCTGTGCTGTAGTCATACATGTAGTTCTTTCTTTGTTAGGAACTAGCTTTCTCATGCAAGTGACCTGTAGATGTGCCCTAATTGTGAGAGTAGAATACTGTGCAAGACATTATCTTGTACTGGAAAAATGAAACGTCCTATGACAAAGTAGCTTTCCTGTAGTCTCTTAAATATGTAATATTGTCTACATGATAATTTCTTGAAATGACAGATACTTTTCTGAAACTTTTCTTGAGGAAATTCTTGTGTATGTAGAAATCTTTGCCTCTGATATTTCCGTGCTCTCTGCTTTCCCTAATAACATTTTATTCTTGCTGAGATATGAAGTTTTATGTTGTCAGTAAAGATTAATGAAAGTGGCTTGTCAAGATTCTCAGTTACAGTGTTGTTTTAGATGTTCTGTATCTACACGGGTTTGTTGGATATCAGTAATCCTTCATTTTTTCTCAATCTAGTTTAAACATTTACTATTACAAAAAATACACACCAAATGAATAGGTGGGAATGGGGTTGTCCTCTAGATTTTTTTAGCCACTTTAGAGTTGCAGATGTGTGATTCTGCTGGTCCTGGTAGATCACTCATGTTTGCAATTAAACCAAAGTTTCAAGGAGAAAGTTGAGAAAAACTAATTTCTTAAGAAGAAAGAAGCGTGGACAGAAGAAGAATAAAAAATTAGGCAAAACTTCAGTGAAATAATTAAATTAGGGAAAAAAAAAAAAAGAAAGAAAGAAGGAAAAAATAAAAAAAGAAGTTGTTTAGCTTTAAGCTGAGATGTCAGCTAAAAAAAACCAACCAAACAAAACCTAAAAACGTGTTCGATTCATAATGGAATCTTCCAACTAGAAATCAGGAAAACCTGAGAAAAGCAAACACCGTTCATTAAGATCCCATATTTCTTTCAGGGTAAAGATAAATGAGAACTCTTTTTGTCAGCCACTGTTCACCGATCAATTTATTTGAAGGTCGGAAGAGCACTCTACTCCCAGGTCCCTTATTGAAACAGAAAATCAAATCAGAGTTCAGTGAGTCACTAGAACAGAAAATCACTTTGAATGGGAGCAAGCTGTGTTGGATGGCAAAGGGGCGCTTGGCCGGGGTCCCAGTCCTTTCACCAGTCACCCCGCAGGAGGTCACCCTGCCAGCATCCTGCATCCCTGTCCCCGACCCGCCGGGGGCTGCAGACTGTCGCGTCCTGGCTGCTTCTCCCCTGGCATTTCAGCGGGATTTCCTCTACATCTCTGCTACATCTTTCTCTTTTCAGCTTGCCCTCATTGGAACAATTACAACATGGACTTTAAATTACAGCATCACAAAAAGTGACACTAGAATTATTTGGGAATGGAAAGTGTGAAGAGATTAAGTGGAGCATTAAAAAAGAGAACAATCTGATCTGTCAAAGTACAATGACGAATCCTGTGTTTAGGAACAATGAGCATATTATAGATGTGCTACACATTTGTTTGAGTGTGCATGGTTTGTATAAACATTCTTAGCTCATTTAAATAGAAGTTCTGCCTTTATCTGCATGACACTTTTGTTTCTTACATCCTAAAAAGAAGCCATTAAACAAAGCAGAAATTAAAGGGGAAAACCATGACTTTGACTGTGATATAATTTGGTAGACAGTTAATTGGTAATTAAAGACTGGTTTGTCTTAGTCAGAACTTATTTCTTAATATTTTTCTGCTATTGGGTACTAGACCAACACTTAAAGAAGTGGAAAGGTTTTCAACAGTACTGAGCACTCTCTAAGGCAGAGCTGAGAACAAAACAGGACTCTAGTATTCTGATATTTCAACTCTTGTTTTAGGCCAGTTTGGGAGAAAATATCCTCAAATGGAAATGCTGTATTATGAAAATATATAGCCAAAATGATAGATAGATAGATAGATAGATAGATAGATAGATAGATAGAAGCATGGTTTTGAGATCGGAAAAGTATCTCTAGGTAGCTGGTGTCTACTGGGACATGTAATCTCACAGATTCTCTTAGAAGAAAAACCAAACACAACAGTAATTTGTCTTATTTATCCAGGTAACCTATGCTGTCAGTTCAACTTAAATTCATGACACATTTCTGAACTGCTATGACTTTCTAAACCTTCCTGTAGAGATTGAAAAGTAGGAATGAAAGGCCATTATGGAACCACCTCTTGTGCAGTTTAAGCCCTTAATACTTGTGCACTCTCATGTTTATCCTTGGTGAAAAATTGCCATAGTCCTAGCAGTTGAAAATATTGTGATATATTAGTAGTAGGCAGGTAGGGAGAGTGTCACTGGGGTGAGGAAAGAGGTGCTTGGACATAAATGGTGACTTTTTGTGCTGTTAAACCATGACGTGATTTACCCTTTAACACCCCAGGTTTTTAATTACTAGCTTTTTCTATCCTCCAAGTCCTTCTTATGTTCAGCTCGGCTGTTTTGGCAGGGAAAAACATTGCTCTGTAAGGCTGCTACCCACCGGTTGGAGAAATCTGATGGGTCGCTTGACATGTTAACTTTGAGTTTGGCTGTTGAAATGTAGACAGTTTGTATATTTAAAGCAGTGGAACTCCTGACTACTCAGTGAGATGGAAAACTTGTTGCTGCAGAAATATCACCCTGCCTTTTATTGATACATTTTTACTCTCTGCAGGGTTATATTCTTTATGCCAAAATAATAAATAGAAAAAAAAAAACAAACAGGTTATTTACCTTTTGTTCTGACTAGAGATGTAGAGATAGAGGGATGTTGTGGCTAAGTTTAAACACAACAGATATTGGTGAAATCCACAGGTTGCAGAGAAAGTCATCAAATGGAGCCAGAGGAAAAATACATTTGGGCTACACTGGAACTGAGAGGCATTTCTGTTGTAGGTAACACGACGTGATGTTCGTAGTGCCATTCCATGTTTGAAACCTTCCTTTTTCCTAGAAGTATTTTATTTTCTTTTGTAACATGTTCACAACAGCACAGGTTTAAAACAAAAATGCACAAGGCAACTGCAGAAATTGCTGGGCTGTGAACAAAAAGCTTGGGCTCTTTGAAACATGGAGGCACAATTGTGCTTCTGAATCTATACCTTTGATCTTAGGTCTGCAGTGAAGTTTTGGCACACGGTGCGATAAACTGAACTCGATCTGATTAGAGGAAGGTGGGTCACCGTGCTGGGTTTGAGCTCTTCCATGTACTTCTGGGCTTAGGTTCACATTTGGAGTTGATTCAAGCAAAGTCTTCACGCTACAGTGACTCTGTAGACCTCACCAGATTGCCTAGATATTAAGAACTGGTTCTTTTAAAAACATTCAACATGTTAGATAAAATTTTGATGCGTAGTTAACTTCTGGTTGTAAAGAGACTGGAAAATACAATACTATAAGTGAATGAAGAGGAACAGAATCAGACCTTGGGTCGCAGCCTGCATAGCACTAATGTTAGTGCAAGAGTCGATGGGGTGGGATTATGTACATGTTAGATTTGAGAAATTTGATAACACATTAAAAACAAGCTCCTGCTGTGTTTTTACCCTTTAATTTCAGTAGTACAGCAATGCCACGTAGTTAAGAATGGAAATATTGTGTAGAAGCAAACATTATACACAGCTGGAGTGTGGGTTTATGGAAAAAATAGGTTGTGTTCCAGAACTCCATTCAGTTTGGTGTGTATGATATACATATGGTATCTGTTCATTTGAGAGGACCAAATTCCCTGTCATTTAGTCTTTGGCTGCTCTTTTTATTGTTTCTTGTAATGATAAGGAAATGGATCGTCTCAGAGTAAATGAATGCCATATGTACCAAACATACATGGAAACGTCAGCTTTTGTGTTGTGCATCACTAAAACCCCACTTAGAATCCATGTTAAAGAAGTTCAGAGAATTTCTTCATATTAGCCTCTGTATAAACAGTAGTCAAATCTCTTTTGCTGAAGCAGAAGTTGCTGATGACGCAGTGACAGAACCTATGCTGCATGTGTGCTGCTCTTTTATTGCTTACAGAAAAATAAGTGAATGGGTCATTTAGTTTCCAAGGTATGCTGTTTCTTCTTGGACTGAAACAGCTTGGAAGGGCTTAAAAGCAAGTAACGGAGCATTAAACTTTCTATTTCTCATATATTTTTTCAGGGAAGTTGCTAAGTAACTTTGAAATTCTGCATGAAATCACAACAATTCTGCAGCAAATCCTTTACTTTCTTGTACTTCCATGTTGATGTGACATAGGTTTTCACTGAGTATATATTAGAGTGTAAGATACAGTTCTATGGGTGCAATCAACTACAGTTAATAGCATGAATAAAAATATTATTGAAAATTTTGAATTTTTATAAAATATAAAATTTAAAATATGTATTATTGTGACTTTACTGTTTCTCTAATTGGGGACCCAATAAAAAGGTAGATGATGATTATAATTAAACAATATAAAGTGGATGTAATTTTCCTTTCTTCTGGTAGTGACAAAGAGATTTCAGACAGTCTACAGACTTGAAAATTTGCAATTTTGCATAATAAATTTATATATGTAAGTATTTTTAAGACCAACTACAAGCATTGAACAGGACATTTTTTATCTTACCTTATGTGAAAATCACTCTCTCTGTTTTCCAGATGTAAACTTGGGGTAAGAATTAAAAATGTCAAAGTGATTTTCAAAGAGATTTAAATGTTCACCTCCAAATGAATTTCACCAGCCATTTCTTTAGCCTTTAAAAACTCCCTGAACTCTGAATTTAGTCACTTAGATCTAGTCCCAAATGTATACCTTTTTGTATTTCATCACTCCTCACTGATGTCTGTTCCTTGTATTGTAAATCGTCTTTTATTCCTCAGTTGAGTATAGAAGGTACTACGCTGCAATAATTACTAGAAGTTGTTGAAGAAATGCAACTTAAAAAAAAAAGCACGGAATTTTAACTCCTGTAGCACTGCGTGCTGCTACATTAAAGCTCTTATATATTTTATATTTACTGGGTTTATATCGTGCCATAAGCCAAATAAACATAGACAGACGATGGAGGGTGCCCCAAAGATATTATCTTCTACACAAAGGGGTGATTGTGTCCCTCAGGCTTGTCACCTGTATCAGGAGATGGTTCTGGTAGAACTTTAAGCTCAGCTCTGCCACAGGAGTACACGGTGACTGTGCCTGCCCCAACCTGCTCCTGCCCCTTCACAGATGCCTTCTGCTCTGTCTGATCTTACATGGGTGTTAGAAGCCGGTCAGGGACAAAAACTGTGGCTTTGGGGCCATAGCAATACTTCTGTGCCTCATCAAGCTTTCAGAGTAGCCCTCCCCTGGGCAAAAATCTGTGGAATAGTCCAAGTCTGCTGATAAACTATGTGCAACAGGAGGTGGCAAGCACCCACACCTGGGTGGTAGCCACCAGCACGTACCCAAGACCAGTGGCATCACCAGTGTGGGCTGCTCTCACTTCTTGCATCATCTGCACAGCAAATTCCACTGCGAAGCTTTGGCTATTGAAGGATTTTTTCCTGACCGTAGCCAGAGCCAGATCCCCCACAACCTGTACCACAAGTGGAGGGCTCTTCCGTGAACTTAATGTAAGAGCATCTGCAATGTTTTAAAAATGAAACAAACATTTCCAGAAAGGGCAGGCTGAGATGTTGTAATGTCCATTTTAGCCCGAATGGCATGCTCTAGATTTACATGCAGTTCAAGCTCAAAGGGAAAATTCCTGGTAAATATATACCACACATTAAATCAACAAGATGATACAGATATTTAATAGGGTTATATGTAAATTGTTCTCTAAGCCACCAGGATTTATCAGTAGAAGTTTAGAACCATGCACTAGGATAACATTTCTCTTGCGGGACCAAAATTATTAAAAGTTTGCTATTTATTATTAAAAGCCTTGGGATTTTTCTGTGCAAGAAGAACAGTTGAATAAACTGCCTCTCTATACATCTGCCAAAATCTTATTTGAAGCAACAAACATTTGCTAGGATTTGTATCTGTTTGAGAAAGAGTACCTACTCTTTTGAGAACAAGCACCAGGGCTCTGTGTATATAAATACTTCGCCAGCTTGTTTACCAGAGAGGTTATAGCAACAGATGCTGTAAACAGACATACATTTTCTAGAGCAGAAAGAAAAAACACAGAAAAAAATCAAGACTCTACCTGAATACTGTAAGCAATTTTAGAAAGTCAAGTGAATGTCTAAAGGCTGACAAGCATTAGGCCTTCATTTTCACAAAGCTTTTAAGCACGGGCTTAATTGTAAGCACATGCTGATGGATTTTGTTAACCAGAAAAGTACTTGAACAAAAGATTAATTTAGCATTAATATAATAGCTTCACAATAATAATCTCTTGTGCTTGTCCACTTGGAAATCTGTAGCTAATGTAGAAAATAAATAGCACAAAGGAAATATATATGACTTTGCCTTTTCATGGCAAAAAGAGTCATAAAATAGCAGAGGTCATGTCGTAAGTGTGATTTACCTGAACTTTAAGTACTTTGAAAATGAAACACCAGGAACAGCATAATCGGTCAGGAGAGCAATTAGGGACTCCATTACCACTCAAGAGAAGCAACAGAGACCATAATCACTTGCCCAAGGAAACTGTTTTCACATACATGCCAAATTCAGCGTGTTTTCTCTGCGTATCAGCAGTGTGTAAGCCAGGGTGTGTCTTAAGCTCTTGACAGGAGTAAGAATAATACATAGGCAATGTGGTGGTTATTTAGGGAATCTGTCGTAAGTTGTTTTTCTTCATACCTGAGAGTAGTTGTTACACATATTCAAAGCCCAGGCTTGCTTAAGGTATGTGGAATGCTTTATTTGCTGGCAAGGTTTGCAACATGTCCAGCAGACCAGGGACACTAAGGGACCTCTACCTCTGTTGTATAACAGGAATTGCTTCAGAGGGTTGCTAAAGCAGCCCCTTCTCTTCCATCTTTCTCTCTTTAGAGGGAAGCAGAGAGACTAACAGGGACAAAGATGACCATCCACGGTTTTTAAAATCATCCATGTGATGGACTTTTGGGGTGGGAAAAGGCTAGTGACTCCTAAGTGCTTTATATTATATTTACCCTTGTATACACATGGGAGGTGGCGAGTATAGGGTCTAGATTAACACCAGGCTAAACATACTGCTCTATGGCAGAAAGATAAAAGACTTGAATTGGAAGAGGATTGTGGGCTACCCCAAATGTCACGTATAAAAGTCTAAAGCATTCTGAAAGTGCATACAGGGACTATTATCTTTGTTGTGTATCTTTTGTTTGACACATAAAGTGCAATAGTATTTTAGACTCCAATACAAAGTCTATTCTGTTCAAAAGAAGCATCCCAATAGCTGAAGTTGGGGGAAAGGATTAACAGATATGGCAGGGACCAACCAGTTAGGCTGGTGGGTCCCTCCCAAGAAGATGGGCTGGATATGTTTCCTTTTGGGCTGTGTTGCAGAAGGACTCAGAGCAGTTTATGGATTCTGAGAGGAATCCAGCTATTTCAGGATCATAAAACCAACAGTGCGTGGGAATTGTCTAGCTCATTACATTTAAAGTTTGGTTTCATGTGACTGAAAGTGATGTATACATGCAACTGTTGGCTTAATTTCATGTTTCTGTTTATAAAAATTAATATTAGAGGAAAATTCAGAGATGTCACAGTGATACAATGCATTTAATAAAAAAACAGCAAAAGATTTTGAAAGTAATGAAAAAAGGTCCATAATAGTAAAACACAGCCAAATGTGTATACTTCCATGGAGAGCAAAAAGTGAATGAAAACTTTGGTGTCTCAAGCTAGGAGGCTTGGATACTTTGTTTTTTTCCTACACTTTTTTTTTTTTTTAATGAGATGAATGAATGATTTTTAATGTCCATGAAAGGCCAATAAATAACTCTGTGGTTGCACTCTAGTATGGTGAAAGATAATACTCAATGTTTATAGAGGATTTATATATTAAATAGACTGAGACCAACTACAGGTCCATGATTCTCTTAGCAAGACCTTTTTTCTTAAACATTTTTCATTCAGCATGGGTTTTGTGCATTCATCAAAGATACTCAGACACGTAGTAGACCTGCTGCTCTGACTGGGTTGCTGGACATCTGGAAAACTGGCTGTGCCAAGTGCATTAGCATAGATGTGCTCTATAGTTCATGCACGGTGAATCTGGAATATCCAGCAAGACTCTTCTCAGGTCCCATGCACTGAGCTGTGCAGGTGCACAACAGCTGTTTGCACATCAGTGGCTTCCTAGTGACTTCCTGGAAATGTCTTGGGGAAAACAGCATAGATCTCATCACAACTGGGGTAAAAGAAACTCATTTTTTTCTGTAGCATATGTGCATAAGACTAGTGTATGGCAATTTTCAAGACTGACTTTATAGGGAAGGAGAGTTCTTTAGTCATATTTTTTTTTTTTTTTTATTTCTGGGCAACAACGGTTAGAGGAGATTTGAAAGGCAAACTAATGTTGTATGTGCAGAAATTTTGACGTTGAGTCTTAACAATACAACTTGGCACAGGCTAAAGCTTCAAGTTCACAAGTGGCTTTCTTGCCAAAGGTAAGCATACATCAGGGCATCCAGCAGCTGAAAAGATTAAGCTAAAAAACCTAATCACATGTGCACACACAGTAAAAAGTAAAAAAACCCAGGAGCAGGAGCTACACTATCTTTTCCTCCCTGAAAAATACCCTCTGGCTTGTTTGGGCTGATCATAACCGGTGAATTTTTAGCTCCATTGCTTTTTTTTTTCTTTCATAATGCTTTCAAACTGCATTCACATTCTTCCAAAGCAATTTTGTGCTATGATGGAAGACATATTACTTTACCACCATACTTTTCCAAAACAGTTATTGTTTAGCAGTCTTCCCTGGAATGCTAGGAGAAAGAATAATGTATGCTGAATATTTATACTGTCCTGGTGGGAATTACAGTTTTGTTGTAACTGCAACACAGTAGAATGTGTCAGGATGCCCAAATTTAACACTTACATTAATAATTAATGCAGTAGGAGTGATGGGTTGTTTGTTTTATCACCAGGCTTGACCTATCATGAAACAAGCTGCTTCATCTTCCTTCCTGGAATAGACTTTATCCTTGAAGTTCCAAGGGCCTTTATTTGTCCTTTCATCATGAACAAGTTTGGCCAAGAGGTCCAAGTCTAATGTCCACATATTCTTGTTAGTTCAATATATTTATTATTTTAATACATTCCTTGGGTCATTTTTTCCTTTGTGTTTAGCATGAACTTACTGTATCAATTTTGGTAACTGGCTTTCAGCAGATTCAGTGCTCTGCAGCTTGAAGTGTCAGATTGTGGGTGGTCCATTTCATGTGAAGTATTTTGAGCCAAAGATGAATAGAAAACAGCTTTTGTTCTGCAATTTTGGACTTCACCCTTAAATACCTACCAGACTGTAATCATCCACACATCACCCACTGCCAATAAATAACCTATTTTATTATCCAAGTCTCTAGATGGAGAAGAACATTTTTGCTGAATTCAGCTAGAAGCAGCAATATACTGGGTCGTCTTTATGTTTTTTTTTCCATATGAAAAAGAGATATTTTATAAGACTGGTAGTGATGTGATTATTTATTTTGTTATACAAGAATACTGATGCTGAAGTTAAAAACATAAAGGGGAGTTTAAATGTGTCTGTATGATATACTAGTATAAAAGAGAGCAGAATCCGGCCAACAGAGCTTTTCATGTGTATGGGGCCAGACTATGTGTGCTGCATAGAGATTAAGAAAGCGCACAGTTTGATAGCAGTGACGACATAATTTTACAGGAGCACTGAGGAAACGTAGTGAAATCGTAGGCTGCATGGGCAAGGCATAATAGAGGTGCTTAAAATAGAAATGCTCTCCAGCTCTCTGAAAGCTTGTAATTGAGGTGTCAGGTAAAGTCAAACAGGTGGATGAAAGAGGTAAGCAGTGCAGAGAAAGCTGGAAGATGAATTAATGCTGTAACATACAGAATTTAACAGAAAAGCAGATGCTTGGGCTAGCTATTTTCCTAATCAGAGTCCAACAGGAGTAATACATAGCCATCTCAGCAGAGCTAAGTTTAAAGAAAGATTTTAAAGGAGTATAAATGTGAATTCAGCCTTCAAGTTTTCTTCCTTTGCCGTTCAAATATTTAGAAAGTGCTCATTTTCCTGTCATCTCGAATTCCCACAAGGATACTGACAGGGCAGTGTGCGGTAGCATGGCTGCGCTGCTGCAGCACCTCCTGATCTGAAAGGGTTCAATTGGATCCTGTCAAAAGTTTTCACTCCCAAGGGGCTTTTCTGTTATTTTTATGACACATCAGAGTTATACTTGTGATGCTGTTCCCCTTCACATAATCTCACAGCTCCGATTTGTGGCTCCCAAGGGAGCCCTTAAAGCACAGATGAAGGGCATTGGGTTAAATCTCATTTTACTATGCAACCTGCTTTGTATAATTTTCTTTTTTTTTTTTTTTTCTTTCCTCCATAGATCAAGAATGTGTTTTTGGCATATCATGTACAAACAAATGCTGTTATGCGTTGAACCTTATCAACTAGTTAAAGCAAAGGATTGTGACTCCATCAGTGATTGAATCATAGTCTGGATTTCTAGTTGACCATTTTGTATTGATTTATTGCGTGGCCTTAGACAAGTAGCTGATATCTTTCTGTGTCTCTCTGTTCTCTCATTTATTACATTGGTGTGTGGATAATTATACTACAAGGGGCTTTTCTCAGCCCTTTCTAAACCAGCTTTTTTTGATAAGGTGAGGGTGTCCATGAGCTAGGGTTGCCTTTCCTCTGGCCTGGTTGTGGAGGAGGAATTGGCAAATGTTCTTTGTGGTAGCTCAGAGAAGTTTAGTCAATCAGGTGATCCTGGGTGGTTTTGAAACTGTAATGGGGCAGTGGGGGAACAGGGAGGTAAGGTCATAGTCCCCTGTTCCTAATAAACTGTAAGTCTGTGCTCCCCACCTTAAAGACACAGCACTAACTCTGCCCTGCAAAAAAATGCTTACAAATTGCTTTGAATCTCTTCCCAAATAACTACTCTTCCTACAGAAAATATTCGAGGAACAATAGTTTAAGCTGGTTGTGTTAAAGGAGAATTGAAGTCAAGAATTACTTGACCTAGAATCATAGAGTAGTTTGGGTTGGAAGGGACCTTCAAAGGTCATCTAGTCTAGCCCCCCTGCAATGTGCAGAGACTTGCTGTGTGCACAGCACAAAGCCAACCAGTACATCTGCAGAAGCTAAATGCATCTGTCATGCATTTGAGGCAACCAGGCATCAGGTACCTGCAGTGCTCAGAACTTCAGCCACGTAAGACAGTTCTAAGTTTCTCTGGGTCTTCAAACCTTCTGGCTACCTCCCATATACAGAAATATGCCAGGCCATTTGTTGCATAGGCGATGGATGACAGATCAACTCACAACTTGGGGACAGCTATTGAAAAATTGGGGTTTCCATTTGCTACAAACATTTTTATAAAAGGAGACAAAAAGGCCCTTGAACTGCAATGCAAAAGCGTTGCTTTTTGCTAGCTACTGTAAACTGATGTGCTGTCAAACAGAACAAACCTTTGTAGACCAAATGTGGGTGTGATTGCTTAGCTCAGGCTTATATATGCTGTTTACAGCAATAGTATTTTTCTTGACATATAAGAGCATTGACTGCATTTTAAATTAATCTGGCCCTCTTGGGACATGGAGGGCACTGAATTGTGGGAAACAGAAAGTGCCTTAGAGGTGTCAACTAGTCTTAGATATGCTGAACCTGCTGCAAACTGAGCTCCTCATGGGTTGATTGGTTTGTTTTTGAAGGGGGGAGCATATGCAGAGGAGCAGACAGACTTTGTGATCTGCTGTCAGGCAAAGTGTGGCAGGATGGATTGGATAGACCCCTTGGTGTTTTTTGCTGGCACACACAATAGCCCTGGCTGCGATATCTTTCTTTTGTCACCTGTGGTGTGCTGGTTTAAAAGGGTTGCAGGAGGAACCATGACATAAGAGAGCATTTTGAGAACACCATTGTGTGGTACTCCCAAACATCAGAACATTACATGGTGGCTGATGTCTTTATTAGCTCTGTAGTAAAGCTTTACCCTTCCCTTTCCCCAAACAGTTCTTCCTCTGTAAGGAGAAGGAAGAAAACTAAACAGTAACACTTAAGCAAAGAAGGAAATCCAGCTCCATGTTGCGTAATTTGCTTTAATTACGAAAACTGTAGATCAATAATATGCTGAAGGATATTTGAAAGATTTCTAGTGGTGATAAGTGTGTTTTCCCATCATCCATCCAGAAAAAGTTGTATAACAGGCACAGCTGGACTGTGTGTCTAATAAAAGGAAACTTGTCTTTGGGTTTCAAAAGTCAACTTTTTTAGAATGGTGCTTCAGCCTCTTCTTCAAAAACAAGCATGGAGCAATGTGAGGGTTTCTGCTTTAATCAGCTTGCCATAAGAGTGAATTGTTACTCTACAAATCATTTAGCAGAGCTGTATGTGAATAAATCAAGGATCAATGTGGAGGAGGCATGAGGTGAAAATGAATTCACAAGCAGTTACTAAGCACTCTGATATCACAAAAATATTTATTAGGTGTGTCAGATTGGAAAAAAAAGTGATGGACATGCCTAAATTGTGATTCTGGAGGTTGTTCAATACATCCTGGATCCATTGGAAAGCTTGTATGCTCGTGTGTGTTTTCAGCGTTCTGTGTGTAGTCTGGGTGAAGGTTTGCATCTAGTTTTGTGCTCCTCCGGTGATGTACCAGTTTAATGCAGCATCCCCTGGGATCACTCTTCCAGTTATCCCGAATGCAACTGAGCAGAAAGGCATGTGAATGTCCCATGGGATCTTCTTATGAATATTAATATTGTTGCAAATTTATTGGAAAGCTCACTGAAGTTCCCTAACATTTTCTCTGAAACTGTGCCCAGTTTTGAGCTTCCATAGGCCAAGAAACGTTTCTGTATTCTATTCAGTCTCAATTTAATGCAAAATACAATGCAGGACATGTCCAGAAACACCTCCTAGCAAGCACTGCATTAAAAAAGGAAGACAATTCTGGAGGTCATATTCCCCCAGGATCTGCTGATTGCAGAATTATGGGTTTGGATTTAAGAGCCTGTGTTCTGTGTAAATTTAATGGTGAGTCCCAGTTTGGAGATGTCCAAGGTTCAAATAAATTCCCAGGTTTATAGTAGTTTTCTGGAAGGTTCAGACACATAATTTCTCTACTAGAAATTCATCACTCTGCTTAATGTTACTCATTTTAGCTCACCTTTAGCTAAAACCTTCATAAATTTTGTAATCTCACATATATGCTCAAAGTCACAATACATCCTCTGCCTTTGAGGTACCATATTCATTTTACTGATGTCTTTCTGTTCTACACCATTAAACGCTTTTGCTATAAGTGATAAGCAGAAAGCAAATTGCATGGAAAGGTCATCAAATGTGATTATAATACATTATATATTATGTGACAATTCAGTGGTGTCATAAAATCCCAATTATATCTCAGTGTTGTCACCCTCAAGCATTCAAAAATACTGAATTAGGCCTGAAAAAATCGTGAGTGATTGAAAACTTGAGATTTTTTTTTAAAATATATATGTTGGGATCTCTTATTTTGCCTCATTTTCTGAACTTTGCATATACTTCACATTGTTTGCTTTCCTGCCAGTGACTAGTTTCAAGGTTTACTTTTCTAATGAATGTTATAAATGGAAATTACCTGATTTCTTATTCAGGTAATGTCTTGATTGCAGAAAACTGCAAGTATCACAAAAGCTATGGTGGGCAGTGGTTGATTATGGACAGTATCTACTGAATGGTGGTGTGATTAACAGAGAACGGTTTCTCTAGACTCAGCATTTTGGTGTTCTTTCCCAATTTAGAAGGAACCAAGAGTGGTGGAGAAACAAAGCTGAGCCTGTTCCTCCTTTGCCTCCTCGGATGTGCAAGAAAAGGGGAGGAGAGAGGGTCAGGAATCCTCAGTCCACATTTTACTCCCTCTCTGTCTCTCAGCTAGCAGTGGGTCAGGAGGAAGATGCTTTTTCCTCACCTCTCATCTGGCTGGAGAAAAACAGGCAGGCAGCAAAGATGAGTCTCACCCCTACCCAGAAGCAAACACATTAACCGAGCTACTGAGTAAGGGGAGCTTGCCCCAGACCTTGGGCTGGAAAAGTCACTTCTAACCACTTCTAATGATGGTTGGAACAAGTTCTGACTATCTCTCTTTCTCTAAAAATAGATAAATAAAGCTACTTTCTACTACAACTCACCAAAAAAATAAGCCATCTCCAAAAGTTTGGTATCTGGCTTAGAAATGTCCACAGGGCAACACTAGCATGTCCACAGGGCAACACTAGCATGTACACTTTCTTTCCTTTGGTCTGTGCTACTCACTCACCCCTTCCACTGACAAAATAGGTCTTCACCAAAATTGAACAGAGACAGAAACCCTAATTGTGATATACAAAGAGCCATGAGAGAGGCCCAAGAGTGATAAGAGGGACAAAAGTGAAATGTTCATCAGAATGACTCCTGTGTAGACTCTGAATTCAAAAGGTTAAAGCCTAATCCTTAAAAATAACGGTCACTTCTGGCAGTTAATGACCTGCTAGTCTGCTAACCATCAGGAGAGGAAGCCAGAAGCACTTAACACTTTAAGAAACACAGTTGTTGCTAACAATAGTAATGAACCATGTCTTGGACCTGGTATTGTACACGATGTAGGAGAAAAATAATAAGTGCTTTAGAAAGACAGTGAATAATTGAAATATTAGAGCATAGAGGTGACGAGAGATATAGATATGATCCAGAAATGGAAGCAGAGCATTACAAATATAGCAGGCAAGTAAAATAGTGCAGGTGTGACCCAGAGGTTATGTTAAAGCTGGGGACTGAACATTTCCTTCCTGCAGTAAACACACAGGAAAGAAGGAAGAAGGAAAGCGCAATGCAAATATGTGCTGGCAGTCACTTTATGCGCTTACTATTTGCTTGTCCTTCAGGCTGTCAAAGAAAAACATCTTACAAAACTGTGGGGTGTTTGAGAGTCCAAAGTTTCCCAGGGAAAGATGATAATGAGAATTTATCCCTCCTGCAATGCTTCATCCAGTAGTTCGTGTTTCTCTACTTCCTAATAGGAACCTCTACAGGTGCCTCTATAGGTTACTTCTCCAAAAGAAGGAGGTGGGCACGATTTACTGCTAAACCCAAGGCCATGCTCTAGGCAGCACTCACCTTAAACAGAATGATGCCTCAGAACTATTTATGCTCTGTGTTCAGCCTCTCATCTATTTTCTTATTTTATAGAAACAGCCATAGGATGCAAAGGAAGTATCAAAGGCTGTCTTTGGGGTTTCTGTGGTTGCCTGTGAAGTTTCAAGGACAGATTCTTCCTGTTAGTCTGCAATTTTTTGGTTGTCTCTGTGTAGTGACCTGACCTCTCATGCTCAGTATTTGCGAGACTGTAAGCCGCACTGCTTTCATACTTTTTAAAAATAGAATTGAATGTGCTTGCTTCCATATACCTCTTCTTTCGAGAAGTAAATCCAATTATATTTAAAAACCTACAATGCAATATTTTTTGACTTTGGCATATAAACTCCTCCATTCCACTCCTCCCTGACAACATGGCTATCAACACAAGCCTTATCACTGCTTTGTTATAACTTATTATTTATATATCAAAGAGCATTATTCAAATATGTTTTTTGACAACACCACTGTTCATGCAAACTCATTCGGTTCTGTGCAGCCATTGTTTGAGATTAATAATATAGATGGGGATGTTTTATTCCTGGGACACTTTTCTTTCTCCTTCTGTGGGACACCATTTAAAAAAAAAAAAAAAAAGGACTTATAATTTAATGTTAGATCAATTGTATTAACTAGCATAGTGGTGGGGACAGAGAAAGCAAGGAGAATCCACTCCGGACTTGCTATGGAGTCAAATGAGTACATACGAGTACATAAGAGTTTCTTCTACCTTGGATCTTCAGAAATGAGGAGCGGTGATTTATAAGCTTTTGACAAATTTCCATCTGCTCTCATTCCATGTAGGTTTTTTTCCCCCTCAGAGTTCAAAGGCTGTCTACTGCAGAGCTGCACTGCCTTGGTGATATATCGCTGTCTCTGAGGCTGTCATACGTTCTAATTTTAACACTGACAGAGCTCTAGGCCTTAATTCAAGAACCACCCCAAACAGCTCCAACAAGCAGGAAATCTATTCTGCTAAACCCCGGCCAACTGATCAGTATGGGAACTCTCATGAAAAACCAGCATTTGTGAAAAAAAACCCAACTAACAACATTCAGAAAAAGTTGACCAATGAATGTTGTTAAGGGTTGGAGAGAAATTAGTGCTGATGTAATTTTGTATAATTCCTGACTGCTACCTTCTGCTGAAAAAGTGATTTTCTTTTTTGACTGTGTAGCAATCAGCATTTAGCAAAGAACAAAGTGTGTGTTTTTCCTGACTCTGCATTTTTGAGGTTTGCATAACTGCATACTCTTCAATGTTTCACTCTTTTATTGTGGAAAGTTGCAAATCCAGATATGGAAAAAGTAACAGTATTTAGTAACTTGTTCCACCTTTATTGGTTGAACATTCGTTATAGAAGAGATTATATAACAGAAGAAGCAATAGATTCTAAAAACCGAGTAACAGGACACATTATTTAACTAACACTACTAATACTGCATCTAGTTCCTCCCTCAGTTACAAATATGCAATTCCTAGAGTGACAATGACGAGTGAATAGAGAAAAAATGTCACCATAGTCAGTCATTAGCCTCAGTTTCATGCCCCTGTAACATTTTAAAAAGCATTTTTATTCTAATTTTTCTGGGAAGAAATTAATGAGCATCATTCTATTAATCTTGCAAACAAGTCAAAATCACCTTTTAGATTTTCTCAACATTTTGAAATAAGATCCTTTTTCATGATAAGTGCCTTGTATTCCAAACAAAGGTGTACATCAGATATTCACCTTCTTTACTAATATTTAGTTATTTTAAAAATGAAATGTTTGTTCTTTATAACTAGAGGTAAAAGGGGAAAATAAAGAAAAATGAATCAATAAAAGCCATAAATAAACATTCTTCCTCCCATCTCTTCAGCTTTCTCTGCCCTCCAACCCCAAGATGAATTTTTCTACAGTCCCACAAATGGAAAACAACTTCAAATTGTTGAACAAAAAAGACTTTCTAAGTTTTGACCAGATTTCATTGGTCTTCATTCTCCCAGGACTGCCAACTACAATTTCCTTTCCCCCTCTGTTTCTGATGCAGAAAGTCGTTAGCAGTGTGTTCTCTTTTAGGTGCAAAATGCAGAAATGATCTCAAACACGTTGATGTGTTGTGCAGCCCATTTTTCCAAGACGGTTGTTCCTACCTTCCTCCTCCTGTCAAGGGATGAATGAAGCCGGGAAAATGATGTTTAGAAACTGGAAAAAGAGCCAATCACAAGGTGCAAGGAGTGAGAATTTGCAGTTAAACTGAATTGTTCAAAGGCAGGGAAGTGATGGGGAAGCTGAGCTTTTTGTGAGATAAGTCCCATTAGAGGGAAGATAGAGGAATACTTTGAACTTGGGCTGGATGGAAAATGGATGAGGGCTACCAGGCCTGACCTTTTTTGAATTATGATGATCCTAACAGAGAGAGTTAAGTGAAAACTGATGGAGGGAAAGCAGGACTGCAGTTAACTGGAAAAAAAGAACACATTTGGTTGTTTGAAGGTCCATATGTAAAAGCAGAAATTTTCAGTGGATATCCACAAATAATGAGAGGCATAATTTATCTGAGAAAACAGCCTTTCAGTTGACAGCCACAAGTGTAGTACTGTGGTCTTTCCCTAAGTAGTTCCTGCAACCAGGTTTTCTTCTTATTTCTTACTATGACACAAAAATCTTTTCAATCACAGCTTCTTTGTAACGTTAGAGCTTCAAACAGGTATTAGAAAAATTCATAAACAAAAAAATAACTCTCTTTTATACTCTGTTTTCATGGCTTTGCATTTCATTTTCAGAAAGTGCAACAGAATTTACTGCTACGTTCCCAAGTGCTACTGGCAATGTTATTACTATATTTGTTGTGATAGCGGTGCTTAATAATTATAGTATCAAAGAGTCTCAGTTATAATCCTTTTATTATGAATACCTTATGAATAAAACCAGTTTTTATTATTGAAGAATAATACTGTAAGCAGCAGTTACTTTGAAGGGCAACATAGAGGCCAAAGGTAAAAAAAAGGCCAGGGATATTCCTAAAAGGTTCTAAATAGTAACTGAAATTATTTTACATTTTAACACTTGCTTTTTTATCTGAAACAGCAGGAGTCAGCTTCAAATCAAAAGCTGCTTAATACTTTTTAATAATCTATTAAACTGCACAGATTTTTTTCTAACATGACTCAAAGTGTTTCATGAAATCGCATTCTGGCCATCTGAAATACTTTCTTTAATAAGGTTCCACTGATTGTCTCTTTTATATGCTGCAAACAAAGTGCTCTGCTGCTAAGCTGGACAGAATTAGGCACAAGCTATACAGGATTCCAGAATTAGTTCCACTGCATGACATATGTTTTCAGAGATGGAAAAGCACAGCATGCAGCAACATGCATGTGATTTCTAGGAAACTCAGAAAAGACTTGAGAAAGTTTGGATTGCAGTCATTATACACACGGTTCTCCTACTTTCTGCTGGAGAGAAAGCTTTTGTGAAATACTTTTTATGTACAGCCTGTCAGTTTTAGTACATCTAAATAATTTATAAGACTCTAGGAGGTAATCTCTGACCAGGCTTAGCCATTAGAGCAATCATAATATTATGTAGCGGGTCAGGTTTCTGTAGTGTAAAGGGAGACCTGATTTGTCAAGCTGGATCACAGAACTTAGGACTTCATGTCCAAACTTTGCCTATGAACTTCAAGTGTGTTATAATTTATTACTTGCCCGATGCAGCTAATGTAGGTTTTCTCTATTTTGGATCAAAGTTGATATTTTACTAATGAGTAAGGCTTATGCCCACTGGCCCTTGTGATTATGTATATTGACTTCCTTATCCATGCAAGTGTTCGAGAAGTTTTATTGGGAAAAGGCAAATGTCAAAAGTGTAAAGTTACTTTAATAAAACTGACCGAGATCAAGTTTCCTCGTTGGCTGCCTGCCATTGAAAATCCCTTTGTTAGCTTTTAAAAATTTCCTGTGACTAATAGAACCCTTTTAATTTCTTTCTATCAGACTGAATGGGTTTAATTAAAATGTGAAAAATTTGATTATAAGTTTCATATTATAGAAATCTTAGGGGTACCTTCCTTTAGAAACTGCATGATTTTGAGGCTACAATTATTTTAAGGACAGTTCTAAAACTCATGGGTGTAGAAAGCATGATCAAGAAAACAAGATTAGTTATATTACAAAATTTTAGATTGATTGTATCCTCCCATTTTCCAGGGGTGCTGGTAAAACTTTCATGAAAAACAGAGAACATGAGCTGCTGTGAGGGTCTGGAGGAGGAATGGGAACACAGTGAAATGATTAAAGTAAATGAAAGCATTACTGTGCAGCTGGAACAAACGATTGATATACTGTCCACTGGGCTAATAGTTGTAGGAAACTCCTTGTCCCCATAGGTGCTTTGATTGGCAATACTGAAGTTACCATGAGGAGGTAGCAAGATCAAATGCACTGTAAAAGTAAATGTTCCAGTATTTCACTGGTAAAAAATTGGTTATAGTTTCAGACATTCACTGTTTAAGTTGCACTGGTTTACTATTACATGTAAAGTACTTGGCACGAACAAATATTTTTTACCAAAAACAATTAAAATGGAGTCTTCGAAAATGCTAGTCATGTCTTGATATTTTGTGCATGAAAAGAAACACGATCAGGAGAGTAAATACAATTTGATATCATATATTACAATATATTAATATGTATTATAAATATTATAAATAGAAATACATATTTCAATGTAATAATACATAGAAATATTAGAAACAGAAATACATATTAGAAATGTAATAAAATATTTACAAAATGGTTTAGCACAAGTTAAATTTCACAACAAAATTACCTTCTTTATGGTAACTAGGCAGTGTGTTTAATTCCAATTAATGTAGTGCATAGAAGGGCAGATTGTATTATAGAAAGCCCAAGAGGTTTAACATCCCATCTCCTTAGTCCACATTCTACATTTTTTTTGTTCTGTTTATGTGTATTGAAAAGGAGCACGACTGTCAGATAAAACTTGTTCTGGCATCGTTGCCCTCTTGGTAATGGCCAGCATTTTCATGTGTTCTTCATTTTGGAGTAGTCAGACCTATTTACAGTGTCTCTGTGTGCTCAGGAAGAATATATTAGTAGTGAAAATGATGTCTGGACTCAGTGCTGTCATTATGTCAGATAACAAAACCTGAGGCCCTGGAGAGATAAGGTACTTTACACACAGTACCTCAAAGAGCAGGAGATAGAGACAAGCCTAACACAAGCAAGCGTGGACTCATTCCAAACATACTTTCTTTTTATCCTCTAATCACCTTTATTTGATTCTCTTTGTTCCCTTCTCCTCCAAAGAAACAAAATGTCCGTGTGGTCCTTCCCAAATGAGGAACAAATAGGGTTCAATAAAAGATTTTGCCAAAAACAATAAACAGAAGTGGCAGTAGCTGTGTCAAAATCCTATAGTTTTTAAAAACACAAAAGGAGAATTAGTACGGCCTAGCCTCGGGCCAAATCTGCTAATTTTCTGCAGTGTGGTGTCATTACAAATTTAAGAAGGATCTCAGGAGTTGATACAAACCATCTGAGCTCAGAGCTGTAGAATTACAAAGGCATTCCAGTGTCTCTGATGAAAGGAATTAAAAGGGAGGCCAAGACAGAGATGGGAAGCCCAAAAGGTATGGGAGGCTGAGATGATGGAGGCCAAAAAATGTGAGAGGCACAGGCAGAGCTGGGTGCTGAGAAGATTTGTGAGACACAAAATGTGTGGGAAGCCCAAAAGGTGTGGGATGCCCTGGCGGAGGTGGAGGTTAAACAGATTTGGGAGACCCAGACAGAGGTGAAGATCAAAAAGGTGTGGGACGCCCAAATAGAAATGGTGAATCTCAAAAAGCTGTGAAAGGTCAAAAAAATACGAGGCATAAAAGGTGCAGGAGGTCCAGTTAAAGGTGGATTCCCAAAAAGTGTGGGAGGACAAAAATTTGTAGAAGGCCAAGAGAGAGGTGGAGTCTGAAAGCTGTTGGGGGCTCAAACAGACAAATTGTATGTTCTAAAAATTAATGTATTTAATCCTTTTTTTTTAACCTTTCCAACCACTGCTTAGTTTTTGTGTGCTTTGAAATGAAGTTATCTCAAAAACATAACTAGTGTGTGCTTTGAAATGGAGTTATCTCAAAAACATAACGCTGGTTGCAAGAATACTCTGAGCTCTGGAAACAGATTGAGAATCAGAAATTATGTGTACATCAAATTTCCCGTATGTTGGATTATAACATAGAATGTGAGGTGTGGCAAAACTTAGAATTGGGTCAAAATACAGATTTCTTTGTCCCAAGCTTAATTTGAGGACCAGCAGCTTATATTACCTCCTGGATGTTTTTAATTGTCAACTTGTTTCTTTACGTCATTGTTCAAGCTAATGTCCTCTGTGTTTTGTGGAACAATTCAAGCCCTACATTTAGCTACACTGAATGAAAGACTGAAAATATATGCTGAAGGATACCATCACATTCTTCATCTTAGATATATAAAACCTAAAAGTAGATATAGAGTTCAGAAATATATTCCTAGGTAGGCTATTTGTGCTACATTTACAACAGTTTAATACACTGGACTGATTTAAAAAACAAACAAAAAAACAACCAAAAAGCAAAAAACCTCTATTCTTTCATTAAAGTTGAGAATCATAAAAGTGGGCTAGATGGAGTATATTTTTTCCCTGTTAGATTCAGGAAAGGGGGTGAAAACTATGTGCAAGTAATACTGTGTGTTTAATTTTAGCTAAGTGTGGGCCAGTTTCACCATGTCAGTTAAAACTAAGAATAAAATACCCTATGTGTGTGCAGTCTTTCACCTTCAAGAATCTCTGAACACTTTAAATACACCAAAAACTCTTCACCCCATGTAGTCACAGTGCTGCTCAAAGGTACAATGAAGCTGTTGTTCAGCTGCCCATAGAAATGCTACATACCAGTGGAGGGTAGGAAGTTAAGAATAATATAGTATATTCAAAATATAACTTTTAGGAGTTTTAGGTAGGCTGAATGTAGCTACCTGGAATTCGGCCACAAGAGTCAGCTTAACAACCCTGCTCTTGTGAAAAGTGGAATAAGATCTTTAATTTTTCCATTCCATTTCAATTAATCACCACAAGCAGTCATGAGGTTTTCCACCCCAGCCAACACTCAAGCTTTCCAACACCGAGCTTCCTTTTAGCAACACATTACCAGGGCACTACATCAATGCTCCTTCAGAGTGCCTCCTACTGCATCGCTAACCCAATTTCCCTACACATCGCGACTTCCCATCTAAAATTTGACCACTTACTCTCACCATATACATGGTGATCTAAGGGTCTAAGATACAATGGTAAAACAAGCTGAGGGCCTGTGTCTTTTAGAGAGGCCTCTGATCCATCTTCAGGAAATCTTTTAGGAAGATTTCAATTCTCTGACAGGCTAAGTTTAATATAAAACAGTAATTGCCCTGATATATAGTAATTTGCTATTTAAAATGTGAAGGGAATTTGGATAATAAAGGAGATATAAAAGAGAGCTGAAATGATAAAGGATTATTTTTTTACCAAATGACCCTAGATTTTTTGAGGGTCTTTGCCAGGCTATGAATCCAATTAGTGTTTGTATGTAAAAAAATAAAAATAAGACAAAGCAAAATGATAAAATCCTCTAATTATATAGCCAAAAATGTCTACTGTACTGTACAGAGGCAGGAAAAAAAAACCTGATGGTATGTGGCATGGTAGGGAAGGACAATTCTTTAGCTGAAGAAGGCACAAAGAATTAATGAAATAAATAGTTCACTGTGAAACTTAGTCTACATAAAGAACTTCCTTGCCAGATTTAATTGGTGTATTTAATTAAGATAGCTTTAACAAAAAATGCCTTCCCTACCCCCCACTAATTATAGTATAATATTTACATTTCCGGTTAGAGAGACTGGTGTTCTATAACATTCAGAATACTTGCTGGTGCCTGATTCAAGGGATGTTCCTAATTGGACAGTTCTGTACTTCAAGTTAAAATTATCTGTTGTATCTTGCATTTGTTCCAGTCTTAGGACATTATGGTCACTATGTGTCCTAGCAGGACTGGCAGCAGTTTCAGCATCATCTCTTCAGGCTGATTTACTTTCTAGCAACGCATGCAACTGGATTGCCATATTTACAAACAAATGCTTTGCATTTGAACTAGAAAAAGGTACTGTGAGAACTATGGAAACACAGCTTTCTGCAGATAAAGATTATTTCTTTATACAGTTTGGAAGTGACTTATTCAGATATCTCTCTCCCCTGCCTGTATTTATATTTTAATAGTGTCTTAATATCTACTGTAAGAACAGATCTTTGTTCACCAGCTACTGCGCATAACCACAATCAGGAAGACTTTAAAAAAACCTCAGAACCATATAACTCAGCTACACTTGGTGAAACACGGGGTTAATACACATTGTTTTGAGATCCAGATTATTTCTGATGGGTGCTGAGCTCTGATTGTTTGAACACACTGGCCTGTGAGGTGTGACCCACGAGCTTTTTTGTGCCCTGTGGACAAGGTATGATCAAGATCCTGGGGGCTGATAGTGGGAGACACATCAGTTCATAAGGATCCTCAAACTTGAGTCTGTCCAAGCTTTTCTTGAGTTGGAAAGCACTTTGAAAACCTTCCCAGATGGTGAATGTAATAGAGGCATCATCTGCAGCTGGTAAAAGTCCTTCCAGATACGGTGAACCATGACAGTGCCCTTGCTGCATATTTTTTCTCTGAACACCAGGACACTACTGCTGTTCACAGCCAGAGCAGCCCCTGGTCATGAGGAAATGCAACAACCATTGGAAGACTCTTCACTCATTTTCTTAAGATGTTTGTTTGGTTTTGGTGTGTTTTGTTTGGTTTGGTTTTTTTCCTCCTTTTTTTTTTTTTTTCTCAGTACCTCAAGGGATTTGAAAGAATAGCAACAATTTACCTTTTCAAGGGCTGAACTCAACTCTGAGATTTATAGGTGCTTTTGATGATGTTTACTTTGAGAGGTGTTTACCTCCAACATCCCAAAATGCTTGGCTTTAGGACATGAGAAATCCAAGACAACATTAAAAATGATGTGTAAGCCTGCCAGGCTTTCTCTCTTTTCTAAAGGCACTTCAATAATAAAGTTTATTGGTAAACAGTGCTAGTAATGCAGTTTCCCAAGGCTAAACCCATGTTTATTTCATTCTGTAAAAAGAATATGGGATAAGCCAATATGAAACAAGGAACATTAATATTGCTTTTCCTGGAAGCTTGCTAAAGAAATCCCAGAAAGATGGGTTTACTGAGGACAAACAGAATTGAGGTCTTTAAACCCCTATAGAAAATGTCTGCTCACCTTTCTGTTACATGATTTCTTCATGTAGTTTGTCTAATTCACCTGTATTTGTGTACAGACGAGCAGATATTCACTCTGATGAAGGCTACTTATGCACGTATTTAAATGACTAAGACCATAATTTTCAACCTAAGGTGCCAGGAATGCACATCAGTAGATCCTGTGAGGGCTCAGCACATTTCCTCAGGGCCCAGCACATCTAAAGATTAAACACTTGTACTGAATATAGATTGTGAACAACCACGGTTGGGAATTTCAAAAAAGTATGCAGGAAATTTTGTTTCCAGTATGCACCTCTTTGAGACTCTTGGTCTATTTGCCATCTGATGCTACCTCTTGGAGGTCAATGGAAATGTTTTTGTTGACTTTTGTGGGCACTCTTGAGTTACCTACCATGCAATCATGTAAAATACATATAAAAACATTCTGCTTCCATATAATGTTGTTTCAAAATAATTTCCAGTCCATTAATTCTGATCTTCAAGCTCTTCTTTCATGGGGCCACTTGAATGTTGCTGAGTCATACTGTTCAAGCTTTCCTCTTTAAGGTTGCATTTCCTTCAAGCATAACCTCGGGGACATTTGTGCCAAGAGGCAAATGGCTCTGTGACAGGATTTGGCCTTCTGTAAATACACTGAAAAGCCACTTCCCTCAAGTCAGTCACTGAAGTCCACTTAAATTAGACTTTTAAAAGAGGTTTTCTGTCTGCTGTAGCTCAAGACAGGTATTCAGTGGCAGCGAATTGCAATCCAGTCTTAGACAAAGTATTTATATTTATGTAGACTTATATAATCTCATATCCCATCAGCTATCATAGAATCATTTTGGTTGGAAGAGACTCTCAAGATCATCAAGTCTAACCATTACTCTGGCACTAAACCCTGTCCCTAAGAACCTCACCTCCGGGGATGGTGACTTCACCACTTCCCTGGGCAGCCTGTTCCAGTGCCCAACAACCCCCTTTGAGAACAAATTTTTCCTGATATCCAATCTGAAGCTCTCCTGGCACAATTTGAGGCCATTTCCTCTTGTCCTGTCACCTGCTACTTGGGAGAAGAGACCAATCCCCTCCATGCTCCAACCTCCTTTCAGTTAGTTGTAGAGAATACTCCCTTCAGCCTGCTTTTCTCCAGGCTAAACAGCCCCAGTTCCCTCAGCTGCTGGTGTGCAAGTCTTTAAACTGTTTCCCAGGAAGAAAAAAATTCAAACAGATTTGGTCAGGAAAGCAACTACTAGTAAAAGTGTCAGTAGAGACCAGAACCTACCGCTTACTTCTGCTACATTATCCCTAAAAGCAGGAGAGAAGATGGGACCACTGAACCTCGACAAGGGAGTGGGGTGGTAAAAAAGTGCTTGCACAGGCAGACACTGCTTGCAGCTGTGCTTCAGAGATCACGTTCTGGCAGAGATTAGTGCTAATTTTACGGGCACTTCTCCATTCCAGCTCAATGTGTAACAGGTTAACTTGAACTGTGTATGACTTTACACCTTCCTGCTTGACTGTAGATTGGAGCAGAATTTAGAAGGAGCCTTAAGCAGCTGTCAGGGATCTTGTTTGTCTGAGATCTACCAATTAAACCAAGACGTGAGCCCAGTGTTTGCCATCTCCCAGCTGAGACATACATCTGCCTGTATCCTGATTTGGGCATAACTGCGTGAGTCAGGAGCCTGGACTTGGCTTGTGTCAGTGCTCCTGCTCAGATCACACACCGTAGAGATGGAGAATGGGACAGTTTCTTTGCCTCTGGCCTGTAAAATCAGGTCCTGTGTTATTCTTGCATAACCTTGCCATTTTACTAGTCTGATAGTTTTGCAGAAATCAGGTATACTGAAGCAATTGCTTTACTTGTAAGGAAGAGAGAGATTACAAACTTCTAAATTTCAGCAAAGGGTTAGTTCACCCATGACCCCTCATACAATATTTTTACAAGATTGGAAAGGGGGAATAAAATTCCACAGTAGAGGTGTAAAATAGGGGTACATTTCCAAGGGCACCCTTCATCACATAGGTCTGTTGCCTTATTTAGACTGAAATGAACTTCAACTTGTACCTCACACACTCTGAAATAACATGTGCCTCTTATAAAGTCATATATTCTGTCAGGGGTGTCAAAATTCACTTTTCTCTCTTTCAAGGACACCAGTGGGAGGAAATCAAAACCTTGCAGAAATGTGTTTTCCCTGTTTGTTATTATTCCCAGGAGTTACTGCCTTCCTTCTGCTGTGTCCAAATCAGAAAGGCAGGTTGATCCCTTCACAAGCATTGACCTGTTTTGTAACATGAAGGAGAGTCAGTGCAATCACTTATCTCCCGCATTATCTCAGAGCAAGCTGCTCTCCAAGGGTAGCCAGCTTGAACGGCTCACTTTGTTGTCCACAGAAAAGGATCACTCTTCACTCCACTATCTCTATGACAAGACATGGCTTCCGATGAGGTAATTGTTTGGACAGTTTGACACAAAAAATACAAACCAAAACAAAACATTAAATAGTAAACAGTAAACATTTATGATGACTGGGGGCATTTGAAAAAGGAAGATGAAGTGTATTCAAACCTTTCTTTAAAACATCAAGGCACAAGTGAATATTCTGATTTTATAAAAACACAACATGTTATAAACCTGGTAATATTAGCTGATGGTTTAAATTCAAGAGACTATTTCATAGCTGTTGCTCTTATCTGTGTTTGAACTGGGTGTTTGAATCTCCGTTGCTGCACTAATTCTATGTTTAAGGGAAATAAAATAATTTCAAACCTTGATAATTGTTAGTTTAATTTAAAACTCAGCAAAGCATAAATTGCTTTACTAGGAGCTCTGCAGAGTTTTTAAACTGAATCCAAGATTTTGTCTGTATTGGGTTGTTCATGTGTCGATGTGAGACACTCACAGTGAACCCTGAACCAGCTCAGACTCAGCCTGTGTTCAGCTCTCACTGCAAACCCGAGCATCAGTCTGGGCTGGCAGAATCCCTGAAGACAAGCTGGGATTTGTGTGCAGGTTTATGGGGTGGCTTTTTGCCCTTAGGTTAATCACTGAGCATGTCTTGAAGGTTCTGTGTGTCCTTGGTGCTCACTAATACTCTGGAGCATTGGAGGCTTTTACATGTCAAGAGCTTTGCAGTTTTCAAGGTTTATTGTACTTTACTGTATGTTATCTGAGAAAAGCTTTATGAATACCACAGAGGGAAGAAGAAGGCATCCCTAACAATTTCTTCATTGATGAAGAGGATATCAACATGCAGTTTCAGTGACGGACATATGGGAATATACGCACATCTAGAATACACTATTTTCATTTACAATCTTGTTTGCTTACTTTGGCTTCTGGAGTTTCACGTTTTACTGTGTGAGGGTGCAGAAAATGTAGTGAGTGAGACATCACAGAGGCTTGAAGTGATAAAGATCAAACCTAAGCTTGGATTTTCATTTCCTCAATTCCTCTAGCCTGGAAGCCGTTTACACTGTTTTTAGGGGCAAGATTGTCCTGGTTGATCAGTAGTGCCACTCCATTGGTTTTAATTCAAGATGATTACAAACACTTCTACAAAGTTCCTATTATCATCCGACAATACTGCCAACACAGAAGTTATTTCAGTTTACTCTCAGGTTCTCCAGAACTTTAGGTTTTATCATGTGTCTTCCCAATCCCTGCTTGTGTACATGGCAACATTAATAGTGCAGAGTTCATATAAATTTTACCACAATCTAATCTGCAGGTTATTTGAATATGGAATCTAAGGCTGTGGAGCATGATGGATGCTTTGAGAGCACAGGATTTGCTGGGTTCCTTGGCAGGAGCTTTCATCTCACCAGGCTTGAAGCCAGCTTAGTTCTTCGAGGCTTTGCCTCTGCTTGTTCCTTGTCCTAGACAAGGTGGGGTTTGGATCACACTCCGTGTGCTGAACGTTGACTTCTGCTGCCTGGGGCATGGCCCAGCACCACCACGATGGCCACTGAAAGCTGTGACTGTGGGAATGCTACAGGCAGGTTCATCTGGGTCCCTACCTTCAGGTGGGATTAGCCCCCAGCTCTATAGCAATCCTACCATAGAGACAAAACCTTTGAGGCCTTATTTTTTGACTTGTTGATTGCAGGAAGCTAGGCTGATGGCCTGCCTGGCACCACCAGGAAATTATAGGAGTTCAGCAAGAGGGGGCTGCAGGCTGAGGCTACAAAATTAACTCATCTTTCCTCCGGTCTCACAAGGAAAAGCTCTCTGTCGGAACACGGCAACATGGAAATAAGAGGTTCATTTTCTGGACAAAACAAGATCTGCCCACATGAGACCTCCCAGTGTTCATAGCTCAATATACATCAAAGTAATGGACAGCTGTCCTCTCTGTGTGTCCTCCACATATAGGGACTTTCTTACCAAGCTTACTTGCTCCCAAAATCCCCATTTCTCTCTGTAGAAAACACATGATCGGGTTTGATCATTTAGTTCTATGGAACTTACAATTTAACCTTCTTTTTCCTTCACATCTCTACCTAAGTTATTCCTATTCCTTATCTCTGAATGGGAGCACACCCTTTAGCAGCAATTCTCGTGATAAAAGAGCTCATGCTGGATATTTTTAGAAGGAATTGAGCAAGATATACTGGAAAAGGTAGGACAAGTACCTGCTGTTCTTTCAAAGTCTTCCCAGGACTGATTGCACTTGTTCCACTACAGGGCTATACATATTCGCCCTGCTGACTTTGTCAGGAGCAAGCATTTATTTCCAAACGCTGTCAGAGTAGCATTGAGAGAGGAACAAGTATACCCAAGGTGTTTGGCTCTCCTCTAGCCTGTCACCAATGAGCTCTGCAGAGTTTTCTCTGCACGGATTTCAATGTGAATGCTCCAGTATAGCCCATAAAAGAACAAAGCAGGGAGTTAGCATAAGGGATCATATACTGGACCAGGCCGCTGCAGGCATTGTGGCACTGCATGGTGGTACCAGATGCCGCCAAACCAAACTGCACTTTTCGTATCTTTTAATTTTTCCACTTTGGAGAGCTGTTTTGAAAAATACATTGATTTTAATGATGTGGTGCAGATGGTGGCAAACAGCAGAGTGTTTTCTGCAAATGAACACATCTTGAGGAGGGCTGGGCTCTAGCAGGTATTGTCTGTCTCAGCCACAAGGCTGGAAACCAAGCAAGCCAGAAAGGAGATTACCCTGGATGATAGGTGTACCACTCACCTAGACATACCTCAGTCACCACTAAGTCTGGAAGAATTCAGCCCGTGCTATGTAAGAAATGTCTGGTACCTTGCCACAGACGCTGGAACTAATTTTTAGTCTTGCTGGCAGTCTTGCAAATACATCAGTAGCTGAAGGGGTATGGAGATTAAACGGACTGAAACGTTCTCAGTACGCAAAGTAAAAGCTTGGGGGCTGGCTGTGCAGGTCTGACTCCAAACCCAGTGTTTTCTGCCAGTGAATAACCTGTGAACAGACTAGTTTTTCAGGTCATGATTCAATTAATAATTGGATGGTGCTGTGTTTCTGACTGTGTTCAAATATAAAACTACTGTTCTGCTGCAACTGCCTGTGGTCATTAAAAGACCCCACAAGTACATTTGGTAAGCGTTTGGGTGTTACTTTCTATGTTCTGGCTGGATTCCCCAGTGCCTTTGCCTGAATTCCCACTACATTTTCAGCTGGATTTGTTATTTCTTATTCTACTGTTTACAGACACAGTGCTGCCATTAATATGGGCTGTGTTAGTACACGTAGGATCAGCATGTACCAGTGCTGGGTGAGATCATCCTCTTAAGTGCAATTTTTAAAGTGCACCAAGATACTCCAACATGTAAGTGAGATGTAATGTAAGGAATCTTATTATTTTCATCTACCCTTTGCCTTTTCAAAGTATCAAAATGTTCTATACGATAACAATACTATATCTTCCCTTCACTTAGCACAGTTAATATAATACACTTTACTTCAGAAACTGTAAAACACTAGGCTTAGCACTACCAAAGCCTGGCATGGTTTATTTTCTTCTGTTATGTTTCATATAGATCCTATACAGCATATGTAAAACAAGAAAGTTTAAAATAAACAATCAGATGATTTTACTTGCTTTTAATAATATTTAAAGACTTTTCTAGATTAGTAACCATAGCAGTAACAGTTTTTGCCTTCTGCCATATGGGGTAAAGTTATGGCTTCATTTGAAACTGGTAGCCCGTGCAAGAAGCATCACTGAGACACTTGGGCTGGGCATTGCCATTAGCTGGTGCCTTTTCACCAAAAGCTGTCACTGAGATGATCTAGACCAAGAAGTCTGAAGAGTGGTACATTTTTAAAGTAATCGCATGAGTTAGGGGAGGAGTTTTTCACCAGTTTTCCTGTGGGATGTGTCTTAAACAAATTGGGAAGTTCGGATAGTCATTAACCCTCTAAAAATCCAGAAATTTGTGAAAGGCTGCATGCCCAGTTGTTCTGCAATTCTAATCTGATAAGAACCTTTGGAAAACATCTTTCCTTTTTTTTTAGGAATCTAGACCTACATTGGTGAAAAGCAGCCTTAGTTTCTGTTTTTCATAACTATGACCCTAACTTTCATCTTCAGAATTTACTGTGATGCATGCTCTTTTTACTCCATAATGGCATGGGTCAGGATGAAAAAGGGAATAATCAAAGAGAGGCAGAATCTCAACCTGACTTGGTGAAACCTTATCCTGTTTATTAACTCTACTCTGTGAGCCACAGTATGTTGTGCTTGGATCTTGTAACACTCCATTTTAGAAAATAATAGTCGAAGTGAGTGTTTTAACTAGAGTATGAGGGTTTTAATATAAAATGAGCCTTTCCTTTAAATTGATTGCAAATGTACTTCCAAAATATTTTACTTTGTAAAAAGAATTCTTGGAGGAATTCCAGTGACTGGTACTTTCCGGCTAACTAAATGCAGATAGTTCCCCTTTTAAATACACCTTAAAAGGTTTTGCAAATCCTGGCTGTATCATTCAGACCAATGGCCTGTGTGAAAGAGTGGAAGTCAGTCCTTGCAGCTCCCACCCCTGCGTGAAAAGTGAGGTTCCCATGTTGAAACTGGGGCAGAGGATCTGACCTCGGCGTTGACTGAAGGGAGCACACGTGTGCTGCGGACACATGGTGTGAACAGCCGTGGTTACAGCTACACAGGCTGTGCCATGGGAAATGCTGTCCCATGTTCCTTGTCCTAGCTAATCCCATGGAAAATAGAAATATAAATAGTAGATAAATATTGATATATCAATATAAATATAGATATATCAATATAAATAATAAGAATACCAGAGAACAGGGAATCTTTTATTATGTACACAACACAACTCCTGGACTGTAATACTTCTACAGGTGTTTATTAATGCAGGGTTTTGGTTGGTATAGACAGAAGAGTTCAAGTGATTTGTTAAGGCTTGTTCAGAAATGCAGGGAAAGAGAGGAACCTGGATTTCAACCTCCAGCTCAAAGGAAAAGTAAACCTTCTTTGTGGTAGAGGCATTTCACAAAATGAATTGAAGCTGCATGTATTTCATCCTATATTATTTGAATCTGAGGGGGAAATGGGGTGTAGCAACCCACTAAAATGATTTTCTGTAACACCTGCTTTGGACTAAGTCTCTCTAATGGTGATGAAAGAAGCCAATTTCTCCTTCCTGAAATATTCAGCGGAACCTTCATCAAACAGATGGTTGAATATAGGCATGATTTCCGTCTTCATTAAATTAACGTCAGGTATTTGAAAAATCAGTCCTTTAATAATGTATAAATATTTTCTTCTTGAAGTAACTGCCTGATTTTCCCCACAAGGACTGGTTTCTACTTTTTGTAATAAGACCGACTTATGATGGAAGAGCTGCCAGTGCATGTACACTTGCAGATGTGTTCTTTGATAAGACTTAATTAGCCATCTTAGTGATTTTCTATTTAATGTTTTTTTTAACATTCCTTAGAACTTGAAGTGAGATATATCTGGGTAAGGAAAACAAGCCAGCTATCCATAATCTTGCCTTGATGATAATTTAGTTTGAGTTACGTTAAATGCAATACAGAAGACAATTTTCCCAAGCCTGCCTACTATTAGTCCTGCAAAAGAAAGTGTATTCCTTTATTTTCACTTTATCAGGTCTAGCAAATTTGTGTTTATTTAAAAGAAATAGCCTGGGAATTTCACACATTCACCATCTCAGGATGTAGCGTGGCACGTTGACTTTATACGTCTTCTTACTGCTGGGAGAAATGGGAGAGAAGAAGATAAAAGCAAAAGTATCGAAACTAAAAATGTGCTGGGAACTGTTAGACCTGCATGCCTGGCCCCTGCTGACTTCTCTCTCAACCAAAATATTAGGCTTCATTAAGGCTTTCCAGTTAATACTTGTCTGTGATTTATGCAGAAGAAAATAATGTCTGATTACAAACACAAGACAGTAATTCTCATGTGAGTTCCGGGCGTGAGTGGGTAGGCACAAAACAAATCCATTTGTACCAGAGAATGTACTTCTTATGTTCCATTTTAGAGATGGAGCATAAGCCTATATTGTTCAAAGACATCCCTGCTCATCTTTCTAACAAATCTTGGAAAATGTTCCTCAGTAGGGACAGGTTGTCAATGGTAAGATATAGACATCAGTTTTGAGGGTCCCGTGCCAACTTTGGAGGCAGTGGCTCATATGCACATGCTGACATTTCTTTATCTTTTTCATGTACATTTGGTGGAGATGAAAAACATAACAAGCTTGATGGCCTCTTCCTCCCAAGTGAGTTGATCATTGCCCAGCTGGTCCCGGCTTTCAGCTGGGATCTGTCTGCCATCCTACTGTCCAGCTCAGCAAGCTTCCGCAATACACAGAGCTATCGGTTTTATTAAACCGTCTTTATTAGAGTACATTTTATGATAATCAAATCAGTTTTCTAGGAAGCTTCTTCCTTAATTACTTAAATTGTTTTTAGATTGTAAGGATGCACTGGTAGTACTTATCTTGCTAAAGTTCTTAATGAGGATGAATGAGGTAGGTAGCAGAGAAAACGGCTGCTGCCCTTCATGTTGCATCTTCAGAATAACAGCCTTGATGTATCCCATGCCCTTTACCCCTCTGTGTCACTGGGAACCAGGCTCTGATGAAAAACAAGGATTTCTTATGAATTTGCCACCTGAAAGATGGCGGTTCATTAAGAAGTACGTGGCAAGGTATGAAATATCAGTAAATCTGTATTTCTGTACAGCTCTTTAGGTGTGCCATGCCCACTCGCATTAATGGATCAGGAAAAGACACTTTTGCTTATTCCCTCAGATTTTGGGTCTGACTGTACTCTGGAGCACAAGTGTTTGCTTTCTTCGACCAGAAGTCACTTCTCTTTTGTTGAGGTTCTACTTTCAGCCCATTTCTTCAGCACAGCCCATCTCCTTGTAAACTTCTTATGCACAAGTACACAATGGGAATCAGTGATTTCTATTTTTCTCTGCCTGTGATAGATGCAGACAGAAAAATTCCTTGAAATAGGCTCAGAGGCAGCAGGAAAATCCTGGGGAGGCAGTTCTGTCTCCAGAGCCCTCGGATGATATCTGTGTTCTGCTCTCCAAACCAAATCAGAATTGTCTTCTAGTGCCCACCGTAAACTGGAAAGAGCTCCTGAAAAGAGAGTTTAAATGTTCTCAGTGAGAGAACTGGTTGGTGGAAATAAGTAATGATTACTTACATACACACACTAAAACCTTTTTATATTATTTTTACCATGAGAAGTCTGAATAGGTCTTTTTTTTGCTGTCTTCAAATGATAAATGAGAATAATTTCAGGTTAACAGCTGCAGGATATGTTCTACTGTAGATATTCCTGCAAAGCCTCCACTAGCTACCTCAATAGGAGCAGCGTGTGTATATCAAAGACAATAAAACCTTTAAAGCCTGCCATAATTTACCTTTTTTCCTCTCATTATGCGCACACATGCACCATCATTACTACTGGAAATTGCACATATTATTGAAACAAGGGAACCTTCTGTATCTGTATGGGTGATTATGAATAGGAAGGGGAAAAAAAAATCACACTAATTCCAGGAAAAAATAGATGGATTTTAAATAGGAAGTAATTGCCAAATATCTTCTGATGTAATCTATGACATTAAAAATACAATTACCAAAATGGTAAATTTGGGTCTGTATAAATTAAAATACTTTACATTGATTTTTTTAAGGTTTTCTTGAAGGATGTTGTTAGGTAGAGGAAAACCTGACCCTAGCAAATAGATCCTGGTTTTCAGTATGTTTTGTATATTTCCAAATATCCAAAAGAATTACTTTTTTATAATTTCAGTTTCTAGGCAGCAATATAAAGTTACAGAAATACTCTGTAATAAGTCTCATTTGTTGTCCAAACAAGAGTTCAAATATTATTAGATGAGTTATGCAAGCTGTCAATAACTGTTGAACTAAAAATAGGATGTTACAACATAAATCATTATTGGAGACAAAACTAAACAAGTAATACTGTTTATCAGAGCAGTGTGATTTTGCCTATTGTAATATTTCTAAGTGATAAATTTCACAAATAGTTGGAAAAATATTTAAACACACACCTATGATATATTTAATATACAAAGAAATGTTAATTTATGGGAGACACAAAAATATACAAAGAAGAAAGAATAGAATAATAGGTGATATGTTTGCCCTTTTAAATCTGTAAAATTAACTTTTCAGTGCAAAATTATAGCATATTATTCTTGGAAGCCAGAGTCACTAATACAGGTAGGAAAAATTCTTTCAAACGGAAGCATCATTCATTATGAACATACTTTGTTTCCATTTTTCATTTTTTACTTTGGTCTGGTATCTTGTCATGCGTATCACAAAACCTGTCAAAACTAACTGGGAGATGTTCTGCAAATTTGCCTAAAACAATTAGTCTGCTGGATAGCTAGTAGAAAATTCAATGATCTTGCCAGATTGTATCTACATATACATGTGGATAGTCCTTGTCTCTCGTGAAGGAGACTCCTAGTTAAACCAACCAAGCAAAACCAAAGTGGTTCTGCAGGCAGCACAACCAACCAAACAAGAGCCAGTGATGTCCAAGGGCTCTGTGTGCTGGCTGAGCAACTAAATAGAATTTCAGAGATGAGCTGCTCCTTCTTGCACAATGAAACTCCTTCTATACACGTGCACATCCATGTACCCTGCTATATGTGTTGTCCGTAAAGCAACAGCACTAGGGATCTCAACTATTAAGTTATATATCTTTAAACTTCAGTTTTCCCACCTCCCCAGCAGAGACATATGTTGCTTTGTCATATTTGGTTGAAATCGTTCAAGACATTTTAAGGATTTTAGATAAGGATGGAGATAGGAAGTTGTGTAGACAATATGCTTCTGAATATTAGAAGGAAATCACATGGGCTAAAAATGATAACTCCAAATATATAAGGATTTATGTTGCTTCAGTGTGAGGATGGCTGCAGAGGGTGCCCGCTGCTGCTCTTCGTTGTGATCTAATGTTCCATTCACCTGACGAATGGGTCTTTTGGGCCTTTTCCAGATGTCCCCAGTGCTTTGCTAGGCAGTGATGCTGGAAGATGGAAAGGACAGCCTTCCTTGTTTCCAAAAAAGCTCATACTGTGATGCCTTCAAAGAACAAGTAAAAATCACGTAGTATATTATAATGAACCCGTGAGAAACGTTTTGAAGAACTGAAACACAAAGCCAAATATTTAATTACACAGTGCAGTGGGCCCTTTTCTGTGGTACATACAGCCCTCAGAGCTGTTCTCGAAATCCAAAACAACCCACGGAGACATGGCATAAGAGACAACCCTGGTTTATGCAAGACCATCGTATTAGACTTATTTCTGATCTTTGCTAGGGTTGGGGAAAGGGAGGCAAATTGATATTCGAGAACTATTATATTATATTATTTTGTGGAGGCAAGGAATAAATAGAAGAAGGCCTCCAGTCATCCAGTTGACTGTGAGACTGCTCTAACTTTGATTTTCTTTGATTTTAGTCAAGGTGGCTCTTTCTTTTTTTTAAATCAACACTACTTAAGCTACTTTCTCTTCATCTTGAATGTCGCTACCTATATTCTATTGTATTTTCATTTCTTCTGGAATAATATAGTAGACCCAACCAGGGACTGGTGAAATGTGTTTGGGTTATTTCCCAAGAATAAAGTTTTCTGGAGGATAACAAAAGAATGACCAGTGAGCACATCAAGTGCCCTTCAACCTTGGTGTGCTTTCATAATTAGGAGTTGTAGTTTGGCAGAACAGATTGAAGCAGGTGCTTGAATCTATTCCATTTGAGCATCAAACATGTTTAAATTTTATTTGAACTAAAATTAAGCTTCTTGCTTTATTAAGGCATTTAATCATAAGCTTAATTACCCAAAGAGTGCATTTAATTAGAGGCAGAAGAAACGTAAAATTAGAGGTGTGAATAAGCTTATCAGAATGGTAGCAGTATTGCACATACACCACTTTCTTCATAGGCTCTTCAAAGCAATAGATAAAACACAAAGAACCTGTAATGTAAAGGAACTTGTAATTGAATTGGACCATGCAGGTAATACCTGAGACAAAGGTTTTATTTTTAGAAGTAGGGCAGTTAGGTGGTATTTTGGGAAATGGTCAGTGTAAGAGTCCATGGAAGATGTGGGAGGAACAATGTAAAGATGGCAATGGCCCAGCAATGACAACGATATCACATATTGGTTCTAGGTTCATATTTTCAAAGCCACTTTTTCTTTCAAATAATCTCCCTTTTCTCCGCTTTTCCTCAGTCCTGCTTCTGTCCAGCTTCTCTGTTTAACATGGTCATACTTCCCTGGTGACAACAGTCATTATTCTTTTCTAAATGCAGCCGTCTACACCCTCTACTCTTCCACAGATCTTTCCCAGCTCCTACTTCTTGTTTTACTGTATCACTTTATGCTGCTGGTTTTATTATTTCTGAAGGTTGCAGATCCCTGTGGGGTGGTTTTGACTTTAAAATACAGAGGTAAACCATTTACTCAGACATTTCACTCAGCTCAGGCTGGAGAAAGCTGTGATGATCTGCTGTCACGTGTGTCTCCAGGATGCCCTTAAGGGCTGGTTTGCTAACTTTCCTCTGTTTTGCAGTGGTCATGTCATTCACAGGTGTGTAGAACCATTGGTTATAGTTGAAATAAGGCACACCTGAAACAAGGGGCAATTGTAGCAGGCCAATTTGAGTCCATCACTACTGGAGTTCGCTGAAGAGGTAAATTTTGGATCTGGGCTCTGTAGATTCCCAAAACCTTGTGACCCGTTGCCGCTTCCCTTCAGCTTTTTCTGGTCATTTTGACTAGACCGTACACTGAAGCACAGATATAGAAGTTCTGCTGCCACCATATGTATCTGGAGGAAGAACTAGTCCCATATCCACAGAGTTTTGTTTCAGCACAACTCAAATATATTTTGCTTGCATGTGTCCTCTATTACCTCCATCACGTAGGCACATGTCGTTTGTTTCTTCCTTCTTTTCTTCAAACTTAGGCTGAATAATGCAAAATGAATCGTTGATAAAATGGTATTTTAGAAAAGAATATGAGAAACAAACTCAAATTCATTGGATAAAAAGAACAGGTTCTGCCTCCTGACAGGGCCAATATGGAAAAGGCTCCTTTCTAAGAGGAACTCTAATCAGTAATGTCACAAAATGGTTTGGCACACATCAGAAAACATCTTTTGGAAAGGAAATACATTGTTTGGTGATGTTGCACCCAGGTATTAAGGGCAGAATGTCACTTTTATGTATGTTTCAGTAATCTGGAAGGCACTCCTTAATAAGTTGTTGATAGGACATTTGTACATGTGTTCATCCTTTAAAATTACAGAGAAAGCAAGGACAGATGCTGAAACACATCTGTACTGCTTGTGTGTTGAGGAAGGGCTATTTAGTAAAAATGATGAGACAAACAACATGCAGATTTGATGGGATGGTTATATGTTCATAACTTAGCAAGTTCAAATGCCTGTAATACGAATTGTTTATTTAACAATGGATGTATTGTATGAGAAATACATACACACACACACATATATATATATAAATTTTAACACAATTGACTTTGTTTTTAAAGGAATTATTTTCTTTTTCATGGTTTGTTTTCATTTACTTGCTCGTAAATTATTTTGGCAGGGTCTGGTGAAATGCAGTAAGGGAATTGTGCATTTCCATACATGTAAAACAGGAAAATAGCAAGATTGTGCACAAACAATGTCTTCCATTGTTTCTTTTTCTCACTGTTGCTAAACCCTTTGTAACTACGACAGGCATTGTGATCTGAGAGCAGTTTAGTGCCAGTGGGTGCATTTTAATGATAGAAATGAATCTTAATAGCTCGCCTTTACCACAAAAAGATCTTTGAAGCTGTCAAATAGGAGAGCTGAAGATTGCCCTCACCTGCAAATCTTTGGATACACCAGCTTTTGTAGAGAACTTCAAGACATAGTGAATATGGTGGAAGGGGCTGATCAAGCACATGGTATGTCTGTGATCTCTGATCTTACCGAAATTGTTGTTGCCAACATAAGTTACATCTTCCCGGAGGCTGATCTGAGTTATACTGGGATGGTGGGAATGTGTTTACAGCATCATGTTGCTTTGGCTCTTACTTCCCACTGTACTTTTCTTAGCTGCCAGACCTTAATTACAGAAAACAATCAGTGTTGCTGCCACTGCAGTGAAATGCATTAATGTGAATTGACTAATAAGCGATATTGTTTAAAATCAGGTTTTTAGTATTTTGCTATGGACTACAAAAGATTTTTATTTTCTGGGCAAGTGCAAATAGCCCAATTGCAATAATACAGTGCTTTTGTATAAGCTCAGGAACTTGACTGCACAAATGTTTAGGTAAATACAGACAAAAAGAAATGTCTTGTCCACAGATACACACAAAGTTATATATCTTTATAATGCGTGTATTTGTAGAGTGTGATACACAGACAGATGAGCATTTTTGTGCAGATGTATGTCTCCTTTGCTCTCATCCTCCCCTTTTATCTATAAATATAATTTTAAAAGGAAATAGACTTTGAAAGGGCAAGAGGCTCTAGTGAAGGATTTAAATACGTTGAACTCTTTTTCTTCTTCTTTGAAAGGCGTAGTCAGTCATAGCTCTCATTTAAAGTTAAGTTAAGAAACATCTCTGAGGAGAATTTAAAACTCTCTTTCCAAACATCACTGAGCCAAGTATGGTTATTATCTGAACTTAATTCAAATCATATGAACCTTCATAGTTTTTGCCATACTAAAGATTTTTTCCTTTTCAATCTGGCAATACATTTATCAAGTTAGGGCAGACCCCACTAACATAAAGGAGTAGTTTTGTGAACTTTATAGCTTACAGGGTTTTCCAGGTTCAAAACACATTTATGATTTATTTTCTTTTAAAAGACACACTAAACAGTCCCATAACTGTATAATAACAGAACATCACCATGCAATTAGCCTGGCGTGAGTCATAAATGAAAGAAAAAAAAGAGAACAGAAGTTTGAAGACGTATCCTTAAATTGCTGTATCTAGAAAAATATTTCAGCCCTTCCAGCAGAGCTCACACACTCTACAACCCCTCACCTTCCCCATCTCCTCCTCATCTGAGAACTGGTTTGTCTGCATGGACACAGGTGGTTCCCCACAGCCCCAAGCCCTCATTCTGCCTTGGATAATCCCTGAGGACGAGTCTCCTCAATTCACCAGTGTTTTGCAAGGGGATAAGAGTAATAATTACCCACCTACTTCACTGCAGCCCTGTCAGGCTGAATCAATGTTCTCTCAGTGCCTGGGACGTGTAAAATGCTAAATAAAAATGTTAAATAATACTACTTCCCAACCTTACAGCCAAAATTTACACTATTTGGAGGAAAGAGGGGATAATTACAGCCTGAAATTTTAAATTGAGGTGCTCGGGAAGGACATGGTCAGCAGAACAGCAGCCACATCCAGGGTCTCCAAAGACTTCAGTGTTTATGGGCACCCCATGGTTAGAGCTCCAGGAAATGTTCCAGACCTGTTCACTCCACCTCTACAAGTATGTAGCATATTTTCAATTAATACTCCCTGCATGGGAAGTATGTTGAAAACGCTTTCTCAACCCACTGTGTATCCACAACCTATTCTATGGGTTTTGCCATTTCTCCTCTCCACACCACTGTTGCTGTGTCTGCTGGACTTTTTGGGATTTGGCATCGCAAATGGGTGCTTTTCCGGTACTTTGTTCTGCCCACTGCCCTTTTCAGTGCTCCTGTGAGCCTTGTTACTTCTGATTGTTGTCATATGTATTGGTTTGGATTCGTACCCTCTCATTAATTCCCAGTTTAGCATGTTTATACTGCTGTTCCAGAGAAGCCAGGGTTATCCAGTTTCTAGGAAACAGCTATTATTTATCCCTTTGGACACTGCCTATATTGCCATATTTCAGAATAATTTTAATAAGTGTTATATTTCACTGAGTGGATGTTTTAATAAAAATAATTTTAAAATTATTGTTGCGTCATAGCAACACCCAGGGCAACACAACAATATATGTGGTTAGCTTGTATGTACCAGAGAGTTGCAAAACATGCACAAATTGCAATATATTGACAGAAAGGGTAACTAAAAGCAGAAAAAAAAAACAACCAAAAACCTTTATAAGGGCCAAAATGAAAGCCTTAGAGCTGAATTTAAACAACAGACTTCAGATAAGCTCAGATCAGACTAGGCTGCACAAACCTCTCTATTATAAGCTGTGTTCTGGTCTGATCTCTCTGCAGCTTTCTGGCTTCAGGTTTTTAAAGACAACTTGGGAGTTTAGGCACCCAAATACCATTAAAATGAATAGTCACTCTGCATCCTTTGGCCTCACAGTTCCATCCTGATGTTGTTTATGATAATGTAATAATCTTCTGTTTGGAGATATTCCTCCTCACGTCATACAGCAAGGACTTACACGTCTATCTGTAGTTCACCGTGTGGTAATTTTCCAATAAAAGAACAACGATAAAGTGTAAATAGTCATGACCCACATTTGATAAATGATTTACGTTAACCTTCTCTCAATGAGTGGCCTGAATACCAGCAAGAATGACGTGCCCAAGAAGGATTTTAAGAGGCAATCATTTTTTTTTGCATTAGTCCCATAAGAAAATCATCTGAGACCCAACAGTACATGACTGTTCAAAATGTTTCTTATTAAATTTGCTGAACATGGATTTAGCACAAACTAAAATTTGGCTTTATAGGTGTTTTATGAACTTCTCAGTGGAAAGCCTGAAAGCTGACCTTTGATAGTGGCTAAATTCCTGTTTAAAAAGGGGCTGAAGGCTCATAACATGGGCAATTATCTAAGAGCTGGCAGTACTTCTTTTCATCGTTCATATAAGTGTAGCTGGAAAGAAAGGTATGTTTAACACTATTTTATACAATGAGCTTCTTATTTCATTAAAGTCAGGGGATATAAAGAGTGGATCTTATGGGCCAAGGTGAGGCGCTTGCTCCAGGGGTACAACAGGCTGTGTGTTTTATACAAGAAGGCCTTTTTGCATCCTTCCACACCTTCGTGGAGAAGGTTAATGCTGTAGGATGCATGTAGTCAGCCCTGGGCTAAGGTTGCCCAGGTGGTCAGAACCTTGCCACAGCCCAGTGGGAGCACTGATGGGTTCAACAGTTCATTAAGCTTCCAATAGCAGAACTAAATAAAAATTGCTGTAGTCCTGAATAATTTTCCTGTGCTTAATACATTCTGTTGAAGAAGGAAAGCTATGAGACATTCTTTCAACAAAGAACCAAAGAGTCAACCAAATTTTTTTTGAACATAGGACTTCAGTACACAGTGAGGACAACTGTACCAAAAACTTGAGGAGATGTTTCAGATTGTCTCCTGGAAATGGCCAAACATATGGTCAAACATTTTATCATATTGCAATCTCCCCATTGGTTTAGGTTTGCTCGATGATGTCTGTGAACACTTAATACACCACATTGTTTAAAGCAAGTTTTGGTGCAGGGAAAATTTGAATTTGATTTTGATTTTGTTTCTTAGGCTCACAGAATTTGGTAAATTGTTGTGAAACAGAATTTTGGCAGCATGGCTAGAACTTGATTGCATAATGAACAGTGATTTTAGACTCTGGAAACATTTCCAATATTTCACTAGTGCAAACATTGTATGCACACACTGTACTGTAACAATGCAACCATTATGTACTTTCAATGCACACTTCATTTTGAAAAAAAAAAAAAGATAATTTTTCAAAAATAATGTCTTCTTAACCAGCTTCCTTCATGTGTTTGAACCTCCCATGGGAGTTCTTGCATGGATAGAAATGTTAGTATAAGTTTTTGCTATTGTTCCTATTGCTGTGGTATCTGAGTGTGTCACTGTCTTTAACTTATTTCTCATGAGAAGACCCATGGGAAATAAAGCAGTAAGAAACTTCTATCCCATCGTGGCAGGAAGAAAGAGAATAAATTAAAGTGTACTCTTAACCTTCTAGCTAGTTCTGAATTAGACACCATTAGGAACCAAGAGCAGGGTTTCTTCATGTTTTTCATGGCCAGAGCAGAGGGACCCAGAGGTCCTGCCCATGAACAGAGATGGAGTAGGAGAGGAGTTCAGATGATGAACTCCAACACCACATGTCTCCTCACTGTTTTATCATAATTTGTTGAAATACTCTGGCATGGGGAGCGGCTTGAATGATCTTAAGAACAAGAGAGTATAAAAGGTTAGAATAATTACACACTAGTCTTATTCAAGACAACTTAATTGAAGGTAATGAAAGTGGTGTTAAACCTTTCATTATCCATTGCTATTTACATTTCTTTTGAAATATACCCTTCTAATCAGTAATTTGTTTTAATAGAGAATGTTTGAATACAGTGTTATTACTGTAATGGAGTTTGCTGACATTCTTACAGCAATTAGTGTTTCCTCCACCTCGATTTTTGAATAGAGATCCCAGCATTCTAAGGGAAGAAACTGTGCAAAATGCCCATTGTTTAAAATCAACAGGCTGGTTCAGTCTGTTGAAACTATGGTAGTGCAGTAAGTTATATTTAATTAAGGCCAGTTAAGCCAATGCCCCTTACATATAACTGTAGGAAAAAGAAAAGAAAAGAAAAGAAAAGAAAAGAAAAGAAAAGAAAAGAAAAGAAAAGAAAAGAAAAGAAAAGAAAAGAAAAGAAAAGAAAAGAAAAGAAAAGAAAAGAAAAGAAAAGAAAAGAAAAGAAAAGAAAAGAAAAAAAAGAAAAGAAAACCAGCGACAACAAAACCAAAACCCCAGGAAAAAGTTGTTTGCCCATTGGCTTGTTTTCTTTTCCCCAATTTTCAGCTTTGGAAATACTATATTAAAGCAATCGTACTTTTGGGGTTTATTTTAGCACAATCTGTACTGAATACGAGTTCTTGAAAAAGGAAAAGAAAAATAGGTCAAAGCTGATCTGACCTACACCAATTTTAAAAAGCTGTATATTCAAGAAAATTCTGGTAGTATTGAGATTAATATTAAAACTCTTCACTACTTGAGGCTTTATTCTGAACTTTTGTGGATTAGTTTAATGCAAAATATTCAATGCATAGTGATCATAAGGGTGTCAGTGTAATCTATACTGATAGAATAGACATTCACTTGCAAATTTGTATGCATCTATAAAACATATAATGTGTACATATGTAGGTAAGGATGGTATAGAGAAATTGCAAGGTATGCAGTGCTTTGTGAGAAACTGGGGAAAAAGTAAGAAGGAAAGTGCAACCTAGTCAGGTGTCTTGAGATATTATATAAATAACTTATACTGAAACCATAACAAAGGCTGTGTTGTGTTATCATTCGCTTGGACCAATCAGGTTGTAAGCAGGAAAGCACTCCCCTATATATATGTCAAATTCTGAAATACGTATTTCTGTATAAAAATCCTACTTTATTTGTATGCTTATGCTAAAAATAGCTTTTACCACTTCTTTATGAGGAGAAACAGTATGAGAGAACACACTGAATCACTCAGTGTTCCATGACACTAATAATATTTTTGTTCATTCATCAAAATGTAAAACTTATCATCATACTTAGTGCTTTTAGGCACTGATTGTATATGTTAATTATTAAACACTGGTATTTTATATCATTTTGAACGCATACGAATGATTTTTGGCTGAGAATGTATTCTATCAATCTAAGCAATTTTATTTAAAGACTGAAAAATTATACACTTTCTTTTCCTTGGGACTGTATTTCAGTACAATCACTTGAGATTGTGGTGCTAGGTCCAGGTCTGAGCAAAATCCCAAGAATATCCTACTGGAGAAAATCACGTCTCATTTCAATTTGTTTCAGATCCTGTAATTGCAGCAGCTCTTCCACTACCTTGGATTTTCCTCCTGCCCCACTGTGAGGCAGAATTAAACTTCTACTGCTTTTCTACTTAGAGCTCTCCCACCTCCAAGATGATGCATTATGTACAGGCATGAGATAAATCACAGAGGTGTAGAGAGAGAATCTTCATTTTGGTCCCGAGTCAACTAGGAGATATGATTCATAATTCACGCCGAGTACAATAAGTACATTTTCTTCAGATGCTTTAAAAATTAGAATTTAATTCATCTTCCCTCCTAATTAGGTGCATTAAGATCATTTTGGAGTGGGGTGTACTCAGCCTGTGTTCAGGACAAGCATTTTGGGGTTTGGATCTGAAACTTCAGTTTGTCTACAGGTCTCTTGCAGCCTTCCAGGAGAGCTCAGGCTTTTCCTTTCCTGCAAAGCCAGCCATGTGGCCCCACGCCAGGGTTTCCTTGCTAGGGGCTGAATGAGCCTTTCAGACGCTCTTGGCGGACCTCACAGCAGTACACACGTGTACCAAGAGGAAAAAATAATCCTGAGGACATGGGGGAGATGAATGGAGCTGTGGGCCAGTTTTAGTCCCCAGCTTCACAAGTTCCTTGATCATTTCCGAAGCAATTACGTGGGCGTAAGATCTGACCACTGATTTTCCTTCCTTCTCTTTGACTAAGGCTATTTTCTCTGTTGTCTTACTATTTCTCACTGAAGTTCCCTGCAATCCTACCCTTCCGCAGGCTGTTTTTGTACCAGTCTGCCTTCCCAAAGTCCCTCGCTTTAGTGGCCTCAGACACCCTGGGGACAAAGTCCTTAAAATCTTATCCTATCTTTTCCTGTTATTCAAAGCTCACTTTGTTGTAATATATCAGGTCCCTCTTCCAAACTGATCCTTTTTAGGTAGTCCTACAATTCATGATTAGTGGCATTTCTTGAAAGAAAATTGGATGCTTAAAAATAGATCCTCATTACTGTACCCTTAGTTGTCTTTTAGTCCTGCTGGATGTCTGTGTAACAGAACCATTATGTTGAACAAATATATGCTCCATATATTTAATGTAATGTTTGTTAGCTCTTTTCTAATTATGCAGCGTGTTGCTGGATAAGGCTTGCATTTGCAATGAAGGAGAAGCATCCTGATACATAAATACATAAATAATTTGACGTGGTCATGGAAAGAAAAGGAGTTTAACCAAGTATGGCTTTAGTAATGTTAACTAAATGTCCGTGAGAACAACTGGCAGCTGTAAAAAATTCTGGCTTTAGTGTTTTTACTAGCAGCGTTTGGGAATACATCAAACTTTACTATGTCAGCAACACACCTGCAGCGATGTGTGCTGATGACAGCTCAGGACCTGAGTCCTGGACCTGGAAAACATCTCCAAAACTTGGACCTTTGGAGAAAATAGGAGAAATTGAAAACTGATACAAGGTCAAGCAACCTCAATGCGAATGTATCTCTGTTCCTGTCTGTCTGAACATGCATGAACTCGCTTTAGTGTTTGGTGCACAGCTCAATACATGGGTAGAGGCACTTCAGTGAGTGAGGACACTGGGGTTGGTCCATTATCCCCATCTCATGCAATGTGTTGTCCAGCTGTGCTACTACCATTTCTAGAAAGACATTGGTGGTGATTACTCAGCAATCTCTGTGCTGTGCAAATGCTGTTTAGAGGCATAAATGCATTCTCCAGTTGAGATCCCAGTGAGAAAAGCTACGTGACCAAATCTCAGTCCCAGTCTGAACTGCACGTTCAACCCATTAACTGCATCAGCAGCAACCTGTGGTGCAACCCTCAGCCAAGACCTCAACTAGCTCACCTTTTCTCTCTGTCCCAAACACCACCATTTATTTTCCAAATATGTAATTTTGTCTATCAATACTTATTATGCTATTGTTTTAAATATAGTCAGTGGCATAATGGGACTTTTGATTCCCATTTCTTACTTTGCCTTTCTGGAATTCTTGAACATGAATTAGATGTCTGCTTATGTGACACATCCAGTCACTCAGTAGTTTAAAAGCTGGTGTTTTGCTTTCATTTGTGTACATAAATTCTTGTAACATCTAGAAAGTTTTATTCCAGTAAGATACAACTGAAAACTTTTAAGAAACATCTTAAATGTGTACCCCGTGAATTGAACCAAAAGCTTTCTTGCTTCCACATAGTTTTTTATGGCTATCAATTAAATTTATTATGCAGTAATGAACCATGCAGGATCTAAACTGACCCAGGATTTACTTTAATGGATCATTAACTTGTCGAGTTCCCCATTCTCATTTCTTCCTCCTGATATTTTCTTGTCTTGCCAGAATTCTCATTATCCCAGCTATTAATCCGTTTATTAACTTTGGACAAGGATGTATTTCATTAATGAACATTTAAAAATTAATGATCGCACAAATTAAAAGTCTGCTGTAAAAGAATAGAATACAAATAGGCCCTTAAGAATATGAGTTTTATTTACCCTCCAAATGGATGGCACAGAGACAGTGGTTAAAACTGGTGGCAAAATCATAGTCATTCAAAAGTCAGTTCAAGCTATTTAAAGTGTTTTCCTGATTTCAGTTGTAGATTTACAGAATTCAGTCCTATAGACAATTACTAATAGTTTATCTTTTCATAATGTTACTTTAGAAATAATGTTGTAGATGAGCCACAGAAGTAACTTCCATAAAAATGCCAGCTGTGCTTTGCATTCTTATACGCTTCAAAGGAAGAGATTCAAATTGCATCTCTGTCAGAATAAAACACTGAAGCCAGTGTAGCTACTGACAACCTCCCATTTTGTCCCTAGTTTTCCTAGAAAGTATGACCAAATATTTAGGACCTAGTTTTCCTAGAAAGTATGACCGAATGTTTAGGACTTAGTACTGCTGAATGTTTGGAAAATATATGTAATAGGAATCACATTGGTATTGCCTGCTCAGATACCAATCCCCAGTATGTCTGCGCAACAGGGGAAAATCACTACACCAGACTACAAGTTAAACAGTTTGTGGTTTTCTCAAATCGTATATCATAATCTGTAAATAATAAATTTATTTTCCCTTTTGGTAAACGTTTCTCAGAAGACACTACTGTGAAAAAATAACTGAACTGACACACACGTACTCATTACTTTCTTACGGCTTATTCTATTCATCATTCCTCCTGTGAGACAGCACTGTCTCACAACAGGTACCCGAGGGTCAGTAATTCTGTGTTAGCCACACTTCAGGAGAATCAGTCAGGCTATTTTTTTTTTTCTCTTTTCTGTTTTGATCCATTCATATATATATTACTGTTAAGGATTCTGGTTTTTGCATATATGTTAGCATTCATATCAGTTTACATCACAAATTATTATCGCTCTTGCTTACACAATATCAACCTTGTACAAGTTATGAATATCTAATAGGAGTAAATAATGTGTTTTGCTATTTTGCATTAGTGAGAGACATCATCGTATCTGTGTTATACTGCAGATGAATACAAAGTGACTTAGTTTTGTGCTTGTCTGACAAGACTTGGAAAGAACAGTGCAAACTTGGATGGTTTTGGATTTCATGGAGCTTGAGAACCAAATACTGTAGAAATGTCAGTGGACTGGTATCTATGTGTTGGCGCGTACATTCCAGTCTAAGAAATGGTTTTGTCACCTAATTTGCCGATTTGATCAATTTGGGAATTTATTAATTCGTTTAGTTTGTTGCAGATTTGATCTCTTCTTGAATAAAAAGATTCCTTTGGCTGCTAGGGTCAGTAGACCTACAGCATCTTGACGCGTCCTGACTTCATGCCAGAGGGAAGTCTGGGTACAGAGTAGTTTTTTCACAATATGTTGGGTGCCATGAAAAGGAAGCCCCAACATATGTCTTAGAAGTGAGTCCCCAGCCTGACCTTTTGGAGAACAAGTCTCCAAGCAGACAACACGGCAGTGCACCCTCAATGCTCAGCAGAGACAAAGTCTGTGTTATGCAATGTTGACAGCAATACCTATAACACATTATAAAGGATGGACTGTGTAGGCAGCACTGTTATACCAGCCACAGCAAGAAGAAGTTGTATGAAACTTGCAAAGTTTATCTCTCTTTGAGCAGGATGGCTTTAATCTAGCAGATGTTCCCCACCTTTCTGACCAATAAAATGTAGCTGGAAAGTGTGTCTTGATCCAGAGTATTCTGGTGCATCTTCTGAAACCTTCACATCTACACTGTAGTTACTTTTCTTTCACCTTATGTGGATATTCACTCAACCACATGCAGGTTTTATATTTCTAACAGGGCATATTAATCTTAATAACATATGAACTTGCTGGATCCAGTATCCTCCCCCATATCATGCTTATGCGAATGCCTCTGATAAATTCCACCTATAAGCTTCACTGTTCTCATAATATCTGTATCTCTGAGTTAGCCTTCTAATGAACATGAAACTACCTCAGCAAGTCCGTGGCCTAAAAATGACCTGCAGTCATCTCATAAGCATTTGTGCTGAACCACATCACAAGTTATTCTCCCTTTCCAACAATTTATAGACCAGTGGGAATAAGGAAAGCACATTTTCCCATAATCCCTCGCATACAGGCTGGAGGCCAGCAGTCTCCAAAGGGTCCAAGGTTTCAATGCTTTCATCTTGAGGCAACACAGAACTACTTAAGAGCTGCTTCTCTGTCTTGCTAACTTTATTCATTTTAGGGATTTAATGCAAATTTCTGGCACAATTTCAAAGCATGCTCTGTAAGTTTAATAAAATTATAATATTAAAAGGAAAATAATAATGTATTCTCAGTGTTATAGCTCCATTGTACAGATTGGTGGTAGACCTTCTTCCAGATCTCCTTTGTTACATTTAATAACAACCATAGTTCTCAAAACCTCATGCAAAGAATAGAAAATTAAGACCAAGAAGACCAGTAAATTCTGGTTTGGTTATTTATTATATTTTGGTTTATTTGAAGATATTTACTTGCTCTTGGAATAAATAGAAGGAGCAAATGGGAATGCTGCAACATGTTTACCAAAGTTAGGAGGCCTGAGTTTGGGATTCAAAGGTGGCAGGGTGGAAAACAGGTGGTAGGCTGGAAAACGGTGCTATTTTTCTTACCCAGTACCCTAGGGAACTCTACTACATTTCTGAACAAGGCAGTGGATGTACATTACGGGTAACAGCAGCACCAGCTTATGACTGAGAGCAGTTCCCAAGCGTCTGCAGTGTTAACACAGGCAACATTGTGATGGTCAAAACCACCGGCTGTTGATGTAAAATAGTGTGTAATAATTTCTAACTGCCTCTCTAGATGTCTGAGTAAGATGAGAAAGTACACGGTTTTTCTTTAGTCCTTGATCTTTGCTACTGCTTTTCTGATGGATATGAAACACCCATTTACAGAGCCTGTCTTGGAGCACTTGAAGCAGAAATGGGTCTTTGCTGGTGCTTCTCACCATTAGACCCTTGTAGAAAGGATTCGTCTGTGTGAGGAACAGCTTGGCCTCTTAGAACCATTTTTAAAAAACCCACAGAAATATGGGGTTATTAGACAACTACATCTTATTTTCTCATTGAGGTGTTTGCAGAGATTAGCTCATAATTTCTTAATTCTTTGTTCTCACTCTCCTCAGGTTCAAAAGTTCTTGATGCCCACATGAGAGCAAATATAGATGCTAATTTTGCTTTTTGTCTAGTAACAACCTCGGATCTCTTAAGCTTTTAAGATCCTGTGATTTGCATGATTTTTCTTCAGCAGCAGACAAAAAGAGAACAATAAAGCCCTAATATGAGAGTCGAGCTTTCTGAGATTAAAAGAAAAGAAACTGTATTATTAAATTGTCAAAATGTTTCTGCAGAATGGGTAACTATTGTAATATGTCAAGTTAAAACTTAATCTTCTTTCATCTTTCTCCATGTCATCACCAGTACTATTGCCAGGGTGAAAATTTTTCTCAGAGTGTTTGGATTGTTGTACTGGAATTGGTTTTATTTATTTACTGGATAAAATATCCTCAAAGGTCACTTGTCATCGTGAGCACAGTTTGTAACAATCTGATGGCTTCTTCCTCAGAAGTTTTTCTCTCTTCATTGCCTTACTGATGATTGAATAATTTTAGGAATGGAAAAAACTAAAATACGAGATTGAATCTAGAAATTCTAAGCTTTGGGGGTAGATCAGTCCTGTGACCTTTAGCTTTTTAGATGCTAAATAATAATATGCTAAAAATTTTAGCTGGTGTAGCATTTTAGATATCATATGTACTAGAACAATAAAACATTCATGTCTTACCTCAACAAAGTCGTGCTGCGTTGTAGATACACAGAGATACTTGGAAATAATTTGGTTCCTGCAATTTACTTAAGTTAAATACAATTTTCCCCTAATAGATGGAACACCTGTTATTATTGCCTCAGATACAGATTAATATTCCTTTCATTTAATTCCTCTTTCAATAGTTATTTAATCCACGTAAATCAATTTATGAACCATTATGCCTTATTTATATTACATTATTCTTTATTTGTGGATTGATCCATGTGTTTAGGATGTAGGTAAAGCTCTTTTCAACATATTGTTGTGAACACCTGCTTTTCCTGGGGTGCTTTTGCTCCCATTCGAGGCGAGAGATATAAACCAATTTGTGTTTCTAAGACGCCAGTGTCTAGAAAAGACAACAGTAAAACAAAACCACCTAAAATGATCTGGAGGAAGGATTTGCCTCTGACCAGTCAGGTTCTTTGAAAGACTAGTTTTAAAGGAGTTTTTATACGTAAATTGAGTACTTTTGCCTTTTACTTAAAAGGAAGTTTTTCTACCCTCAACTTCTTATTGTAACAATGAAGTGTCTAAAATGCAAATTATCTGGACGCAAGAATTGCCCCTCCAGCCACACTACTGAAGAAATTCCACCAGCAGTAATTAAGTAATAATCCCATAAATTGTGCTTATTTCTCAAGCACTAAGGTATAGAGGGATCTGAGTTGGTCGTGGGTCTCAACAGTTGTAACGAGAAAAATATTTGAAATATGATATTGTTAGCATAATTTTCACAGCAATACAGAAAAATACCTTACTCCTAGCCCCCATGAGATGGAAACCTGCAAGTTTCATGGGACTGAAGCCCTAGATGTTCCCAATGAGTGTGACTGTGAGGGTCTCTGTGTCCCACAGCTACATGGTAAATTTACTGAATGTGAGGGATTTCATATATGATAGGACCTAGTAGCAGCCATGAGGGCATGCTCACAGGGCACGTTGTGAGGGCAGGTTTAATTGCTGGTGTTGCTCTTCCAAAGGTTTTCATCCTCAGATTGACTCTGCTCTAGGTTGTTGAAGGAAGGAGGAATGAGGGGATTCTCCTACCTCATGAGCTGACACGTGCAGCATGGGGACATCCCTCCCCATCCAGCTTAAATCTACTCCTGGCCCTGCAAGAGCCTCACTCAAGGGTTGGGTTGAGGTTAAGGCTTTGCTTTCCCCTCTGCGCAGTCGGGCACATTCTGAGCTCCATGTGCCAGTCCTCCCAAAGCAGCAAAACATTCAAGCTCTGGAGTGGGGATAACATTTCAGGGCTGTCAATAATTTTTAGAGTACATGAGTGTCAAAATTCTGCTGAAAATTGAAGCTCAGATTTTTGTGTCACCTAGAAATTCTGATACTGCTTTTGTGACATCAGTGATTTATTCTGTAGGGAAAAGGAGCTGACTCCCTTAGAGATGTGTATTCTAATATTCTTTAATAACGACATCTAGAGAGATGAACCTTCAAATCTGGCCATATTAGTGTGTTAGTATGTGTGAAAAGCCAATGGCTCTTTTCTCACCTATGTGCATCATCAGGCCTGTTTCTACAAGGAGCAGAATATGCTTTCAATTATTGCTCTAATCTCCCATGTGGGCAAGGGAGTGGGAGAAGTTTGCTGTTACACACAAACTGTTGGACCTGTCATCTTGTAACATTCAATATTTACAGAATTCATCCTGTAAATCAAAGCAATTTATTCAGTTCTGTGCTATATATTGTTGTTTTTGCAATAGTTCACTTCTTTCTATATATTTTCATATAGTCCCATGCTATATAAATGATCTGTCCTTTTCCAGCTGACTAATGTGAACCATAAAACACTTTAAAATACAAAGGGGACTTAAGATCTGGTCAAGTGTACTCATCATAAACACACCTGAATGAAAAGTACTTCTTGTTCTGTGGAGCAGAGATGAATGAATGATAGACTAAGACAGACATTTCATGTTGTTATATGAAAGAGCTCTTTTCTTGCATTTCAATGGCTAATTTAGAGGCAACTTGATAGTAAAATATGCAGGTAGCCTCAGGACACAGCATATATTCTTTTATTCTGAAACCTCTCTATAATTAAAAATGAAACCTAATTGCAAACCACCCATTCTTTCTGTAAAATGTCAAAGAATTGATGTTTATCAATGTTGTTGAAAATTCAAGCCAATAGTAATGTCAAATCTAGAGCAGTGATGCAAAATTTGTTTTCTTAACAAAATCTATGCTTCAACAACATCCTACTTGGGAAGAAAAAAAAAAGGCAATATTAGCATTAGCTTCGTCTGACATATCAGCCTTACTATGTTTATGGCTTTCATAGTGACTTTGAATTGTGAAAAGCATCCTTATACTTCAGCAAAACCCAGCTTCTGTAACTGGTGTGAACATGCCAGGTGGTGATTATGGCTGGGGAGAAAGAAAAAGAAAGAGAAATCGTTCTTCTTGATCAGATCTCGGAGACGTTCTGCTAGAGTCAGGTTCAGCTGGTGTAATTCATGCCATTCACGAGCAGCCCTGCTGAATTCAGTGGGATTGTTTGCAAACTAATGTAGGGCTCAACATGAGTAAACATGCCCGTGTCTGGCCTTACATAAATACAAATGAGCCTGGAGACTGTAAAGTAAATACAAACAAAATTCCTTTAGCTAGGGAGCAAAAAGGAATGGAGCATGTTTGAACTTTTTTCTGCTCCTCCTCTCAATCAACATATAAACACCCCTCTGGAGTTTCTAGTGTAGTATTTAGCACCTATTTCTACTAAACCCTGAGTCTATACTAGCAAGAAAGACCTTCTCTTCAAAAAGAAGTTACGTCTGCCGCTATAATCTGCATTTCTTCCTGCTCCTCTTGAGAATCACTGCTGGTGTTTAAATCCCATGTGCAGGCAGCTGTGTTGCCAAAGCATCATTAGCGCCACAACACCCTTAGGTCTGGTTCTCCCTGTTCTGCTTTCATCAGCTGCCTTTTGTCATTCCGATTACAAACTTTGGGGACAGGAGCCTTTACTCTGTGTTTTGCAACTCTGTGTAAAGTAGGTTTGGTCTGTGACTGAAACTTAGAGTTATGCAAGCAAGATGTCTAAAATTCAAAACCCTAGTAGTGTATTTCTCTTTTCTTTTCAAAGGAATAAAAAAAGGTTTAAAAGGCAAAAAGTTTCAACTTGTGTGTATTTTGTAAAACCTTAAGAAAACAGCCTTACACGGCCCCAACCAAGTTGAATAGTATTCTTTAAAAAAGAAAACAGTCCTAAATTAAGAGTGGAATTTTAGCCTCAGCTTTGAATTTCCTGGCTTTTGTTGGTTTCTTATATACCCTCATTATTTCAGCAGTCTGTTGTTTTTGGTCTGACTAACATTTAGAAATTGTTCAGTCCAGCCTTTAGATGTCTACTGTTTGAGAATGATTCATTTCTCTTTGACTTCGGGAACAAAATTTGCACAGTGGATCTTTTTCTTGCCCTTGCTGTGTCTCTCCCTGCTCCAGGATACATTTCGTTCTATGGTAACAACCTGTGCAGTTGCCTGGCAGCTCCAGCCTGGTGCGCATTTCGAACTGGGAGCTGTACCTTCACAGGGATGTGGTTTAGGGATACAGACCATCATTTTTCTGGATGAACAGCCTGAATGAAATGCCACCAGCACAGCAGTACGAGGTGGTGCTCAGGTGGGATGTTGGCAGCAATTCTAAACTCAAGTACTGAATTATTCCAGTGGGGTTTGAATAAATAGTTCAGAGAATAAATTAGGAAATTGGTGAAAATATAATTTAAAAACCTCTTTACAGTACATTTGTTTTTAAGCCATTAAATATTTTGTCAAAGGTATTCCATAGGTTTGCACAATAGTAATTTAGCAATAGTAGCAGTGATTTGGGCTCCCTGGCCCACTGGATAGACTGCTCTCAGTGTTAAAAAAACAGCTATCCCTTCCTGGTGTAACTGTTCTGAACCAGCACAAAGTATCTGGAGTGCTCTGTTCTTTGGTAATAAATTACGGATAATCCTCTAATTTAAGTTTATGAATGCCAGGGATCATGTAGTATCCTGAAGAAGAAAATTTATAGCATGCTAAGAGGCACAGTGTCTTCCTGATATACATACCCAAGGCAGGATGAAGCCATGTGACAAGCCTTAGCTCAATGTTACCTAGCCCAACCTTACTTAGCCCATGCTGCTTGTCGTGACAGGGCTTGTGCAGCAGTTCATGTCCTGGGAAGGAGAGGAAGAATTACTGGGGCACAGCAGAGAAATAAAAGCAATGAAATGTGACCACTGCTGATGCAGATGCTGGTTTTTATTTTGAAACATCTATTTCTAAGGTTCTTACAAAGACGGAGGAACAAAACTTTCTTGGTGCAATTTATTTTGCAGAGATATGCTTCCAAAATCTTCCAGTGGGACTGATATTTGCTTCTGAACCACAACCTTCAGAGTAAATGTCACATGGAAAAAAAAGTTGTTGCTGGTTAGGCATGGGATTTCTCCTGGCATTGCATAATATCAAGTCTTGTGATATATTTACATCTAAAACTTGTAAAATTGATGAATGCACAAACACAGAGGTCCCTTGTCTGTGTGCAGCATTTCTGAATTACACTGATTTTCTTATTTAATTTTTAAAGACTGTAAGTGTTCAGTTTTAACTGGGATGTATTTTTCAGCAATACAAATTTTTCTTAATACTAGCAACAGCTGTTTGCAATATACCCACATTCAAGAACATGTTTTGTGTGTGACCCAACTCAATGTAATTGCCATATCATTTGGTAAATTGGCATTACAAACAAGTCTCAGGGGAAGTAACATGACTCCTTCTGTATGTCATCACTTTTGAAATTTCCATAGTAAAGAATCGATGCTTAAAACTGTTCTTTGTATATTGACATCTCAGATAAAAAAGCTTGTATTTGGGATCTGCTGTTTCCCAAGAACCTGGTATGGCCTTTTTTTACTCGTACAAGTGCATTTTCATGTGGGACAAACATTTGTGTCATGTTACCTTGCAAATGAGCCCTCAGTATCTGGCTCTTATAAACCTAAATCCGCTATACCGTGTATTAAATATTAAATAGTGACAGACTGTGGAAAAGTAATAGTACAGAACTTAACTTTTTTGTCACTTAATTAGTTGAAATATGCAAGTCGTGTAGTTTGATGACAGCTGTTAGAGGTCCTCTGTCACTGTGGTTATTGCCCACGCTGCTCCAGACTGCAAATATTCAACAGGAACAATACTTTTAGATTCTCTGGCTAACACAGCCCACCAAATTACCTCTATCTGCCACAGATGCTATTCCAACTTTATTATATTACAAGTAAATGTGTTTGGAATGATGTCTGGCTATCAGCATTCTGTCATTAGAGGAGAGAAAGGAAGACCAATGCTAGACAGATATTGCTATCTAGACTGCAATGAGTCCCTAAGGAAAACTTAAGGGATAATTGTCTGCTCTCCAACTTCCTTCTTTCTTTAAACTGTCAACACTTTCCATCATTTTTGGCTCAAAACGCCTATCTTCATCTCAACTAAGCTCCATATAGCTTTTTACTTCCTTACAAAGTTTTCAAAAAGCTTAAGAGGCTTCTTAAAGTGTCATTTTGTATGTGGTAGTAAATCCAACTGAACTGGATGCTCTCATGAATTTGTCAGCATATGTACATGGAAGAGACGTGGGGAAAAAGTTCATCCTGTAATCTGTGCATCTCTAACGTGCAACTATCTGCCAGACCTGAGAGCTTGGTGTCTCTACCCAATTAATGCTTTTCTACAGAAAACATCTGACTGCTAACACTAGAAATAGGCTCTTTGTTTCAAGCAGTGGATATTGAACAACATCTAGAAAAAGGAATCAAATGTATGATTTCATCATGGACAGTTTTACTTTTTTGTTTTGCTACAGGAAAATGGAAGTCTTCGCTTTCATGACTATTTAAATAACTCTGTCTCCAGTCCCAAAATATTTTCCAGTTCAAATAGTCAGTGAAATAAAGGTGTCTCCATTTGATGGAATACAGATGGTTTCCTGTTTTAGGTGTGTTCTTTTAGATGTCTGCTAGGACACCTAAGCCCAAGTTTCTAGAGCTGAATTGGGAAAAGGGTAATTGGAACAGTCAAATGTTTTTTTCATGCTGTTTGGTGTCCTTAGCTTACTTTCAGCACTTAAATCAAAACGTAGAGAGACAACACACTATAAGGAACATACAGAATATTTAATACGTGATGTGAAATAAGGAAATGGTAGCAGGAGACATATAGTGGGGAAACACTGTAATGGAAGTCAGAAAAGTTACAGCGATAGCTATTAGGCATGACATAGTATCCTAGCAGATTGGCAGATAACTCCATTTCTTGATGTATTTAAAGATGGTCTGGAGGATCTATTATAAGGCTGTGGTCTTGTCTTAGATTCCTGATTAATTTTTATGTCCTGTGGAAATAATATTCTGAATGTGAGCTATAGGTACTGCTTGGTGCCCGCTGTGGTACCTGTCCAAGGTGGATATTAGCTCCTTGTCACTATTGGACCAAATCATGACCAAATTTATACCTTATGTGACACAGAAGAAATTATTTCTCAGAGAATTATTGGATCCTGCTCCTTTCTTCCTAGAGCAGCTCAGACCTGCTGAATGGTGCTGAGCAAACCCACCTGTAGGAGAGGGTGGAAAAGCTTGAAAAATCCGCACCATTTCAAGCCAGTAGAGAAGGAAGTCAAGGAACTGACAATATTTACATTTAGACCTAGAGATGCATGTATTTTTTTTTTTCTAATACGTTTTTTGTGAGGGGTGGACCAGACTAGGAGAGTCAAAAACTTGTTGAGCTTAGGACAAAAATAGCACATTTCTCTGCATTTTCTTTCTCTTCTCTCACAGTTTCCTCCATTGACTTCGGCTGAGCTCTCACTGGACCAACAAGCTCTGAGAGCTCCTATAAAATTCCTAAGTAGAAAAGAGCATGCCTTCCAGGTGGGACTTTTTTTTCCCAAGTGCTCACAGCTCTAATTTTCACCACATGTGAACAAGTGTTTGCAGTTTTAAAGATGTGTTGAGTAATTGCACATGCGAGACATCTTCTCTTTAATGTTCCCAGTGCGTTCAAAGCTTTTCCGTGAGAACACCCCTGTTAACAGTGGAGTTGTGGCCTTTAGTTTGTGCTTAAGTGGGTACTGCTTTGTGTTGAAATATAATTGGTAGCACTTGCCTATTCTTATTCCCTTAGCTTAGCTAATGAAAGACACTGCTATAATCTACTTCTCTCAGGATCAGGGGCTGAGCCTAGAAAAACCTCTCTCTAGGAGAAGGTTGAAAGTCGCCTGCAACTACCATTACTGTAGGTAACGTTTATTTTTGTGCCGAAATAGGAAACAAGGAGGCTTGTAGCCTCCTCTGTTGGGTGAGGCTGTGAAGTGAAATGCTGCTTTTACACACCAACAAAAGGGAAGAACCCCAATGCAAAAGGTGCTTGTGACTGTCAGACAGATGAAATGTGCAGGATATCTGGTCACCTTCCCTGTGACACCATAGAAATGATGTGTCACAGCTTCAGAGGTCACTAAACTATTTTCAGCTCAACTAAGGAGGAGGGAAAGATTTATCATAAGCCCTGATCACACTCATTCCATGCATTGATAATGGGAGAGGGATGACATCGTGATGTTATTTCAGTGTATCACCATCCCCAAATCTTGTCTTTGGGGAAATCTCTCACAGCCTGGTTCACTGTCCTGCAGGACTAAGTCCAGCCACCATCTGCAAAAGAGTAAAACAAAGTAGAATGGGTTTGTAGGACTGATAGAACTGCGGGATAGAAATGAAGTACAAGTGGCAGAAAGTGAGATTTGAAAGCGGGTGAGGGAACAAATGTAATTGTTGTGAGATAGAGAGGATTCTGATAACAACTATGTTTTCTTAGTTCTGCAAGTTGTTATTCTCCTGTGCCAAAGTGGGACTGAAATGTGTATCACCTCCAAAATTGTTTGCCTTTAATCGTTACTAGAAACAGGATTAAAAATCATGAATTATTGAACCTCATTGTAAGAAAACTGTAACTATTCTGTTTTACTCCATTAGCCTGAAAATGTTGTATAATCTGGGGTTTCATTTGAAATAACACACAGTAAATAGCCTGGTATATGTTTTGTAAATTCCTAGAATGATAGAATAATTTTGGTTGGAAGAGACCCTTAAGATCATCAAGTCCAACTGTAACCTGAATCTAGCACTAGAGCACATTCCTAACAGCCTCATCTCCATTTCTGTTCAACCCCTCAAGGGATGGTGACTCCACTGCTGCCCTGGGCAGCCTGTTCCAATGCCTGACAACCCTTTCCAGGAAGAATTTTCTCCTAATATCTAATCTAAACCTTCCCTGATGCAACTTGAGGTCATTTCCTCTTGTCCTATCATTTGGTACTTGGAAGAAGAGACCAACATGCTATAATTAGAAGTCATTAACTCATAGTTATTTCCAGAAAGTGTCTGATGATAGCCTGTTCTGAGCCGCCTTCTGCATGGGGAATCATGAAGCCACCCATCTCTCTTTACTACGCTTGGAGGAACATCCCAAGTGCCTACAACAAAGACACGGTTTCTAAATCCAAGCAAATGAGCTGCAAGAACCACTTACAATTATATTTTTGTAGTGATCAAAGGTTTCTGTACAAAGAAGGCACAGTCCTTGTCCCACAAAAAGTGTCTGACTTGAATCAGTCACAAAATAGAAGTTGCACGACTCTGGCCAAGCAGCCAAGTCTTGGGACAACCCTCACCAAAAAAATATGCAGGCTGAACCCCTCCAGCAGGTCACATATACAGAAGCGTGTGAGTGTGCTTCCCTTTGAGCTAACACAGCTGCTCTTCAAGCTGCAAATGGAAACACTCGTGTTTTTCAGATCCAGAGGTCTCCAGTTCAATCTCCATAGATAAACTCTCTGGAGATGTCCTTACAGTTACAGTGTGATTCAAGGCAGGAAAAACAAGTGATTATCAACACCCTCGGAAAGAAATCTGTTCATTAGAGTTATGACAGGCTTGGTGATTCATTAGTTGGAGAGAGGTTAATATGCATTTTTAGATATAAACCAGAGCTGATCAGAACAGATTGAATAGCTTATTACCAAAGAAGTAAAGGTTGCAGTGGGATCTGCTTCTAAAATTGGAGGAAACTGCTTGGCCAGAAACACCTTGGTGCTATTATTGTTTTTAACTTGAATTGCTCTTTTCCCTTGTTGGTATTTGCTCTGTGATATATGCATGGAGAGCAACTGGAACACTTCTCCAGAACAGTATAAACTTGTCATATTAAATTTCACTTGGAAATTAAAAGGCTTCTAATCAGCAGAGCAGTGAAGTTCTGGAACAGCCTTCCAGGAAAAATGGAGGCCAATAAATTTAACCATAATGAAGCCTGAACAGTTTATAAAAGGTATTATATGACATAGTCCTTAGAATATTAGGGGACTGAAATTGATGATCTATGTAGATCATTTTCCAAACTGAATTCCTATGTCTGGATATTGCCATCCTTCCATCATGACACATTTTTGCAGATAATTCTGTGATCGCTGCTGTGTGAAGAATACTGGACAGTAAAACCCAGAGTATCATTTTATGTTGCCCTATATTTGCAACTGTTACATTTCAGTTTAAAAATATATGATACATGAAATTATTTTAATGTGACTTCTTTATGCAGGCAGTTGAGGTGGTTGCTACAGGACACAAGGGAATCTAACGTAACACAAGAGCAGCTGTAGCAGGTTATGGGTCCAGTTAACCCAGTACCTTGTCTCAGACTATGGCTGAAGGAAAAGACAATTAGCAGAACAAGGCTGTGGTAGTACTTCTTAGAAGTACTTTCCTAGCTTCCAAAAATTTGATGCCTAGGGACTTCCCAGAAATCAGATCTAGTTCCTTTGGTCTTTCCTGAGCCCTCCTCTGATTTTTTCTTTTTTGCTCTGAATTCAAACAGCCACTTTTTTAACACATGAAGACTTTTGACATCTGGGTGCAAGGGCTTCCACAGCAGACCCACACACAGCATGGAGAAGCTTTTCCTCTCGACTTGTTACCCGTTTGCTTAATTCCATGAACAGAGAACAACAATGGGTATCCAGCCTCCTGAAGATATACTCTTGCACTGCCATTCGGTTCTGTTTTCCAGGTTGAACCATCCTGATCTGTCTGTGCAGACCCTTTCTCTTCTGTTTTATCCTTTCTGAGACAGGGAGTCACTAAAACTACAGATAGCATTCAAGATTCACACACACTATAGATTGGTAAGCTGACCTAAATATGTTCTTTTTTGTTTTGTTCTCTTATTCCTTCCCTAACATCCTACCATTGTTTTCTTTTTTCAATAGCTCCTGAGTATTGAGCTATTTTCATATAACTTTCTATTCTGATCCCCAAATCTCATTGTTGAATGCTTTGTAGTGCACTACTTAAGAGGTTTGGCTGGTTGTTTTTTTTAATGTGGTTCTAGGTTATATTTTAGGAGAAAATATTTCTAGTGTCTCTTACCATTAATGGAAGCTGCTCTTGAGCATAAATACATGTTCCTCCTCCATTAAGAGAAAGACTCAGTCCTAATTCAGCCTCCAAACCCCTAGGTGAAGTTAGCCATCTTAGTTTCTACCTTATTTGTATGGCTTTTCCATTATAAAACAAGACACATTCTGTATCTGTCTACGATTTCTGGTTGCTTCAATACAGCACAGCTGCATAAGGGCTACAGGTCTTGTTCCTTGTTGGAGACACAGGTAATTGTGCCAACTATGGGGAGTATCTTGTTAGTAGCATGTGAAACCCAGGGCATTACCGGGACTCTTTGTTTAGAGACCAGCTCTGAAATGAACCACTCACTTAAAAACAATTTTTCAAAACTTTTTTTTTCCTCAAAGCAAAGTTAAATTATTCTCACTTCTTGTAAAAAGAAGAAAATAGCAGCCATATTTAGCACCTTTTCTTAGATGTTTTCATCCTCAGAGAAACAATGGATTTCAGTGTTTACTGTCTGTATTATTTAGGTTACTGGAGAATGCATTTATAAGCAAATGCAGGAGTTTCCCACCAACAGTGGAGTCTGTGGGAAATAATAGCAGTAGTCTAGAATGTCAGCACATTTTCTTCTTCTAACTTAGCTTTATTTAGTCTTTACTCCTAATTGCCATCCATTTTTGGCTGCTAATGTCAATTTTTGTCTCTTTTTTCCTCTAATCTGCTGATTCCCTGAGACATGGTTTCATGTAGTTAGGTCAGTAGTTTACATATTTTATCTAGAAACTCATGGTGTTCTTTTCTTATTCTAAACAGCTAGTGAAGCAAAATGGGAACTGGAGCAGACACACATGAATTTCCCCCCAAAAAACAGGCTGATCTTCTGCTTTGCTAGGGATTAAATCACAGTGAAGTGGTTAGCTGAAACTCTCAAATCGTATCCTTATTTGTTGTATGACCTTACAAAATTCATCTGACCTGTGCTGACCATCCACAGAAGGGGCCAATTAATAGGGTGTCATAGGATTTAGCCAGATCTTATTACAGCTTCTTTAACCCTTATGGGAAAGCTGTTGTTCAGTACAATTGTGATCACGGACTGACATTTCTACAAGCATTTCTCCATCCGAGAGCATAGTGACATTTTGTTCAGAGATTTTTCCAAGTACAGCTATGAAGATCAAGTATTCCTGAGTGAATACAGCTTGATGTTACTAATCACAAAGGACAACATAAAAAAGGGTAGCTTTTTTCACCTCTCTGGAAAACATGGTCCTACACACTGCATATGGAGAGTTTGCACTTGTAAGGTTTCTATGAATAAGAAAACCTAATGGTATGAAACACGTAGGTTGCAACAGTCAACTAATATTTTAGTTTATCCTACACTTCCTGATTGAGTCTGTGTTTGGTATTCTGTGTGTCATTTTATACAGACAGAGTATTAGTCCTTGTGCAAAATACTCAGCTCCAAACAGATTGAAGGAAATTGCTGTGTATGAAAGCTGGTATCAGCAAACAGATTAAACACTGATGTTGATGTTAAGATTATAAAAGAATGCAAGATTTTGTTATAAAATGATAAAGCTTCTGTGCTGTTTTGTAATCTTTATAGCTTATGTTCTCTTATGTTCTCTTCAACAGCAGATTTTATTTCTTCTACTGAAGCTGATACAGTTTACCATGTAAATGTTTGTGTCTAATGTTGTCAAAGAGGAGAATATATTGACCCCATATTTACCCAAAGAGAACAATAAACTAAGTTACTGTTTTCTTTACTGGAGGAAATGTCCTAAGTTCTTTGAAATAATAATTTTTATATAATTAATTGATGTCTTTTTGCAAGGAAAGGAATTTCCAGTTACAATGCATTTTTCTTCATAAAAAAAAAAACAAACCTCAAAACAACAGCATGTACACAAGCTTTGTGATTGCACTTACTCTTATAAACAAACCAGCTAGCACTGTACATCCTGTGGGAGGGAGACCACCCAAATGAATATTCGACAGACACGTTTGAAAATTCCTTTTGTAAAGCCAAAATTTTGACTGAGCTTTTAGGAACTTGACTTTTTGTGCTGCTGGGAAAAACAGAGCAGCTCTTTGTTTGGTGCATGCTGAGGGAGAGATGCACAGATGCTCTTTCCTGGAGGATTTTCTTAGCTGTCAGTGCTGTTATTTAGCAGCAATAATAAATGATAAGACTTTGCACTTCTGCAGTCACTTTAATCCAAAGAGCACCGAGTGTGCTCAAAGAGACTCCTCTGGAAGAAACTCTGGGTACAGCTGCAAAGGGCAGGTTTTCCCCAGCCAGGACAAGCTGGCCTAAGTCCATTGGCCTCAGCAGAGAGGATGTGCTTCTGTGCAAACGTCTTAGCTTAAATCAACACAGACCCAAACCCCAGGAAAAGCAGTGGCAGCAATGCAGCCTTAGTGATGGAGTTACTGACAGAGCTGCTAGGAATAAATAAGGAAGAGACAGCTTTATCTTGAGGTCTATTTATTATGGGATAAAAGTTCAAAAACATTGCACCAGGAGAAGATTAGATTAGATATTAGGAAAAAGAAAGGGTTTTTGGGCATTGGAACAGGCTGCCCAGGGGAGTGGTAGAGTCACCATCCCTGGAGGGGTTTAAAAGATGTGTAGATGTGGTGCTTGGGGACATGGGTTAAAGGTGGTCTTGGCAGTGTTAGCTTTACGTCTGGATTTGATGATCTTAAAGGTCTTTTCCAGCCTATATGAGACCATGAGACTACGTAAAAGGGGAAGACTGAAATTCAGCAGACAGTAGCTTATCTAGAAGTTTGGAAAATAGCCATGCTTTTCATTTCTGCAGATAACATAAAAGAAAGGTGAATCTTTCAGTGCAAATGAGAAATTAGTTTGTAGTGTATGGGACAGAACTGACATTTTTGTATCTTGCTCAGATATATTAGAGTAATAGTGCTCTGTTTGAGGTGTCTCTGCACCACCCTGTGGAAATAAATAACAGGAATAATCAAGGAGAAAGGATAAGTGGTAAGCATCATGTTTGGTTTTTACCGCTGCAAAAAAATATGTATGTAAGACTAAAAAGGTCCTGCTTTAAAAGCAACCTTGTAAGAAAACATTTGAAGTCTTGCACAGTGCTACAAATCCTCTCCACCATCAGATGTGACCATCCACTCACTGTAAGATCTGAAGTGTAGGAGCTCTTGTGCTGGTCAAGTAGTGACTCAAAGATCTGGGACTGTAAGATAGCACTTCATGTCTGGGCAAGAACAATTTATGTAGCCATTTTTCTTTGCCCTTTGCATTAGGTTTTCCAGGAGTATTTACATGTCTGATTACTCACTACAGAGAGATTTTAGGGAGGGGGGTTTAAGTGGGTATTTAGTGTGTGCGACTGCACTTTGGTGCAGTATTTACAGTATTTATACCAGAATCATTCATAAAGCTCCTTTATCTGGTGTATCAGTTTTCTTTGTGAGAAAAATAGAACTGGAAAGGGAGTGAGAGGCTCATGTTTTTTCTTTTTGTTGCCTTGATTTCAGCAATCACCATGCTAGGCAGTGTAGATATGGAAGAAATAGGCAAGTAAAGCAGGCATATGCCAGCGTGACCTTATCTGATTTAAAGCTGTAGCAAAAGAATTAAAGATAGCCTGGGTGTGAACTGGGGTGGCTGCAAGCCAGAAGCACACGTTGCACAGCAGCATCTCCCTGCTCTGGGGTGTCTCCTGCATCTCAAGCCTTTGTGCATTTGGGTGTTTCTGCATCTGTCCACAGCGCCAGTGCCATGGTGGAAAATGCATGAGTTTTTCATGGCAGGGCAAAGGAGCAGAAACCAAAGACAACCGAAAGCTGCCTCTTTTTTACCCAGAAAGTCTGTGCCAGCTTCAGTACAAAGATGTAGTGCAAATGTGCTCATACCTTCAGAAACTGCTGTGCTTGAAACCTGGTGAGAAAAACTTCCGAGTCCATCACTTCTGTCAGACCCTTCTTAGCATAGCACAGGGATGAGCTTCCAGAGAAGGGTATTTTCTTCATGAGGTCCTTGATGCAGCTTCGGGTTTAATATTCCTTTTGATTATAGAGTAACCCACTCTTTCTGAGTATATTTATTTGTTTTTCAATTTTCATTCCTTCATCTTCAAAGGCTGGTTCATGTTGACATTACCTGTAGAAGAAATTGAAATAGCTGATGTACATTGAAGGCTACACAGCTTCTTACCAAGTTTTTTGATTATAGCAGTCTTGAATGAAAATAAATATACAGGTGAAATATGTGACCTAAGAGTTTGCATTATTCAAAGGACTCCTTTTTTCTTTTTTTCAGACGGGCTTTAATAGGATTATGTACGTATGTTTTATAATCTTGAAACTGGCATACTATCCAAACCTAAAAAAACTTTTCATAGTTGTACTTAATTATTTCTTCTTCTTTGAAGCTTAACATATTTTCACCATATGGCAAGCATTTAATTTTTCCTATTTTTCTAATGGAGGTTGATTTAAAATGATTATTTGGTTTAGCAAAAGCCTTTAACCTATCTATGTTGCAAGTCAAGGGTTCTGTAAGCTTGTTCTTCACCATCATCCTGTAATTTTCTTAAAGACTTGCTCCAAAACCTGCTGAGGTCAACAGAGCTACTCCCATCATCTTCAGTAGGCTTTGGATCAAGCTCTACGGGAACAGGACAGTTCTCCACTCCTGCTGCGAAGCCAGTGACAGAACCACAATACATCGATATTATCATAGTTACCACAAAAATAGTGGCCGTGTGCCACATGGTGGGTGGTCTTTTCTACCAGCCAGAGAGAAATTAAGCCAGCAGGCACATAAAATGACAGTGAGACAAGAGGTCTTTTATACCCCCGTTCTCAGAGGAGAGATGGTCTTGTTGCCTAGAGAGTCCTGTTTAACCCATTCTGTAAAACAGGCATAACGCTTATCCCTCCAAAGGGCCTGTTCAGTTAAGCTTGGATTAAGTATGTCCTGCAGGCTGGCATCTTAACTGGACTGAAGAACTTGTAGGGTTTTCAGTCACTGGGTCATCACAGTGGGAGGCTGCTCCCACTACTGAAATGTTCAGCTAATGCAGTTTGCAAACTATAGGTGAAAAGTGACCTTTTTGTTCCTCTTTGGAAAGCACTAAAACCATATTTATGATAGTGAATATTTATGATAGTGATGGTAACTTTGTGCAGTGCCTCTCCATGAAACAGCCAAATTTTCAGAAACAGCTAGCAAATTTTACATCACAAAACTGATCAAAAATGAGAGAAAAACCTGAAACATTCTAGAAGTGTCATCTACTGTTTACTTACATGAGACCGACATTCCTGTAGAAGGAATTTATGCCAAGAAAACAAGTAAATTCCATATCTTGCTGCTAAACAAACCAGCCTTGCCCAGTGTTCAACTCCCAACTATAACTGAGTAAAGGTTACCTAGAGGAAAATTTTGTAATGTATGAAAGAGACTTCATTCGACAAATGATGCCTCCTGGATACATTAAAGAGCACTTGGGAACAAGCTAAAATTCAATGTTTCTAAGTCCCTTATAGTTACTGGCAATGCCATTCTTTCTATAAAACAAATTGTTATCACAAATCCTTTACACCATATCACTTAGACACTAAGTCATGTTTTTCTTGTAAGAAAACGTTCATATTTTTAGATTTAAAGGTTGCAGTTCCTAAAGCTCATTCCTCATTGGAGCCAGGTAAGCAACTTAACTGCTCATGTGCTCTTGTCTAACCACATTTCACTGCTCTGCAGCAGTTGGGCCAAAAAAAGCAAGTTTATACAGAAATAAGAAAACCTTAAAAAGCTCTCATCTAATTCACCATTCACTGTAGAGCTGTTTTGTAGCTCCATGTCTTGGCTTCTTGCAAGAAGTCTCGGTACTTTCCAGGCGGGGTGCAAACCTGCAACCTACACCAGAATTTTATGCTGAGGCTAAAATTAGGAGGCAGTATTTCTTTTTATGCATTGAAGTGTCCTGAATTGAGTAACCCAGCCATGAATACAACATAAACTGTGATGTTTGTGGATTCCAAATTCATGCCTGGAAAAAAAATATTTGCTACAGGCAAAGAACCACTCAGCAGGGAGAGAGAGGCCTTGGATTCCAGCCTCTGGATGAAAGTTTGTTTAAGGAAATCTATCCCAGCTCCCTAAAACAGTTTTTACAATCCCATGCCTGCACATCTCTTCATCCATCAATCTACCCAATAATTTTTCAAACCACTGCCTTATCATCACAAAACTAGGCATGAGGCTAGAAATCTCCAAGCTAGAAAATTTCCATATAGCATGAAAAATGACTGGTTTGATAAAGGAAAGTCACTTCAATATCTCCACAAAGAGAAAAGCAAAAGTGGGAGCTCACCTAGCCAGCAGCTGAAGTGGACCTAGATGAATTCTGGAGCTCAACACCTCTAGTGCAAGCTGTAAGAATTGTGGATTTGATATTTTGAATGAAACTCTACTCATTCTACAGAAAGGTGTTTTGGTTGGTTGATTGGTTGGTTGGTTTTTTTTAGATTTTTTGAGCTGATAATAAATATTTTTGTTACTACAGTACGAAAGCTTAGATTACACTTCATGTAGTGAGTGAAACCGTGTCTTAATGCAGTGGGAGTTTTAGTGTTGACTAGCCAGCATTTCTTGCCGCAGTCTCTTCTTGAATACAAAGAGCAGCTGTGAATACATCTGTTGCTTTGTTTTGTTTTGTTTCACGTGTTGCTTTGCTTGGTTAGGCTGTCAGTCAGAGGGGGAACTCAGGGTAGAAAGTTGTTGCTGTATCTGTCATCTCACCTGAAGCAGTTCTCGAGATTTCTGTAAACTGTATATTCTTTGGCTCTTCCACAAAAATGTGAGAATATTCAGATAGGCCTGTAACTGATGCTACATCCGCTTCTTGGAAAAAAAAGATTTGATGTAAAGATTAGTCAAAAGAACAAAAGACCTTTCTTCAATTTCATTTATTCATTGCATATTCAGTTTACTTTTTATCAGTCCCTGGGCAAAAAATCTCTACACATAACTAGGTCTCTGTAAGAATGAACCCTTCCATTTCTGTCATGTTACAGGAATTAACTGTGCAGGATTACAACGCAGAGAACTAATCCATGTTAGAATGTAAAATGATACAATTAGCCCTTCTTTTAAAAATCGTGATGTCCCAGCAAACAAATAAGCAAATTGTTTGTTTTTCTCCCAGGAAATCACATACTTTGGGAGTTGTTTGTTTGTTTGGTTTGTTTGTTTTTGTTGTTGTTGTTTGGTATTTGTTGTTGTTGTTTTGTTTTGCTTGTTTTGTTTTGTTTTTTTCTATTTCCATGGTTCTTTTACTTAAAGAAGGTTTATTTCCTCTTCCTCTGTCTTATATGATAAAGGATTTCTCATTACAATGTAGTTTTCATTCTTCCTTGGGCTATTAGGTGTCACTGACTTAAACAAAAGAATCATCACAGAAGTCATTACACTTTCAGTCTTTCATTTTTCTATCAAAATCCTAAGGCTACAGTTGTAAGGGCATGAATTCCAATCTTAAAAAGACACTGATCTTCCTTGATCCTATTAATGTTAATCAGATTTTATGGCACTATGTACCTTGCAGGGTGAAACTCTTCTCTGTACTTACATAGTGATATAACTGCGCTGACATTATTGCAGCAAGGTGGCGTTAACCGGTCTCCACCCCTTAAAGTCTCAGGGAATCAAAACTGATCTACAGGGAGGGAACAAAAAGAGGCAGAGAGGGAGTAAGGGATGGTGGAGAGAGAGAGAGAGAGAGAGAAAGGAGACGGGAGCAAGAGAGGAAGAAGGAAGGGAGGAAGTGGACTGTTTTGGTTAAATAAAAAAATCAGAATGCATCAATGAGGAAAGTGCAAATTGTTCTTTTTTCCATGGTGCTTACCAGGGCCAGGAGGACTCTGCATACTTAGATGCAAGAACCACGTCTGGGATGTGAGATTTATAATATACATGCCTCCAGGGATGTGACACCATTTAGTTGCTACCCATAAAACGAGTAGTTTGCGAAGGCAACCCGCATATCTCCATGGTCACCCATCAGATCAGGGGCTTCAGCAGCACAAACAAGGTAGAGACACAGACCCAACTCTAAAAATCCATTAAAGTATCTCAACTCAGTAAATGCTTAGGAAGCAAGGACAGCGCATTCATGTTCTGAAGAACAAATGAGCCAATATCCCTATAACTCCACACTCATTTTGGTGTGAACACACATCTATTCATTGCAGCTCTTCTTAGGACCATCTCCTAGGTCCTCCTGTCCTGCTGTGTGGAAGATGAGTGTGATCCACATGGTGTTGAAAGTGTCCTGATTGAATCTGAACCTGCCAGGAACCAGTACCAGCAGTCAAAAATAGCATTAAATGCACCATGAACTTCACAACTCACTAAAGAAGTTTTTTTTACTCCAGAAGCTTCTAAATAGGACTGGTAGTGTGGGTGTTATTCTTTGGTACATTGCAAATTATGTACTTAACAGCAAGCCCTATTTCCTTCCATTCTCTCTACACACATTTTACCATCTAATCTCTAAAGAGGGTGCTTGCAGAATTAATAAGTTCTGTGCACATGGATTGCGTGTATTCCCCCCAAAAAATATTATTTTCATTTTCCAGGGACTGTTGGCTGGGTGCCTGTGTACAGTATGTCCAGTTTGTTTTTCCGCCAGCAACCACTGCTGTAGGAGCTCGTTCAGAGCTCGAGAAGGCGAACCTCCTTGAGCCTGCCTCCCAAATCCAGGAGGAATAAGCACATAAGCTCAGGAAATATTTACAGGAGTTTTGGCTAGAAACATGGGTGCCAAATGCAGACTATTTTGTTTTCATGTTTTGCCTTTGTATTGCTCAGTCAAAACAAGTTAATTTTAAACTGAATGTTTTCATTTTGGAAAGAAAAGGAAAAACAGAAAAGCTCTTTTTGAGGTGTTATTTTTGGTTAAACTGATCCAAAATGACTGACAGAGTTGTTCTGATTTCTGTTGTCTATAAATCCTTTAGGTTTAGATCTTGAAGTATTATTTTTTTATGAAATAAACTTTTGTATTAATTTTTAGACCTCGCTAGTCAAGGATTTACTCCTGGATGAACACTCACCGTCACCACATAATATAGCACAGACAGCACGCTATTGCTGAAGCATAAACTCCAGCACAAGAGCATTGAAAATATTTCTGTTAGGCAGAAGTCCCATTAGATTTCACCCCATTGGATTTTTCTTTTCTCACTGCATTTTTATCCTATCTTTGGATGCATGTGGTCAGAATTTCTCCTCAGTGTTTATCTCAGATAGCATGCTACCACCTTCATCCCTGACCTGAGGGCATGGTCAGCCGGTCTCAGTCCATCAGCATTGTCCACAAGAGGTGCTGCAGAGATGTTGAGCGTTTTTTCAGGAAATGCAGTTATACTTCTTTCTGTTGATCACAAGTACTTCATTTCAGAAGAAGCCATTCACCAAGCAGTGTAACTAGGTCAGTGTAAAGTGCTTTGTTCATAGAATGGTTTGGGTTGGTAGGGACCTTCCAAGCTGTTCTAGTCCAGCCTCTGCCATGAGCAGGGACATCTTCACCAGCTCGGGTTGCTCAGAGCCCTGTCCAGCCTGGCCTGGGATGTCTCCAGGGATGGTTCATCCACCACCTCTCTGGGCAAATTTTTCCAGTATATTACCACTCTCAGCGTAAAAAATTTCTTCCTCATGTCTATCGTGAGTCTCCCCTCCTTCAGTTTGAAACCATCACCCCTTATCCTGTCATAACTTTGTTCTGCTATCAGATCTTCCTGTGTCCACTTCTGATCCATCACTGGGCCATAGGTTCTTTTAGTTCCACATTCAGGTTTCTGTACCCACTGTTTACGCAGCTGAACAAGTCCTGCCTTGCTGAGCAGAGCTGTTTGACAGGTTGATGAGCATCTTTCCTTGACTGTCTGGGAAGGGCATAACATGGTTTTAAATGTATCGGTGTCATCAGGATTATTTCAAGCTTCACAGCAACTGTTTCTGCATTTCCTGCTCTCCCGAAGAAGTGTGTTTATGAGGAAAGGGGGATCAGAGACTGCTCCTGAATTGTTGGGCCAAAGTAAACACCATTCTAAACAGTTGGTGAGAGGGAGAGAGGTGGTCAGTGAAAAAAATTGTCTTTATTTTACCCTTTTAAAATTTGTTCTGGCAGGATGTGGCTAGACTGTATAATTTAGTGCAGAGGTACTTGAGGAAACTCCTACCAACCCATATGACAAAAATATCTTAACCATAGAGACATACAGCTTTAGGTGATTTCATACCTCTTGAGATGGGAACTAAAGATTCTTTTGATTTTGCTTCAAAACAACGTGAAACCAGTAGTTTAATTTCATTTCAATCTGAACACAGGTGAGACTTGATGGATTTGACTGAATTTTGCCTTGAAAGCTGGTGTTTTGTTTTGGTTTATTTTGTTTTCCCTAAGCCAAGTCAAGGCATAGTAGAAATGTGTAAAATATTTGCTTCTGTGACTGTAAATACTAAATCTTGGGCTCTGGCCTTTGCAAACTGAACTGTGGCTCTGCGGTTTGGTGCATTTGCAAACCTCAGGTCATGCAAGGAAAAATTCAGCAAACATAGGCTGAGATTGTTGGCATTGCTGGGAAGTCATCGGATCTCCTTCATCTCAGCTGGCCTCCTTCCTTCCTCTCTCTCAAATCCTCAGTCTCCTGAAGCAGTGTGTGCATGGCAGTATTCAGAAGTGCAATAAGGATTTAAATGTAAGGAAGTTTTTGTTTAGGAGTCAACAGTTGAATTTGAGAACAAAGGGTTAAGCTCATGTCCTCTGCAATGGGCATCAAAATCCTAGTGAGAAAAAGAAAAGGCTTTTAGTCACTAAAATGTTTCTTTTTCACTTCAACAGCTTGTGTCTCACAGGTGGAGCAGAGTGCAGCCTTCATCTGCCAGTGGGGATTGCTCCCATCTAAGAAAAGCACATCTCTTGCAAAACATCTCATCAGCTCATTTACTGTACTCTTATTCCCACTGACAGAGGGTGTAAAACATTACAAACTAGGGACCAGGTCAGGGTGACCACAGAGATAAAGTTTCATTGCTCCAGGTAATAAAGAGCAGGTGCACGATCAGTAGAGAAGTCCCTGCATTGCTCTTGCTCCTGCCAAAATCCAGAGTTCAGAACAATACAGTATAAAAATCAGAGTGGGGAATCACTAACCTGGTTGCTGAAATTCATTTTATTAATCTATATGAGGTCAGAATGACAGCTGGTAAAACAAATCTCCTGAAACATTTTGCGTTTTCTTGCTTAAACAGAACTAAAGGGGTATGAACTTATTGTATTTTTTGTATATATAAATTAAAATAGCCCTTTAAAAGTACTGGTGAACAAAAATAATCCTATAATATTTCATGACCTCAATTCCTACCTTCAGATAGCCAACAAAAATGCAGAAAAAGAGGTAAAGGGGAAAACAAAGAGGGAAAAATAAAAAAGTGGGTGATCATGAAGGGAAAGGAAACAAGTGTGAGGAACTAAAGGTAGAGAAGAGGTCTGAGAAATAAGGGTGCTGAGATAAAGCTTTTCTAATTGTGCACATCCAGGAGTATGTGGCTGAATCACAGGATTAGGATAGCTAATAAATGTGTTGGGTGCACAAAAACACCAGCACCTTCCCATGACAGAGATTAGATTTGCTCTGTTACTACTGTCTGTGAAGTAAACATGACCATAAAAAGGGGAAAAGTTTATTTTGTTCCATTTCTTTTATTTCCACCCAAAATAATTCTGTTCTTTTTACATTTCTTCACGTGCCAGCAGCCTGTCTTCAAACATTTTCACTTTGGCAAGATGCCGCCTAAGTCAATAAAAAAGAACTCCAAGTGTCATGTAGAATAAAGACCTGGGCACAGATTTCCAAATGACTTTAAAGTAAAATTTGCTTAAAAGCAGGCAAAGAACTCATATCTAGACATCGAGTCTCTGCTTGTAAAATTCAGAGGTTAAATTCTTTAACAGAAAAAGCTCTCACATGCATCTCTCAGGCATGCCCTATCCTTGCTTAAATATTTGAAATGGTGAAAGTACCTGGGATAGATGAGAACATTTCCATAGACGCATGTTAGAAACCTACAGCACGAAATTAAATGACTTCACTCTTTTAAGTGACATTTCCAATTTTCACTTATCAACTATTATGAGCTATAATACAACTTTTTAAAGGAAATAGGAAAAGTACAGCAACAAGAAACACATCCCAGTGTGTATTTCTTTTACTTTGTACTTCAAGTCAGTCCAATTGTGCTGCAGGGCATTTAGTTTATGCAATGCTGGAGTTTGAAAACTACACACAAAATTATTTTTTGGATCACATTTAGTATGATTGATTTATATGCACATTTTGAGGTTTTGTATTTTGCTCTGCTTTTGCCTAAATTCTGGTGCAGACGGGCTCTAAAAAATCATCTTCGTAGCAAAGCAAGAGAAACATCTCTATGTAGCTTCCATTTGCTGATGTAAAGACTAAATTTTAAAAGTAGGTGGCTTTTATGTGGTCAAAATACAAGTTTCTCTATTAACTTCCACAGGTCGAGGGTTTTGCTAATAGCCCAGTGCACCTCTGTGAACTGGCTGCTCCTGTCAGGCAATGGCTGGGTTCACAGTGCCATTAATTTTACTGTGTGAGGTACTGGTCTTCAGAGAGATAGAGTCCATTACTTAATATTTAGTGGCCAGCTTAATGGACCTGCTTAATTATATAGCTTCTGGTCTGAAAGAATGACATATTAGGATATTCTCATACTGTTTTCCTTCGCTGGGAATTGGGAACATACCTCCACCATCTCTCCAAGCAGCACAGTGAATATTGGCAGCATTGCAGAGCTGGGAATTTGATGAATGCCCAAAGGCAGCAGAATTTTCCTGCTGTATCCCAGTGCAATGAATAATAGCATGGTTTAGGGTGCCCTCCCAGGACTAAATCTGTTGATTGCCAATGGCAATAATGCTCCTGACTCCCTTTGGAGCTTTTCAAAAGCCTCCTCTAGCCCAGAATAGCAACGACTTCCCTGGAGCTGTGCAAGCACAGGGATCTCTTGCCTTTTATCTGCTGCTCAGCCTGTGGAGTGAATATCAAAATCACCCACTCTTGGTCGGCAGCCCAGAGATTTGCAGATCTGGTTTGTTTCCTGCTCGGCAACCCTGATGGTATCACAGTTCAGAGGTAAAGCAATAATAGATTCACAGAATGTCCTGAGTTGGAAGGGACCCACAAGGATCAAGTACAACTTCAGTCCCTGTATAGGACAAGGCCAAAATTCACACCATGTGTCTAAGGATGTTGTCCAGTCTCTTCTCGAACACTGTCAGGCTTGGGGTTGTGACACCTCCCTGGGGAGCCTGTTCAGTGTCCAGCGCCCTCTGGGGCTGTGACACCTCCAGCTGCATCCCATGGCCAGAGGCAGCTGTGCAGGACACAGGCTCCTCCAGACCAGTTACCACCCAATGCATGGTCGTATTGAGAGGTCCCTCGTACTTTAGTGAAGCTCTGGTCACGTTTCACACCAGGGGCTGGAGAAGGGGCCGTGTGATAAAGGGGAGCAGTAAAGCACATCTGTAATCACCAAGAAGGCTGGGACTTGCATGGCTCCCACAAGACATTCCAGACAAAGTAAACCTGAGCCCTATGCATGTTTTTAAGTGGGAGAATTATATCCCTCTTTCTTGGTTTTAGGCAATTCACTGTCTGTCCCACTTGTCATTTGGACAGGGGGATATTCTTGTGACATCAAACGCCACCACTGCAGGGAGCTGAAACTTGTCCATTCATTTTGAGGAGTATAGAAGAAAATATTTCCCAACCAGCACTTCTCAAAAACTTCAGAGTCACTTATTTGTCACTTTCCCAGTCAAACTTCCCTTTAGGGTTAATTCAAAATCAAATGGAATCTACATTTCATTGTTAACGGGGGTCATTCTGCTCCACTGTGGTTAAGTATCTTCAAGGGCTGGCATGCTTATTTTTGGGTTTGTATTTTTCATGACAAGATAGAAAAGATTATTTCCTTGTATCATTCCTCTAGATCAGATTTTACTTCAATAGAAATACATAACTTCATGAAAGGGTAACTAAGGATACATTTCTGGATATAGGTAGCTGAATTAAGAGGTGTTACATTAAGGATTCTGCTTTAATAGAAGGAGAAGAAGAAAAACAGCATAAAAAGGGACAAAGACTATTATAAAAATCAGCCCTAGTCATGAAATATCTCCTGTAGTATTTATTTACATAATGAACATGTCCCAGATTTTACATGTTTGCATTGGAGTATGACCGTTTTCCAGTTGTCGTTTAAAATTCTGATAATTCGTTGCTTCCCACCTACATAAATGCAGGTTGTCTGATACGGAAATGTAATACCTGATTCATACTTCCATCTTTTTTTCCTGTAAAATCAGGCATAAGAAACCCCCAATGTTATCTCTCATAAGCCAAAGAAATGGAAATGTCTGGAGTAGGATCTGATCCAAGAAACAGTGCTTTTCTTTCTGGACTACCAACATGCATTATTTAACAAAATCAATACTCTCAATCCAGTCAATGGCAAAACAATTTATTTACCCTTCTAACACTTGTATTAGCATGTTCGGTTGAATAACAGAAAGAAATGCAGTCTGGAAGGTATGGGTACAAAAAAGACCATAATAAAGAATTACCTCTTTGAAATCAGAGCTTAATTTTGGCCATAACTCTGACACAAGAAATGGCCAATTAAGAGCTAGGCTTTTGACACCATCATAAATAAATCCATGGATGAGGAATGCTACTGATTCACAGACAGAGAAATAAAAAATATGGAATCTAGACTTGTTTATATCTTTCTAATTTTATAGCAATCTATCCAGTGGCAGAATGATTAATGCCATTTGGTTTTGACTCGTGGCATTTTAGCTCCAGGAAAAACAAAATAGAAATACTTCTGTGTTTTAGAGAGATTTGCTTGGTTATGCTATCAACACCATTTCCCTAATGGCAAAAGAAATGTCAGCATTAAAAATAATTACATGTGGAAAAGAAACTTCATGATCTAAATTAGTGGATGCACCGCGTTATCTACAGAAGGAAGAACGGGGTGTGTTATGTACTGTGCCCAAGGCTAACTTAATTCCTTAGCTTTAGATTGCTTGGCATTAGTTACCTGTAATTATTTTTGTCCTTTCATTGAGATTTATGTCGGTCTGAATCATCCTTTAAAACCTAATTAAATCAGCTATTTCCTTTTCTCTTAGTCTCATTCAATGCTGACTTTGTTCTCATCTTTTCTTATTTGGATTTTAATCTTTTAAATGCTTGTGAAAATCTCTGGAGAAGAGGGATTCACATGAAACAGAGTGACGTGAATGGATGCACCTCACTAATTTCTGAGAGATTTTGTGCTCCCGAGTGACTAGATTTTCCAAAGTATTAAGACATCTTGCTTGATGCCTTTTGGAAATCTGGTTCTGGGCTCAGGATGATACTGTCCCACTCCTTATGTGCAAATCTTCCCGAAGAGCTAAACCTGTGCACAGCTCCAGGTACTGAGCTTTAGACCTGACAAGAGAAGCCCAGGCTTACAGCTCCATAGTACACTTAGTTCAGTCCTAATGTGAGAGCAAAATGATGGCTGTTGTAGTTGTGCTTATTAGTAACTGTCATGGTTGCAAAGACAGGTTCGACTAGGCAACAGAAATCTCTTTCTCTCTGTATTTTTTCTTCCATATGTGTGGTTGTATGTATGTAAAAATACATTTTTAATTCATTTTTACACTTCACTTTCAATAACGAGAGAAGACTTGCTCTCTGAATTCTTTTTGTAGCTATATCTTCAAGCTGCAGTGTATTTATTCCCTTCCTCTGGTAAAGAAACTCTAGAAGCTCATCAAAACTGAGAGAGTTGTGCCTGTGTAAAACTGGTTTCAACATTGCATCTATTGTGTAGCTAGAGGAAAATGTACAGCATTTTCAGAATCCCACAGAACCCAAATATTTGCTTTAAATGGATGTGAACAAGGTCACAGCAATGTCTGTGAGAGCCTAGACCTGGGATCATCACTGCTCTTTAAAATTAATCTCATATAATAAAATTAATCTTCTGTAATCCATGAAAATTAGGAAGTAACAAGAACTCTCTAAGACACAAGCAGACTGTAAAACAAGAGCAAACACTGATGGTTGGAATCTAGAATTTGGTCTCATTAAAAACCACAATAGAGGCACATGTAGATCGAAAATCATTATGTCTTCAGGTTCTCAGTATTCAGAAATGTGAGAATACCAGTAATTGCCTTCTAAATTAAAATCCACCTTATAATCATGAAACGCTTTATTAATTTTAAGGCACTCTCCTCAAACTTTTTAATTTGCTCTTAAATTGAAGCACCTCTTACCGCAGAATAGTACAGCGTATGCTAATTACTGATCCTGACTTACAGCTTCAGTGCTTTAGTGCCTCATTCTCATGTAATTGCACATAATCCTGCCCTTTTCCACCCCTGTTCTGTGCATATGCAAAGCGTGTTTTAATTCCAAGCAACTCCTCAGCACATGCAATTTTATTTCTGAATTCTACTCAAAGAAACAAGGGGCTGTGCTCTGCAGAGCTTAGCGAAGGCAGAATCCTCCGGTGCTACCGCAGCATCATCAGGCATATGGAATTCAATAGGAATACGGACAGAATAGATGTATATGTTTTTCATCTGAGCAGTGGAGCAATAGTGGATTATTTAACAGGAAAAATAAAAATCCCCCAATACTGTTTTGGGGAAGAAAACAAATAGTCTCTATTTAAACACGTTTGCAATTCTGGTAACTGGCTTTTATGTGTAGATAGGGAAGCTTAAAATATTTAATGGAATTTTCTGATAGTTTTCCCAGCTAATATCTAAGCAAAAGTGAATTTTAGAATCTTACATTGCAATTTTTTAAAGCTCTTCACAGACGTATTTTTTAGTGTTATGAAAACTCATTATTAATTGCTCTTAATTGCTTGAAATGTTGTCTGTAAAAGCAATTGGGGAGTAAATTGTGTTAGCTGGGAAGTCAATGTCATGCATCCAAACCACCACATTCTGGAGGCAAATAACAACATTCGATTCAAAGAGCAGTTGCTTCTGTCACATAAAATCATATTCACATAAGCAGGAATGAGTTGTTTTATGCTGCTCTTGTATTTTGCCTTAGAAGAAACTACCTGATCATGTACAGGAAGGGAGTGTGGATTTACAGAGGATGATAAGAAAACGTCTCCTCTAACCCCAGTCCTCCACATATCTAAAGCCTGAACTGGTTCCAAATTTCAAGTCCTGTTTAATTTATCTCTTGCTGCTCAGTAGATGAGAGTTGTCATGGGGTAATTCCAAGGGGTCACTGCAGCTGCACCAGGGATTGCTGTCTCCCGTTAAGTGTTGGCATTGTTGACTACCAGACATGGGAAATTAATACAGAGCGCACACCACAAAGCTGAGACATCATCTTCTCTCTGATACACATCTATTTCTGGCAAGCTGTGATACAGCCCTGAACTGTGTCTATTTCATGCATGCAAATGGAACAGTGAACATTTATAAGTGCACAGGCAATAGTGTCTTTTTTACTAGAACTATCCTCCAAAATTCCTGTGTTTTCTTAAACACAAAGGGATGAGAACTCTGTATTGCGTGAGCCAAAACCTGAACTGATGAAAATCAGTATTCAGCAGATCAACATCTGTTTACATCAGCTGAGAATTGAGAGCAACACTGCAAACTGAGCAGTGCATACGGAATGCAAAATGAGTTTTCTGCGGATATTTAGGCTGGGGGAATCCATAGCTGGTTTTCCAGCATTAATCCTAACTACTGTGGTTTTGTCTAAACAGATTGGTTTGACTGGGAGAGTAGGGTGAGCTCAGACCCCCTGCTAGAATTGTGTCATACAGTTTATTGTGTAGCTACCAGCATATAATCTTATGGGTAATTACAGTTCAGGAGCATTTTACTTAAGGAAACTATAATTAGTGCTGTAATGGTTAGAATAGGGTTTGAAGACTTTATTCACAGCTAGTAAATGATGATCAGTGCAAACTCTACAAGTCATAGGGTTCTGAAGCATGAATAGGTTCATTTTTCCTGGTGCATGTCAAAACAAGCAAAAAAAAAGAGACAATATAATTCATGTTTTGACATTGATGGAAGACAGAGGGGAGGGAAGGAATTGCAAATACACCTCAGTAAAATGTCCAAGTGTTGGATTGCCTAGAGGACCAATGAAAGCTCATTCATGTCCAGTGAATTCTTCTTTTATTTGGCTCAGACCCTGAGCAAAATGGGGACCATCTTCCCAAACAAGATGTATATACCCCCAGTTTTATCAGTCCTTAGGTATGCTCCCTCTCCCATGCCTACTTTTCGTACTTTAAAAAGTAGATATATGCTATTATCAGGTAGAAATAAAAACATCTTTCCAATGACATGTTAGATACCTAAGATGTGATTCATTGCACCAACTTGCCATTAGCTTAAAGTTAAGCTAGACCAATCTAAGCCTATGCCAATCCCTTAGTTTCTTTGTATGATGAATAAAAGGGCAAAGGCACCTCCAGAGGGCAATTTTCTCAATTTGTTTCTGAACTCTGTGGTTGCAATAAATCGGTTATTATGGAGCCCTACCTTTTACATAGCAAAAATGAGATTTTAGTCTAAAAGTAGTTTTGATGAAGACAAGTAAAGTACTGGGGGAAAATTATAAGCAACAGAGTTGAGGACAAGGACAAAGGCAAAGGCTTGCTAAACACAGCCCCAAAGCTCAGATGACTGTTTGGGTTAGATTTCTTTTACCCAGACACACCCGCAAGACCTCTAGGTATTTATTTCACCCTATTAGAAGGATACTATACATGAGTATTGCGTGTCCATATTAACAAGACAAGTAACTGCTTTTCCAGACGAAGTCACTGAAAAAATGATTTTTACCTTCCTTCCTACATGCCAACACATGAGTTGAAGGATTTGGGGTTTGTTTTTCCTGTCACAAGTGAAGACATCACTAATGAAAGCAAATAATTCTTTCTGCCTTAGGATTTAGCAGTTTTTGCCTTACAAAGCAAGAGGGCTCAGTCTTGGGTGGGTGAAAAGTTCCCATAAAAAAGACATTCACAGAGTTTTAGGACTGGATTGGGGTTTTATTGATTTTATCGTACTGATCCTGCAGAAGCATACCAGCTGCTTCAGAGAAAAGTACAGGAAGCCTTACAGAACGCAATTATAGAATAACTTGCTGACAGGAAAAAATTCTTACTAGCCCCCATTAATTAGAGGTTATCTTATGTCCTGGAAGCATGATGACTTACATCCTTTCCAAAAAGATTGTCACACTATTTATCACTTTTGATCTTCACTAGCTTTTAAACTGCATCTTAAACCACATTTTTCTTGGTTCAGCTTTCAAGACTTAATAGCATGAAATGAACAGTGTTTATTTACAATGAAGATGTAAACTCTTTTGTATAAATCATACAAAATTCTTCATTATATCACAAATTATTGCTGAGCATAACAAAACTGAGCCATCTGTCACCGAAAAATAAGCAGAGCTTTGAGGCCTTCCCTCATAAATTCAGCAGAACATAATCACATTTTGCAACAATGAATTATAACAAACAGGATGAGTTTTCCTACTTTAAAAATCTGCTATTAATTATTAACTGGATCAAGCTTCTCTACACTTATTTGACCTTATGCCAAATGTGTTTGGGAAACTTCTGTCTCTGTAGTTTTGCCTGTCCCTCTCTGGCATACGATGTGGGGCACATACTCTTAAGTCTGACAAACAGAAATATAAACTAGATGGTTGTAGCGCTGAAGCTGGAGACTTACAGACGTGTAGCAGTGGTGAGAAACACCCGGCCAGAGTCCCTTACAATGTTTAAATATAATCGTATGTCGCTCTAGGCAATTAAAACCATCTTGCTGTTGCCTCTGATGTTGGTCACTGCTAATGCTTCTACTGTTTCTACTACTGATGTTTAAAGTAGCACTGCAGCATATGACATTGATCATGGCACAGCCCAAGAATTACGCCATGTAGCTGGTTTTCAGCCAACAGCACTCCTAGTTCAATTTTGTACCTATCTTGGCCATCGGGAAAAGGGGCTTTGCGTGAGGAAAGGGGCCTGGAGGTTGACCATGCTCCTCCTAATCTCCCTTCGACTCCCCCTGTTTAAAAGCTGGTTGTGTTTTAGTTGGTTTGTGCTCAGTTTTGCACTGGTGATATTCAATACTGTCCTTGCTGCTGTAAGCCAGTGTGCAATAGTGACATGTAGCCAGTTAATTCAGCTGGGGCTGGAGATGCCCTGACCTGTCCCTGGAGCTGCTGGCTGGGGTGGAAGGACCCTCAGCTTGGAGCACTCCTTGGCTAAGATGCCATAAACAAGATTCGTTTTCACTTAGGAGACCCCTTATATATATTTTAAAAAAAGGTCTAGTGCAGTCTTGTAGGCTTTGAAACCTGTCACGCTGTCTGTGGCTCCAATCAAAGGACCATTTTATATTACTTGTCATGTATGTCAACGGTTGCCCTTTCAAAGCATACAAATATTGCCTTTGTTCCTGTGACAGACACCGTCTTGCCCACAGCTCTCAACACTCCTGGTGTGGTTTCTGTGATTTTTTTTTTTTAATTCTGCTGGAACTTCCTGCCACATCTGTTACTAAACAGAAACCCAAAAGGAAATCAGCTTTCACCTGTCAACTGCCATGTGCATATGACCTCCCCTTTTCCATCACTTTCCATTAATGTCTTTCATCATTTCAAGGGCTTTTTTCACATTTACTTCTATCTACTCCTTTGGGAAGTGCCATTTTCCTTTCTAGCTACAGCCCCTTTGTTTGTCATATTTACCGCATTGAGCCTACACATAACGCCAGCTCCTGTTTGTCATTGGGAAATGCATCCTTTGGCCTCAGGAAGAGGTGTCCCCATCTGTGTTCCAGTGGTGGCTTTCCTAGGAGAAGGGTTATCTTTGGCACCCACTGCTGCTTACCAGCCCGGCTCTGCAGCACTGACTTTTTGCAACAGCTGTTTGGCTCACAAAACCCAACTGTTTCCTCCACCCCACTGACCCAGGGCTACAAAACAGCACGGACTAGCAAAAAAACAGATGGAAGGACTAGAGAGATGGGAGTTCTTTGTGTTGTTTTTTTTTTTTTTAATGTGACCCCAAAGACCCAGAATTCAAGCAGATTTGGCAGATATTTTATACTCTACAGCAAGAAAAATCCCTAAACGCCTAGGCAGAGGATTTCAGAGGGAAGAAGCTTAACCAGAAATTGTGTACTCAACACAACAGTTGCACAACAGTTGTTGTGCATTACACAGCTTAGATTTACACACTCCCCAAAACTTCCCCATGTAAATAAACTGTAAGTCTATACTACTTATGAGCAGGAAAACACATAGCACTTAAAAACAGTCAATTCAACTGCCATAAATACAAAAAGAATTAAGCAACTGTATATGATCAGAGGCCAACTACTAATGGGGAAGATCAATATTGCTTGAAGCTATGAATCATTCAAGTTTGATTCTTCTCAAACTTACATCAGATTGCTATTATTATTACCAGATCCCAGTGAAGTCATTTCTAATTTTATCCATGCAAGATATATTATATATGTAAAAGTACAGGAAGAAATCTTGCCCCACAGAACTTGATTGGCCATTGACTGCCACAGAACTAAATGTTCACCCACAGGATTTTCTTTCCTCTTCTGGCCTCCACTACAGTCTGGGGCTCAGCAAAATAGAGAGATTCAGAAAATAGCCACTTTATTTCCAGCATCTCTAAGAAGTCAGTCTCATGGGAATTTGGAAGCTTAAGGTTACTGGGGATAGAAAGTTTTGCAGGAGCAGCCCTCAAACTGCTCACAGCATCCTCAGACTACTTTGTGAAAACTCTTTCTTTGGAGGTTTTTGAAAGTGTGTCTTCATACTAAATGCGCCGTTAGGTACTTTCCAGAGGAATCTTTATGTTCATGACATGACTTGGAAAACATTTCCTAGACACAGTGTTGGTTTCCAGTGAGGTTCTGCCTGGCTCGTTTTGGTTTCCATGAAACACAAAGAGCTCATGTGACTGGCCCAGGGTGATTCAGATCCTCATCTGGTGTTGGATGCTGGCAGCCTCCTGGCACTTCGTCCTCCTGTCTGACCACATAACCACTTATCCTCATAAGTATAAAACTCTCTGAACTATTCTGCTTTGTTCAATTTTCTGCATGCATGGGCCATGGTTGCTGTGCCTTACACGTTACGTTCAATCTGTATGTTGTTCCAGCTCTGCTTCTTTTTTAAATGTTTTCTTTCTGCATGAAACCTGTGCCTCTTTAAATTCAGCTCAATGTTTTTCTTCATGCAAATAGCATCAAGATTTGACCCAACTAACTCTCCTTTTAATCTATTAGTTAGAGTACCAATATAATTTTCTATATATCCAACCCCGTGTTTTAACGTGGACATTTAACAGCATCAGTGAGGCATTGTTTTTGTGAGAACAGAAAAAAGACTTTTTATTATTTTAGCAATCATTTCAGTGCTTACTTTCATCTGACCTTTATCAGCTTCCATCCAGAAAGTTTACTCCTGCATAGTTAAATATATAAACACGCACCCACACACTTATCTCTGTGTTCATACACATCCATGCAAATAAACATTTCCAAACATTTCTGGGTGGCAGTGAACTGTTGTCTCTGAGAAAAAGGCGTATGGACAATGTGGACATCCACAAGCTCATTAGAGGAAGTGGGAGCCGGCAAAAATTATGACATTAACTATCGGTCACAAACACTGTCATAGGGAAGACAGCAATCTACCACAGAGAGAATTTGCAGGGTAATGTTATACGTCTGCTTGTGGACCCTCAATTGTGACTGTATTCCTGGCTTAGTTTTTGAAATACACAGCAGAAAGATATACTTCCGAGAATTACTTTTGGCTTAGGTAAATATTTCTGGTACCATTGCATGAGTGGCATTTTTTATTTTAAAATTACATGATCCACAAAAAGTGCCTCAGGGAAAAATGACTGAGAAGTTCAAGCATAAATAAGCTTTAATTTTAATATTTTACAAGTGTAAAACTTACCTGTGGAAGGTCTTGTTTCATTTTTCAACCTGTTGTCAATTCAGAGCACAAAAATAGACAAACTGAAATGCTCAGGATCCATTTTTTATAGATACTTCACTCCCAAGACAAAGTGAGCTGCTAGATACTGAGCATCATTAAAGAACTTGCAGCTGTGTTTAGCACTGATGTGAAGTGCTAGAGATTTGAAAATAGTTTCTTGGGGCCGTCCTCAAAAAAACTGGCTGGATGAGACTCAGAAGTTACAAGGGATTTTCTGACCTTCCAACCAACTTACGTCTATGTGTACAGGTTCACTGTGATGGATTGCGGGCCTTCAAGGTATTTGTGCACCTAAGCTTCCTTGATGTTAGACCTTTAGTGTTAGGCATTAAAAAATTCAAATCACTATTTCTATCTATGCATAATGTTGTGATTATATTGTGTCTATATATGTTGCATATATATGTCGCATATATTCAGGTCTCTGCCTTCCATTCCCTTCAAACACATAGAAAGATAAACTCTGTCTGACACTCATACAGCTTCAGCAGGGTGGCTGGGGAGGAGCTGCAACCCAGAGCAATCTCCAGCATGGCCATTGGTCATGAGTTGGAACCAGGATATATGGTCTAAGTCTCATCTACCATGAGCAGAAGAGCTCTAATGCTCTATTTTTCTAAATAACAATCTGAATTCTTTTTTTTTTTTTCTGAAATAAAGTGACAGTCACCATGCTTTTTTATAAGCAGACTAATGTATCAGCATGTGCAAGACATAACCTGGGCACATTTCCCTCATGGAGACCTCATGGGATGAGGTGGGGAGCGTGTACCTTTGGGAACGCGGCAGAGCGGACGACGTGCCAGGCTGCTTGGCAGGGTCAGGGCTGAGGCAATGCTGGGTTTGCAGAAGGGCTCAAAACCAGGGGAAGCTTTAAAGCCAGAAAGTGACAGCCGTGGGTAGCTGAGAGGCCTCCGAGGTGAGGCAATAAATGATTAGTGGTTTCCATGATCTCACCTTTTGACTTAGCTGCCCTATTTAGCCTCTGGGACTGTTTACATGGAGCTAGCCCTTAGTAACTTGCTCAGCGTGAGGCAAGAAGTGTGTGTCCTGAACAAGAACAGGCCTTTCACATCTATTTTTAACGCTTTTGGGGCTCTCACTGAACTACTTCTCCTCTGTTTTATCCAGCACACTATACCTGTGAAAGGGTCTTGGTAAAGCAACTGCTTTAAGAGATGCCACTTTACAGACTGCAGACAAAGGCTTGATTGTTAGGAGGGGTTTCCCTAAACAGCAAATAAGAAGGATGAATATATTTTTTTCTATTTTTTGCTAAAACTCCCAAGTGCATATTTTGAATAGCACATACTCAGAATGTTGGTGGAATAAACTCTGAATCCGGATTTGTCAAATCTGGCAGAGGTGAATTTACGAAATTCACAGCAGGGATTTACTGATTTAGATATTCAAAGTCTGGAACCTCAAAATCAAAATAAGGTGTGCAGTTGTCTAATTTTTCTGGGTGTTTGGGTTTCTGCCTGTGACGTTTTCAAAGCACCTACATCCCTGCTTCTGAACATGTAGAAACTGAGCCCTAGCATAATTGAGAAGGCTGGTACCTATCTCAGCCTTAAGCCAGAGCAGGCTTCATAGGATGTCCTGCCTGTCAGCCCAGGGTGGATTTGCTCAAAACGTAACCATTCTTACGGGAAACGCAAAAAAAATGAACAAAAACTCCCTTTCATGTGCAGTCAGATATAAAAATCAGCCAGTTGAAAGCAGGATGTCACAGTGTCATTTCAAGTGAAAACGCTGGAACGTTCCTCAGGAATGTCATGACTCAAGTCCCTAAATAGGACAAACCCGAATAAACAATAACAATAACAAACCCAGGACACCTAAACTCCAAAGCAGGGCTTCAGAACTTATATTTAAGTCATTGCCTATAGAGCACTGACTGAAGTACTTTACCTGTAATGTAAAAGCCTAGTAATATTTTTCTCCTTTGGTTGAGGTGACTCAACCCTCACCTCCCACAGATGTGCTCTAACCCTTACCACTAAAATGTATGGTTTTCTGAAGTGGGCATTTCTCATGTTAAAGGTATTTCACTTTGCATGGAACAACTAAATAGTCTTTGGGCAACTGAGAGTATTTGAGAATTATGCTTTAACCTGTGTTTAAGGATATTAAAGTTCCTTGGAGGGAGGTTGGCTGTCCCACACAGCATAGGTTAGCAGGCAGGTTGCAGGTGTTGCCGACACAAGAAGGTGAAGAAAGGGGCTTTTCTATTTCTTGTGCAAGTATTTGAACCACAAACCTCATACTGGGATTTTTAGGTGGTTGATTAAGAAAGCTCACTTAGAGAAAAGTTGGGAGTGAGCTGCCCCAGCCAGCCTGTGTGAGTAAGAGAGTTTGCTCTGGCTTCAGCCAAGTGCAGGAGAACCAACCCCAGTCCTCTTGCTGTATGATGCTGCTCTCCAGCCCTCCGTCCTGATGTCTGAACAGTTCCTACCAACCACCTCAATCATTTTCTCTTTGGTTTCAGTGGCCACCAGCAGTTTCTCATTCCCATTGCAGCCCATGCCTTGGTTCTGCCTGTTGCGTGCTCTCTCTGTCAGCACCGTGACCATCTCTGACACCATCCTGATGTGAAATCATTCCAAAATTGCATTTCTCAGTCAACTGTTTACCCAGGTCTCACGCATACTCATGTGATAACAGCATCACCTTGAACCTGGGAAACTCTATTACACTTTACAACTCCTTAGTTATTTCTCGGGAGCTACATATTTTCCATGGGCTGCTAGATGAAGAGCCTTGCCTATGCGACAATGCAAATGATGACTCCTTTTTGGAAAGAACATTGCCGAGACTGGCAAACTAAGCACAGTGTTCATATGTATTGGGCACAGTCTGAGCACATCTAACTAACCAGTTACCTTACAATAAAAGATCAGTAGATATCTCAGTTTCTGAATCTCAAATAGTTTGAAGGATATGGACATGCTCCCTTAGGTCTGTTCAGGCCTTAGGTCTTGTTCAGGAGCAAAACACTCAACACCAGTTTCTTAGCAAAAAGTAATTGCCTTGGACCTCAGTGATGCCAAAATGGATTACATGTTTCTCTTTTTTATTTTTTCCTGGACGATTCTTGAACTTTCACGACCAATGCCTCCCAAGTTTACTTTCAGACTCCTTAGTCAAATGTTGATATTGTTTTCATGCCTGGCTGTGATTTGGTTGTGATCTCAAGTGGCTGCCATGGTAATGTTAAAGTTTGACCTAAAAGTAAGATGTTGCAACAAGGAGCTTGAATCTTCCCAAGCACATTTGTCCTATACCCACCATCCTGTCCAGTATTACTTGTCAAAGATTTTGACCACCTCAGCTCTTTGATTTCCTCTTTTCTTCAAAGCTTTTAAACCATCCTTGTTCTTAATACACATCCTGCATAAACCATGTGGGAACCCTACAATATCACTGCCCAGGGCACAATGGCTGACAGCAGATCTCATCTAAAGGTTCTCTTTTTAGCAAGACTTTTCTGGCCCAAGCTCCTACATGCAGTTGCCCACACATTTGCTAATGTGGACAGATGCTTTACAAATATCTTAGAGAGGAAGGTCGGTTCCGTCTATCAGAAGTTCACAAGTCAAGCTGCACTGAAATGCCTCTTTAACCTCAGCCTTAAGTATCCTCAGCATATCATTAGGAAGATTAGCAAAGCCTTTAGCACCCCACTGGATTTCCTTATGTATGGAAAGGCCTGGCAGATCAAAGGAAACATTACTTCAAATCACTTGTGACTTATCTTGTGCTTACCCTAGCACCACTGACCTCTCAATCATCATATTTTCTTCCAGTAGGAATTGCTTTTAAGAACAACAGTTTATCCTCCAGGATCCTTGTGTTGACCTTTTCAGCTTTCCTACCATTTTTTACTAAAATGTGTAATTAAAAGAAATGAGAAACCAAGTACTTGGTAAATAAAATGTGTTCAAAATAAGAAAATACTTGTAAGTCATAGATACTTGTTGTTTGTGCTAATGAAGTGACTAAGAATATGAGTAAAGTCATGTTTACTGTTTATAGATTTGTCTTGTACTTGGCAGAAACTCTTCACAAACACTGAGGTCAATGATATTTGACCTTCTTTGGCACTTTCCAACTCAGATATGAATGACTAAAGAGGGCTAAAAGGTTGGTCCGTGTTCTGCAGTCACATCCCTGTGTGGGTGTGTATGGACCTTTACACCCACAGAGAGACGTCAGTTGAGTGGTTTCCAGCTGCCAGGCCCACCCACGTGGATTGATTGCAGGCATAGGTGCCCCATTCATGAGCATGCTTTTTATAAAACATTATTATTCATCAGCTTAGGGTATTAATCACTTTAATCTATATTTGAATTTCCTTCAGGGGCTTGTTATTTATTCTGTAGGTGTGTTTTAGCATGTTTTAATACGAAATTCACTTTAATTTAATCAGCCCTAAAATATTTTCAGGTTTATTACTTACACTTAAAGCTGAATTGAGATATGGATGCAATAACCAAGGAACGTGTTTTTGTAAATAGGATATTTGACCTTTAGCTCTTTCAAAATTACAGCGCTGGCAACTCCTGCCTAAAGGACTCATTTAAAGAACTAAAAATCAGGTGCATAATTGTTGTTCCAACACATCTATTTCAACTGAGCATCAGCTGCCATTTCTATTGTAAGTTCCATTTTCATGGCTATAGAATTTGATATTTTCAATTATATGGTGCTTAAACTTTACTTAGCACTCTTAACAAATTAACATGGCAATTAAAAGTTAAACTAATAAGTGTCATTTGACAATAAAAGGGTAAGATTTGTGTTTTAAGGCTTTCCTACAGATGGTGAAAGGAACATGACAAAACTATATTTTAAATTGGTTCAGTTTTAATTTAATGGCTGTGACATTTTAACAACATTTTAAACTAAGCATTTTGTTACATCTGGTTTGGGGTTTTTTTAACTAACTTTCAAACACTGAACCATTCCAACAGCTGGAATATGTATCATCTACCAGATATTAACAATTTCTCGTCCTTAGACAGATGGGATATGTAAACAGTCTAATACTAATTAGCTGCAATTAAAATCAGTATCAGGCAAAGAAAAGATACAGTTTTTATATAGCAGTCTAGAATCTTTTGAGTCAGAACCAGAGATATCCTTTAAAAATGTGAGCGATGTAATCCCAAATTCTATCTCAGTTGACTCAGTGATAGCTGTCTTTTAATCTTGACTTTAAGTCAGAGATATGTACCCTTCACACTCCACTGTCACATAGATGTTGAATTTGCCAAAGCTCCAGTGACATACAAAAACCTAGCAAGAAAGTAATTAAAAACTATTGTTCTCAAGAAGATAAATTCCAGTTATTAGAGTCTACTGGTCTAAGAGGATTTGTGCATAATAAGGGAAGAAATAGTTGCCACTTGAGAATTTTTATATATTTGTCATTGTCGCTCTTCCTGAAGATCAGGGAGTGCAGAAGCACAGACCCACCTTCATCTGTTTGTGCTGAAGGACACTTGGGCTGCTTGCCCAACACCATAATTCCTGATCTTCCCACCCCAGTGCATCAGACACGGTGGTTGCACCACTGGTGAATCAGCCCGCTAGTTTGCAAAACCACTCACAAGAAAAATAAGGATCACCAAACAGAATCTCGGTGTCCCCTGAGAAGATCTACAAAGGTGGTTTGGTTCGCTTTTCTCATGGGTACTTCCTGAGGGTGAACGCTATTTTAATAATTCAGTAAAAAATTTAAAAGGAAGGGAAAGAAAATTAGATATCTCTTTTCTCTTTATACCCAAGGCTTAATATCTACACAGAGAAAACCCAGGTAAAATTTGTAATATAAGCTTAATAACGGTATTTATAAAAAATCAATAGCACTAGACTGAACACAGCTTTACCCAAAGGATGCTGCCAGTTTTTGATTTTTTTTTTCCTACATTTTCCTCTTTCTTGGCTCAGTTCACAAGGGCTTCTGTTTTTTCTTTTTTTTCCCCTGAGGTTCCATTCAAATGTGCCTGGGCATGGCAGGGGACAGATGATGCCCACCAAATATAACAACATTGGCATCTAAGGTCAAGGTCTTCCTATCATAATGCCAAGTTTTTCACCCATTCCCCTGGTGTATATCTTTAGTCTGCTGGTATTACTTTGGCTGCAGATAGGAGGCTTTGTCGGGGGGGAAATCAGACAAATTTAGTATCTTGGTGCTTTCACTTGTACCGGATAACCATCCCTTTTCAGGTAGGATCTTAATGGTCCAGGATGTCTGTATATCGTGGCAGTATTTTCTGCCTGGGGTTGAAGCAGAGATGATTATATTCACTTTACTTAAGTTGATTCAGTGTTCAACCCCTTTCCTAAGGCTTGACTTAGCAGCCCAGGCTACTTCTGGCCACGGGCAAGCAAGACAACACCTTTGCATACATGCGGTGCTAATGCAGGATTCCTCCTGTGTGTGTGTCTGTTTGTCTGTCCTGGGAGAGGTGAGGAGCCTTCCAGCAGCCCTTCTCACTGCCATCATGCTTTCCTACAAAGGGGAACCACAAACTCACGTTGGTTGCTCCCCCCTCTTCTCTCCCAACAGCTTTGTTCACCTTGCCTTTGTAAAGGGAAACCTGCTGGCAGTGGCAGATACCCTTCTGCGCTGATGTATTTGGGGTGGATGGGGAAATTTCTGTCCCAAAAGCTCCAGGTATTGCTGCTCCCAAGGCTAATCCTACACAGGCACTTTGACCTTCTCCAAAATCTGTGGTGGGGAGCAGGGAAGGAGACGTGCGATGCTGGCACAGACCTGATGAACTCTCTTCCCCGCTGGAGGGAAAAGAGCTGTGTAGTGGGCTCCAGTCATATATCGTTAGCATCCATAAAACTCATTTCCTGCCAGGAACAGCCACTGAGCACTGAGAAATCAGAATTTCACAGTAGATTGCCATGCAAGTTGAAATAAATCCCTGGGGCGGTGCACCACACGCCTTGTCTTGAAGCGTGGCAGGCAACCCCCAGGAAGCCCTCTGGAGGAGATATTGAACACTCTGTCTTAAATAGCCTTTTTATACACATAAATACTTTCTTTTATATATATGTATTTATATGTAAATGTGTGTTTATGAGAAGTAGAGAAGTACCCAAGGAAATAAAATTCCCTGTGAATGATAGCGATTATGAGAAAGAAATACAAGACTCTATTCCATCTCTGTACCATCTGTGTTAAAAAGTAACTTTGAGGATCTATTATAGCATCACTAAAAACTCTGGGAGTGCATTTTTCCTGCCTCTGCTGCCTCCAAACAGAAAGTTAGTAAAGGTTCCCCAAGACTGAGCAATTGGATGTGTTTAATAACAGTGACCATCAGCTACCTACCATTTTGATTCCGTACAAAGACGACCTAAATGTCTTCTTTAGCATTTAGTATACATCATTTCCATGCACTTATTTTTTATAACAAGTATATTAAAATATCCATCTGGGTCTTTCCACTGCATTTTTAACAGTACTTTGATCAGATAAGCTACCTCCTTACTGGTGTCTATATTTTGCAGAGTCAGGTCTTTGCGCTGACTTACATTGAACAGAGTAACAATCCCTCCTGGTACTATTTGGCTCTATAAAAATACTGATGAAAGCCTGATATTTTTAGGTTTTCATTTTTCTGTTGTATTCAGAAAACAAGAAGTTGTTTTCCCAAATAAATGTTTTCTGCAAGTTTTCTTTCCTCAACAAGCACTACAGGGCTGAGTTTGGTTAATACACCAAAACTTAGAACAAAATTAAGTAATTAACTGGGAAGGTGGATGCATTGCAGAAGTTGTAAGATCCAGGAATACATTCTGCCTGCACTGAAACTGGTATCACAACAAGTTATTGCTTATTGTAGCCCTGCACAGAATCAAACAGCAGAAAATACACTCAAAATTACTTGGTTTTAGAAGGACTAGATTCTGACTATTATTAATGGACCTGGGCCCAGCCTCTGGTACCACTGCATATTACTCTTCTAAACCAGCATTAAATCATGTATTCAGAGTCAAAGGCCTTTCACTTAGGCAGCTCTCTAGCTGGTATGATTTGTTTCAACTCTATAGATTGTTCATGTATTTAAATTGAATTATAACATTGCAGAGTTGGCCTTAGAAAATTTGGTGTGTCCTAATTCATCTTTGTGGTGACTGTCTACTCTAAATCGTAGTGAATAGCACATAATTGTGCCTGAAAATCAAGACTGAATATAAAACTCATTTTTTTATTGTTCCGCTAGTAAGAGCTATGAACTGTTCAACATATACTACTCTTTATGAAAGACATGGTGCTTTATTTTTTTTATAACTTCTTTTAAATAGACCAGATTTTTGCTTGTACAAGGTGCCTTTTCAATCTACTTCTCTGTGATGCAATTCATTAAAATAATATTAAGGGGTAAATCTGAATGCTTTTTTCTTTGACTATGCAACCTGTAACCACAACGAGGGCATGCAGATAGTTTACTGGTGTGAAAACTGAGGTGTGAGTTTGTGCTATAAAAGTGGCAGGTGCTTTGCATGACTACAAAGCGAAACTGCTCTGTTTGGGAAGACTGCCATAAACACAACGGCCTAAGTGGCAAGGGTTACAGTGAGCTCATATGTATTTTAATATTGTTTGCCTCTTTGCTCAAACAGCTCACTGGATTATTTTGACCTCAAGTGTTCATTCCAAAAAGGAGCTTATCTGTAAACACCACCTGCATGGTAGAGCACATCATGAGCTGCCACTGTATTGCTTTCTTATCATTCATAATGTGAAAATTTGATTGCCCGTACAGCCAGCCCATGGGCGGCCAGGCCTACAGATGGCAGACACATGTGTGCACAACATTTGCATTTTATAGCCAATAAAATGAAGGTTTTTCCGCCTCTGTCACTATCTTGGTACAAATTGTCTTTTTTCAGTTGTTGTTCTATCTCTGTCCCTGTAATTTCTAGATTATACTGGTTATAAATATCTGTACTTAATTTTGGCTTCAGTAAACTGTTGGCCCACCCATTAGATTTTTCTTGAGCCAACATTTTCTTAGTGTTATCTAGTGTTTTAATTCATTAACTTCCCTCCCTAGTGAAGGATTAACTTTCATCTTGTCTTATCTGCTATTATCTTTGTAGCAAAAGTAATTTCTCCAATGTGATTCCTTATCAGTTGGGCTTGTGCGGGTAGATGGTCAAGTCAGAGGTTGAAAATCAGTTACCTCACCCTTGTCAAGGCATTTGCACAGCGACAGTGATGGTGGAGATATCACCCATCACAGTGAGAGCAGGAGCAAACCTGCATTTTGTACCATGCGACTCCATCTGCTTTGTCAACAGCTTTGCATTGCCATAGTAAACGCAACGCAATAGTTCTAGTATCTGCCAGAATAGCATCACATTTGCTGCTGACAGTCTGATCACTCATTTTTATGGGAGAAAAACAGGAACTTTTTCCCTATGTTAAGTTCTCATTTTCCTAATCTCATTTGCTGGCTGGTACCAGACTTCACAAATTGGACATACATTCTGATTCTACCATTAAACTTAATGGAAAAAAAAATTGACCCTACCATGTCAGCACATTTTTATAAGTAAAACCCCAGAGCATCCTATTCAAACTCTTGGTAGCTTATAAGTTTACATGCAGTTTTGGTAAGGGCTTTTAAAAAAGTGAATGTATTTTAAAAAGGCATTTGTCAGAATTCTATATTATTACATTTCTCCAATTCTGTTGATTTATATATAGTCTCACTTCTTCCCCCTGGCCTGTAAAAATGATCCTCACTGCTATTCTGCTCATATAACAAAAACTGGCTGACTTTAGTTCAAATCAGCTATTTGACTGACTCTATTCCGAGAGTGACCACATGCCAAAAATTCATTTGATAGTTACTCATATCTCCTAAATCATCTTCCCCTCACTTTTCTCCTCCATTGAAACCCTTTCTTGACATAAGTATTTGCCATAATTTAGCAGTTTCCTTGTATACTGTACTTACCCTCAATGTTGTATACATTTTCTCCTCTTCTCTATAACATGTGGACAGTGTATACACAGCACGCTAAGAAGGATCCTTCTGGCTTGTCTTCCTAGAAAATTAACACAAATTACAACACAAGCCCCTAATTACCCTGTTTTCCTGAAAATAAGACGGAGTCTTATATTAATTTTTGCTCCAAAAGTGCTTACTTTTTTTACATGTGTAGCTGCCTGGACACTATTTAAATTGACTTTTTTTATGAACTGTAACTAGGGCTTATTTTTCGAGTAGGGCTTATATTTCGAGCATCCTCAAAAAATCCTGAAAAATCATGCTAGGGCTTATTTTTGGGGTAGGTCTTTTTTCGGGGGAGACAGAGTAAGTCCCATAGCAAAAAAATGCCCTCAGGTCTCATCTGGAGTTCTTTGCCTTGTGCTTTTCTAGGGGTGGGTAAGGAAGTGGAGCTCATCAGTGGCTAGCACCATCGCTCTGGCACATAAATGCAGACTAACATCATTCAAACACTTTTGGGCTTTGAGTAGTCTTCCCTAAAAATAAAATGAAAAGTAAGCCCTCTTAGAATTTGCAGGTAACAAATACAGAGAGTGGTTAAATTTGCTCGATTGCTAAGAACCCTCATTCAGCTTTTCTACTTCTCCCAGCATGAGTCAAGCCCTATTAATATTATTTACACATAGTAAAGTCAGAGTGGATACAGCTTCTTTTCTACTGAAAAAAAAAACCCTCTAAAATACAGTTCTCTGATCTTTCAACATCCTTAGTAGGAAAATTCAAATGGACATCTCAGTCCCCTAGGAAATACTTGCCTATCATGTTTCCCTATATTTATTGCATAGGTTGAACCTACAAAACCAAGTTGCTGCAATAATTTAACAGCATAAAGGAACTTACATATGGTATACATGTTATTAATAATCTTTTTCATTTTCAGGTTAGAATGAAAAATTTGCACATTTTTTAAACCCAGTGTTTCAAAGCTACTTTTGTTTCCAAAGTTTAGCCTGAAAAGCTACAAATTCTTTGGCTGATAAATATATTTATTTAAATGTATTTATTTTTGTAAAGATTTTTAGTTTAATTGCGTCTTCTAGTTTGTGTATTTCAAAACACAAAATCTTCATTGAAGCAGTTCCCCAAAAAATAGTAGTGAGGTAGGTAACAAAACTCCTCTAAGCATGTTAAAACATCAAGATTAATTTTTTAAAATAATTTTTTGGTTTTTATGCAGCTTTGTTTATTACCACAAATTACATTTATTGTATGTTCATACATTTCCATTTCCCATATTCAGTTGGAAACGTTGCCTCTGTTTCCTTTCCAGGAGCAGATTCCTGCAGCCCCCAGAGAGCATGTGGGCCCCATAAGTAATAAGTATTCACTATGTAAGTTCTTAGGTCACTGTGGCCCTTGCCCCAAAGTGCTCAAAGTGAATAATAGTACAATATTAAACAGTGGCAACCCAGTGCTGTAAATCTGTGTGCCTCACAGGATCCTAAATGAGTGACCCCATGGCCTTCAGTGACTTCCATTAGCCGAGGGACATCTTCCAAGAAGCAGATGACTCCTTGTTCACCAAACAGTAGCTTGGCAGCTCTACCTATGGACAATGTCTTCATATTTTCGTTTAGCTTCCTCTGGGTCTATAGAGAACACAGCTTTATTCACACAGCTGCAAGACTCTCTGACTTACAATCTACTTCTGCAAGATAAGCTCTTCTTAACTGGGTGTGCTGTGGGCTTTTCTTCGGCCGATGACTCTGGTTATCACTTTGCAGCCTGTTTGAAAAGGGCCTAGAACCTCTTAATGAACACTTTGTCTAGGCTTCCTGTCTCCTCTGTCACTGAATGACTAATTACTGATTTCCAGCTATGAATAATTTACATTACACCCTGATACTTAACCTCAAGGGTATTTCCTTAAATTTATGTGCTTTAGTTTTCTGTAGACATCTTCATGCTCCTGCGAAGGCATCACTGAACACCTGCCTGAAGTAAACAGCAACTTCCCAAACAAGTATTTTTAAATATTTGCCATTCAGTTGTAGATGTTAAGAAATTTATCTCTGAGTGCTCTGCTAAATCTAATGTGTCAGATTTTTTTTTTTCTTATATAGGTTTATTTCAAAATTTCTAGTTTCCCAAATATCTAAGTACCTGCACTTTCCCACACACCAGTTCTTCATTAATCTTCTGGTCTTCCCCCAAAATCTCTCTGCAGAGCTTAGATTGTGATTATTGCAATAAATGTTTTTGCTGCTGCCAACCAACCTGGCTATTTCATTATGCTTTTTATCACAATCATTTCTAGTGATCTGGGCTGACGATGAATGCCCAAGGGGATGTTTTTCCAAACATGTAATTATTCTCAGTTTGCCACTTCAATTGCCAGGACTAAACCCCTGGCCGATCTCTTTATTAGTTAGAATTAAAGCCTGTGGCTCTGTGCTGTTGATCTCTCTTGCCTGCCTGACCTAAATTCCAGTGTACACCTGCCATTATGCATTTGCTTAAATCTGGAACAAATTCGGGTACTTGATGTACTGCCAGTCTCAGTTTTTAATTTGGGGAGCCGACTTGGTAAGGTAATTTGTCTCTGCATCAACTTGCGGACCCACCACAGAACTACCGTTCGCATGTTTCTGAGCCAACAAAGCTCCCCGGGATGGAAGGGTGTTTTTTGGGGTGTTCAGCCTTTGCCCAGCACCCCTCACAACTGCAACATTGGATACGGCTGCTCGCGATGCTGCTCCTGCTTTTGGCTGGCACTCTGTATGCAGGAAAATCTCAACGCAAAAAAAATGAGCACAATACTCAGAAGTTGTGGATTAAAAAAAACACCATGGAACAAACGCCTCTTATAGAAGTCATATTTAAAAAAAGCCCAGTGTAGTTCAAAGTAAAAAGAAGTTTCTTGGAGAAATATGCTCACTGGCTCTACCTAATTGTGCTTAGCTAGAAGGGGTTTGTAGCCTCATTATGATTTTTTTTCTAATACATTCTATAATCAGTGTTTCAATCTTGCAAATAATAACAGAAATATTATCCAGCCAAAGCCTTGGAAGAAACCATGCCTCAAAGGCAGGAGGCAGCTAATGCACTTTCAACAGCTCTGGGGCAATGAAATAGGGAGCCACAGTTCTTGCCACCTTCAAGTGAACCTGCAGATTTTTCTTTCTTCAGTAACTTAAACTGTTAGATCCTTAGGGCAGTTGGTCAGAAATCTGGCATATGCAAAACTTGGTGAACACTAGAATATTTTATTCTGAAGAACTTGGTCAGAGCCGTAACTGGAGTTAGACTGGAAAAGTTCACAGCATAAACCAGTCCTCTCCAGGACAGTGTTTGACAGTGCCGTCCCCTAAAACAGGATCTTTTGGGTTGTAGTTCTACCACACCTGATCACATATCTCTGCTCCCAGGCCGGGCAGGGGTCTGCTCTTCATTTTCACAAAACAATAACAGGACCAAAATAATGGGCCAGTTGCCAGTGTGTGATTAATTCTGGACACCTGGTAGTCCACACAAAAGGTGGAGCATTCTATTATTGGAATTAGACACCTCAATTCTGCCAAAATCCCATTTGAGTGTCTGAATCCTTGAGTGGATCTCATCAAGGTGATATGACCATCTGAAATGTCTAGAATATAAGACAAATACTATTCTTGGAATAACTAAAAAACATCGGATTCTCTGCTCCTGATAAGAAATGTCTCCAATACAAGATTGTATTCCAATAAAATCTACTGAAATGTCCAAAGTGAAATAGGCTAATTAAAATCAGGACAATGGGAAGAGTTTCCAAGTAGCCAGAAATTTTCATGGCTCAAACTGTATTAAATGCCTATTAATTATCATTGTAACATATAATTTCAAAGAATGCTGCAACCAGAAAGAAAACTATTGAGAGGAAAGTTATTAGGACAGAGAGTAATTATTTGTGTCAGTGCATCATCAGTAGTTTTTCAGGTAACTATAAATCTAAATAAGTTTCCTCGTGTTTCATGGAGGTGGAATTATACTGAAGAGTACATCTCGATAAAATAGGGAGCATGGGAGACTGATATAAAACATTCAGTGTCTCTATTTGAAATGTTCACTGTTGTCAAAAATAAAGAGACAAGGAAATAAATTCTTTTCAGCTGTTTGCTCTTAGGGCAGGAAATTTGTCTTTCTATATGCATACACAGTGCAAAGCTCATTTTGGGTGTGACTGTGCTTTTAAAGCTACCATTAATAATAGTGTAAATAAGCTGTTGGCTAAGTTCTTAAGTAATTCTGCTTTAAATTCTAGTTTTGGTCTCTTTACACTTCAAAGGCAATACATGGGTAACACATTTTAAATGTTCTCTTCATTTAGCTGTTTCCATCTGACCTATTAGGATGTGAAGTATGAGAAGTGTCTGGGTCCCATCTCTGCTGTGCTCAGTTTAAGCTTTCCATGACAACACAATCATTGATTTAATGTCTATCTGCAGGAACAGAGGAGCTTCCGGGATTAAACCAAGATGGTTTAATTGTTGGAATTAGGAAATTGGGTGATGATTGCTCCATTGTTAGATTTACTCTTGTAAACAGTGTGGATTTAAGTCCTTTGAGTACTATTTTGATACTCAACCATTAGGTTGTTTGGACTGATACCTTCTTTTGGATCTGTTCTACTTTCTATAAGTAATTACTTACAAAACCTGGGTTCCTCTCCCACTCTGGCTTCTTTTACCAACAGCAAAATCTCTACCCTGAACTGAACACTTTTTTCCTCAGAAGAATGTTCTCAAAAAACTCTTTTTAATCTTCAAAATTTCGACTTAACCCTAGCAATGAGAGAATTTCAAAACAACTTGAAAATCCAGAAAGAATCACCGGCTTAATCACTGTAATATTTGTAAACTGCGCCTATGGCACAAAGAGTCTAGACTGGATAAATGATCTGGCCCATTTATTTGGCTAATTCTAGTCTAATTTAAATCATAACCGTTCCTCCATTTAGGACTGCATTTCCCAGACCAACACTGCACATTCCTGCTGGTGGTTGTTAGAAGAGCTTGTCAATGGCCAAGTGTCCCTGTTCCCACAGCTCATGAGCACAGCAGGACCAGTGAGCAGCACCACATCTTACGAGCAAAGCTCTATCTCAAGCTGTCTTTTAAACCTTTACAATTAGTCATGAAGTGCTTATGGCAAAACCTACATGAGGTGAATAAATATGAAAGGATTAGAGACAACTCATAGGAAGCTGGTGCCTACAGCCCTGTAGTTTCCTATGAAAATCACAGCGAAATGTATTTCTGCTAATCTCTAATGAAGAGGAGTAGGGCCTCCACATTACTCGTGTCTTTCCAGTCAAGTACCCACCTCCTCTGGGGCCTTTTTGCATTGTAGCCTTGGAGACAACTGAAAAAAAAAACATTACTGAATCCATGCCAAGTGGGAAAACAGGATCAACAGCCTTCCAAGAGCACAGAAAACAAAGATGGGACAGGAAAATAAACAAGGACAAGGATAGTCCTATTTCATTCTGAAGTGGGGCTTACATAAAATAAATGGTGATAAGATTGCTTTCCAAGTGGAACATGAGAGGGAGAGGAAGAGATTGCGAAAGAAAGAGCGTTTATATATTAAATATCTGGATTTGGCTCTTACAGTTATGCTGGAAGCTCCAAAGTTTCCAAGGCATCTTGCAGTGGAGTATACAAATGCCTAAGAAAGAGTAAAGGTGTCTTGGATCAGGCAGCACCCAATATGTTTATACAGCCTTGATGCAAAGGGATGTGTTTATTCAAGCTGCTGGCCAAAATTATATGTGCTAGAGTCTGTTAAGGAAAGGAAAGAATGTATTATTTGTAACAGTGGATGTTATATATATGTATAGGAAAAAATAAGGGATGCTCCCATGGATGTTGCATCGCAGCCTCACCCTCCCAGTCTTCCCAGCACCACGTGTGCCTCCATCCTTGCACATCTGTGATCATGCTGTGCAACAGGAATCAGAGAGCCAACCAAGCTAGACACCGAATATTTCTTCTTATGGGTTAGATTTCAGCCAGGTGAATTCCCTGAATCACTGGATGGCAAGTATTTTGGAAAATAATAGATTCTTCTAAGAATGTGGCATCTCATTAACTCAAAAAATATATAACTGAAAATTCCATGATCTTGTGCGTTTTAATAGTTGCAGAGTAATATTTCTGGATTCTGCAGTGGCTGAGAAAGGCACATTTTTCTAGCCAGAGCCTTCTGGCTCTAAACATTGGAGCTACGTCCCCCTGCTAGATTGAGTTGCATTTCACTATTGAAGTGTAACGCACGTAAGGGGCTCATTAATCTGCCTCAAGGAATTATTACTGTACTTAAAGTACATTGTTTTGCAGGCATTATTCTGAGGTTTTTGTTTTGTAATAAATCTAGAGTTTCTTTGTCTTGCTTTATTTTGTTTCAGTGCATAACAACAACTCACTGGTTTTTCTTCCCCAGATCTTTGACTACTTAACATTTTCAAAGCAAAAGTTTTTGTTTGCATAAGTATAAATATTATATGTATACATTTGCATACCTCGGAACACACACAAAGAGATGAAAGAGAGTAAAGGGAGAAAATGAGAGGAGCAGAATAAAGGAGAAAAAAAAACAGAAAAGACAAGCTTTTCCTGTTCGAGTCACTGCTGCTCTTTGACTCACATTTGTGATGTCTTTAGGGGAGCTTGAGATCATGGTCCTCAAACAATACTTGGGAAGATCCAACTATCTGGCAGATGATTTTGTGGACATTGTGGTCCAGTCCCACAGCCAGTGGCAAAGCACCGTGACCGGGTCTTGCAGAACGTAGGTTGGTTGAGTCTGGCTCCAAAGGTTGTTTGGTTTCTTATATGTTAAGTGTGGAAATTACCTTTCAACATAAATGAAAAATCAGGTTTTTAACAAGAACATTTCTGTCACTTTCTTGTCAAGCCAAAAAAGGAAGTAGGGGGTATGATTTTCTATTGCCATTTTTCTAGACATTCTCTTGCAGGTTGGTCCTAAACTGTTTGCATAAATCCCAGGGACTGGATGGATCCTCACCAGCCCCATGGGAAAGAGTTTTGGTTGATCTCGATGGAAGCTATGGGTATAATAAGAAACAAAATAGCTACTCAGCAGATATCAACAGTGTGAAGGAGAAAGGATTTTGATGTGGGCTGTATTTAGACATTCAGCTGTGGTGTGGGGAGAATGCTGCTTCACACAGCAGTTCACACTTTATCATGTGGAAACTGAATTATTTTCTTATTCAAACAAAATCTTGCTACTATCCCTAAGACAGCAGTTCCTCCCACTGGAAAAGCCCAGATGCCTCAGCTTTCATTCTTGTGATCTGACCACTTGGCTTCCCTGCTCACACAATTTGTTTGCTTGATGCTATAACTCAGTAAAAACAGAAATTTCAATAAAATCTTCAAAACATTAATTAGAGTGGATTTTGAAGATTCACAGACTGTGGTCTTGGGAGCCCATTGGCCTGCAGTTTCACTGAAGTACTTTGCATCTGAACAAATTTAAAAACAAATATATGAAAGAATTTTGTTTTCCATTATTTAAGCATAGTTTTAAAGAACACTTAGCACCTACTAGCTTTGTGTAAATGTATCAGCTGTCACCCGTATTGTTTAGTCTCTATCTGTATTACCCTGTATTTACCATCTGTTCCTTGAATTGAACCTCTGTAATAGATTATGTTTAACATTAATTTAATAAAGAAAAATGGACCTGTAATCATGTTTTTCTAGTAAACTGTTGTCTCAGCTCTACCTTTAGTGTCATTTAGAGCAGGTGGGAAATGGCAAGGGATTTTGGGATGGTGCCTCAGCAGCTAAAGTGGGTCATGGATGGGCCCTCTGGAAGGTTATTCTCTGAACCTGTCAGGATTATCTAGTTCTCTGCTGGAGTAACCTGATCCAATTTGCAACCCAAGGAAAAAATCACTAGACTAGGGCATGTTGGAATTCCTGAACGATGCCATAAAATAATGAATTGCTTGTAGAATTAATAAGTTAAAAAGGATACACTTATAATGAACATATCTGTTAATTTGAAGGTTTCTGTTGGATGAATCAAAGTTACATGTGAATGAGTTTAAACGTGTTCACAGCCCAGTGAATATGCAGAAACTGAGTCTATGTTCATCAAGCCAGACCAGATGGTGAGCTGAGACTGATTTCACTTGTGTCTAACTCTACCGTGCTATTATAAACACCTTAAAAAGCTGCTCAATCCTATTGCCTTCATAGATAGCAATATCAGGGAAAACAGGAGGTCGCATTATACCTGGAACTGAATATCACAAACCAGAATGCTGTACCTGTGGTCCACCACGGTGATTTCGTCTTCCTAACCACTTGTAGACTCCAGCACGCTCTTTTCCATTTCTCCGGCACGCACTTGCAGTCATCCTCTCTTCAGTGTCCTTTCCTCAGAGACCTCATTCTGATGTTTGTACGACTTTAAGACTGGGTAGAGAAAAAAAAGAATAACCAAAGCCAAGATGCCACTGTTACATCGAAGTATCTTCTCCCATATTTCTACCCATTGGGTTCTCCTGTTTAACATCTCTAGTTAAGTCCTTCAAAGACACCAACCATGGGAATGTGCCACAGCCAATTGCTTCTACTTACAACAGCATTAGGGATATATAGATATAGTGAAACAGTAACACAGTTAAGCTACTTCTACCCAGATTTCTCTTTTGACTTTAGGGCTGTGTCCTTCTAGGATCAGTTTTCTTCAGTACCTTTCAATGTACAGTACCATCCCATTTTACCACCTAAGAGTCACAACTAACAGGACATCAACACCCCATTTTTTCACAAACAATTTCTGGTTTCCTTTGTCAGCTTAACACCTTTAATTAGCAGGTCAGTGTGGAATAAAATGGAACAGAAATCCCTCTTACACGGTCATAATGACATCGGTCCTAAATACAGCACTGGGCCACTGACTAAGACCAACCATTTTTCTAGACTGAATACAATTTTTTCTATTGTGTTGTTACTTCTGCCACAAATCCAGACTGAATTCAGTCTCTGAAACCTAGAAAAAGTTTTACTTTAAGCTCTGCTCTCTGGCTGATATTATTTCCAGGAATTAATGAGACCTATCCATGCTCTGCAGTTGAGAAGTCTGCAGCAGAGTAATCCTCACATGAGATAGACCCCAACTTAAAGGAGTTATCTGACTGGTATTTGTGCACCAAAGTCTCTGGCTCTGGGTTAAATCACATCTCTTTGCATGGGAATACATGATGGGACACAAAGCTAGAGACAGGCTCTCCTGATGTATGCCAGTTTGCTCACAAATCAGGATTCATAATTGCTAGAACCTCTTTCCTCAAGCCCTGTAGGATCATCAGTCACACTAACAGATGATTCTATTACACACAGGCATCGTGCTGGAAAAGCTGAATTTACTGTTATTTCATAAAAGCTGTTTCAAAAAATTAAACTGGGTTAAATGTCATGGATCTTAATGGGTTTCCAAAGTTTTAATATGTTACATTCTACTTGGTATGGCATATGTTATAACTTATAAGGATTAGCTCATGTAACTTCTGTCCAAAAAAATCTTCATTTTAAATATAATTTTGTCCACATTCAAAGTTGAACTACTTCACAAAACCCTGCAGTGGTTGTATGTGATAAAGGATCCCAATCCCTTCCATGCTGCTGTGATCATAGGCTGAGCTGGGAGCCTCAGGAAAAACTTCCTTATCGCATGCATATCCCATGCACTGCTAGAAAATGCTTTCTTTGTATCATCATATTCAAGAGTAAATAGAGCAATCACTAAGAACTTCCTTCCAGGCTTTTTTTCTGAATGTATAGGAAAGCTTCTGTTAGTTTTACACTGTAAGCCCTTGGCAGAGTACAAAAATATGAAACTGTCATGAGAATATGTCAAAACAACTAATGAATCATTCACTTTTCAGACAATATAGCATATTGCAGCTGCAAAAGACAGAACTATACTGGTCAGTCAGTATTTTCAAGTGATGCGTTAAGATTTTTCAATTTGAAATAGATATCTTCAGATTTTAGCAAAGCAAATGGCAAGGACATGGATAGTTAACACCTATTTGTATCAAATTAAACACCCCAAAACATGGAAACCCTGAATCCATGAGCACTTCTATAGAATTCCAGCAAAACAACGCAGCCCCAAGTGCACACGCACGGGAGATGCTTTTGGAGACTTGCGTGTCATTGAGAAGGAAAAGCTTGGTTTGTACATTGTTTTGGATATTCTGTGCCTCACAGAGAACATACAGACAAAAAAACAGAAAGTAAAAATATACAATTGAATCTCCCAAGAAAATGTCACAATATAAAAAAAAAAAAAAAATGACAAAGAATTTCCTTTGTTTGGAAAAGTAAATACAAAGAAAATCTCTGCAAACAAACTTATTTTAGTGATGATATGAGTTAAGTTCACAGAGTCAGTCATGAGATTCTGAACCATTGCTTCCATTTCAGGAGGAATTATTGGAAGAAATTCCTCATAAACCTGGTGAAGTCTGTTATATTTGACAGGACGACAAGGTCTACAGCTGACTATAGGGTTAAAACACACCACCACGGTATCTGCTTATTGCAGTTCCTTCAGAAGAAAACAAGCACAGCACAGAAAGCTGTAACTATTTACAGATAAATAGGAAGTTCCTGTTATTTTAGATATCAGTCATGCACCCATGGAGGCCGCTCTTCCAGGTCACCAGTTAAACTATAACACAAGAGCATCAGCTGGATCTGATGGACGCTATGAACTTAACTGAGTTTCTTAAGTGTCCAACCTAAGCAGGAGGTTCAAGACACAGCTGTGAAGGTCAAGTCCATCTGGAAGCTTGCTTTCTGCCCAGGGTATTTTTTTCCTATGCTTAATATCCTCTAGTTCGCTGATTTAATCTTGGTACTTTTTCCAAGAGTACATAATTATTAAACACTGTACGCTTGAATATATCTTAGCAGGATCTAGCAAAAAAAAATAGAGTTTTCTATCAGCTTTTTACCTGTGACAAGTAAAGTTGATATCTAGATGAGTGATGTATGTGGAAAGGAGCTCCTAGAAGACGCCAGTCACTGCCACAGTGCCAGCATTTGGGCTGCATGCTGTGTGAATGCAGAACATCTGTTAAAATGCCGAGGAGGTTTTTACCTTGAAATACCTGCAGGGAATGTCTTCACTTTTATTCTCTATTCATTGGTGTAGCTGAAAAATGAGAAAAAAAAACAAAAAACAAAACTACATTTAAAACCTGAATTTATCAAAAACACAAGGTTTTTCACTGTAAACCTCTGGACATTTTCTATACAAAGGTGCCTGAAAAATTATATTTTCCTTCACATATTTAATTGGGATTGCTCTGCTTTTTCCAGTCATTTCTTCAAGTCACATAACTGTGACCACACTAATGTCCCATTTCTTCTGTATATCTTGTATTTCAGTACAGCACTGTGAAACAGTAGACTGTAAATCCGGGGAGTACAGAGCAAATATCAAAAGAAGGGATTAAATAGTTAAAATGCACAGAACTGTTTCCTTTATTTTTCTTTCTCTCTGCTTCATTTGTTTGTTCATTTGTTTTTGTTGTTGCTGTTTGTTGTTTTGTTTTGTTTCTTTAATTTAGAGTCAATGAGGGAAGATCCAAAAAGTGGCCAGAGCCAGCAAAAAACTCCAGCACTGTTAAAGGGAACATACAAAAAGGACCATTTAAACATGGAGGTTTTAAAATCTTCATGGTTTATATAATAAAATTGAAACGTTTGAATGTTTACTTTCTTACCTGTTTTTCTTTTTCTTCATTTAAAACCACAGTCACTGTGTTCTTTCCCTTGATTTCCATATGGGGGACTGGTGCCACAGGTGCTGTGAATCCTTGCTCCTGAAGAGATGCAAATAATAAACTGCTTAAAAAGTTGCTTTGGAAAGAGTTTCTAGCAGTTAGCTTCAAATTCTGGGCCTGCTAGCCAAGGACATGGATGCTTTTTGAGTACAGTGGAAATATCTAATTTTAACAGATGAAATAAATGGAACTAAGCATGTAATAAGGGTACTATTCAGTACAAATACAGCAGAGATGGTCCAATAAAGATTACCTAATGAGCATTAGATTGCCTCCTCTAGTTACAAAGTAAAAACAAATAGCTCCTAACACTATGTGTTAGTAACAGGCCCTCAGGAAATGCCCAAACCCAAACCTTAAGACATCAATCTCCAGTGTAGAAAATTTAATCTTTTATTTACTAGCAATGATGCTACTAGGCACTCCTTGTATGAATATCAAGAAATCATACAGCCTAGTTTTTCACTGTCTTGAAAGAAGTGAAGACAGCCATGAGAGTACTTCCAGATGTTAAATGAACCCGACACATTTCACGGATTCAGGGTTTTCTTTTCAAGACCATTTATAGAACTTTGGAAAGAGCACTGGGTATCATGTTAATAAAAGGTAAGGAGGAGCGGTTTATTTTTACAACAAATTAAAGACATGACTTAGGTTTTTTCAATCATTGTTAACATCTTTAGTCCAAAAAGGAAATAGCTCTAGGTACCTATAACTAAATACGTTCCTACCACTATATTAATGGTTTTGCCCACGTCCTAAACTTGGATGTAGCAAGTTGTAAGGCATCCAAACATGCAACTGGGTCTGATGTTATTGTGAAGTTCACAGAATTTATAACTATTTAGGCTGCCATGTTCACTGCAATTAACTTTGTGATCCTTTAAGTATTAATTCCCAAACAATAAAAACAATTAGAGAATGGCTGATCAGAAGTATTGGACAATTTCTCTGTGCAGTTGCAGGGAATCACACTAAGGTCACACAACCAGATTAGCACAAAGCAGGAGCAGTAGCCACTGTGTTCTGTTATGATGCTTCATACAGTATTTAACATCTCAAGAAGAATGGAAGATTAAATACAAATGATAATACAAATGATAATAAGAGAGAGAGGAAGATTAGGAATACCCACATATTAGAATAAGAGTATCATCATTTAAGACAAAGTTGAACTAATTCATTTACTCTGAAGTTGAATTTAGTTTGATGCGAATTGGAAAGAATTATCAACATATTTAATATTTAGCATGGTCTGCATTTTACATCAACAGGCTGTTAATAAGCCAAGTCATTTTGGTTGCCTTGATCTTACCTAGTTCTGATTAACTTATATCTTTTATTCAAACATTAACTCACTCATGGCATGTACTGCTCTTCAAAGACTAATCATGGCATAGATTAGATGAACATGGAACAGATTTAGGATATCAAGTTCTACTAAAGATTGTAGGTGTATATTCAACAGCAATGCACCTGCCAAAGGGAACAAAACAGGGAAAATAATACAGAAAACAAACCCTTGCCTGCTTAGTTACACAGCACCATAGTTCTACTGGGTGACAAAGAACTTTTATGACAACTGGCAAGCGACCAGGAATTTTAATGATCACTCTGTGAGATGTCTCTGTGGGACAATCATGGTCATTCAAAGCAGGTTCTGCTTCATGAAGTTGGTGACTGTATGATAAAGTCATCTTCAGGTCTTAATATATAACTTATTCTTGTCAGATAGTGAAAGTAGCTGCATTGTTTATACACATATTAGTTCTGCTGTACAGGAGCAAAAGTTAGTGCAGGTTCTCACAATGAAAACAGTGAATCATGCTTTTCAAAGCCTCATACACAGCAGGTTGAAGATGCATCTGAAGCTGAGCTTGAATTCTTTTCCTTTCTCCCCTTTTCCCCATGATAACTTTTTTTAAAAATAGCCATCTGGCATCCCATCTGGCTACAAGTCCAATGTTATAGTTTCCGGACTTGCTTTTGTCTCCAGTACTGTCTTTGTGGAAGAGACAAGAGTCCCTCCTGAAACTTTGAATAACTTGGGCTCTTTTGGAAGTGCTGAAAAAACAACTAGAACACAAGGATACAAATCAACCTTTTTAGTTATTAATAACTCTGAAAAAAAAAATGGTGCTGAAGAAAAATGACACCACCTGTTCTTGCCTTCCAGGTGCTTGAAATAATGTAGTTGCTGAGCTTCAGGGATTAAGGGAAGATATGGTATTTGCCTGCTGCTGTTAAATAGAGAGTCTTTAGGGATTCCAGAGACCACATGAAAACATGAAGGAGAGGGGAAATAAATAATTTCTACAGAAAGAAAATCAGGCCATCTTCATAGTTTTCCACTCAAGCAAGAGTGTAATACATGTAAGCCCAGTTGTTTTTTTTACAAAGAATACTGTTAACATTTCAGCCAAATATTAAGCTTAGTTTAGGAGACAGAAATCAACATAATTTACAAGATGGAGCCCATGCACATTTATTATATAGCTTCTGACATACAGAAGGGCAGCTGGTGCTGGGCAGGATACTACAGGACTCCAAGAAATCTGTCAGTTCTCCTCAAAAGTTGCAAAGTCAAGCCATTCCATACATATTGATTTTAATGAAATGAATTTTATCACCCATTTTCACCTTGTTCACCTGTGAGAGCAGCACCTGATCATTAGCCATTGCCTGTAAATATGTTGACAGTCCCTGTACTGGAAAGATTTTAACTGAGTGAAATCCTTCAGCTGAGACACAAGAACCCTGTTTGAATGAGAAAGCTTATTTTCTCAGCAGTCTGGTGGGAATTTGGCATCCTGCTCTCTTAAACAATAAGAAAAATCTCAACTCAGATATAAATCTAACAGCACCCAAATATATCACATGCTGGAAAGCCTTTAAGATCACAGCATGAGCAGTAGCAGATGAAGCAGATGAACCAACAGCATCACCAGTCAGGGACACAGTTATAAAAGTCTTGCATTTATACAGTGCTTTAATCAAGAGAGGTTTTTACACCACAAAGTGGTGCACGAAGAAAGGTTGTGTGCTTTTGCAAAAAGGGAAAATAGCTCTAGAATTAAATAGACGGGTTTAGGCTTGTTACCACAGTCGGTCTCTCCTAAATCCTTCCACCCCACTCCAAGGGTGGGAGTGGGAGGCACAGGACACAGTAGTGTTAGCCAAGATTTCCATTTCTCGCAAGAGGACTGGGACTGCTTCAGCTGCAATGACACGGAGCATAGATTTATGCAGCATGTTCGGAATAGCACTTGTGTTATGTAATAGATACTGCTTAATTAATTTATTTTTTTCCTAGCTATACCTATTCAGAGTAAGGAAAACAACAACAAAAAAATCAAACAACAACCCACAACACACACTTCAAGTTGTTTAAGATACATTTGCATGAAATTTCTGCATGGTATGTATTAGTCATGTCTGAGGATCCTGGCTGATCTCTTGTTGTTTAACCTTTTTTAATGTCGCTATGCATTTCCTAAAGTTACACTGCATCAAGTAAGGAATCAATGGAAATTTGCTGATTTACACCAGCTGTGAATTCATGCAGGCATGTAGTGGAAATATCTCATGCTTCTTGTAGTGGAAAAAATAAACCCAGCATTTAAATTGATCTCTGTATTATTCATGTTGTCTGTGTGTATATACAGCAACATGATGTCCTGTTGCTCTTTACAGCTTTAAGAAATCAAGAGGTGACTTCAAGGACAAAAAGTCCCTTATGTCCCCCCAAGAAAAATTATGAGTAGTCAGCTAGTATGCTTTCCCTATAAATGTTTTTAGAATAATGGATGAAGTGATACAAAATCTGTAGGTAAATTCAAGTTATAAAGTTATAGTTGTATTTATGTAAGTCGAGTTATTTATATCAAGTTTAATACAGCCACAGTTTCAATCACTGTTATTTTAACTTATATATTTAAAAATTAAAGAATTCCTTAAGTTGCCTGCCAGCTGTATCGCAGCCACACAGGCTATCGTGCAAGAGATCAGTCATTTAAAATCAGTGCATGACAAAGTGTAGGAAAAAGAAATATTCCCACAAATGCAAACATTATGAGGGAAGTGCTCTCTATGTTGTAAGCCACATAGTCAGCTGGCTGTTTTAACTGAGACATTCATTCCTCTCTCCATGGTTATAAATAGCTTTATGAAGGGTGCTCTAAACTACCCCAAGAACATCATTTTAATATTCCACAATTCAAATGTTAATTTACACATGGTGAGAGAATATAATGCTAACATTCAGATTTTGAAGCCTCTAAAACCCATATTGTCCTGATGGAAATAATTATGATGAAAGAAACGCAACGGCAAAACTGACTTCCAAAATCTTGGGTGACACCAGAAGTCACTTATCTCCACCATGCACCAAAGCACAAACTATCACCTCACTCACTTAACTTGTTCAGGAAAGTCTCTAGTGTAAAAAATGAACTCCTGCCTTGATTTCTATGACAGGTCAATTTAGTCTTAGTTTAATACTGCTGGGGAGTTACCTTTCAGGCTGATCAGAGGAGCCAGAAAACAGTAGTGAGAGAAAATGTCTAGACACAATTCAATTAGTCAGGAGATGCTGTTAAAGGCAAATTTCAATTACGGCTCAATTATTAACTGTGGTCATGTTATCCTAAGATAAATACACTCGGTCTAAAACTAGATGTACTAATTTAGCCTTTATTGAAGGGTCACTATAACAAAGTGTTTAGGCACAAAATGCCCAGAGGAAGCAATGAGAGCCCTTTGCTGTGGCTAAGATGCTCATGGTGAAGACTGCAGTGAAGCCAGCACAGTCATGAACTCTTTCAGCAGCCCTGAGGGCATCACACCAAGGATGAGCCAGGAGTTGACCAACCCCTTTGGCCCTGGCAATAGTCCCTGTGCATAAAACAGGGCAGAAGTGGACACAAGGCTGTGGTCTGCCTAGAAATATTGTTATACCAAGATGACCAAGCCTGGGGACACCAGCTCAGTAGGAGTTTCTGGAGTCAACCAGCAGAAAAGCCTTGCTTTTCAAGCCATGCTGTGATTTTTCCATCCCTAGGATGAATTTCTACTCCAAAACACAGGGACCAGTTCTTTGTGTAAGAGGCAGCAACACGGTGCCCAGGCAATAGGTCCCAAGCTTTGAGCAAATTTAAGTGCAAACGCAAGTTTACAGATGGGTTTGAGAAAACATGAAGGAAGTGGGAAAGGTTTGAGAATGATGGCTCATTTTTAGTGTTAGGAGAGGAAAGAAGGTCCTACTGTTCTTTGACTATTCAATATAAGAAAGCTGATAATGAGGAGGCAAGAGAAAAATCTACTGGGATCATAGAAAAGGGAAAACTCTTCCAAAAATACAAACCTGGATTAATGGGCAGTACTGCTTATGCTACATAAGTACGGACCTGAGCCTATGTCTCCCAAAAGAGTGACCAGGGAGCAAAGCCAGGCACATAACCCGTGCATGAGGAATTTAACATGCAAATAACTGCAAAACTTAGCAGATTTTAGAACAGCTGAGGATTTACATCTCCAAGTGAGTCAATGGGATCACAGATGCTCAGCACTTGGACAGCCAGTGGCTGTGTCTGCCGTGATCTGAGTAGCTCCATTTGGGGAGGAATCTGGTACTGCTCTGAGAGGATCTAAAACAGGCTGATTACTGCTAATTGTTCCACTTTCCACCATATTATCTCCATATGTTTTTGACAGAAGGCTGCACGAGGCTTTTCCACTTGGGGTATGTAATGGGCCCGAAACAGCTGAATCACAGTCCTGGATTATTTAAATGTGACTTAGAACATAGGGAATTTTTAAATTATTTCCTTGGAAAGTTCAAGGTAACTGAGTATCCAAAGAAACTTCACCATCTGCTCTCATGTGTAATCAATCAGTCACATGAAAATACATGCAAAGTTTGGACCAGAGAACTACAGAAAGCCGAAAATACCAGCCAGCTAAACTGCACTGAGATAAACAATGGGCATCTCTTTTTCTGTTTGCTCCTTGGAACTTATTTCTCCTCTATTTGACAAAATCACATCATCTCAGTAAATTATCATTAACCAAGCATCTAATTACTTTCTGAAGACCCCATGATTCTTTTTGCTGATCTCTAAGAATTCTATTTCTGTTGCAAAGAACTTGAACCTGAAAGTCTGTAATTCTTGGTGTTTTCCAGAACTAATTTTTACAAATAAGGATGGTTATTTGAGAAATACATAGCATTAGAGAACTGAGAAACGCTGAGTATTTGAGAGTTATGCTGCTACTGTTTTATAAAATCTATAAAATGCATCTAATGCATTTACAACACTAGCTTTGGTAAACTGGTGTTAAAAAGGACATTTGTGATACTGAGATACACAAAACATTTTGAGATCATTCAAGTGAAATATATCACTTATATACCGTCTAAAACCTGAAAGTTTTGCTGGCATAATGTTATTGGTTAGGAAGACAGAAGAGAAATCCCTGCCTAACCAGGACAGCTCAGCTAACTAACAACCTAAAATCAGTGTGTTCACCCACACTTTTGGCAGTTTAATTTATTTCCTTTGAGGATCATGTATAGAGGGATATTATTTTGCCATTTTAAGTTCCATCTCGACGAGCAATACTGCTAATAAGCTTAATTGATATACCCTTTCTCATTTATTGCAATGTGAAGGCACAACAGCAAAGAATGCTTCCAATCAAAAAAACCCTCATATGCTGTTAATCTAAATAACAACTCCTTAATCTGAACAGTTACAATAAATTTAGTTTAGTTTGGCCTGAGATTTTTAGCTATTCAAATGAGAAGCTTAGTTGAGAAATGGCAAATGATACATCTTACCCACAGTTTCTCCACCAGACTGACTGTAAACCCAAAACAAGTGATGGTAGGTAGGTGACAAAATGGCGCCTTTGGTTTCATTAAATGACCAAAGGTGTATAAACAAGCACTGATTAAGCCAAAAAAAAAAGAAAAATAAATTCAGGAATGCAGATATATTAATATATAACGACCACACAGGGATAGCAAGACCAACAACAACAATAGCAACCAACAAGAAATTCTGTGTGGTAGAGAGGAGGATCACTTGAATCAGAAGACTAAGGTGGAAGTTCCTACACAGCAGCAGAAATCGATTTCATGGTCACAGTCAACCCTCTTACAGCATTTTCTTCCACTGTCACTATTCTGTGACATAAACTTGGTTCTAGAGAAGTCTTGTTGGGTCTGTCATAAATTTGGATTACAGTACCTGCTATGCAGACAAGTTTTCTAGTTCGATCAGCCATGGGAGTCGACAGGATCAATTGTTGTCAATGCACCTTCTGCCACCAGCGTCTCAGAAATGGATACAGCTGCACGTCCTGAAGTTTGTCAGGTTGCAAGAAAATTAAATTATTTTCAAGTGGCATCTTTAATTCACTTTAAGTTTTTATGGGTTGGAGAGTTAAAATTGATAGATGATTTTGTCTTGTGTGGTCCATAAATGATATAGCATTTGCTTCTGAAAACATAGTATTTTTCATTCAAAAAATAATTAATGAATTCTAATAGTTCAGAGATGTTCTAGATCATGTCATCCCTTTGTATGGAAACTGATGCATTGTATTTGTGACGTAATACCAAAATAAGATACCAAAAATCTGTTCCTGGATTCTAATTTCTGTTTAAAAAACAATCTAACACAAAGTGAAAACTTTCTTTGCACAGTTTCTCTTCATTAGTGTGATCTCATTAGAGATTAGAAGACAGAAATATTACTTTACAGTTCTTGTTAACAGAGGTTCTCTTTGTTTCAGTGATATCTCCATTTTATTTTTTATATCCATTTTAGAGTTCTAAACAAATATCAGCACATCACATAAATTAAGAAGATTAAATAGGGGCAGCACTAAAAAAAAGTAAGTCGGGCTTAACCCTGGTGTAAAAGATAAATTAAACACAATGACATCAAACAGGAACAGGAAACTTTGAAAAAGCAGTAGGTGATTATTGTCTCTTAATTTATAGAAGGATTAGAGAGTAAATGCTTGAAGAGAGCACACAGAATAGAATAAGTGCTTTTCACTACAGAATAATTATGCAATGTAAGACAAGAACACCCTCTGCCTACTCATCTTAGTGCAAAGTACTCACTTCTGGCCACAGGAAGCCTAAAAACTTCTGATCATTACATAGTAATAAGAATTTCAGCGCTCCCAATAAATCACTTTAACCTGCCTCTTTTGTTCAAAATTGTATTCCCTTGTCCTTCTCTTTGTTATTAACTTCAACTTCTTGGTGTATTACCATATTTAACATCAAGGACTTACAACCTGTACTCCATCACCCTCAGAGCTGACAAAGGTGGGATGAAAGCTGCCCGTTGCCCATGTTCTGCCTCAGTGATTTCCATCTATATGGTTAAAGCTGTAACTCATGATCAACGTGATCCAGCCTGACCTCTCTCCAACCTGTCTCAGCAGCTCCTGTCTTCGTATGGCCCCTTCAGACATTTCTTGATTTAAATACATAATGTACAGCTAGACTGTCTTCTTTTTCCACTTCCAAAAAGATTAAATGAGATGAGTGTGATAGCTTAAAGGCAATATGTGTGATATTTTGAAACACACCAGAACATTAGAAAATCACCAGGAATTTAAGATTATCATGCTAGAACTTGCTACATTCAAGAATTTGAGAAGGACCCATCACAAGAAGTAGCCACAGCTGTATCACTGAGAAGACACACATATATATTTTTTTCTTTTTTTAAAAAATAAATTAATAATAATAATAAATAAATACATAAATATCCACCTTTGAGACACAAGCCATCTCCTGAAACAGCCCAAAAGATCTTGTAGATCCCAAACTAAACTTTCTTGTAACTACTAGCAGAAAATTTTAATGGCAGAAGGTACCATGTCTTGACATCTCTGTGGCTGTAGTTGGCTCCAAACTAAATATTTCATATGAGAAAATGAAAAGCATCACAGAAATTCCTTGCCTTGATCAAAAATGAAGATGATAGCCGCTTTCTTTTAGTCTGGCAATGTATTAGATAGTATTAAAAACACATTTCTATCTATTAATTGCAAAGTGACATTCTTGTTTTCTTTTTTCATTTTTTGATTTATTGAGGGAATATTTCAGGAAACAAAGGAAAATTGACTTTTCCATTTATTTATATAATCCTTCAGTTTTCAACAACACATTCAGACCACTAACTGAAATGTTTTGCATGACCACATCAAATCCATGCATTTTCCTAAACTACTGCAAATATCTTACTCTTGTCTCAGCATGCCCAAAACAGTATATGTAAAAGTGTCCTTAAAAGAGAGGATAATCACAGCAAGGGGAAAAAAAAAAAGAAAGAGAGGGAGATAGAAATGACATATTAGCAATGAAAAATGTTACTAAGAAGAAATATGTTTTTGCTTGGCACAAATAAGAGGCTTCTTTTTCATTGCCAAAGTAAAGTCAGATTACTTTTCAGAGTTATGCAAACCTCAAAGTTTTGCCTGGAGGAGATCCTGAAAGAGAATTTGAGGAAGGTTCATTCCAACTCCTGCTGTTTGATCCACAAAGGAGAAATGCTGCTGGCCTTAGCTCAGCACGCCCGGGGCTGCTCTTGGCCTGTCATCCCTGAAAAAAGAGAAGTATTGCTGGTAGGGAAAAAGGCAAGTGGTCTCCATGCATGACTTCCAGTGAGCCCCAGACACAGGTTGTTAGAAAACTGAACCTCCACCAAACAGGATCCAAAATCCACTATGAAGTTAGTTGGCTATATCAGTGCCACTGTCATCTTTACTATTGATTTTGTATTTCAGCTCCAGTTACAGATCAGAATCCTTTCGTGCATTTGATAAACATAACAAAAATATCAGTTTCTGTGCAAAGAGATAGAAATTACCTTTCCTTTTACAGTTCCAGTTTTTATTACCGGCATGACGTGCTTCTGAACAGCAACAGGACATGTTTTGTTTGTTTGGCATTCCAGTACTTCACTGTGTGACACCAGGCAAGGTGGAAAAGACGCTTCTGGCACTTGCAGAACTTGTATCGTGCTATAACTTGTCTGCAGGAAAGGAGCAGGACCTGAGCCTGCAGGGACATCCTGTATTAATGGTCCATTAATCCAAAAAGAGCAATCACTTATCTGTCAGACAAAATGAGTTTCAAAAACATTTTAAGTAGCTTCTCTGCTTACCGATAGCACAATGAGCACAAATTCTCCATTTTCTGCAGTCTTCTAAACCAAAGTAAGTCCACTGCACTTAGAGGAGGAGAGCAGCCATTAAACTTTCAGGATTATGTTAATACAACATTAGTGTTCCTTAAGCAAAACTACATTTCCCCAGAGCACTGTCTGCTGTAACTCTTTCTTCTCCCTGACAGAGGGGATCTTTATCTCATAATTGACTACAATTTGAGAACAATATCCTGAATGTAAGAAGACATTGTTTAATCCTCTTATTTCCTTTTCATCATGCTTTTAGAATTCCTACTCTTTTCTGATTAGCCTTTGTTGTGGGGTATAGCACCAACTGTAACATTGCCTATAGTCACATCATCCCAGGAGTGAGGGTAAAAAGAGATCCATTACTGCTGGTGCGTTTAATTCACCTCTGCCATCTGAGACATTAGTCTCTAGACTGCAAACTCAGTAGTGTTTTACTGGACACAGATCCATAGCACTGCACACCTCTTCTTTCTACAATATAACAGAAGTGGGGACATAGAATAGGATATAACAATACTATGATATAACAGAACTCTACCTTAGAGAGCAAGCTTTGAGAAGAAAAATTCTCTCTCTCCTGTAGAACAGTAAAATGATTTGAACAAATCATAATATATGACTTGGACCCATGTCCTAGAATGGGAGACAGACACACATCCTGTCTTCTCTCTTCTTTCTTACGATGAAATACCTATGTAGAACCATATGTGAGTTTTCCCTGTGAAAACAACCTGTGCAAGGAAACTTCAAATAGTTAGACAATTGATCTCTTTTCTTAACCTTCTAAAATCCCAGAGTTTGTAAATGTCCCCTTAGCCTCAGATGGTCTCATTAGGATTTTCAATTTTGTATTCTTCATATTATTCCAATAAAAGGAGATCTTTTGCTGAGGAAAGAAATGTAAAGTAGCTTAATGATGTAACTGCACTTTTGTGAAAAGCAAACCTGCAAAAAATTGTATCCTGGGGTTCTCTATTTCTTGCCTTACAGTTATTTCTAGATCAAACCTATCCAGTTTAGCACTGATGGGTTTGCTACTGCCTGTCACTGAGAGCTCAACAAAGGTAAAGTCTGGTATTTTCTGGGTCACGCTCTATGAAAAGATCCTAACTGAGAACGTTGTAAAAGCTCACTCACAGTATGTGAGTCAGAACCCCAGTTACCTTCCACTTGTACAGGGCCGAGAAAACACCCTATGGAGCAGCAGTAGATTAGTTCAAGACCAAAACAAATAGATCTGAGTCTAAGTAGATGCAGGAAACAGATCAGTGTCTCATGATGGCAAAATCTAAGTTCTTGAGAAGCCTCCAAGCTGTGTTTCAGCCAACAAGAGTCTTTCCACCAGGCATTTGGCTAAGCCTATAAAGATGCAGATTAGCTTTAGCCAACACAGGGAAGTGATGTATATTTATATATCCTAGAATCTTATATTTTTGCAGGGGCATGACTATATAGACAATATAACCCAATTCCACCCCTATCCCAGTCTTTCTGCACTTATTTTTCCTGTTAGAATCACTCCCATACCAACCATGGCTATATGACCTCTTGTTTGCTTGGATCAGGGAAAGAGAGAGGGGCCATGTATGCTATAAAAACATGACACAAATACACACTAGAACCTGCAGCTAGAGTCCAGGAAAAGGCTTTTGACAATACAAACACACTATGTGGTCCAAAACCTCTACAGCTCCAAGCTGTATTACTATCATGACTTCAGACTGCTGTTCTGATGGGTTTTGTAGGGATGCAATGACATTAATTAGGATTGTATGTAACCATGGTACTTTCTTAAGCTGTTACAGGTGTAGATAAGTCAAAACTTATAGCACTGGACACGCTTTGTCAGTCTCTGGAAAACTGGGAATAGTTTTAGAAGCTAGATCTATTTAAACTTCCAAAGGTGACCTGCCACTCTCCAGATCCTGATCTAGAGTGGAATGTTTAAAAATTTGGATGTTAGAAGAAGTTTTTTAAACACATCAGACAAAGTCATACCAAGATTAAGAGACTGGAAGCTGAAGCTGCATAAATTCAAACTGGAAAATAGGTGATGACTTTTATTCAATACCAGTCCATCACTTCAAGAACTTCTCATGCATGGTTTCTCCATCACTTAAACTTTTTAAACAAATGTGGATGCCTTTCTAAAATATATCCTTTTGTGGACTAACGCAGTCTGCCCCCCACTGCATAGGAAGTCAAATATTCCCTTCTGGCCTTACTCTACAACTCTACAAATGATTATGAAGTTATTATATAACATTACTTGTTCCTATGGAACAAGTTTGTCTCCTCCTCGCTCAAGGTGATGACATTTTCAAGACATCAAACTTAACTAGCCAAGTCAAGGTGTGTTTGACAAAAAAGTGCTGTTAGCTTGACATCTGTGAATCCCAGCTGTATCTGTGGGGATGTTCCTAAGTAAATCTCAAGACTGAGATCTTAAAACACACTGTAGGTAAACAGTCAGTGCTGTGTCACAGAACTGGGTGCATATGTCCCATTCTGGGCTGCTCTGGAGGGGACAACCACCCCCTTTGGCCCTTTCTCTACCATGCCCTCCCTGTAATAGTAGGGAGGCAATTTGCATTCGCATTTAGAGTGAATATTGTGCGCACCCATGCTCAATTTCACACACAAAACATGCCCAATCAATCGCTGTATTTTTTTCCTACCTTGCAGAGGTCACAACAGCTTCGCAGCAAAGTTCCTGGTGGGTTTTGCACTCCCATGGGGTCCCCCTGTAGGGAGCCCCCACACAACAAACACTCACAGGTGTTTCCCATATCTTTGTGGTTATTCCTTTCGAAATGCATTCGTTGAAATGCATCTTGCCTACTGCTTAAAAAAAATATTGCTTGGCAATGAGGGTTGTTTACCTTAGCTTTAACTGCCCACCCACACCGAACTGGAGTGAGTTTTATGTTGTTTAGAGAGGCCATGGGTACAATGCAAGCCTTTGAACACCGAGGCTTCCCTCCGAGGGGAAAGGAGACCCAGAGACATGGTAACATTTTTCACCTCCACTTCACTTTCCAGAAGGGCAGCGCTGTAATAGTTGGCACCGACTTGCTTCACCACCTGCCGCCTCCTCAACATCCCAGCAGAAAATTGCACAAAACCCGGCTTGTCTTTAGGTAATTGCACTTGTAAAGTAGAAGCAGGTCACTTCAGCATTACACATGGCATCTTATTAAGCACCTCATGATACATAAAATTAAGACAAATGAAAGAAAATTTCCTAAAACACTTCAGTGGTCACAGGCTCTATATCTGACTTGACTCTGGTAAGGTTCCCTACCTAGGCTATGAGTCCATACTTCCTATAACCTTTTGGAAAAACTTTGATTTCATTTCATTTTGCTCCCATAATAATTACTGATATCCTGTGAAGCAATCAAAACAACAGATCAAAGCAAGGCATAAGAAAACAGACCGAAAATATATCTAGCCTAATGTAGATGGAGACTGTACACAATTTGCTTCTGAATTCTTAACATGAGCTAATAACTAAGTCAGACTTGCAAAGGGGTCTGGGAGAGAACTGGAACTCAGATGGCTATGTCAGACAGTACTAATCTACTTTTGTCTATTAATTTTATTATGGGAGCAGCAGAATATTGGTTTGGTTTGTTTGTTTGTTTGTTTGTTTTCTCAAGATATGGTTTAGAAACCACTTGGATTTATTTGGATACTGCCATCCAAATGCAATGCTTTTATTTCTTAATATCATCATTCATTGGACAGGCCGGCACTTGCCAACTTCTAGCTAGTTCCTTTAGAAGCAGTGCCCAAAACAGGCAGGATCTCACTAGCACCTAATTTATTTTGGAAAATAAACATTTTACTTCATATTTCCAATTTTCTGCCTAACAACATGGTAGGTCCTCTGCTTCTCATGCGTGAAGAGAGATTACCGAGGACTTGAGTACTCACCCCCTCTTCAGCCAGCCATCTACAAATAGGTAAGAAGAGTTGCTACCTGGTGTCTACCCCTTTCCTTTCCCTAAATGAGACAGTTTGGCATAGGATCCTGACTTTTTAACAGTTAATGGCTAGTGCAATAAAACCTGTATCTACTGTGAAGTTTAAAAAGTTTTTGCACAGAAAACTTTTGCACAGAAAACAGCACTGGTGACTATAGAAGTCTACCAGCATGCTCCTGACCTTGAAGAGCAATTCTCTTAAGTTTCCATAGGACAGTAATCTACTCATTTTTTTTTTTTCCTACTTGCCTGTTAAAAAAGGAAGCTCTTTATATAGTTGGCACAATAGATTCCTTGAAGTGCACATCTTTGTAGCCAAATGCTCTGCAGAGCACATTCTTGTTATTCTGTGCAAAAATTATATCTCATTCGCTTCTTCTTTGGTTAATTCTAAGCAGCAGCGAGATCTAAGAATGGTGACTTTTAATGCACTGGTATGTTATGCATAGGAGTCCTAAATTTCCTACACCTTTTGTGATTTCCAGTATTGTAAGGGTAATAATAGAAGTTCTGAAATTCTTCCAGTCATGTTAAATTGGTGTAGGCAGCTACCAGAGACTAGTGGGTCTAGTCCATATTCCTGAAACTAGGCTACTAATTAAATTTATTTACTTAATTACATTATGTACCAAAAAGGTACCTCAGATAATATCCTATATAAGGTATCCTCAGATAATATCCTATATAATTTATTTCAAGAATTTCCAAAACGATTTATGGTGATGTATTAATGAATTACACTCTACTTTCCCAATCTGTCTTATTCATCTTTTCCCTTTAGGTATCTTGGTCTTCATGCCACAGGTACCCAAGTAGTTTTCATCTTTCTTCAATATTTTTTACCTCAGGCATAATAAGCATTTTAATGATAAGTTATACTGTCATAGTCCCTTATTTATAAGCTTTTAAAAATATAATTTTACCTACAAAATAGAGGTCAACTACATTTGAAATAATTGCCCTTAAACAAATGCAGCATGTTCTACTTCCTTAGCAAGGTTGTTCTGTGTCATGGTTAAAGACATTTTGGATGGGCAAAGAGAAATAATGTACTGCATAAAATTTTGGGCTACAGAACCACGTACTTGACACCTCCATCCATAAACACGTTACCTCATTTCTAACAACTGGTGACACAAGGCTATACCAGAAGTTATGCAGGGCTGTGTGGTTACCTATTAAAGCAAATGAGAGGTAGTGTTCATAACCAAAGACTCTTGACCTGGTGATGACCCACTCACTCACCTTCTTAAGAAACTTCTATAAGGAGAAAGAAAACCACACTAGAGTGCTTGTTTGGGTAGTTTTCTGACGAGAGGCAGGGGGAATCTCATTAATCTTGAAAGACATTTTCCTGAATCTAAGAAAGGTTACTTTGTATTTTTCGGATTCATTATATTGTTGTAGTGAAATTAACCAGAATATCTTTCAGATGACCGTGCAGTCATTTATGAACAATACTGGTCATTCTGTCCTAAGATGCACTAAAAATGTGGAACGGCTCATTCTGTAGCATGAAAACAAGTTTAATGCTGAAGCAGACTTGATGAGTGAGGAGACATGTGGAACCATATTAATATGACCTGGGTGTTACTTCAGTTACCTTGAATGCTGCAAAATCTCCTTTACTTGTCTGTAATTGGAAAACAAACAGAAGACAAAAAAAACCTGAAGATCTGTCAGTGGGAAGGCTAACCCAGGTAAAAACAAATCCAATAAGAGAAGACGGAACTGACTTCACTCTAAAGCCCAGTGATTTAAATCTTCTGCTCTAAACTCTACAGATCTCACTGGTGGAACAACAAATGAAACACACAAAAAAGTTGAATGGGAAATATGTAAGTTAATGCTGTTTGAATACAAAGGGAAATCAGGCATCCAAAGCCAATGATCTCATTGAAAAGGGCATTTTTACATGTGTCACCTCAGAGGAAATCCTGTTGTTATTTCCGAGTGAGGGAACCCGCACATGTTTCACAGAAAGGGGGTGTACCTTACAGAAACCCTTCTTAATGAAATACAATGAAAACAGAGCAAAGTGCTCCACCAAAGAAGCACCAATGGACACCAGCTGTGGTTCACCCTACACAAGGCAGCTTTAGCTCCAGGTTCTTGCCACCCAGCTCCATCAGCACCCAGGAGCCACCCACACTAATTATTTTTGTCTGGGATTTACAGTTTGATTGATGGGCACTAGGAACAGGAGTCCTGTATTAAGGAAAGTGTGAGAGAGGAAAGGAAGGAAACAAAAATGTAAGAACGTTAGAGGCTCACAATACAGATTTAGTAGATAAAAGGGGAGGGGAAATAACGCAGAAAGATAAGAAACCTCCTTAATATGTTAAAAGATATCAAAATATCTATGTAAAAAAAGATATAGAGCCATCGGATGGTTCATAAGTCAATACCTTTGTTCAAACTTTGGTAAAAATTGTATTACTGAAATAATATAGAAAGTACATTGACTGAGGTTTTTTAAAGCAGTCCACCTGAAACTTAATGGTCAGGTTTGAGAAACTGTGAATATAGATTTTGACAAATACAAAGAACAACAAAACTAAGATTCGAATTCATGTTTATCACTACTAGAGAGTAACATCATTTGGAGGTCATCAGCCTGAAACAAAAATATTCCACATAATGTCACCTCAAACAAACTTGTTATTTTTTAATTGGGTTTAAATTTCACCTAATTGTATGGTATAGACTTTTTGCTCCCCAAATGCCAAAAACATAAGTGAACTATCTTCAAAAAAAATTTTAAAGAGTTGGCATGGAAAAAGGTGACCTGCAACCAGATAACACAAAACCAAATGGAATTGTTTTCCCAGGTAACATCACATCTTTTTTCCCAAAGAGTTTTTAATTTGTGCTCAGTATAGAATTACTGCCCAGTCACCCAGCCAATGTCAGCCTTGAAAACCAAATAATTAATAAACCAAAGTCCATTGTCCTTTGAAAGCCCTTCAACTTTATGAAGAACACTTTTCACATTAAGTCAGATGTTACACATTAATCAGAATGATATTACATTGATTTTGCATTGGAACTAGAGCAACACTTTGCATTTTCCCCATTTCTGACCTTTATGAAAATAATGGCTGGATCTGCAGCCTCTTTACCCTCCCACAAGCTCTGGCCTCTTCAGCAAATTCTTGTTACTGTCTTGTCTGCAGGGAAAGCCTTAGATGTACCAGCTTATCTTAGTGATTTAAACACAGCTACCTAAGGACATGATGGATTTCCTTTATTTGCAGTCTTCCAGTCAACACTAGATGGATATCTTAGAGACATGTTATAGCTCAAACAGAGAGAGAGGTGCCTGATGCAGAAATTACAGGGTCAGATTCAAAGGCCTGTTTTATGTGGGAGGTCAGGCAAGGTGAGCTTCTACTTCAAACCTGAGCATCTACACTATAAATTTCAAAGATGTCTGTAAAAGTATGAAGTGCACAAGGAATTTAATGCAAAGCATTTACCTTTTCTTTTTGTCTAAGCTGTGACCCAAGGCTTTGCCTTTCCACCGCGTCATTTTGGAAGGAAATTAATTTCCCTGCTCACTAGTTGTACTGAAGTTATTTAAAGTAACTTCTCAGCTACCACTTACTTGAGCACAGAAACTTTCTTAACCCTAAAGCTCTCTCATTTCAACACTTCTCTCCAACAAGACCTCCTCCTGAAACAAGAATAATTTTTCTCTCTAACCTTTCAACCTAGAACTCCCTACTCAGCTTTAAATGTAACCCCAGGGAAGAGGATTTCCCCTCTCCTTTTTCCTCATATTAGATAGTTACTCACCTGTTTTCACTTAGTGTTTCCTTAGACCCTGATCCTGAAGAGAGCTGGTTCACAGGATAGTCATGGAGCATCACTGAAAGCCAGGAGGGTCTACCTGCATGGAAACTCCTTGAAGGGTAGGTCTGCGTTTAGGAAATCTGCAAGGAAAGGACAGAGAGGATGCACACATGTATAGTGCACTGGTGTTTTGGAGCTTCTGTCTGTCTAGGACCTCTTGGGTTAAATATAAAATTTAAAACTCATTACATGGTATTCTCTATGTGGCTGTGGGGCAGAAGTCCTCAGTAACTGCTCAGGCTGCCCTAAACTTCTCAATTGTCTACAACTTTGTGGCTTTTTCTGCCTCTTTGGGGAAGGGCTGGAGGGAAGGGGACAATAGCAAGTGGCTCCACTCCTTTAGATTGGATATATTCAAAGGTGATAACCAATGACTGAGTGAATTGACTGTTATTGTCCCAACCTAAAGCCAAAAGTTGCATTTGGTTCCTACTTACCTCACCTAGAACCAGCCTTTGCTCTATAGGCAAGAGTGTCAGCTCAGGGGAAACACTGACAGTGTCCTCTTAGCACATGAGTTTCTTAGGTCCTAACATGGTAGGACAAGGGGTAATGGGTTCAAACTGGAACACAAAAGGTTCCACTTAAATTTGAGAATAAACTTCTTCTCAGTGAGGATGACAGACACTGGCCCAGGCTGCCCAGGGAGGTTGTGGAGTCTCCTTCTCTGCAGACCTTCCAACCCTCCTGGATGCCTTCCTGTGTAACCTCATCTGGGTGTTCCTGCTCCGGCTGGGGGATTGCACTGGATGAGCTTTCCAGGTCCCTTCCAAGCCCTGCCATTCTGTGATTCTGTGATCTTCTGAAGGTCAGGCAAGAGGAGCAGATGCCACTTGTAACTTCTGTACAGCTGCGGTGGAGGAGCAGGCAGGTGGCATGCTGGGTCTCATTGTAGGGTCATTTCTGAAACCTGAGGAAACTCAAAAAGAGAAGGGAACAAGACTAAAACATAAAAAACGAAAACCAAGTCTCCTGCTTTGTAATAAAACAAGCCGAGGAAGTGCCTCGTTATCGTGAAACGGAAGCAGCTGAAAAATAGTAAAAGAGCTGATACTCAGAGTATTTAAAAAAGAGCTCATTCAAAATGCAGTGTTTGGGGGAAACTGAAGTCATGTAACTCTGAACAGAAACGCGATCATGTTGGCTACCTGCAAAAATTACGGCTGTAACGCGGATCTGGGAAAGCGAGAGCTGTGAGCTGAGCGAGGCTCAGCGGGGGTGGCAGCGCCTGCCCAGATTTCTGAGCACTGGGCCTTTACGAGCTGAGCACTTCACCGAGCATGTTGTCTTTAATATTTATTTTCACAGAATCACACTGATCTCATGTTCCAAGAATGAAACCCTGGCATGGAAGTGGCATATCTGCTAGTTAATGTCAACGTTTGATGTGCAATCAGAGAGCAAACAGGATTTTGTATTGTGGTAGAAACTGAATTACTATTTGCTTTAATTCAGTTTTCTTTGTGTCAGATATATTAGGAGTCTCATAAAATAGTAAAAGAATTTCATTCTTACTTGGAAAAAAAAAAAAGAAAAAGAAAAAGTAGCAACTTCTACAAGTTCAAGAAAAGTGCTGTAATACCTAGCTAGTAAGGAATAGTTTGTAATGTCCTTTGCAGAAAATATCATAATGAAAGACCTCAGTGATTTGCACAATACTACACTATTAAGGAGAGAAAGGGCACACTTATCTGTGAATTAACTACCCTGTAGCAAAAGGAAATTCCTCTATGACTTAAAGATGGGCAAGGCCAGACTAAGTTATCATCTTGAGTGGGTACAGCTAAGCTGTCTAAATCTCACCAGCTATGGAAGCTACACCCTGTGTGAATAATACAGTTCATCCATGTGCTGGATTGGCCTCTACTCTCCTGGACCAAAGGAGCTCCTGTTTCAAACTCTGACGTCCCAAGTCTGGGAGGAATGGAGCTGTTTAGACTCCCATAAGTTGGTGCTCAGAACCACCAGGATTTATTCTTAGGTTCACAAATACAGTAATTAATAACAACCAGCACCAGCACAGCACTACTTCTGTAAGTCTTAGAGCAGAAACACCTGCGGCATATCCCACCCTGGCAGGGAAATGGAGCTGGTGACCTAACCGTCTTTTCCACCTCTAGCTCCTGGGTTTTTATGAATTGTCAGTCACACCTAAGTGTGATATCGCTATAAAACCCCAGCCACATAGGAAAACTGGCAGAAGGCTTTGGCTGTGCAATTCTGTGGTTTTATGCTTAGCTGTGGCCAAAAGACTGAAAGGACTTTAAAGGGTCAGTGTTGACAGTTGCCTTCAGATTATTCAAAGACACAAAATCCAGTTACATAAACAGCAAACTCACCTGAAGTTTGGGCTGTGGAACAGATGCAGCTCTGAAAAACTGGGGTAGAGCTCGCTCCTCTGCATTTTTCTGTGTAATATGCTGCAGTAGGAAGGTTTCCTTGTTTCAAGCACAATAACAGTTTAATAAAGCAATGAAAATATGTATGAAACAGAGAGTCAGAGTTGTTTTCTTCTCCCCCTCGAATATCCTACAATGGGAAAAGAAAATTCTGAAAACCAAGTCTTTACATCATACACCCATACTCTAAGCCTGGGACTGTTCTTTATCTCACTGCATGATCATCAGACAGATTTGTTTGTATATCGTATATATGTACATAACATCTGTATTTTTCCAAGAATTTGCAAGTGGTGGTTGTGATTTAAATCATCATGCTATAGAAAAGGGCCATTCAAATTGTAGACCTGGAAAGCAGAACTTCTGAACCATGCGAAGTATTTTAAATGAGATTTCGGTCCAGGTCCCTCTCCACCATGTCCTCATGTTGGGAAAGTATATTCAGAGCCGATGTGGCTTTCCCAGGTGTTTTCTACTGGGACAGGGTGCAGAGTGTGCAGTTAATCACAAGTGTGTTCAAGTGTCCTTAGGTCTTTGGGAGAAAGCTGTTACAGACATTTTAAAAGTATTTAATAATCCGAGCCCCATGTCCTGAGCATGGGCTGGGTTCATGGAAGTTCAGATGCCTCTTAAGAAGTTGAGGCCAAAATGGAAAGCAGGCCAAAGCCAAGTTGTGATTTCAAATGGCAGCAAGGACTGCACATTGCTGGAACCCCCTCCCAGGAAAATCATGGCAAAAAAGTCCAAACAGCCCTTTCGGGTGATTCACGTGATTCACTTGAGACACGAACGGATCTCAGAAGGTGCACAATTTCATCCACCCAGAGAAACACTCTTTCAAATCACCGCTAAGTGATCTCCATCCCCAGGCTTGAAGTTTTTGATTTGTTTTGAAAGAACAGTACATACTGAATTTCCAGGATCATGGCTACATTGAAAGGTGTATGCTGAATGCTGCTGATACTATAAACTGCAGGCACAAAGTTACTGCGTGCAGTTGCTTAGAGTTGACAAATAAAATTACTTTTTATCACAACTACCTCAATTTTAAATAATTTCAGTTGAAAATACATATGATGACCACCCTCATGAGAAATAAGAATTCTTTCAGCTAACTGCAAATGCATTGGCAAGTCAGAATATCATGGTTTTCCTCATCTGCGGTATGCTCTTATAAAAAGAAACTGGGCATATGAAGGTGTTTTTCCTCTGGAGGAGGAGCAGAGGGAATGACGACTTTGCTGCTCTCTCTTTTTTAAGCCAAGATATGAACAGCTTCAGCAGGTTCTTCTCACAAATACAGACAAATGCAGTGCCCTAGTCCAGTGGGATAGTAATGAAATAGCCACTGTACTCCACACTATTACACTCTATGGACCATTGTGGCATAGCAATCAAGCTGTGAAATTCACTAGAAAAATGAAAAAATAAAAAAGGGAGAGAAAGCATTTCTGCCAAATAAAGGAAAATATTATTTCTATTTGTATTTTATGTAAATAGAGGCAATGGGAAAGCCGTCTTGTGTAAGCTTACTCTCAGAAGAAGAAAAAGATAAAATCACCATAAATGAAAGTCACACCCACTGTAACAAGTTCCTAGGGTTTTTTCCCTACTTTTGCCTGATGTACGTTAAGACTATATTTGCAAAATGTTGTGGGTTTTTTTTCGTATGTAAAAACCTTGGACAGGATTTTTTTCCTCTTATGAGATAGGAAGTGCCCAAACCCACCTTAGAAGGCTGAATATGGAATTATCTGCAACTTCTGCAGCAGTTAGAGAGAAAATAAATAAACTTTTCAATTCTCCAGGAAGTAGGGGTAGAAAGGAAAGAGGCTATTACCTAATATAAATCAGCATATGTGCAAGGAAGTATCTGCAATAAGGCTGGCTTAGAGAGTCATGCTAAAATTAGTATAAAATTCGCATTGTATTCTCAAGTTAGAAGTTCCCACACAGGCAGCACCTCATGCCACCACGACAGGGGTAGAAGCAGTCCTTCTTCTCCCAAGTTACAAGGGATAGGTTGAGAGGAAATGTCCTCAAATTGCACCAAGGGAGGTTCAGATTGGATATTAGGAAAAATTTCTTCACAGAAAGGGTTGTCAGGCATTGGAACAGGCTGCCCGGGGAAGTGGTGGAGTCACCATCCCTGGAGGGGTTTAAAAGACATGTAGATGATGTTCTTAGGGACATGGGTTAGTGCCAATGTTGGGTAACGGTTGGAACCGATGATCTTGATGGTCCCTTCCAAAGAAAATGATTTTATGATTCCATAGTTCTTTTCCTTTCACAGCCTGGTGGCAGCTGCCTGACTGTCCTACCCTGCTGAGCAGGAGCTCTCCCACCAGTCTGCAGTGAGACAGGGACAAGCGGGACACTGGTCTTGGGGGGCTGGGGAGGTGGCACAGCCCGGTGCAATCATCTCAGGTGCACAAGGACATTATGGTCCACATCCACTGCTCTCTCCTGCAGGGTGAATCCTTGCTGTCACCCTCCTCATCCTCCTCTTTTAAATGCTTTTGAACATGGGTTGCATGTATTCTTTTGAAATTAATCATGTACTACTGTACACCAGCTGTATATGTTTTCTGTATCATTTTAGACAGTACAGCAAACTCCTTAACACAACACTGATCAATTCCATAGCACTGTTGTTTTTCTTCCCTACCATAAACTGATTAAGTATTAAGAGAAGTTAATCATTAGACTGCTGGTTGTACATTAAGACAGACTCCCTTCTTTGTCTTTCAGTGTTATTAAATGCCTTCTTCTTTGAAATGCCACATAAAAGTGATAGATGCCCTTTCTTTAAAAGTCAGGCATCCAGTCAAGTTATGTTTTATATTAGTTCAGCAACAAAGAGCCCTCCTTGTTTAAATATAGAAGCATAAAGCAGATAAGGTTAAGTAAGCTGGCTGCTGCGAACGCGCCAGGTCTGCTCCAGGTTCCGATAAGCAGCTGGAGGGGCAGGGGAGTATTCGCTGTGCCAGATTGCACCGTATGAGTTACAGCCTGGAGACAAGGGTACGAGGCGAAAACAAATTAAGCCGAGGCCAAAGATGCAAATGGTCAAGTATATTTGTGATAACGCGATGGAAACCGTTGGTATTTCCTAAGGACGTTTAATGGCGTTTTGGAAGATTGTTCGGCATGGAAGCTGCTTCTTAAAACAACTTCAGAAACAGAGCAAACGCTCCCTGTGTACACTGAAAAAGGTGTGTACGTGTGTGTACGTGTGCCTGAGCATGCTTGCTTGCATGTGCAGGGAGGTTTAACCTTCTCGTTAACATTTGTGTTTAGAGAGCTTCAGGAGCGCTTTCAGAAGTGATGCCATCTCCTTAGAAATACACACCAGTCCTACACAAGAGATGAACAAACAGGGAAGCAGAAAAGCAGGACTGAGCAAGAGAACAAGCAATTCCCCCTCCCGAATCACTAGAAATAAAGTTCTTCCCTAGAGGAATGCTAAACTATATTTTTGCTTACCTGCTTTTACAAGGCAAAACTGTTGCTCAGAATAATAAATGTCTACTTTGTGCGTCCCCCATGGAACCAGGAGGCAGCAAGTCAGGGCTCAGCTAATGCATAATCTGTATTTACATGTCAAAAAAACCCACCCCTTATTTAGGTTCTTGATTTACAGGCCCTAGTTTTCATAAAAGTCACTCATTCCTGGTGAAAGAATGCAGAGTAGATTTATAGGATCTACATTATGCCTTAAATCTTAATAGCATTTTTAAAGCACTTTTATGAGTCATCCTAAGTAATATTTCCCCCCTCCATTTTCGAGATGTTACTGTGTAAAAACATATCCAAATCTTTACCTTAAAAACAAGATTGTCTTAACTAACCATGCTGGCATCAACTCTACTGCAACCCTAAAAATTGTCAGCAATGTCCTTATAAGCCATAATATCTCAACCTGCATGAGCAGTGAATTTGCTTTCACCATCACAGTTAAAATAGGATAAATCTCCAGAGGCTTCTACAAGTTAGATGAAGGTAAAGGGTCTGATTCTGTGCCTTTTCCACCAAGTAAGTCGTGCTAATATTTTATTAGAAAATATGTATACATATACTATACTCACTAGTAAGATTTTTCAGTGGGACTACTGGCAGCAAACACAATATTTAGGAGATATATCTGCAGAAATCAGGTCCTTTGTTAACGACGGATTGCACAGCACAAATATCTCTATATCTTATCTAAGCCATGATGCAAAATCATGAAACTCACAATGGTTGCAGCTTTTGGAAAATTCCAAACAGAAACAACAGCGATGGGGTCCAAACAAGTAACCCCAAAACCTCCTTTGCACAAGCCCAATTGCCTCCGCCTTCCCCTTCAGCTCTCTGAGGCGTGTCCCTGGCTACACAGTAATTCAGCTTCAACATGAGAGATGGACCATATCTCAGCATAAAATAGTCAAAAGCCTGGAGTGATCTGCCCAATTTTTGGAGAACTGGGAGCTGCGGAGGCAAGAAAAAGCAGCTCACCCAACTCTCAGCTGAGGTCACAAGTCAGTCCTGGAAAAGGCGAGTGTTGGAAACACCGACCACAGCTACAGCAGATCTGGTGCCATCTTGGAAGGAGGCAAGAGCTCCATGGGGACAGCCTGGCCAGGTGCCAGACACTTGATTTTCAGAGTCTGAGCAAAGCGCAAACTATCTGGATCACTTTCTTGGTATAGGTGTTTAAATTCCAGTCACATGCCATTCTAAGTATGTAGATTTTCCCCTAGATTTTGCCATAAGGGTCTTCAAAATGATTTATTGGAAGTACAAACATAAACGTCAGAATCTGTTTTGAGTCTCAGACTAAACCTCAGGTTTTCTATTTTTCATTTTATCTTGAGATCTTAGCCTTTTTAAATGACAAAACTGGAAATTTTGGAGTTTGTTTTGATTATTTTTTTTTTAAGATAATGTTCTACCTGTGGTTACTTAACCTAAAAGGGTTCAAAACAAGCGGAAAATATCTGTTATACACTGGGCTAGTGTAAGTATACATCAAGTACTACAAATAGAAAAAGAAAAATAAGTTGGAAATAGCAAACATTTCCAGTAAATTATAAATATGCTTTGGACTATCCTGAATGACATTCAAAGTACTCAGAATAGTATTCCATTAAATCAAGTATTTACTCTCAATCCAGTCTTGCAACCTTCAGTTGTATGCGTAGTCTCACCCAGAACAACAGGATTGCAAAGGTGAAGACCACTCACCTGGGTACATACTTTTGCAGCCTGCTCTTATTCCTTTACATGCTTTAAAATTAAAACTTTCCAGTTGCAATAGCATTTTGATATGAAAAACAATTTTAAAACAGCAGTCGCAATTCCAAGCTGGTCAAACTTTACCGATAAAAATCAATCATAAACACAACTATTACCTTGGTAGATATTTAGACTTTTCAGCAGTCTTTCTTCAAGCATCACAAAACAAATACATTAATTTAATTTTTATGTAAAGAATAATAAAAATTGGTAGCTACTATGAATAGAAAAGAGCATCAAAATATACCACCCCTTTGTGACACTTTATATTAAAAAGCCATTATTAATCAATAACCATAAAGCCTAATGACTGCTAGTTGTTAAAAAGCAAATCATATTTTGGATGCATACGTGCTACACCTAAAGCCACAAAAGAGGTCAGTATAAACAAAAATTTAACTCAAAATTCCTACCTCCTACATTCCCAGTGACAAACACTGATATTTGGATACAATCTATTAAGCTAAATTCTAAAAGAAGAATAAATAAATAAATAGAGAAAGAAAGGAAAAAGAAAATCCTGGGGACATATCAACAGATCTCAAAGTATTTCCAGAAACCCAGTATCAATAATAGATACATACTTTAACAAGCACCAACATGAGATGTGATTACACAATATTCAGAGTTCTTGGCTTTGGTCAGCCAAACAGTTAAACAGATGCTTAAGCTGGAATGTGTGAGGATCCTACCAAAACATCACCTCACTGCTTGCCAAATGCTTAAGCTCTATAGACCACTGCTCAGGACCACGTTTTTGCTGTTCCTCAGTTATTTTCAGCCCTCGAAGTTGAAACTTGAGTGCAGTTTCTGTCCTTTGCTGCATCGTTGCAGCATGGGAGGTGAAACAAATAGCAGAACTTTCCTCTGGTGTCCTGCGTGCAGACCAGGCAGTGAGGTCCATGACCTAGCTGGTAGTCACAGAAAGGACAGGCTTAAAGCCTCTGAAACCCTGATCAGCTGTTCTGCAATGGTGAAGGCACCTGAAGCGCCCAGGAAGGCTCTTTGGGTCTAGACAGGGACTAGACTCCACAAACTCCATCTGGCACTATGAATCTGCTTTTCTCTTTTCCTTACTCTACCTGACAGACTCCATTTCTGTCAGGTAAGACCCCACATGAAATACTGCAAAGTAAAACACCAGCAAGAATTCCTGTCTGATGTTATCCAACAAGGGTCCAACCAATAGAGTCCTACTCATGTTACCTCTCAGAAATATTTTATATTATTTAGAATAGCTCCATCAGGACAGATTGGACAAATACTCTTCTAATATAGATAGTGGCCTAGTGACAAATCTCTGCCTCCCAATTGTGTACATCCCTGTCTTCTCACAGAAAGGTCACATTTGTCTCATGGTTTCAAATATCTGGAGTTGAGTGGCTTAACATTTTGCTAGACAATCTTTACCCAGGTTGCCCCAAGAGGCTGTGAGGTCTCCACCATAAGAGGTTTCCAAGACCAGGCAGCAGGATGCTCCACACAACCCTATGTGGTCGCAGAGCTGACTCTACTCAGAGCAGAAGGTTGGACTAGAGCTCTCCACAGGTCCCTTCCAGCCTGAATTACCCTGGAGTGCTCAGAATTCTTTTTCTCTCCCCTCTTCGTCCTCCTTCTGCTTCCAATATAAAGCTTTCTTTGGGAACATTTTCATTGGTGCCTTAACATTTTCTTCAGCAAGCCTGCTGAAAACAAATGGAAACTCAATTTAAGACAGAATTACACCTTTATGAACACTGTTAGCTACCTCATACATTCACTGTTATTTTGCTGCTGTCAAAGCCACAACCATTTTTCCCCCAAAAGTGATAGCTGCCAGCTGCAGCTTCCAAATGACTGTTGTAATGAACTGCTTTAGTTTTCAAACATGTTATTTATAGAAGCAGGAAATGCTGTTCACCTCCTGAACCTTCTGATAGCTCAGGAGCACACTTTTTCCCTTCTTAACAAAAGCTTTTAATAATTCAGATGTATAATCTGTGTGGAGGAGTTTATGGCTGAACACACTGGAATATCTGGATGCCAACTGGAACTCAAAAGGCAACACTTTTTAAGCTAAACTAGACAATGTATTTTATACAGACAGCAAAAATACTTTACATAGACAGGAAACTAGAGTGTAAGAGATCATGAGAGAGAAGCCAGTCATTTAATCTGGCCTTGGACAATTAACCTGTGCTGTTCCTGTCAAATGTGTGCCTTGTTTTCCTTAAAAACAAACCTTCCCTGGTGATGATTCCAAAACCTCCCTTAGCAATTTTCACTTCAAGATGCTATGTGTCAACAATATCATTACATGCTCTGATGATTTGGCTCGCATTGTTATTTGAAATTAGTCTTGTTTTCAATCCATTTTTTTAATATTTTCTGTCATGCCTATACCATCCACCTGGAGCTTGTACATCAACTGACCTTGTGCTAAACAGACATGTTTACATGCTACCTCACTAACCCACACATGTGAGGAAACTTACAGTCTGACAGCTTAGGAGGATTAATTGAAGTGCTGAATCCCTTGACCACTAAGAGCAGAACATTCACTGAGCAGGAGATTATTCGCATTGGCAAGTAGGGGCAAGTTATCAGCCACAGACACAAAAATGCACATAACCTGTTGAAGCATGAGTTGCTCTTGCTCTAGGACTGCATTAGCTCACACATTCCTCTCTTGAAAGCTTCCTTTTATTAAGTACACACTGTGTATGCCTCCAAGCTAGCTCTCCCCTTTTGGCTTCATCCCGTTTGGAGTACAGATAAACCACTTCAGAGAAAGACGTTTCTGGAGATGATGAGAATGGTATTGGCTAATGCCTTGTACTCCCTATCGTAACTTCATGGCCCAGGGCTGGCTCAGAGTCTCTTGATCTGGTTACCTTATTGCATCATCATCTGCAGACACTGCAAAGGTCTCCTATGAGATGCTGAGTCAGGGAAGATGTAACAGGGTTGAAGCCTGAGTCTCCATCCCAGCTGCACAGGAGGTGTTGAATAAAATGGGAGCAGGATGGAGAGGTCAGGGAGAGCATTTCGAATTAGGACAAGACACCAGGAATTCATTCTGCAATAGTCTGGAAAAAATCACAAGGTTATATCTGGGTTTTTGCCCTAAAAAATGCTGTGGGAAAGCAATTACTTACAGAGATTTAAAGCTTTGTGGCCAGCTACTCACTTGGTACTCAGATGTTCACAGGTAGGTGGGACTTCTGGGCTGATGATGATTCTGCTGTCCTCGTTTGACCAAGTTCCATCCAGGCCATGACAATCTCAGCGATAAGCAATTTGCTGCCTCATAGAAGGGGAGCAATAAAGGTTGCCTGTTTCTGAACATCATGCTAGGAGACTGTGCAGAAATGAATAGCAATATTATAGACATGAATTAAGCTTTTGTTTTAACCACTGATGCCCCTAATCGAAGAAAGAAAGAAAGGGAGGAAGGGAGAAAGGAAAGAAAAAAGGAAAGGAAGGGAGGGATGGAGGAAGGGAGGGATGAAGGAAGGGAGGGATGGAGGAAGGGAGGGATGGAGGAAGGGAAGGAAGGGAAGGAAGGAAGGGAAGGAAGGGAAGGAAGGAAGGGAAGGAAGGGAAGGAAGGGAAGGAAGGGAAGGAAGGGAAGGAAGGAAGGGAAGGAAGGGAAGGGAAGGAAGGGAAGGAAGGGAAGGGAAGGAAGGGAAGGAAGGGAAGGAAGGGAAGGAAGGGAAGGAAGGGAAGGAAGGGAAGGAAGGGAAGGAAGGGAAGGAAGGGAAGGAAGGAAGGGAAGGAAGGGAAGGAAGGGAAGGAAGGGAAGGAAGGGAAGGAAGGGAAGGAAGGGAAGGAAGGGAAGGAAGGGAAGGAAGGGAAGGAAGGGAAGGAAGGAAGGGAAGGAAGGGAGGGAAGGAAGGGAGGGAAGGAAGGGAGGGAAGGAAGGAAGGGAAGGAAGGAAGGGAAGGAAGGAAGGGAAGGAAGGAAGGGAAGGAAGGAAGGAGGAATCAAGCTATTATTTAAGCATAGAATTGTCACCAGAATGTGCCACTGAGGATGCACTAGAGCAACCACTTTCTGTCAGTTAGCAGCATGGGAAATATTTTTTGTGTATCCATGTCTGGAATTTTCTGCTTTGGGTAGGTAACTTGCCTGATATTACAAAAGACTGCTTGATGAAAGTCTTTGCTGAAGGAATCATTACTGCTGGGAGGTTCGGAACTGATTTTCAGAAACTGAAATCTGATCGCAATAAAATCTGCATTCAGCTCTCAGACAGACAGTGGTAAAATGATGCCTTCGTGAAAGCGCCTCTAAGTGGGAAGGAGCTCAGTGAGCCATTTGGCAAAACTCACATGCAGTGTTTCAGCAGGGGTCTTAAAAAAAAATAGAGTAACTCCATTACACAAAGGCACCAGAAATGCTGAATTTCAGTGCGTGCATTGTCTTAGAAAACAGCCCTTTGTGCTTTGAAAAGAACTGTAGAAGACAATGATTAAACTGTGTAACCAGGGAGAGAGAGCAGTGAAAACCCTGGGGTGCGTCTACATCCTGCTGTGTCCCAAAAAACAAGTGGGGATCTGGGTGACCCCAGTGGTCCAACCCCACGTCTGGAGCCACCAGCCTTGCCAAGGGGGTCAGACCAGCTGCATCCAGCAGCTCTGCAGTTTTGACATACAGAAACATTCTCTGCTTGGCTTTGTGATGAACAGTTAGAAGCTGAAGCTGGACTAATTCAACGTGGAAATACAGTACACAGAAGCTTCAATTTTAAACAAGACATGAATCTAGAGTGAGTATCTGAGATGACCTCCTGCCTAACCAGTGACCGTGGGGCAGATGCAGAATTACATGGCATCTTGGGAAACAAGCTGGCTCTTCTATCTTAAGAAGTCATCTTTCTATTCATGCCTTTCAAATATGAACTTCATTTTTATCCTTTCCCACTGTCCAGAGATGTCAGAAATCAATTTAATTGCATAAGCTGTCAAGACTCCCTGGGAATAATGTGCATTTTCTGTTTCTCTTTCTGTCATACAGAATAGATCTTTGCTCTGAATAATTACTGCCAGAGCTGTATTGGAACCTGCCAAAGCTGCAGAAAAGAATCCAACCCTTTTCTACAAACTTTGAAAGCAAATATTCATTTGCTTTTCTCATATTTCTATTTTTTTACATGTACTGTCATTTCATTCTCTTTGAATACTTGAGCAGGAATGAATTTAGTGAAGACGTGGTACATAAGAAATCTGTGGGCAGATCCTCAGCTCGTGTACAATTGGTTTCAGAAAAGCTACACTCAGTTACAACCTGAAGATGCATCGCAGGGAATTTGAAAAGCCCTCTTGGAGATTATTCACCTCACGCAAATACAACTGTTCCCATCACCTATCTCATTTTAAGGATTTTTAGCTATTGAGTCAGAGGGCAAACAATAGTATGGGACAGAGCCCAAGCAATTAATTCTTCACTTGGTTTTATTACTGAATCCTGAACTGGACTCCCACAGAGAAACTGTAACACTGTTAAAGAAAACAGAAAAAAAATTAAATGATTAAAAGTTTGGAAGACAAAATTAAACAGCAGCCCATGATTTGCACATAGAAAATAAAAACAAACAAACAAACAAACAAACCCCACTAATTGAAACCTTTAATCCTAACAAAGTATCCATTCTGACATTACTGTCATAAAACCCTCTGCCACAGAGACACTGACAAGAAAACCGTCTTCAAAAGTTACATATGTCAGCAGCATGGAACTCAAGAAAAGATTTGTTGAGGATGAAACCCTACAGAGACATGAAAAGAAGGAAAGATTCTGAAGGGAATCGAGCCTTTCAGCTTATGTCATTTCTCTGTGAAAACATGTTATCATTTAGAAGAGTCTGCAGCAGGAAAAGGGTGGTTAAGATTTACTAGCAGAAAGCCAGTTCCTATTATAAATAAGAAATCAGTGGCTTAAAAGAAAGAAAGGAAAAAAGAAAAGAATAGTGAATAGCAATAAACTGGATCTTGAGAAACAGCTGAGTCAATAGTCAGCAAACTGAAATTATATCGTTGCTTGCTCATGGTGAATGAAGTGCTATAATCTAAGGAAAAAGGAAAGGTCTGCTATTGGGATTCCTCCGTTCTTCCCAGCCACAATAGTTTCTGAGACACACAGTGTTAAAGCTGTCACTGTCCTTTGCTCCAGTCGTGCTTACTTTGGCATGTACCCAAGGATGACAGCAACTCTTGGAGCAGAGCGATGTTCAGTCCCTGCCACAGTCGTGCTTCATAAACGTTGAGATTGGTTCGTATTAGTGGGAGAATGACACGTGCTTTTTAATATACACAAGGCCAGCCAAAATCTTAAGTCACTTGCTCAGTCTATATACCGGCTAAGGAGCTTTAGACTGACCAATAAACACACTTGCAAAGTGCTTTTTTCCTCAACAGCAATATTGCTACAAGCCTCTGGTACTCTATGCTGTGCCAACAGCTGCCCCAGGAAAACGCTCCAGTCCATTCTCTCTATTTCTTTCCTACTGATGACTTTTCCTATATAGATTCAGACAAAAATGGCTTTGAGATAAGTTTTTACTGGAAATTCCATATGCCAAAGGGCTATATTCATCATGGATAATTTTGTCAACAATTTAAAAAATGTTTTTAACAGTTGCATACCTAGTCAAACATCTCTATGAACAAACGTCATTGATGAATTTTTTCCCTTTCTTGTCTAATTTCATACTTTGGAAGACAAATATTTACTTGACAGACAGACAGGTAACCCTCTGAAAGTTACGTTTAGTGACTGAGAAAAATATTCTTACTCTAGTAAGGCCAAAAATACATGCAATATATAAAATATTAGCAGATTATTATGTTTTGATCTTGTTTGGTAGGTTGGGGTGGGTTTTTTTGTTTGCTTGTTTTTTCTGACTTCCTGTATTCTGAATACTCTGCCAGTTTATGTGGGTACGTCCAGAATTTGGTAGCCCTTCCTATGAATTCAATGCAAAGCATCACAGAGTTGCACTGCTAATTATAACAACAGATTGCATGTACCTTACCTACATAGACCCTTCCAGAAGCCCACCGAAAGAGACGAGATGTTCACCTACCAGCATTGCTCTGAATAACCATCATGATCAGAGCGGGAGAACAAAGACAAAAACTACTTCAAGCCCTAGAGAAAATTGCTTCAGCCTCTTCTACCACAGGATTAAAGATGCAGAGACTGAGCTGGTGAAATCAGGAAGCAAAACCATTCCCTAACTTGCATTTTTTCCTCCTACTGATGCTGGGAACTGCCCTGATTCCCACTCATGGGCAGTTCTGCTCCCCACAGTCCCCAAGTGTTTCACCGTCAGGGATGTTCTGTAGAGACACAAGTCACAACCCCGTCCAACGTGTGCGTGTATCAGACACAGTATTCAAGCCACGCTCAAGTGTCCGTGTATCAAGCACTAGATATGGTGTTCAAGCTTGGTTTAATTAGTTTTGTGGAAGTCTCAGCAAACTGTTTTTTAAACAGGCTGCTTGCCTTCATCAGCCTTCTGGCCTTTCCAGCAGTCAAGGATGAATGGTGGCATTTTACTTTTATACTGTGAATTAATCTGCTGAAAGGCCTCTTTGGAAGACCTCACCAACAGAGCAAGAAGCCATCAGAATTATATATTTTTAAGAGAAACAAATATATATATTTAAGAGAAAATGAAACAGATTCTTTCAGAGCAGATATTCCTGATTCATATAAGGCTAAATGACAAAACCCCAGAAAGAACCAAACCTGTACACACAGATCAGGGGAACTGATGTCACCCTGATGGCAGAGCCCCAACTTTGCTGCTGGGCTGAGAGAGGGAAATCCATTTCTCAGATCCCTATGAGCAGGAGAGCTGAGCACAGGCTGCATCAATGAACCCAGAAGTGCTTTTGGGAGGCAGTTCCCCTTACATCGCCAGTGTTCACATCATCTTTATTAATGTGAGCAATTTATCACTTTCCTGGGGTGCAACTGCTGTCAGTCTGAGCTGGCTTCCAACTAGACCTGCAAGACTTGGTAATACTCATTACTGAGAGCATCTTACTACCTCCTCAAGCTGCTGGGCTAGCACAGCTCCAAAGAGCCAAGGCAAAGCAGCCCCCAAACCCAGAGGACAAGGGGACATCTTTCCCCCCTCACCACACTGCGATGGGGCAGCTCCAGCCCAGAAACCAGCCTCTCATTGACAATTGATGCTCTAACATGTTGCCAGCCCCTGCTCCCTCGAGCAGACACCAAACAGGACCCCAGAGTGAATTAAAAGCTGGGAGGAGGCCAATTCAATAATGACTATGAGCTCCGTATATATAATCATGTCTTAAATCCCTCAGTTCAGGGTGTGAGCATGAGCAGGTCTGTGCTTTAAAATAGAATTGCTTGCTGCATAAAATAAATTAACTCTATGCAAAGAAAGCATTAGCCAGTACTTACCTTCACGCTCATCACAAACCCTTCTTCTGTAAAGACATCGCACAGTTCGTGTCTTCAGGCTTTTGGGTGCATTTTCTTCCTGGTAAGTTATATATTTTTTTTCCTGAGAAGTGGTGTGAACGACATGCAAGGTACAAATATACCTTCCTTGGTTCCCAGCCCATAGAATTCATGAACCTGCAACATAACGATGGCAAGGAAATGAAGAGGTTCTGGAGAGGACAGGGGATGGGACAAGCTCCTCAAAGATGCTCTCGGGCAAAGGTGAGGGTCCTTTCAACACCAAATTCATCCCTACCCTTGTTTTCCTACCACTTGTGACTGTGTTAACTGAAAAACCATATCCAGCAAGTGAGATGAAGCACAAGAGCAACCTCCCCATACCTGTGATCCGCCAAAAGCTCCATGGGAATACACACAGTTCAAAAGAGACCATGTCCTTTGTGGAGATGGGCCTTAATAATCAGCACTACCAAGGACTCTCATCACTAGTTATGAATATTAGATACTTCTATAAAATAATAAACCTGTTCCTGTGTTGGTTTCACAGCTGGAAATGCAGGGATTGCTTCCTGCTGAACTGAAATTGCTCTGGGCTCAGCATCATCTCACGCAGGGCTTTAAGCACCATGACAAGTTTGCAGGATGAAAGATAAATATTTCAGTTTGGTTTCCCTTCAACAGGGATGCATGAAGCTGATAGGAGTGTCGGATATGTGATGCGAGAGTTAATAATCTTCAATGCCAATAATAAAAGACTATTTCAGCATATCCGTTGTCCAAAACACACTGGTGCCCCTGGTCAGTTACGCACCCAGTACTTTCTAGTTTACCTAAAAATGCTAAAATCATACTAAAATTCACAGATAACAATTTGCTGCTCAGCCAAAACACCCATACGAGCAAGTGCTGAGGTGTATGTCTTTGAAAACCATCAGAAAGAACTTTTCCTGTCATAAATCATCTCTGATCCTTTCTTCTTCCTACACATACACACAAAAAATAAGCAATTGGGATCTCTGCTTGGTACACAGCAATGCTGCCAGCAATTTACAGTGGATTATTGGCACAAGCATCTTCTCATCCTCCAGGTGAATGCAGAAAGAGTTTCCTTTTGTCACTTGAGCACAGGATACACTTGCTGCAATTTCTGTGTGCATCAGATCTGCTCTCAGTATTTTCTAGAAAGCCAATCTCCCCTTTATTGTAAATAATGAAGATGCAAGCCTTCAACAGGGAAATAAACCAGACTAGACTTGGCCACAACCAAGTTTTAAAGCAAACCCTACCCTGCCTGCATTAGATGCCAAATAATGTTTTAAATTGTACTTATTAATGTATTTTCTTACTTGCCAAATCAAAACAGATTTCAAGTGAGGTCTGGCCTTGGGTTTAAAAACAACCCGAGCTCCTACTTCTTACTCCTTTATAAGAAAACGGGATACTCTTGATGTCCTTCTCTTCCTTCCAAACAGTCTGCAGTGATTTCTGAATGGCAATAAAATCCATAACCGAGAGTGCTCCTCTTGGCTGGTGCCTTGGAGCTGCCACTCTTCAGGGACCCAATACAAGGAAAGGAAAATCCCAGCCCTTTGGCCCAGTTATTTCACTGTGCAATTGCCGGTCCCCATCCTCTCCATTTGCTGATCTCTGCTGCCCTCTCCTGCAGGAGCTGGAAACTCTCCTTGGAGGATTTTAATGAAATAACACGTTACTGAGTCTATTAATGTTGGGTGTTTAAAACTCGAGTGGATGGGGCAGGAGTTTTAGGATTAGGGAAAACTGAAGGTGAAAAGGGAAACTGCTCATGAAAGCTTGTTGAATGGAGTAAGAAGCAAAACAAAGAAAAAACCCCATAAAATAATAATAATACTACTAATAAATCAGCAACTGTTCAGAAATGAAGCAGCCCAGCCTTCAGGTTGCCTTCAAGCGGTAAAAAGGAGCTCTGTCCATTTTATTCTGTATACAGAATCTGCGTACAACTCTCTTCTCTCCCACAGGGTCTGATCTTTATTTCTCCCCCCAGTCTCAGCATTTCACCATTCACTGACTTTTACTCTATGTACTGGATGTGGTTTCTTTTTTAATTTTGTCTATCTTTTCTGTTATTATTTAACACAATTTCTTTGAATAAAAGCTGAGGAATACTAAGAATTAGATTGCTTGGGATAGCAATTTTTAAGACTCTGATTTTGCACGACATCTTAAGTTTCAAAGCTGAAGTCGCATAAGGTATCACAAAGCACCGGAATTCCACAGAAACACAAACATTTTTAAAAGTTCATCAAAACCGAAAATGCGGTGGAACGGGGAAAAGAAATATGTACTTTGCAAATAATTTTGTGGCTGAGGAATTTGCCTGCAAAGCAGTCAGAAAGGACAAACAGATGATTTCAGTTCAGTTCAAAGAACACGGCTTGGCTTTTTGATGATGGTTGTGGTATAAAATAATACTAAAACCCCTACACATTGGCTTATTCCTACTGGGAGAAAAAGCTGCTACCAGAAAACATCACATCCAGGACCAGGCGACCACTGACAAATTACCTGCCCGCTCTCCTTTCATATTAGTGAGGCTGCTTTTTCTTGCAATGCATTAATCTGCTTTTCGGCTTGCTTTTAATCAAAAACAGGCTTAACTTCGGAGAGTGGAAAAGAAAGCAGATGCTGAGGTAAACCACAGAATAGAACTGGAAGAAAGAGTCAGAAAGAAAAACCTCTTTGGCTTGATAAGTATTTCAGAACTATTTTTCTAGAGGGAAGAGAAAAAAAAATACTCAATTTTGTTCCAGTTTGGAAAAAATTAGTTATGCCTGCCTTCTTTTCACAAATGTAGCAAGAATGAGCTGGTTTGTACTGTATTCTGCATGCGGCAACTGCTATTTAGTTGTGTAACATACAAACAGCAAAATAACAAAGTGGATAATTTGCAAAACAGTCCTGTCAGGTTGTGGAAATAAAATTAACAATCAGGCAAACAAGTACTCCAAAATAATTAGTTGTTCTATGTGCCAAAGAGGCTTTGTATGCCAGCAACCTGAAGTCCAGACACAATACTTCAGTTACCATAGATAGCAGTTTAGATTCAATAAATGACTGAAATAACAACATGGTAAGGTAAAAGAAGGTAAAAGAGACTCAAATATTTGCAACTTCATACCTTTTTTTTTTTCCTTTCTGGTTTTGTTTGTTTGTTTTTCCTTTTAGTGATTTCCAGCTACTGATGGTACATACCATAACATATGATGTATGCTCTCTCCAGTGCGAATTATTGTGGTAGTATCTTCAGGTATAGATATTGTAAGTCAAATTTTGTAATTCACAATTAAAAAACAACAAAACCTCTCTCACCTATTTCTCTCTCCCCAGAGATTTCAGTCAAGAGTGTGGTTTTATGTCTGACCAGGGAACCTGAAGCCCAGCTACCCCAAACCCTCGCATCTGCATTTGCCTCTCTGGGCCTCAGTGTTCTGTAAGCATCCACTGAACCAGGCAAGGGAATTGATCCAGCAAAATGTTAGTCTAAAATAAACCCATGAAGACCTTAAAACAAACAAACCCCATGGTTTTCCAGCCAGTTCAACCTCAAGACATCTCTTGTGACTGCCACACAACACAAGCAAGAACACATGGAGTGTGGGTGTGAGGGATGTGAACACAGGCACGAGAGCTCAACATCTGCTGACCCAGCTCACAGGGACTGACATGGTGGATGGACAGTCCATGCTCCTTTATTCTTGAAAAAGACACTAGACACAGCCAATGTGCTCTAAAGATATGTCAGATTACCCAAAGAACGAAGAGCAGAACAGAAAAATCATTTGGGGTAATTCAAGGGGAAAAGAGTAATTAATATTATTCATATTCAAGAGAACTGGCTTATCTCAGTTCACTCAGGAGAAACTGTAGAGTAATGACAGGGTGTTCTTGGCTCAGCAGAGATGGGGATGCTCAGAGAAACCTTTCTTCAGCACGTGGCTCTGGCTTTAGGTTTCCAACAAGGATAGTTCTGCCAAGTCTGTCCTCTGTCTAGCCAAACCCATGTGCTAACAGCAGAGCTCACAGCTCAGCCCTGCTTGTCTTCAGTCCCAAACCAACCAGCAGAGCAACAGATACATAACAAGAGAAGTGTCAAAAGCCACTCACCTCTTTAATTAGAAAAAGCTTGACTCATTGTCCTGAGAAGCCAAGCCTTTCTGATTTCATCTTCCATCATCAAAAGCCAGAAAGTTGTAAGGGTGCCTCTCATCACAGGGAAAGATGATTCTTAAAATATGAACTTATGTTCATTTGACTCTCAACATACATAATTATCTGATTTCAAAGAGAATTCCCCCGGCAGGACAAGGAGTGGAAATCCTGTGCAAAAGGACATGTAAATCTGCCCTATTGATAACTGCGTACCAGTGCCCAGGATGCCCTTATCGCCCAAAAGGAAACTTGAAACGCATTCCTCACAAGTATTTCTTCAGACAAATGGAATTCTGTTAAAACAGATAAATAACTTATTATTTAATAAAACATACATTCCATCCCTAGTTGTTCTCCAAATGTTACGACCATCACTTTAATACATGTCGTCTTGTTCCCAGGGCCATTTTCTTCTGCAACAGAAAGGTGGCTGGTCACCAAACCTCTAAGTAGGACACATGGAAAAAGTTCACCTAGGAGCCACATGGGAAGAAATTTGATCGAGGTTGCATAAAACCTGTTCTGACAAACACACAAAAAAAGGATGAAAATAGCTTCTTTTAGCCAAGATTATGAGTTTTACGAAAACTTGCAAATCTACAGCACAATAGACAGTGAGGAACTTACTGATGGAGTAAGTCAATGTCTTTTGAGAAGCTTTATATTTTATAGCTGGAGTCCTGAACCACCCCCACTTGTATGAACAAAATTAAACACTGTGATAACGGTGGAGCAGCTTCCTCAGCAGAAACAGCGTGTCAAGGTGGGGAGAATGACAAAGCAGCCAGTGGTGCTCCTGGGCACAGCCAGGTTTGCATCTCCTCCTCTTCTCCTTCATTTCCCAGCATAAGACTGGAGCTTTTATTGTCACAGCACCGTGCCAGAGATCCAGCTTGCTTGGTTTCATTTACTGCTGCCATTTCTGTGTAGCACAGAAGCCGAGTTGAGACAGAACAGCCTGTTCACAGGATCATCTTGCTGCCATTCATCTGTCCATAAATTCGTACTCTGCGCTTCATCTGAAAAACAGCTGCTTTGTAAAAAAGGGGAGAAAACAAAAAGAAAGGAAACAAAAGAAAAAAGAAGGAAAAAAAGCTTTCTCCCAAACATAAGAAAATAACATCAAACCCCACAAAAATCAAAACAAGTGTTCAGAGGTGGAGTCCTGAGAACTGAGGCTGGAAGGTAAGACCAACATTTGGACACTGTGAATAAGGACTACATGAGCTCAGTGATGTGATCAAAGATGTGGTGTTGGAAAATGACACCTGCAGTAGTTATCTGCAGAAAATGCTAGAGAAGAAGAATTACACAGTAAATCCAGACAAGAGATACAGAGCCTGGAGAAGATTATGTGGAAACTACCAACAAAACCTTCTGACATAACTTGGATGTAAGGAGTAGATACTAGTCCTGCAAGTAACATACAATACCAGATGAATTTACTGCTTATATAAAGCATTACTAGAGACAGAAACCAAAAAGTGGCAGATATAGAAACTCAGAAAAAAGAACATGGGTACTTGGCAATTGCTGTTATCTGGAATACAAAAAATTAATCTGTCTCTGTAGTAGAATACACTGACTATTTGGAAATGTGCTGCAATGAGTTAATATTTCATTTGTATTTAAGAAGTCTGCCTCCAAACCTGCATGTGTTGTACTGCACTTTGCAGTAAAAATATGTCTGAAAACTTAACAGCCCAGCGTACTGGAACGACTGTGAAGAGAATGACAAAAATATAGTCAGAAAAGACATGTATGTAGATACACGGTAAACTTTCTGTTAGTGAGCCTCTAGATCCTGCAGTCAGCAGGGATGTGAGAGCATCGCTGTGCAAATCCTGGCAGCTTCACCAAGAGGGGACTGTGAATATTACATATTATATTAACTGTGATCTGTGAAGACATACGCTGTGCTTTTTTCTTCTTATTTTTTTGAGTCAAAATCTGTGACTGCTTGTTACAAGCTACTGTAAAATTTGATTCACAAGCAGTGCTGGAAAAATACTTTCCAAGGGTCACCAAAATCCAGTATTATTCAGTCTCGGGCTGGATTAAAAACACAGGCTTTACAGCAACAAAAGATTGACTCACTAGGGCCATAACTATGAACAAGTGTTTAAAACGAAATGACCGCTCGCAAAAAAAGCACAAAGACGACCTTCTTTTTGCAACTGAAATATGTTGCCTATAGCTTTTTATTAGTTACGGCACATGAAATAGGAGCCAGAGACATCTAATATAACTCCATTATCTCCTGCTACTGTAGGGTGAAAAGTAATGACAAAACACTGCCCCTTTTTTTTTAAGGCACCTGTTGGCATCTGGTTTGAACACTATATAATGCTGTCACTCACTAACCCACTGGAAAGCAGCCACTGAAACAGTTTGCCAGTAGGAACCGCACTGAATGATGGTCAGTATTTGTTAAATGAAATAGTGGTGACAATGACATGGAAAAAGGTATTTTCAACTTATGGACCCGAATCCCAGGAAGAAAACCACTAGGTTGGGCCAATAAAGTTGATCTGAAGAAGTGTTATTAATATTATAATTACAATTTTGTTTTTGTTATATTTAATGTCAATAAATGCATTAATATGGTGTTCGTTAATAAAATTGACATTATATTATTAATATTATAATTATTAGTAGTATCTACACAGTCATGCCTTTGTCACCTGCTGAGTTTGGAGTGCCACAGCCAGCCCTCACTCTACCCCCCGCATCTGACCATAAGCTGCTCCACAACATTGGCGATTGCAATTGGGGGAAGTTTAACCTGTGATAAGGGACCTTTTCAATGAACACTGTGGAAATAAACCCAGTGTCATGCAACTGATTATCTCAAATTTCCAAGCCTGAAATCAAACTCCAGCTTCCCTTCCTCTGGCAGGCATAGGGGGGCACCGCCTACCTTCTGTAATTGCATTTGGAATATCTTAGTTGGTTCCCTTCTCTCCGTAAATATGTTTTTCTTTTTCCTTTTCTTCCAGAATCATTGTGTCCAAGCTGGAAAGCCAACTAGCATAAACAAAGCAAATAATAACAAGTTTAACAGAAACAAATCTAGAATATGTAAAGAATTAAATATATACATATATATAGAGAGAGAGATAGAGAGAGATGCTCTAATTCATATATACTTACAGGTTTTGTACTGTGATTCTGCCAGAGCAGATGAAATCAGGTGGATGAGCCATAATCCCTTACAAGGTGTACCTATAACCTACACCAACACATGACATTTTACCCTTTTCAGTATTCCACATTCTGGCTGTCTGGTCATTCCATTCCCAACTCATTACAAGTTAATTTGTTCAGATGGACTGAGGAGACAGCAAAATAATAGAGAGCTCTGAAAAGGTCAGTGTTCTCTATTAGAGGAGGTTGGAAGCTTTCTGGTAATTGATTCTTTAACACAGGCCATATCTATGCAACTCCAGTCTCACTTCATTGTTTGTTATCATTAAAATTTACAGGAAGTAAATTAGTGTTTTCCATTTGAATTGTCAGTGTGCACTTTCACAGGATCACTTAATTCACTACACGTAATAAATACTTGTCAGAAACAAGGCGTTTTGAAAAAGGTAGACCTTGTCTTTTCATCGAAGGACAAAAATACAATACTTTGCACATGGACGGCAAAGTTTAATTCTATGTATTGCCAACAGCTGCCCATTCTTTAGGGGAGGTTTCAGACTTGCAAAGAACATTTGTAGACTGGTTTCCATGGAAAATAACTTCAGTATGTCCAAATCCACCAATGTTCAGGTCTTATAATGATCCCTCTTCTCTCATTGAATCAATACATGTGGACAAAATACATCTTGCATGTGGGATAGCTTAAAACTTCTATGAGACCCCACCTACACAAAGCAACATAGGACATGCCAGCAACTTGTGCATGTAGGTATGAACTTGGAAAAGACTTTTAATTATTTTTGTAGTTTCTTTTTTGGAAATGAACACATACTGTCTTGGCTATTTACTTTTTATTACTACAATCTTTGGAGAGGTGAGAACACAGTTCTGCTGAATCTCTTAATGAATATTAGATCTGTCACTTTCAAGCAAAATTATTATGCCTTGAGTATCTCCAAATATATTGGCAGCATCCATCCCCCGATTGTGTTTTGCCATTCTCCCACTCCTGCATTTAACAGGGGCCTTCTAAAATCCTCTTTTCCCCAGCCATTAACAAAAAGGATTTTCAAAAAGATCTTACCTCTCCCATTCAATTTAAGAATTGCCAAGTTCTCTCCCTTCTCAATTTCTGTTAGTTTTTCCTCATTTGTCTTGAAAACTTCTGTTGAGCTTTGATACCTGTCACCACCTGCCTTAACTGAACAAGGAGGAAGAGACTGCTCTTCCATCTCTATGCAGTAAATTGCTGTGATATTCTCATGAACATAGGCTCCCTCGTTTAAGAAGGGTAAGGAATTACTGGAGGGAGTCCAGCAGCTACAAAGATTAGAGGCCTAGAGTACAGTTCTCATGAGGAGAGACTGAGAGAGCTGGGTCTGTTCAGCCTGGAGAAGCTGAGAGGGGATCTTATCAGTGCTTGTAAATATCTCCAGGGTGGGTGTCAAGAGGATGGACCAGACTCTGTTCAGTGGTGCCCAATGACAGGATGAGGGGCAACGGGCACAGACTGAAGCACAGGAGGTTCCATCTGAATATGAGGAGAAACTTCTTTCCTGTGAGGTGCCAGAGCCTGGCCCAGGCTGCCCAGAGAGGCTGTGGAGTCTCCTTCTCTCAAGACATTCAAACCCGCCCAGAATGATCCTGTGTGATCTGCTCTGGTGACCCTGCATTAGCAGGTGGGTTGGACTGGGTGATCTCCCTAGGTCCCTTCAGCCCCAACCAGTCTGTCTGAAAAACCCTGATATGGCCTCAGCACAACCAATTCAAGACTATTTGTTTTCCTCCTCTCTGATTTTTCTGACTTAATACAGAAATTGTAGGAGCCAGTTTTCACTAGTCCTCCTACAGGGGAATGATGAACCAGTAAAGCTTAGCTCGTTCCTTTTTAATTCTGTTTAAAATTTCTGCCTTCCAGCAGAACCAGATGAGACCCTCAGAAACCATCACAGCTGTGGCTCCAGCCTTCAGCGTTCAAGGAGAAACTGAACACCTATCAAGAAGTCTCAGTTCAAAACTACTGATGGGTCAGTATCAGACTCAATAAAGAATTTATGTCACTACTTAGATCTACGGATACAAATTTTTTACCCAGAGCTCATTAATGAATTATCTTACCAGGGTCACATTAATATCAGAGTTACGCTGAATTCTTCTGAGAAAGTAATAAATAAAATTTTAAAATAAAAAAGGCCTTGCTCTTTGCCAAGCTGTTATTATTGTACTGCTCAGCAGCAATTACATTTTTAGTTGAGCTTTTAGAATACAATTTTGGGCAGCAAGTGATCACCCAAACCAAACCCCTTTCCCATTAAAGAATCCGTGATCATCCTTGTTTTGTGTCTCCAGGGCCAACTGCTGCAAAACATCATCTCTTAGATTATTTACTCAGACACCGAACACATCAACATTCTGGAGCAGCTTTCCTTGATGTATAATACATGCCGCTATCTGGCTGCAGAGGCTCTCAATTGGCAGACTGTTCGCATTTTAATGAAAGTAAATTACAAATAATTTGCAGTATAGTACTAATCATTTTTTACACTGCAATAAAATAATTCATTTTGTCATTTTCTGTAATTATTCCCTGAATCAAATATATGTATATGAGTATATATGTGTGTATCTACATGCACACACACAATATATAACAATTTTTGGTGTACTTCAGAAACTGACCCAAGTTGGACACTTAATCGATATGATTAATTTACAGAGACCGCCTTTATTACGAGGCACACCATGCTCCAATTAAAACTCTAATTAGGGCTTGCTTATAATGAAGCTAAGCTGCTAGACTATTTTCTAGACTTTTTAATTACAATTACAACAAGTAAATCCATTATCCTAAATCTGAAATTATTTGGAGTTCCTTTCTTTAAGGATCACACCAGGAACTGAAAAAAAACAGCCTTGTTTTTAAAGTTAAGTACTACTGGTAGAGTCCCATGATAACATTTACAAGAAGCTTCTCTCAGGTTGTAGAACCACTCGTTGAGTGTGAACACACAGATTGAGAGAGAAAATGTCTGCAGGAATGAGCTTCACACATACACATTTCAGAATATGTCACTGAGACGAAGACAACTTATGAATCCTGGTTTGCTGCTGGTCATACAAGTACAAAATGGTTCATATAATATAAAGAAAGGAGTCACCCTCACTAGTTCGGCTGTAAGGTGTTCTCCATCTACAACCAAAATAACCTTATTTATGGGCAAAGGTCCTGACCTTTTGCAATAGAATCTTAAAATAACTACTGAATAATCTGCACTGATAATCAAACACCACCACACAAAGACACCACCACACAAAGACACCACCACACAAAGACACCAATTAATACAAGACTGATGGTCAAAGACGAATAATCTCTATACATTGGCTTGCAAACCCAATTCCTCTGTTGTTTTTTCCTTGCCAGGAATGTCAAAAGCAGGTTCCAGAATTTTGGACTTCACTGTTGACAGAAGCTTCAAGGAGCAAAACCTGGAAAAAGCAAATTATAAACTTCATCTGCTACTTGAATAGTTCGCAGTGGTTTGAGGAAGGAATTCTCAAATGCATTTGAAGGAGTTAAAGTCGTATTTATTGGAAACTTTAAAAAAAAAATATCATTCAGTTCACGTTCCAAACTCTCAGAAAGTGCTGACAATGTCCTGCTCCAATTAACCTGTAGAAATTTCATGTTTGCTAGTTAAGTTTGTGGATTAATACTACTCAAAACATTTCATTAGTACTAATATGGAAAATATGACTAATACATAGCACAGATAATCACCTCCTCTACTAAAACCAGTCCTGAGCATTGTCCCAGTCAGGAAGGCAAATTGACGACAATGATACAACCTGCATTCAATCCCAGTACAACAGATTACTTTTTTGTATTAAATGAAGACACAAAGAGATTTTTAAAGTTTTTTTATTACTGTATTATTATTATCTAAATAAACTTTTCACTCACTTCTACACTCTATTTTCATCATAAAGGTTTCAGCTGGGAATGCCGTGCAGTATTCCGCAACCTTCACACTTTAAAGTTTATAGAAACATTCAGAAGTTTATAGAAACATTCAGTATTTAAAGGCCTTTGCGATGTGTTGGTTTTTAAACATTACATTTGTAAATCCAAATGTATATTAAAGCAGAGACCCAGAGACCCACTGACAAACAATTCTTCGTGATCTGTGAAAGAACAAGTTTGCGTGTGCTCACAGTAACTCTGCAGTAGCCTTGGCCATGAGTACTGCTACCAAATCAAAGAGGAGGAACTGAGGAATGATGTAGTAGTCAATGAGAGCCAGAAATTAGCTTTTTGTTAATTACAATTAATTATGCTCAGCTCTGTTGCCCACCAACTGAAGGCAAATTTCACTGTGTCCTTACTTTCCCCAAGCTAAAGTAACTATATAAGCCTTGTCCACAATACATTGAACAGAAAGTACATTGTAGCGTATGTAAGATGTCGAAAGAATAAGATACATTGCAGTTAAAACACTGTTTAGAACAATGAAACTCACATTTTCAATTCGTATGAAAACATCATTATTGAAAAGCCCAACCATTCAAATTTTATCAGAAACGTTATTTTAGATTTGAATTACAGGGTTTATGGAGTTAAAGACGTCCTGACAGTGGTGCTCGTCTAGGAAGGCATGGAAAATACTATGCACAAATACTTGAACATAAGGAGAATCCAATACAGTATTACTCTAAGTAGACAAGCCATTAATTATAATAAAATGAGAGACCTTTTTACACAATATGATTCTTTTCACTGTTTTGTATTGAACTTTAGTATCTCCAGCAACTTGGTATAAAGAATACTTTTATTTTTTAGCCAAGACCACTTTTCACATGCCGCAGTCTTCAGTTTGCAAGGGCAATTTAGCATCAGCACCCACTGCAAAATTTCTCAGTCAATCAGTAATAAATAGAAAGGATACATCTGGCACAAGAAACAATAATGAAAACGAGTACTTAAATACTGGCCAAAAATGAGAAAAGATGGTTTTGGTGGAGTCCCTAAGTATCTGGACCATAAGAAGTGCTACCACAAAAAGCACCTAATTAGACAGCCAACATTTTGGATTTGCACAATGTGTTTTCTACCTGTTGTTGAACACGCATCGAATAACAAACACAGCAATGACTGAATATTCTGCAGGAGTCCACCCGGCTGCTTTTGAGGTAGGATCTGCCCCCATCCTTCCATCCCATGAACCAGCACAATTTAGTCCCTAAGGTGTGCAAGGAGTGCACACTTTGGAATAACACAAACTATAACAATACCTTAATTGAAAAACAGGACGTTTCATGGATTTTTGGAATGTTAGGAGACTTTCGTAAGTAAACCTGTTAAAGGTTCCATTCAAACAGTTATCAAAATGACAAGAGAGTGAGTGACGTGATTTAAACAAGAGGACTTTTGAACAGAAAAATCAGATTGAGAAAACAATGTTCCAGGAAAGAATGGTGTGTTTTGTGATCTCTATTTATTCTTTAAATATATTTATATTTTTATAGTACAGATTGAATCATTTATACATACAAATACAACAGCAGTAAGGAACTATAAAGATCTGATTTTTAGAAGTAAACGGAGTAGACTTTTACACAGGTATAGAACCCTTTCAGCAAATTTTTGACTTCTGCTATAGTTGAAAAAGTTGGAAATCGTATTGTTTAATTTTATCATAGGCTTCTTTCCCCTCTCATGAAAACAAAGACAATCTTAACAAAAAAACAAACATAAAACCGTTCTTAATCTTGCATCCACACACATTTAACAACATTTGCTCAAATCACAGATATCAGCTATTACAGTGATTCAAGAAGAAGTATTTTCACGCAGTGGAATCTTAGTCCAAGAGAGAACCCAAATCTCACCCACAAGAAATTCTTACTCTTGTGTCACGTCCTCTTTAGGCTGTTTGAGCTCCATGAGTAACTCTTTCCCAGCTTCTCCTGCTTTTGAGGCAAAGAGAACAGCTCCCTGCCTAAAGCCCAGGAGCTTCAAGCTTCTGGCATAATCTGCATATACAGCGTGGATCAATTTATGTAAATGAAGCATTAAGGAAAACATAAATCCATAGAAAAATGAAAAAAAATGAGAATTTGTTTTTTCCTCCTCACTCTTAGTTTTCCCAACCTGAAATTGCTGAACGTTGCTGCCAATTGTGCTAACCCAATATTTCTCAGCACAAATAAAGGCAAAACTGTTGCTTTAAATTCTGCTACTGAATGCACATTAGCATTTACCAGGCAATATGCAGAGTGCTATAAATGAAACCAGGTACTTATGCTTACATGAAATGTATCTACCATAATGCTATATCACAACTTGCAAAAGAAATTAAGAAATGGTAAGTATTTACACACTTTTGTACAAGTTGAAATCGGTGATGACTCCATAAAACACCATCAGGTATTATTTACATATGCATTATTACTTGTTGAAGATACCTAAACACAAAATTTAGAGCAACTGTTCAGAATTCCCAGAACACCAGGTTAGATGTGCAGACTGTAGTAAGCAAAATTTTAGATACCTTTTAAAATACTTACTGCATTTTCAGCTCATCTGATCTTGACCTTTAATTTTGTTTTCACTGTCGCAGAACTGACTCCTTCATAAAAGATTTCAATCACTAAAATGCTATGTTGGTGTACAGAGGGGTTCAACATGTGGGGATTTTTTTTCCTGAGGTACAGTGTTTAGAAGATACCTGAACCACCGATTTCACTACACAGTCGGGAATAATCATTTCCAAATTCTGCAAAGAACATAGTAACGTATTTATTCTTTTCACTTTTAGTTTGTTTTGCAGTGCCACAGGCCTCACAGAGCACAGGAGGTAACTATGGATTTATGCAAATGACACTTTTTCTCTTGTTTCCTTACACTTCCTTCAAACTAAACAACCAGGAAAATACAAACAGGAACTGCTGTTCCTGTGCAGCTTCATTCACCTAACACTGGCTCAGGTATACTCACTGTGTACAAGTACACAGATGCAAAAACAGGATTGCAGAAAAAGGATATTTGTATCATCATTAACTTCAATCGCCCCATACTTCAGACAAGCTTCAACAAATAAAGCTGCTCTATCGAAGTACCTCATACTGTTGAATGGAAAAAGAAAGAGAATAATTTGTTAGGGTAGGTAAGAAAAGTACTCCAGGACATTTCATCAAAACACTTGCACACAGGCTTCCTAAAATTTTACAGTGAGTGCATGGCAGAGAACAGTGGTACCCTGCTCCTGAGCAGTACGTAGGAACAGATCACACCGCCCCACATCCCACCTTGTGCTCCCCTCGCACCTGTTCACCTGGCATTGCCGTCTCCCCAAGTTTCTTATACCTCCCCAGCCTCCTTGAACACAAGGAACTGACATTTGATGGAAAATTTTTGAGAGCTCAGATTACTCAGAAATAATCGTAGCTACTATAAACTGTTACTGCTTTGTCAATGGGTGTTATCGATCTTAAAGCGTGTAGCAAATTAAATGCCAGGACATCTACTGAAACTGCAATGGAATCATCAGTTCCAGCATACAGAAACGATGCGCTGCTGAGATTAAAGTTAGTTAAAGTAAAACATAAAATCCTAGAATTGTTTGCTTGGAAAAGACCTTTCAGATCACTGAGTCCAAACATTAACCCAGCACTGCCAAGTCCACCACTACCCCATGTCCCCAAGAACCTCATCTACATGTCTTTTAAACTCCTTCAGGGATGGTGACTCCACCACTGCCCTGGGCAGCCTGTTCCAATGCCTGACAACCCTTTTCAGGAAGAACCTTTTCCTAATATCCAACCTAAACCTCCCCTGGTACAACTTGAGGCCATTTCCTCTCATCCTATCACTTGTTACTTGGGAGAAGAGACCAACACCCTCCACGCTCCAGCCTCCTTTCAGGCAGTTGTAGACAGTGACAATGATAAAATAGAAACAAACGTCAGAAATCAAACTGCAGAACCCTCTCTCCCCCTGAGCAACAAATGCTTAAATAACCATTTTAGACAAGACAAAATACAGATTGTGCTCTTCCACCTTTACCTGTGCAACATCTCAGCAACTTTTGTAAAGCACCCAAGTGACAAGAGGACCAGAATGGCTTTGGACTTCTGGTTGACTTGTGGAGAGCAAAGGTGATCCACCCAACGCTTCAACACGTCAGCACACTCCTCTGAGTTCAAACGAACCTGTGAGAGATGGGAAAACCAGTTATGAATTTGCAGCTGCTAACAGAAGACAGCACTCTACTTCTGGGTTTTTGTGTGTTTTGTCTTTTCAGTGAAATACTTTAAGCAGAAGTAAAAGCATCTGAAACTACCAGTTTTAATATAAAAAGTACACATGCCTTGAGTGAATACAACACGAAGAAAAACCAGAAATATAAGGTACAAAAATACTCCCCGCAGGTCACTCCACATTACATGTGATTAACATGATTTTTAACACAAGGCTTTTCTAAACCCTCAAATATCAAGAAATTCGAAATCTTTCTCCTTTACTGAACATCTTTATTTTTCTTAATACTTAGAACACCTGAGTATGAATTTTTCTATACTTTTTGCATGAAACATAAATTTTACTTAGAGACACTGAAAGACGATCCTTAATGAGTCCTGTCCATTATAATTTGGAGAATTAATTCTGTATTTAGGTACTTTTACTGTTATTGCATCTGCATAGCAAAACAGAAGTCAATGCAAATCTAATGTGGTTGATGCTAACTTTAAAATCAGCACCCATGCTACACGGAGCTCAACACAAAGTCACTGCCTAATTACTTATCCACTTCAGGAATGTTTTTTTGTAGTTTATTATGAACTCAGTACTCTACAGGCACATGCAACTTCACGAACCACTGCTCAAATATTAGAAAATTGAGTATTCCAAACATTTTCAGGTCCCATTCTCGTCATTCGGATGACAAGGGCAGACCTCTGCAGTCAAACGGCTGAAGAAGAATCCATCAACACTGACTGAATACACTGGCTTGTTATAGCTTACTACATGGAAAGAACTCCTGATGATATCTCAAATCAATGCTCCAGTTTTTTAACTCTGGAGAACTTAAGCACTGTCATCAGCCTTCATACCTACATACACTAAGTAGGTCATTTATGCTAGCAAACTGAAAATTGAGAAATTACATACCTTTGCAAGCCAAGCCGCGCGATTCCATTCACCGTAAGTTTGCAAGTAGCGACAGGCATCAGCAGCCTTATCGATCAGACACAGCAACTGCACACCCTCTGGAAAATGAAAAGCACGCTGTATAATATAAGTGTTAATTGTCCACAGAGTAGAAAGTATTTTTTCCAGGCAAATACAGACATTTGTAGTTTCTCTGCATGTCTTTGAATATTTCGGTCAGTCATCATATGGTGAACATCTCTTGCATTAAGTAAAACTAACCTGTACATGTCAGAAAACACATTTTGAAGCAATTTCTGAACTGGAAAGGAAACCAAGTCTGCATCTGTCTATAAGACACCAATTCTTAATTAATTCTTTAATTAGGGAAGTGGAAAATATGTAGCTTAATGTGTTCAGCCTCAGCAAACAAATGCTAAGAGAATTACTATAGAAATACATTTTCCAATTAAAAGAAATAAAACCAAGTTGAACTTTATAACTGAGTTACTGATAATTTTTGTGTTAACTACTTTAGGTGCACACTATACCATATGCAAGACATAAGATCTATTACAATAGGACTTTCTCCTCTTCCATCTCTATCAGCAGCCTTAATAAGATCAGAATTACTAGTTGATAAGCAAACAGAAAATTCAAGCCCCATTTTACCTGCAAGCTTTCCATTGGCGATCATGTTGGTTGCTACCAGTTTAATGGTACTTTGAGATGGACCTGATGAGGTGACAGTTGTGACCAAGCAAGCTTTGAGTGAATCGCAGTAATAATGTGCATTCTCTGAACTTGTTTCTAACAAGAGTTGTACTGCTCTGTCAGTCTGGCATGAGAACAAAAAATATAACTTTGACCACAACATAGTGACTTTTATTTAAAAGTCTTTATATTTGTACCCTTTTTAAGACATAGAACAAATAATAATGAAAGTTACTCTAAAAGAGACTATAAAAATATCTGGCAGCATAATAATAACTAGGATTCTATTTCAATAAGGCATCTTTAATCTCGAACTAACATTTCTAGTAGAGGTCTAAGAAAAATGTAATTAGAAATATTTATTTCCTTGTTTGCATAAACTTTTGCAGAGCTATAAAAGGAACAGAAGCGTTTAAAATACACAGAGAGAAATGAAATTGTAAAGATGCAGCAACTGGCCAGGATCTCAAGGAATGATTCAATACCTGATATTTTAAAACAGAGGTAGATTTCATCAATTTAAAATGTTAGCTACAGCTGAGCACCTAATCAGGGGGGCTCATTACACTGGCTGCAGACACCTGTCCCCAAGTGGAATGAATCACTGTAGGCACAACATCTCTGCCTATTACTAAAAATGATGTGCCTAACTTCTAGAGAGGTCGATTTGGCAAGATTAGTCAAGCTGATGGCTTAGATAACTACAGAAATAATAAAAAGCCACATTAAATCCATATTAAAATCCAGCAGAGTGATTTAATAAACTGCCATTTTAAAAATTCAAGAAACTGGCATTTTAAGCAGAGTATCTACAGACTAAATATTTCTGGCGTGTTTTACTGGTAACATTTGTTGACAGGCTCTAATGCACAGTGGCACAGAAATCATTAAAGTTCAAGCTAGTTGTTTCAAGGCTATTTTTTGGAAATAGATGCAGCACAACTGCATTAGCAGGGAACGGCTCATTATATAAACTGCAACAACATTCTTATCAGGGTCTCAGTGAGCAGCTCTGCACAGTGTCTCATTGCTCACTGCAGATCTGCCAAAAGCTTAGTACATTCTTTCCAACCTAAAATGAGAGTACTGAGCGCAGGCTGAGTTATCCCAAAGATGTTAAGTTTTAGCTTTTTCTGAGAAACTCCAAATGTAATTTTTATTTTCTAGTGACAAAAAGTTTTTTACAGGGTTCCCATGAAAATGAAATAGTCTGAAGAAGATAACACCCAATGTTACCATATACAATGTCATTACAGAGAGTCTGCTGTGCAAAAACTATGTACTGGATGGATAAAGGTATGAAACAACACATATGAGTTAGACAAAACTTTACTCAAATAGGATAAGTATATAAAATGGACAGGGAAGAAGAATAAAAAATTCAAATATTACCCACAAACCTGGCCCAAGAGAAGAAGCTGATCAGCACATTTCCTGGTATGATCATACGTTGATCTCTTCACTTCCTGGAGATTTACCCTTTCAAGTTGGAATTTCTGCACAAAGAAAGAGAAATACTTCAAATGTAAGACTACCACAAGAAATAAAAATGAGCATTTAAAAGGTACAGAAGTATTTTGAGAGTTTCTGGAACAATCCCTATTTTTAAATAATAGGGAGTGATTTAATTCAGAGCGGTATGTTCCTAATAAAAGTGAGATATGCGTAGCGAAAAGCTGTAAGGTAAGAAGGTTAAAATGCTGAGTGTTCGTTGTGCTGATGCCATTCTTATTAATTATATTTTTGAACTCCTTGAAATACCTGGAAGTAATAATTTTCACACAGTATGTCATAGCAGATATCCAAGGGATTAACCAACTGCTCTGGAAGGACACCTGTGTCCGCTGGTTTTTCAGGCTTTTCCTGGGATAAGCTGTGCAAATAGTGGGCAGCAATGGTCCAGAAATGCAGTTCTGATTCATCCCCATAGAGTCTGAGAAAACACAAATCAGGCCATGAAATATGTTTGTGTTTCTTCACATGCCACATAAAAATATTAGACATTTAAAATATCTTCTTACAAAGACCATGCTTTCTTGCGGGCACCACAAGTACTTTGCATTGTGAATGGGACAAACTACATGAAAAGAAGCAGCAATTACATTCAGCAAGTAGATAAGTAGGAGATTGGGCAGAAAACTCACAATAGCAATTAAGTCTAGTGAGTATTCAGCATATAAATAGGTGGGTATTTATATTTTATTATAATATTACTTATTTTATTTTTACACTTAATCACTACTATCTTCTTTCAACTACACAAAAGTTACTAAGTTTGAAAACATTTCTGAATATAGACAGACTAAAATTTGCTACAGTTTAGTCAGAAGCACAACACAGAACAAATCAATTTTAAATAAAAAACAGGCCTTCCCCTGTTTGCATCTAAACCACTGTGTGCTGTGAAGTTCTGAGTCACATTTTTGGGCATTGTACAACTCAATGTAACGTAGTTATCAAACCGCATTTATGAAAGTACCACCAAGACTGAAGGAAGTTCTCTGCATCCAGCAAGCAAATAAAACTGTTTCTGCAGGGTAACATTTCCATTCTCTGTCTTGAAACCACTCGAATATGTCAGTAACAAAGTACTTCAGGAATTGCACCCAGCTAAAGGAGAATTAGTTGAGTACTTAAACTTCAGCACATGCATATGCATTAACATGATCAAGCTTTTATTAGGAAACAATCACTATAGTTATCTGAATCTCTCCTACCTGGCAACCAGGAGACATCTCTGCAAGAGAGTAAAATCTGGATCAAGCAAAAGTTTCTTTATGTCACTGCAAAAGGAGAAAGCCAGAAATAAACTGTAAAATGCCCTGCAACTTGTTTTGTTTGGTCCGTTTTGAACACAAATAGGAGATATCGCCTACAAACTGAAAAACAAAACAAAACCAAAAATACACAATCTCTTTTCTGAAATGAAAAAAAGCATCTATCAAAACAACTACAACAGGAAGTTGACATAATTTGAAATACAATTGATGTCAAGGAGCACATCACTCTACCAGTTTAAATACAAACAGTGAGTTTGTCAGGAACATCATATTCTTGTAATAAAAGGAACCACCACAAGGGTGTACACAAAGCCATAAATTAGTCTGCAGTGATTCTACCAACTACAAGATTAATTCAATTACAAATAACTTTGCAACTGTGTAGTGCCATAGCATATGAGATCCACATGCAGGAATTTAGGTTTTCTACATATGTTTCAGACTGGACAAAAATACGCTCAGTTATCTTTTCTATCCTACTAAATGAAAGGACAAAAAGAAAATGGAAAAACTTCTGCTTACTGGCTTTATATATAATTTTCATTGTTCAAATGGAATGACAAAATCTCTTTTCTTTGTAAGAAGAGCAACATGCATGAACATTACTCTGGAAGTGTATCTTAGAATTGTACATCTTCCTCAGAGCTTAAATATCTTAACAAAACTTGGAGTATTTAAGTATCAGTGTGCAATACAGTCTGGACCAACATCGAAGAACCAGATATCCCTGAGAAGTACTGCCTAAAAATTTATGAATGCTCACTGGTCAGCTACAAATCACACACTAACCCTAATCACAACTTTAACTGTTGTTGTCAGCTACTGCTATGATAAGTCAATGTTAAAAATTCAATACTGACTTCCATCACACTTTATACATTCAGAACAGGACATCTGGACTGTTTGGTCAATAATTAACAAACCACTTTGAGATAGTTTCCTAATTTGAAAAAAATATATTTGAGGTTGTATTATGGCTTATTTTTGATTAGAAAAAATAGAAATGAAAATTTAAAAACTTTACTAAAGAACTACTTTTAAGATTAGATTAATAAAAATTAACCGTGTTTAAAATAAAAGCTGTCGTTACTCAAGCTCTTCTTCAGAGAGGCAACAAGCATTCTTTCTTCATTCAGTTGTGAATTGCCACAGATTTCAGGTTTTTGCCTTCTCTGAATTCCCTGGCTTATTCAATTATTAATAGGGAAGATTCTTACTTGGACAACGAATTCAACTGCTCCTGAAGAAGGTTTTTAATATTTTCATTCTCTGGGTAATCACTGTATTTAATAAAAAAAAAAAAAGAAACGAAAACGTCAGAATTATCTGAAATGGAAAAGTGTTACTGGTAGTAGAAAAACAGAGGAACATGTATGGAAAAAATCTTTCATGTTCTTACGGTGAGCCATTCATGCAAGATTCTTTGTCTAGTTACTAGCTCCAAAATAGTAACGAGTGACTGGTTTCGCTTTCTCTCAACCTCAGAGTCAGTGCCATCAATCTTTCTTTTCCCACTTTCATTCATTAACCTTGAAATGAATGAAAATGCAATGCCTGGCCCAGTATTACGTGACGAACACAATAAAAGACACCGAGAGTTGCTCCTACTATGAGGTGAAGCACAGCTAAGAGTAAAGACGGACCCATCAGTGAGACTTTCAATTATACTGCAAGAACCAACTCTGACTATTCTTAGTTAACTTCTTGAACAAAGAGAACACACAGTTGTTCTCTAAAGTAATATAACCTGTAAATGACATTAAAATATTGCCAGTACCCTAAAGGAGACAGCAGTTTTCAATAGCCAAGGGCTACTGAAAGTCAAAAGAAATAAAACACTTGTCCTTAAAGCCTTTTCTATTCATGACTTTTAGTAATAAATAGTGAAGCTATTATCATTTTACTGTCCCAAAGAGTGAGGAAACTTATACGTCTAACAGCTATTTGCACAGAAAGACTACTAAAAGATGTAGGATTTAAAACAATAATAATATTTTGTATAAAGACACATATTTCTACTTACATATTCATAATATCTAGAGAGTACTTCTCATTCCATGGCTGATGCAACAAGAATGCTTTTAAAGCTAATGAAGCCCTTGGAACAAGCAGATAGGGACACCATGCAGGTTCTGAAACAAAAGGGAAAAGATTAATTGTTGAGTGGCTAATGTGCAATAACACCCTGTTCTGTAACCATAAAATGTACCACCTTGTTCACAAGCACCAGAAGAAAATCACAAATCAAAGGCTTTTCATATACACAGCAGAGGTTACTAAACATAAAGGCTTATCTTGAAACACAGGGAAAAACATTTCCTGGAAGGTACAGCATTATCAACCACACTCAAATGAGAATTTCAGGACATTCCGTATTGACTTTAACCACAGAGTCCTGGAATATATCATATTGGCATTAATTAGAGCTGTATACGATGATTATTGCTACTTCAAGGACATACTGGAAAATAAGTACAGCTATACGAAAATGTAACATAATACATGTTTTAGTTTTGCTTTGCAACCACAGTTTCTACAGTATAATACAAGGATTAATACCCATTATCTGAAAAGGATGGGGTAAGGTTTAATACATGTTTATATTAGCAAAGAAATATGATGAAAATTACAGTTCTAGCTCTTGTTACGCAAATCAGAAGTTAGTAAGTCTGTATTCAGTACAAGGTTTGGATGATACTCAGTAAATGTTACCCAATGACTTAGGAGAAAAACAAGTACCAAGCAGCTACATTATTAAATATTCAGTGATTCTCTGTACTTCATATGTACTGAATGATGTAGGAATCTTGTAAATGTGATTTTGTAATTAAAAGATTATCACAGTGTATAGGCAGGACGGTTAACTCACAGGGAACCTTAACCCTGGCATATCCTAATTTCAGCGTGCTTGGTTTTAGAACACTAATTTTTATAGCTTAATATTACAGAACATTCATTTGATGGTAAAAATAGCTGTGATAAATGATGTGTTTTCTCAAATATCCCATATCACAGCTCCCCACATCCCAATTTTGTTTATTACATATGTCTTAGTCAGAATCTACATGTTTTAAGGAAATATTATGAGTAAAGGCAGGATTGACCAAAAAGACCAAAACAAAAGCAGTTATTTGGAGCACCAATCGCAAAAAAATAGGAAAATGTAGCTTAGTTAACTATTTAAATAGTTAAATATTTTCATTCCGTTCTTAAACATGTGGCAAAAAAGTCAAACAGCACTGGTTTTGCTAGTCTAGAGTTCCGTGGGAACATCTATTCTGAAAAGCCACGAATCAGTCTACAAACTGGAAATATCAGAAAAGACATTTTCACACTTTAACAAATGTTTCAAAATCATGCAAAAAATATCAATGACATCGGTAGTGATACCCAGTTGACGTACTGAGGCTTTTTAAGTCATCTTGCTAGACACCTGTACAAAACGCTCTTATTTTGTTAATTTATGTTCCAATTAAGATATTTTAAAATGCAGTTTATTGAGAGATTAAACGTGCACCACAAAAATACCATTCATCGCTAAGCCTACCCAATTTACCTGTATAAGCCTACCAAATTTACCTGTATCTATAAAAACAACTATAGGGATACCTAATTATCCACATATGACAATTCTGTGTTCTAACAGAAGCATTGAATATTTTTGTGGTCTACCTTCAAAATGAAATATCCAGCAGTCACAGAATCGACTGGGTTGGAAAAGACCTCAGATCATCAAGTCCAACCCTTGGTCCAACTCCAGTCCATTGACTAGATCATGGCACTAAGTGCCATGTCCAATCTCAGTTTAAAAACCTCCAGGGATGGCGAGTCCAGCACCTCCCTGGGCAGCCATTCCAATGCCTGACCACTCTCTCTGCAAAGAATTGCTTTCTAATACCCAGCCTAAATTTCCCCTGGCAGAGCTTAAGCCCATGGCCCCTTGTCCTATTGCTGACTGCCTGGGAGAAGAGACCAATCCCCACGTGGCTAGAACTTCCCTTCAGGTAGTTCTAGAGAGTGCTGAGCTCACCTCTAAGCCTCCTCTTCTCCAGACTAAACAAGCCCAGCTCCCTCAGCCTCTCCCCATAGGGCTTGTGTTCAAGTCCCTTCCCCAGTCTTGTTGCTCTTCTCTGGACCCGCTCCAGCACTTCAATCTCTTTCTTGAACTGAGGGGCCCAGAACTGAACACAATACTCCAGGTGTGGCCTCACCAGTGCAGAGTACAGGGGAAGGATCACTGCCCTTGTCCTGCTGACCACGCTATTTTTGATACAGGACAGGATACCACTGGACTTCTTGGCCACCTGGGCACATTGTTGTCAATAGCAAAAAAGAAAATCAACATACCTATTAAGTCCTGCTCATCCATTCTAAAACACGATGGTTTCATGGACAAGTCTAGAACTCGGATGCACCCATCGTCGGACGCCAGGACCACTTTGTCTGAAGTGCACCAGTCCACATCCAGGATTCGGAAATTCACGTTTCTTCCACTTCTCAAACTGCTCACCATCTGTACCTGGAGAAGTTATTTTTCATTTTTAGCAGGCTCTCTATCACACAGCGTAAAACTCTGTCACATGCCCACGAGGCAGAGCACCGAATTTGCAATAAAAGGTGAAGTTAGCCATAAATCATTTTAATGATGGTCTCTTCTGGAGAGTACAGAATTTAGAAACCTTGGAGCAGGGCACATGGTTGCCCTGAAACTATATTTTTTCCCCACTTGAGAGCTAAGAAAAGATCCTTTTGAGCACAGCTGTAGAGCTGCCTTTTTGTCTTCTTTTCTGACAAAAAAATTTCCATGGTAAACAAGTGTAAACTTACACCCCTCTTGAATTCCAGTCCCTGATCTAACACACATGCATTCAAGGTGGAAGTGACCTTCTTATTAATTAACCCATGTTCTTCATAAACATATACTATCTTGATAAATACTGAACTTGTCTAGAAATTCATTTGAGCATACTATTAACATAATATTATGGGAATAGGATGATTTATTGTCCACAAAAGTGATAAACAAAACCTTCTAAACTTCCCTTAAACCATGGGTCAGTAGTTTCCCTTGTTCTAGAGCAGAGCATGGAGGTAGAGAGATACAAGGTACAACAGCTCCAGAGCACAATTACTCATAGAACTGAGAAAATTAAGAGGGAAATATGGAAATATCACACAACTGGTTGTAGGCAAAAGTGAAGTTCCAAGGAGAGGATTATATGGATAATAGGACTGAGACTGCAATATATTTTTACAGATATTCTGAAAGATATATGGCTGAAAATGTGAATTAATTTTAAATGCTTTAATGTAGGAAACTCCTTCCCTTGTCCCAGAAAAAGAGAGGGAACAGCTACACAAGGAGTATCCCATGGCATCAAAACTATTTACACATTATTCAAGGAGCGACTCATGGGTTAGTATTCTACTCTGCCTACATAATCCACAGTTGTTGGTCATATCTGCTGGCCAACTCTTCTCGGCAATGGAGGGTTACATGTTGTTCAAATTAAGTGTCTGAGTGAGCTGGCGGTCACTACAGCGTGAACGCAAAAAATTCCAATGCCCATTTCATGCCCTCATACTCTGAACTTACTCCAGGGCACTAAGTTATAACAGTACAATTATCTTTCCTTCCCCATGGTGCTATAATCCCCTGAATGACCTTTAGAGCAAACCCCGGAAGATGTGTGAACATTACTAAACAGAATTTTTTAATAAGATGAGAAACTAGACAATGTTAATTAACAAGTGTCTAACTATCAGGCATTCTCTAACAAATTAAACCCATATTCTCGAATACGCAAAGAAGTTAAGAAACCTGCAATAAAAAAATACCTTGTCCACAGATTAAATTTTAAGATTGAGAACTCCCCTTTATATTTTCAACGTCTGCCTCAAAAACATTACAAAAGAATAACAAAGAGTATCTCAGAGACTTTGTCAGCTTTATGTATGAAAGGTACTTTCCATTGATGACACCTTAAAAATGCTTTATAGGAACTAAAAGTCTTCCAAGAAAAGCCATAAAACTTTATTACACAACTGTCAGCAAGAAATCATGACCAAGTAAAACTTAATCCCCAATGTCCTGATTTTCAGAACGAATATGTGTATTTTGCAAAGAAGTATATATCAAAACAACAAATACCTCCTTTGAATCCCAAATTTCTGCTCCATCGTTGTACATGGCAAGAAGTTTATGATTTCCTTTCCCTGGAGCAAATCGTATCTTTTTCACCCAGCTTCGGTGTGTAGGAATGCCCCTAAGAAAATGACAAGAATAGTATCAATAATTCTATACCTAATATTGTGGGTAGTTAAATGCTTTCCACTAATGTTGCAGATCCTGACACTGTACAGACTGAGAAGGAGAACTATACATATATACATATATAAATGGCTATCCACATTATAATGAAAACTAAAAAGATTAAACACCTGAAATAAAAACTACGCTACTTAATGTGTTATCAGACGCAGATTTAACACATGGATATTTAGCTGTTTGAAAAACTTGGATAAAATGTTACTCCATCTGAAAATATGGAAGATGAAATGCAGAGTATTGTACCACAGTAGGCATTTTCTGAAATTTTATTTCAAAATACTTGCATTTTTCACTTCAAACAGACAGGAGACCTTCTACAGCGAACAACAAAAATGAAGAGGGAAAAAAAATTCTAACACTCATTATCTCGTGTTTATCAGACTCTATCTGTATTCATACCTGGATACTCTGGCTTTCAAATCCCAGAAGTTTAAGTTCCCATCAACATCTCCAAGAACCAGGATATCCCCTTTCCAGGCGATGCATGTGATGCTGCCCATGCTTCCCTGGAAATATTTAAGAAGTAGAATAAAATCTTGTGATTAACAGAGCTAAACACAGAAACAAACATCTCAACATTAGTCTTCTTTTAATTTTTTTTTTTTAGTATTATATGACACAATAGATCAAATTCCACTCAGTTAAAACAGAAACAATTCTATTGAATATAAGCATTTATCAAGTCAGTCATATTTGCTTCAATCTGCTTTAAAAGGCATTTTCTTGTAAGAAATGTTGGGTTCTCTGGCTCTTGTTGCAAGGGCGCACCAACACCAAAGAGACCTCATTACACACAATACTAGTGTACACTAAAGTAGGAAACAAAAGTAAAATAATTCCTATTTGTAAGTTAAATTTATCAAAGCCTTCAAGAACGACCAAAAGAAGCAAGATTGTGCTTCAGAGTAACTGGAAAAAAACCCAAGAAACACATTTCAATAACACCCTCTTTGCTATTGAAGCTTTTTCTATATGCTTTACTATGTTTCTTAAAAATATGTCACGTTATTTATTCAGAAAACAAGTCAGGGCCTAGGAAGATTCCAACCTGTAAACAAAATCATTTATTTCAACAGCGTTTTCAACGGTAAAACTATAAGAATGTTAAAAGAGAATTGCTATAGTTTTTGATGTTGGAACTTTCATATTTCAAACTGACCACTTGCCATTACAATTCATATCACGATATCACAGTATGTTTGTTTTTCTGGCAACTGTAACGAAGAAAAAAAATTAAAGCTTGAACAATACAGAAAACTGGAACTCACATCAGGAGGAATTCTTGCACTGTCTTTTACTGAGTTTCCTTCCACTGTGAGATGATAAACCTGCCCATCAGCAGCTGTAAACACAAAGTGCTCTCTGGCAGAAATGTTGTGGCTCAGCTCCGATTTGCTTTCAGCTTCCTGTAACAAGCTTTAAAGAGGACACAATGAGACACCAAGTATTTCTTTCTTGAAATAAGAACTGCAAGGCAAATTCTCCCTAACTAATGCACAAAAATTAGTATTTCCTTCAAAACAATTCACCAAAGGCAACAGATAAATCATTTATACACTTGTGGAAATGTTTGGGGGCAAGTAAGAGTTTTGCTTCAAGAACCAGGTCACTAGACTGCTACAGACACACATGAGCCAGGGACACTGCTGCTCTGACCCAGCAGTAAATCCAGGTTCTGCATCTAAAGGTTAAAGGGAGGCCCATAGAGTTGCTTTGCCTGGTATGTACTCAAGAATCAGTTTCCAAAATATTCTGCCCTATTGAACAATGGCACACAGTGGGAAACAATAACTGATGGAGAAGAGAATGAGAAATACCTGATAACAGAAGATTCGACGCTGCTGACTTCAGTGTCTGACGCAACCGTCTGTCGGGCCATGGCCTCTCGAGCTGCCAACTGCTTCTTCCTCAGGCTCTTTAAGTTATGAGAAGGTGACCACTCCTGTGAAAAAGCGTCCAGGAAAAACAGAAAAGACAAAGCTTTACTCCCTGAATTCACTGGGGACTTTCCTGTTAATTCTAATGATTTCAATGAAGATTGCTCCCTGTGATATCTCCCCCACCATCCAAGCAGCCGACCAGATTTTTGTATCAGTACCTCCTTTCTTCTTGCCTCTATTTGATGACAGATGAAAATGCAACAGTCAAAGCACTTATCTGTATGCTACAGATACAGTAACATTTTGCTGCAAAACTGCTTATGGATTTTTATACTAACTCAACATATTTAATAAAGAGTAAGTAACATATTTTATTCCTTACCAAAGCTGTTGCTATAGGGAAGTTTTTAGACATTTCTCTGAGCAGAGTGCATGTTCTGACATCCCAGATCTCCAGTGGTTTGTCTTTAAATACTACAGCTAGGTACTGCCTAAAACAAATAAGAGTTTACTACATCAAAATTAATCATTTCATTTTAATTTGAGCATTGTTCTTCACACATATTGTTCACAACAGCACTCTGAAAACCCTCAAGAACTAAGAGAAGGCAGAGTGAATTAACCTGGCTCAAAACCCACTCTGAATCTTGTGATTTCCTTGAGCTACTGAAGTGCAATAGAGTGTCTGAAAAAGGATCTTCCTTCACAGTGACAAGAATTAGAAATTTCTGTCAGCTGATACTGCTCAATTACTGTAAAGTAGACAAAGGAAGGAATTCAGAGGAAGCAGCAGCACCTCTAATTCAGCCATATTCAGCCAGAATTGAGAACTGCACAAAAGATCAGAAAGACATATCAAGACTTCAGGCTAGATAGATGTTTTTCTTTATTCCAGGCATATGAAACTTCCCTAATCCAGTGATAAATGAAAATAGAATCCTCTTACACTAAACCACTTGTCAGTCATGTCTTCAGACCTTTTAGCTGTGGAGCCAGATAAGTAAAACACTATCAATCCACCACTTTTGACATGCAACTTGAAAATACAGAGAGGCTCTGCAGCTGTACGTATTGTCAACTGTAATAATCTGTATTCAAATGAACTATCCTTCCTTGTTCTCACTTATAACCTTTTCATCTAAGCCCACGGCTGTTCTTAATTTTTAATGTATTAATAAAACCATTATATGGTTGAACTCTTCCAAATTCTTTGGAACATATACATCTGAAAATATTCCTATGCAAGCTACAGAATTATTTTTTTCTTCTGCTGTAAAGAAAAAAACATCTAAAATTTAGAGACAACACCTTATTAAATTCAATACTACTTTATTTTACACAAGCAAGTAATCTCAGAGAATACTACTGTTATTATTTTTTATGCTATACAGACCAGGGCCTCCAGTCACAGGCCTGATCTCAAAATAAGCAGCATTTGATGGTAAATGATGTGGTAATTTTCCAGCTGAGCTCCAAAACAACTATACCTCACATTTGGTTTTCCAGTAAACAATTACTATAAAGGTGTGAAGTACGTGCATGGAAAAATTATTAACGTGAAATATCATTCCACCTTTAATGCCAATCTTCTAGTTTTAAGTGAGTTATAGAAAAGGAAATTAACTTCTAACATAATCAGAGTTGACAAAAACTGTTCAGCACTTTTATTTTCCCTAATATTATCAAAAATGTGCATTCAGTGAACACAATTCTTAAGAGAACTAAAATATTAACAATTTATCTTGCAATGCGATGGGATCTTGAAGTGACAAAGTCAACCTCAGAAACATCGACAGCTTTCGCACTTTGAACTCATATTCTTTTTCTCTTGATGCTGCTGCACACTTTCCTATACTCTTTGGAATTTCTATTATTCCTGTTAATTCATGACGGTCTTCATGCAATACAGTAAAATTTATAAACTTCACAAGGTTAATCTACTTACTTCAAATGAGACACCTTTATCATTTCAATAGCTGGTTCATCATTGCCTCGTTCTCCGCGGAATGCGACGCTCCTGCCTGGATAGGGGAAACCAGAAATAGTTATGAAACTAAATATGAATACAGAAATAGCTTATAAACCATTCTGTTGTAAACAAAAATAATTTACAAACCACACTAGAATATCTCCAAGCAACCTGCCATATCTAACATTACTCTTGTAACTGTCAGTTTTACTGTGTTTCAAAGGGCTAAGTATGATGTAAACTGTATCGTCTAATAAAATACCTGACTCACTTCCAGAGCACAGCTACTGAAATCGATGCATCATCAGCATTACAGCGAGTTCAAGGAGTTATTATTTTCCACTCAAAGACAATGAGATACAGACTCAGTTCCCCAAGGAGGAAACTCATGAGTAGATTACAAGTTTTGTAAGAGAAATTAACTCTGCCATAAACTAATTCTGAAAGTATTTCCAAGTACCGACTCATTCGACACTTAGCAGAACCATTCTCTCTTTCCGGCTAAAAGAATAAACCCTCAGAATTTACACTCCCATCCTTAACAAAATTTTCACCCACCTGTACAAAGTGCTGCAGAATTAAAGGTGTTACACATATCACTAAAATAAATAACGATCTACAAACACCGGAGTATCGCAGCACCTCCTGTGCAAGTTTCATCCCCTTAGCTTTCAAGGACAATGCAAGTTTTCAAACTTCAGCCACTCTTGTTGCTACTTGTAGCTACATTATTTATCTTATGCCACTTAGTGAATAAATCTAGTTATCACCAATACTAGGTAGAGCCCTCATGACAGAGGTGCCTCCAAGAGACCTTCTAGTTCTATTTTCTTCATGAGTGATCAAACACCTTAGGAATTTTCTTCCTTAATGTTGTTCAGAAACATAAAACATGTACAGTTTTCCTAAACCTAAAAATGGAACGTTGGGCTAATTAGTGACAAAAGAACCAGCAATCAAACAGTTAAGCAGCTAGGCCTTTCTTCTAAGTGTTAAAAAAAGGAAATGAGCTAAGCTTTCAGATATTCAAACTTACTTGAAACTTGGTTGCCTGCAGAAATACTGAGCATTTTATCACTTGTATTCATAAATGTTTCAATACCCATTAACAAGCTGAGTGAAAAAAATCAAAATCCCATTTTACATTAAATGTGTTTTACAAAGTACATACATTTTTCTGGTTTGATTTTAAACAAATTCACAATCTGGAAAAAAACTACAGTATTGTCACATGAAAAGAACAGCCTCTGTGCAGCTCCCTGGAAAATACTAAAACTGAGGCTTTTGCAGAAGCTTAAAAAACAATTTAAAAACATCTCTTTATACTATATAGAGCAATCCAGAGTTAGCCATGTGTAACTAGACTCAAGCTCTTCAGTTATTGTAGAAATTAAATGGTTCTAGGTTTTCACATTCAAAAAGAATTTAAAATTATTGAAGTGCATCCTACTTTTGGCCGTCTAATCTCTCAAATTATATTGGACTCAATCACAAATATCCTCGTCATCCATTATAAGGCCAAAGTAGTTGAAAAACACACATAATCTGCTGTTAGTTTTGCTATCAACTGTATCTCTTAAAGAGCTTTTTAATTCTTCTGATTCTTTATAAAAGCTTCTATTTTATTACTCTTACATTCATAAACACAATCAAAATCTGGCGATGCACCTGGCCTACTTTGAAAAATTATCTGTTGCTGCTACAAACCACAATAAATGGTTCAACACTATTTGAGCTGCACACAAAACAATGGGTGTAGACTGTGACAAAACACATATGGAAATCTATGCCTTTTTTTGAACAAGATACACCACTAACACCCAGGCTGTGCGCCTGCTCCTGAGTCTCCTCTATATTCATTCTTTTAGTAAGTTCAAGTCACCGACATCTTTGCAAAGGTGTTTCAAGACTGTAGAGCACCAGACAGAAAACATTATGCGGCTTCATAAAGACAGAAGAGCAGAACGAGTTAAAAATTCTCTTTATTCTTTTATTTTATCATGGCAAAGTAATTTTTAAAAAGTAAGAACTTCTGTTTGTCACTTGACAGTAAATTTGTCGGTCTCCTGGACAGATTGTTCAGGAAATACTGACCTGTTGGCAGGTCCACCAGCTGCAGCTCATTCCTTACCAGCCCCAGGTTGTTCGGTGTTGATGTGGCAAAGGAAATAAACCCAGTCAAGCTGATCCACTCAATTCCCCTGTCATCACAAGAGAGCACATGGAGCACGTTAGCCTAAATATCCAATTGACTAGAAAATAACCTGGAGTGCAGCATTTTTTAATGCATATTCTTCAATATGATAACAGCACAGAAGAAATTTTCTACATTTTATGGAAACGCTATATTTAAGCATAAAACTACGTATTTATGACATAAATATAAAGTTACCAAATTAAAGATGTGCTTTCTTTTCGGAATACATTGCTTTTTGTGTCATTTCAGTTGGAAACACTATGAAAATCCCTCACTGGTATTTAGCACTAGAGTGGACTAAAAGCACCGCTCTTGTTAAATCAGTGATTTACCAAATGGGAAGAACTATCAAATAATTCAGATTTGCCAGCATATAGAAAGGGGAAAACATTAACACGGACAGCAGGGTGGAAGATGTGATTCCTTCAGCCCAGAGACTTAGGAGAAACAAAGATGACAGAATAAGAGAGGCCCTGAGCAGATTTCAAAGACTACCACGAAAGAACTGAAAACCTGATTTCTTGTTTATTTTGTTGTTCTCTTTTAGATCGTGCCAAGGTAACCACAAACTAAACTACCTCGAAATCTTGCAAGGACATCAAGTTACACTATATATAACATATTGTCAGCACATATGGATTCTAAGCAAATTCTGGAGATAAACCACAGGCCACAAAAGGACAGAAAGAGGCACTTGGGTGACTCTGTTCCAAACATGAGCCAGACCTCTCTGGCCCCATTTTCCACACACATTTTGTGACAGGACAAATAGTTAAGTGCTTTATCTATAAATAAATTGAGGAATTAACCTAGAAGAAAATTGAGACTGTTCTAACACATACGTATGCCCACGTTCACTTTAACACTGATAAAAGGATTTAGGTTTTCCTCAAATCCTTCAAACACAGATTATTTAAGAACTATTTCCAGGACAACTATATCTCCTGTTACATCAATTGTAAAACCATAGTCTGTTTTGCAAGAATATACATGGAATATGAGAAAGATAGATAACAATATTTATAATTTACTGTCAGTGAATTCAACTGTCATAGCATTAAGTGGCAGTTTCCTAAATGCAATGGAGATGGGTGAAAACAAACACACTGCTGTAATATTTTCCACATACAAGTTAAAAGTTATTCTCATAAGTTACTCTTATTTTATTATTATTTATGCAAGCTTTAAAAAAATGTGAAGATTTATTCCTACATCTTCAAGTGAAGTTAAAAATTTAGGAACCAGGACCTACAAAAGTTCTACCAATAATTTCAATCAAAATGAGAAGCATTCAATTATTAATTGAACCTTTACAGGAACGATGGAATAGAAATCTACAATTGCAATAATGTGTGACATCGCAAGTCTCTGAAGAGTTGTAAAAATAGAGAGTTTTCTGAAATGGAAGAAATATGAATTCTGACACCTCCCTAATTTTTATGTATGATTCTACTATGTTTTTAGGGAAAAGCACAGAATACTCATAATGCATTGTTATCGCCAATAGTTTTTCACCAGACCTGAGGCATTTTCTAAACTTCTTTCATCAGCTCAGATTTAAAAGAAGCCCTTTTTCTTTGCCGCCATCTGTCAATACTGATAAAGATCTACAGAAACCCAAGACACTCATAATCAAATGGAAACCTTAGCTTAGCTAACTGCTTGCACCTGAAACAATACAATTTTTGTTATTGTCGTACATATAAATTGAGAATCTGAAGACGGTGGTTCAAGTTTTAATGAAGGAAACAAATAATGACTTTGCTATTGAAATATTTCCATTGCAAAAGACATCTTTGTCTACTAGAATTAAGGGTTACATTCAGCTATCAACTATTTCTCACTCTTAATATACGAAATTCAGGGATTCTATACATTCAAATTGTTTCAGTTACTTCAGTTACTGAAAGATTCAGTTGTTTTGATTAATGTTTCCAACACAAACAAATGACAGAGTGTACTGAAGTGGCTAAAAACACAAATGACTTTTCTAGTTAGGAATGGACTGTTGTGATTTTATGACAAGGCGGCTGCTACTCAAATGAAGAGTTACACAAAAAAGCCAAAATTGGAAGTAAACCCATATCTTAAAGAAAACTATTAAAATCTCAAGCACATTATCAGAAAATACTCTTAGACCCTTACTCTTAGATTTATTATTTAAAGAGAATTTTCCTTGTATTTCAAGGGTATGTGCATGGTCTACATGTCCAAAAGTGAATATCATCAATGGAAGAAGTTTTTTCATTTTAAGAAGAGGAAGGTTAAGAAATTCCCACTAAGTGCTGAACATTGTACGTCTGAGATAATTGTTCATCTTGAAATGGAGACTTCAGAATTCAATTCTGAATACACAGGATTTCATTGCAACGCTGCTTACGCTTGTCAGGCAATGTGCATATACCAACGTACAGCAATAAATCTAGCACAGCAACACCTGGATGACAGAAGCGGTAGCCGATTTTTTTTAAGGAGGTGATGAATGTCTGCAAAGCAGTTTCCCAAAGGGGAGTCAGCTTAACTTCAACTGCTAAAACATGGATGTAATGCAGTCATTTTCAAGTTTTGCTTTCAAGCCTTACACATTCTTGTTCCAGTCAGTGATATTTTAATTTGAAAAATTAAAGCTATTGAAACTTTGAACTTGTTGAACTTCAGCAGGCATTTAATTTCCCCATCTCAAATATATTCTCCTCTGAACTGAAGATGTATAATCATATCTTATCTTACCACAACAGCTTATATTGCTCCACTTAGAAGACAGAACAGGTACCAGGTTTAAGTTATTTCATGGTTCTCCTACTTCCGAATTATTTGCATTTCTTCCTGAAGGAAGAAAGACTGGCCTTCTGCTCACAGCTTCCTTCAGCCAAATTAAACTCAAAGGAAAAGTACTTACATAATTCGAACCAAATAGTGAAATAGCTAAGTAAGAATCATGGACAAAATAAATATTCAATATTATGCATGAGCATCACAGAATGTCAGGGATTGGAAGGGACCTCGAAAGATCCAATCCCCCTGCTAGACCAGGAACACCCAGGTGAGGTTACACAGGAAGGCGTCCAGGCGGGTTTGAATGTCCCCAGAGCAGTAGACTCCACAACCCACTTGGGCAGCCTGGGCCAGGCTCTGGCACCCTTACTGAGAAGAAGTTTCTTCTCAAATTTAAGTGAAACCTTTTGTGTTCCAGTTTGAACCCATTACCCCTTGTCCTATCATTGGTTGTCACTGAGAAGAGCCTGGCTCCATCCTCCTGACACTCACCCTTTATATATCTGTAAACATTAATGAGGTCACCCCTCAGTCTCCTCCAAGCTAAAGACCCCCAGCTCCCTCAGCCTTTCCTCATAAGGGAGATGCTCCACTCCCTTAATAATCTTTGTTGCTCTGTGCTGGACTCTCTCTAGCAGTTCCCTGTCCTTCTGGAACTCAGGGGCCCAGAACGGGACACAATATGCCAGATGTGGTCTCACCAGGGCAGAGTAGAGGGGAAAGAGAACCTCTCTCTGACCTACTGACCACCCCCCTTCTAATACACCCCAGGTACCATTGGCCCTCTTGGCCACAGAGCCCAGTGCTGGCTCATGGTCATGCTGCTGTCCACCAGGACCCCCAGGTCCCCTTCCCCTACGCTGCTCTCTAATAGGTCATTCCCCAACTTATACTGGAACCTTACTCCTAATCACTAATACACTTTACTCCTAATCACAATACAGAACTGCAAAGTTTAAAAAGACTTGAAAAAAATCACCATGTGACTACAATAAGTATCTTCTATAAAAGAACAATTTAACATCAAAAAAAGTCAGTTGCTAGCACCTAGACAACTCAGTGGCCATTATTTTAGCACAGCTGACATGTAAAGGACAGTTACTGGTTTATTACATCCTCTTCTTAAACTACAAGGCACTGAAAACTCTGCTGGCCTTGAGTTATAACTTCAGGGTATTCTCAATTACATACTAAAATAATGATGTTCCCTCAAGGTGTATTTTCAGTTAAAACTGAAATAGAGTCATTAGCCAAACTATCTGCATTTTAGAGGTAAAATAAGAATTCCCACTGAGAGAAAAACTGTTGCATTCCCTGAATATTAACTAAAAACAAAAAAATTACTGTGCCTTATTCTACGTCGCTTAAAGCACTTTCTTGAACTTGTAAAAACTGTGTAGATAGTCACTCAGATCATTAAGAGTGGGACTGAGGAAATTAAAACAAATATTTAAAAGACTTACCCAGGTAACAGCTTATGATTAAACAAAATTCACAATAATGTAAATTTTGTTCTAAAAATGCCATTTGTGCAAGAACAGTTCCTAGAGGCACAATGGATTCTGAAGTTGCAAAACCTCTGCAAGGTGACAAGCTCAAACTAACAATACTTCCAATAATACATGAAGCCTAAACAGAAGATAAAGAAATACAAAGCCTATTTCCTCCTGTCTCCCCATCTTCATTTTTTTGTTGTTTCTTTAATCTGTGAAATGTTAGTAGTGGTTTTAACTTTGAATTCTATCATCACCTTAATAAGAAAAAAGCAGTATAAGATGAAAAATAAAATGAAAATAATTTTGAAAGTAGTTAATGGGATGAAACAAAAAAATCAAATTGTTTAGAACAGGAAGGGAAATTCTATTCTTATGGTGCCAACTAATAACACTACAAATGTAAATATATTATATCAGTGGTAGATTCAAAGCAGGTTTCCATAATGAACTCTTAGAGCTACCTGCTCTTGGTCACCTGTACCCTTCTTATCTTTTTGTAGAATGAACAGTAAAAAGACCTTAACCTCATGGTGGCTTCATGTCACAACTCTGACCCAAATTTTTACTAATATTCCTACTAAAGATAAACATTTTATTTTTCATACTTACATCTGTCTTTAAATACGTATCCAGCAAGCCTCACATCTTTGCCATTAGTTATCAAACAAGTCACGCCATTGTGTACACACAAGCAGTACAACAGCTTGAAAACTTACTCTGTTCCTTACTTAGGATGGATAAATACTGAGTCGTCTTTGATCTTTAAAATCTTTTAAAGATAAAACTATTTTTACATCAGTTAGGGCTAGAAGTGTCTCAGTAGCAGCTTCAACCCCAAAAGAGCAAAGGAAATAAAACCTTGGCATACAAAACAGAATTATTTCAAAGGACACAATCTGCGAGTCATGACAGTTATATAAATAAGACACCGTAACAAAGGTTCTTGTGCTAAAAAGACTTTTGTACCACAATATCATAAAAAAACTGGAAGCAGCCGATATGCATCCTTGATCAGCAAGCACAGATAGATACAGTTCAAATATTCAGTTCAAAGCAATTTTCACCCCAATTGCATCAGTGTGTTACTGCTTATACATAGCAAAGATACTGCGAGGGTAGATTACTCAGCAGGCAGCTTTCTTAAGCATCATTAACAATGAAACAAGACACTGACATTGCTTGCTACAATGTCTCCTAGAAGGATTATAGTAGGAATTAAAATCTTACTTGACTTCACAGGAATGGATGCTTAACTCTTTGTGTAAGAGTCCACTTGTCAGATGGAACACCAGGACAGAGCCATTACTTGTACCTATAAAAGTAATTTAAAAAAAAATAATATATATAGACCTGTTTTAATCTTCTCTTACGTACTTCAATGAAAATATGGGATTGACAGCTTTTTCTATTTTTTTTTCCACCTGCAACTATTTTATTTTACAATTTTAGAAAAAGTATTTTGATTTCGGGCGCTTAGATCCCAAATACTAAACCTTCCAAAGTTTCACTGCAGCCACTGAAATCCATTTGGATCAAGACATTTTCCTGAGCCTATTTGTAGAGCCTGCAGAGAATCCTTTCATTCTTTTTGCATTCCCACAAGACTCCCTGTTGCAGGAGAAATTAATGTTTCTTTTTGTTTTGATTATTCAAGAAGAGTAAATGCCTCAAGGAAGAGCATTAATTGTCATCCACCAATAATCCCAGGGGAGAATCACGGGTAGACTTTACCAAATCATTAAAGCAATTCTGCTTTCTCATCCCTGAAATAACAGCCTCTTGCAAATTACAAATCAATAACTTAGCAGCTATTAGCTTCAATTACATCAAAATCCTTCTGAAACACTCAAAGTGACTATTTTCTATAAGATTCTGGGAAGACTTTATTGATCTTCTTTCTTTTTACTCGTGTCACCTTTATTAAATGCAACAGTGGATACCTAAGGAGCCACTCAGGTGTGCTAAGTCTAGAACACTCCAGACCTTTCTGTACATGCACTTTATAGCTACCTATTAATTTCCTAATCTTTATATTTCACCTGTTTGAGCAGCTACAGCTTATGTAAACTGAAAAGCTACATTTTAGTAGTATCACATCATGTAATGATAGCTTTTACAGCACAAATATTGATGATACTTTTAGGTCAGTAATAACAGAAGTATTAGGAGAACTGCACACAAACATGCATCATTACTGCAATGAAATGTTCTTTTTAAGCTCCTGCATAAAATTCACCTCTGCATTAGCCCCTGTCCATCCAGAAACCTGAGAAGGTTCTACAGCACAGGCAACCTTAAAAACAATGAAAATCTCCCAAGTCTGATGGGCACAGTCTTGACTGGGCAGCCCAGAACTGAGGGATATATTAAATATACCAAGAGGACATTTGAACCATTAAAATCTGGAGGTCTGATTTTACAACCTCCTGCAATCTCTACATTACAGCATCTCTGTGTGTACCATCTCAGTGCACTGACTGCAGAGAAAGACAGAAACCTGTACGGATACTCTGTGAAATCCCTCCTGTGAGCTGAAAGATCAGGCCGGAAAAATCAGATTTAAAAAGGGAGAACTCATAAAGGGAGTTCATAAATCAGGTGCTCAGAGGTAACTATTCCAATATCTAGATGAGTTTAATTATATTTGTAGTAAGACAGAATAGATTTATTCAGGAAAAATAAAGAAGTTTAAGTGTATTTTTAGGTACTTACAGCAGAACAAAGGCACAGTCATTTATTTATTCTAGGAACACAGTGCTGCCGACGTCCGTATTTATTTATGTTTAGAATTACGTGAGAGCAGCATGTAAAACACTAAGTGTATCAACAGACCAATATCATAATAAATTAAATGATAAATACAAACTTGCCAATATATTTCAATTGTTTAGGTAGCATTACTTAAACCAAAGGCAGGAAAAAGAGAATCCAAGGACTATCATGGATGCAAACTAATACAAGGATCGCTATTTCTGCATTAGTAACTATATTTGTATTTAATCTAGAACACACTATTTTCAGAGCAACGAATAAACTATTCAAGACACTTACCAACAGCAAGGATGGGCTCATACTGTTTAATATTTTTTGTTGTAAGAGGTGGGCACATGCGGATGGCAAACGGAGGCAAAGGAAGGCCTGAAAGGAGCCCAGTCAGCAGAAATTTGAGGTGCACTTCTTGCAGAAAAGAACCTCTTAATTGTTCTTCTCCAGCAACTGTGCCTTGTCCTGCTTAAAAATTAAAGCTCTTGTTAGCATTCGGTTTTCATCTGAGGTGCTAGGGAAAGTTATCAGACACAGGAGTTTAAAAAATAAAACACATAAATTAACTACCATTTCTATTAGCAATGTTTATTTAAAGAGGCACTGCCTCCAGTTGAACTCTGTATGTTAAAACTTTTAGAAGACTGCACTACAGATAATTTCTCCAATACAAACCTTCTTTCCTAACACTACAAAGGCAAAAAAACAAACAAAGGAAGGAAGAGGAAGAAAAGAAAGTGCAACCATTTAATTATTCTTCCAGAATTCAGGGGTAGTTTGTGTTCATCTGTTTAAGATTACTTTTAGAAAATGAAGGCTACTTGGCCAAATTCCATTTAAAATTACTTTTTTCCCTCCAAGACAATGAGCTTCTAACACTGGTCCTCAATATCAAATTAATCTTTGTGAGAATTTGATCATTTCTTTAGCAAACAGGAATTCTCTTCTTTCAGAATTACTACTTAAGCTGCACATCAAACACTTCTAACATATGTAGTTCCCAAGGAAGCTGAGATGTAGAACGATTCAAAAATTCTAGAAACGAGTAGCAGTAACACTAGGGAAAGAAATTCTTACCAATCATGTTGTCTAACGAGAGGTCTGGAAGTTTATTTTGGAATGTTCCTACAGGAATTCCACAGAATGAGACAGGGGAATACAGAGGTGATGCACCTGAACTGCTGTAAAAGAAATGAAAACAAGTTCCTAACACAAACTGGATCACCTGTTGACTTAGGTCCTCACATTTGTATTTCCCCCAGGTTGTTCTTTCAGTATTCCTACCATTTATTATTTGCAAAATATTTTGAGAAGATTATTCCCAACATCAACTTCACAAACAACTCAACCAGCTGATAATGCACACAAAACCGTACACAATTTAAAATAACTTTCATCCTCTTTACAGAGACATTTGTACAAAACAGACAGATGTAGCCCTTGTTCTAAAGTGTACCTAAGCATTGGACAGAAGCTTGTAAATATATTGCATATTAATATGTAGAACTATGGTAATGTATACAGCTAAGGAACCAACATAGGTATTTTGACATTTAAGAACAGATTTCCAAACTAGGGGACTGTTTTTTGTTCACCTATACAAATTTTTTATATAGGTGCCAGATAACAAAACCCGTAACTGAAGCAAAGCCTTTCACTAAACACATGAACCATGATTGTCTCTGCATATACAAAGCCACAATAGAAACTTTCAGCATTACCAATGTTCACAGTCTTGTGAAATATCCATGCATCAGGTTTTTGTGTTGGTTTTTTGACATCTAAAAGGGACTAAAAGGGACTCAAACAGCCCCACAGCCTTGGCAACCAAGTCTTGCAGGGCTGAGGACAGGGCTGTGCTATAAGCAAAGAGCACAAATCCAGGAAGACCAAGAGCTAATGAAGGAAAACTCCTTCAAAATCCATTAAAGACACTGTGCCAACTAGAAACAGGCTTTACTTTTCAGTACAATCCAAGCATATCCAGAATCCTCTATGCTCAGTGGTTCTTATATTATTACGGTTTTCCTGGTTACATAATGACGATAAAATTCAATGTTTTAGAAATGAACCTAAGAATCCAAGAAGTAAAACCGAGCAACATATGGATCATAAACAGCTCTCTTGGATACACATCACAAAGAATTCACCTAACAATATTTTTGAGAAGAATAAAAACATTATATCACTGATTAACACCAAAAGCATCTATGTTGAAAATCTGTTACTTCCGACATATCAAAGTGTACTAAGTATTCTGTACTTCTTTTCTGGCAGCAATTTATTTTATTCAATAGTACTACTTTAAAGGTTTACTGCAGCAGAATGGCCTTAACACACTGAATGTTTCAAGAACTATATTACTTTATACAGTGCTTTCAGAGACTGCTCAAAACCTAAAACTCTGAAGGCTTTGTATATAAAAATATTGTTCATACCACCTGCTGTGCAGCTTTATATTGCTGTGTCAAATTCACACAGTCTAGCAGAAAACCTTCCCCCTACTAAAAGCAAAAAGTAAAGTCTATTCCAGACTCATTTCGAAGTCCTTTCAGGCGACTGAAAGTGAAGGATTCATTCCTGAGGAAAATGCTATAGCCTGAAGAAAGCCAAAAGAAAATCACGTTTTCTCTCAAACTAATGTAAATATTCACTCCTCTCTTGTGTTTCCTTATTCCAAGCATTTAGTATGGAATTATTTTTTTAAATACAGTAAATACAGGTCCTTCACCTCCCCAAAGCAAGAGAACCAATCTATTTGGATGATATATTTTGTTCTTCTTCCTTTGATTCATACACTATCATACACGCAAAGGACATCACTGTTGCTTTTAGAATATAATAAAATACCACACACCACCTGTAAATGTAACAGATGGAATTTTTGATAAGAAAAATAAATCCCATTACCTGTTACGCACATTTCTGCCAGAAACACTGGATTTTAATTCCCAGATCATTACCCTGCCATCACTGACTATGAGAGCTGCAGAGTTCTCATTCACCGGGCAACACACCATGCTGAAGGGTCGAACGGTTTTTGTGACTCTGATGGCATCACACTGACTTCTTAAATCATAAATCAGCTCCTGAACTGGGTCTGGATCTGTAACATCAATGTCCCACAGAGAAAAAGTAATCATCATGGAAAACATACAATGTGATCTATCAACAGAGGTAAATTTGCAGAATGGCTGAGCCCTTTGGCTGAAATCCATATCTTTCTGTGCAACAATTAGGAAAAATAATGGGAAAAATATATACTGCTGATCTTGCTGTATGCAAGGCAGCTTTGAAAAGTTCTTCAAAATGTAACTTTGCCTTGAAAATATCTTATTCTACATGAATCTTGCAAAATCTAAAAAAAAAATACTGTGTCATTTCTGGGCAGAAAGTGCATCTGAATTAAACAGGGGTTCAGGGGTCACTTTTCCCCCTGGTGAGCTAAATGTCTTTTCATCCTCTAGAACTCATCAAAACACAACCATCAGTGGATCAAGAACGTACATACGATCTTCGTAAACTGTAGCAAGGATAGAAACCAATCGAATTTTCCTCACCTGTAGGAAAGGCACACCTGTTCTCTCAATTGCAATCACACCCACTGTCTGATTCACTTCCAAGTCAAGAATCAAAATTTCTCTGGGATACAATAACAGCAATCCAAACCTGTTTGGTTTACTGGTAAACCTGACACATGTAGCTCACTAGAAGCTACCAAACTGCCAAAACCAAAGTAAACAAAACAAACTCCAACAACAACAACAACAAAACGTATTGACATTTACAGAACAATGTTTTCCCTTTTTTTTCTAGTCTCCACCATTATATTTAAAAGGCTATTCTTAGTAATATTTCATTTAAAAGGCTTAATAATTTAGATTTTAATCTAAATCTAAACCCATGCCTTAGTTCTAACATCACTTCTAACTGAACAAATGGTTTCCAATACCTTGTGTTTCCTGAAAAAGATGTTTCTTCTTGAAGATAAAAAGAGCAAACTAAAAATCTGTTACCTAAAACTTTCTTGTATATGTGACTGCTGAAACACTTCATAATTTAAGTATTATTTAGTGATGAAAGGATCTTCAGGATATTTTGTTTTGCACTAAATTTCAGGGAAGTTAAAAACAATTTGGGGAGAATTTAGCATTTATTTAAATTTAAATAGAACATAAAAGAAAAAAAACCTAGAAGGCCTGTCATTCACATTCCTGTATGAGGCATAATGGTTAATACTGGTACCAAAGTATTAATTAAAATGCCTCAAAGTTCATTTCTGGACATTTTTGACACAAAACTTACCTGGCTCTTCATTTGGAGTTCCAGTTATACTGCAGTTAGATCTGCGAACTCTTAAAGTTATACAACCATTTTCATGGAGACAAAATAACCCATCACGCTGAAAACAAGGAATTACCTAGGTAAAGAGATACCATGTTATATTGTGTTATCAAAATGTTACCCTTTGCAAATGAACATATAATTTCTAATGTATAAGCAAGTCACTAAAAATGTTACTATTTATGCAACACTTCAGTGAATTCTTTAGCTACAGGACTTGTGACTAAAGAAGTCCATCAGTTTGAGAAATTCATTCAAAGTTTTTAACTGATGGGTTTTTTTAAACATTGATGTATTCATAGATATTCTTTTTAGCTATTACTTTTTAATTAAAAAAAGAAAACAAAAGAAAAACGAAGTACACACACAACACCACCACCACCACCACACTTTCTTTATTGGTTTCAGAATTGACGATTCCAAGAGAATAAAGTTGCTTCAATAAGACGTCAGACTAGACTTAGGTGTCTAATTAAGCAGAGGCAGATGCTCAGGGAACAAGTATTAAACTTGTGTGTAAGCAGCTTAACCACCAGAGAACAAAATGTCCTTTTTCCACAGCACTTTTTCCACACCGGTAACTTTTGCAACACCACAAAATGAAGCAGGTTTCCTGCAGACTTCAGAAAACTGAATTAAACAGGGGTTCAGGGGTCACTTTTCCCCCTGGTGAGCTAAATGTCTTTTCATCCTCTAGAACTCATCAAAACACAACCATCAGTGGATCAAGAACGTACATACGATCTTCGTAAACTGTAGCAAGGATAGAAACCAATCGAATTTTCCTTACCTGTAGGAAAGGCACACCTGTTCTCTCAATTGCAATCACACCCACTGTCTGATTCACTTCCAAGTCAAGAATCAAAATTTCTCTGGGATACAATAACAGCATGTAGTTTCTTTTGGAAGGCAAATATGACAACTGAAGACAGTCGTTGAGTGTCACAGATTCAGCACTGCAAAAACATCAGATATAAACTTTAATCAAGTTCGGTATCAACAAATACTTCAAGTTCAAAATAAAATTAACGGCATAAATTTTCCTCGCAGCTGCATTTTTTTTGAGTATTCCCTATTTTCATCACTGGGGAACTGTAAATTTCCATTTAATTGCTACAGCAGTGCAAAGCATCACTGACCTTTCAAAGACACGTAGGCTGTTGACTACTATCTAAATCGGATTATAGAGTAATTTCTAAAATAATATGTAATTCAAATGGAACAAGGGTGATTCTTGCACATCTCAAATACAAAGCAATTCAATTATGAACAGTGCTAGCTGCCATGACATTTACTGGTATTCATGGGAAATTACCCTTGGTATTCATGGGAAATTACCCTTAAACATACTACTTACTTCACTATTTAGATTATTATGTATTATTACTTTATTTTGAAATGAACAGAACTAGCCTATCAAATACACCAGTCTATAAAGTCAAAGAAAGTAGCAAAGACCAGGAATGTTCATCATTTTGTTGATTGTTAACAGGAGACTGGCTGCAATGTAACGAGGTTCATTAGGTACATGCAATTCAATTAACTGTATTTAAGCCACATTGAAGAAAATCAGCCTCATACTGTGTCCAGAAATCTCTGAACTGATTTAATGTATCATCCTTTTGAGGGGTTTTGTTTAGTTTTATCTACCACACACTAACCTCCCCTTACACTCATTCCTTGCCTCAGGAGGATTATTCACCTTTTCCCTGCAATCACTCACCTAACAATCTCCTCTTTCCTCAAAATTTCCCTAAACTAATATAAACTAATAGAAAACTGCTATATTTTTTTCTTCTCCTTTTCCCATTCTACTCTTTTTGGATGGAAAAGGAGGAAGAGAAAACTCTCATACTCTTAGTCATATACATATACAACTTAAAATACAAACAGGACAATGCAGAAAAATGGTATTTTTGCTGATCTGCTGGCATTACAGAGCATACATGAAGCTGCAGTAGCGTATGTACTATCTCAGTGTTCACAAATCTAGAGTTCTGTCCAATGCAGCACAAATGAGGCATTATGGAACACAAAATTACAAAATCATGCCTTTTAAGTTCATACAAAAATCACAATTTCTTAAATAATTACCAGAGGAAGCGTCATCAAGTCTGCTCCCCAGATTGCAATTTAAACACCTTATTTAAACAGAGTGTGAATCTCATATCTGCACTGAATTCTGGTGTCAAGTGCTACCTGATAATACAGTCTGATTAGTTTGTTCTCAAATTCGCCAGACATTCAAGTATATTGTTACTATTTAAACAGGAAGTAGAAAACAAAAAAAAATGACATCACCCAAAAGAAAGTGGTGCAGAGAATTTCCAAAGAAAAAAAAAATAATCTCAAAATGCAACAACTTTAGTTTTAAAAGGTCAGAAAATAGCCAAATGTATAAATTCTAATTTTATTCACACACTATTAACTTCAAGTATGCCTCCTACTGTACTATCACATCCAACATCAGAATGACAACTGTTCTCAGGTCTCAGTGCTTCCAGAATTTCTATTCTCTTATTACATCCCTTCTCATTCCACAACTGAACTGAATGACCTTAGCTCATTTTCTCTTTTTGTTGTTGCTTCTGAATTAACACCTGCATGAGAACACTATGTCATTAACTTCTATAAAACCTGCCGGGATGATAACGCTGTTTTTATGAACAGAACAGGATGAATGACTGTTGGTGTTACATCCCTACACACTCTCCTCATATAGGACACCCAACCACCTGCTTACCACAATGAATTGTCTTTTTTAAAACTAATTACCTTATAGACTTTAATTATATCTATAAAATATACAGGTATACAAAACATTATCTGAGAATAAATATTTGCAACTTGCCTTGGTTTTTCATTGCTGATTAAGATTTTTACTTTATCAAGGGCCTTTTTGGCCCCTGTAGCAGCAGCCAACTTGTTGTGAGAAGGACTGGAATGGGGACTAGAGATGTAAACTTTCTTCCCTGAGCTGGCAGGAGCTTTGGAAGGAGAGAAGTCGGAGATGAACACTATTCCTTCACTGGTGAGCACTGCACCAAGAAAAACAACTTTCATTAGAGCAAAATACAAACTGAGATTTGACTGGGGTATTCTCTTTTAATGAAATTTTGGTGAGGAGAAAGGCTAATAACTTTATTAATACTTTACTAGGTAAAAAACTCATAATTCTAGACAACAGGCACCTTCTACTGAAAAAGCCACAGATGGTCCTTTACAATTAATTATATCCACAAAACCGAATTTTTCAAAATTAAGTCAATACTAAGAAAATACTGTGGGAATCACTGGCAGAAACCTCTTGTTTCTTCAGTATAGTTCTTCTCTCTCATCAACTATTTTTCTTTAAGCTTCACAATGCAAATAGAATGCAGGGTCACCCAGGTTGGCTATATCACCATTTTTTGTTCTCACGCAGAGCATGGCTCAAAGAATCATTAACTCACATTATTTATGTTGCAGCATAAAGGTTCAGCTAAGCTGTAAAGATGTAGCTAAGACTTCACCAAAAAAGTTATTTTCTTAGTTTGAATGATACGGAAACTGCACTGTCTCATTATAGATCAGGAGCAATAAAGCTGAATTAAAGACTAAAATGGTGACTCTCTTATTTCTCTCAGTTTCTTTCTGATAAAATGTCAATAAATCTGCACTACATCCCCCTTGACATTTGAATTACTTCTGAAACTGACGCTCACACTCCATTCTTCTAAAAAAATCCTTTCTGTCAAAAATACCATTTATTCTTGTTCTCCTCATTTCACTGGATTCTCCCTCAGCATCCATCCCTTTATAGCTTTTTATGTCAGTTTAACAAGGCTCTCTATGCTTGGTTTCCTCCAGCTCCTTATCTGCTGTCTCAACCATCTATTTTCAGATCTCTAACTTTGCTACTCATGCCTACTTTTCCCCTTCCCTCACGCAATGGCATCTTGCTTTACAAAATTCCACATTGACCAGAGACTCTCTTGTCTTTATGTTGAGACTTCTTGGCATTAACAACATCATTGTTTTCAATCCATTACTTTAATCTCAATTTCAACATTCATGCCACACAATTTTATACATGCAAACTTACAAGCTAAGCGTGATGGATCAAAGGGGTCAAATGAAAACGACAGAATATTTTCAGCGTAACTTTTCTTCCAAAGTTTGGTGCCTGTGTCTGCATTCCACAGTACAATATAGTTGGGCGGATGAACAGCAAGCAGCAAATCTCTAGAAGCATCTTGATTCCACAACCACTGCATGTCTGTCAAAAGAAAAAGAGAAGAATAAACAGTGAAATTAATTTTTGGAAAAAGTTTGTTCTGTTTTAAAGCTATTTTACTTCTGTAATATGGCACTTTCTTGGTAACAACACATTTCTAAAGAGTTCTAAAAATTCAGTTCCTCTTACAATCCAAATTTATGTCTTTAACAAGCAGCAATACACTGGGTTACATGTGTCCACACAGGTGCACACAACCCACATCGGATCTGAACAAGCCAAATCTTTTCATCCAGTGAATTCCTACCCGAAACAACTGCCCGTTTTGTACAGAACAAGTGCAGAATCCAAATGAAAAGAACCATACAACATCCCAATCAGTATCTGAGATGACACCAATACAGAACCCCAAATTAAAATTTGGGAGAGTTATCAATATGGGACCTGGAAACCGATGTCTTCTCCACTTCAAATACTTTTTAACACCAGTCTGAAGTTCAAGAGTAAAATGAAACTGACTGTAACACACAATCAAGAAAACAATTTCAGTACTTATATGCTCCAGTCAGTCTGAAGAGTTACGGCTGCTAACCATAACAGCTGGGCATCATTTAAACATTCCAGATAAATGGACACCGAAGACTATGTTTTCTGTCCATAGGAACTGAGGGACGCCTCAGTCAGGAGGAAGGAGCTGTATTAGAGCCACCAATGTGCTTCATGGGGCAGGTTGAAAAAACAGAATGGGTCAGGCAATGGGTGAAATGTCCCCAGTCCAGCTCCTGGTGCTTGCTGCATGACCTCACCAAACCACAGCTTCTCTACAGCGTGTTTATATGTATCAAGATGTCAAAAAAACTTCCTTCCTCAGCCATTCGTGTGTTTTACCCATTCAGCCTTTTCAGAGCCGATAAGTGTTACTCACTGGATTTCAGAGGGAAAAAAATCCAGCCATGTATGTCCTAATTAGTTACACTGTAAGTTAACAAATGGTTAATTCCTCCCCAGAACATTGCAGAGTTTAGATCCTAAACCATTATCCTACAAAGCTCTTGCAGTAACACCCAGAGAACCAGCAGCTCACCCTGGTGCTCCATCTCTGTATTCACACCATTTTCTACAGGCTTGTAAAGAACAGCCAGAGGCCTCAGGAACAGATGGAAAGGAGAAGAAACTGCTTTTGTCAGAGGTTATTGCTGAATCAAATCGGGGACTGAGGACAGAACAGGATTTTAATTGTTGCTTATTAACTTGTTTTCTTGCCCAGCAGACCGAGAAAACTTCATTAGGTCTGAAAACCTGGAGAAACCTTCACATGGCGTGGTCAAAACCCCACCAAACATTCAGTGAATCAGTGTCAGGAGTAAATAAAATGCAATTTACAACACACACACAAAAAAGGAAATGAAACTAATGTAATTATCTGCAGCCAGTAGAACAAATTTTCAGTGTCCCACTGTCAGACTTACCATATTGTATCTACTTTTGCAGGCTTCGCAAAAAATAATAATAAAAACCAAACAACCCAATATGGCCTTTCATATAATAGAATTCAAAATAAGAAATAGGTATAACACAAGCCTCATCACAAGTTTTTATAAAATAGTACAAATAAAGTATAAATTATTCGTAGACACTCATCATGGCAGTTTCTTGGCGCGGGGTTAGGGGGGAGCAATCTAAATTTTACTTCAGAAATAATGTGTAGACACATTGCTAGTGTGGACAACAGTAACAATTAACAGAAGTCCAGAACACGCAGCAGCAGATGTAGATGCTGCTGTATTTGCAGCGTTATCCCTCCCAGCTGATTCTGAAAGACCAGTCAGATGCTGGACGCAGCCTCCTGGCCCCATCAGCCCTGCAAGCAGAGCAGCCCCTGGTCAGCTCTGTCAGCAGGGGTTCCACCAGACACAAAAGTGGTTACCATATGTAATTAGAACCCAAAAAAAACAAGTTTCACAACAGTAGGAGATACTACTATCAACCACAAACTGCACCAGTCGAAGCAATAGTAAAAATCATATTGAGCGTGTGATATAACAAGGACAAGACTCCATCTTTTGATTCCCTGTTCTGAGTTGGAAGCACTATCTTAACTTTTTCACTGATGAAGTACAAGTTGCTAACTAATGAAAGGGAGCATTTGATAGATGACACCTTACTAACTGATGAGCATATAAAGAAGCAGGGAAAACTACATTTAATTATTCCTTTCCAATCTATTCTCTGAATTGTGTTATACCTGGCCAGTGGCTAGGTTTTCCATTCTCTATCCTTCATCAGACCAATTAGGACAGCACTTACCTCTGTGCCAGGCTTCTAGACATTTCTGCCTCCAGCACAAGCAAACATCAATCCTCTATAGCTTACAACACCATAAATGCATAGCTCATTTCTCCAGGCTTGCTTGTTTATTTGTTTGGTGGGGTGTTGGTTGGTTAGTTTTTGCTTTTGTTTTTTTGGTTGGTTGGTTTGTTTCAGGCACTTTTATTTGGTTTTGTATGTTTGTTTGGGTTTTGGTTTGTTGGTTGGTTTTCTGTTATTGTTTGTTTTTCTTGTTTTTATTACCCCCAGAAGTTTGTGAAATGAATGAATGAGACCAAGATTTTTCTTTTTCTGGTAATGGGATAAAGAATCTTCAAACAACCAGCTGTCCAGAACTGTTTGGGTAGTTTTGGGGGTATTTTTCAGACCCTCCCAGTGGCACTGGGCCACCACCCACAGAACAAAATCAAAAGCAGCAAACACCACCACTAAACTATCTTCTCAAATGACAGCTAAAAGCAGTTAGTTACACCATCTCAAAACCTCCTATTTCTCTTGACTGTTAGTGTTAATCCTTGCCATTTACATCTACTTAGTTACACTAGAAACCTAAATCAAATGTGTCATATGTTTCAAGACTTCATATTACTAACTCCAACTATATGCAAAACCTACTTAATTTACAGCTGTCTTTTACACTAAAATTTGCACAGGCACTTTTCACATCTTAATGGAAGTACTATACCACTACAGATGGCATTAGCCCTCAAGTGCAATGCAAACTGCACTACTCTACCAATTCAAAAGCAGGAGGATGTACTTGACACTGTAAATATTACTATTTCAATCAATCATATCAATAAAAGTAGATTGTAACTTTTTGGCTGATTTGGAAAATACTACCATAATAAATTAAATCTCACAGCATCCACTGGGAGACAGCAAGTCATGCTTACACAGAAAATGAGTAGATAAACACAGAGAAAGCTACTAAAGTTCAACAGTGGAAATGAGTAGAGTTTGCAAAACCTAGATGATGGATTTGTAATGAAGCTCCACATAGTAACTTCCATGCACTACTATTACCTTGAATTGGTTTTGCATGTTCTTGTATTTCACAACGAGCTGTTCCTGTTGCCACATCCCACACAATTATTTTTCCAGTAGCATCAGCAGAAGCTAAACGCAAAGAATACGGAGAGCCAATATTGTGATGGTAATTTTCTTTGGCCCATTTAACCTGAAGATACAGAAGAAAAGTGGTCAAAGGAGGCAAACATAGGGCACCATAATTCATATCTTTCAGTAGGATAAACAAATAATAAATAACTCAAAAAAAAAGAATATTAATAGTTAATATTAATGGGATCTATGTAACCATACCTTCAAGCTACCATCAGTTGTGCAAATTTAAAGTATGTTGCAACTGTGCTGCATAACTGTATGGCTGATATTTTCAAATTACTTAAATCAACAATCCTTGTTGCTAAAAGTAACTATAAATATATGCTATGTATATAAAACTTTTACTCAAATATTTAGAAGAAACTAAATGGCAATGTTCAAGCTTCTGTAGGCAACCACAAACCTATAACCACTGATTTCCAAACAAATGGAAGTTGAAAATTTACCATCCAACTTTCATATACATCCTAAACCATGTCATTTCCCTAATCTGTCAAATATATTGTGGTATTGGGAAGGAAGGTTAGTTTCATCTATGTGTTGTCTCATATCGAGCTATTCTTGGCATTTGTTATCTTTTTCATCCTTTTCAGCATGTTGCCAGCACTGATTTCCACACTTTCTGGTTTAGGACTTCAAGCTGCAGAGTCTTGTAAATCAGCAATACTTAGAATAATTCTGTCTCTCGAAATTTGAAACATTCTGCCTACACGTCTCCAAAGATTATAAAGAGATAATACCGACTCCTTATCTATTTAATATGGACTTGTTTTGCTATCTGCTTTACAGGTAAACTCCTTCTCCTAAGAGAGATTGAAGACACTAACACAATAAAGAAACCTCAATGCTAAGCTAATGGGAATTTACCCACTACAAAAATGACACTGTAGCTGTGCCCTGTCCCAGGACCTGGCAGAGAAGGGGTGAGGCCAAAGACACTTTTTGCAGATATTGAAAGCGAGACATTAAAAAATAGACATACAATTAACATTAGGCACTACTAACTCTGCAACACCAATTAATTTATAGCAGCATTCAGAGGACTGCAGCCACCTTTTGTGCTGCCCCTCTCAGAGGTGTGACCAGATGCATCTCAAGAGCCCAGCTGAATAAATTAAACAAATATTACATGCACAGCAAGCAAGCTTCAAAGAGCTCTAGCTATAAAGCCAAAGTGTGTTTCTAACTGAATAACAAAGAATTCTTGCGAGACTTTCCTCTACCTGCAAATTTCAGTGTTGTAATTCCTGCTTCCCTGCTGTTCATAAAAAATTACCCATTAGGACACCTGCAGGTAGCTACGTCGCTATTAAAAAAAAAAAGTAATTATAGAAATCTGCAAAGCTGTTTCTTCCTCAGTTAAATATGTATTGCTCTGAAGCAAATTCCAAGTCTGGAAAGCATCACTTCCCAAGGGAGGAGCTGTCAGCAAGTTATGAACAACAGAAAGGCGACCTTTACACCATTGCTCTCAAGCAGAGCTCCTGAGGGTCTCTACCACCCATTGTAGTCACACCGCTCCAACAAAGTCCCTACACACAAACTGATCCTCTGCTAAAATAATGCTGACTGTATTGGTCGCTGCCTCTCTAAGAACAAGAAGTGTAGTTTGTGGGGTTTTTTGTTTGGTTGGTTTATTTTTTCATTTTCACAACCTATCTCACCCGATTAAAATAATTTTATTATCACTGTTTATTAACATACCAGAACAGGCACAAATCTAACTTCAATCCTCTCATTCAAAGAATTGTTCTGAAACTAGATTTTCTTTCATAGAAGTACTTTTTCTATTCCTCTTTGTAGAGATAATCAGATATAATCCACTCCATGCAAAGTTATCAGACTCCCACAAACACCATATGAACATACGTACAGCTCCACACTCAAAGAAATGATGTATCAAAGAAATACATCTTGTTCCACACTTGACCCAAAGTCAAACTCTCTGCAATTTCAAGTCATTGACCTTCAAAGGAAAGTACAGGTACCTTACACTTAAGCTTAAATTTTAGCCATTTTTTACCACTAAAATAAAAGTTTGGTTTTGTCTGCTGTCGTTCCTTTTCTATAGGTAAGAAGAGAAGGAAAAACTTAAAAGTAACTTCCTAGTTGAGTGGTGCACTGGTTACCATCACAACGGGAAAGATCAGCAAGGGCATCAGCAAAAAAGATTCATTTGATATTTTGTAATGTTCCTTTGAAATTATGTCACGCCAAGAGCCTTCTCAGAAACATTTTTGTGCATTCTATAACACTACCAAATGTTTCTATATATCTAAAGGTATAACTATCAACCACAGCTCAAAATTCAGCATGTATAGTTTGACTTAGCTGTAAAAGAGATCAAGTAAACTATGGGTATTTTACAACAGATTTTACAGGAAAATCAAGTGCAATATAATTTCAAGTATTTATGGTGATTTAGAAAAATAATATATACACCAGAGTTGAGTAATATACCTTAAAACACATACAACTCACCTTGACAACACTAGCTTTGTGTCTTTCCAAAACCTGTAAAGTCTGAGCAGTATTGGCATCAACTATCAGCACAAGAGAATGACATCCATATGCAATCAAACCTTGCCAGCCCCTAGAAAAGCATATATTTTCATAAAAAAATAAACACTTTACATCAAGAATTAGGCTTTTTTTTTGGTAAATTGAATGCACGCTACAAGACACAAACATCAAACAGCAAAAATAACTTAAAACATAAAATGCAAAAGCATTATAAAGTGCCATTGCTTTATTGTGTGCTGAACCACCTGCTGATAGAACTCTAAGCCACTGCAAAGTACCTCTGTGTCTGTCTATAAAAATCATCATCTCTAAATTTAAGACATCACATAAGAATTTATGAAGAACATTCCCAAATTTTATACATAAGCATGCAGGTAAGCAATATATTTGCAATTATATAACTGCATTTTTGGAGACAAAAAGGGAGGATGTGAACAATTATTAGCATTGAAAATCTGCTGAGGCCTGTCTGACTTCAGAAGAGGTTAACGTGGCCACCAATGACAATTATAAAGCTATGGTGAACACCAAGCAAGTGAGAATAGTCAAAGGAGAAAAACTATGTTTAAAATTAAGAACTTCAGAGAACTTCAGTGTTCACTGCTTTGCAAGCTGACAAACCTAAATGCCATGATTTTACAAAATGACTTGGTTCAGTTCATTCATTTTCTCTCCCTAAGATTTAGCAGTATTAGGGTAACACTTTATAGCACAGCTGGGCGAACCCATCGTTCAGAGCAACGAATACAAAACCAAGTAAACATACTGGTTTCGTACATCAAGTCTCAAAATTAAGAGAAATAGAAGCCAGAAGAAGCTGCTCTGATCCCTACAGCTGGTTGCACCACCAAGATCTCTGCCCAGAGATCAAACCTCACTGCCAGGAGGGCCCGTCCCACGCTCATCTCTGGCCATGGCTCTGTTCTTGCTGGAGAGCAGCAACCACAGCAGGACCCTGCTGTTAGGACATTTAAAACCCGCCAGGACACAATCCTGCATGATCTGCTCTGGCGACCCTGCGTTAGCAGGTGGGTTGGACTGGGTGATCTCCAGAGGTCCCTTCAACCCCAACCGCTCTGTGGTTCTATTAAGAAAGGGGAGAGGACGAGGGCTCCAGCAGCCTGCACACTGCCCAGCAGAGGAGGGTTTGTTTGCCTCAGACACACCACCACAGCGTGTCCATGTGCAGGAACCCCAGGAGGTGCAGGTGCCAAACTCTTCTCTTCAGTGACCAATGACAGAACCCGAGGGAATGGCAGGAAGATGTGCCAGGGGAAGTTTAGGTTGGACATGAGGAAAAGCTTCTTCACCCAGAGGGTGCTGAACACTGGAGCAGGCTCCCCAGGGAGGTGTCACAGCCCCAACATGACAGTGTTCAAGAACAGACTGGACAACGTCCAAAGACACATGGCATGAATTTTGGGGTTGTCTGTGCAGAGACAAGAGTTGGACTCGATGATCCTTGTGGGTCCCTTCCAACCCAGGACATTCTGGGATTCTATGAAAAACACAGGAGCCCGGAGCGGGAGGAGCCAGACCCGGGGAGAGAAGCTTCAACCCGCGGCTGAGGCGAAGGAGCCGCGGGGCTGTCCGGGGGACACCGCGGCGAGAAGCCCGGGACCCCTCAGCCGCCCCCTTCCCTCCCGAACCCGGCAGTCGCCCCCGCTGTCCCGCCGCCCGGCCCCTCACCAGTCCGCCGCCCCCTTGTTCGGCGCGCTCAGGGCGCCCGTCAGGGTCCGCGCCGGCAGCTTGATGTTCACGGTGAAGCGCTGCATGGCGAGGCCGGGGAGCGCCGGGCCCGGCGGGGCGACCCGAGCAGCCGCTGCCCGACCGCGTCCCGGCCCTGCCCAGAGCCGCCGCGCAGGAAACGCCGCCTCGGCGGTGCCGCTGGTCCGTCCCGCCGGGCTCCGCCGGGGCCCCGCGGCTCGGGAACGGCAGTTCCGGAGGCGGCTACGCCCGCCGCCGCCCCACGGGCTGCGCTGAGCCGGGGCGGCCGCGCTGCCCCGGGCTGGGGCTGTCAGTGCTGTGTCTGCCCGCTTCCAACACCTCAGGCACCGGGCCGGGTGTCTGGTGTCCACCCAGGCCCATGGTCCTTCCGCCAACCCCAGAACAGGCCCCCGGGTCTGGGGACACGGGTTGTGCCTCGCTGTCTTGGAATCACACAGCCTGGAAGGGAGGCACGCCGTGGGGACGCCGGAGTCCCCCCTGCCTGGGCGCTCAGCTCCAGGGAAACGTGTCTGTCACCCGTGACTGGGGTACCTGAAGTCACCTCAGCACACAAAGGGCTTCCTGGCAGATCGCCAGATGTGTGGATCGTAGAATCAGAGAATCAAAGAATCATAGAATCCTTTTGGTTGGAAGAAACCCTCAGGATCATCGAGTCCAAGCATAACCTAGCTCTGGCACTAAACCATGTCCCTAAGAACCTCATCTAAATGCCTTTTAAACCCCTGCAGGGATGGTGACTCCACCACCGCCCTGGGCAGCCTGTTCCAATGCCTTACAACCCTTTTCCTGATGTCCAGTCTAAACCTCCCCTGGCACAACTTGAGGTACAGGACTCACTGCCAGATCATGCAGATTCCTTTTGCCACAGTCATTTCCACTCCAAAGTTACCTTATAAATGGCAAAATGCAACAGTGACAGCCTTCTTGCCGTAACCACCATGCTGCTGCTCCATCATGAAGCACTTGCCTTGCACCACAAGGCATCAAGTCCTACCTAACACAACCTGTCCTCCCTCCTGTCCCCAAGCTGTTTGTCACTCATACTTGGCAAAGCCACCCAGGCTGACACACATTGAGCATTAGCACTGGATCACACCAGGCTGCAGAGCTTTGAAACACCCAGAGCGTTTTTCTGTGCCGCAGCATCAATAAGATGGCCAGAAACATGTCGCTCTAGGCATGTTACTTGATATACGTGCACTATCCGGGGGTTTGTTTCCCTACAAAATAGACGGCTAGTAATTATTTGTTAATTTTTGTAGTGAAAAATATGTCACTAGATGGCCAAAGTTGGCAGGATCGTAATGACAACCACGTGTTTTTGCAATGCCTCAGTTGTCACTTCATCACAGAAGATGCAATAATCCTCTTCCTCCTTTTATTAAATTGTTTTTCTTCTGCTTTTAGTCACAATTGAATTTATGCAAGTGGGAACTCAAGAAACAACCTGCAGCTGATGTCTTTTCCAACTCTCTTCTGAGGGAATCTGCTTGTGAAACATAGCACAATGCTCAATACCATTTTCAGGTCACTTTAATATTGGAACTTATTTCTCAAAACCTCCTTCTTCCAAAATATGTCTCTTTACCTTTAAAAGCTGAAAAATCAATTTTTTCAAGAAGTGGAGGAACTTTTTTGTTTGTTTTTATTTGCTGCCTTTTGAAGACAATATGATCTACAACTCTAGAGATCAATTTTGCAGGAGCCTGAACAGCCACTAACCTCATTAATTTTAGTTATTTTTTGCTAATTCTGCTTGGGTTTGGGGTTTTTTTTGTGTCTTTCTCTGTGTCCTTGGGCATCCTGCTGCTAGTCATTTTTTTCCAGAGTTTTTGTTGTTTGCTTGGTTTGTTAGATTCAGGTTTTGTGGAACTTTTTATTGCAAAGCAGTGACAGAGGCTCTTCTTGACAATTTTCCATCCATTTTCTTGACATCAGAAAACCAAGTGATAAATGAAATACTTAAAAGAAATATATACTTCAAGGTAGTTGAAGATAAGAACATGGGTACCAGAAGAAGGGAAAAAAAGGAGGAAGCAGGGGCTGTGTCACCAAATGGTTGAACAAATAACAATAAGAGTGGTTTTCAGGGGCAGATAGTGGGCTGAAAATCAGGGTGCATCAGACAGATGAACATGTACTGAAGATTTGTCAGAAGAATAGCGGAGGAAGAGGTTTGTGAACAGTGATAAGGATCATTGGATGAGCTGAAAGGAATAGGAATGTTTTGAGGTGTCAGAGGGGAAGAAAAACTGCACTGAATTAACTATTACATGTAATTCCTGGGGTCCATCTGTAGCTACCAGCACAGAGACTGATGCACAGAAAATAGATGTGAACTAAAACCAGAGGTGCTACCTTTGTCCTTGAGGTGGCTAACAGTATGCACTCTTTTATATCTTATTTTTCATTTAAATCATTGCTAAGCAAGAATGCAAAATATTCACATCAAGGGCCTTAGTTCTCTCATTCATTTGTAAATACAATGGTACACTTTTGAATGCTATACAAACAATAAATATGAAACTTTAAGCTGTTTAACCACATAGTCAATAATTCTATTAGACCTACTAAAACCTCTAGGACTAGCAGGTGTCCAAGATATGATACTCAGTGGGAGAAACTTCATTCTGGAATGTTTGTGCCCCCATCATCCTCAACAAAGTACATACAGAGAATGAGGTTGTAGGTGATCATAAAAACAATACAGAAAAAAAAAAAAAAACAACTGGTTAAATATATAATGAGCGCTATGGTTTTATGTCACTTTCAGCTCATACTGCTGAACAATTTTTCTGTGCGTTTGAACATGAAAAGGTGGGACCAAGGTAGAGATTTGTGCAGAGTCTCCGTCTTTTAGGTTTCTCTTTTATATAATAATTACTGCAGGAATAATCCTGTGAAAGCTTCTGAGACTTCTTTAATTTCCACAGCCTGAAGGTAGCACTCTAGGAGCTCCTGGGATCCTCCAGTGAACCGCCACAATTCAAGAACATGCGCTGTTGCACAGTTTGAAATTAGGATATGTAGCTAATTCAGACATGCTATCGGGCAGTTATATTTACCTTACAAATCATGTTGTTATTGCCTTAATATTACTCATTCTACTCCATGCATTTAAGGGCCCTTAAGTTCTTTCTTAGTTAAGTGTCCCTTGTTGAAGGAGGACCAACAGTGAAACCTGTACACAGAACTGATGCTGTTCTCTCTCTCAGGACTCCAGCACAGAGCATGAGACTTGCACAGTTTGTCCTTTACCTTCTACAGCTTCACACTGTGTGTAACCCTTACACATCGCTACCTCCGTGCCGTGTCCTCTGAAACAAGCTGTCCCTCTGCACCTGCAGCTTGAGATCATCGCGTGTAAAGGCAGATGTGGTGCAGCCGTGTCACGTCACAGACTCTGTCTACCAGGAAGGGAGTTCCCTGGAGAAGACGTGTTCCCTGTCACTTGACCTGACATGACATTGTCTTTTTCAAGAAGACAGCTGAGAGGTCTGTGTTCAGAATCTGCAGAGAATTAGGTCCTCTTGCAGCAAAGCACTCCTTGCCAACAAAGGAGCGTGAGCAATCGCATCTTATTCAGCAAAGCATGCCGTGCAATGAAACACTTCAGGTACTTCCAAAGCTGTGCTAAAAAAAGGAGATGGAAACATCTCGACATCCCAGAATACCAGTGCAATTCAGTATGCCCTTCCTTGCTTTGAGTGTTAGAGTGGATAACTTTGTTATTAAAAATCAAGCTTTTATTTTTTTCTCTTTTCCAGAGGGAATGCGTCTGAAGTCAAGATCACAGCCTAGCTCTACAACCTTAACAAGGATCTTTGTGTTTCATTTTGTATTTATTTTCAGAAAAAAAAAAAAAAACATAAATAAAAAAATAAATAAAAGGTATTGCTGAAATCTTTTCTATTTCTGGGACTTCAGAATTCTGCTAAAATTAAAATAAAAACAATATTTGAATTCCAGAGTGTGAAATATTTGGCACCTAGAGCCCTATAAGCTTTATGCAAAACTCGATGTTTTTGACCAAAAGCTCATATTATTGTATACCTTCTCAAATGCTTTCAGCTCATAAATTATCCAGAAACTGTCGTCCAAGTGCACATGTGTGGTCTAATCCAGTTCCACTGAACTTGCTGGGCATAAAAACTCCCAAAACTATGAAGAGAGCTCTAATGAGTGCCTGCAGTCCCACTGTGTTTTGACTAAGTGTCATCAAAGGAAAACCTTATCAAGTAGTCCACTGTTTTTCCCAAAATTATTTTCCTTAGCCTAAAGCATTTCTCTTTTTTTTAATTTTTTTTTCATGGCGATGATGAAATATAGAACAGAAGATTATTTTATTCACAGATTAAACTTGATTTCTATGATGCCAGTTTTGTTCTGTTCCTTTCTGATTTCATCCTAGCCTCAAGCATCTGTGACTGCTCTAACACTCTGGTGTTATGAGGACTCTGGTCCTTACGTTTCCTTTTGTGTCCTTTCTTTGAATACTTCTGCTGATGAACATTCACCCACCTCTCTGCAATATATTGCTATAACTGAGTTCACAGCTGGGGTAGATTTGCAGTCTGCCATTGTTAGAGAATATTAATTATATTTATATATTAATAGAGAGAATATTAATTAAATTTAACTGTTTGGGTTTCAGGTGTGATTTCAGGAAATCTGATTTAGGGACAATGACAATCCTCTGATCAGCGATGCTCTTGTGTCTGGTAAGAGTGATGCAGCCTCTTCTGCAACAGCAACAAATTGTGTCCTTTATCTTTTTTAAATGTGGACACGTGTATTTTCCTCTTCTGTATGGCTTTGGTAGACTTTGTGAAGGGAAATTCAAAAACTATTTAGGAATTAGAACCATTCAGTGTAATGGTGCTGGACCACAATATTGGGGTGGCTTAATCCTCTGAGTGAGGGATGAAACAAACAGTAAAATATTTACAGCTTTTATAAAAAGAAGAGAGGATTATTCTGTTACCCAGGCAACATCTTTATCACATATTGGTGCCATGAAACAATTAACTGGAACAATCTTGAATAGGTAAATTGATCAGCATCAGTGCCTTTTACTCTAAGATGCAGGATAAGAGTAACAGTGCCTGTGATGTGAAGCTGGGATTTGAAATCCATGTGAAACAATGCAGTATGCACAAGACTGATAAATCAGTCGGTATTTCTGACAACCTGATGTTCCATGACATCAATATTTTAGAAAGAAGAAGTCTCTAAGACCTACTGCATGAAAAAATAATGGAAAATAAAGACTGATTTTAAGAGCCATTTACCACTCCATGAGTACAGCTAATGCAAATGTAGTAATTTATTGAATTTGATAAAGTATATATTGAGAAACAACTGTCCTCATGTATATTGCATATTAAAATGGGTGGAAAAAAAGTTTTAATCCATGTTATTAATGTTTTGGGTTGTGCAAGATTTTTAAACTAAATTCAGAAATTCAAATATCCAGAAACCACAATAACCATGTATATCCAGTTAAGCATTATTAATTGCTGCATCTAATATATCCTACACATCAAGTTGGATAGAGCCTGTAAATAATTCTGATGAGAGCATAAACCTTCAGTTATTACATAATGTATAACATTTTTGTTAAACGGTTTTCACATTCTCGGAAAAATTGTATATTAGGACTTAAAATGACTTTAGTAGTGTTACACAATGTTTTGCTATGGGATTAGAGTTCTTTGGAGAACCTTGCTGCTCTGTTTTGAAAAGCATCCTGGAAAATGCTCTGATCTCTTTGATATATATTAGCTAGAGGACCAAAGCCTTGCAGGTAAACAGAAGCAAAGAAAATTTTGGAAATATGATGCACAGAGTTTGCTTTTCTTATTATTTGGCACAGTGACAACCTGTGGCTTCTCTCTAGCTGTGCCATGATTTCTTTTTCCTATGGAGTAATTATAAATTGATTACAGGCAGGAAGAAAATACCTGGTTTCGGAAACAGAAGGTATAAGTGCACCAGAGTCCCTGGTCATTTCGATTTGGGATTTGTCACCTTTCCAATTTAAATAAAGAATGCTCACCTAAGAACCAGTCTAAGAATCAGAAAATCATGCAGCAGATTGGCAGAATTATAAACTATGCAACCTGTATGTTGGCAGCAGAACAAAATATGCAGATTTGTGACAGCCAGAGAGACAGTAATGCTGCACAGCTGCTGGAATCCAAATATTAAATAAAAATGTTTCAAAAAATTAACTTCTGAAGTTGTTTTGCTGATGATGCTTTACAGCTGCTTCACAGGTTGTGAATCTTGGGTGTACAAGGGAAGAACATGGGTGCATCCTGGAGAAAGGAACAGCAAATGGACATTGAGGTTTGCTTAAAGGATGAATGAAAACTCTGGGAAAAGCTCTGAAATCAAACCACGGTGGTGACCAGAGCAGAAGCGTGGGGGGCTGGCGATGGGCAGCTGTGGGGTTTGGGTGGGCACCCCATCAGAAGGAACCACGTCTGTCTGGGACAGACTGGCCAGAGAAGGCAGCTTTGCAGAAACCTCATGCATGTGAGAAGCAGAAAGACGTGGGAGTCAATAGCAATCGGTTTAGAGTCTGGGAAGCAGAGGAAAGGGAAAAAATGTGTGGTCAGTGGAGTGAAGGCAGGTCTTGAGGGCTTTTTCTTCAGTAAGGCTGACTTTTCTTCAGGCTTTTTCTTCAGGCTGACTCCTGCCCTGGTTGTTTTTCACACTTTAAGCTGCTTTCTCACGTGGCATTAAGTTGCTGAAAGACATCAAGTGATTCTTAGTACTTTTTCATGGTGCTGTGTTGCTGTTCAGATTTCAGATTTTAAAGAGCTTATGTAAATGTTTCCTGTAAGTACAGTAATTATTTGATCTGACTTTGAAATAGTGCTGAAAAAGCAAGTTTTATGATCACTGATAAGGGGAATGTAGAGGTAAAAAGCCTCACAAGACCCATCACATTTGACATATAAAGTGTCCTGTTCTTATAAATGGCTGCAGGGCAGGAAATGACTTGGCTGAAATATCCTATCTATTAATAGACAAATATCGTGTATCCATATATATGAAAATCAGCCTCTGAAGAGTCCATTTAAAAAAAATACTGTCATTGTAGTAGAGATCAGACCCCTGGCTCACCAGCTATGAATAAGAAATATATTCCTTCCCAATCCTGCTTAAGCGAACGTGTTGGTTTATATTCTGTGGCATCAGCAGTATTCATCTGTTTTCCCCTTCAGTGAAAGTAGGAGAGGAAGTTGTGTCTTTGCTTTATTGCTGATTTTCTAAAATGTTCACATCCTCTTCTTTAAAGAGGGTTCTTGGAAATGTAAAATTTTTCTCCCGGAATGCAGCGGATGCCAGAGAAATAATACTATCTGTTGTTTTAGTTCATTCTCATATATGCAAGGGGCAGTTTGGCTTCAGCCATGCGATAAATCAACTTTAAGGCCCTTCACACTGTGGCAATATTCCCATGCTTGATTTTATTTACCTTTCCATTTCTAACTTTTGTCTATTTGGCACAGAAGAAAAACAAAGGCAGATTTAAAAAGAAAACACCACACAAAACCCCAGACCTTCAGGCATGAAATTCTTTGTAGGAGTTTCATCAGTTAAAGGCATCTCATGCCTCAGAAGTATGATCTCTGGTCAAGTGGGAATTAGGATGAAATGCAGGACTAAGAAACCTCTGAAATCTAGGACTTCTATGAGAATACACAGTGCTCTATGCCTCATTAAGCTTGCCTGAAATGACCCAATCAGTGTTGAAAAAGTTCAGAAAAGATAAACTACTTGAGAATTTTATGGTTTTTTTAACTTCACTCGCTGTAGCATCATAGAGCCGAGCCATAAAAAATGCATGTGGGAACTTAAATTTACAGGCCAATTTATACAGGTAGTGTGTTTTTTCCACACAAGTAATATTTGGAAGCGTCTAACAACTGCTGTTTCAGGGCACATTTATGTGGAAATAAACTTTAAAAGCAACACTTCATAAGATAACTTAAGAAGTCAAATTTTTCTAGAGTGAAATGTGGCTGGGGAATCTAAAATCTGTGGCATTAAGCGGGGTTTTGTTACTCATGAAAATGTACCTCTGTCTCTTGCAAAACATTTTCAGATTGTTGCCTTGAAACTCTGCTATGGAGGAGTCACTGTATTCCTGTCCTGCAAATACTGGGGATGATTTCACATTTCCATTGTTTCTCCTCTCCAAAGCAGGACTCCCATGAGATTAGGAAAGAAGGAATATATTCAGTTTGAAGCAAGTTCTTTCAGGCCATATTTACAATAATATCATTGGTGACTGACACTCTTAGTAGAACATCAATTGGGAGAATAAGAAACCTTTATTTCCAAATATTATTATAGGTAATCATTTCTCTTTTTCTCCTATAAAACAAGTTTCATTCTAAACAGTGCTGAGCAGTAACAGTAACTTCTTTCTGTTAAAATTGCAGCTGAACGTTTGCTTCTCTATTGATAATTTCTGCATCTACATCCCAGAGAAAGTTCTCTTGGTGCTGCACACTTGGGCTGGCACAAAGAATGGTTCTGCTCCTGGGATCCCTATCACTGGACCCTGCCCATCCAGCTTCCAATGAGTTTTCCTAAATTGTTAAAGTGCTGACCGTAGGTTGAAAACAAAGCAAAACTATTTATCTTTCTCTATGGAGTAAGGGGATATTTTCCCTAATTCAACAAATACACATTTCACTTATGTCAGTTTTCATCTCAATTTCTGCAAACTTTAGCAGACCTGGCAAGTTTAGATAAAATATTTCTATGCTTCATCATGCTAAAACCCCCCAGATCCCTTATAACAGGATTCCCACAATATCTGCAATATGGAAAGCAAGAATATTCTTTTACGAGGGACATGACATATATTCATCTTCCCCTGAGAAGGAAGTAATTGAAAATAAATACTGGCAAAATTGGTGTAGTTTAAGGAATATCTATTCCTTAATTCTTAGTGGGTATATTTTTATAAGTATACATGTTGATGACCATGTGGCACTATTATACTTGAGGGTTTAATGTATTTTCTAAGACTGTTTGTGCTATTGATGGTTGTAGGAAGAATAATATTTCTTGAACTCACTTTGGGAAAAACAGTGAGTTTCAAGGCTTACATGTCACTATTAGAGCACAGTATCTGATGTCACCACAGTTCCCATCTTCAAAACCAGATGTAAACCAGGTGGCTGCTGTTGGGAGAGTATTACATTTCTGCATGCTGCCTGGGATGCAAGGGTTAACACATGAAGCATTTCTCACATCCTTTTAAGAGCAGAGACCACCTCAATCCCTTCTCCTCTTTGGCAAGGTCTACAAAGCATGACAAGAAGGAAGCTCGTTGGATTTGAGAAGCACCATCTGCAGAGCTTTCAAATGAAAAAAAAAATCTGCTCATGTTTTATCACACATTCTGTTATCAGTTATCAACAATCTAAGCAATATTTGATACACTAAAATAAATGACACGTGCATCAGAATGTTAGTGCCTCCTACACACCATAGGAAGATGGCCATTTGTCTTCAGTCCTGGGACGATGTTTCTTCACATTAAGTTGTTCAGGATTCACAGAGTGCCCTGACTCTTCAAAGTCAATAGCCACATTTCTCTCTGGATTTACTCCTAGCCACACAAATGGCATCAACACTGTTTTAAGCAAAGATCAATTGTATGATTTTTTTTTGACAAAGTAAAAACCACATTATTGCAGCATCAAGGTAAGGATATGATTCCCTAGTTCATGCTCTTCCTCTGCCGAGGAAGCTATAATTCTTATTTCAATAGGGAGCTAGCTCCCTATAGCCTAACATTTCCCTTCAATGATTATTTTGTGACCAAAAGAGACTGATGTCATGGGCCATGGTTAGAACTTTGTACTTGGAGCTCAACAAGCCAAGCTCCATAACCGAGGCTCCTAAGAAGTTACAGTTGTACAGGGTGTTTCAAAAAGATGGACCCAATTTCAAAGATATAGTGATTTCAAATCACTTTTTGAAACACCCTCTATTAGACAAGAGACAGCAGGGAAGCTCAAAGACAGAAGACTACAAGAAGACAATGAAGCAAATGTGATCAACATGACTAAGATTTCAGCTGCTTCCAAAAGAGGGGAAACACATGGTAAACATAATTTTACCGGCTAAGCCTTCAGCTGCTTTCAAAGGCTTCCTTAATTTTATTTCCTATTCCCCTGCAAACCGTTTCTTCCAGCAATTTTGGAATTTATGCTGTGAGAAGATCTGATATTCAGTTGTAATACAGATTAAACAGCCACTTTTTCACTTTCGAGACCAACAAATCTAAAACTGTGAGCCCAAAGCACCCTTTCCCTGCTTATCAATTCTGTCCCATCTCCATCCTTGCATTTTCATGTGCCTTCTTTTTGTCTTTTTGCTACGTTTTGCACATACTGGGGAATACAGATGTTTTTCATAGAGTGGATTACTTCAGATGAGATTTCCATGATAAAACAGTCCTTTAGCTCCCTATTCTCCACAGAAGTTTAAATAAAATATGCCTGATTTGAAGATAGAATTTTCAATCTGAATCACATCCCAGACATGCAAGCTTCAGAGCAGAATATATAGGAAAAAATATCAATATTTAGCACGAGTTATACAACATTGAAACCCAAGGAGATTTGAAGTCAGAGTGGCAATATTTGCTAAACAATAGAAAGAATCTTATGTGCATACTATACAAGTAATTTGTTGAGTGTGCAAGGTGTGCTGTAGAAATTAGGGAGACATAAATCCATGAGGTTTTGTATGTGTCAAAATTGTTAAGCATGAAGTCTTAAATTCCAGAAGATTTTAAGTCCCCTGACTTTCCAGGGTGTAGAAATGCTGGTTGTCATGTAAAAGTAAACAGATTGAATAGATGCAGATGATTTGCATGGCCAACAGTCATGATTTCTTACACAACTTCAAGGAAGAAAGCCAGTTTTGAAACATCATCTTCTATTTTGTAGCCCTTTGTAAAGTAATTTAAAGACAAGTAATCTCAAGGGCTTGATTTTCACATGGCATCGACAAGCATGTCTAATCCATTGTGTTACAATTTACTAAGGGATAATTGCTCATTTACAGAGAAAAAAAAAAGCCTTTTTTCCCTTTTAAATGATGTCACATCTCTTCAATTTTGGCTTTCTTTTCCATGTTTTTAAAAATGGGAAAGACTAGTTATATGACTCAAGAAAGTATTTATGGTGGCACTGAATAGTTACACAGTTCTAGCCCTCCCCATACCCTTATTTATGCATTAAATGCTGGGCAGTAACTTAACAACTATTTTAGCAAGACTAGAAATTACACCAGGATGGTGGTAGGGAGGAATAAGACGGCAAGCAAATAGAAATCTGATTATTAATATTTCAGATATTATTAGGATCATATAATTAAGCACATGCCTTATTTCACTACAAAGTTCAATGTAAGGAACTGCATTATTCTTAATACTCAGCAACCATTGTTCTCATAAATTTTCAGGTTGATCTCAGTCCTCAGAAGGGCTCCTTGGCAGAATGAATTCTTGCATCTTTGATTGGGTTGAAAACAATCGGGTTTGAAATTTTTCAATATCTCTTCTATTCAGTCGAGTCACTGAGATGCCCTCGCGTACAACAAGATTTAGTAACAGGTGACACTGTCAGACTGCAGATATTTCACAGTATTTTGTGACCTATGTGGGGGATGTAAATGATGGCTTTGTTTGTAAGTAGCTCTGAAGCAGGAGTAGAAAAACTCTGCTACACACACTGTGTTTTCCAGCTACATGAATGAAGCTTTTACCAGTCAAAACTCAACAGAACACCAGATAACAAAAAGTTTACCTTTGGTTAATTCTGATTCCTCACATGATACGAAGGGGTAACCATGGTGGTGATTAGTCCTGTTAAGTGTTTGCTGCCGATGTCCATCGGTGTCAGTGGCCTGGCAGAGCCATCCACAGGAATGGATCAACAATGGACATCTGCTTTAAAAAACCAATAAACAAAATAACAAACAAAACAGGTTTGTCTTCTTATAATTGAAATAACAATACTTCCGTTCCCCACCACACATCTTCTAAAGGAAAGAAGCACCATGATGCTTGTTTTGCTGTAGGAAAAGCTGTCTCATGGGAAGATGAAAAGGCTCATCCAGGTCATCCAACAAACTGGTGGCACAGTGAGTTAAAACGTGAGTCTCTCATGTCCCAGTCTGATGGCTCATGTTCCCTCAAATAAAAGGATTCACAAACAGCAGGAGGCTGCGTAGCAAAAACTCCTCATTAATTGCTGCATTGTGGATTTTGTGTCAACTTGTCTTTGAAAATCACTGTTTAGCTGTAAGTAACCCAGGCATTTCCCATAAAAGTACTCGCAACACTGAAACCACTTGCAGGTACTCAGATACAAAGCACATCTGTCAAAAGAAAATCCTCATTAATAAAGTATGAGAATTCTGGCTCTTTAACAAAGCCTCAACGTGACACAAAACCTCTTCTCACTGCTTGTGATAATTTTGCCTTTGAAAAGAATGAAGTTTTCTAATGTGAGCTCACATCAGTGGATTTAAAGCCAGGATGAATTTGATCCCTTCGTTTCTCTCTTAACAACAACAAAGAAAGCAGGTGCAACGAGAATCAATACTTGCAAAAGACACGTGAAAGCAAATGAGTTGTTCTGGTTTTTTGCACTGACCGTGGCAGTGGAGCTGATGCTGCGCACAGGTTGGGATGTGAATGCTCTTGCAATGCACGTCTCGCAGCAAAGGGGATGCTGCCTGGAAACAGCGTTCGATTTATTTGCTCGTGGCCCCCTGAAATGCAGCCTCCGTGTTAATATTTCCCATATTAAGTAACCTTGGTATTCTGCTGAAAAGGCACAACAGCAGCAAATTAGTTGTTTCAGTGAAAAATTTTGCCTTCTCAGCAAAGCTTCCAAATTTCCACAGCAGCAACTAGCATGAAACTCCAGGCATTTACATTTTTAATTTCCCCTTGCCATGACTGGTTTTAATTAACAAAAATTACTGTGGCAATGACTGGCACAGATAGAGGCTAGATCTAATTACTAAGATGCCATAAGTTAAGATTTAAAATGCAGGTTTAATTTTGGAAAAGAACAATATATATATATATATATATATATATTAAAAAAATCAACCCTATAGTCTTTATAAAGATAAGGGATTGCACCAGAGAGATGACCTGTCTCTTCAACTCACTTACAGGAAAGTGGATTTTGTCAGCTATTTGCATGCAATACTCTGCACATATTTACTGTAGCCTTTCCCAAAGGCAATTGCTCATACATTTGCAATTCCTATCCATCTCTCTGATTAAACAATTGAATCCCCCTCCAGCTTTTCTATTTTCACGTATTTTGATCCATTTCGTCACTTCAGGGATACATTTTCAAAGCTGTCTAGAAGCATGCAAAAGCTTTTGGAATTTGGATTGTACCACCTCGAGTCTTCAAAGGCAATGACATCTTCTAATTAAAATTTACTCTGATTATATTAAAAATGTATCCCCACAAGTTCATGGTTGAGGAGAAGAAATGTTTAGAAATGAGCTTGACTTGGTTTTTGTTATGCTTTGTTGCTCTCATGTTTTTATATAGTATGTCTTTTCCAAAAGTTAAAGAATAGAGAAAGAAAGACCAGAAATTGGAAGCAGAGTAAAAATAGAAATAAAAAGAACAGAGAAAGGACTAGAGAATGAGATTTCAGTCACATCTAGCAGTGATAAATCAAAGATTCTCAAAAAGCCAGGTCAAATATGTCTGTTGTTTTCTCCTGCTATATTTTCCCCATCAAGTCAGCAAGTGGCTGACGATTTTTCTGTGTAATCAGTGTAAATCATTTGGGTAAAAGTCCTGTTCTGTGGACTAACCATCTGTTACTGTTTCTTAGTACCTCAAAGTTAAAAGTTTAGATATTATAAGTTTCTTCTTTTTGTTGAGTTTAAATAGATATTCTGCTTGCATATTCCACAACACATGCTGCAAAATGCTAATTTGATATTCATGATTTTTAATGTATTTTCTGTGTTCCATAGATAACTTTCTCAGTAATATCCCTTTCACCTCAGTCTTTGAGATAGTTGCTTTTTAAATAGGCAAGTAGCAGATTCCTGAGGTTTCCCCTGTTCCTAAGCTCTTGTGTAAGGTCATGTTTAAGGATGAGCAGATCTGCTTTGTCACACTCTCAAGCCATGAGACTTCTTAGCCCCAAGTCTTTGAAGACCAGATAGTCACAAGTCAGAACGATAGAGACTCTAGATATTGTTATGAATGCAAAATAAACATCTCTCTTCTTAGCACCTCAAAACAGTTTTCTTTAAAAGGATGGAAAAGTAGCTAGGAGACTCTTCAGAGCACAGAGGAGTTTAGAAAGTCTCATTCTAATATTGCCCAAAGCACTAATGGTAAAGTCTTCCGTCTGGATTAAAGTGCATCTTTAATAAAGTTTAACCAATTTCTACATTACACTGAAAAAATATAACTTTCAGATTAATGCCCATCATTATCATGTTTCCCCAAAATCAGAAACTATGCCAATTAATTCTGACTTGTGACAATTAACTTTATACCCAAGATATATGCAAAAGCACTAGGTTTAATAACAAACTCTAGTCTAGCTGCAAAAGAATGATGCAAGCAGCATGACGCATGGCTTACATTCTTTTGCCTTAGGCTGATTTCATGTATTTATTTGGCTGCATGAAAGATAATAAACAAAGCATAACCTACTAATTTCTAATGGAATGGAATCAATGACCTAATGGTAACTCTCTGGCACTTCGAGGGTCTCTATGGACCTCAGGGACAGAAGAGCTCAGGATCCATGGTGCAGCAAACATGCGTTAATTTCTTGATCCATTTGTATATATCTGCTATTGCCTAATACTGGGATAATATTTCCATAAGCAGCGCATGAGAAGGAATGACTCAATTATACTGTGGGGATGGCACATTCATCTAAACCAACCAACAGTATAAAGCTATAATTCATAGGATTGAGCAATCAAAAGGCAATAAATCTTTCAGATTATAGACAGGACATATGGTAATGTATTCCAAATTCCAGAGGTTTTCCAAGTAGTTTGGTTCTCTGGCAGTTTGGACTAATGATACTTATTCTTACTATCAGTGAAAGAAAATGCCATAAAGGGTGCAAGAAATGAAATCGTATGAAGAAACTACTGTCTTCTCACCAGAATGATCAGGCAGAGGAAACAACCTGCAGCTCACTGTAGCAGTACGCTGCAATTTCTATATTAATATTACTGTTGTAATAATAATGTGTGATAAATCTTATCAACCAGAGAGAATTTGATGAACTGATGCTTACATAGTGTAAAATGGTGCTCCTGTACTGAAATGAATGCAGCTCTGCTGAGTCTTATGTGAAGTGTAAATTAGCTCATTATTGTGGAAGTGGCGGTGGTGTTTTGGGCAGACAGAAACTGCTCAGATTTGAGGAATGCTAAGTTTAAGATTCCAGCATGTGCAAAAAGTGAAAAACAATCTTATCTACACAGCCCCCCGTGCCCTTGACTGGTGCCTGACACAAATGAAGACACTTGATAAATCACATTAACTCATTCCCTCAGAGTGTGAAGGAGAGTGAAGGGTGCTGCCCCAGACTGGACCCCAATATTAATTATGCTATAGTTCCCCACAAGTCACACATTGTATTTTGACTTCAGAAAGTGGCTGCAAAAACCTTGCTTTGCCAGGCAAATACCACATTTGGTGTTGAAAGTGTCTTTAAGTAGGTGTGTTTATAGCCTTCTCCATTAGGGACCACTAGGCACTGCTGGAGAGCTGTAAGAAATACAGAATTAGGAAGCTTACAATATCTTGAAAAACACTTATTTTTTTGCCTAGAAAGCAAATCCCTTTCATGGACATTTGCTCAGTGCGACATCCTCTCCACTTGCTTCCTCTCCTCTGCAGCCAGAGCTCATGGTGCTAATAAAGGCTACAGCCAACCCTCTAACCCCCTTTAGGTAAAAACCTGATTTTCCTGCTGTTGTGAGATACAGCAGGAACTTGTACCATTCACCCCTTGACTGGAACAGAGTGGAAATTTTCCTTCTCCTTTCCAAGTGTTCTCAAACTTCCTTATTTGCCTAAAAGTGAAGTGGCAGTCAGTACACTTCATGTTTGTATTTGTCATTTCTTTAACACCTGTTAAGCTAGGGGTCGAGTGCATCCACCACAAATGAGGATAGACATCAATTGGATTTTATTTTTAGATAAGCCTTACTTAATCCTGATGTTTATACCAAGTTAAATATTAGTTTATGAAAATGTCCTTCCTTACTGGCTCTCCTACGGTGTGCAGGTATGCTCCCCAGTGCAAACATTACCATTAGCTTAATTTAGGTTGTGCAAAATATTTTACATTTCACCACAGAGATGAAAAACAACTCAACACGTCTGCCTGGCAAATTCAGTTGAAACATCCCGGTTTCCTTCCAAGAACCCAGTTCTCTCTTCAAAATGCTGAAATCGGATTACTTTGAGGAATAAATTATAGAAGGTGCTAAGAACTGCCAACAGCCAGTACTAAAACCTTGCAAGCCCCTTCTCTTACAGATCAAGATCTGAAACTCTTCCAGAACAGTAAGTAAAAACAAGAGTCCTGCTGCAGATTTTAATCATCTCAGAAAATTAATGTCACAGTTCTTGGAGATGTTTTGTGGTGCATTTGCATTTATCACTATTCCTGAGTGATTCCTGAGCTCCCCAGCTGTAATCCACCAGAAGACATTGTTGGTAGAATAGAGAATTTTGGTTAAGAAAAAAGGTGGACCTAAATCAAAACACATTGCTATAGCTCAGCGAGTTTGTTTTAATATGCTAATAAAAATTCAGCTGGTGCGCAATCCTTTTTTGTTGTTGTGATTTTCAAACAAAATCAAGCATAAATAAGAGCATACGAGTCCTTAGTCGATACAATTTGCTGAAGTTAAAATTTGGGAGAAGAAACTGAATGCAGAATTGCTGCTTTTCATTTCAAAGGTCTCCAGCAAGACCTTCACAATTTTGTACAGCTCAGGACCCTCAGCCCCCAACACTGATTACAGAACGAGCAAACTTTGCAAAGGAGGATGACCATGTTCCCACTGACCCCTGTGCTGCTGCAGTGTGAACCCAGGTGATTTTGTTCCCATTTTATCTTTTCCTCTGCCCTTTTATACCAGCTGAAACAGTGGCTGTTTGGGCTGGTTTGCCTAGTTAAGCACTCAGATCCACACCCGATTCCAGAGTTTAAATGACCTGATTTTCCCACACGTTAAAAGATACAGAGTTTGCTTAGTGCCTTTGGAAAACAGAGCATCCTGACACAGTGTGTATTTATAGGTCTTTAGTCTGAAAAATGTTGGCTTCCTTCTTTGGCTGAAAACTAGGTTAATTATGAGAAGCATCTGCCAATCTTGAGAGCATAATTCTGTAGCCATGGCCATGTGGCACACACGGCATTAAAGACATAACATCCAACAATTTAAAATTAGCAAGAACATTAGAAAAAAATAAGAGTTATTTAATTATAACAAGGATTTTCAGAGAAATCTTTTTTTCTTTCTGAGACAAGCTGCTGAAGGTCTCAGGACATTATTTGTGAGATACAGAGTGTAATTCAGGTGAGCTGGATAAGATTCTCTCTGTTTGTCGCTACCAGACTGCAGATTCCCAGCCAGCAGGTAGGATGGACAATCACCACTCTATGCTGGCTGCCTCTGCAGTTTGTCTCCTGCTGTTTCCCATGATCAAAACAGTCGGTGGCCTCACTCTCCAGGGCAGGAAAACACAAGGCAGCAGTGGCACAGGTGACAGCAACAGCCTACACTTTCCTTTACTCCAGGTCTGTGCAAACAAGGAAATCAGAAGAGATGATGCTGATAAATCACCTGTGCACAGTAACACACACTGTACATGGGGTTGGGCATAGGGAGCCCCCATCTCTTTCTGTTGCCATTCTTTGTTCATGGATCAGCTCTCTAAATTGACAACTCCAAAAACCCAACATGTTGTTTTGTAATAGAGCAGCAATGTGAAAATAAAACAACCAAAAAACCAACTCTCTTCCTTCTGAAAGATACTACATTGATAATCTGGCCAGTGTCCTTGTGAGCTTCCCTGCTCTGTCTTGTCTCAGCTTTGTGCTGAAAGCACTGGCAAATATGGGAGCAGTCTTGTGTTTAATCTCAACAAGCTGAAGACAACACAAACTCTGAGTGTACAATGCTAGTATATCAAGTATTCTGTTTTTAAAGGGTGACTCTGAGTAATTTACATATAAAAAGCATCAATTTAAAACCTCTGATTTCATTCCATTATGTCCAGTGGGTCCTTAATGGCCTCCAGGAACTTATTTTCTGAAAACATTTGCAAATGCCTTTAAAAGGTAGAATGACCTATTTGTAGGACATCACCCATAGACCTTAATGAAAATCACAAACTTCTTTGCAGAAGGGACAACACCAGGAAAGGGATGAAAAGGTGTAAATATAATTCAAAATATTGCCTAAAACCCAGGGGTGATGCACACATGAATTTGTATCATTGTAATTTCATCTCAGTTTGAATTTTCAAGAGAAGCCCATTTTGAAAACCAAACAGCAGATTTACATCTCTGAAGCAATTCAGATTCAAACTGAGTTGCAACTTTATGATTAGGCTTTTTTTTTATTTTTAATTATTGTACTGACTAGGCAGCAGCTCATGATGCAGGTGGGGAGGCAAGAGGGATTTACTACAGCTGGTATTTCTTTATACAATCTGCCTCAGGAGACTTCATGGTGCCTGGAATGACATGTAGAAGCTGCATCTAATGGACAATGTTTTCCAGGTACGCTGTAGCAGTGCTACACTGTGCTATTAACAAGTAGAGTAAATGTTAACCAGTTCATTAGGATTACCCTTTTTTATAAATAATTAAAGGAGCTCTTTTATATCTACTGAAGCAGCCTGAATGAGTGAATACAGACAGTACTACTTAACTACTTAATATCTTTTCCACTGTGAGTCTTAACCTCCCCATAACAAAATGTAATAAGATTAAACTATACCTTGTTAAAACTTAGTATTGATAGAAAGATGCTAAATATTTAGCAGAAGTGGGTACCATATTTTGAAATCTGATAAAGCTGCTGTTGAAATACCATTGTAGTCCCAAGAAGTTACAAAGTAAAAAACAAAAACATTAACACGATAATTTTGCTAGAGGGTTATCATCATTTAGATGTTTATTCATTTCATTTCTTCCTTATCAGTGGCATATGTTAAACACCTTCCTGGAATGTGGTAGGAGGAGGGGGTGGTATTACAAGAACAGTAAATCATTTATGACAGAAAACATCCTATCTTGATGCTATGGGCAAAATTAAGCTTAATGGGAAAAAAACATCCATATACGTAAAATTCAAACAATTTTCCACCACCAAAAAAACATGCTGTGTGAGTACTGATAGACACTTTAAAAGCTTTGTTGCAAAGATGATGACCTTGGCAGCATTTTAATTGCATCTGTTGTCCACGAGTGTGTGTATAACAAACTGTATATGGTTGCTGCATGAATGTGTCTTTAAAGTCTTCATTAACTGATATCATTAAGTTAATGATAGAATAATGATCTATGCCAGACTAATGTTTTGACTGTAATTTAATAACCCAAGAAGAGTATATTTTGGATCTCTTTGTTATTTTCTTTATATAATTTCTAAAGCTGTTTGATTTTTGCTAAGTTATTTTCTCCCAGAATGTTCAGTGAAAGCCCTTAGTGTAGCGTGTTGCCTTTCCAGTGTGCAATGCACTGTGCTTTAATAAATAGCTGGTTCTGATGACATTTATGCTAGTAAACCTCATCTACTTTTTCAGAAGCCTGAGGCTTGAAGGGACCTTCCCACACCAGCTACATGTGGTCTTTACAAGCTATGGTAGAACTGGACCCTGTGAGATGCTGAGGGTCAGCGATTTCCTGAGTGTTTAGAGACAAGCACCAGAGTGACACTGAGATTTAGAGCACCCTGGGACCACAGATAGGTATGGAAAAATCCTAGTGCACTCCAGAAAGATGAGAAATTCGCCCTACTGTAATCCTTAGCTTTCCTCAGCCCTTCCAGGGGCTGTGTGTGCCCCACTGATGCTAAGCCTAAATCTTGCCTGGCTCCCTCAGAAGCAAAGGAAGCAAACTGAGCTTCAAGGACTGAGACAGGGCAAATTCCCTAAATCTCCACCACACCTATCCCTCGGCAAGGATTAACTGACCTCATCCTGTGTGTCTGCAAGTCTCCCAGCTACCAGCCTTGTCATACTCTCTGCCAAAGAAAGCTTCCTCTAAGCTTTTCTGATCTTCCGACAGCGTTCCACACATCCCTTCCTTATCAAGCTAGACAAAATGTTAGACAGACAGTGTCATTATAGCTCCCTCCTAGCATTTTCTTATCCCACTAGTGACCCACTTAACAGCCTCGTCCAGGCTGAATCTTTTCACATATCGAAGTCTGACTTGTTGCAGGCTCGGCTTGTTTTAGGGCAGTCTTCTACAAAATGTATCATCCACGGATTGACTAACACTCCTTGCCTTGGAGGTGTAGATAACAGTTAGTTATTAGAGCTAGATCAAACAAAACAAGTAAAATATTTTCCATTATACAAGGCATATGCAACAATTACTCATGTACCCTTCACAAAGGTCACAGGGCACGGAACAAACCAAATAATGAAGAACACAAAAAGAGCAGCTGCAAATTTTTTTTAGGTAGACTGAGTACTGAATGCATTCATTGTTTGAAAAGAGTCCTTAACTGCACAAACTGACTTTTTAAAGCAACTCAGTAATCCAGATATGAAAATTCTGGGGTGGTTCAAGGAAAGAATGAGCATAAATATAAATTGTTTAAGACAGTGTAATTCATGCAATATAAGCCAATTTTAGCTCATAGTTTTTATTGACTCAGTGTGTTCAGTGAGGCAAAGGATGCACAGGTTATTGCCATTGACTCCTGTGGGCAGTTTCTCTAATTATATGTCAGGGAAAGATGCAATAATGACCTACAATTTGGTAGTAGAAATGTATTCGTCTTCTTCCATAACCTGTACAAAAGCTAACTAAATGCAACAGGAAGAATTTCTGTTAAGTAATAGGCTCCATATTAGGATTTGCATATGCTCATTATCTAAATGTACTGTTTGGAAAGATGATTTCTTGCAGGTCAGCATTTGCTTATTCTTATGTATTTGCAGCATGATTCATTACTTCCATACTTCAGTGAGACATGCGATCATGGAACTCTACCTATTTCTTACAGAAACCTTAACTTTTCTTAGCACAGCCTGAATGTATTGGAAAAGGAAGCCCATTCCCTGTGCTTCAAATCACAGGGGCGAATGAAGAACAGGAACTATTTTATATTTTGTCTCAAGAGTTATAAATAATAAATTCTATAACACAGGGTCACTGCTATTTCTCCTCTTCACTCTAGGATGGTGGCAAAAACCATTTTTCCGCCTATGTGTTCTCTCTCTCACACACCACCATCAGAAATTTAGCTTTTGCCTAAAGAACAGCAGTCATTGTTCCTTATATAATTCTGCTTTTTTCACAAAGAATATTTTTCTCCACAGTTTGGTGGTGACTGACTGGATCTTTGGTGCCTTTTCCTCAAGACTCCTTGTTAATCCCTAAAGGCATTCTCCAGTTTTCTTTCATCTGCTACCACCTCTTTGATCTTGGAGACTCTTTACTTTATCTGTCTTGAAGCTTATAAGCCAAATTTTCAGAATTAAAGCTGAAACTGTAAAGGACATCAGGGAATAAAATATGTGTATTGTTAGCTCAGACCATGCTGGAATGTAAAATAAAATATCTCAGCCAAACAAAAGTAGACTGCAAACGGGACAACAGAAAATAAACCAGAGTAGCTGAAATCACATGTTACTGGGTTTTCCCTTGCTGTAGGTCACATTAAACACGAGCCCTCACTGCCTGGATGTTTTTTCTAAATAGCCCCTCTTTGATTGTATCCAGCTATAGCAAGAGGCCAAGTCTCTCAGTGAAAATGCTTCTTACAGATTAATATCTGAATAGTAAATAAAAGGTGCTAAGAACTTTGCTTGCTGAGGAGTTTTTAAAGTTAGTTGAGGTTTGCCATGTGATTCAAAGTCTGCCCTGGGAGCTGGTGACTTTAACACTAGAAATGCAGATGCTCTTGGAAGTGTGATCCAGCTAATGGAAAGTTGCACAGTCCTTGTTATTGATCAGGAGACAATCAATTGCTGTTCTTCCATGGTTTTTTGCTCTTAATTTCTACACATGACAAATAAGTCAAGAGAAGAGGTGCTGAGGAAATGAAGTACCACAAGTAAAGGATACATGGAAGAGTCGCACAAAGACATGGAGGAGGAGGATGCCCTGAAGCAACAGCAGCTTCAGGAGAAGAGTTGGAGGGCTGGCAAAGTGCAGAAGACTCACACCTCTGTGAGGTGAAGAGGCAGTATTGTCTTTCCTGTTCTAGCCCAGAAAAAGCCAGAACACAGATCTGTTCATTTGCTATTGTAAGGACTCAGGTCATGGGTTATACCCAAGCTCTCCAAATTGCTAATGACATTTCTGCTTATCCAGCCTGAGTCAGTTAAAGAGACTGATTTTCAGAGGATTAATTTTCTGTGTCTTCTCTGATGCCACTCTGTGTGCAAAAAGCTGAGGCATCCAAATAATCTGATATACTCATGGTCAGTTGTCTTCCTTGTTGCTTAGGACAGAAGACTCTGTATAGGTGACAGGACAAATGGCAGGAGATCCAGCAGTTGGGGAGAGCAGACACCTAAACCCCATGGAGATAAGGAAGGCGGAGCTCAGCCCTAATCTGTCCCAAGAGATGGCAAGGTGGTTGGGCAAAGGTGGAGCTCTAAACCAGCCAGGCAAGCTTGTCTCAGAAAAGGAAGCGTATTGGGGATATGAGGGAGCAGGGAGAGGTATTTGGAGATGTAGGAAGAAGGTGGAAGCTTTCCTGCAGTATGATTGGGAAAGAACAGTGAATATCATGAAGAAAAATTGAGGCACCTTTCGGAAAAGAGGAAGCTGGTGAGCTTTGTTCACTATTTTAGTGAAAAATCCATATGCATATCTGTACGCTTTGTTGGCCTGTCCCCACACCATTTACAGAAACACCAGGCTGGGTGTCTCCTGCCTCTGTGCAGAAGGAAAGTCCTACACACAGATCAAAATCCACTGCGGAACAGCTCAGCAGAGCTGAACCTGATGCCTACATGACCTCCTGGGCACCTCTTGATGTGAACCCTTCACTCCCCAGGGTTTTTTAATGCTTCCAAACTGCTTTTTTACATAGTCTGAAAACCTATATTTATAGCTGACGCAGAGAAGTTGGTTACTTCTTGCGCTCCATAATAAATTGCCTTAGTTGATAACTTTTTTCACAAGAATTATAGCCCCCAATTTAATAGTTATAAAAGCATATCTTGAACTCTGTTGATTTCATTGTAAAGCAGAGAGATTTGGAAAGATTTAATAATTGATACAGCTTTTTGGACCATGATAAACAAGACTTTTTTAATCAACCTTTTATACTTGGCAGATAAAAAGAATATGAATGTTATTCATACATATATTTCTGAGTATGCATGGATTGCAAAACAGTAGTATAAAAACATTAAAAATAATGAGAAACTAGACAAAGACCATGAGAAATAGAGGTGAAGGGATTCTGATAAGCATAGTATTACTTCTTGTAATATGATGAACATTCTAAAATGAGATGTTATAGCAAAATCAATGCTTACCACACAGTATGCACATGTTTAATACGGAGAAGTAAAACTTGTGAATATCCTAACCAGTTCTTAGCAATATCCATACTGCTGTAATAAATTACACAAAGTCATTGATGCAGGAAATTACTCAGAGATTGTTACAGATCTCAGTTCTCCAGAATGTCTCCTGTATTAACAATTAACTACACAGGTGTATTATAAAAGGCATTGGACTGCAAGTTTGAAAGTAAGAATTTGCTAGCCATAAGGCAGGTAGAGAACAGCTACTAATAGTGAAACCCATCCCCTTTTTCCTCAGATACACCTCAGCTGTCAAACAGAGGGACTACATACAATAAGTGATTCTGCTTCCAGTCCTGGGTTCTCTGTGGTGATTGCTCCAGAGCACTGCTGATTTATTTTATCTATGTCTGTGAACGTATAATAATGAGGGATCAGAATATAAGCATTCATTAGCTAGCACAGCTATTTGTATTTAAAAACTTCACTGATGTCACACCCACAACTAGTTAAAGAAAAGGAATAGATCATCCAAGGCAGTGTTGGGATTTCCTAATGTTGCTCCCTAACCTGCTTGGACAAAATCTGAAATTTAAAACTAAAATTATCACAATATTCCAAAGTATTTTTATGTTTAGAGCAGATACATTTTCTGTTACCGAGGAACCTTCCCCACAACCTGCCTAGGTCAGACTTTTTCAGAAATACTTGCTTTATTCGCTGTCATTTTTAGAGGGCTAGCACCAGCACAACTCTCTGTGTATCAACACTGATCTTTCTTTTCCTCTCTCAAGCCAATTATTCAAATCGTTAACTGTTAGTACTTAATGAAATTTCTTGCTTCCAGCCACATGAGAAGTCAATACCATTTGTCAGCCAGGTCAACATTCAATGCATTTTCTAATTAACACATCTCATGCCAATAATATCTTTGGTGGAATTCTGCTTAGCAGAATATTGAATATATATTCGCTGCAGAGATAAACACTGACCAACACATTTCCCCAAGAGAGGGAAAAAATTCTGACATTTGCAACATAATCAAACTTTAAAGACATCCACATAGAAATGTTTGCTTTCAGGATTGCTACAGACAGCAAGGATTGAACAAATAACAACTGAGAATTGGCAGAAATTGCATATTGAGTTAGATAGCAGAAAGAGAGAAAACACATACATTTCCAGCTCACTCTTCTGTAATATCTATTAGCATGGTGCTTAACTGAGACAATTAACCTTGTTAATTGCTTGCAAAATAAGCCCCACTAAGAATCAAAACCAAAAAGTATTAGACTTTCATCCTCAAAAGATACGAGCTGAGGACCCACCTCAAGTGAGTCTCATCTAATGCCTACTGAATGCTTCCATTGACTGTAGAACACTTTAGATTAGTTTGTAAATATACATAAAAGAGCTGAGAATTCCTTGGTAAACAGGAAAAAAAATTAACATCTGCATCCAGAAATCAGGACCCACACAACAGAATGCTACAAGCATCCTTACTCCATAGATCTCAAGTTAGATACAAACTTTATGATTGTTGCAATATTTTAATATGCTTCAGCTCTCTTACATACAAGATTTATTATAAATGCCACCAGTTATTCATAAATGATGCATTTTTGTCATTTTCTCTGGGGCAATTTCCTTAAAACAATGTATTCTTTCAATCTTAAAACATTGCCTTGCTCTGCAGGCTGATGTATTATTACCTTGTAATTTCAGACCCACATGACCTGTACTACTATAGTTTCCTTTAATCCCTATTATTGTTATTATTTATGCAGTTCCCAATAGCACACAAGATATTTGTTAGTATTCTGTGCTTTGAAGTACTGAATGTAAAACAGGTTACCCATAGGAATTTATTACTTAAGCTTCCTATTTCATCATATCATTATGAAATACAGTATTTTTATAATATGATTGCCTGAATTGCAGATTCATGAGGGATTTTGTGGCCATAAAGCCATTTCCAGATAGAATGGCTTTTTCAGGTAATAACTCTTAAAACTCCAGAACAACTGTGATGAGAACTTAAAGGTACCAACCCATCCACAACATCAATGCCCTGTATGTGTGGTCATTTCAGTCAGGACTGCAGAGCTCTGGCCGATTCCCATTGACCAGACGTCATTCCTGGCTGCAAGGATCAGAGAAAGAAGAGGATCAGTGGGGAGGCTGGTTGTAGTTTGCTGTGGAGGGCAAGCAGATGACCCCACTGGTCCTTCTCACCCAGCTCCTGTAGATAGGTTAGCTTTTCAAAGATATATCCCAAGGATGAATACTGATTTACAGAAGTGTCAAAAGCATGCTTGCTGGCTTCTCTATTTTTGCTTTCTTTGGATCAAATTATTTATTGCATTCCAACTTTAGCTAGTGACTTCATGGAGAGTGTTTAATAAGACCATGTTTGCAATCATTTAAATGGAAGTTTGGGCCCTTTCCTGAACCAAACCCACCACAGTACAGAGGACAGTAAGTACAGGACAGTACATACAGAGGACAGACTGCTCAAGACTTTACTAGAAGGGAAATGTTTCAAGTCTCTTGGGGCAGCTCCACACCCTTTCATCCAATCTGGACAGGCCAGATGAAGAACAGGCATGAAGCCTTGTTCCTGACAGATATCCTGAGCTGATTTAGCACAGGATTGAGACTTCAAGCTCAACCTATGAGTGTTTTCAGCCACCATTTTGTACAGAAAATTGTGTTGCTCGGTAAATAGCTTCAGCTGACAACTCCTTTTTACAAGACTGTCCATGCAGCCCAAGAAACTGTTTAATACATTGACTGTGTTTAAATCCAGATCAGACCAAATTAGGAAGACTGAGGAACACCATTCCCTTGTAAACTCAATGTCTGTTTTGGGTTAGGTGCTTTTTTTTTTTTTTTGTACAGCCTGTGTTTTCATTAACAAGTGGTATCATGAAGTGGAAGATGGTCACCAGAGCAGAACATTTGGTCTGGGGATCTGATGTACTGACTCTACGTACTTCACTACGTGCTTTGGACTGGTCTGGTCCGATGGGCTGGACACCCATTAGTGGTGGGAATGCATCTTCTGATTTAGCTTCTTCAAAAAGAATCCAACTGTGAACTCCAAGACCACTCCATAACACTAACTTATACATGGTGAGGGGGGATAAGTCTGTGTTGCTCCAAAAGCTCACTCCTGACCTGAACTAAAATGAGAATATTGACCTGCCTATAAAAAAAAAATTGCACAGGAACTATAGAAAGTTTTCCTTTTGCTGGTGGAGATTCTTGCACAAATTTTCTGGATTATTTACTATACATCATCCTCTCTGAAATGGGAAATATTGATGCATTACAATCGGAGTCAGGGAAAATTGGTTTAACAAAAGGTCAGCCTCAAAGAGCAGCTGTCAGATTTCAGTGAGTGATACCATTAGTGGCCTTTTCATAGCAGCTGAATGGCATGAGCAATGCTGAAGATTCGTAATTTTAACAGGACAATCTAACTTTTAAATCTGTTGAGCACTTCCCCACCCGTCCATATGCTCACTTTCTTCCTGACTTTGGAGAAATCAGCACTGACTGTATACTTATTTTCTCTCCTTTTAAGAAAGTCATAATAATACTTGTCTTACTACGACCTTATATTTCTACTTGATCAGCAGGTATCATAGGGATATGAATATTAAAGGAGAATCAGAAGGTAATATAAAAGCTGCTCTTCAATTACCATATTAATTACATATATTAAAGAGAAAGAATGAGCTGGAATGGCTTTTCTCATCACATAGGAATATCCACACAGGGTAACTAGGGAAAACTGATCACCATAGATGTTTGATAGCCTATGGTGACATTTATAAAGCAGGTAGAGCACTCTAAAGGAAGAATCTGATCATTACATTTTCAGGGGAGAAAAGAAATATCGTTGATATGAGCCCTGGCAGCTACCAGGTGCCATATATTCACACTTCTGACTCATGTCATACCATGAGGAATCAATGCTGAGATGTTCCATCTTGGAAACTTGCTCAGAGGCATTGTTTCCAATAGAGCTGAGGTCAGAACTTGGGTCAGCTGTTGGCACATTAAATAAAAAATAAAATAATCATATAATCGTTTAAGAGAAGGCCAAAACTGTCACTTTTGGGGCATCAAAGCTGCATCTGGATCCTTATGCTCTATTTTTTACATATCAAACCACCCTTTTCCATCAGCCCAATTTCACAGCAGCCAGGAGAAACCTGGATTTAGCTCTAAGTAAGACACACTCTTCTTTTTACAATTAAGGCTAACAACATTAAATGCAATAGATTTCTTTGCCCACACTTTGCACCTGCAACATTATGCTTCAGGCTCTTGGCTGACAGATACTTACTGGCTTACAAAAAACAAGACAACGATCATCTGTCTACAATTTCCACTGTTTTGATTTAGTTGGGGTTTTTTTTCCCCCATTTTCTCCTTCCTCCAGGGTATTTTAGAGTCTTAATCTCACAAGTGACCTGAACTGGGTGCTCCTGACGTCCTACAAGTGCCTCTCCATGATTAGCGCTGAGACAGAGATGAAGCATGCTTTAGTTTTCGAGGATAACAAAGTATCCTTTAGTTAGAAAATCATTATCTTTCTTGTTAATTATAGCATAGGATAAACATAAGGACAGAGAGTAGAAAAAGGAGGTGGAATTCAAAATTTTTTTTAGGTTCTTGAATGCAATTTCCATCTAGGATAGCTACGATGCATAATGAAAGAATACGGGAGATACCTGAGTGCAGTGAAAGGAGATAAATTAGGTGTGGACAAAACTAAATTAATCACATTGTGGGGGCAGGAGGAAGAAGTACAAAAGGGAGATGCTAGAGAGTGAAAGAAAGAAGTTACATGAACAAAACAAGCTTAGTAGTATGAAGAGAGGAAATGGGAGTGGATTTAGACTGGAAGCCTGAAAATGACCATTAAGAAAAAAAAATCTCATTAAGATTGAAAGAGGAAATACTTGAAAGGAAAAGGAGATGAAAATCACAAGAGAAATCATAGGTACTTGAAAGATCGTCAAAAGAAATGATAAAATAACAGAATGTATGTAAGACCAAAAATAGCCTGAGGGGGAAATCAGACTGAAAAAGAGAATTGGAAAGCAAACCAACAGAAAGTGTTCAAATAGATAAAGATCAAAAACCTGGGTGGGGAGAACAGAGTGTGTTGTACTGTATTTAGGAAAGGACAGAGCATACTCACACTTACAAGGTTTCCCACTTTCTTAGTCAGAAAAGATTTAAACTACACTCCATACAAGCAGTTTCCTGCTTATTTCAGACATTGCCCCTTTCCATTACCTTAAAACCATTTCTCTGAATCCCAAAGCAGCTGAGTTCTTAACATCAGCTGCTGTTCACAGCATCTCTCTTTGTGGGCAACAGCAAAGAGAATATGACCCAAATAGTGCTGGGAGAAAAACATCCCTTTCTCACCTGACTCCACCACCTCTTGTTGCAAATCTCACTTGACTACCTTCAGCTGGGTTTCTACCCTTAGAGCAATAAAGTGCATGCATGATTTTATTTTCAAATTAATTTGTGGAGTCACTGTAATTAAGCAATAAATAAAATAGTTCTTAAAAACAAAGTTTCTGCCTTCACTGGTGCTAATAAGAATCAGGTATAGGGACGGTGGATTTATTCCAATATCAGACAGTAATGGAAAGCCAAAGTCACATGCAGCTGGTTCCTGACTACTACACACAGCACCAAGGACACACGAAAGCAATTTACCTTCAGATTTAGAAAGGTACTTTATTTATTTACTTTAAAGGGGTATCTTATATTATTTCAAATATCCTTTTTCACTGTTTACTCCTGTTCTTCAAGAAAATAAAACCAGCAATCTGTTCTTTTACAGAGCAACAATGTACAGAGATATTAAATCTGAGGTTATCAAACAGTAGAGGAGTCATAGAAGTACCAAGACAAGGAAGAAGCTGTGTTTTTATTAGCAATCATTGTTCATTATCAGTTTAACAATGGTATTTCCTGAAACAGAGAGGATTTTTATCATATCTTGAATTTAAACATGCTGAAGCCAAAATTGACACAAGCAGGTATAGAAGTGCTCTCTTGAGGGATTTTGTAATCTGGTATACATAGCTTCAGAACTGTAAATTTCATTATTTCATAACTCATTTCCCTGTTAAAATTGATAACAAAAGAATGCATGAGTTGCTTTATAGCTTCAACATGCAATGAATCCAACAAGTTATATAAATCAGAGTCATATTTTATGTTCATTCTTGCATAACATCCTGTCGGAAAGAAGTTGTTTGCCACCTTTACAGTCCTCAGACACATACAGACACCTCTGCAAAGAGATATTTTGGACTGCTAGATAAATGAAATCATTAACAACACACAAAGAAATAACCCACAGATGGTTGTGGGCTCAAGAGTTCTGGATTTTGTTCATTTCTTCTTTTTTTCCACCCTTAGTTTAAATCCATCAAAGCCAATGAATTGATGGATGTATCTAAAGCATAGTTCATAGGAAATAATTTACTTGATTATTGATCAGGAAAAAAATTAAATAACAGAGGGGCAGTCATAATAGGGTTTAATGGGAGAGTTAAAGCTTTTAGCCTCTCCTGAATCTCCTGCAAGCATTCGCTTTTAAAAATAATCTGAAATGTGCAATTAGAGCTTGGGTTTATTTATTCTCTAGATATCACAGATGTTCCTGTGATGGCTCATTTACTCTAGGAGAATTATCTTCTGAACTTCAGAGACACCAACCCAATATTCACAGCTCAGGGCAGGGGGGACATGGGAAGGAGTTAAATGGTAAAGTGGTTTTAGCAGTGGTTCTGTAATCTTACCTGCTTCTACAATTTAAAACGGATCAGAAGAAGCCTCTGCTCTGTACTATAACCCCACCCCTCCAAGGAGACAGTAAGTATCCCCTCCCTGATTTTGGGCATCAAGGCACCACGGAAGTTTTGAGGGTGGGAGCACAACGGTTACCTCACACCTTTGCTTCACTCTCATAAGAAGAAAACCAGCACATTTTTCAAAGTTCATGTAAAACTACTTTCTCCGATTTAGCTACCTGTGTATTACTAGCTTGCCATCTTCATCACCCTCCTCTGCTTCTAACAGCCACAGGCCCCCAATTCAGATGTAACAGAACAGAGTTTAGTCCATCCCCGCTGTCCCCTGTTACTTGGCTCTGGAAAGCTGTAACCTCACCGAAAGTAACTCTGATGTTTTAATTGCATTTGGAAGATTTCCTTTCCAATGCACTCTGATGGTGGCAGTGAAGCCATTCTAATCAATGGCTAATTAATGCATTTACTTGTCCCTTGCCATTATGCAGTAAAATATGCTTTTCAGAAAAAGGCACATTTGTCTGCATCACTGGGAATCACTGACAAAGAACTTTTCCCTTTTTGAACAAGCCAAATTCAGTTTTTCATACGCAGCATTCATAACCACCTTGGAGATTTTTCAGAATATTGTTTGATTGATCCTCATCAGAATATGTATTTGTACAGCTCATTTTCTCTGAGATGTAGCTTTTCTTAATGATGATGGGCTTTCACTTTAAACAAAGTGAGAGCATCAATTCTTTGGTACGAGTGCGAATCGTTACACCCTGCCTGTCACAGAAAGCAAATGCTGAGGATGTGCATGGATGAAATCCAAGAGCAGACACCTACCTATGGCAAAAAGAAAAATGCTGGAAACAAAAAGCCCCATTTCATTGTATCACTCTGGGTTTATTTGAATAGCCATTCACATATCACTGCCTGAGAGCCTGAGGCTCTCACACCATCCTTTTCTAACCCCGTGACCAAGACCATTTGGATTTTTAATGTCTTCCCCACAGAAAGTAATTAAGGTGGATGAAAAACTTTCTGCTGCAGCAGTTTGGGGCTTTTCTTTCACTACTAACTAATTATTTTGATTGAAAAGGAAACCTTTGTTGCAGCTCTTGGTACAGTCAGGTATTTTATAGCTTTTTCTCTATAGCTGCTCTGAACATTCCTATTTGCTGCACTCACTCGCACAGCTCACAACTGCTGTTTTACTGCAAGAAAAGTGCTTCAGCAGTGGAGGAAACCTGCCCTAATGTTCCCTTCCTTTGTCTTGCCTGCCTGTATCTCCTACCACAGCTCATAGCTATCTTAGGCAATGTTATTGGAAAAGTTAGTATAAGAAACCTTTTGGCCAGTTGAGGAGATAAAACAACAGAGTAGAAAACAATCTTGCTTTTAGTTTATTTTTATATATTACATTGCACTTTTCATTCACCTGGTTGTCCTTAATATATTGATATCTAGATATTAAATTTTCTAATCAGAGTTTTTCTGTACTGATATCAGGATTTAGTTTACATCCAGCAGCCCATTAGAAATAGTTGTTTTGTCTGGCAAGAAAAAAATTATATATATATATATTTCCAGAAGGTACTGGAACGGAGAAATCAACATGTGATCTTCCATGTCTGCTCTTGACAACAGTATACATTTCATTATTGTTTGTCATCTCATCTTCAGTACATAAGCAGACAAAGATTCTCCCAGGGGTACATCTATGTCAACATGTGGTGCTATACTGACAGGTTCAAATTAGTGGTTGACATGAATTACCATAAAACTTGACATCTTTCCTCTTCATCACTGAAAGTGAAATTTAGTTGAAGAAAGCAGCAGCAGGTGGAATTAAAGCTTGTCCGTTTAGAGCTCCAGTGATAAATACTGGAGATTTAAAAAATTAATACTGAGTCCAGAGAAGAGCTGGTATGGAAGAAGAAGAGATCAGAATAGCAACTGAAGAACTTGGATAATAGATGAGTCCAGTGGTTTAACTAGAGAGATGGGTATGAGAGAACAGCAGACAAAGTGTTTGGCTGAAAGCTAAAGAAGAGTTTTTGGCGTGGTAAAAAAGGATGCTACAAAGATTTGACATTAAAATGGAGACAAGATAAAGTAAAAGGGTTTTGATAAAAAATAGCTTGTGATAGACATTGACCAAAACTCAGCTGGAAACAAGGGATCTGAATAGTCTGGATATAAACCATTCATTTTTCTTTCAGGAGGGGAAGGATTCCCTATCCTGAAAGCAGGAGGCAAAGTGCTTGGCAATCTGGGCTCATTTCTCTCCTCTGCCACAAGCTTTTCACATGCCCTTGAGCCAGCTGCTTGTGCCAATGCTTTGAAATGCAGTTGTCCAAACTAGACCGTGACTCTTACATGGTCTACTGAGCAACCACATCTACAGCAATAGAAAGACACTTGTAACAAGGAAAAGAGAGCTCATTAAACCCAGAAAACCACTGAAGAAGTCTACTTTTCTGAGCTGTCTGTTGATTAAGAAGATTAGATGTAGAGCTGTAAGCAAACTCGGCATCTTTCTTAGGATTGTTTTAGTTTGTGTGGATGTTAAAAGTGAAGTCTTCCTGAATTTATGCATGTGAATTGAGCAAAAAGACTTCAAAAGAAGTTCAAATAGGATTACCCAGGCTAAATCTTATTCTTTTATACTCAGTTCTTTTTTGATACATGTAGAACACTGCCTGTTGATAGTGGCTGGGCAAATGATACACAAACCCTTAGTCTCCAAAAAAATCATGTTAGCACAGCTTCATTTAAGAGGCTAGAAGTGTTTGGTCTGCATTTTCATACCCCAGTCTCTTTAAACATGGCTAGAAGAACAATATTTTCCCTCTGCATTCAGAGTAACTTTCCATGACAAACACTGTGGAAAAGATTTAAATAAGTAATGAAGAACTGTGGTTTTCTTTTTTCCCTGATGTGTTCCATTTTCATACTCCACGTCTGTTACAGAGTTCCCAGGTTAAGGTAGGCAAATCATACACTCGGTCTCACTGTCCACTCCTCATTTTGTTGGTTCTCAGCTTGGGAGCAAGGTTTGCAGAGGTGCCATCGCTCCCTCTGTACAAAGATTCTTGGAGGATTTGGCAGAATCAGAATCTAACATGAGCCACAGCCACTGCTTAAACCCACACTACTGACAAGCAATAGCTGCTGCAAAGGGAAAATGTAACACTAAAGCTTCCCTGGTTATTTCTTTTAAAGATATAAAGTTTAGCATGAAGTAACTGTACTTCTTCTCTAGCGCACTTAATATTGTCACTTAGACATCCCGGTCACTTTCCTCGTGTGCTTCAGACAGCGGCACTGAGCTGCAACATCGCGTTTCTGTGATCCTTCAGTTTGGTTGAGGATTTGTTTAGCAAATTCTTTCTCACCATTTTCATGGGAGGACTGAAACACTGTCAGATCTTTTTCTTTAACATAACATCTGCCTATCTGTCAGATCTTCCTCCTTAACATAAAACATAAGCCACTTTGCTTTGCCCTTACATTCGTTTTGTATTAAGAAAAGGGAACTGAGGCCATTATTTATGAACATAAAGCACAACCTAGGTTCTCATGGGTTTTCAGTTCATTCTGTTTAGAACTTACATAGCAAATTCCTTCATATCACATTTTTAACCCATCACAGTATCAGTATTCAGCAGAAGCAGCAAGTCACTAAGACACCATGGCATCCCAGCGCCAGAGCAAAATTCAGGCCTGCAGTTCCTATACTGCATTACTAGGTCTCTCCAATGGGCCCAAAAGACACTGGCAGGACAGACAGGTGAGTCCATCCCATGTCACACAGACACACAATCTTCCCGCTCCTTGGACTCAGGTGGCCGTTGGGTTCTAGCATCATTATGTTAGACAATCCTCAACAAAAAAGACAAACAGGTTGAACTTTCCATGCAAAGCAGCACAAGAATTGCATCCACACGCTGTCCGTGACAACTGGAGCAAAGTAAATTGTGTAATTCCCCTGTATCGCATCCAAAATCTTCTCTTTCAATATTGCTGTCCTGTATACCCATCTCAGAGGTGACTGATGAGAATTAGGTGGCTGCCAGTGGTGGCTCTGTTCAGAAATTTGATCCCATCTGAGGCACGACACCATGAGATCAGGTGGCCTCAGACTGGCATTGCACTCCTCTTAATTAGCTTGGCAGATTGCTGGATTAGGTAGTCAGCATGTACAGGAGAAGAGAATGTTCCAGTGAGAAAGGAAATGGAAATGTCTCGTAAAATAATACTCAAAATCAGCACGAGAATGAAACTGGTGAGGATGCCTGCTGAATCAGTGGGCAGGCTCAAAAGTAGACCACAAGAAGCAGATACGTGAGGGCACAGAGCATTTATTTTACATCCATCATTCCAGTAATTTAGCTAAACTGGTCTACTTGCCACTACAAATATTTCACATGCTTCTGTTGATAAAAAAACTCTGCAAGTTACAATGAAAAGTTTGGTACAACAGTCCATGCTATTTTTATATTTGTTAAGTACCTTCTAAAAAGTAATATATATTTTTTTAAAAGTCAAACCCAGGATATCAATGTGATGAGTTTTACCCTTCCAAAAGGGAACGCCACGTGAAAACTGAAGGAACCTTTTTGTAGCTCGGTTGTGTTATTTTCCTTCCAAGTAATGGCTAATCCAGCCATCATCTGCTGCCTTTCAGGTGTGGAGCTCCCAGCTCTCCTGTGCCAGTGACTCCAGCCAGACCATTAACAGCAGAGCTGATTGTATGTTCCTCTAACTGATACTTGGCTTTACACCAGAGAAATCCTTATGCCAGATCATGAGTATCATACATAATATTGGAGAGCTTTAACTTTATTTTGCTTCTAATAAAATGTTAGCCATTAAGTCCAATGATAAAAGCCGACTGTGTCCTCTCAGCCCACCATTTTTCCTTCAGTTTTTCAGTTCAGCTGTTATCTGTACTAATATTTTGATTATAATCAAATCAACTATGTAATAGCTATTATTAAATTTTCTACTATAATTATTCCCAACTGCCACAGCCAGAATTCAGGATTTTGGTATCCACAACACTGTGAGCTGTACTCAGATGGTATAATTTCTGAATGAGCCCCTGGGCCTACCATTTTATGTAAGAGACACAGGGTCTGGCCAGTAGGATGAGAAATCATAGGGTCCATTTTAAGAGTCCTAGAGGACAAATCTAGAAAGGGTAGATAGAAAAGGCACAACAAATTGAAACCATTAAACATTAAATCCTTTCTGACCGATCTGATCTGGCTGATGGCTCTGTAAGAACCTGGGACCTCTGCCTATTCCCCTTGCTGTGGTACTATTCAGCTACATACTGATTTGTCATATCCAAATCTACAACTGCTACAGAATCACATATTTCCAGGTGAAGACAACAAACCTTTAGACCTCACCAGTTTCTTGGCTCAATTACTTTGCATACTCTCAAGGTAAATACACTCACTGCTACCAAAAAGCATAAGCAATAATGAGTAACAGTGCTTGGCGTGTTTTTTAATCAAATAAGGCTGTCCTCATTAGGGTGAATTGTTTGTATTTCACTATAATGGTTTCATTATACTTTAAGATTTTCCCCATTTAAGATAATTTTACAGATCTAGTTTTCCATTTGTCTTCAGTCCCTTAATATTTTCCTTTGCCTAGTGATAGGGAATTATCTCAGCATCCTGTAATGTCTGTGTTCTTCCAGCAATGCTCATTTAGAGAGTACACAAACACTTCCACATGTTGATATTTTGATATCAAGAGTTAATTACAGTAATTTCTATTCAAATAGGCATATCAAGAAGGCAAGAGAAGTCTGAATTTCTTGGTGTAGTGCCTGAAGATGTGCGTTAATTAAAGACATAAGGAGCCGTTTTTTTTTAATTATAATTATTTTCCTCTTCAGATGTCCTTAGAATACTAAAGCAAAGCACAGTTCATATGAAAATGCAATAACTTTTGTTACAGCAACTGATACATCCAAAAGAAACACACACACGGATATCCTTGGATATCATCCCAGACACTTATCTCCTTCCTAACAGTGAGAGATCCCACAAGGGACAGCAGCAGAGGACAAATGTCAATCATCCTCTGCCTCCCTGTAAGAAAAGTAATGAAGCTCTGCCCACACTGCATCCAGCTATGGGTATGTCCATTAGCATCATAAAATAGTTTGGGTTGGAAGGGACCTTTCAAAGTCATCTAGAACAATCCCTCTGCAACGAGCAGGGACATCTACAACCAGATCCCTGTTCCAGTATTTTACCACCATAATTGTAAAAACTTACTTTCTTGTATGAGCCTTGTAGTGACTTTTGGTCCTTTTTAAAAGTTACAGAAAGCCCAGAGTGAGTGAAGGTTGACAAATAAAAGAGCTATGACCGTTTCTTTGCATCCCTATGCAGTAAAAAATGCAATGGCAAAGCAATTGCAGAAAGTGTATATTCAGGAGTAAAAACCCTCCAAAAACAAAAGCCCCCAAACCACACAAACACAACAGCAAAAGCCAGAAAACCAACCAGCACAGGGTGGACTTTTACACCTAAGTCCCCACTGAGCTCTAGGGCATTAGGAAGATGCCTAGTACCAACAAATAGAGTATTTCACTGCTCAGAATTATCCCCTGAGGTGACCTGGTGTCTTATAGGGTTTGACACTAGAAATAAGAGACTTGAGGAAGCTGATTGCATTGGTACCACTATATTTTCACCAGGCGCTCACTAACTTTTTCATTGTACACAAACTTGTTCAGGCTTCTGCAGCTCTCGGTCATCAACTCAAAATTATCTTAAAAATATTTACTTCACTTTCCAATCTCTTATTTAGCACACCCCAGCAGACCTCAGCTGTACTCAATACTCTCACTAGCCATTGCCAGCAAACATTGATTAAAGGAAAATGGTCTATCACACAGAAACAACAAGCTTCAGACTCCAATCTCTGCTGTGTACAGATGTCACTGTGCATTCTGCTCAAAAATGCTCAACCACAGAGGAGCAGGAGCAGATTAACTTTCAGAAAGAGGATGCAGCATCACAGAACAAGCATTGGGAACCATCCAACTCCTTCTGAGCATTCAAGGTATATAGAACAAGCAGGGACATTCTCTTAACTTCCCCGTTTGTAGTAGAGAAGGGTAGTGAGACATGTTGAAGAAGTAGCTCAGAACACAACACACTGTGGTGGGATCTTACACACCCAACACAGAAGCCACAAAATAAGGCAGAAATCTGCTGTCTGTATGTTGATGGAGGGAATTTCACAACATCTTGTGGGAAAAGATGGGCTGTCAAATCACACCTGACACTAAAAACATTCCTGTGACCTCCAAGGGTGGCTACACACAGGCAATCCATCCAAATGCAATGATAAATTGTTTGACATAACGTGTATTTCAGAAATAATTTCTTTATTGGTACAGTACCAATACAACCAAAGGTTTGGGATTGCCAGTGGTTTATTTTCTAACATTTTTTTTTCCATTTTATATCCACAGTGTGTATTCTTCAATCAAACCATACACCTCTTTGCCTGTTTCTAAGAGAGATTGCTGAGCCCAGTCATAAAATGTGCAACCCAGCACAATATTTCTCAGTCATACTAAATTGCAGACAAACCTGTCACCAAACTGAGCTCACAAGTTTCTAATATTCTCACCATACTGAGTAGAAACTAAGATTTTAAGCACACATTAGACAGCAACAATTACACAGATATTACATCTCAAGAACTTAAAGTGTCCACATAGACACAGAACAGTTAATGTTAAATTTACTCAAACCCTTAAAGCTCTGGAAATGTGAAGCATCTGCAACCAAATGTTAGCTCCAAGAAAATAAATAGGCAGAGAAACAACTTTTCTAAAAATATGCTTAACTAGGGCTAGGTTTCCAAGTAGAAAATTGAATTTTCTACCACTTTACATTCCTTAGGATTCTTAGAAGAGCTTCATTCATCACTGAACAAGCTCAGGTTTTCACTTTAGCTTTTGCCCATTTTGCTCCACAGCTTCTGATCTTATCAGTTGCAAGTGCTGCAGACTTAAATCACATTCAGTATCTGCTGACACCGGTACACATAAAGAGCAAGTTACAAGATAAGTCAGAATTCCCTGATTTGAAGAAAATAGAAAGTCAGTGGGTTTGAGGATAGAAGTGTAGAAGTGAAGAGTATGGGAAAAGCAGCATGAACTTCTTTCTTCACAAGTCTGTAGAATTTACATAAAGAAAAAAAACTATTTCCTTTTTTCCCTTCAGTTCTTACACAAGACACAAGTATAGCATTTAAAATTTAATAACAAGCTTATAAAATTTAATTACCACTCACAGAACTTTTCTTTCCCCCAGAAGATTCACTATTTTCTTTTAAAGGAATTACAGAAAGGCAGTATTTTTAAGCTAGCATCAACATGCACGATATTAAAACCACTGAGATAACTTTTTTCTTAAATTAAAAAAGAAACCAATATTTTTTAACAGATCTCAGTAGAAAAACAAATACCATTGCGGTTGCTTTCAGGTTGCGTATATATGAAATTAAAATGAACTCTCATTTCTCCTACCATGGCATCAAAGTTGTGTTGTTAGACACAGTCTTCAAGGAAGCAGGAGGATGTACTACTGCTTTGGTTTCAAAATAAGCAAGAATAGCAGTAAGGCTATTCAAAATTACATTTTTAAGAAATACTAATAATTTTAAGGACCCTCTAAAATATTCTAACTAAAATAAAAATATCATATACATTAAAAAAATTTTAAAAGACAATTAAATATAGCCAAGAACCTTTTCTCTGTAAATGATGTTGTTCAAATGAGAGTAATACCTGCTGAAGGGCACTTTATGTCCCTGTTCTGCATGCTCTTTGGCACAGATGGGCCCCTATTGACTGCAGCTGCTGATTTTTATAGCAGCTGTGTGAGATCAGCCATGGAGGGTGCTCTAAGTCAAATCTCTGCTCTAAGGTGCCGGGTTGGCAGTGAGGAAAAGGGTGAGGTGACCAGAATGTGGTACAGGAACACTCTATAGCAAAGCATTAACAGTAACTCCCTGCAGATGGGATTTGAATCAGACAGTGACCTCAAGCACCGCACAGTCTATGGTTTGCAGTGGGTTTGTGGCTGAAATTCTGCTTTTCCTGCAGCAGGGAGCAAGTTCCTTTTGGTCTGGTCCTCAAAACAGCAGCGTGAAAACCCCTGCCAAAGCCTGAAAGGGGCATCTTATTCCAGGATTAGGTGTTTTAGTGAGAAAATGTTTGCTTCTGGTAAATACAGAGACCTTGGTGAGAAATTCAGAGGGAAAAAAAAGATGAAATCCTAGATGTAGCTCTATGCACACGCTGCACTGTGTAGCCAGAGCACAAAAGCTCTCGCTCTAATACAGAAAACTTTCCAGCTTGCATAAAAATGGGTTTAAATTATCCCTGTGCTTCCTGCTTTCCAAAAAAAACCAGCAGCACTCAATGTGGATGTATTAGGAGAACAAGAGGTGGTATTACAATTTTTCAAAGAATAACACTGGCAAAGCCATATAGATTTAGATGGCAATTGGTAGATTATCTGGAGTTTTCTGGTGTGTGTCTGTGTCACAGAAAGTTCAGTTTTTACTTAGACTGGATTTGGTTTAGTAAATATTTGTTATGAAGGGCAGCACAAAGATGTAGTGCTCTTACAACAATTTTTGTGATTATTTCATTAATGACACACAAAGATCGGTAGGTATTTACTGACGGAAATATGTAGGTCAATGCACCAATTTGTCTAGAAAGAACCGAGTCTGTTGTTAACTAAAATTGATTTTGAAGCTGATCAACTAGAGGACCTTCTACTGAACACAGTAACATTTTAATCTCCATATGTATAATGTCACATGTATAACTCACGTGCTTAGCACACGTATGGCTACTCCTCCAGGGCACAGCCAGTGACTCTGGAAGGCTTTTGTATTTAACAAATATCTCCTCTCAGCCACTGCTATCGGATTCAATTTTCTCCTGACTGTCTGCCTCTGGGACTTTTTAATTTTCCAGGATGTGGCTTTTGCCTTTCAGCACATTACGACTCATCATGGAGAGCTACAGTCCATACCTTTGTGTGCAATAAACCTTAAGGGCTGAGGAGGAAAGCCATACAGCACTCTGTGACATTTCCTTCCGTCAGCTCTGCCAGATCTTTAAATATCCAGAGTACATAGCTCATATTCATATTCCAGTTCACTAAGGGTCTGCAGTTCTCTCATAACCCAGCAGAAGGAATATGTGCTTTAAAAGATCCACTTCTCTCAGTTTTCTGCCAGATAAAAACAGCTTGCAACAGCTTTCTCAGCTTTTCATGCAATTTCTCAGCTTTATTAGAGTCAAATCTTGCTATGAGCTGTAGGTTCTAGGCTAAAAGCGCTTCCACTCTTTTCCACCATGCACAGAGATATTTTTGTATCAGTTAAACAAAGTTTGTATCAGTTTGACAAAGAGTAATTGGGGGGGGTGGGGGGGTGGGAAATGGCTTCTGAAAGGCTTGTGTTTCCATCATGTTTATTTGCTTCCAGTCTCTTTTGGAGCCCATCTGAAATGAAAGTCACCTGCTAGCAGTACTATTTTGTTGTTAATGCTGGTTTTGTCAATGACTCTGTCAACGCTTTCAGAATGTTCAGGTTTTTTCCCCCCAATGGAGGGCTCTGGTCCCCACTGGTGCAGACTGATCTCCATCAGCCAGCTCACCAGCAGATCTGAAGTCATGCCAGCAATTCTTCAATATCTATTATTTGTTACTGCTTGTGCCCACAGCAGATACCTCCAAAGTTGCACAATTTTGTTTTGTTTATGTTAACTGGTTCTCCTAAGCTCCTGTGGCGTATTCAAGAAAATAATGCGTCACATTTCCCTCTGAACTTGCAGGAGGCAGGGAATTAAATAACTTGTTCTAATGGAATTTCTTTATTCTTACAGCAGTGACAAATTAACTCAACTTGCTCTGGTACAACCCCCTTTTGATCTCTCAGAGTCTGAAGGCGGTGAAATCTCCCTTCTTTCTGAAATAAATACAGATGCATGGGAGATATACTCAGGGCCATTATCTTTGGCTTTCAGCAAGGGTAAATCTTTGGTAGGTGATCCTGTGGAAGCCACTTTTCCACCAGCTCCACAGGACTCCTTGAGGTGAAAGTTGGCCTCCCAGATGTCTCCAGCCATGATGGTTTGGAACATCGCATCTTCTGTTCTGCTGCTTCAGACATCAGAGATCTTTTTCACTGATACAGGTAGTGAATGGTTTCTATTTGGAAAAGCAAAGCAGTAAGAACTAGTTTTTTATTTTTAGCACATTTTGCACTGGAGCTGGCGGAACTTTTTTCCTAGAGATTAAACCAATTTTGATGAAACTTTTTTTCATTAAGGTTTTCCAGTTCCAGGATTAAGTTTATAGGAAAGATGAAAGAAAAAGGTAGAACAATCTGACCTCAGAAAAGCCAAGACTATTAATGTCTGGTCAAACAAGATCTAACTATTAACACACAGAAAATCTAAATACTGCAATAGCTACTTCGTTTTAAACCACAACTTGCTAATTTCTCATGTTCTATAGGAAACTGCTATAACAAAATTCACTGAAAAACTTTGTGAAAGTGAAGGTAATATTTAGTTTAATTTAAACTCAGTTATCAGACTGCTCTTTTATGCATGTATTCATAAGCACCAAAGCCTGTGTGCCAAACTTCTGTGGCCAGCGTCACTGGTATGTGATACAGAGAGCAAGGTTTAGCAATACATACCAATCTTTTAAACCCACTTTATTGTCTTTTCTGGACATCTGGACATTATGTGATTCTGGAGCTCTCAAACATGCATATTTCCATTCATGCTTTTATCCAGACCAATTTTTACATTTCTCGTGTAAATCTCTGCAATGCCCTGGTTTTCTCCATTAGTCAGGGCCAAATCATGACAAATGAGCAAGTAACATCTTCCTGTAATTGCTACAGAGAATTGAGAAACTCTACTTTTTTCCTGATTTTAACCAACAACAAGTGTTCTGTGGCCATAAATAATTGCCAGAATACCTTAATCCTGCTTGTGTGCTTGGGATGAAGCTTTCTAAACTTAAATACATCTTAAAATAAATTCCTGCTTTTAAGGCACTGTCATCTTCAGGAAAATTAAGATCTTTTTCCCACTGTACAGTTGTACTAATAATTTTTGAGTTCTCGAAACACATAGTATTGTGGCATTTTTCTATGTGTGTTGAGAGTCAAGGCTGTGTAGCTTTAAGCCGTTCTGACCTTGAACACATTAGAAACTAAAATCCTATCTTAAAAGTCCCGAGACCCTCCAATGCTTCTGGTACCAGGAGACTCATCCTCCCACCTGCCATGCACGCTCCTGGCCACATCACCAAGGGCTCTTCCAGCTTCCAACCCACCATAACCACCGCTTGATCTCTCAGATGAACAGCTAAAGTGTTCTTAACCACCACTTGTTCTGTCAGATGAACAGCTAAGAGTGTTCTCACACATCTTATGATTGCAACCGTGCTGGGTAAAGCAAATCACAGCCATGACCTCTGACACTAGTTGGTTGGTCAGGCCCTGTGTGATTGCTTCTTGCCCACTTTGAACAACAAAAGTTTAGTTTGTGAAGATCCAGTGTTCAAGTCTGACCCACTCTTGCAATCCACAGCTGTTTTTTCCTGCAGAATGGGCCTTGATTGCTCTTTCTCTTGAGCTGGAAAGAGCGCTTGGCATTTCCAACCTTTAACAAGATGGCCTTTTCTTTCAAAAGTCTCCTAATGACAGTCATCAAGGGCTTTCAGTCTGACAATCACTTTCTAACACTGAAAATTCAAATTAAATATTTGAGATGTGGAAACAATTACCCAAATTGTCCTAGCTACTGAAAGCCACAGCTGGTCCAGTGGAAAGAAAATGCCTGTAACAGTCAGTGACCACCCTACTAGGGTCAGTGTTGCACTTGTGAAAGGTCCTGACAGCACCTCACTTGGATGGTGTGGGAAGTGACCACCAGCACCAAGCTCTGCGGATTCTTACTGGTCTTCCCCCATGATGCTGAGAACAGCCCCTCTGAGTTTACAGGTACAACAGAAGAGAATGGGAAGAGAAGCTGTCACTAATAAAGGAAGGAGCGTGTTCATGAGACTCACAGATTTACCAAGAGAAGCACAACACTGCTTTTCCATACCATGAGAAACCACAGTTTCAGATTTAAAAAGTAATATCTGGACAATCTTACACTCATTCCCTACCCATTGTTCTGCGGTACGCCCATCTGAAGCCACATGGTGATTTAATCTGAGGATAATCCCCAATACACCTGGGAAAATACGCAATTCTGCGTTCTCATGATTCACTAGTCATGAAGTACACCTTAAGGACCCAATCTGGAGTGCTTATTTAAACAAAATACATAGCATCATCTTTATGCTTCAAATTTGGAAGCTTCATGTCCCAAAACCACACATGCTGGGGTGGAAGTGAATTATTCAGCAATCCACATCTGTTTCAGACACTGGTGGCTCAGATGCGACTCTGCACTGGGCTGGCCCAGAGACTGCAAGCAGGAGCTGTAGGTCAAGAAAATGAAACAATCCCACATCTAAGCACATGCTGAAGTTAAATGGTCATCTCCAAGTCCACTGCATCTATTGCATCAAACTCAGATGCAGCAGAGCCAGATTTTACAGGTTTCCTGAACTGGAGCCACATGTACATGAAAAACTCAGGAGTAAAAATGATCACCAGGAATACATAGATTTTTTCTTTTTTGCCAGCAATCCTATTTAAAAAGAAATAAGCTTAAAAGCAAAACCTCCCCCAAACCCAAAATCTGGATATTAGGATTTTAATATTCCAGATTCAGGACAAATCTTCAGAAAAAAAAAAAAGATATTTAAAAATTTCCCACCTGACATAAACTGCATATTGATTATTTTTTGCACTTTTGCCATTTTATTTGGATATGGAAATGAAAAACCTAGCCTAAAAAATTTGGAAGGATTTCCACTGTAATTGGCAATGCAGGAAAAACAGTTTTTCATTATTGACCTTGCAACGGGAAAGTTTAAAGCTAACCCATCTAATATTAACCACATTCATTTCATCATGCATTGTGTAAAAATGCGGACTTAATTTTTCTCTCAGTGATTAAGAAAGCATCCCAGATAATCAGCGAATCAGACCAGTCTGTCAGGGAGAAACTCTGAGTTCCTCATATTAAACCAGATCAGGCATTCCTGAAGCCCAAGAGGATCATGGGCTGAACACTTGGAAAGGAGAATTTGCCATTTGGAATTGAGTTGTCAATGACAAGAAGTATGTTATTGTGAAAGAAAATCAATGCGGAGAGATGGCAGTGGAGCTGAACAGTAAACAGTTGGTAAATGAGCGCCTGCCTCCTTTGTGGTCTGATCCTGAAACCTCTTTGAGATTTTTTTTCTGGGAAATCAAACTGTGTTTATTCTTAATTTGAATCACAATTTCTTCAGGTGCCTGCAGGTATTAGAAACATCCACTCAGTACTGAATAAAAAACCTAACCTGAAAGGAAAGCTGCCAACAATGCATGCTATAGATAGTCTGACTGGTTGGTTCCTCACTAGGTTATAATAAATTTATGCCAATGAATTTTTATTATAGTGTTTTACTGTAGTGTTTGCCCTCTGCATTCAACAGAAGATATTAAAAATAATGTGGCCTTCTACAAAGTCTCACAAATTATGCATTGCTTTTGGGAAGATTAAAAACACTCCTGATGCAGGAAACTGCTAACAGTTAAATTAATATGGAGATGAAAGTAAAGTTTTAGGTATAAAAGAAGGGAGAGGAAAAAAAAAGACAAACAAAATCTAACTCCAAACTTCAGCAGTGAGAGCTGGTTAATACCATCCAATGCCAAATTCAAATCAGTAGCCCAAGCCAGAAACCCCCCTTGGCTTGTTCCAGCAGTGCTGCTCTGCCAAGCAATAATTAACAATTGTGGTTGTACTGTGCACAAATATCATCATCATGGGCTCCTGCATGCCCTGAATCACCAAGTGCTTCCCAAGATGTTTCGTGCAGCTCTGGGAATTCGAGCTTCAGCTTCATCGCACCTTGACACACCCCAGCACCTTTGAGGTGTCCAGGGTGGCCTTTCGTACACAAACGTGTACACCTAACAGGTTCAAACAACAAGCGATTGCTGTTGGGTTATTTTCCAGGGTGGGGGAAGGGTAATGTAATTGGCTTTCTTCCCCGCTATTGGTGCAAACTGATGCTGAAGCAAAGCCCAGAACTTCTCATTAACTATAAAGGTGCAAGATTATCTGTTGCTGCAGAACTGCCTGATCATCTGATTTTCTCGAATAAACAAAACAGAGTGAAAAAAAACCTTTTCATGCAGCTAGTAAACGAAAAATGGCTTTTACTGGAGGAGTTAGTATGATCTAGTGATTTTAATCTCATATTTAATATACCTTATTCTACCCCCCTCATAAACTGTTACGACCTGCACACTGAGTTCAAGAGCTGCTTGAGGGAAACAGAGTGTAACTTTCAGAAGATCTACCTTATTGCCTTTCAAAATGGTTTTCCGTTGTATGAAGGTACCATCTATTTATACAAATATATAATAACAGAATCACAGCAGCTTAAACAAAGCAAGCAATGGATATGTGCATTTTGCAGCTTCGAAACTGATCTAACTTGTTACCTTTCAGTTTTTTGAGAGTCCTTAGTACTAGTGTGTCCTGATCCATGACTGGGATTCTTAGGTTTTAACACAATACATCATCATTATTAATCCTAGCACAAAGTATCATTTAGCTACTCGTTTAGCTTCTTCTTATGAGGCAGCCCAGAACCTGGACAAAACCTCATAATTTACAATAATTATCTCTGAATTTCATTAAAAGTATTAGTGACTAAAAGGATGAGTATCGAGAACCTGAAATAAAAGGATGCGCTTGGGCATTTTATTAATTATTGTACTTCAGCTACAAGACTCTGGCTTTATGGTCTTGTATTTTTTCTTTCAGTGGCAGATACTGTATTTTGAGTGACGATGGGATATGTAGTTGGTTTTCTGTTTATAAAGCTCAACATAAAAAGAACATGGGAATCCTGATACATTGTTCTAGGTTCAGGGAAATAACTGATATCAATCACAGAATCACTTCTGTTGGAAGAGACCCTCAGGATCATCGAGTCTAACCACAACCTAACTCTAGCACTAAACCATGAAGGCAGCATCTAGATATACAACATATAACAGTGGGCACACAGCAGCTTAGACAAACCAAGGATTTGATATTGCATTCCCATTTTGCAGATATGAAACTGAGGTATGGAAAAATTAAATTCCCCTAAAATGGCCTCTGGGTGATAAGATCTTCCTTGGATACAATTTTTGATCACTTGTATATGTTTAAGACACCTTTCTTCCATACACACTAATGTAATTTCTTTTAATACATACCTGTGTCAGAAGTTGAAATTGATAGAAGAAACAGGGAAGATTTCAAGAATAAGATTTGCACTAAAAAGTCAGACGAGTGAAAAGCCTGCTCATCTCCATTAGTAAATCCCATCACTGTCAAGCTTGACGATGAGAGGGAAAAGATGAAATATAGAATGAGTCAGAAATGGGATGTAACTGACTGTGTACATCCTGAGTTGCTACAAAGGCTTTGAAAGATAGAATGATTTGGCAGAGGAATTCATTTGCAATATTGGCTTGCCAAACCTTATTCTACCAACCAGGAGAATGAAATTGTCTCACCACTATTTGCTTGAAAAAATAAAAACCCAAATAAACAAACAACAAAAAAAACCAGCAACCAACCAACCACACACCTCTGCTCCTGTGGTGAGGAGGAGGGCAGATGGAAAGGTTGTGCTTTCTTAAAAGAACAAGAGCACTCACATCCAGTAGAGCGCATGAAGGTATAAAGACAACAAAATTGTACAGGGTTCATCAAAAAAATATACTTTAAAGATTTACCTAAAATCAGAGAATATATTTAGTTTAAAGTTAGAGTCCAGTATTCATGGAAATGTCAGGACACAACTGGGGACTTACACTTAGGTGAGGCAATCTAAATTGGCTTGAAAAATGTACTTAAATTGAAATGCTGTATGGCTAGATTAAAGTTAGATGAATTCAAACTACAATCAGAATCTACCCGAATATCGAAGGCTCTGCACATGACTTCCTTATAGAAAGAAAGGAAGGAGAACCAAGTTCAGACCAAAAGCCAGAAAATATATTTCTCCAAGAAAAAAAAAAGAAAAGAGAAGTACAAATCACAGTGATTCCTTCAGAACAAAACACAGCTCCTCTGAACCTTGGCTCTGGCTCTCAAAAATTACAGAGACAAGTCACTGATATTTTATAACAGTTGAGTATCTTCAAACCCTATGCAATTTCCAGTTCTAAATGTAAAATTGAAAGTTTGGCTCTGGTTATTTTAAATCATGGTATAGTTTAGAGAAAAAATAAGAAATTGTTGATTTTGGAAAACGATTTAAAGACAACAGGCGTAGTTTTGTGCATACTGCAGAAAAATCTCTTGAAACAGCTTGAGTAATGTTTCCAAATCTGATCTGTAGGTAGGACTGCTAATTGCATTGTTGATAATCTAAATGATTAAACACCAAAACTTGGTGCCACAGACATCTACTGGAATCATCTTTGAAATCCAGCCATTTATGTGTCTAAGCATGGATTTCAAAGTCTATATGGTATTTGAAAAAAAAAATAAAAAAGCTCAATTTTGGCTTGCGTTTTTAAGAAGAACCTAATAAAGCTAAACTCTGATTCTACGGAACATCTCAAGATCTTTTTTATAAATATACTGTGATGAAGAAAAAAACCTTTTAAACTCAAAGATTTAAATGACTGCCTTTATTATGAGAGATAAAAGTACCTTCCTCAAAGGAATTCATTAGTGTAGTAAAGTTACCATCACACTCTGAGCTTTAATGGGTCTTTGAGCAAAGAAAGAACGTGATGTTTGGCATGACTATGTGTATTTTCTTATTCTCAAATAAAGATTTTTTTTTTCTGTTACAGAGGGGAAAAAAGCTGGTTCTTTCATGTTATTTTCATTCTGTAGTTATCAGGTTTTAAGCTGTATATATTTAAATGTTAATTATCAGACAGATAAAGTTAACAGGAGTATAATATTTTTAGAAGTTTACAGAAATGCTGACAAATACCTGGTGCAAACTGAGAGTTCAATGACTCTGTGCAGTGGAATCCTCCGTTTGTCTTCAGCAGGTTAAAATCAACACCAAGTCATCAACCCCATCACTTAGATTGTCTTCTCACAGACCTGTAAGGAACTCCTTCCTGAGAGAATAAAGGAGTGGGTTATTCATCTGTGACTTCCAGTCTTTCAGCACCCAATGCTGGCTCTAAAAGTGAATGTGACTGTTGGAATAGAAGCATGCAGCTTCTCTGGACTGCAGTAAGGTCATATCCAAACAGCTACGTATGTACCCTGACTGGTGATATGGGCTATCTTTCACTTGAAAGGATGACAGATTGGGCTGTTGGTCAACAATCACCTTCTAGAGACGTCTTCTGTACCCATTGACCTGAAGGGGACAAGGAATGAGAAGCTACTTTTCCAAGTCCTAAACTGTAATTTAGTTCAACACAGTGTCTGCCAGCTGAGGCCTATCTTAACTTAGTTTTCAAATATAATCATTTTGCTATGCCACAGACAGAAAGACAATCCTATTCAGACTTTCCTAGGCACTTATTCAATTTGCATTTTCACCGTGCCCATTAGAATATAGGAAACTCTGTCCAAAATAATCTGTCTGTCCTCTTTTCTATTACTGATCATAACTTTTGACACTACGGTATGTGAAGCCAATGACATTTCGCCCTCATTCAGTTTTCGTTTTAACATAAGAATGATGATAAAAACATGGAAAATGATCTAGCCATGAAGATTGAAAAGAACGCACTCTCATTAGGGAAGATAGCAGAAAATCTACTCAGAGAGTAAAATGAAAATGATAATATTTAAGGTTTAGATTATTCTTCTGAGCACCGGGCCTAGAGGAAGTTAATACAGTTTAGCTGTACTGAATAGGCTCTGCCAATTCATTATGATACCTTTAAATCAAAAGAACAAATACAGATTCCCTATTAAATAACGCAAGTGAAATTTTACAGTAAAACTTCTGGTGTTCAGCAGAAACAGCCTGAATATGTATTCAGTTAGGCAGCGGAAGCAGAAGAGTTTCACTCTTAAATTGTGTTCTCATAAAGGCCATTCTATCCTCATCAGTCTAAAGGAGAAAGCTGACACTGTACACAGAGCTTTTACCCTCTAGAAGTAATAAAAATGGATAACTTGACATTTTTCATAGATCTTTGGCTGCTTTAAAATATTTGGGAAATAAATTACAAAACTAGTTCAGACTGCTTAGAGTTGCTGGTTATCAGTGAAAGCTAGATACATTTTTCTTGCATGTTTGTTTTCTCCTCTATTTTGGTCTGCTTTTTGGATAGAGACACGTTAAAATAAGTTCTTGTTACACAAGAGGTAAAAAAAAGTTCATTACCATATTCAATTTCCCAGAAACTTCTTTTGTAGCAGTAAAAGCAGATGGCACCAGGAACAAATGAACATCAACTATTCTTGAAGTGAAGTATGTCTAATTAGAACAGGTTGTTTTTTGATGAAGATAATGACTTCTGAAAATTCATCAATTTTTATGCAATAAAAACAAATTGCAGCAAACATTTTCCATAGCCTGTAATACTTGCATCCAGGCAGAGAGTTAATTTAATTGGGCTGCCAAGGGTTGATCTTGTGAAGGTCTGAGCACTTTTTTTTGTTTTTTATGAACTGACAGAGAGATAAAAGCACTTGAAACTCTTTTTCAGGAGCTGGCTGGCAACACACAAACCCAACCAAATGGGGCCTAACTTGGTCAAAGGCGTCACTGGAACACTGCAGTGCCACATGCTTTTTTTGACCTAGTAGCTGGGAATTTATTAATGACCATTCTGAAAGGCACATACCTACACTGAGTTATAATAAATTCTACCCTGGAACTGCTTGTTTACGCTGAAAATTAAATACAGGACTGTAGATTTTATGGCCATGGATGGATGGGATTTCCAGTGGGATTTCAAATATCTACTTCTATATATTTTTTCATATATGTGCCGCCAATACTTAAAGACTCAATTACCATAGGGTTCTAAATGGAGAAAGGATAGGTATAAGGCAGCACAATAAAACATTTCCACACCTCTACTTTGTATTGAATAGCTATAAAAATTTCTCCTCATCCACCTAGGTGTGTTATATAGGGATTTCCAGGAGATACTGATTAAATCATTCCTATTTGAAGAGCAAGTTGTTATACCTATGTTTTTTTAAAGGCTTTACTTACCTCTTCTATTATTTTCCTAAATTCAGCTCAAGGAGAGCTTGGAATTTCCATGCCTGGCATCTCTCTCTCTGCCCTGTTGTAACTGCAGTCACTTCTATCCTTGCCTTTTGCTGTGAAATCCCAGGATAGAAAACATAAAGGCTGCCTCACACTATACCTCATTTTGTCATTCTGTGGGATTTCCAGTGCTTCCCCTTGTAACATCTTCCCTCAGCTCCCCAGGAATAACTGGACAGAAATGCCATTGATAACAGATATAAACACTTAAACATTAAGACTTTTTGAATCCCCATGTCTATAAAAGAATAAAAAAAGTATTCTTGTTTCTTCTACAAACATTAAAAATCAGACATAACATGAATATTCTTTGAAAGAGCTTCCTCTCAAGCACTTCTGAGAATATGCAATTCACATCAAAACCAAGCAGACTTGCAAATTCCTCGTCTCTGGTCCTGGACATTAAAGTGCAGATGAATATGGAAATTAGCAATTCATCTCAGGTTAATATGCCTGCTGTTTTTCAATAAAAGCTAAAAGATAACTGTACCACTCTCTCTCCAAAATGGCCTAATATAATTGAATGGCAGAGTTTAATAGGACTTGACAGTTAAAATATAGAAATAAACACTAGATAAATTGAGGATGGTCCAGCTTCACCTCACAACTCTAAATAATAACTCATTACAGATTACTTTTGAGTCTTTACCCAATAAATAAAATTTTGTGAATTAAATTAATTTGTTTCTGATTAAATTAAGTACAAATGAATTTAAATGCATCTAAACTATTGAAACTTTTTAACGTATGCCAAAAGTCTAAGAAGCAATTTGTATGAGTTGGTCTCCATGCCTCACAAAAATGTGTAAATATTATTTATGATTGGCACATTTAGATACAAGTCAAAATTTAGAACACCTCTAATCTGAGGTTTTGGGTTGAAACCAACGAAGTTCTATTTTCTAAACATAACTTCAATATTATTTTAAAATACAAAATAAGTGACAACAACTGACAAAGGAAAATATCAATAAAAGAAAGAAAGTTTATCAAAAAATACTCTTCTCCAACAATGGGTGAATATAGACAGGGTATTTGGTAGGATTAGAGCTATTGTACTGATAAACTCAGATTTGATATTCAGGAATAACATTTTGTCAATATTAATAGAAAAAGGAAGGAAAGGAGCTTGAACCATGAAGCCAATAGAGCATTATTGTGTAATGTGAATATATCAACGTATGTCACAGAATTTCATCTCACTGAAGTATACTCACTCCCATATCACTCACTGGAGATGATTACTTAACATTCAGTGTTAATTAAAGAGTCAGGTTGACAGGAGATACACGGCACAACATCTTTTACCTCTTGTCCCTCCTTTATTAAAGCAACTTTGGCCTCAGGACAGTAAAGGATTTTGCTACTTAACCCTAGCCTCATTAGGCATATTAAGCATCATCTCAAAGAGACTGTGTTTTCAAATGGTTTTCTATGAAGTTTTCTCAGTCTGCTTCTAAGTACTGTAAGTTATTTTGTTACATTCAGCATAACTTTGCTGGGGAGAAGAACGTCCATCAAGTTCACATCCAAGACGTTAGAAATAAAAAATTCTTTGATGTAGACATTTTGCCCCCCTGCTTTTCTTTTCTTTTTTTTTTTTCTTTTCTTACGAAGGTTTGTATAAGCCATAAAATACTTCACTGATTCCCTAGGCTTACACAAGTCTGGGTCTTTTGTGATATCTGACAGCTGCAACACTAGCAGCACTGTTGGATTTAATTAACCTGGCAAGATGTCTACTGGTCCTCTCCCTCCAGAAGAGCTTTTGTTCACTGAAGAAGACTCAAATACTAGGACAAGGCTGTGAATTATGAAGGCTGAAGTTAACTCATGGATGTCCCTGTCCATATCCACAAACAATAATCACCTGATTTGCATCTGTGACCTCCAGTTGAGTAGGACTTAAACAGCTAAAGCTCACACACAACATGGTTTATTTATGTAAATATGGCAGATAATGAGGAATCATCCAGCCTGGCTTGGATGCCCTCTTCTGAGATAGGTGGTAGCGTGTTTCTCTGTAGTCTGGAAGGGATCATTGAAATATTTGTGTATAATATGGTCGGCTGAAGTTCTTCACTTTTAGAAAACTTGAAAAGTCCCTAATGCTTCCACAAAACAGTGTAACTGGGAGCCTGTGGGGGAGACCCCCTGGGTGCTGCTGCTCGGTTCCCTCATTCTCTGGATAAGCACAATTTTCTCTCTCACATTCTCACTGAAAAAAAATATGGGAAAGCTTTTCCCAAAATACATTGCTAAAAACACACTTATATGCAGACATGACTGCCACACAGCCATGGCTGTAACAGTAGCACATAGATGATGTCTTGGTAAGTGTTTTTCTGCTCCATCCCTGCAATGATTACTTTGATCTCTGAAGGCAATGGAAACATGTTAACAGGACTAGGCATGTAACAGTAAATGGGATATGACAGCATCTTTCTTCTCACAACAGGATTCCCTTGCTTATGATCTCTCTCACCCCTTTTTCTTGGCTCTTTTCTAACAAAAATCTGCAGGTGGGAGATTCAACACATTTGCCACCAGCTCTTCTAAATTTCAGCTCACTGGAGCCATGGATTATAAATGAAAAAAATCCTGCCTAACCTTTCAGATCTCTGCTCAAGGCTACAGCCAGTGCCTTTTTGCGGTGTAGCGTATGATAAGAAGGAGCTCTCAAGTCTCATTGGTGGAGAAGCAGGTTCCAACACCAGCCTTCTCCATACCACGCTCCCCCTATATCTACACAAGTTATGTTCCCTGCCGGAAAGACTGGATGAAAATATCAGTAGTCTTGCAGTCCTTCAGCTTCAGGCATTGCCTTTCCTACCTGTTCTTGTGCCCTGATGTTACTTGCTTGTCCCATGCTATCTGTACTAATTTCATCCTACCTATATGTGCTTAAAGCAAACAGCTGGTTTCACTTACAAAAAAAATTTTGTTATGCTCAAAATGAAAAGCTCTTTTAGACTTCCCCCATAAAGCAAGCTCCTTATTCCTGCTGCAGCTCACAATAATTTTCTTTTGCTCATTTGTATGCCCAGATTTGCAACGGTAACTCCAAATGAGGCCTCACCACTGCCTGCCATAAGATACCAGGATCACCACAATTTTGCATTTCACATGGCTGAACACATGCAGGTTTCTTCATCAGTTGAACAACAAGCAAATAAAAAACAAACCATTGTGAATCGTCCTTGGTAATACAGTAATAAAAATTCAAGAGGCTGAAATTGTAGACAACTGCAGACACAAGAAGGAGGAATCCCACGGCCTCCTGATGTTCCTTCAGCAATCACATAGCATGGCCTTTGCCTCACAGGAACCAGACCGTTTAAGATGTGGCCTTGTAGTCCTCTTTCAGCTATCCCCAGCCCAGCTGCCACCATGCAGTATAAAATTAGTTTAAAGTGATTCAGCTGAGATGGGAAGGAAAACGGCTCTGAATGGTGGAGTACATCTATCGGGGCAGTACTAATGCCACAGGGATACGTCATCTGACCTCCAAGGAAGGCCACTTAATACCAGAAGGCACTTGGAAGAATTAAATTGATATAAATTGATCCAGTTTCTTCCATAAGCAAATACTTGATCTTTGCCTATGGATAACATATGCATTCTTGAATCTGTGGCAAACAAAACAATTTGTGAGCAATAATACAAGGAAATGTAAAGTCATTAAACAGACGAAAGATTTTTTTTTAATTTATTTTCACTGGTGTAAATTTTGTTTAACAAATTGTATTACAAGCTTTAGAGAAATAGTTCTGAAATCCCACCTCCCAGGGTCATTCCCAATGCTCAGAGAAGATCAGGACATCTACCAAGAATAAAATTAATACTGATAGCTTAATTTAACAGTCACTTCCCACGATCAAGGCTTCCCTTGCCAAGTGCTCATTCATTTCCCATCACAGCCAGTACAACCAGCATGGACTTTAGAGTCAGGGCTAAATAAACATGGGCTTCGTAAGCTGACACTGTGTAAGGCAGCCCTGAAAATCATTTTCTTCTCTGAGCAGCAGCTGTTCTTTTTCTGATGTACATGTATGGGCTCCAGCCAGCAGCCACAGGACTCCCTGCGCTGGCCACAATGCTGCCCCCATGCTGGGCTTCTAATGTCAGCCCAGCAGGTCCTCCATACCTTAGGCTTTTTCATTTCTAGCCTCAGTGGGTTCCTCAGAATAATTATGTGTTTGAAATGGATTAGAGAATTTCTATACTGGGACTGCCAGAAGTAAAGACAAAAATCTCTAGGCACACCTACTTCAGTCACCCGAGAAATGAGAAATACCAACTGTTCCTTGGCCTGCGTCTGAAAGATGGGAAAGATGGTACAAAAGCTGAGCAAAAATGTGTTGCTTTGGTTAAGAGCAACTGTTGTAACCCTCTTAATTTGTTTTTGTTAAATGTCTTGCTCTAACATCAAACCTGGAAGTATCTTAACTTGTAACAGATATTTCCATTTTCAACTTTTGCTGAAGCTATTGTCTGCACTAGTCCTGAACTTACAACAAATATCTGTCACTCTGAAATCATTTTCCAACAATATTTATTTAGTAAAATGACTTTGCTGTGTGTGTTTATTCCCTAGTTGTAGGCTGCCTCATGTCTTTCCGCTCCTTGTCACAGTAGCACTGGGAAATGACTCCATGAGGACACTAAGAACTAATACATCACAGTCCCTGGGATCTCACTGTCTTAAAATGCAGAGTCTCCCTTCCACACCTTGGATCTTTTCTGCAGCATTAATGTATTTAAATTTATGTCCCTCAGGGGCCAGTTGGTATGTATTTGCTTGAGTCCAGACTGTTCAAAACTGGCACCCTCTAAGGCAGAATATATGTACGTTGCCTGCACTGGGAACAGATGAAAAATAAAGTGTTCAGTTCTGGAGTCCAAACAGAATTAGAAGCAATCTTCCTCCAGTGTCTGAGATCAGGAAAGCCTGGGACTACTGAATTAGCTTTAAAAAGCACTTTTAAATTCAGTTTTTTAAAATTCTGTCTGCTTTGTGGTTTCTTCCTTTGACTTCAATTGAGTTATTTTATTTTCTACTAGTGAAAAATGTAGACTACTGAGCAACTGATGCATACCTAAAATAAACTAAGCTTATATCAGAATGCTATCTCAAAATTGAGTTCACTTCTAACAAAAGCCCACTAAAGTGCTAAGATTTTGGGGTGGTTAGAATACAGAAAGAAAATCAATGTGCTGATGGAGCTCTTCACAAGGGAGGTTGTAATCAGGAAAGCACATAGTCAAGACATATAATCGCTCCAAGTGTAACAACATAAAATACTACAGATTGGTAATAAAAACACATTGCACATATAATGAAAGTTCATCAGTCAGAGATGGAAAAGAATAAGTGGCAGGCTAACTGAATCAATTCAAGACTGTCCGGTGAGGTCCAGAAATAATGCACATACAAAGGTGGATGTGGACTAAAGAAGGGATGCCTACCACATCCCACCCATTTTCATCACTGGAAGAACAGGTAACATGCAGGGGGTAGCATAAATTATGGTATGAGGTGATGAGATGGGCAAGCAATGAGAAGAATGCCCCGATGGTTCACTTTGATGTGGAAATGACTGTTCCATGAGGTGCTTTAGCAGAGCACAGTACAGCCTCGCTAATCTGTGTTTAAACCAGGCATTCCAGCAAACCTCCATAACAGAAAAACAAAAGCAAAGCTACAACATTTTCTGGAGCCTCTGTGTCTTCCTTACCCTCATGAAATCACTGAAAAGCACTCCTTGCCCAAAGAATCACTTTAAAAAACTGTAAATATAGTGAGGAACTCTTCTATTTTAGCAATTTATGCAGGAGTTTCCTAAGGCAAAAATGCACATTATCATTTCCTGTTTGTTTTTTATTTCTCATGCAAAATAAATATTTTGTGTTACGATTCCTGGACTTTACTAACCTATTCCCATTCCCATACCTTTTTTTCCTACCTTGCCAGAGGCTTTATATTCACTGCAAAATCTACCTTGGTAAGCAAAAGCCTTGTGTACTACATTTTCTGGTAGAAAAAATGCTGCTGTTTGCGAAGCAGCCAGAGACAGTTCCCACAAATCTGGGAGCAACAGTTTCCCGTAAGGCCAGGATCCATGTGTATCCGTGTGATCAGCCCCTGGCTATGGACCATTCCAGCACGGGGCTGCCCTTGGTTCACTGGGATGTCTGATGTATGCCAAGAAGAGGTGGACATTTGGAAGTTCATCCCCATTTTCAGCTTCTCGATAACTGTTTCAAAGGTTTGCAAGTACTGCAATTAAATTTTAATTATTTTTTTTTAATTTTCAAATCAATGCTGACACCACAAACTTACCCAAAGATAATTGAGGGTATAAAAAAGACTAAAATAGAAGGGTTAGGCTATACTTTTCTATTATTCTTCTAAGCAGAAACAGATAAAGAGAAACAAGTGCCTACTGAAAATTGTTTTATTACACTTGCCAGTGAAACTTCTTTGTAGTTTCAGAGATGCTGTTCTTTAAATGCTTCAATAAAGCACTCATAGGGAAGAAAAGCGATGGTCTTACTAGCACGATGAAGATTTGATTGGCACTCATGTTTTCTCCTCACTTCTTACAGAGTTGGGATGCTTTTATTTTTTCACAGGTGAAATAGAACAAAAGGAGGAATCACAGCATATTTTCCCGACAACATAAGCTTTTTGCTTTTTATTTGGTAAAGCTTCCATTCCTCATCCTTACAGGGTGGGATGATTTTTAAGAAATTAGCTGCAAAGGAAAGCTGACAGACAGCATTCCTCATCAGTGGACAACTGTTTGGACATAGCAAATTTCATACTCAGCTTGCCTGTCAGCCTTGAGGGGTTTACAGGGACAGATTTTGTTTGTTTAGTTTTCCAAGATTTTAAGCAAAAACAAGAACTCTAAGATCACTCCTGACTAGCTCATTGCAAGGCTACATCTGCAGTGAGGTGATAGGACAAAGTAGAAAACAAAGGCCCATCTAATTGTGGGGTGAGCAATTGCAAAATGGCATGGCCAACAGCATAAATAGATAGTAATGTCCGCAGAGAACAATTTCAAATGAGTAAGTGGTTTATTCAATGCTAATCTCCTCCTTCAATCGAGGAAAAATTATGCATGATTGTGTTTCAACATTCCAAATCCTGGTCTGAACCCTCTTGCAACTTTTTTGGCTTGCTGATATCTGTAAAGAGCTCTTTGACTGGCTTCTATTAGAGAAGGAGTTTAGGGAATTCACAGATCAAAAAAAATCTCCGCGTGCAAATGAATTTGGGTTTTACTCTACTTATTCCAGATTCAGATGTTAGAGAAAGAACACGCCTTTATTCCAAATAAGCAATAGCTTCAGGAAAGTCTATTGAATTCTTTGAGCATTCAGAGATCTTTCACAAACCTGTTCTAATTCAGGCAACCCAGTTGTAAAATTGTTGTCTTCTCCTTAGCTGTGGATTAAGCAAAAACCCCTCACCAAACCCATCATTTTTGTAGCTTACCTGTGGAAGTAGCAAATCCAGAACCTGCTTTCATCTGAGATGAAGAAGTGAGGTTCCAGGTTCCTTGCAACTATTTCTTCCTTGTCAAAATTTTAGAGGCAGGATGAGGCACCTTGTCCTAGAGAGGAAGCTTCTGACCCACCATTCCCATCAGAGACGTGCAAAGACCGAGCAAGAAGGAAACGACAAAGGATGGAAGAATGCAGCAGCTCTGGTCACAATCCTTATTTTGCTGGGTGCATTATAGTAAATTTGAAAGTTAATTCTGTTGAATGAATTCAACTAGTGTACCTGATTGGTTTGTTAATGAACCTCAAAACTAGCAGTTTCACATTTTGCTAAAAAACAGCCTCCAAACGTCACCAATAAAAAGTAAACCCGAAAATTGCATAAGCAATTTACCAAATATGAAGAAAAAGGATGCTCAGATCTTATAACCATGGGATTTTCAGCAAATTCCTGGATCTTCAGTTACATGGAATAACAGGGAACATTACAAAATTGGCAATTAACAAGCGGGTGTGAGTACCAAGTGGCTAAAAATAAAGTTCTCATTTCCTTCCAAACAAAAAGTACTCCCATCAAGTTTTTGGCAAACATGAGCTCTGAAGTGGCACCTGTCAATCATTCCAGTCTGCCTGACACATTTATGTCAAATGAAATATAAAGAGCAGGACCTTGACTTGGTATCTTATAAGAAGTTGTCGACATCTTAAAAGTATACAGAAGAGCCACAATATAAAGACATGGGCAGTTATATTCTAATAAGTAAGTGTAAAAAATGAGAGATTTTTTTTTAAAAATGCATTAATTTATAAGCTGGATTTCTTCAGCCTTTGATGTAAAAATTCTTGAGTTTGTTTTTGATGGGGTTTGTTTTTAATTTTAATTGCCATCTTTGCAAAAAATATCAGGAATGGTACTAATATTTTTGTTATTATTCATCAAAGATTCTGTAATAAGAACTTAGTTAACACTTTCACCGAAGTTAAACAAGACAGGAAAATAAGCAAGCTCAACTTTCCATAAACATTCAGGTTTTGCAAGGATAAGGCCCAACTGGGAGTTTTACCATGTGATATAAAATAAGCAGCTGAGTGACTGAAACATTAACATGTTTGATAACACTTCGAGTTGAACATTTGGATATTGAGCTATTCATTTAAATGTGCAAATTTTGCTTTGGCATAGTACTAATTCATTATTTAAATTAGCCTTATTTGACTTTATTGGATGCACATGAAGTGTGTGGTATTTTTCCTGTATATAAAAAACAACCACATGCTTGTGATGGGAATAATGCTATATGATCTAAAAGGAAAGTCATCACCAAGAACAAGCCTAAATTCTCAGAGATAAATTAAACACTGCATATAATTCTGCTGGAAAAACTTGAAGTTGACCTGAAACGACTCCCAAGTCTGCATCAGCTCAGAGCTGTGGTACATTTTTCTCTGAGTAAAATCTTTGCTTGTTTTAATATCACACTTGCTCAGAATGTCTTGTCACTGCTCCCTGCCTTCCTGTCTGTCCTATAAATCATTGCTGCTGTTGAGCACTTCTGCTTAACAGGCTCAGGTTAGAAATACAGACTGCATCCTATAGAGTCCATTGATGAAGTAAACATTGAAATGTCAAGGAAAGACTTCAGGGAGAGAGGCAAGGAATGAAGAGATGGAACTATGATTAATCAGAAGTTATTTACCTGGGCTGCTTATACTCACCCTGGACATTTTCCAAAACCACATATAAATATGTACAGTTATAAGCTCTTCTCCTGGGCAATATGCCAGCTCACAGACCATACTTTAAACAGCTGTGTTGCCGTGCTTAAAAAAATATAAGTTCTGAATGTTCTCCTTACAATGCACTTTGGCATATTTAAAAGGTTAAATGCTCTGAAGAGAAATAAAAGCAATGGCTGGGCCCCATTTTAATGCATTCTGTAAAAGTTAATGTCCAGTTTCCAAGCAGAACATTATCTTTCCCCTCAGGTTTTTAACTGGGTCAGGTACAGTTGGGTCCTTCCAGGCCCAGATTTGTCACACAGCTGCAGAGTAAACTGGTGCTGTAATTTATGTAAAATATGCAATGTATGATGCGTGAGATCAGCCAAGGTGACCTAAGGACCCCTTTCAACCTTCAATTCGCTCGTGTACTGAAGGTGAAGTACACAACGCACCACCTGGGAGGGTGAGGGATGGAGATAGAAAGGAAAAAAAAATGAAGGCAGGATCTGTACTGTTGAAAGTTTCTCAGAGAAGAAGAATCAAAAACGGTCAGGTAGTTTAGACAAAAGAAGATAGGAAGATAAATTGGATGGCCCCTTAGGATCTTTTCTATCTATTTTTAAATGATGTGTCAGACGGTACACCAACCACATTTCAAGAATTGCTGCTTACCTCTTTGTGCTCCACTTTGCGCAACTGTCACACTCACAGGTACCAAATTCTTGTGTATGTTGGATAAAGGAGTACTCAAAGATGATGATGACCTTTTCTCTCCATGTATGCCACTGTACATGCATGTTTTCATCAGGAGTGTTAGCTCCTACATGTCAAGAAGGAAAGATCAACTTCCCCAAACAACAAGCCCAAAAAAATAGGTAATGGCAGGAACAAATATAATTGTCTGGTGATCCATTACACAATTAAAAAAATTGAGATAGGAACTCAAGAGAAAATAAGGCTCTCCACTATATCAGGTCTAGTTTCCTAGCCAGCAGTGCCTCACATATCATCCACCACTCTACTACTTCAACTGCCTTGTAAAGCATCAGCCTCTGACGCTGATGCTGTTGAAGACTATTTTACAAATAGTGAATGTTTGCAGCCCTCATAGTAAATGAAAATATCTTATTATTAGTGCATGAGTTTTGTCAATTATTTCAGGATAACACAGCATTAACAGAAGGTAATAAGTACTTAAGAGATTCTTCTTTTCAAAGAGTTAGTAACTCTGAGAAGTATGAGCTTTTTTTCTGCATTCTGTCTGCTCTCCAAAACTTTTATACTGTTCCCCATTCAAGAGTTTTCCATACAGCATCATTAGTCTAATAAAGTGGAATTCAAAGAAACTGGTCAGACCCTCATTTCCTGTAATGTTAGGGTAGCTTTTTTCTGCTGGACCTGCTAGCTGTCCCCACTAAGGGGACAAACTGCTCTTCCAGGTTGTCACCATCCTGGGGCTGGATGTGTTTTAGTCTAACTTCCTCTTTTTTTCCTGTTTTCCCCCTACTCCCCATCTTCCCCTGAAGGCTTTTTGACTGATCTTTCTCCCTCTCTGGACCTAACAGCTCAAGTAATTGGTATTTATAGACAACATCATATATCACTGCCAGATACGTCTTTAGTGACCTAAACTCTTTGATATCTGTTCAAGGACCTGTGTAAAATAAATCACTGCTCTTAGTGTCTAGTAAATAAGCCTGCACCTTTTATTGCTGCCAGAATGGTAGTGCTAACCTGTTATTCCAGGTTAACAGGTAGGACACACTGATGAAGAAAGTGTCCATTGTCATCCTGACTCACCTGGGGTTGTCCAGTTTCCTTTCTTTGCCATTATATATTTAATAAAAAAAAGTATAGTATATTAAAAATAAAGTATATAAAAAATATAAACTGTTATTGTGGAAAAAAACACAAACAGAAGCAAAGAGGCAGGTGAGTCAGACCCCTGACATCACTGAGAAGCAATCCTGCAGTGTTTGCTGAGGGATTTTCTGATCACCAAGGGGGGCTGTGGTAGAGACGGAGCAGAGGAGATAGACATGGCAAAGCTGGATTTCTTCATTCACTTCCTACAATTGGAGCTTTATTTCTTTTATTCTACTTGGATATACTATTACTTATCAAACCAAATCTGCAGGGGGAATAATTTTCTCTGTAGTTTATCTTTTTCTCATTTATTTTGCCAAACAAAATGTTCATTGGTACCAGTTTGTTGAACAGATGCAGTTGCATAGGAGTTTTAAATAGAGCTTAGCACTGTGCACAGCTGAGATAGTATCATATTTGAGCCGTTTTCTGTTTCCATTCAATAATTGTTTATCTATGACTTCTAAAGTCTGTCAGATGTATGTATGGCAATGGTGAAATCTATTGTTAAGACTAACACACATGCCTAATCTCATTTTTGATTTCTATTCAAATAATGAAGGCTCTTCTTCCCACCTTTCCCTTAAGTTTTAGACAAACTCAGTCTCCCTTATTTTCCATCCTAAACTGCAGCAAAGTGTGATACACCTTGTTAAACAGACAATTTATTCCACACCAGAAACAGCTATATTTTAAGAAGAGCTGTAGTAACTGTATACAGTATGCACAGTCACAAAAACCTTATACACACACTTGAACATTTTCTTAAGTACTTCAGAACTTCTGGGAGAGAATTTGGTATACAGATGTAGGTACAAACCATTTCACTTGTTTGCTGTTCTATAAACTGTTGCTTCAGAAAGTTCAGACTATATAAAGTTCAGAATATATAATTAAAAATTATCTGCAGAATAAATTCATAACAAAAAATTAATCTGGAAATGTTTGTGTACAGTCTTTGGTTTAAAGCATACTTAGGTAACAGCTAAAGAATTACCATGGTAATTGCACTGCAGGCAAAGCAACAAGCACAATGTATTTAGATCTTACTGAATCCAGTTACTGAAAAAGACTACTTCCTTTCAGGAACAGTATTTTAGCTGAAACTTCAGAAGTTCAAAACGTGGCTGTTCCTTTGAGATATTTAACCTGAGGTGCCCATATCGAATGAGCAATTACTTTTTTAGATAGCATTTCCTTTGATTAATATTCTTTGGCCTTTTTAGTTAGAATAGTTCAAGTATGTTTAATTAAACAAAAAACCCTAGGTGATGCTTGGCAAATTAAGGTCCTGGTGGTTTAATTTAGTCTGAGACTAGTTGTTCATGATAAATAAAAATAGTGCAGATTATTAAAGCACAGGAGAAGAGACATGAGGGAAAACAACCACCTAAAAGAGCTGGGCAGTGTCTCTGAAATTTAACAACAAATATTTCGTTGATCTGGACCCTTGATTAATTTTGTTTTATTACTCTACCAATCCACAAGGAATAACTGTGCTCTAGAAAAAAAGATCTGCCACTTCTTAAAATTGTCTTCTGCTCCTGCAAATGCTGCACAATAATATAATCCCTGACTGGTTGGTGCCTGTGTACAGGTGATGGTCGGTACAACATGGTGGGATGTAGAAAGAGGAATCAGATTACACCGAACTGAGAAATCAGGTCCTGGAGAACAGTTTTTTGTTCCTATGCAGACCCTCTTGCAATATAACATGAGGAATCAATCTGTTCTTCTTCTTCCTAATGGCAGCAAAATTGGAAAATGACTTTCAGTTATTTCTCAGGAAAAGGAGAAGAGTCATAAAGGGGTTATTTAGTTGTAAATAACTAGATAGAGAACAATAGATCTGGGCCAAAATGGCTAGATCTTCACCAAAATGGCTACTAAGCTATAACAATGAGTGCCTTAAACAAGGTCTGTGGGGATGGAGACCAAAGCCTGAAAAAAATAAAATGAAGCAATGGGGGCTGAGAGGAATTCTGTTCCAGGTTAGTGTAAGATTAGTACAAGTCAGTTGAGGATTCGTTAAAGGAGATTTGGAACAGTCTTTGGTCATAGGCTTCACACTTCCAAACAGAAACACAGGTTGGTGACGCTTCTGCTTGTGTGGCAAACCTGCCTGGATTAAAGTGATGCCACTTGTGCCTGAAGAGCTGCCTCTCTTTGACCTGCAGTTTAGAGCAAGGATAGATCCTAACTGAGGTTTTCCTGACTTGTCAAGTCATTCATTAATATTAAAGTGATGGCCTTACTTTACCAGAGCCTCAACCATGGGGTTATAAAACCTTTTACTGCTAAAGCAGAAACATCTATCACCCATCCCAGTCTCTGCCTATGACTTCATGTACTTTCAACAACATCTGACAAACCAAGAACAAGATACATCAGCTCTAGGAAAGCTCAAAAGAATGACATATTAGTTTCATCTGTTTACAAAATAATTTTTAGCACATCCTAACATGGATTTGGATAACTTTATTATTCATCATGATACAGATGATTGTTTTACACTTACATTTCCATTCATTATCATGTTTCTACGGTTATATTACTACTGTAACTTAATTAAGTACTTAGTTACTAAAAGCCATCCTGAGACAAATATAAATACAAAGCAGAAAAAGTATTTTTCTCTCCTTTCTAATGAACAGTAATATCCTAATAAGTTTTCTGGACATTAGAATAGTTCTGTAAATCAGTATTTCCAAATTCTACCTCACTTATATCAAGCAAAGTAGTTAGACCTAAATTTTCCATGCATGCATTTCTAATGAGCTCAAGAAATACAGAAGAGTCAAGAAAAAAGTCCTAGAATTCTGGTTTTGCTGTTGATTTATTTTAACAGTGGGATGTGTTGAAAATTTTTACCTTTCTATACTTTACAGTGATGGACTGATAACAATAGCGGTGATAACAATAGTGACGAGGAGGAGTAGGACAATGAGGCCAGAACACAAACTAGGAGGTTAAGTTCTTTAAGACTTCAGAGGGACAGTTTCTCAAATTCAGCTTTTAGCAAAAGTCTAAGCTTTCAAAATTTTATATTAAAAAAAAATTACCGAAATCCAATTAGGAAGGATATAACCTGATTTCTGTGAAGAACAGAATGGAATAATGTCACAAGGGAAAGGATCTCCCGAGATGAATTTTAAAAAGCTTCTCTCAGAAACATAAAAACAGAAAGAAGTTAAAATTAGAGCTGAATAAAATGTTCACAGTAAGACTAAAAGGCCAGGCAGAGTTTAAAAAAAGGCTAGAAAGGTTGGACACCTATCTTAGGCACTAATTTCCAGGACCAAGCTTTATTTACTGATATATCCTCCCTCACCATTGCATAAAAGTGATTTTCTGTAAAAATAGGTATAACAAAGAGCAGCTCCACTGCACAGGTGCCAATGTATTGCCCAGATTTTTTCACCAGCATCCATGCAAATAAAAATAATAAAAATTGAAGAATTTTCTCTCCAAATCAATTTCTTATCCCTGATCTTAACTATTTTAGCCATCGGTCTTTGTCAATATAAGTTAAATGAAGTTTGCAGAGAGATAGATAAGGATGACAGCATACATTCTCCTCAGTTTTTAAAAAACAGTTCAATTTTCTTCCTAAATATGGTTATGTAGAGGTTTTTTTTCTTTCTTAAAGAGCTCCACTTAGCCCACTTAGCCATACTTATATAATAAGCATTCAGAAACAAATAGAAACACCACACACATGAATAAAAAAAACCCACACGACACAACACTGTGGAATTTCCATCGGACTATTATGCTTGAATTCACAACCAGCATGAAACTTTTCAGCCTTATCGGGTCTCTTATCATGTGATTGCTTTTCAGATTTGTCTCTGCTGCTCCTGTTCTTGCAGCTGAGTCTGGAGATGGGGTCAACTGCTCTTCTGGCTTTTTACAAAGGCAGAGGACCACAGCACAATCTAGAAACAAGTTGACATCTATCTTCTCAAGGAGTGTTCTCCACAGAACACTTTGGCTCCCTTCATCTTTTTTCCAGCTCTCGGTGAATTTGCCATGAAATTAACAGATGGCATGAACGTATTGCCTAAATATTGTATTAATCTTATGCAGTACATAAGAACTGGCCATGGTGTGCATGGAGATAAGGCTGAGGAAACACAGTCTTCAAAGAGGGAGCGGGATATGGCTTCAGATGTTACTTAGCATGATCCAAAGACATGATTGTTTTACAACACATATAATGTGGAAGATAGCATTGTATCATAGCTACATATAGAGGGCTTATAGCTCTGATATACTGATTCATCAATAGCTGATTGCTTAAAATAAATGGGATTTTTTGTGAGCAGCCTAGCAGAGGTTATAGCTTTTAAACAAGAAAATTTCCTGTACAGCCATTCCAAAGGCACAAAAGCCCACATACAGCAATCAAAGCATGAAGCATGGGGTCTTCAAACCCCAACATGAATGTGTTTGTGCATATGGGGAGCTTGAATTTCAGTCCATGCATATGAATAATTATTTTACTTGCCACTGAACACTGGAAACGAAAAATTGCAAAACCAATTAAGCAAGAGACTTTCCTTAAATTTACTGAAGCTCAGGATAAAACATCCTATATTCCATCTCCCTTATTCTCAAGAATAGAATGTCTGGGTGTGTAGTTTTAGGAAGAAATGTAGACATTTTAGGAATGTATGTAGCTGTATATGCTATCAGCAGCATATTAACAAAACTCTGAGCTATACCTTCTATTTGCCACATGCTTGGTGCTATGCAGGAGTAACCGGCTGCCTGTTCAACCACTCTTTGAATGGGTTCCCCCACCAGCCTCTCTGGTTGTCATTTATTTCCCCATGTTTTTTAATAAGCTGCTCAGGACCAAGGCGTTATCACATTGCATCTCTTGGCCAATGATTGCAAGGGATGCCAAACCACCAAACCTGAGCTCAGCTGTGCCTTCCACTAAAGTACAAAGCCCAGCTTTGCTGGAAGCTGATTTATTGGGCAAGGATACAGATCAGACCATTCTCTCCATGATCTGGGCTGTCTCATCTAGGGTAAACACACAACCCTTGAGAAAGGGAGAAGTGCCTGAACAATATACCTCTAAATCCCAAGGCTATAATGGGTAACACTGCACCCACTGCCTTTCATTGCATAATTTTTTTCTTTACTGAAAGAAGCCATTTTACCACCTCTTCTCCATATATTATACTTCAGTGTAGTGAACTTTTGATGATGGACCAAATCTACTTCCCTCTCCACCGTCTCCAGTGGAGGTGTAACCCAGAGCATCTGATCCATGCTGAATCTATTCAATGGAAAGCTTGAGTGGGCATATAAAAATCACCACATGGGATATGTTGTGATATGGAAATCCTTGTGAGTACATGAAATTTAAAATAACCTTGAGGGTTATAGTCTGGTTATTTTCCAGAGTAAATGCTTGAAGGAAAGTTAATTGGCCTGTCTGAATAATTCGCCAATACAATTTTGTAGTGCTTAGAAACGTGCAGGCAAACATTTACTAGAGAGATTATATTTGCTGACAGATGCTTAATTTTCACTGGTGCACACAGGAGTCCTCAGGAAAGCCCATCAGCTCTTAATCTTTGACATTCTAACAGGAACATTTCCTGCAAAGACTAGTCCAAACATTATATTATAATGAGAGATAAAAGGTGACATTAACAGTGTGGAGGAAGCTAGAACTAGAAAATAACACCAGAATTACTAAGTCCCTGCTTACAAAATCCAGCCAGTAAGGCATATGCAGCAGGCACAGCTGTTAAACACCCCATAGAGCCACAGCCTCACTGCCCATGATCAGACTTAGTCTGTCCAGACTTGTCCTGGGACAAGTTTTTTTTTCTTACATTACTACATGTTCAGCTCAACCAAAACTGTTTGCAAAATTGCTGCACTAGGTCCCCAGTTCTCTGATATCCGAGAGGAACATTATAATTTACAAAATACTGAGATGGACCATTTTCATTTCTATTTATATTGCATTTCTTGAGAAAGAATACTTACGAGATGCACACCAGACAATTCAGTTGGCCTGGCTGGCCAGAAATAGCCAGTCCATTTGTACTTAAAAGATCCATTAAACTCTTAAGCAGTTGTTTGGTTGGTTTGTTTTTTTTTAATTGTCTTAGAAATACTTTTTCAATAAGCTGCTTAAAAATGCAAGAAGAATAGAATATCTGAGCTTTAAAATAATAGATTGCACTCAAATACACCAAAACAAGGTGATACACCACAGCATTTTGCCATCACTATTTTTTATTGGTTTCTGATATCTTGGATGCTAATTCTGTATTCTTCTCATGATTATATCTGTGTTTGTCGATGTGCAACTGAGATAGTCTGCTGTGAGAATTGCAGTGATTTATCTTTCCTTCTTCTTTGACATGATGAGGAAGACAAAAGTCTTCCAGTTTTTTCTTCAGAAAATAATTTTACTTGGGCTTCCAACAACAAGTTAAACTTTTCTTTTACATTCTAATTTACATTTTACCTTTAACAACGGAAGCTTATGAGTAAGTTTGTTTTGCATAAGCATACCTTAAAGTGACTTTGACAATACAGAGTGAATACTCTTCAGTTAGGGAACGAGTGCTATCTTATTAATCTTCTGTGCTGCATTCTGCCTGCATGCAAAAAAAAAAAATACATTCACTGCCTTCTCATTGTAATAGACATGTAAGTGCAAAAACTAATTAAAAATGTAAAAAGTGCTACTTTTTATAGCCTTCAGAAGTATTTTCATGAGCTGCATGGTGAGTCATTGATCTACGTTTCATAGCACTGTGTAGCCTGATATATGTATTTTTAATGATGTGGAAAGGGCTCATAAACTAATATCCCAATCTTGTAACAGTTCATGACTGCATGTAAATGGAAGCAGAATCCATCATTTCAAATGGAGTATAAGAGAAAAGCTTGCTTAGAAGTATCTGTATAAGCAGTGGCAGAAACTTTTAATTCTGATTTCAAGCTAGTTGTATTACTGTGTAAGATGGTTTTTTTAGATTCCTGACACTCAGGCACCCACAAAATAATTTAATTCACCTATTGCCAAAATTGTTTGGAGGTCTTGGGCACATGCAAGCAGTTGAAGTTTAACAAGTTACACGTGGCAGGTAAAAACTGAGCTGAGTCACTTATCGCAGGCTAAAAACTCCATGCCTGCACAGTTAATGAATCTCGAATGATGGAAGAGAATTTTAGCTTCAGTTACTTGGCTACTGGACAGATCCAGGATTTTCATGCTTGTGTCTGCCTAATTCCATGGCTGGGCCCATCAGAGGTTCTATCAATAATTAAGGCTATACAATGTTCCTTTGTGCTGTTTATTTACCAGTTGGATAAACTGTCTCTCTTCTCTCAGTTGCCTTCAATTATCAGGCATTCTAAGCTACTGCAGAGGAAAAAACTACTTATTCTTATTTTTAAATGAAGAATAACTAAGAAGTTACCTGTGCATTCTAGGTGTGAAACTTGGCTACTTTTCCAACAGTCTGTTGTTCTGAAGCACTGAGTAAAATTAAAAAAGTTTACACAAAATCCTGTGTATATATATATATATATATATATATGACTACATATCTCCTGTGACACAGACTGTATATCTGACCTCATAAATATGGCACACCAGCCTTTCCCAGTGTTACATTACATGTTTCTTCACAGTGCCCCTATGATCAGGTTCAAGATATTGAACAACTTGTTAGTGGAGAGCTGAGATACAAGATATAGCTACATGGTTTATTCTCAGAAAGATATGAACTTGCTCCACCTGCACTCAAAGTCCATTAAAACCAGTGTATGTTTAGACACTAAGACCAGGCTTAGGATTGCACAGCATCCTATCACAGCTTACTTGTGTCTGCTGGTAGCACAGGTAGATCAAAGCAATTTTGCTTATATGGTAATGCATAGAAACACTTCAAATCCTAAACTCTCAAGGGGCATGCAGGCTTTGCATCAAGTACTGCAAACCCTAATTTTTAGTACCTGTTGCAGAGAGGGACCTCTAGTCCTAAATTAAATACTTTGACCTTGATTTACAGTGCCCTAAGAAATTTAGTGCTAGAGATTGCAGAGCCAACACTTAGAGCTGGGATTCAACTAAGTCAACCAAGCTGAGGTCTAAGCTGTCCATGAAACAGTGAACTCTGCTTTCAGAGAAAATGCAGCTTGCAGACATTTCCAGAGAAATAGGCAAAATAGAATCTATTTCTCTGACATTTCTGGAGGTGTTTGAAGGAGGCGTTAATTCAACCTTGTTTGATATATTGGACCATAGTATGAAATAGCAAATTAATTCTGTATCAGAAAATGCTTCTGCTTAGATGAATCCCTTTTAATGAAGATTAATACCCTTGGGAATATTTGCACTTTGTTTAGACATAGCAGATCATTAGCTACTCTATTAGTCAACACTGGGGAGAGGGGGGCTGGAAGAAATACCATGTTGTTACCTAGAGATAATACAAAGGAAAAACAAAATTAATTTGTATTAATTACAAAATAGTATTATTTTCTCACCTAGCTTGCATAATTTTCTTTTTCTTCCTCCATTTCCCATGTGGTAAGATAATACATAAAAACAATATTGTTCTCTGTAAGCACAGCAAGGTTTCACTTTTTTTTTTTCTCAAAATCAATTAATAGACAGCAAAACTAGGTCTTTTTTGTGTCACCCAAGAGCAGCCTATGCAACAGTACAAGAAATATTTAACTAAAAAAAAAAGCGAACTTCTAGAGGAAGTTCTTTGTCCAGCTTAACAGCTACTGAAATGAGCATTACTCCCTCCCAGCCTACCTATGGCCGTCATCCTTATTGACCTCTAATAAGAAGCTTAATACTTTGCAACTTCTGCCTCCTTTGTGTCTCAGATTCCTCTAGAATCTACCCAGATCTTTAACCTCATATGGTCATGGATCATTTTAACCAAGTTGTTTATGGCTTTCCCTACTGTATAAATAGAATACTGTCTGCACTGCATCTAGTGATTCACAGTTGAGTTTTCTTTATTCCGCTGCCTTACCCACCTCAAAATGAAGAACTGCCTGATTTCAGATGTTTGTCCGCATTCCCTCCATTCTCTGTGTTTCATTTTTTGTGAAGAATTGCCCCGTACACCAAGCAGAATGTCTACCTTTAACTCTGCATCCATATTCTCACATTTTAGCAGTATGTTTCTAATAAATACAGCTGTTATGGGTAAATATATCCATAAAACATGAGCATGAGTCGGGTCTGAAAGAGACTCTGAAGGATAACTAATAAATAAAAAGGATTAGTAGTAAATTACTAGTAATTTACTAGTAATACAGTTTGGATCATTTGGGTTTAACCCTTCAATGCTCCATATTTTCCCTCTTTAAGGATGATATGGGAAGGGGAATAACTGGTGGTTAAGAAACAAAGTAACAGGGCTATGTCTAAATGTCATCACTGCTGCGGAATATATTGTGCCTGAGTCCTGAATATAGAATTTTACTTTCATGAATAATGACAATACCCTGCTCTTACACAATGTTTTGCACCAGTACAGTTCAAAGAGAGTTATAAAAAAAGCAAATAACAATAGAGGCTAACTTGGTTAATTTGCTTAAAGGAAATAAATTCACCTTAAAATATAACAGTAAGATATAAATTAGAATTGACACTGAATTTTCACTCTCTTCCAGGCTCCTGGAAGTTATATATCAGTGTGACTAAGATCTTATGAAAGCTCCAGAACTCAGATTTCTGCAGCTAGAAAGGCACTGTTAGAAGAGAAAACCATTTTACAAATGTGCTTCTTACAAAGCCACTTCTGGAATTTACCTCTCTTTCCACAAAATTTCTTCTCTCTCCATCCCAGGGACAGCACCCAGCCTGCTCAGTTACTATTGATTTGCCATTGATTTACCACAGCCAGCAGCCCCTGCAGTTGGAAGAAGAGTTTTAAACCAGTGAGGCTGGACTCCAGAGAATACCTCTAGAATCCCTTCAACTCATTAATTTTCCTTTTCTTTTTTAAGCCATAGATGTAAATTGCCATCTCTTTCTTGAATATGCACAAAAATAACAAAGGAAAAGGCAATTATTATTGCTCTTCAACTACACTGTTCAATCAAGTGTTCTGAATTGAAGTATGCTTGAGAAGCACTTTATAAAACAAATTTGCATGCAATGACATAAACCTTCCCTGAAGGAGCAATTGTCACACATAAATCAATGGACACATATCCAAGAGGCAGAGAAACTCAACTAGAGTTTTAAGTATCTTCTCTTTAAAAATCAAAGTAGAATCAAATAGGTTTTCCTGTGGTCTTTGGCTCATTACCCAGTTATCCAAACAGCAGTATAATAGCAGCTCACTTGCCAAGTACAGTCTGAAATCACTCAAGTCTGCCCAATGCCTCAGCTGTCTTTGCGTGAATTAAAATCCATGCTGCCATGGAATCAGATGCTATGCAGCAGAAATTATTAAAACTGACAAGTACAAAGGCCTAATGTTTTTTCAGATACAAATCAAACACATCAAACTGAGCAATGCAGTGTTTCCTCGCCAGCATTTCAGAGGCTGCCAGAGCAACTGGGTGGCCAAGGCAGAATAATATTTTCAGCATACTCTGTGCTGAGGGTGTGACAGATGTGCTTTAACCCGCTATATTATCAGAGGGCAGAAGTGATACCACAAGACTGCCACCATTATAGCCATCACCTGCAGGTTATGACCTTCGTATTAAAAATACGCCTCTTCATCACTGCAGAAGGCACATACCAAAGAGGCAGCAAACAGCTATGCAGGGAATCTAGGGCACTCAGGTAGTCTTTTACAAAGATTTCATTTCATGGCACTGCTTATAGACTATTTATTCCTCTATTTGTAGATTCCACTGTCACAAGCAGGTGTCCAGTCTTCTTCCTTGTGTTCTGAGCATGACCTAACTTAGAATTCCATAGTGCAATTCCATGCTTATACACCAAAGTAAATTAACTCTGTATTTTTGTGGTTATGCCTTGCAGTGACTTGTCACAGAAGATGTTTCACCCTCTGCTCCAACAGCAATAAACACCTTCACCCTCAATGGGATGTTCTTAAATTTCAGAGTGCAAGTACACCTAATCTGCTACACTGCAATTAAAAAATACTTAATTTCATCATTTTCTTTTGTGGGAGATAACTCCTGGAAAAGGTTCCATGAGCATATTTGAGATAGTGAGATACACCTGGTGGTTACACTTTCTATTCAATCACTAAAGATTAATCAGTGACCCTCAGGATGTAAATTGCTTATTTTGCAGTGTCTTTACCTGAACATATGGCACTTGTAATGGCAGTGATTTATTTTCTCATGCACCCAATTCACTTTTTTTTTTTTGAACTTCAACAACCATAAAACTGCTTAAGCAAAGTAAGTTTAACCCAGAGACCGGGCTATAATTCAGGAATAAGAGAAAGCAAGTTTTATTGTACTTCAAGAAAAAGCAGAGTTAGTACAATTATCTGTGTGCTTGGAGAGATTAATGGAGTTTTGCTTCATATTAATTATCATGCAGAGATTTTTCTTTTGCCTTATGTGTCAGCTATGCATCAACCAAGTGTCTCCTGCAAAAGAGGGAGGGTATGTTCGACTAATTTGAGACTTGTCATTGTCAGTCTTAAATCATTCACCCTTGTTTCTTACAAAAATGGGTTTCTTGTGCACCTTGAGCATTGCTGCTCAGCAATGACCATACAGATGTCTACACAGCCATCACTTCAGGGAGAAAGCTTTGTACCTAAATTCAAGCAAGAGATGATTTCACCTTCTAAGGTGCCCATGAATTCTGGTAGTTTTCCGACATATGTGAATACTGCAGTCATACATGGATTTATCTTTTACTCACATGTCACTTGTTTATAAGTACTTAACTCACACTCTATTGTTCATAGAAGAGAATATATCTGCTTGGAGGAAATTTAAGGCAAAAAAAGCATACAAATGTTTCCTTTGTGGCAACCAGATCCCAAATTGGAAAAAGAAACAGCCATGAATACTTCAGAAGAAGGGATGGTAATCAGCAATAAGACTGATAGGCCCAGAATTAACTTGTTACGAAAAAAAAGAAAACAAAGAGCAGCAATATAAAGAGACTAACTTCTGCTTTTCTAAGTAAAAAGAATGTATTGAGAAGCTAACTGTGCTAAAGGGGGTCATTGCAAGAGGCAGAGATTTACCAAAGCTTTTAACTTTTAAAGATAGAGGCAGATGAAAACAAAAAATACTGATGAGCTAATAGACAGAATGATAGGACCAAAATGGAAGAAAAAGAAGAATTAATAAACAGCTATGGCAGCCTGGAGAGGCAACCTTTAAAAGTAGTCACTGGAACTCTGGGAGCTTAACACAATTACAATCAGATTCAGGTGAAGGGGTGGAAATTGCAGGGCAGCCTTCAGAGAATAAAACAATAAGGCTGAAGATGAAACGATAGCGTGTGGTTGTGAAAACATTTGATATTGGGGTAAGGTCAAGGGACAGAGGACAGACTCCAGGTCTCCTCTGTTTCTGTAGGTCACAGTCCTCTCTGCACTGGCATATCAGGAGGTATAGAGGTGTAGGAGAGATAGCTATGAGAGCAATAATAAAATAAGCACACCCAAATTTTGCTAGCACATCCCATTCATGTTGTTCTGCTTTTAATATCTGACAGTGGTTTCCCTACGCATTCTTCTTCTCTGACCTGGGGTTGCACAGTCGATGTCATTTAATGAACATCCAAATTCTTCAGGATAAAAAAAAAAAGCAAATAGGAAGACTAATTACCAGTTCCCTCTGCACCTTAAAGCTGTCTCTACTACATTAGTTTGCCACTCCCAGGATTTTGCATCCATTAATATGCATATGATACCCTCCAGTTCCCATCTGGGCTTCATTACACCCCTGTAAATCCTCACAGCCCTACTCACCAACTAAAGTTATTCCACTTAGCCTGAAAGAAATAATGTGGGTCCTATCAAAAATTAAGAAAACAAAAACAAACAGCAGTTTGTTATACTTTGTTTTAAACTGAAAGGTGTGAGATTGTAAAGATGAACTGAGGAAGAATAGTCCTTTTGCTTTCCTGTGTTTTTTTGTTTTCCTAGAAATAGGTAGTGGAGAGAAACATTCAAAACAGATCCATCAGAAACTGGGAATAACAGAAGTAGCTAAATAAGGTTAGATTCCAAGACTATGGATCTTTAACAACCTTTCCATCAAGAAATCCTCTTTCCATTTCCAATGTTAAGTAAGCTAGTTTTCATTGAGACATGACACAACTTTAGCCTGGCTCATCGCCACAGAGCCCTGCTTGGGAACAGAACATCAAGTTCAAATCCACATTAAAAAATGTTCTACCTGTACACAGCTTAATAACATAAAAGCTGTTGAGAATAAATGAAATTTCATTATTAGCTATCTAGGGCATCTTCCAAGGAAGGAAAAAGTATTAAACTTCTATTGAACAGAATAGGTAGAAGTGTACTGTTTGTTATAGAGCACAGATCACTATAGAAATACTTTTCCTTTTGATGTCTCTTTCTGGGCTGCACATCTCTGTCATGATTAAATTATCAGAATGTAAAACAACTTCCCGCTCCCATTCATTTATGCCTATCTTTTAACTTATAAAATACTTTTATCTTTTCAAATAGCCTGTTTGATGGATTTGTGTCCAGCTGTTCTGGGAGTTTCTGTTTCAGATAGGAAACAGCTAAAGAAAATATGTTTCTGTGCTTTTAAAAAATGCAAGGAAAAAAACCTTTCACAAATAATGATATAAGAAAAATTATGTATTTTGGTCATAACCTCTGGAAATAGGTTGTCTCAATTTTCTGTACTGTACAAGCTAAACATTATCACACCTAATTGTTAATCAATAATTGTTCACTGAGTAATCCCAGTGTTAATTTTCCTACGTACTTACAAAGACTACCAAACTTGTTATTCAATCCATGTACATCCTGCAGTATTATGAGATCATGATTACCCAATTTTCCTCCCATTTACTTTTAGTTTTATCTTAAGTGAATATTTTTAGGCTAATCAGTATCTGTTAAATCAATGCAGCAATTCCTGTTCATCACCTCACGTAAGCCTTTGCTTTCAGCATTTAACTGTGCAGATCAGAAGAACCACCTATATTTAAAATAACTTAGGGAATGTTTGCCATACAAGGACAGAATACGCTGAGAACCTCTTTTTGAAAGGCATGCAGCATTCAACAACAAAAGCATGAACAGCATAGTGTATATTGCTAAATATTTTTAAAGTTCGTATAAAAGGACACTCTCTTACATTGCCCTTTATCAAAAAGTTCATTTATTATCCATCGGAGAGAGTGATGACATTCTATGGGAAGGAGGAATAGATACAGTGAGAGTCTCCATCATCATCGGATGTGCCGAGAAGGTGGTAAGTCCAAAGGTATTAGAACTGTTCTGTTAATCATCCAAGTTATAAATAGTCCCAAAATTTCACTGAAGGGAGAAGACTTGGTAAGGCAAATTAGACTGGGATTGTAGGTCATATAATATTTTGGTGCTGTGTGGCTTTTAATTTCAAGTGTAAGAATATTTTTCTGTATATCATTGCTGAGAATTGTATTTCTTCTACAAATAATACAACAAAGATCAAAAATATTTTCATTTTAAAAATTTCTATCTAAAAACCCTTATGAATATTTCACCAAAATGTAAATATTTTGGTTGAAAACAATCTTTTTGTTCAAAAGCCATTCTGATGGAAATTTATTTTCAGGCTTTTTTTGACTGGCATGCAATACAGAGAAATCTGAGATAACCCCTGTAGAGGTGGAAACTCTCAGCTTTGCTATTATCAAAATGAAATCAACCTATTTAATTAATTGCTGAAGTCAAGTAAAGATGCTGCGCAAAACCAACATAACTTGTGAAAAGCCATTTGCATCTATGGATTGCCAGGCCAGATCGAATCCAGAAGGGTGTATTGACAGCCAGCTGAGGTAGCCCCTGTGCTGTGGGCAAATAAATTCAATACAGTGGGCAACCAGACAGGACTTGGAATTCATGAAAAAAATATATATATATATCTATACATATAAAGGTTTGTGCTCTCAAAGTCTACATTGCTCACTGCCTGGAGAGAGCATAAGGGGCTGTGAGCAAAGCATGTGGCCACCTCTCCCTACCTGTAAAGAGAACAAGATGTATTTCTTATTCACCTGAGATGCCTACGTGGTTCTGCCAGGTCACTCAAAGCCAGACTGTAATCATAGAACTGCTGCTCCTCATAGTATGTTTAAATAATGCCTGAAACTCACTGGTACACAGATTCTAAGGATATAGTGATATACCTGTCACGTACACAAGAGAAGATGCAGAGCTGAGTTAAAGAATAAGCTATCAAGCATTGTAAAACTTCGAATGCAGGAAAACAGTTATCAAAAATTAAAACAAAAAATGAAAATCATTGCTTGGAAGCTGATTTGTAGGGCTTTGAGCATGGCTAAATTTCAGAAAGTACCAAAAAATGTTCACAGAACTGGATTCACAGGGGACTGACCCCATCTAACTGAGAAATTAAATACAAAAATGACAGGCTGACTTAGAGACCTGTATCTCTTAGTCTTGCCTCTCCATCCTTTGTTTGTTTTTGGCTTTAACCTTCAGATGCCAAACAACAAAAAAGAAAAAAAAAAAAAAAAAACAAATGAAAAATCACAAAATAAAAACAAACAAAGCCACACCAAAAACCACAACATCAAAGCCAAACCAACCAAAGATTGAGGATCATTTGTTTCTATTGCCTTGCAGCTGTTCAGACTCAAGAGGTTTCACATCAATTAGACTTTGTGATATTTATACAAAATGAAATGACTCAAAGTTTTGGCTTTTACTTGTCTCTTCTCTGCAGGTTGTTATTTTTCATCAACAGCTCCTTATAGTTCAATTAAGTTGGTGGCAGCCCTGACCAGAGACATCATGAGACGAACAAGAGCAATAATTCTGTGATCAACCTCAAGGTTTTGTGCTGAGCTGGTGGAATTAGTGCAGCAAATTGCAAGTGGTGGATGTAAACGATCTGAGTAATCCCAGCCTGGAGCATGTAACCACCTGTGAACGTGCTGAGTGTTTCTGTCTGTGGGGATCCTTTATAGAGCACAAGGCACCTGCAGGCTGAGGAGCTGGGGGCTGTATTCCACATTTAGCCTGGTCTCAACTGAGTCTGTCCACTGTACCTAAATTTCAGCCTTTATCTCATCAAATTAGTAAATTATTAAATGATTAACAAAAGGTCCTTCTCTCCCCAGTCTAAATCAATGAAGTCCTTTCTTGTGTGTGGCCGTCATTACACATCATATAAATATTCATAACAACCATTTCCAATTCACTGGTTAGCTTCCTGCTCTATAAACTTGTTTTAATGTTTGTTTTTTTCTTAGTCTGTTTAAAGACAAAGATAACAACAGTATAAAGAGAAGCACTTTCTGAACAAAAAGATGGGCTATTATCTGAGCGCTTTCCATTTTCCCTTTCATTAATCTTCTGCGATATAAAACTGCTGCTAAGTGACTTTGTGTGATTTACTGGCGAGAAAGAAATGCACCCTTTACAAATCAATTGGAAAGAGATTATATCTGTGTTTTTAGAAAGAAGTACTAGTACGCAGACAAGCATGCCTGTGTGCCCAAGTGTCTTTCAGCGATAGGAAGTGTTTATGCGGGGACATTTGCTGCAAAAACTTAACCTTGGCAGAAGGACCAGGCCAGGGGTGTTCCCATCAGCCTTGCAGGGGTGACAAAACTGGACCAGTGGTCAACACTGTGGTACCCAGCTATGACAGTCCTCAGTTTCTCGCATGAATTTAGTGTTAACTACCTACAACTCCTTTTTTTTTTTTTCTAGTTTTAAGTAACATGTTTACCAAGTAAGTTCATGTTGGAGCTGGAGAATATTGATAGACCTGTAGAATTGCTGTGGGCTGGATGGACACATAAGCCCAAACAATTTTGAAAAGCTAAAGATAGTTTGGATATAAGCCCTGGACATCAGACCCTGATCTTGGACTTGTGGTTGTGGTCTGTCTTTTAGGACAGCCCAGATCTTGCAAATTAAGAACTCCAGTGGCCATCAAGCCTTGCTGCCTTTAGCAATGGATCTGGCAGCACACACAGATCTAACTGCTGTGTTTGGACCAGGGTACGCATGTCCTTGAGAAGGAAAGAAGAAAATACATTACTTCAGATCTGCACTCTGACTCTACTGCAGTTGTTCATACCCACAATCTTTTATACTTCAGAAAGGTGCAAGAACGTGGAAAAAGAACAGGGTCTGATACCCTCATCATTTGTAGACTTATTGAAGTGTTTGAGTAAATTCCAGATATTGGAATTTCAAATGTGCCGGTGAATGTACTATTCATACCACCAAACTTGGTTTTGTAAGTAACCTTTTGATTAAAATTTTAAAACCCATGAGATGGACAAATTACCCAATACAAAGCTACAGCTTATTTTAAGATGACAGAAGGTAAAATTGGTTCAGACTTTCAACACAGATGAAGATCAAATCTGTATTTGCAACACAAATCCAAAACCCACTGAAGATACTCCAAGCCATTCCAAATTTTCTATCAGCTTTGATAGCAGTTCCAGGATTTGGTTGTTCATCATCACTACTTTAAAAATAAATCTATGGGTGTAAGGCTTTGAACCATATCAGATTCTGATTAGACCCTTACTAAAAAGGCAGTAAAAAGCTCAATGTGCACAGTTGTGTATTACATAGGTTATTAGGATAAGGCCATATGAGACAAACTGTAGAAGATGTTAAATCTGTTTACATCAAACTACAGTAATTTACATCACATAACTGATGACATTAAATAGTTTTGCCTTCCTAAATGGTGGATTAAAAAATAATGTTAGATTTAACTATACAAGAACTACATCTTTCTTAGATAATAAAAGAGAGAACAGAACACTTTTAGATTTCTATATATTCAAGACAGCAAGAGAATTAGAACTGAGATCTGAAATAAACAAGACACTACATGAGACTAAAACCTGGAGAAATTGTGAAATAGTAAATTTCAAATAAAATATTAGAAAATATTCCTCATTCTGATGTCTCTCAGATTGGAAAACATTCCCAAGGAAAAATAGTACGGTATTTGTTCTGTTAGCAGGATGGAAAAAGTTAATTGTTTAGTGCAGACCTTTTACAGAGTGAAAGAAATTGGAGGTGAAAACACTAAGTTCAAAAATTTCCATAGCCTGAAAATTGAAGGTTCATCTCTTTGTTTTATACTGGAGTCCCTATCTGCAAGTCTGAAAGAGCTGAGAAGGATTTAACTGTCTGTTTGAATATAAGCATGTCATTTAGAAGCAAAATTATCCCTTCAGAACATGTAAGTAGAGGGTTACAAGGGCCTAAATAGCACACTCCCGGGAACTTCAGGTGCATTTTTAAAATTCCATTATGAAACTGGCTTTCAACACTTTGTCATTTCCCTTTTCTGATTTTAAATATGTTCTTGTAGAGTATTAAAGATGCCTGTGTTTATTTCAGGCTAAGCATATTAGCTTGAGATACTCTTGGACTTGCAGGGCAAATCATCATAGCTCACTTAATACCACTTCAGTGAACTATGTGATGATGGTTTAGGGCTCTCTCTAACACCATTTTCCCCATACAATTGTTTCCTCATTTTATGACAATAGTTAATATTCCTTAAGTCAAACTTCTCCTTATCAAGTATATTTACTAAAGCATTAAAGTCCTTATAATTAGCATTATTGGCAAGGGGAAAGGATTTTTTCCTAATTAAACCAGTATATAACTAATTATCCTGTGCATTTATATAAAATTTTAATTCCATGTTCATCTGTGTTTAGTACCTTTTATTAAGTTCCTGATAAGTTAATAACCATTTGCATTCTTTCTTCTCTAGAAGGAAGAAACACCCATTCTTATTGGGGTTACTTTTAAATCCTATTATTGAAAGCTCATCTTTTCACATGGGTTCCTGCTTTATTGGTCTATTCTGTGACAACTCTTTATTGAGCCGTACTGGCACTGAAAGCATCAGCAAAACTTGCATTAAATGAACCTCCCTAGGGCTGAGCAACCAGACCATTTGCCAGTAAACCCAACACACCTCCCACAGAGGTCTGGGCTGCCACTCTTCCTCAGCTACAAATGGACCTACAGCCAAAATTGTCACATGTTTTTATCAAGCTTGGCAAGATTTAAATCAAATGCTGTCTGGTGTCTGCTTTGGCTGAGGAGCTTCTCCAGCCTTCATCTTCAATTCACTCACTCCTCTGCCTCAAGAGACACCGTTACTACTCCAAAAAACTGTGGAGGGACCCTGGTACAGAGAAAATATTGTAGTTTAAAAGCCCAAAGGCTTGGCTAATGGGCCCTAGGCTTGCCCCATCCAAGTTTTATCACTATGAAGTGGAATAAATCCCATGTATTTGCTTTCTTACTTGGTATTTTATATTATAGTGAAATAAAGCCACACACACATTTCTTGATAGCCAGTGTGGGCTTCACAATTCATTGGACTAAGCTAATGATATCAGCAAATGTTTTGCATCCAGACTGTTAAACCAAGATAACTTCTCCTTGGGGTGGATGCTTTCTTTACCCAGTTACCACTCACTGTCTGCATCAGAAACACGTTACTGTGAACTGCTGTTCTGTTCACACACGTCCCCTTTGCTCAGCCCTGGTTAGCAATGCAAATGGAATTTGCAACAGGGCTGCGCTGCCTGAATGGAGCAGGTTTCTGTTAGCTCAGCGCTGTGCAGTTCCTCATATTTGAGTTGATGCTCCAACAGCCACAGTCAATAAGGCCTTTTTAGGAAGCCTGTAGGTAATCAGATTAATGAGTTGACTCTCCTGAAATACATGATTTGCACTAAGCCTTTCTGCTCAGTTCTTTATTGACTGGCACAGTAATGATAGCTATTAAACTTCACTCAGCCAGGTAATACAAACATATTCTTGCAGCTGGATGCAGTCAGAAAAGCCAAGCACACTATCACTGCAGTACATATATTTTCTGAGACAATTAGCAACCTCAAGTCAGTATTAATCAGAAAGAGATAGGACTCTAGCAAAGGACTAAATTATCTCTTGCTGGAGTAGAGTTCTCTGAGGCATGATGTCCACATAAGAATTGTTTTATAGGGCTTCATATAAGCCTTTATCTTTCTATTGATAATGAGATAAGTCAGTCAATCATCAGGCTAAAAACCCTGGTTGTTCTCAAGAACCACCTTGACAAGCAAGAGAGTTAGAAACAGCAAGTGCCTTATGCAGAGCTCCTTGTGTACCTCATCCCATCCCAGCAGCTGGAATGCACGTTTTTAGCATGGAATCTTCTGTCACTGTCCTTTAGTGATTCCCAAATAACAGCTAGCAGAAACAAAGCAAATTAACAAAAACACCTTGAGTAGAAGATAGAAGTAGCAGGATGGTAGTTGAAGCCTCAGAACAATGTAAGGAAAGAGGATGATGTAGCAGAAGATGTAAGTACCCTGCACCTGCGAGCTACAGATACTAGCAAATCAAGCAAGAAGACAACTTGCTTCTGACAGTATCTGTTTTGAGGCACTTGCTGTTTTAACAGTATTCAGTCAACTCAGGAAGTTGAGTTTAAATACTGAAATTCTGTTCCAGAAGTTTGAGGATCCATGCACTTCCTTCCTTCTCCAGAGACATGGGAATGGTCTGTTTTAATAGTGTAATTAAGGCTTTCACTGAATATTGGAACTTGCATAAGCAAGCTACAAAATTTGCTGCCACATGATTGTCTCTCTTTGAACAACTGATTTTGGTTTTATGAAGAACATTCTGTTTAAAATGGACTGTTCTGACTGACATGTTCAAAGTACTATTGACATTAACCGGGAGGGTTAACTGGAGAAATGGAACATGCTGTGTTTTATGAAATTTAATATACAAGCTATACATACATTAGCTTATTTAAGTACCTGAAAGGAAGGTTTATTTAATATCTAGAACTTAATAAATATTTGGATTATTCTAACCAGAACTAAACATTAACAGTTAATTACTTGAAATATTCCAGACCTATTGCCTATATGAATACAGGGCTCTTACAAATTTCGCAGCTTTCCAAGGCTTCAATGTAATTTTGGCTGATGTGGTGGTTTTAAAATATCTAAGTTTACTCTTTGCATTCATTTGCCATGTTGAAGCAGTGACTAGCTTGGCTACCAACAAAAACACACCCTGGGGATGTTCTGAAAGGGGCACTTCAACCACATTCTCCCACAGAAGAGGCAAATCTTGATCATGGGCAGCAGCTACAGACTTGCAAAGTGGGTGAATTTTGAGGGGAATTAATAACTATCAGCACCAGAAGGATGAAATCCATGCTAAAGCTTTAGGAAAAAGGTATCAGAAGCACATATTCTTAGAAAATATGGTCATATAGCAAGTTTTCTATTCGATGTGAGGGAAGGGATAATAATGAGACACCACAGTAAATAAGGCTCCAGCAAGAAACACCAGACATGAAAGTGGTACCTCGGGAAGGGAGGCAATGCTGAGTTGTGCTCTTTCAGGCTTTTCCCATAGAATAACAGGGTGCTAATATGCTCAATGCAAATAAATTCAGCAACTCTTCAAGTTGATGGTATTGATGTAACTAAGTATTATCTGAAATATTATCATGCATCCAGCATGACATGCATAGTTTCCTTAGGAACACACCATGTGAAGGAACAAAGCATTTCCATTGGACTCATTTAGCCATAAAAAAATAAGGAAAAAAAAACATTGTCTATTCAATTCCTCCTAGGACACCGCTTCTGCAGGGATGAACAGCCCTAAACATGAGAAACAGTTTCTGCCAGACCTAAGGAGAATAAGTTTTGGTGATGAACTCTAAAAAGAATTGTCTAAGAACACAGAGCTCTTTATATCAAATCTGGTTTGCATTTCTTTGGGAAAAAAAAAAAAAAAAAAAGAAACCAACAAAACAAAACAAAAACCCTGCAAATCAATAACTTTAACATTAAATTTTTAATGAGTGTTCTGACATTTGGTTGCTGCGACTCTGGAAAGGGTTAACTTGTGAGATTCTTTTGCTTCAGCAGTTACACTGCTGCAGATGAAGAGCTGAGGCTCAGCTGCTACAGAGCCATGGGGACACCAGGGTACCAAGGTGGCAACTTGCTGCTGGAGCATCAAAGACCTTTGTTGTAACAAGCACTGAACAAAGGATGAAGGGGAAAGCAACTCCTGTCTAGTGGAGTTTACAGGCAGAAGAGCAAAAGGAAAGATGAGAGCTACTTTTATCCCTCAAGCTCTTTCATGTCTTTCATTGGATGTTACCAGAAACAATAGAAAACAAAGCTTTAGAGGTGATTAGAAGTGATTCAGCCCATGTGTGCCCCAGAAAACTACCCATCCCACTCTCTGCTTTGCTGTGTAGCAGACAAGAACACAAGCTTGTATCAGAGCTCAAATATCAGTGTGAACAACTAGCGTGAATTTTTGTTGAAATGGAACAGTTTGACTGACCCACTTTTAGATTTCAGGGAAGTTAAACTCAAATGAGTTCTTCTCATGAGATAATGATGACTTGTCTAAGAGCATAAGCATGCCTGCCAGCTCATCTTATCACAGACAAATATAGAGGAAAATAATACACCATTTAATGCTAGCATTCCCCAACAATGGCCTCCATTGATTTCACTGGTCCAAGGAAGTTCTATTTCTTAATGGCCAGTAATTACATGAATTTTGGTATAAACTTTTCTTTATCAGGTACGTAGACACATGTCTGTATTTGTCCTAAACAGAGTCAGGAATTCACTTGCAGCTGGGGGTTTAAAACCTCCTTTAGAGCAGCTTAAGTACAGAATGATCTGTTGGCTATAAAGAAAGCTCAGAGCCACTAAGACTCATTTAAGGAGGTGAAGCCTGGCTCAGAGCCCACTTATGTGAGCCATTCCAGCCTCTCCAGATAAAATTTGAACTGCTCAGCTGTGCACCCTGAAAGCAAAGAGAAACCCTCATTCCACTGAAATACAGACAAGCCTCACTTTCTTAAATAAACACGCTTGGGAATCACTGTTTAATAATAGTGAGCAATCACTGTACACAAAAGATATGGAGAGCCCGTTTAAAAAAAACCTCACACCTAAAACCTCAGTTTCTATCTGTCTTTTTCCTGTGTAGTAGCATTAGCTTACAAAAACAAGTGGAAGTACTAATGTAAGCATTTTGAAATGACCCAAAGCATAAACATGCAAATTTGCCTGAGGACAGACATGGCATGTTTTTTGAAAACACATCACTGGATCATAAAATATCAACTGTGATGCTACACTGAGAGCCGGGTGAGAAAAGTACCTGTGAATCTTTCCTGACTTGCCTGAACATTGTATGATTAGCTTCCCCCTTTAACTTAACCTTCATTCCTTTAACACACTGTGAGGAGTAAATTATACCTCTTGCCCTCCTTTGAAACTAAGTGACAATTCAGTGTGATCGGGAAGTGACAGAAAAGCTTTTAGTAGAGTTCAGCAGACAACAAGATGTATTTGTGTCCCAGACTCTCCTAGCAAAGCCATTGACATTCAGGTCACAGGATTGTTTCAGATCGTATATTGCCTATTAGTTCATGCATTTAAACAAATTCTTCACAATCTTGATGTGCCTCAGTGAACGTCAACAACACCACCAGCAAAGAGAACAGCAAATTTATAGTCCTTGATGGAGAATTTAGTTCACTATGTTCTGAGGATGTTAAACCTCACATACAATTCTGAACATCAGTACTAATTACAGCAGTGACTCTAGTTATTTAGTGGGTTATCACAACATAACGAGGCAGTCTTCCTGTGATTTGACTTATGAGCACCTTACTTCACAGCTGCATTAATTACAGCATAAATGCTTCTTATTGAATAGACATTACCAGTGCCATTAAACTCAATAAACCATCTTGTCATGACTATAGTTGTACAGGAAATTAAGGAGTGCAAGTTTTCACCTTATTTTTAGTGAGGACAACATAATGGCAAAATATGTACTTACTTGCCTAACAGCTCTATGTAACTCCTTAGAAACTGCTATACACATTAAAAAGGTTCAGAAAACTAGTTGACTTCTTCAGAAAAATTGTTCCATAAAAGTAGAGCTGGAAGAGATTGATAGTCTTGATTTGTACACTTCAAGGTAGAAGCTGGCCTTTATTTAATGGCATATAGGAAAACACTTCAGAATACAAACCCTGGAGCTTCTCTGTTTATTAAAAGTTAGGAAAACAGTATGAGGCTGTAAAAGTTCAATAAGCGATCAACTCCAATTCTTTCTGCCACAGAAACCCTCCATGAACCAAGGGCCATCAAGAAACAAGGTCCATTTTTCTACCCCCTCCTTTACCCACAACACAAAGCTGTTCTGCAGTTTCACTGCATTAAACCATACAGCATTTAAACTTCATACATTCCCAGCTGAAATGTACTCATAACTGATTCATTTGGGTTTACCTTGGAATTCTCCAACATAATACAGGCTGTTTTCATCTCATCAGAGAAAAATGTAAAGCCACTTACTAGCCATATACTCCTGCAGCATGTCTTCTTGTACTATAAACCTGTCCCTTCCCAGAGCTTTCCAGCTCTTAAAACATTGCTGCAGTAAGCTGGGTTTGTCTGTGGTTGCGCCTAAACTGATACTCAGATCACCTGTGCTCATCTTGCTGGGGGTGAGTAGCACAGGAGTTTTCTTTTAGTATTAAAATAGAGGGCACACCAGCTGATGATAAAAACAAACTGGTTCAGAATTCAAATGAAACTGTTTCCTATCAGAACAATTCATAGAAACAGAAGACTTGCGCTGACATTTTGTGGAAGGTTTCTCAGCCCAGGAAAGAATTAGGAAAGGAACAAATTAGGACGGAACAAATCACCTGCTCAACAATAACTGTGCTACTATGGGCATTTGCTTGACATGAGTGGGTTGGAAGCCTCAGAAGAGCATGTGTGGAAATCATTCTCTCCATATGCTGGCAGAGGGTTTTATACACTGAACTGTAAGGAGAGATCATAAGCTTTTTCCATTAAAATATTCCTAAAATTCTGTATTTTATTAACATATGGAATTAAGACTGTTTTCTAACCTATCATGTGCTTGTGAAATGGAATTCCTGTTTCCAAGTAAGCTTTGGAAACATGATTTCTAGCTCTCTGTTTCATGAAATTATTTGTCTGAAGGAGTCAGCTCCATTCTTTTTCACATACACACCATACAGAGGATGTTTTCAGTTGTTTTATCTTTGTCAGACAATGCTGCAGATACAAATTCCAACACATTCACTCCACAGACAGGCTTACACCTCTTAGATTAAAGAGTGACATTGTGACATTGCCATAATGTTCTTTTCCCTTTCTTTTTTTTTTTTTTTTTTACAGTGTTATATTGGTTTCAATAAGAACTCACATCTGAATCTTTTATTGTGGCTTCAATCCGTTGGACAGGAAAGGAAGATGAAATGCAGTTCTGTATACACAAATGCTCTGTAATGCTGATAAGAAATGATGTGCACAGAATATAGACTAACACAGTAGTGCTGTATATTCAGCCTGCCTGGTAAAGGAGAGTTTTTCAACAATCTCTTGAGTAACAATAAATGATTTGTAAACATTGCCCTCAGTAAAGTGGGGACTCCTTTCTCCTAATGACCCTGATACAAGGAATTGAATACAAAGCTCAAGGAGAACTTTGACAATAATATGACTCCCGGGAGCCATCAGTGAGAATCATCTACTCTGTGTGTCCAGAAAGGGGCAATGGGCAAAGCTCTTGAGACTAATAAATCAAACATTCCCCTGTTTACATCTCTTCCAGGAATTACAGAAAGGGCATGTATCTTAAATAGCATCTCTTTGCTCTTAATCTTTTGCCTGGTGTCAGAAAGTCACTTGGAGAGAGCGATGCTAACTAGCACAGTGGCAAAATTGGCCTTAGCTGTGGTTTTCATACCAATGGTTCCCACAACGGCAGACTTTTGTCGTCATTATTTCACAGATTGTTTCAACTGTGCTGCAGTGACCACGGGTCAAAAAGCCTGAGGATAGAAACAGGCTTCTAATGGCAGTAATGCCACAGTGCTGGAAACAGGGAATAAGGGGAATCAGAACAAATTATTTTACAAAGTTTTGTATTTCATTGAATGATGCTAACAACATAGTTTCATTAGACAGTGGTCTGAAGAAGAGCAGCTTTATCCAGTATGCTGTGTCTCCTCTTGAAGCAGCCCCATCAGGATTCATGCTTTCTTAAATGGATAACAAAACAATACCTGTGCCAAGCTGAGGATGCTTAATGACAGAACAGACTAAGATTTTTTTTATCTCAGAAAGGTCTTTAAAGCAAAACATTCACCTGCTGTGAGTGTAACTGTGTTGGTGGGCTCTCTTCTGAAAGCATTGTGGAGCAAGTGAGAATTTTCCTGAATCCTTGTCCCCAAACCACACTTGTAAATGTCACTCGTAGCATCTTGCAGACCAGATGTGTATTTGCTCAACCTGTAACATCAAGAATGCAAAGAAGAGGAATCTGTTTCTCCTCCGTCTGTGGATCAGGATAAGAATTCCCTTGAACTTGAGAGCAAAAGTGCATTTGGACACTTATTTTTTACCCTTTCTCACTGCAATGCTGATTTGTAAAAGCCACTTCTTAGAAGTGCCCTGTGACTTCAGAGTGAGAGTTTTTGTGTATCAGACAATGGCAACCTGAGTCCTCCTGCTGGAGCTTGTTTTGATTCAGTTGGCCAGTTTTGTACTGATTTCTAGCCCCTTAGGAGTCACATTCTGTGTTATGGGTAAATGTTGTTTACATTATGTCAGTGCATTAATTAGACTTGGAAGCTTATAGATATTGATGCTTCTGTTAATTGAAAAAACAAAAGCTGCCTCTCTGGGATAAGAGTCTGTGTAAGGGATTAAGCTGGGGGAGGTGGGGTTAGGTTATTATATCCTTCATTCTTAATACTCCAAGCTATTTTGTTTTGGTGGCTTCCTGTTATTGATTTATGTTTAGCCACAGTACCACTACTGTTACTCAGAGGTCTCAATTTCTCCATTTGTTACTCATACGAAGTGTAAGTATTCCAGACTTTTCCCTTCCTGAGACTTTCCAATGTGCAGATTTAAATATAGTGTTTCCTCATTTGGGTTTCCTTAAAGCAGCTGCAGCAGGGGCTGGTGAGGGAGAGAGACTTTGCTTTCCCACTCACAGAGCAGGTGTGGAACAGGTTCCATGCATCTTGGGCAGATATTTCCATTGCACCTGGAGAACAGGAATGCATCACTTCGCCCTGGGGGGGCAGGGATGTGCAGGGCAGAGTCTTTGGAGTTGCAGCGTTTGTGATCCCGTGAGTATCAGTCTATATCTGCAGATCCCTTAGTGTCAGCCTATTTATTTCATTTACATCAAAGAGTGAAAGTTAACCCGAACCACTGATCCCAAAGTAAGTGCTGGCTGCTTTCCCTCAGTGTGGAAATGAGAGTCGCAAATGTTATGTCAGACCATTCCAGTCTAAATCAGTGCTCCAAAGGCAAGGGGTTGGAGTGTGTGTCTGTCATGCATATCAAGCTGACTAAAGCTATGACATCGGGGAAAAAAAACAACAAAAAACATCCAAAAAAACAACCAAAAAAACAACCAAAAAAAAAAAAAAACCAAAACAAAATGCAACAACAACACCCACACAACCAACCAACCAACACCACAACAGTTTTCAAACAGGAACATGAGAATATACAGCAAAATAACAGAGCAACCCACTTTAAAATCCTATAATTAATGTAGGGAGGATGGAAGGAGAGGAGGAAGATGGACACCATTCAGGAGAAGGTATCTGTAGATGTCAGGATATACTTTTCCTCCCATTCCCTTAATCAGTCGAGTGGCTGCTCTGTGCCCTGCAGGTGAACAAGGGATGTGAAGGGGCTCAGAGGACATGGGGAGTCATTAAAAAGCACAGTTATACTTGTGAACAACTTGCCAAATAAAAAGAAACTATATATAAATATTGGAATATAAAACAGAGCCTCCTTGTGCCCAGACCATGTGAATTGAGCCTTCATATCAAATGTTAAACTCTAGTAGATTCACATAATAATGGATGAGAACCATAAAGTGAAATTAAGAGCTTCTTTTTTAAAATTAACAGAAAAATTCAGTCCAAAGTTTTAAGGTTTACAGAGCCGGTTGAATTGTGTTCCATGCTTGACATTCTGCAATACTCATTAATTTGCCAATGTATTACACTGTTGTTTTTATCAAGTCAAAGCAGTGAGCAACGGTTTTCTATTCCATGCCCCATTCATACCTTGCCAAACAGATTGCACAACATGTGCTATCCCCAAGTGCCTCTTGGTTTTCCCTTTAGAAAATTTTCTCAGAATCTGATGGCAAAATAATAATGGACAGATCTTTACTTTTGTAACTTCAGCATCCACCTATTGCAGCTCAGATGCCTTTAGTATCATTATCCCCTACCAAACAAGATCCAAATCCGGCTTGAATGGTGAGAATAATGATTTCTTGGCTATCTCTGCAACTTCAAGCAAAAATCCTGTAGCACTCAGCCAGTGTGCTGGGGATTTGTAAAATGAATCTCAGTTCAATTCAGCGTATCAGGGATTATCTACTCAGTCTTGTCATTTTAATTGTATACATTTTACACATCTTGAGCAAGCCGTAACTTAATGGCAAAATGATGTTTTCTCTGTTCAAAGCATGTTCCCGAGCACGGAATGATTTGCACACCTGTAGAGCGGTGAGATCTTTGTATAATGAGCCGCATGAAACACACTGTATCCTACTGGAAACTTTTAATTTAGTTTCAGCCTCTTAGGAAACCAATGTCAAAATTCTGCTTAGCAGATGGGTATGGAGTGTACTCTAATGTAGTAGATGAGATCATATACCTTGTGAAGATGGGAGAGAGGATTTTATTCCACCTACCAGATGTGATGTGACTAGTGGTCCAGAGTAGTTCTACTGAAGTAAATGGAATTTTAGTACTATAAAATAAAACTAGGGCTTAAAAAAAAGAAAAAACACGTAGTAGAGTTAAATAGAAAGTACATTAAACAGGAAGAATTTGCTGCACACAACAAAATCTGAGAATGAACCAGCATTTTGCTGACTGGTTTGCAACCTCATGCTTCTCTTGGTTTCAGTATATTCCTGCTGGGTTTGACTAGATTTTGTTATCCTTTTCCAGTCTAACCATATTTTTTATTCAATATGGCACTTTTAATATTTTTCATTATACAGAACTTGAGAGATAAAAGGAACCTGTTGTAGTTTAGTAATTTCAAAATTTCAATCTTGCAGACTTACACTCTACATTTTCCTACATGAAAGTTGGACAGCATATTTTGGTTAAAGGAGGAAGGCAGTTCCAATTTAGTGGTATCTGTAATAACTTTTGGAACTGTTGTTTATCAATAACGCAGTCAGGTTAGGGCTTGTGGTTTTCTAATACTCCGTGTGGTTTATTAATGAAAATAACTTGGTAACTTTTATTCTTCTCAAAAAGCATGATAACACACAGAGGTACAAACCCACATTCATGTGTTGTTTTATTGGTGCGTTACAACATTACATTTCCTTCACATTGAGAATGCATGAGATTAAAATACATTGATCCACAAAAATGCCTTCCCTACACCAACTTTGCACTGGTAATTACAGCGCCTACAGAACCCTCCACAAGTTTCACTTCATTAACTCTTTCATAATTTTAATTACATTTTAATCAAAGCTTTTACATTGTCTATTTTATGACTTTCAATTTAATTATTCCCATTAAAATATGTTATTCTTTACTGCTTTGCAAATTCACCAATTACTCTTGCAATGGAAATATTTATGCTGCATTACACTTCATATTCCAATCTTTTAACAGTCACTACTCATTTGAGGGCCATATAAGCTTCCCCATCCCAAATAAGATCACTTGTTTGTATCAAAAGCCATTAAAATACTGGGAATGTGTACAGAACAGTTAGGAGGCCCCACTCATTTTCAAGAATAAGCCAGATCTATATAAAAACATGCAAAATGCTCTATGTATCAGTATTAAACTTCTAATTTTGATTTAAGATTTTATTTTTTAACATTTGCATATAACCTGGAAGACTAGGGTTCCTGCTGAAAGAAAAAACTAATGGCTAAGCCCTATATAATGTAAAGACATGATACCCTTATTCTAGGGCTTTCATTAATCCTCCCATATGAAGAAATAGAAAATGATATCTCTGTTACTGAATTTTGTAGGATGGTCTAAAAACTTCACAGAAAGATTAAACCTCCACTAAACTGTGTGGATTTCTAGCATAAGACCTCAATTGCACTAGGGAAGTGTTCTGCCAAATCCAATGCAAATGCAATGCCAGAATAATTTTGCTTTGCTGATGCTAGTTTTGTGAACTAGCGCATAAGCATCATCAAAACCACAGTTGTGTTTGGGTAACTGTCTCTATTCCAGAGCTCAGTATACTCTTAACAGTCAGTACAAACTCCTATCTCTGACACAGTCAAACTGGTATCAGCTTTACCAGTAGATCAGGCTTAATTTCTACAGAACCCTCCTGGGTTCATGCTTATTACATCCTGCTCCATAATGTAATTTCCTATTTATAATTATTTCCAAATATCATATAACTTTATACATAGTATGGTTGCATCCTCTTGTACACAATTTATTTTTAAGGGAATTCTAATTTAGTTGATTTCTATAAAAATTTGAGCGTTGCCAATCAGAAAGCAGCTCTTCTCAAAAAATCTGCAAAGCTTACCTTTGAGAAAAGTAAATGACAAGCCTTACGTAAAGACATTGAGCTGTTTGAATCACAAAATGCCTAAAAGGCCAATACATATTCCAACAGGAACACATAAATTATAATTATGGCAGCAGTCTCCTCCAGTCTAAAGCACCATAATAATGGTCATTGATCAACACTATCTTGATCCCTTTAACCAGCAGCTGCAGCTAAGAAACGTTCAGCTGCCAAGATGTGGTCTGGAACATTTGCCTGCATTTTCACAGGATATCTAAGAAAAAGAAATCTGGAATCTGACATTCTGCCATCCAAAGGTACATAATTGCACAGGAATGTGATGTATACTGCATAGTGCATATGTAACAAAACAGGATCTTACTGATAATAAATAGTAGAGTCATAGATTTAGTCATCTTCTCCATACCAACACTGTTTTGATTCAGGTGAGTTTCAATTCAGGTACCAAGTCAACTTTTGCAAACACCACGCTCAAGAACATGAGCTGAAAATGAGGAATGTGTCTAGTGGTGAACTGTCTCCAGCCATTCCCCTGGAAATGTTACAGTGCTGGAGACCACCACGAGCATTATGGCTGTGAGCCCAAAGTCACAAATGAAAATCTTTGCACTTCTTCAGATCACCAGCGCTGCAGTGAGTCACTACACAAGAATGAACACGGCACACCGAGATTCACAGAAAACATTGTGTTTCTTTATCCTCACAGTTTTAGGATTTTTTAAAAATTGTTTTAAAGACGTCAGCTTATTGAATATCACAGGTGTTCTTTTCTTTCTTCTTGCTGCGATGGTAATTACTATGAGAGCTCTCAAAAATTGCTAATGATGTAATCTCAAGTTTCTGATCCATCCTATAAACATATTTGTTATTGCAAGCTGATAATTTTAACAGTGTGGAATTCCTTGAACATCAGCATCATCCTGTAGAACTACTAATGCATGAGGCTTTGCTCTTACAAACACCGAACTGTTCCTACCCTTCAGTTGCTTGATCACTAGTAGCTCAGAATGACCTTGTCAAAAGTTGACAATTAATACAAAGTTCTACCAGCATGTTGAGATTTTTGTGTTAGAAGGTAACAAGATAAACATATGGATGATGCCCAACTTATCAAATCATACAAAGAAATGGCTGGCCACAACAGATGGTGAACATCTGATGAAAAGTGCTGCGTGTACTCATCACCCATCAAAATCAATGAGTGCTGAAGATGACGAGAACTTTCTAGGAGACACTCAGTACTTCAGAAAATCTGTTTCCAGACCTACCATATCCTCAACCACATCTTCTTAAAATCACCCTCTTAACCGTTCTCCTCATGGGATTGTTTTTATTAATGTTCTTTCCCCTTCCCTCAAGTAGTCTGTCTGTTTGCAGTAGACTGAAAACAGATAATTCAGTAAGTCACTGTGAACTGAAAATTTAGAAGTATGATAACATTGTGGCATTAAAAATAAAATATTTCATTTTTCTTTATAAAAAGGAAAGAAACAAAATAAAAAACACATACAGTAAGAACCACTGTGTTAAGAGACCAGTTTGGAGGAAACGTGAGAAGGCTAAAAGTTCATTCTGCACATTTCTCAAAGTCATACAGGACCTTCAGTAATTCCCTCCAGAGGCAGGCCAGTAGCATTATCTGCTGTAGGTATCTCTTCTTTCTTCACAGAGTTTTGATCTAGCAGGCTGACGTAAGATTTATGACAAGCTGTATTACCCAAAGGAGGGTAGTGTTGTCTGTAGCAAATATAAGCAAAAATGAGGCCGATGATCCCTCCAACAAAAGCATCTAGATAAGAAAAGCAACAAAACCACAAGTATGTTATCATGGAAAGAACAGCCAGTAGTGACAACTGTAATAAATAAAAGACCTTTGGCTAATCTGGAAGTCGTTAATCCAGAAAATGCAAACCTCAAATTTTCATAATGAATTTGGAGCTGAATCATGCAGAACACATAAAATCAGTACTTTTTGGAGATGTCTCCAACATTTTGTATACCCCAAATGTAGATGGTTGGCTAAGTTTCAAGAGATGAACGAGGGAAATAGAAAGGTTTCCATGGGGTGTTCAACATTCATGATATTCCAGCTCACCATTGACCAGCCCTTAAGGGTAGAGAACCCATACATTTTCTTTCAGTCACCATGATCTACAATGACCACCAGCTTTTTTATTTATAAACAATAACTGATTTAACACCTTTTGAATATCTTTCTTTGATGCTATTTACTACCCTATATGCCTACCAGAAAATTAAATAAGAGAAAACTAAAATGAGACCATTGAATGAGTTATTTGCAGCTCTCACACATGGGCAATATCAAGTTTTCAATGGGAACTGCACAGCACCTGAAGGGTAAGAGGATTTGTTCTGTTTTTAGGTTCTCCCTGCTTCTTGTTAATATACTTGCCTGATCTTACATTTCATTTTCAAGCAACCAGAGCAAAACTCCACTGGAAATACACCCTGACTTTGAAAGCATCGGATTTGAACACAGTAATGAAAGTGAGGCAGAATGCACTCGCTAGTATATGACTTTACACCATGTTTTATTTTAACAAGGCTTACTAAGCACCATATCATCTGTCTGTACCTGTGTTTCTGTATTTTACTTTCAATTACAAAGAAACCACAGTGTAATAAAAATAAAGGATCATTGAGGTTACTGACAAATCAGGGTTAATCAATGTAAATGTCTAAAATAATTAAATATGGAGTAAATGCCCTAGTTTGTCACTGTAGTATATATTAGGACAAAGGCATGTTCACTTTTAAGTGGATAATAAATGGCTTGTAATCATCAGAGCAGTGAGATTCTGAAGAGCATTTTCACTGGAAGAGCTAGAGCAAGAAAGCCTGAAAAATTTAAGATTGAGATGGATAAAATTAAGGGATGTGATTGTAAGTCACGGTTGTCTGTTGAGGAAGAAAACTAGACTGAATGACCTAGGAGATTCCTTCTAATCTTATGTTCTCTTCTACACACAAAAGGACATAACAAATGTATCACAAACAAATGTAACAGAGACCCAAGTGAGATTTTAAAAGGTGATTGTGCCTACACAGTATTTGCAAGGAGACAGAAGCTTATCCTACCCATACTGAAAGCTGACTGATTTTGTGCAATTTGGACTGTCTGTCAAACTCTCATGGTACAAAAAGTACCAAGGACATGAACTTTTACTATAGTGTACTACTACAGTATCAACTTGTAAAATACTTACTTATTGTGACAAGATTCATTTTCTATAAACCTAATCTAATCCTTTCAGTCTCCGTATTTTTCTACTTTTTTTATTTCAGGAGTAAATTAACATTTTCAGAGATCTTGGGACTTAAAAGCAGTTAATACATCCACAATTCATAATGAAATACCTTAATATTCACGAATACCACCACTAAGATCTTCTAGCCAAACTGGAGCTCATAATGTACTCATAATATTAACATTCTGAGCCTACTCAATGGCTTTTTAATGCAAGGATACTCCACTCCATCTTTCAACTACAGTGTGCTAACTCTTGGACATTATATTGATGGTCCTTGTTCATTCCCCACAGTATAGTTAAGGCTCTATCATGAAGCCACCATAAATAATTTATCACAATTGGTTGACTCTGCTGAGCATAAAAAATGAGGCCTGAGCTTCTGCGCTGTAAATTACAGAGTGAGCTAGTCTGTCCCTTGAGAATGCAGTTCTTTCAGGTAAAAGCATAGGTCATAGGCAGAATGTCTGCCAACCCTCTTCTTAGCTTGGGAAGAACCCATTTTTCAGCTCCATCTCCTTTAACTTCGAAGACAAAAATGTAGGCAGCTGTAATGGACACAGTCACAACCCCTTGCGGGTAGTTTCCTTCTATCATATATAAAATATGCCGTAATAATCTGCTTCATAGCACATGTTTCAGTACATAAATAATTTTTGCCCTTGGCAAGAGACAATACACGATGTAAACATGCATTCAAAGCTCCAGAGTAAACCTGTTCACTCCCATTCACACTGCTCCTTCTCTGTCTTTAACAGAGAGTTCCAACCAGCCAAGTATCACACATTGAGCAGCAGGTTCATAACTGCAGCCCTAAACTAGAGAAAATCATTTTAATAGGATGTAACAAGAAGATGAAATATTTCTCTTCCTTAAGTAGGACCTGACTTCGCAAAGTGTGGAAGTGACACCTTGAAAGCAATTACAGCCTTAGCCAAAAAAAATGAAGAAAGCAGAAAACATTGAACTTTGCAGCAAGGTTTTCAGTATGGGCAGAATCTGTTACAACCTGTGCTATGTATCTCGGTATGCAGTGTTTCTATACTACTCAAGCAGGGGCCATGAACCCACCCCATGCACAATATGCTTTCATTTGAATGAAAAACATTGTATTACATCATGTGCATCAAATGACAAGAATGTAGACAAATAACTGAGTGCATTCTTGCAATTACCAGCTACAAACAGATGCTTCAGTTTAGTCTAAAGCACACACAAACACATTTTAGCACTCACATACCCAACAGGTATGCAGAAAAGCAGTAGGCAAGGACTAAGCCACACGACAGATCTGATGGGCCAGATCCAGCCTACAGCTGGATCCATTGGAAACAGCTATGGTGTCGATGTACATTTGCAAAAAATGATGGCGTAGAAAACCCACTGATGTAGATTTGTATATAAATATGATGATGTATTTCATATATATATAAATACAGAATTGTAAAAGGTCGCTGCAGCATTTTCAGACATTGAAACGCTCATCATCAATCCAGGAGCAAGGAAAGTCTATAGCACGCTACCATGTTGTAACTCATGTGATTTAATGAAGACAAATAAAATAGAAAAAAGGTATCTCCATGGCTCACCTTGCCAGTGATGTTTGTAATCACACATCCGTGACAGGGCAATCATCATGGCACAGTAGAGTGGGAGAATTGCTGCACAAAGTCGCCAGCTCTTCCCCCGGCCATTCTCCGTGAAGCAGTGTAACTTTCCAGCTAAGTAGAAGGTGGTAAAGCCAAGGCCTGAAAATGCAACTGATAAAGAAAAACACAGAATTACAGTATTTTGTCATTAACACTGGGCGGTACGATCCCTTAAGATCCTCTAAGATCTGGTAGCAGGATCCTTCTACCGCAGAGAAGTCTTGGATTTTCTAGGCTGATATTAGGAGCTAAGGTAAGTTGAGAAGACCCACCTGCAAAACACTGAAGACGTTTCATAATTTGAATGGTGATTCCTATGTAACCAAATAAATGATATTGTTATAACTTTGTATTTTAAAGGGATGTAGCAAACTGCCCAGGTAGAGAGTTTTCTTGTATTGGTTTGGTTAGTTAATAAAGAAATCATGGTCTTACAAACTTTAATAAAACACAGTTCTTTGGCGTATGTGTGTTCTCCACAGCATTGGTGTTGCCTATGGAGCAATGCAAGCAATAAGGCAAGTGAGCAAATCAACTTTCTTCTCATAGATGTTCAGCTTTCACATGATCTCCCATGTCTGCAAATACTGTGCTACCTCTAGACATTCATCTACCTAATAGTAATTGAATTTTTTTTCCTTTAGCAATTTATCTTTTTCCTCTGGGAGAAACATCAGCCATGGAAAGAATCTCACATTTTATTTGCACATTAAATTAAACGTTTAGGCAATTTTTTAACTTGAGTCACAAAAGCTATTTCATGCTTAACCTTCAGCACATCTCTCCTAATTTTAGAACCTGTTCTAAAAAGTTAAGTTCCAAAGGAGAAAAAGATTCAGTTAGTTTGTGCTGCAATTGAATTACATTTAAATGAGATTTTTAGGTTCCATTAACCTGTTTTTACAGAACATGCACTACTGGCAGTGATGACAGAACTCAGGCATCATGTCTCTGTACTGAACTTCTTTTACTCTTGTAGCTGGTCACCTTCCGGAGAGATACCGGATGGTTGGTTGTTTGGTTTGTATGTTTAGTTTGTTTTGTGTGTTGTTGCTGTTTTTAATATGCCTTTTCTTTTTTAATTTGAACTTATTTTTTTCCTGTAGAAAAATTAGTGTTGTGGCTGAACAGGTAGCTCTGTGAAACACATCTTCTATTTTCTCCACAACCATCATACTCAATTTTGCTGCTTGACGGCAGAGATCAAAATAGCACATAAACCACAGGTAGCAAAATTATAAATCTTTATCCAAGCATTTGAAATCCATTTTCTAACTACCCTCATGCTTTTATCTTTGCAATATCTAAGAACCTGTATAGGAGATAACAGGTCACGTTGATGAAACAAAATTCTGTTCTAATTCTGCTATCAGTCAATTTAATGGTAAAATCACCATCAGCGCTGGGTGAGACATGCAGCTTTTTTCTAATCTCCTGCTAGGGCTTTTCAAACGCCATTCTCCTCACATTCCCAAAAACTAGATGTGACAAAGTAATTACTTTGTGTTCTGCTGATGAATCTATGGGATGGTCAATTTTAGCTGACAGTACAATGGAGAGGTTTCATAAGTTTCTACTACACAGCCATTTGAATGCAATTACTGAAGATTTGCATTTCATCTTCAAACACACAAATAAATCACTTCTTTAGACTTGCTGTTGCAGACCGAGACAGAATGATGATTAGTCTTCTAAACACTATACCAAATATATTGTTTCCTATAAACTTTTTCAACCAGTGCTGATGCCATACTTGTCAGAAGACAGTGGGAGGCAAACTTTAAAAATATAACAATCCTGAATAAATATTTCTTGAAGACTGTGTTACCTTCTTGTGTACAGACCTTTGAAAGTCATATAAATTAGTTTTGCCTTTCAGACTATATATTGGACAGGAGGAAATAATATATTCCGACACTTCTGTATCATGGTATTGTTGAAATGAATGTGTTTTCCTAAAAGCAGCATGTCTTACACAAACAGGGTGTCAGACGCATAGTCAGAGCACCAGGCTATAGCCACTATGGAAAGAAAAAATGCTATGATGCTGACAACATTTCTCAGAAAATTGGAATATCCCCTCTCCCTTTCCAGCCATCCTCTCCAACTCTTAGCACTCAGTATAGACTGACACACTTAAAACAAAAATAAACATTCCTTCTTCTTTCAGTGTCCACTTTCTCTTGTGCCTCTCACATTTGCTAGGTTGGCCACTGGAATATGAGAAAAGACAACATCACCATTGCTCTCTTGTGCTCTTGCTGTTGCACTTGACAATTTTTGTAGCATTGTATTTTGAGTCAAAGATCTGCAGCTCTTTATAGTTGTTTTTTATTTTGTTGGGTTTTTTTAAATGGCTAATAACACATATTGGCACCTGCGTGACAGGGTTGTCCATTCTGCAAGGACAGGATCATCTGCTTCATTCCATCTTCCAGTTGAGTAACCAGAGTGAGCAAAACTAAATCTATTGTGGATATTCAATATCCAGTGCAAGCCTGGAATGAATACTTTCAAATACTTCCTCTCAAAATTTAGTTTTGTTTTCATATTTCCATTTGCCATTCTGAGTTATTATTAATTAGATCTTTAGAAGAAAATTAACTGAAATCTGAAGACAGTGTTTCCAGATAGAAGACATCAAGTGTGTTGTGGCTTCATTTTCAGGCCATCTACAATGCCTAGCAATTTAGAGGGCTTAAAGAAATATAGCCCAAACTATAGCATAGGTGTTCAGTTCTCACCAACTCATATTCAGGATCACTAGCATTTCCCAGGCAATTTTACTAGCAATTGTCAGTGTGGTGGACAGTGGCAGCAGATATAGCTAAATGGGCTCTAGAGCAAACTGTGTGATATTTTTTTAAGGAATTATTTCCCCAGAATGTGTTTTTTTCAGGATCTGCCACATTTCCAGAAGGAGTTGTTCACGAATGAACATGGAAATTCAGCAGGATCTATACCTGCACTCAACACAAAGGCACGTTGGATGTGTTCCTCTAAACTTAAGACCATGAAGAAAAGAGACTCAAAACCACCCCTGCAGGGGAACTTATGCCTAATGTAAGATGAAAAACTAACATAATGATGCCCTAGCTTGTGGCTATGAAACTAATATTCTGCAGAGCAGCTTTACTTTGCAATATTGTAAGATTGACTTCCCTTACCCTGGAGTGTGCGCATCCAGAAAGAGCTGCTTGACCCAATAGTCTCAGCATGTGCAGAGTCAGCACCAAAGAAAATGGAATTAACAGCAAAACACTCTGGGAGTTGGAAATATCCATTATAAAGGCAGCTATATATTCCAAGAACACTCGATTGCTGTGTGCTCTGTGTATGCAACTTTGCTTGATTACTGTATTTTGAAGATGTTGTCTGTCAACAAAGTGAAGAAAAACAATTCACTCCTCAAGAATCCTGGGCCTATAGGTGATATTTACATTGAAGAATTGGTCAATCAATAGAATATATTTGAGCATTTTTTTCTGCACCAGTTAGAGTCACAAACAAAATTCAAACACACACATCCACACATCATGTGCCCTAACATATTACATACTGGCTAGTATTATAATAAAAATTATCATTCTGCATAAGAAGACAGATTTCAGAGAATCTGCAAAGCAACACTCATCTACACAAATACTTCTGCTAAGATGGTTTCTTTCCAGATCATGAGAAATTAATACGTTGTTTATATAAAGAAGGCAATAGCAACACAAAATACCAACCAGCCCTTTTTGGAGACATTGACACAAATGAAAATCAACTAAATCAGACTGATTTAGTTAAAACTAAGTTAACCCAAGATGCAAGTTCCAGACAGAAATATTTAATTGATTTTAAGTGTTGGAAGAGCAGAAAGATATTAATCAAAGACATAGTATAAAGAAATGAGGTATTTTAAACAATCTCTGTAGCTAACTCAAATTAAAGTCCTGATGCTACAAGTTGCTGAACACAGGAAAACGTCTCCTGAGACAAGCCACGTGTTGTGTCAGGGATTGATAAAATGCTATAGAAATGTATTGAAAGACAGAAAATGGAAGATTTGCATTGTAGAAGCTCTGAAAGATCTCAGCTGCGACTAGGTTACCATTATTCTAAGTGCAATGCAAACACACTGAGGTCAGTGTCCCAAAGCTCAGCACCTAGAGGTACAAAGGCAAAGGAGGTGAAGTGTGAAGAGCGGGAGGGGTTAAAAGACTTGAAATGAGAGGAAAACACATTAAGCAATATTTGATTTGTCCTCTTACTCTTTACTTGCATTGCCTGATCTGCTGATAGCATCAGATAATCGGTTTAGGGCTAACAGGGCTATTTGAACACCAGTAAAAATCCTGGGTTTGCACTTTTTGCACTTGTTCTAGCTGTTTTGCTTTTTCATAATGCAGAGCTACTGGTTATGTAGACCTGCCAGTCAAAGGTTTTGTTTGCAGCATGACTATAAACCATCCAGAGACTCACTGCACGTTCTGTCATAGGATCCAAGCCAGCGAGTGGCAGAGTGCAAGCACGTTGTCTCTCATTGCTCCTCAAAATGAATCCCCTATTCCCATTCTCAGCATGAGACTTTCAAAAACCTGTTATATACGGTATCAATCAACTTGAAGTCACCACTTTAAGTTGGTTGCGTTCACAACGTGTCCTGGGGTTTTTCTCTGCAGATAACACTGTTTATTTTGCTTGCTGAATATGGATTGTTCAAAAGTTCAGAGCTGGCAGCCAGAAGGGACGAGCTGATCTTTTCATCTGACCTCCTGTACATCACGCCATTAGATATGATCCGGTGAGCACCATAATGTCAGTTTGAATAAAGTATTGTTTTCACAGAAATAATCTGAAGATAGAGGAGGAGAATTATCTCACATGCAAGATTTGTAACACCAGCACCTGGTAAAGTTCTTACTGATAAAATCATGATTGATGGTAAACCACCATTGTCATGGGCCATCCTCATCTGAGGACCTGATTCAGGAAAACACAATAGGAAGAAAAATACAAACACTGCTATGTAGACAAAAAATGAGTAATGTTTTCCAACAGCCTTCCTACAAGATGTGCTGCTCCCATTTTAAAATAATCAAGTACATGCAGAATTGATACAAACACTCTGTTACAGGCACGTGTTGAGGTAGAAGCAAAAGGAAGTATCTAAGTATGTATATTTACCGGTACAGCAATGACATGAGCAAAATACTTCATAGAAAAAAAACAAAAGCCTGGCACATCTTCTGCCCAAGGATTTCATGCACTAAGACCTCATCCTGCAATTGGATTGAACCTTGACACCACAGAAAACTTTGAAAGAGATAATTCCCTGTTTCTCCAAAAATAAGACCTATCCCGAAAACAAGCCCCTAGCATGATTTTCCAGGATTTTTGAGAATGCTTGAAATATAAGCCCTACTCCAAAAATAAGCCCTAGTTACAGTACAGGCAGCAATACATGTAAAAAAGTAAAATCTTTTGGAGCAAAAACTAATATAAGGCCCTGCCTTATTTTCAGGGAACCAGGGTTGCAGTCTGTAATGGTACCAGGTCCAAGCCTTGCAGAGCTGACAAATAAGCAACCAGGAGAGCACAAAAAAAAACAATGGAAGAGTCAAAAAACCCCAGATGAATGGGTTTTCAGAACTTACTAGATAGCTGTGGACTTCTGTGTGAGGACAAGTAACTGTTGTTTTCACCTTTACATCCTAATGGTTGAGGAATTATTCAAGTTAAGAGTGTGCCTTTCACCTTGTGACCACTATTGGAAGGCGTGTTTTAAAACCATACAATAATGGTACTTAAAGTGTGTCAAAAAGCAGCTTCCTCTTGGGTGTTATCATTATTGAAATAAATAAAACTGCAATAAAGATGATGACAGCCTCTGGAGACACTGCAGACCCCATCCTGACATAGAATTCTCTCCCAACCAGTGATCCAGATGAGTTTGAAAACCCATCTGTACAGACCCAACCGATTACCAAGTTGAAATGCATGAACTGAGAACCTGTGAAAAAGAAACTGATCTAAAGCACCCCGAATAAATTATTCGTTAAAGATGTCATTGCTTTTGTGGGTGCTTTCTGGAAATTAAACTTCCCCAATGAGGAACTTCAGCTTCTCAAGTTTTAACGGATGTTTTGCGAAGCACACAATACATGTCTTCTTTACACTAAGAAGATTTTGAAGTAAAAATCCTCAACTTATTTAAGTGGCAACAAATTATGAAACTGCAAAACAACCATTCAAATAGTCTATGTAGCAATCAGATAAAATAATCCATCTCTTTGTCTGTAATGCTTTATACTTGCAGTGATTACTGTATATTTTTCCAAATGCAAACACATATTATTCATCACTAGAATGGCACAGCAGCCTACTGCAATTTTAGCTGGGGCTACTAGTGAATGTTTTCAGTTTCACACTGTTCAAAGACTGAAATATTTATCTTTCCTGAAGGAAAAAGTATGATACCAAATGGCTGAATCAATTTTAATACTGAAATTCAAGTAGGAATTTATAGAAGTACAATTCCCAGAGAATGTTTTGAGCTTATTGTCACAGACAACTTTTTTTTTTTCTCCAAGTGGGACAGTCAATCACCTTCCCTTTGGTTTAGCTTTATTAATTTCCTTTCACAAACAGAGTTCAGCACAAGCAACATGAAAAGCACATCACAAATTATAAATGTATGCAGGGACTTGGGAAACAAAGGAGATATCGAAGACAGAGACATGTTAGAACAAAACCAGACTTACATTATCTGAAAAGCAAGTAACTGGAGTATGAGTCATTAATTTGTTTTTGCAGGACCGTCACAGTGAATTCTCATGAACCTTTATTTTCTGACATATCTTCTTTTCATGCACCTCTTTACACCTGAAATATGTGAAGCAGTCTCAGGGTGCACCTCACTGCTACCAAAAAATGAGAACTAAGCTCTGATTTGTCCAGTTAATGATGCCATTTACAAAATGTCCTAAAAGCGAACCTTTTCTGTTTCTGTTGATGGAAACCTTGAACAAAGTCCCTTTCTCTGAGAACACAGTAAAGACAAGCCTAAAAGGGCTCAGATTCTTGAATTATCTTGAAGAGAGGTCAGCACTCATGCACTAATCAAAGCGGCCTTGGCATTAATATGAGCTACAAGAGATTGTCTTGTAAACTCAGCCCCAATCATACAACTGTATCAGACTAGAAAAACATCTTTCTCTACAAGGTATGGTTTTTAGTCTACTCACTTGTATCAGATTTAAACCTAGGAGAGAATGATATCGGGATGCAACTGGTCCCTGAATGCACCCATGATAGTGCTGCTCTAGTGTGGTCCCTGGCTCATACCAAGTGTTGACTGGGTGGACTTGTTTGTTTTGTGGAGGATTTTTTGTGTTTTGCTTGGTTTGGTTTTATTTTGTTAGATCAAATGTGCATCCCTTTATGAAATAAAGTCCTGATACTATACCTCTACTTTTTAAACAGAAAAAAACTAGGATAAGTGTTGCTACATTAATTCAAACAGGCTAGTACTAATTAAACAGCTACTACCCTGCCAATTATCTACAACCAGAGAATAAATTTCTCTTTCTGCTAGACCTAGCATAAATACAGTATCTAGCTACAAGCTTTAGATCATCAGGTATTTTTGAGACATATACATAATCTGAACCTCGAACAGACTAGCAGGAGTTGATTTATTACTAGAGCTGGAAAAGCAAACTCTAGAAGTTCATCTCACAAGCCCCTCATGAATTCAAACAGCCTCTGCTATTGAGCACTAAGAGGTAAATATGTCAGAGAAGAGGTAAAAGCATTAAACACAACTATTCCAGACTATGCTTACAGTTTGAATTAAGAAGTCAATAAACCCCACAGGAGTTTTTCTTTTCATTGCATATCTCAGAAATCCATTCCGTATCTCCCTGGATTCTTCTATAAGAGGATGAAATATTCCAGAGACACACTGCCATACAGCTGCTAATTAAGAGATTTATCTTGAAAATAAGGGAGTACAGCAATTACTGCCAAAAACCTGTGGCTTGTAGCTCATCTGTTACTTAAAATGTTCACTTTCCACTGAAGGAAATATGATTATCCTCCATGAAATTGCTAGCTAAAGATAATTAACAGTTCAAATTTAGATACCCAAGTATAATTATGTGTCCTGCAGTAATATTTTATATAAATTATTACAAGATAGCAAACAATTCTACTGAAATTCAGTAATTTTTTAAAACTTGGAAGCACATAAATAATTTGAATTTTTCAAATGGATGGCTTTTAAAATGTAAAAATATTCTCATTTTTACAACTGACTAATGACAATTATTTAGTGAAAAGGGGGAAGAGGCATTAGCTGTCCTTTCACTCCAAAGACATAAAGTTTTCCAGTCGCCTTTTTTCTTTTTAGTGACTCAGCAAGACACACCGCAAATACTACATTCATTTAATTAGTGCTTCATCAAGCAAATCTGGTGGAAGCATGAACTACATAATCAGCTCTGATATCATCAGAAAAGGTAATTCCTCGGGAGGTCACAGAACAGTAATGCAGAATAGAGTAACACTGAGTGGAACAGTTAATTGTGGAGATAAAAGAGAAAATGAAATATTAACCAATCCGCCAGTCAACAGCAAAGGTGCTGCCCAAATAAGCAGTTTAGCCGGGAGGAATGGGACACATCCAAACAAATGCAGACACTGGTATGTGAACCCGCTACCAAGACTATAATTTCTAGATCTAAACAGGCATTCCCAGGGTAGGAACATCCAAATTATAGTGCTGGTCCTCAGATTTAACTCCCACCATTACCCACCCAAGCGCAGGAGGAATTCTGTGGATACAGTGACACTCTGTTCTTCATCCAGACTCCAGTCTCCTTGCCATCCTACACGATATCAGAAACTTATACCCTATTCTATTGCTTGAGAACATAAATATCATTAATTCTTGCCTTTAGACTTTTTCTGTTATCTATAGCAATAGGTAGTTCCATTTTTCTAGACAGGATGTTGTTATGTTTATCCACACAAACTGATTTCAAGGGAAACAAGGGAAAGAAAGCCAGAGCAGGGAAGACAGAGAAGACAAGGCTAATGCATGAAGGATAAAATCGCTAATTTTATGATGGAGAATTTCTGACATCACTGAGCACTACTCACCAACTCAAATCATAGTTCGTCTTAAGTATCTGTGGAAATGCTATGATATATCTAGTCAACAATTCAGATTTCTATTTTCTGATTAATTCCCTCAGTAAAATCATCCACAGATTTCTCCTTCCCCACTCCTTGCCCACAAGAACGGTATTTTTAAAAGACATGCTATGCTATTATTCACTTGTTTCATTCATGAGTCCAACTTACACTGCCTTCTGACATAATAATTTTCCAAAAGTTTCTGTTTGTTTGAACAGAACGCAGGAATCCCAGTCTGAGAGAGTTCTAAAGACACTTGGTTCACATTGAGCCAAGCGAAAACTAAAACTCTCAAGAGAAAAATCACCAGAGAAATAAGTTGATTGCAACAAAGCAGTATTAGGTTTGCATAAACATTTCTTTGTGTAGGTTTCGTTAGATGAAACATTGACTTCATTATTTCCTCAGTCCTCTGCAGAAGGGAGGGAAAAAAATTACCTACTTATCCATAATAGTTGGTGCTTTCTAGGTAGAACTGACAGTACCAGCAAAATCTGAACGAGGCTTTCTGCAGACATTCTGTGCTTTTCTTTTTGTGGTATAAGTATTATGCTTGATTTCCCACATTTATCTCATAGCTTTCCTCAAGACACTTTTAATATCACCTTGTTTTGCAGAGACCTAAATTAATGGTTTCAGAAATCTTTATGCCTGATATTCCTGCAATTTGGTAAATCCGACAGCCAGCTCTGAAGAAAGGTGCCTTGCATTTCAAATTTATAATTCAGTTTCAAGGGTGTTATTGATTTATTTTTCTTTTGCTTACAGCAGAACTGCAGTTGATACTCTTGTTTTTATTGAAAAAAGTCTGAATTGACTCAGGGTTGTTTGTATTATCAGAACACACACTTACATGAGTCAGTTCTATCACCCTTCCTGCTCAAAAGGGTTCTGAGTCAACCAGGATCATTCGGAGACTGATCACAACCAGCTCTTCTAGAACGGAAAACACACGCCCCAGTTCATGAAGGTGACTACTCTGTAGACAGATTTAAAGTCCCCATGGAAACAGAATGGTTGCTTTTAATTCCAAGTAGCTTTAGTCTAAGCAGAACACTCTCATACATATTCTGGTTTACTCTTATTCTGGGCTCCAAGACCACACATAATGTGAAGCACAGTGTACAAGGAGGGACTTCCAACAGTGTATATCTGATCAGAATGAAAATGAAGCCACAGAAAGTCTCACCCTTAGTCTCTACAGACATAGAAAATTACCCTATCAAGATTAGGGACAATGGCTGCTTCTAGCAGTGGTTCCTGATCAAACCTGAGCAAAATGCTTCACAGCTGATGGGCCTGGGGGCATATTCACATTCTAGGTCTCAAAACAGAAATTCTGATTACATTTGATTCTCTATTTTCCTCTTTGAAAAGGAGGATGAAGGAATATTCCTCATTAGGCCAGTGTTTGACCTGAAAATAAAGTGAGAAGAGAGCAAAGAAACACATTTATGCAGTGAACACAACAGACGTGCAACCAAGCCACAGTTTTGCATGGGCTATTCACTGTTGAGCTTACCTACGTTAAAGAAAGCTCCACACTGAAGGATTTATTACTAAGGAAGAGATAACAACATCATCTTTACATTTGGTTTGTTCTTACACAGAAGTGCTATAAAAAACCATACTGGATGGATTTCAGAGTGTAACGTCAGAACCAGACTTCAATGGCAATTTCAAGGGATCTCAATATTTGCTAGTGCCATAATGAGATTTCTGTCTTAAAGATAGTTGGAAACTGATGTGCCCACCTCCTCTGTCTGAGGTGAGTACTTAGCCATCCATTTTCAAATTTGTCTGGAGCTTTCTGACCTATTCTGTTCCAGAGAAGAGCTGTCACTGAGGTTTACAGATGAGAATAGATCTTTAGATTTCTAGTGTAACTCAGAATCCTTTTAACTGAAAAGGTCAGTCAGAAGAACAATGGTCTTAGTTTTACACAGAGCTAAAGTCTACAACACCACAGCAAAGTCTTTGGCAAGCTGTAACATTCAGCATCTACCTTAACCTTAGCTTTTTTACCTGGAAAGTTGAAGTTAGGCAAGAAGAAAGGGACAATCAGACTGCAAGGTAATTAAGCTTCTTCCCTACACAAACAAAAGCAAATTGAACAACTATAATAATCAAGAAGCAGCAATAGCTTTGAATAAACAAGTTTTCCCAGCAGCTAAGCTCAGAGGTGCACTCCACTTCTGGAAGATATGCTGGAGGGAAAGGCAGGCGTATTCCTAATATCTGTAGGATGCGGAGGCTGACCTTGCTCACAAAGGAAGGAATGGTATTGCCGTGACAAAAGCCAGCTGGGATTCCTCTCTCTTTATTGGAAGACAGGGCTGAGGCACCTCTACAGAAGAATTTTTCTTATATATTCTTAAACTTGTCACAACAGAATGAGCAATTACTGGTGTCATTCATAATGGAATCTGGCTACTTAAAATAGGCAATTACTATTCAGGACTGGTCTGAAGATGTAATCTCATTTATCATGCCAGTAGAAAAGGAAAACCAATTACTTTTTTCCTATTGCTGTTTGTACTTCCTTTTTTGGAGACACTGTTCTTTCTCCAACAAATAAATACAGATTACATCATATCCAGTACTCTCATAATGTGCATACCCTACCTTTAATATAAACAGAATCTACCATGTGTAACATCGTCCACTGGCAATGTTTTCTTAAAGCTGTATTAATGTGCACAGTAGGTATTAAGATCCTAATTCCTTGATCACTGCTCCCATTAACCCCGTTTGCTGATGACTTCTCCAGTGCAGTAATGATGACTATTAATAGCTAAGAATTCTCCAGGCAACTCAGTTCTGGCATTGTTTTTAACCTGAATAAGATTATGCCCTGGGCTGCAAATGGATGTTTACCCTGATTTGCGATGAGTTTAGACCTGCAAAGGCTCATCCTGAGTAACAAAACTGTGAAAAATCAATTCTTCATGATGTTGCAAATGGTTACAAATTTGCAAGTCTGGCCACTGCTAATGTTGGTTACATTAATGTTGGTTACATTAACAATAATTAATATTACTACCTAGGTCATATTTTTATTACAAGTGCATCTTATTAAAAATATAGAGTGAAAGGAACTGTTTCTTTTAAAAGCATTAATTCCTGATAAAAATGGGGTCAACCAATACATAAAAGTTGAGTGTTTAAATATATTTTATCATCTTGTCTACAAATACTGTGAGGTAAGTGCATGCTATAGCTTGAAAGGCAAATAATTTTCTTCTTCACTTCTCTGAAACATATCAAGACCCCTTCATTCGTCAAGGAGGCAATTAAAAAAGTATGACAATAAAATCAGTTATTGTCCCCCCAACCCAATAACCCAATACTCCGATTACATGTTTCATTTCAGATTTCTGATGAAATACTCTGACTTGTTCAGCTGTATTCAACAGTAATCTCTACAACTCTCTTTCAGCCAATACAATACAATGAAACAAAACAAAACACAAACTCTACACAATAACAACACAACCAGCACACAAAGGAGAAATAAGAGCTTTTGTACAGCACTGTGCTAACATTCACTCTGGAAGTTATACAAATCAAATTGAGATATTACCACTAAATCATTTCCTCAAACCTTGATTTTTTCCTTGCAAAAAAGAACCTCTGGAATCAATAAAAAATTCTATTACAAAAAAAATCAATGGCACAATTTAGCCCAAAGTCAACTTTTCAAAATAATTTAAGCAACTAAATTGCAGATATAAAAATACCGTAAGTATTTTATTCATTTTCTGCTAGGACAGCACTTTTATCCAGAAAATGTGGATTTTATTGATTTTATTATCATTAATCTATCTACTTCAACATGAAATTGTAAGTTTAATTATCTTTGCAGCCACTGTGTTATTGAACTGACTAATTTTTATCAAGTTTGCTTTTCAGTCAGTTGATGTGAAATCCAGAAGGACAAACTGAAGCACAGGAAATTGCATTTAAACATAAGAAACAAGATTTTCACTGTGCGGGTGGTCAATTGACCAAGAGAAAGGTTGTGGAATCTTCATATTCAGTTGCATGCAAAACTCAACTGGACACCACCCTGAGGAACCTCATCCCACTGACCCGGCTTTGAGCAGCAGGTTGGGACTTGGTGATTTCCAGAGGTGCCTTCAACCTAATAACTCTGTGAATCAAACTAGAAGCTGATATGAACAAGACTGGTGAAGGGACTTGAACACAAGACCTATGAGGAGAGGCTGAGGGAGCTGGGCTTGTTTAGTCTGGAGAAGAGGAGGCTTAGAGGTGAGCTCATCATTCTCTGTAATTACCTGAAGGGAAGTTATAGCCAGGTGGGGATTGGTCTCTTCTCCCAGGCAGTCAGCAATAGGACAAGGGGTCATGGGCTTCAACTCTGCCAGGGGAAATTTAGGCTGGATATTAGAAAGAAATTCTTTCCAGAGAGAGTGGTCAGGCATTGGAATGGCTGCCCAGGGAGGTGCTGGACCCACCATCCCTGGAGGCTTTTAAACTGAGATTGGACGTGACACTTAGTGCCATGATCTAGTAAATGGACTGGAGTTGGACCAAGGGTTGGACCTGGTGATCTCTGAGGTCTTTTCCAACCCAGTCGATTCTGTGATTTTGTGTGAAATTAGCAAGTGATTATTCATTTATTCGTAGCAGACACATCAACTTCAAGATGCACATGTGGGTATTAATGACAATCACGGAATTGATCTGCCACTACCTACCAGTACTAAGTACAGATGCAAGGAGATTAAATCAACCTCTCACCAAGCCATTCTTTTTTTCCTTCAGCACAAAGGTGCCAAAACCAGCTTCATGCAACTTCCTCAAATCTCTGACAGCATTCCTTGCCTGATAAACACATCTTAAATAGTTCTGATCAATTCAGAAATAACACATTTAAAAATAGTCACGAAATAAAGCTGAGGCCAAAACCCTGGCAACTGCAATCTGCTTGCAAATGCTTTGAGTAGAATAAGAGCCTAAAGTGAGTTCTATCATGATGAATTAATCACTTCCTCTAAGAAAGCAAACAGGGTCAAAAATTTGGCATTTCATTCACACAGGTTTTTTGGTGTTTCTAAATAAAATGTGTTGTGCTACTATTATTTACCCATGTTTGCGTCAACAAGGACTTTATTATTACAATCATATCAGCATGTAAGATATCTGACTGTCTAGGATATTTTTTTTAACCTAAACAACCTATTTTACTGAACAATATTTGAAGCAAGTCTGCATTGTTGAATTGCTATTTTTTTCTAAGAAAGCTTCAGCAGATAGATCATTCAGAAATCATTTACATAGTAAGCAGATCAGAATACAACACAATGGGTTTTGCTACTGTTGCAAAGTTGTATTTATATCGCTTGTTGAGCTGAGATATGAAATAGGTCTCTAGACACACCTTTCCCTGTACACAATATGGCTTTGGACTTTACTTCAGTAGTTTAATAATAAAATATATATATATATATATATATATATATATATTTTATTATGACAATCTGGATTCATACTTTTAAGCCAAAATATTCACAGCTAAAAGCTTAGGAAAATTAATTTCAGGCAGTAACTAGAACAAGACTTGGATTTTCCATTAATTGGTGCTTCTAAAACATGCTTTTCTTGATAGCTGTTTTTCCTATCTTTGGAATATCCCTCAGTTTCTACCTCTTCATTCTGTAAACTGCCTATTAGTCTCCCTTCATCACCCACACAAACTATGTTCAACTCTTTCTTCACCTGCAGAAATCTATCTGCAGTCCTGGGAAATTGTGCTTTAAATCTATTACCAGGCAGTATAAAAACAGTCTAAAAATATCCAGTAAAGTAGACGGGTGTTCATTCTTTGACTGTAACCTGATTTGGTCAAAGACTCTGTCCATGCACTGCACAACTGCAGCTTTTTCCATAAAGATCCTTCAAAAGATCTGACCTAAAATAGTTTTTTGTCGGTAGTAATTGAACTCTTTGTAAGTGACAGTCTCTTCTGTTAAATAAATAAGAAAAAGTAAAACTCTACCAGATACTAAGGCCGGCCTTGCAAAGATTTCAGACCTAAAGCATGGAAATCTGCCTCAGTTCCTTTGCTCCACTTCTCAAATTGCCAGATTTTAAATGCATCCTTAAAATTAATTTCCTTGCTTCGCATCATACAGCTCCTTATGGGATTTTCAGACGACTAGAGCATATATTGTGATGGCATCTATTTTATAGAGAATCTGTCTTCAAACACTTGTTCTACATAGACTGTTCCACAAGTGATACTATCTGATGGGAACCCAACATCTAAGCTTACCCTAACATGGGCAACTTACAGCCTGTACAAGTACAACATGCACTGATGATCACTCTGTATCACCAAGAAATGTATAAATATGCTTTAAAAGAGAATATCAGTGGTATTCTGACAGCTCCTAAAGCATCATCTTAGTCTTTGTATCAACTGACGGTCAGGTCTCTTTGCATCAGTCCCCACAAATAGTGTAAGGACCAAGGGAGACTTGAACTTCTCACCTGCTGCAGTTCATTCTAGCACATCATGCATCCCTCCCTCCTCCTCCTCGTCTTACCTAGTTCTACCATGCAATTCTTTCAGATATGACCAGATGTTATCCAATGTTTTTGATACTTGGAAAGTTCCACAGTGCAATAGCCCAAAGAATTATCTCCTGAACTGCTTATTAGCACATTTGGTGAGAAAAACAAGAAAATGTGCTACCAATTATATACACAACTACAGAAGATAAGGTTAGTGTGGCAGGAAAAAAATGCAGCAGATTAATAGAACACATGGTAAACTGTAATATTAAACTCTAGCTTAATAGAGGAGAATCACACTGACATGATGAATTCAGAGCAATTTGAAATGAGGCACCAAGCTCAGAAAAGAGATGTCCAATTAGGCATCTCAAGATTAGACCCCAGAGAGGTATTTATTCTAGAGTGAACTCTCAAACCATGTAATAACCAGCCTAATTTTAAGCTGCAGGAAAATCCTACTGTGTATGATGCTTAAAATTAATATAAGAACTTTTTTTAATTTGTCAGGAATCATTTGTATATAGTAATTAACTGATTTACTGTAAATCATACAAGAAGGCTTTTCCATCTTCAGTGTTTATGAATCTATGTGTGGACCTGAAAGATGAGGTCTGTTTCCATACTGAGCTCTGCAAGCTTTCAGTGTACATGGCTTCCAAAACAGATAGAGGATAGCAGATATTCCCAAACTTCATATACAAACTGAACATTTTTTGCATTTTAAGGGTTCAAGAGTTTAACTGAGCTCCCCTGTTCAAAATGGGGAGTGAGAGGGAGGGAAAAACCTGCAGTATTTGATAGAACTAGTTTATATTTCTGACACTATCAGGAGCATAAATTGAAAAGAGAATTTGACTCTAGTTCTCGCCCCACTTACAGCCACCTGACTGGTGATACAACAACATCACATCTACCTTACTGGTCATATTCTTTTCTTCTCCTCTGCCTCTCTGTCAAGACCCCCACTTCTTCTAGCAGCAGAATCGTAGTTTATCAGCTACAGATTGCTGCAGTTCATTCGTTCTGCTTGTAAAACTGCTGGATTTGAGCATGCATCTTCCACTGCTTCAATTAATGGAGTAAGAACAGGGGGTTTTAAAACGAAAGTCAGCATCAGCTGATAAAGCACTAGTGTGGTTCAAACAAGTCATCGTTCTTTGTGAATGGAAGTTCTAATCAACTGTGATGATGCTCACTGTGCATCTTTCAGCCACCCCAGCAGCCTTGTGATAGACATCCACCAAGGATCTGGAAGATAGTTTACTATCTTACCAGAGACAGCCAACAAATAAAATTAACTTTTTATATCTCCCACTCCTGCAAAGTAAAGGTTTAATCTCATATATAACGAAGGAATGGGCATGTTAATCACTTCATGTATTTTAAAACATTTCCCTGTGCTTAGGAAAACAACTGAATTCTGACTGGTGTGGAACTGAAATTTGGACTTCTCATCATCTCTGAAAGTTATAATATATGACTGATTTAGGGTGAACACCTACATCTGGTATTGTCACTCTGTGCACCTCTGCCGGGACTCTTTAGAGGTCCCAGGACATTATTGTCCCTTCTTCCTTTGTAACAAATGTGAGCTGCAAGTCATGAACCTGACACCCACTTCTGCTGCACATCAGGAGGTTGTGTGGAAATTACACCCCACACACACACAAAAAAATACAGTTCCCATCATATTTCAAACACAAGAAGAGGCTTCTTCAGAAGCTCACCACGAGAATGGCCGAATTCCTCCACTCCTTACTATGGCCAGCACTTTTAGATGGTGTAACCGGCTTTCAGATGTTTAGAAACTCCCACTCTTCTCAGGGCCACATTTGAGAGAGACTTGCTTATTATTTGGATAACAAGCTGGCAAAGTACATCCAGAACAAACTCTGAAGAGTATGTGTGTTTACTCCACATATCTTGAGAGGTACCTGCCATGAGGTATCTCCAAGGCAGGATGCCTGAAAACTCTCTGCAAGGTAATTCCACAGAAGACACACACAAAGGACACAGGCAGGAAGAAAAAATGCTGCATTTATGATCTTCATGAATGACATTCTTTCAGTGAAGTATGTGCGTAGAGAAGCTGCATGGCATCTTCACCGATTGTAGGTTTAAATAGCATAAAACTGCCAATTGATTTTAAAACCACGGAAAAATAGACTTACATTTTGGTCAGAACAGCTGCATATAAACCTGGGACTCAGCAACATCTCTGAACTAGTGGAGCCAGGCAGGAGTCTTGACTCCTTACCCCCAAATGTTGGTTCTCTCCAACAAGACATACTGGCAGTTCTACTGGAAAAGAGGCAAAACACGCTTCAGACATCCCAGATGGCCCAGGGACTTCTTTAATCCCTACTGTGTGAACTCAATGGAGTCATTGAATGTTGGGTTGTGCTCATGTAGATTCTAAACTGTTGCTGTTATTAAAAGTTATCAAGAGTCATCTGACTTCAACAGCCCTTCCAGAAAAGGAGGGCACAAGATAGAGCTGGGAGGCAGCAGCCTTGCATGGGATATGCCAGCTCAAAGTACATTTCCAGCAGCCACTGCAGGCAGACTTCTGCTCCTCATTCAGAGAAGGCATTAACAACACCGCTGTCTTCATGTGGGTCAACCTCCTGTTCTGATTTGGTACAAAATGCCTCACTTGTTTCAGGCAACTATAGCCTGCATCTACCAGCAAGTCACTCTGGTTTTACAAAACAGTTTGTGCTCCATACAATGTTCTTATTTGTATTAGACGCACTCCTTTGCACAGAGAGATGAAAGACATGGTAATTTAAGCCAAGAACATCATCTGTTCTCTAATAAGGAGAACGCACACTCCTTCAGGGCAGGAGTTGACTCTAAAAGTGGGACACAGGTAGTTCACATCATTTTTATCGAGTACACAAGGTCAGGCCAGACCATCTGGGGGTGTCAGTACTGTCACTCGTTATACATCCCTGCACCACATTCTTACAGCACAACATTCACAGCACCGCAGACTTTCTTGTTAAAGGCCTCGTTTTGCATGGATGAGGTTTTAGATCCTGCTATAACAAAGCTTTTGATTGACAGCCAGTCCAAGGAATGCTCTAGGAAAGACTGTTTTGAAGATGAAAATGGCTCTTGACTGAAGCTTCTCACCTCTCTTTATGAGCTGCCTGGCAGCTTTTACTGTGTTTTATTTTCTTCATGTGTTCACGTGAAGCAGAAAATACCAAGCTGTAGTAGGCTACTTGTAACTATCACTCCAAGAGAGGCACTATAGTTTATTTTCAACTTGCATCCTCCCCATTTCCACAGCTATGAAAACTGGAAAAAGAAACCCACAAACAGTAACAGAAACAAATAACCTTTTTGTGGTGCCACTTCATGCATGCCGCAACAAACAGAGAAAGGATGACAGAAATCTGAAAAATTGAACTCCTTTTACCTATTAGCGATTTTATGTTGAAAGGATGGAGAAAGGAGGCAAGAAAACATCTTGGACTAAGTTTATGGAAGGAAAGTTTGCAACTACCTACAGGTTAAAAAATTGGGAAGGACAGCTTTTAAAAGCTGAGATTAAGTGAATCATTTTTCACAGGGAGTGGGAGGTCAAGGAGTTGCAGTTCATACACTATACAAAACAAAGTATTGAAAATGTAGAATTATAGCAAATTTTCCAAATGTGAATTATTATATCAACATCCTCATTGCTTCCTATGTCTGGGAGGATAGTATAATGTTGTGTTTCCCATAATATTTTTTGCTTTTCACTCTTCAGTCAAGTGGGGGATGAAGTAATAGCAAGAAACTAAATTTATTATCACAACTATAAACTATTATTGATAAAATAATATGAACAATCCTGGTTAGCTAAATAATTTTGCTACAAAGAAGGAGCAGAGGTTAGCATTGCAATATTATCAAATTAAAATTATTTTCTTCTCCATTATAAGACTAAAATATGTATGGATTTTAAGGCTACAAAACATACAGTCTTGTCAGAGACTTAGAAAGTTAAGTACTTCAGGCAGCTTTAGAATTGCCTCACTGTAGCACACACTTACCAACAGATAAAAATTACCACATGCACAATATCTTTTCATTCTTATCACATTGTAATAAAAGGCTTTGTAGTGGAAAATACAGCTAACTCAGCCACATGCACAGTGTTTCTAATCTGTGCAAATCCGAAAGCACATTGGGTGTCTTCTGCAAGTCACACTTTGCAGCCTTGGAGTAAACTGTTTCATTTTAGTAAAGGAAAGTGACCAAATACAACACTTGCTGAGGGCTGGTCTGTAAATTCTAGTACATCAACTTATACATGCACTTATTTTAAGCCTTTGCTGTGATACATTGACAAAATACTTAACCAAGAGGATTGCAATTAAGTGTGACACCCAGATATGAAGACAGACTAGAAACAGCAATAAATACGATTTGTTCTAAAGAGCATACAATGTATTCCGCTATTGTCTCTTTAATGTAATTGAAGCTTATATACAAAAATAAAGACAACTAAGTTGGTTTGTCATTTATGACTATGAAGCTTATATCCACAAATATCTACTACTCCCTTATATGTTTCTGGGACTCAAACAAGAAAAAGGTATCACAATCGCCTTAAAACTTCATTCACCTCATTACACAACTTGTTTGCAATATATAATTTGGCATGATTAGACAATCTGAAGTTAGTGCTTCTCAAAAAGATCAGAAAAACAAATTCCAGATATATGACATACTGGTACTCAGTTGACAGTTTTTAGAAACAGAACAGCACAAAGCAACAAACAATACTGGACATGAAAAAAATGTTTACAGTAATCAAGTTATTTTACAGCTGAAAAGAGGTTTTATTAGACACTTGACATAAAACACCCTAGAAGTCAGGAAGGAACCTTTTTAAACATCTGAGTTAACACAACTAAATAAATCAGACATATGAGTTCTCATCAAGCCACCCAAACCTCTGTCAGGACACAGCATGAGCTAGGAGGAACTGATCTATCAGACCTAGGTTGAGGACCCCCCAAAGCCAAGTGGAGTGACAAGTGACTGTGCTCTCTTAGGAGCAGACAAGAAACCACAGAAACTCCAAACTGTGCCCAATTTACCTCTGTTCTCTGCCCACATGCTCCTCTAAATAAGGTACTATCGAGACACCTTTTCCCCATCACAGGCTGATAGAAAAGTCAGGACATTCTGCCTATTCTCTTCTGCCTGCATGAGCTGGGAACAGAGCTGCCATTTATTCCTGCCTGTGCCCAGGCAAAGCAGTCCAGCAGTAGTAAATATCTGTCCTGGTTTTGTTAAAAAAAACAAGTTTCTCTTTTAGTGAATTTGCCTGTCAGCTAAAGCCTTCATATTAGCTACATTTTCCTGGAGAACCAGATACAAGTTTTGGTAAACATAGCAATGGAATGCAAACTTATTGATAAGCATGGATGGACATCTCGCAAGAGAGGCAACGAGAAACAGGTGACCAAGAAACTGACCAACTGTGTATAACATTCCATACACGTAAATACTTCATATAAATGTCGGAGATCACGAGGATCTCGTCCCTTATTCGTCCCTTTTCCCTTCTGCTTATGGTCGACATTAGGAGAGGATCTTACTAGTCATCACTGCGAACTGAGGCCTAGTGAGAGACTGAATCCAGCTCCGGTTGGCTGCAGAGTCCAGTCCAGGACTTCGGGTGCCGGCTCTGCCATTGCTGAGACTTTCAAGATTGGTTTTGTATATTTTGTATTATTTTCTCTATTCTTATTAGTAGCATTAGTAAAACATCTTTAATTTTCTAACTCTCTTCTCTCTGTCCCTCTTTCCCTCCCGATCGCCTGTCCTTAGTGAGAAGGGGGGAGAGGGAGGGGCAAAAGGAGGAAGGCGGGGAGGACAGGAGGTTAACAATACATCTGCCAGGGTTTTATTGTCACCCCGCAATCAAAACCCTCGCCAACATCTGAACATGAAAGTATAAGAACCCCTCAGAATCAAGAGCATCCCTTCTTTAGCCACAGGCAGCAGTGAATACTGTAAGAAAACAGGGACTGAAAGAATCATCCTTCTACTGACAGCTTCTAGTGCCACAGAGATTTCTTGAACCTTTGTACCCCATTAATTAGGATGAACAGCACCCAAATGATGCACCATGATCTCTGCGTATTCCTTTCCACCCCTTCCATCTTCAAGCATACAACCTCCCGTGAAGAAACCTTAATGATAAAAGCAGTTGAACTGTCTTTGTGACTTGAACTCTGGTTTAATGCATCTAGTACTTGAAAGACATTAAATAGATTTTGTGAAAACTCTGCAGGTCAAACATGCCTTGTCACATTTCATACTTCAATGGAATATGATAAAATAAATATTTACTATAGGGACAAAGGTTGCATACAGAGGTCTGCATTAGGGAACAGACTCCCCCTCAGCACCAGACTGTTTTCTTTAGCTTTAAATAGTGCTTCACTCTACTGATAGTCCCGCTATAGCCCCTCCAGCAAAAAACAGGTTCATGATCTAGCAAAAAAAAAGAGCAATTCTGAAACACAGACAGGACAGCTTTTTAGAAAAGAGGCACTGCATTTAAATGAACTTACAGGAAGAGTGGATACTCGGGAAGCTTTTTCTGCCTTCAGACACCAGATCTGGATCACCTGTGCAGTGCATTTCAGAGTTCATTACTCCATCTGGAAAGCAGCGGTAAAAGAAATCGGGACGCGGTCTACAAAAAACACCATGGATATCAAAAATATAAAAGCTGTAGTAACAAATAAACCTCAAAGTGATTATTACATTCACTGGTTATTACAGAGTTCATCCCCTCTTGCCTTAACACAGCGACAGAAAACACAGAATTATTTAGGTTGGAAAATATCCTTCAGATCATATAGTCCAACAGTAAATCTAACATTGCGAAGTCCGCCACTAAATTCCCTCAATTCAAGGTCACTTTTTTTGCAGGCAGGCTCTTTCAGAGAAGTTTCAAGAGCCGCAAGCAGGTGGGAGTTGTCTCAGGAAACAAACACGCAGGGTTACTCTTGCCCAGAGCAATCAATCTCGCACAGCACCTCCAGTGACAGAGCAACGTGGTGTAGCAACTCCACAAAATTGCACAAGTCTTGCCAACACATCTAGCTGAGAACAGGACCACAACTTAGGCTACAAGATTGGCACCAAAACCACCAAATTCTAAACCCAACCTTGATGCTGACTCTCTAACTGCATTGAACGAACCTCTGAGTTTCTTCTGACCCTGCTCTGAGCTGAATGAGAGCACGTGGGTTTGACTGGTGTCATACTGATCCTGAGCTAATAAACCAGGTAGAGAAGCAAGGCGAACAACCACAGATTCAGAGACAAGCTGACAGAGCAACTAGTTGGGTTGGAGTGCAGACAAAATGAGCTCATGTCTGCCTGAAGAAGATGGCACAGACGTTCTTAATTATATTTCAGAAGCACTCTTAGAAGTGCCAAGTACCATTATTGTCAGGGCATCAGTACTGTAGCACAGAGGGCTCATCAGAAACCAAGCACAAATACAGCTTCCACGATGCTGCAAAACAACAAAAGCAGCATTGAACTCTATTATAAAGAGTATTAATTGAAGGCAAATATATATTTTTCAGCTGAAATTATTTAAAATTTTGATTAATAGCCAAAAAATACCTGAAAAAAAATATTTTCCAAAGACTTATGTTTGCTAGGATTTGTCTGAGCCCTTGATTCAAATTTCTGCTTCCCTAAAAAAATGGCCTACCTAGGATTCCACTTATTGCTTGGCTCCAGAGTTTGTCCTGCCATGGATCTTAGTGTTACCTTGAAATACCAGATTCAGTAATAGGCTTCCCACAAAATGCAGGCAGTGGATTATATAGAGACTCAACTGATTCCTATTTAATCAGAGTAGTGGCACTGGCATCTTAAACTCCCACATGCTGTGACTCTTCCCTTCTGTGTTGCCAATTTAATGGACTGATTTTACCTCACAACTTTCCTTTCAAACTCCTCGTTTATCTGGATCCATCAACCAGTCAAACAAACAACAAAATACAAGGGCACAGGTTCCTACCACAGTTGGATGTCACATAATGAAGTTGTACGACACCTGCACCAAGGAAAGGACAGCTTCACAGGGGCCCATTCTAATTCAACGTGCTTTGGAGCAGCAGTTCTCTTTTTATTAAGTTGTATTTTATTAATCAGTCTGCCTCCATTTCTCCTAACAGTTAAAGCAATCATTTATAACATGACAAGACTTACCTTCCCACTATTAATTTAATAGTATTTGTGCAGACGCCATTCAGAGCTAGAGCCAAGGAAACAGCTACAAAACAGAATGAACAAACAGAACAATAATAACCTAAATACCAAGCTATAAATTGCAGCATTACACCTTTTGATTTATAGACTGAAACCTTTACTGGACTGAAAACTGAATGGTCTTTGCAACCTATTATTTTTCCTTATTGCCCAGGCTAAGGACAAACCCCAGGGCACCATAATAATTACATCACTTTGTTCTGCTTTTACTCTTGAGAAATCTTATTTCCTCATGCAAAGCCCGTTTTCCTACCAAGCCCTTTGCACAGGCATAAATTATCAAAGGGAAACAATTATTAGAGAATCAAGTACTGCGTTTATTAGTTTTGCAATTTACCAAAGGAAAATCTTACACTCTTTGGGTCAAGGAGAATTCCTGTATAGAATAGACACATCAGATATACATACACCTGTGTATATATGTACGTATACATATGTATGAAGCAATTAAACACTCCACTTTCAGGCTAAACAATTTTCTTTTGACTAAAACTACAATCAGATGATTTTTTTATTTTTCTTTCAAAAGGATGTGAATGTTTTGACTAAAAATCTTGGCACTTTCCCCTTACATTTGCTCCAAGGATTAACCAGTTTTCCTAATAAAATCGGAGTAATAAACAGGAACTGTCATACTAGGTATGACTGAATCATCTCTTTTATTGCATGCTGAGTCCCTAGACTTTTCAAAGAACCTTATCAAAAGGCTGTGAAGATCTCTGCCTTGATTTCAGTGGTACTTGGATCCCGTGTATACAGTCCTTTTAGATTAAAACTGATTTAATGTTGCAAACTACAACATAGCTCCCTGGTACAATACAAAAGCCACTGAACTTTATTTCTCATCAGAAAAAAAAAAAAAAAAAAATATCAAGCAAATGTCTGATTTGCAGCAGAACAGTTACAGTAATGTAACACTTGATTACAACAGCTACATAAGCTATTTTCTCCTTGAACTGGTGCTCCAGATGCTGCACTTCAGCAGCACCCATCCTGACTCCATAAAATCTTTGCCTCAGGATACTACAGATCATGAAAATATGTGTGTTGTACGATCTACTTTTCTTTAAGTTTAAAGTTTTCTCCTGGACCTTACAGAGGGAATCATAACAGAAGGCAAGAAGAGCAAAGCAAATGAACATCTCTTTAGAACAAAAAGTTGAGAATAAGTGATGGCAAAGCTAATCCAAAGCTCCTTGCCTTCTTAAACAACAAAAAGTGAATCTCAGAACTGTGACTGTAAGTATTTTATGAATCAGAGTTATTTCTACTGAATGGACTTGTCAGTAAAATATCACTAAAAGAAATTCCAGAACTTACTACAAATGACTGGCAGCAGCCAAAACAAAACTAGGATCTTTTCACACTTGTGTTAGAGCAACTGGAGAAAGATGAAGCTATGGAAACCCAGCTTTGTCTTAAAAAAATAAATTCAAATGCAGATAAATACTGCCATTGGCATCCTGTCCAGCTAAGGCAAGATTGAGTATCAGTTTGACCTTATAATCTAAGGGCCAGTAAATTAAAGTGTAAATTAGGCAGTAAAACAGAATTTCAGAATTAGGTCTATTTCAAACAGACTACCAACAACAACATTTGCAGTTCTTAGTCCTTCAAAGCATCCTCTGCCAGTGAAAGTTCTTTAGTCCGTTTTGGTCTCTGGCAGGATCTGGGTATATATCACTAAAAGATTTCAAAAGATAGGCATAGGTTAGCTGGAACAGTTTAAGACTTACCACCCCCATTGCCTACCTCCTCCTCTGCTTAAAGTTGCTGCCTACATCTGCAATTAGACCTCACCCATAACACAGCCATAGCAGTTCACTGTCCAGGATTAAGTGCACATTTAACTCCACTGGCAGTTTAAGATCAGCTTGTGATCAGAAAAGCTGAGCCACGAGCACGGATTTTGCAATGGGAAACAGTAAACTGCAGGAGAAGGTCAGAGAAAACCATGAGAGGAGAAATTTCCTACACTAAGCAGCTGAATCTCACAGGACTTGCCAGTCAAACCCTTGATTTAGAATAACTGCAGCTACAAAAATATGAGGTAAGTAACAGATGGGCTGTAACAGAAAAATACACACCTGAACAGTCACTCAGATGGTCTTGTCCTCACTGATCAATACTGGCCCTTGCTAGCTAGATTGTTGAATTAAGGCACATAATTTGTACATCTAGAAACTTACATAAAAGCAAAGGCTTTTGTGAGATGGCTTGCAACTATAACTGCACTGAAAACTACTGTAATGGACTGTAACAGAGTCAGGTTTTCTTCAAGGCTTAGACTGCAATCAGAATCAATCTCTGAGAGCTATCACACGTTTTCCATCTTGAAGTATGACATACTTTACCTAAGAAAGCCTCTTTAATTTCAGTCTTGTCTGTTCGCCGGATTATTTTCACCACAAAAATGACTGCTAGTGGTGTAAGGAATGAAATTGCCTGTAAGAGATAACAAATATCATGTATGAGAGCATCAATTCCTTTTCAGTCCAACTGATTAATAATTAGTTACAGTTAGCTCCATTTAAACTAGAAGGCTGAATGATCTTTATCAAACTCCTGACCTTACGCAAAGTAGGATGATTTGTTTCTGCAGCTACAGGGCAACGAATACATTTAAACCGTAACATAACTGTGGGTTATAATTGATTTGTATTTGCCTGGAGCTATATTTAAAATGTCAGCTTCATAAATGAAAAAGCAACGGTCTATAAGGTCCACAAAATTCATACACTGCTGCATACAGATCGTGTACATTTTTCCACACTCAGCATTGCTCCAGAAGGCAGCTCACCCAGGCTGCGCTCTCAGTAAGACCCTGTTCAACATAACAGACTCCAGCACCCACTTCCCGACATTTTAAAATGCTCGTTTATTTTTGTTTTCCTTTTTAACTGTCATTCCTGAATGCATTGAGAAGATCATGTCTTTATGATTCTTTCATTTACAAGTGTTTGGATGTGGGATCAACTGCTTGAAACACCACCTGAAAACCTATGAGTCTACTCATGTATTTGGCAGAACCATATTCTTTAATTGTCAGTGCTGTAGGACCGGATTCCTCCTACAAGGAACCTGAAATGGGATCTGCACATCAATGCACATACTTGATTCCCATTAACAGCATCTCCATTATCATAGAGCAATTAGGATATTGGTTGACGATTCACTGGAAATGTACCGGTTACTTGAAAATCACCCTACTTCATGCAGCGTTCATTTACAGCAGTCTGTCCTTCCAGATCAGGTATTTATTATCTTTCTCCAGACAGACCCATCAGTTTCTCCTAAGCACAACACCAGGGAGTTTTTCGCTAGTAGTTTGCTGTGGAAACTCTGATTTTTGTTCCCAAATTGTCCCTTCTGTATCAGACCTTCAATTGCAGAGGAAAAAGGCAACTTGTAGGCAAGGTAGTCCGTTTATGCTTCTTGCTGGTTCCAGTTTAAGTTAATTAATTCCTTTTTGGAGTCTACAAACTGTCTTCACATTCACATTTCAAAAGCATCTATTCTCTTGAAGAAAAGTGAAAATGGCTTTTTTTGAATACGGCAAAAATTAAACTCTATATGGCACAAGAGGCACCAGGGCTTAAGTAAGATTATGCTGTCTTTCTTTACTGAGGCTGACTAGGGACTTACTTCTTAAACAGCCCCACCAAAATAAGAAACAGACACAGCGATTCAGGACAGAAGTGTGATAACAAAAGACATGTGACTCTCTTCTTTCTATAATGCATATTAATCTTAGTCCTCATGTTATGCTTTTAGAATATCTAAGTAGGTAACAAAAGCAAAATGCACTGTATGTCTTATTTTGGTAGTGCATCTTGGACCAGATTCCCCTCAGCTGCATCTGCAAAAGATTAAAACACAGTCTGGACTTTGCTGCCCTTTTTTACATTTAGAAAGGCAGGTGCCAGGTCTTGTGCAAAAGGTGCTTCATTTCCACTTGAATCTCAAACACACTGTAGATAAATGGGAGTTTTAAGTTAGGATGCTAATGCTGTGTTACTGCTCTAGAAAGTCTCCCTTCTCTCTATCCTCAACAAGAGTTTAATTTCTGCTTTCAGAGACAAAAAGTGAAATAAAACCGGTTAAAGCAAAACCTAGAACTATTAGTTTCATTCCGCAAAGTAAGGACTGCCACCAGGAAAGAAAAGAAGAAAGATATCTGCATTCCATTGTGGAAGAAACTGTAGAAATATAGCCAGGCTGACAGGCTTATAGTGGTGGTTTAATGGAGTTAGAAATCTTTTGAACAAGCAGGAGCAGCAGAAAATATCAACAAAGAACAGAATTCAAGTAGCAGCTTGTTCCAAACAACTTCACAATCAATCTTCAGAAATCTGGTAAAACAGCAGATTTCTTCGTATTTCACAAGCTTATGGATTTTTGAGAGAGATGAAGAGCTATTTGTGTTTGCAGTACATTGCTGTTCCTACACCAAAGCATTAGCTCTTTATTCTGCAGCAAAATGAACATATAAAGAAAGTTTGGCTTGCTAAAGACTCCTTTTTCTTTATTTTGCAAAAAGATTCTGTATGGCTCGTATCCGTAATGGATTTGGCAACGGCCTAATGAGCAACACTCTCCTCAGATGCACCTCAGTAATGTTTCCTTTTTCAGCGGTGAAATATTCCAACATTGCTTTGCTTTTGTGAAACATGGACAAAATCTCTCTCATTCATTATTCATTCTGGCAAGCCAGAGATATGCTAAAGTTACAGGGACTCCCACATATGCATTCAAGAGAAGCTGACAGTACCTTACAATTTCCAAGACAAGGAATAGGCACTGACAGATACACAGAACAAGGCTCAGATGTTTTCAGCCCTTTATGGTTTGCTTGCTGCACATGCAGAGGTCAGCTTTGTCTAGTTTGGATGTGGATCTGGAGTATTCAAAACATTTCTCTTGAATTCAGAGCTCTCAGCATAGAAAATTATCCAGTAGCTCAAACTCTGCTTTCTGTTAAGCCTTGGCCTGTATGTTTCAACATCAGAGTACAGCACTAGTGGCAAGATATTCTTTACATAATGAAAGCTTGTGATCAATGCTAAAGTGGGATTTGTCTTCTTTTTAATTAAAGAAATAAGAAAATACATTTAGAAATTATCTAATTTTAGAAGCTGTTCACTGAGTTACTGAGATGCCAATGGTCAGAGCCAGAGAATGAAAATAGGTTCAAAAATGGCTTTTCCACTGCAGCAAACCCCCTTACAATGATTCACTATTGGTGAATAGCAAACCCCTGTACAATGATTCACTATTGGTTCTTGAACTCTTACAAACACAGATCAGAGAAATCATGTAGCAGCATAATGCTCAACATAGGAAAAATGGCAGAGCTAAAATCAGAGTCTTTTCTAGCACAACAATTTAATGTTTGGTTCTGTGAGGTTTTGTTGTTGGTAGTTTCGGTTGGTTGGTTTTGTTTGGTTTTGGTGGTGGTTTTGTTTGGGAATTTGGGTTTTTACTGTGTGTTGGGTTTTTGGTTGGTTGGTTGGTTTGGTTTTGTTTGTTTTTAACAAAGCTGTCTTCCATTTCAGGAAAAACCTATATTTTCACTCATTCAGGCTGAAAAAGTCCTTAACAGACCTGCTTCTTAATGCAAAATACAATATGTTGGTGAATGTAAAACTAGGCCTTCAGCCTCTGTCTAGAAGGCTAGGATATATTATCATCTCATAAATAGGAAGCACCTTCTTTGAAGTTGTTCCTTACTTATTTTTCAAGTTTCCATAACTGAAGGCCTGAGCCTTTATTAAACAAACAAACAGCCACAAACTACATAGATGATTGCCATTTATTCTGAATTCAAATCTTACTCTGAAACGTAAAATCCTGACTTCACTGAAGATACAGAAAAAGATGCTTGCACATAAGGGTACTAGGATCTGACCTCATCTGCCATGCCCATTCCTGCAAAATCACCACTCGGACTGATGGAAGCTTTTGCAAAAAACTTTTTACTTGTTTTAATAGCCTGATCTATACCCATATTTTTTCTCAGCATTTCTGTAGTGGTCTGTCTTACTGAACTCTTATAATTTTATATGTAGATTATTACAATTGTTAATTGTTGCTAGTGTCGGCTATCAAAACCATGAATTTTGGTAACCGGATAAACCACTAAAATCCAACAGCCAATCTGTTTGTGAACGTGAGTTGTGCTAGGGAGAGCCAGAAGAACAGCGACAGCAGAAAAGCTCTATGGTGTATTTAGTATGCTTGTTGGCAGAAGCTAAAACAAAGATTTTGTCTACATGGAAAAAAAAGTATTTAGAAGCAAATATCTCAGTGCCTAACACACTCAAAACAAATTGGATTTCAAAATTTAAGCACTTAATCTAGTAAGAGCATGGCAAGGTTTTGTCAGGTCACCCAACCAGCTAATTCAAAAAGCTTCTCTAATCGTTTCTCTAGCATGCCTCTAAGTTAACACTAGCTTAACTCTCAAACTGTAAAATCAACATTCATAAATTCAGTCACATGGTAATGCTGCTTTTTAGAAACTCCCCATGATTTCCTACATTTTGCTATTTTGGACACCCCTGGTTTGGAAAACAATTGTCATTAGAATTAAAGGAACATCCTACACTTTCCTACTGCTTATCAAATGAAAGTGTACTTAGCTTACAGCCTTCAAATGACCAATAAACCCTTAGTACTTACAAACATAAGACGCGTAGGTATGTTGTCTGACTGCACCAAAGGATTTTTATACAGCCAAATCTCTTCAGGCTGGATAACCCGCTGGAATGGATCCAAAAATTCGGTAAAACTGAAAATAACAATTAAAAATAAATTGTTTTCACAGTTTAACATGATGACCATAAAATCCAGAAGAGTCCTGCTGATTTAAAGCTTCTCCTAAAGTTAAATATGGTATAGCATCCATGAATTACCCTTGTAATGCATTGCTATTGTACCTCACTGCATTTTAGTAACACAACCTTCACAAATACCCCCTTAGGAAAATTATTTTAAATTTATATATTCTACAACTTTATAAAAGCTCCATAAACTTCTCTGTGTAGAATACATTGTAATTTTATATTTTGTGGGAAAAGTGTGCAAAGAATGTTGCAGGATTAGAAAAAACACGCAGCAGATGTTTTATACTGAAGAAGTTATATACCAGATATCAAATACAAAATGTGTCTGTCAAGGGTCAAGATGCAGACTTTGAAGTATGACAGTTGTATTTGCAGGATCAGAAAGCAGAGAGAAAGAAGCAGCCCAAACGATTCATTCTACTGATAGAAAGAACAGATAACTTTAGAGAATATCTCCAAAAGAGATTTACTCTTAAAACAGGATGGGCTCATAGAAACATGGGTTTTTTTTTAATTTCAGATTGCTAGAATTGTGATTTGGCTGCCAAGCTTAAGAAGAATATAGTTCTACCAGAAATTTTGCATTCTACCAGAACTAAAGCTGACTGCTTTAATTTCATTCTCATGTCATTTACCTCTCTTAAAAAAACAGCCACACAAAAAAAAATAGAACAAACCGACCAACACACACCTACAATTTTGTAATTATGTTACTTTGAAATGTAGAGCATCAAATCAGATGTTGAGGTTACATTGTCACAAAGTAAACTATTAGTGTGGATATCTTCACAGCGTAGGGGAAAGGGACCTGGGCGTCCTGGTGGACAGCAGGATGACCATGAGCCAGCACTGTGCCCTTGTGGCCGGGAAGGCCAATGTCATCCTGGGGTGTATTAGAAGGGGGGTGGCTAGTAGATCGAGAGAGGTCCTCCTTCCCCTCTACTCCGCCCTGGTGAGACCACATCTGGAATATCGTGTCCAGTTCTGGGCCCCTCAGTTCCAGAAGGACAGGGAACTGCTGGAGAGGGTCCAGCGCAGGGCAACAAAGATGCTGAAGGGAGTGGAGCACCTCCCATGTGAGGAAAGGCTGAGGGAGCTGGGGCTCTGGAGCTGGAGGAGACTGAGGGGTGACCTCATTCATGTTTACAGATATATAAAGGGTGAATGTCAGGAGGATGGAGCCAGGCTCTTCTCGGTGACAACCAATGATAGGACAAGGGGTAATGGGTTCAAACTGGAACACAAGAGGTACCACTTAAATTTGAGGAGAAACTTCTTCTCAGTGAGGGTGACAGAGCCTGGAACAGGCTGCCCAGAGAGGTTGTGGAGTCTCCTACTCTGGGGACATTCCAACCCGCCTGGACACCTTCCTGTGTAACCTCATCTGGGTGTTCCTGCTCCAGCGGGGGGATTGCACTGGATGATCTTTCGAGGTCCCTTCCAATCCCTCACATTCTGGGATTCTGTGATTCTTTTGTCTGGCACTGAAGCAGGAATTGTGATCTTTGATGGTAGTAAGTTTCAAAAGCTTTTTAGGATTACATAAATTGTCTCCCTTCATTTAAACCATACTCCTTTTTTCCACAGTCCTTCACTGTCCTTTAACTCTGAAGTCATATCAGATTTCCTAGGAAGTTTTGCATTTACATTACCCATTTTGGGGCTGGTTTGCTGGGACTGACAGAACGGCTGCTGAGACAAGACACAGGGACCAGTTTTCTGCCCATGGAGCAGAGGTGTAGCGGCCCAACGCTTTTTTTACCGTAAATTTCCCAAAACCAAAGGCTTTAAACCTCTCCAAACCCAGGTTTTATACAAATAACAGCTACAACAATTGCCTTTGTAAATAGAAAAAGTTCATAGTAACTTCTAAAGCAGAGTAAAATTAAACTATACATATGCAACTCTCCCCCATGAAGATGAGTCCTCAAATCCAGCCAACTCAGCAATTTCCTGAACAACAGCAAGTCTTCTGGTTCCTAGGAAATCCTTCTTTTCATCCCCCCTGAGGACTGACCAGCTGTTCTTTATTTTCTCACCACAGTCTATGATCTGTGCATCAGCTACACTCTCCCACATCCCCAGCACACATAACTATTGCCCCCTTTACCTGAGCACACTTGGACTCCCACTAGACAGAAGGTACAAAGCTCCTTGGCTGCTCCAAAGAGGCTAAAGAAAAACAACAAAATCTGAGGACCAAACAAGCCAAACACAGCCTTGTCACTTGTGCTGATAGTTATGTTTTCCTTACTGACCTCCATGAACAACTAGGTTCTTCTGGAAACTTCAGAGAGTCTGGTATTGCATAGAGAATATTTGCTACTGTACTCAGCTTCTTCACATCCAGTCTGACCGTTCTCTTCAAAGAAGGTGCAAGGTGAATTTCAGAAGTGCCAAAACACTTTGTTTCAGTGTTTTCAAAACAAAAACATACATCTTTTTAAGTTTAAAAAAACAATGGTTTGTGCAAGACTTGAAAGAGGGAAACATTTCCAAACAAGACCATTTCGAGGAAATAAAATCTCTCATATGAAAAAATCATCTTATAATTTTTTTCTCCTCAACTAGAAAAATAAAGGTTGATTTCCAGACAACGCAAATTTCCAAACTTCATCTGAGAGTCCTAAAGTATATTATACTTATTTTCAGTGTTTAAAGATATTGATGGCAGCCAGAAGCAATTAACTGCTAGTTGAAATGGTTCCATTGCCAAGTAAAGTCACAGGCCTGGGTATGACATCCAACATGTGTGACCTGAGAGAGATGAACAGCAAAGTTCACAGCTATATTGTCCAAGACTTCACATTTGTTATGAAGATTTATACAAGATCCATGGCCAGGATGTACTTCACTGTTGTCATCTAAACATGAACAAATAGATAAGTACATGCACCTCTGGGCATACAAGAAGTTAAAAACACCAGCTGAGTTTCAATGACTATTAATACATCTCTTCGGCAGTCACATCATTTCTGACATGCTCCCCCGGGTATCTGCTGGTTTGGGTACTGTTTTGAGAAGTTCTCAAAGCACTGGTGGGACTGATGGACGTGCCAAGGAATGCCTTGAAGCAAAGAAGTGTTCTTCAACATATCTACATCTTGAAGCATTTCTACTAACTGCAAAAAAAAACCCAAACACACAAACATTTCTGCTTCAAGGTCAACTCAGTATATCTGTGCACTTTTGGAAAATGTGTCACATTAGACCAGAGATTAAATTAATTTGACATGAGCAGAGGCCACGAGAATTAAAGGTTTGGGGCTCTTCTTGTTCTTTTCTTTCCCCTCTCATTGTAAAGTAAGAAAACTAAGACTGAAGTATAGTTGTTTAAATCTGAGAAAGTAAAGAAAAATGAAATTCATAGCTCTCACAAGAATCATATTATGACACCGCAAATACACACTAAGTCATAAGATTTAATCCTTTAAAAGTAATATAACACATATGCTAAAGATGTGGAGCTATGATAACATAAATAGTATCTGATTCCAATTGAGGACTGATTTTCTGGTTAGAATATACTCACTATCTTTGTACTCTTCTAAAGAAAGATTCATTTCAACAAATCCATCAATGATGGTAATAAATATTATAATTATTATTTTATTTAATAACAGCAGGTTTTTATACACTAAATATTAAATCTGATTATGTATCCATTTCCTCTGACTTGTGTTCTGCCAAGAACAGCATTCAAATATGCTGAAACATAATGAAAAAAATTGCTGAAACTGTGTAAAATAATTTCTAAATTGCTACTGAAGGGAAAAAAAGCAGATGTAGAAGGCAGCAGATCTTTTCTGTGTGAACAATTCAGAAACACAAAGTAAACAGTTAAAGTGACTATATAAAAGAAATCACTTTTTTTTGTCATCCTCAGAAAGAGCTCAGCTGCTAATAAAATTTTTATGCCAAGACTCATAACAGAACAATTCTCTTCTTTTTTGAAGCATCACCAATGGGCGACTGGGTATGAGATTTAACTAGCTTGAAGGCAATTCCCTTTGTACTCTATTAAACAATCATGAGGAAATACTGGTTTCTAAGCTGCCTGACACTTTCTTCGTCCTAGCCAAAAGTACAGTCTATTACTATTCATAAGCCAGCACAAGCGTGTTTAAATGACTAGATGTTATTAGAAATTAATGTAATCCTTGGATAAAGAAAATGGGTTTCTAGACATCTTCTGTTATGGCTGAAAATACAGCTTAATCATCTAATGTCCCCTGGTAGCAGGTGGGCAACTTAGGAAGCTTACGTTCTATTAGTACATTAAAATTTAGTATTGCCTTTTTGGCCTCAGATTTTCTGCATGTTTACATATTCATCCACCATTTTTAACAGTTTAAGAAGCAAGATTTTGAGCACTTCAGGCTGATAACATATATTTAAGGCATAAAAGGCCTTGCATTAACTTCAAGAGGTTTAACTGTGACTTTCAAAGCAACCTAAGGGAAAGAGGAGCCCTAATTCCAAAAAAAAACCACCAGTGAAGAACAGGTACCCAGATGCCAGAGGTTGCATTGGACTTCCTAACATTACTGCCTAGAACACTACACTAAACAAAAATGTTGTTCATTTCCAAGGGCAAAGCATTTCCAAGTTACAACTTCATTACCATTTCACAGAATATAGTGCTTTAAGGTAATTTCTATGCAAGCACCACATCACAGACTGATCACGGTAAAAGTACACAGTAGTTTTGTAATAATATGGACTAATAACATTGTTAATGAAACCATTCACTAGTAGCGAGTGAATCAAACATTGCATAAGTGTCCTCACAGAGTCTTTGACCTGTGCTTCCACCATGGTCTTCACCTCCCATAAGAGTAGGATATCATTTAACACCTCACCTTTTTGTTTCAAACACTGCAAAGCCGGTAAGGCAGAAATCTTTATGTTTCAGAGTAGCAAAGTATGTTCCCAATCTAGCAATAAGACCAGGACAGGACTAGGATAGATGGGCCTAACATTAGGATTGTATTGTTGCGTTCTGTTAGCACAAGATAAAAACTACCGGGAAGGACATAATGATGAGCATCCACCTTAGAAGCACCTATAAGCATTACAAGGCTGGCTGCTGGCCAACAGCTCCATTTGCAGAGAGTAACAATAGGAAATCACACTAGACAAGACATGGGGGGCTTTTGTCCTGGCAAACCCGGGGACACAGGTATCTGCTCCATGATTGTCCATAGCACATTGGAAGGTTAGGGATTGCTTCCTGGTTTTGAGCATCAACTAAAGGATGTACAAAGGGGTTTCATCTGGGTTTTTTTCCTTCTGCTTTGTGTTTGAAGAATCACTCTTCTTCATAGATGCAGGTAAGTGTCGTCCTAAGCAACAGGTGACAATAACTAAGAAAGGAGAGGACAGATAGATATATATGGCATGACAAAGCACCAGATGAGAATGGACATGAACTGGTGATCGTGATACTCAGTCTTACATACCTAATGCCCAACACTCCTTCTTCCTGAGCATCATCTGTTGATAAGCAAATCTGATCCTAAAATGGCGTCATATGCAATTCTTCATTTGAACAAGTAATGAAGAAACAACAGCAAAGCCACAGATATTCATGAACCTCTCTTAGAAATCACTTCTGAAGGCTTGTGAAATATAAAGTTTGGCTTTGACTACTATTCCCTGACTGCGAAACTCTGCAAACGTGAACTCACTGCTGCCTCTCCCACAGGCGCTGATCAGCTGTGACTGTGCTAGAGGAACTCCATTCTGCACTTTCTTACATGGATATTTCCTTGAGTATTCCCCAAGCCAGGTCTCAAATCTAGTAGCAAAAGCTTTTATAGTGTACTTGCCATGTTAAATTGTGCAATCAGTTGTCCTGACACTAAAACCGCATAGTCGTGAGCAGCATCGATGAGCCTGAAGCTGGTAGGGCTCTGTGTAAGTTGGCCTAATTACAGGGTATATGCACAATAAATAACTCAGTGAGAAGTTCTCACATGCTCAGTTTGCAGCCCCAACATTATGAATGAAGAGCCATAAAGTAGAACATATCATAGGGCACAACAGCTGTGGAGATAAGAAAATTATATTCCAAAAGACAGAATTTGCTTTAGGGGTTTCCAACAAGTGACCTGTGCTAAAGAGAGGAGCCCAGAGTTTACCTTGGCTGGGCCCATTGCACTGGGCACAGCTTATTCACATTGCCTTTGCTCACGTTTGAATCCAAGATTTAACTTATCCATTCTGAAATATACTAATAGTGGGAAAAGCATTCACATCACATTATTTGATATAACTGGATAGAATAACTTATTGCCATGCCATGAGAAAACCTAGTCTTGTTTATTCCCTATAGGTAACATTAAGGAAACAAACAAAAGTAACTTTTAGTGGTTATTTTAGGAAATCCTGCAAAGACAGGCAAAATACGAAAAGCTTGAAATAATCTGTGACTGGAATGCAAAATTAACAGACTGAAGCAGACAAGATAGTGATGAGGTGAGATAAGAAACAATGCCTGTGGTTTATCACTGTCATTCTGTTCACTACATGAATGTTGGAGCAGTTAAGTTTCTGAAATGCGGCTGTCTATGCATATTATTGTGATGAGATTGCTCAGAGGTTAGCATAAGGAATGAGATCTGAGCCAGGTAATTTCGATAGTGCATTGGGAAATCCACGGCTCCTCAGCTATCAAGAAAAGAACTATGTATTGGGGTACAAAAAATATGACCCTCGCCCTGCAATTTCACTGAGGAAGAAGCTGACATGAATTAAAAATGTAATCCCAATGCTCTAGTTTTGATAGAAAGAGAAACCTTCCTTATCGTTAAGGCACAACACTATGTATCAAGAGATTTGATGTTTTCTGCCACTGTTTACGAGGCAAGGTAGGGTAAATCATTCCAGCCAGCAGTGTCAACATCAGTATCAAAGCAAGACTCCTAATGCTGTGCTTTGTGCAGTTACTGCTGACAAGCATTGAAGTAGGAAAGCAACAGCTTTAGCTTCTCCATGAAATCAAAAGTAAAGAGTTAAACTCTAAAATACATTAGAATTTATATTGCAGTAGATATTGATTGCGTAAGAAGCACATGGATGAGAACAGAAATTAATGTTTTATCGGTTCTTCATAGGCTTTGATGGAAATGCATTGTTATAACTATCATCTGGTAACTGCACTAAAACCAGTTCATTAAGTAATTTACATTCACACTCAGAGATACAGAGGCATCTGTATCAATATATTATCTCTACCTTTTTAACAGCTAAAAACTTTTATTTCGCAATACAAGGCCATGCAGTGTATACACCTACTGCTTCTGATTAACAACCTATAATCCTAATATAGAGCTTTACTGGGTTTGAGTGTCCTGAGGGATACAGGGTAGTTAATATTCATAAGGAACACCCTACAAAGAAAATTTAGAAGCTGCTTTTATTGCTACAGAAATGAGAAGATCCGATGCCTCTCTTCATTTGCAATAACCTTATTTGTAGGCAAGTATTTACCAAGACTAAGAGGAGTACTGGCAGAAAGTAAATGGTAAAGAAAAATGTTGCAAGAGGCTTCTTTCATTCAGTCCCTATTCAGTGCCCAACACACCTCTGGGAATTTCTGTATTTTTGAGAAGCTTCATACCACTTTCCTGATAACATTTGATTTTCTAATCTGAATGTATACAGCTTTCTCCACTTTTAATTCTGTGGGTGAAGCTTTATGTGGGGAGCAGCCAAAAGCCAATGGAATTATATCCTGGGACTGATAAGGGCAAAGGGTGAGGGGAATATTGTTGGGTTTTTACTGATGTTCCTGGTAAGTAGAAAACTGGTTGTCAGGGGAAAGTTTGTCTTCAGATGAGTCAATATCACTTGATATAAAAGATTTCTGGATATTTTAAATTACCTAGCAATTGCAGTGCTATATTGAATTAGCACATATGCCCACATTAGCCCCTCCGATATAGAAATCATTTTGATTAAGAAGGGTTTGAAGATAAATTCTGATGCAGTTTTAAAAATATACATATTATCATGTCTGTCATATTTCCCAGATGTGCTGAAAGATGAGAGTTTCCAGTATATTTCTTCAGTCTTACTAGGAGGTTTCCCAGATTTGTCTCATTTATACACTGATTTAACAGATCTATATCTGGGTAGGACTTCTTCCAGAGATGAACAACCACCCTCTTTACTCTCAGCCTTGCAGCTGGAATTGCACCCCGGTCAGGGTGACCTGTACTATTACTGGGACAACAAAGCCAACCATGATACCAGGACAGGTTCTTCAACCAGAATGAGTCCAACTAGATGATGGAGTCTGTGCCAGTCAGTGGCTCTGATTATTGAGGCACTGGGCCCTTCTCTGATACAGCATCTGGGGCTCTATTTGTTATATAAAGACATAATCAGCTATGCCCAGACTAGGCTCAAGTCTGCTCCAACACATGACTTGAGGCACGTGTACCCACACTGAGTATACATATGAACAGAAACAGGTTAAAACCAGACCAAACCCCTCTGCTCAAATTTTCTTTTCCTTGGTTGGTTCAAATTCAAGAAACAACACGAATTAAATGAATCAGCAAGGGGGCAACAGCTGGGAGTCTGGGCTCTGTTAAGATCTATATTGAACTAACAATATAGATTCATAACAGGAGTCCTGCAGCTTATGAAATAATACATAAATGGTCTTAGAATACCTAATATGAAATAGTGAACCAGCAATCTTTTTGCAATGCTGAAAAAAAAAAAAAAAAGAGAAGAACCTGGAGTTTTAGAACCTAATGTTAATTTCCTTAGTACTTCAATTATACCTCTACTGCTTTCTCAATTCCTGGCATTTGAAATCTCTCTGGATAAAAGATTTCCTTCCTGTGACATTATTTCAGTCATACTAAAGCTAAGACGAAAGGGAAAGGATTATCTGAACATGCATGAACAGCACAAGAACAAGCAATTAACACAGCCAGCCAGTTGTTCTTGTGCGCCTGAAAGAATCCAAGAGCTTCCAATCCATCCATTCTACTTGTTCATGGGCTAAGCACTTCAAATGCAAGTAGCACTAAATATCACTGAGTATCGTTATTGCCAGTATGAAGTGACTGAATCTAGAAAACTCCCATTTAATGGGAATAAAAATGGGTATCTAGAAATTAAACTACTTGATTTGCTTAGATACAATCTTTTCGCCATCATTTCTTCTTTACAGAAGTTGAATATTTCGAAATGAGCAAACTGAGAGTAAGAAAAAAGGAATAGTCATGCTGCATTGCAGCTTTGAACAGAAGAGCAGGAGACAAGAGTGGCTATACCGAACCAGGAAAAAAAACACCGCACAAATGAGTCAAATTGACACATTTTGGCTGAGTTTTTATATTTTGTAAACTTTCTTTGACCTAATATTGAAATTGATCTTTGCATCTTCTGCTTTCTGGTCAGCGGAATATAAAATAAACTGTTTTGAAATAAAAACGTATTTGTTTTGGCATTTAGCTGCTCCGGAGGTGAAAAGGCCATTCAGTTCTTGCGATCGCTGCTCACACGGGGCGCTGGCGAAGCACTTGGAGCACAAAGCAAACAGGTCAGAGCTGCTGCTTGTCATGCCGATGTACAACACTGCAGGCAACCCGGTCCAGCTGCACTGCTGTAACAGAGATCATAACGGTGGTTCTCTTACAAAAATAATACACACCAAAAAATGGAAGCTATTGGCTACTGTTTTCTTTGCATTCACTGTGTTATCTCTCATTTTAGTTAATAAAAAGCATGAGTTATGGTATTAACTGTTGCCTCTATGCTCTGTTTTATTAAATATACTGTATTAAATATAAGCTATTTCATGAAAGCCATTTCTGTGTGTGTGCGCGTGTGTCTGTGTGTAAGGAAATCATCAGCATATGAGCACTGATGTTGTACATTATTCTGAAGTGAAAAACAGAATTAAAACTACAGGCTTAAATCACCTAAGCACACATCCCAATAGTGAACTGAAACACACTACAGACAGTCAAAATTTAGCTTCTATTGTTTTTTAATGCTTGATTTTATTATCTCTCAAACTGTTTCAGACAAATAACTCTCAACAATTCCTTGGACAACTATCCTAACTTCATAGTAATTTGATAAGAGTTAATTCTGATTAAGTTTCTTCTGTTTTCATACCTGTGTGCTATACTGCTGTTGACTATAGGTTTGCTGCTGAAATGAAAGTCAGGGCTTCGACTCAGAAAAATGCTTCATTTCTCTTAATGACCAAAGCTTTATTTTTAGTCTGGAATATGTTTCTTATGTGAATGTTTATTACTTGTATCCCATTCGCTATGCACCGCTATGCTCTTTAAACATATGATGGACAGAACAGAGACGTGACCTTGACAGAGGACCTGGATGGCAGCAAAATCTGTCCCTATATAATGCTGTACCTGAGAGGTACAGGCTGAATAAAAGTGAGGATGAAGTAGTAGCAAACAAATTGCCCCCAACTAGAACAAAGTGCCAAAACACATTCTAAGAATGTTTGTTCAGACCAAAAACTCAGGAGCTGGTAAGGAAGTGAAGGAGGAGAGAAATACTATGGGCCAATCTAGAATGCTCCATCGAGAGTTTCTTTATGTAAAATTAAAACATTAATTTTTGGTCAAGCAGGAACATATCATTTTAACCTAAAATGAAATGAAATATTTTTAGTCATCCATTAAACTCACTTAAATAAAAAAATGAATTTAAAATGTATATTTTAAAATTTAAAAAAGCAATTTTAAAATGCAGATTTTAAAATAAAACACTTCAGTATTGATGAAGAAACACTATTTTGGCCAAGTTATTTACTAAATCACATACAAATTTACAAGTTATTTTGTTCCAGTTTTTCCTCCGCAGTTGCTGCATGCAATGACTTCATTATTCTCTGGGAAAAAAGGGTCCTGCCTAATGATATTCACAATCAGATCCAACCAGATTAAAATCACTCAATCCAAAAATACTTGTGTGAATAACTACATGTTCCAGAGCATTAATAATGATTTAAAAAAATAATAAAGATGCAGTAATGGGGAACAGGAACATCACTGTTAGCATTTTGTGGCACACACTCAAGCCCAACAGCAATAGTTACACTCCTGTAAACACCTCGGACACTGGATGAATCGAATTATTAATGGCCTCTCTGCGGGCTATGAGAGCACAGTCAGGCTATTAGATCTCTTCTCCCATTAGTGCAAATTGGCAGCTAATGAAAATATAACACTTTGTATCAAATGATACTCTCCTCAGTTGTTTTCCATTTGCAAGGCTTAACAACACTTGGCAGGGTGCCACAAATCCTTCAAAGTTAAAGGATTTCTGAGCTGACATTTACACTCCCATTATCAATTCTCTTGAAGGGGTAAAACTTCTCACTCAAAATAGAGTAAAAATTAACTACAAGACTTCAGAGTGAAACATTTCGCCTAATCCAGGATTTCATTTTCCCCACAATCTTGTCAACGCAGAGTATTTAGAACATGGTATCTGACACAGCACTGCCCTCCAGCCAGAACAGATCATCAGCTCCTGCTCAGTCTTTACTAAAGTATTCTCCAAGCGACTCCAAATTGGTGACACCGTTTCCTTTTCTGCCCATCCACATGAACCAAAAATCCCTTACAAGCAATTTTACTTTAATGTCTTTCAACTTTTCCCCGCACACTGGAATGCTCTCAGGCAGCATAAACCTCAGTCCACTAAGTTGGTTCATGCCAGCTTACAAAGCCACCTAGTCTGTCCCCTTGCAACCACACAGCAAAGCAAAACGATGTAAAATACTCCCAAGATACTTCACTGTAACTTGCTTTTTAAAATTTCCATTGGTGGAGATTCTACACATGCCTCAGGCAATCACGGTGCTCAAACATACTTAAAATCAAGCTGCATTTCCCCACACTCAGAGTGAGATTCCCTTGCTACATACAAGTTTAAAAACATTTTATTTCTGTGCAATTCCTGAAGGACATGAAGAGCAGTTTGTGGTGTTCATATATCTTTACAGCAGCTGCTTACACGTGAAGATCACTGTGGAGAGGTTTTGATAGATAAAGATTTGTTGCTGAATTAGTCAGGCTCAAAGGAATCCCAACGCCGCTTCGAGAAGCTGAGAACAGAATCTGCTGTGAGAGAGAGGGGCGTTCCACAATCACCGGGGTCCTGGCGTGGACGTATCATCGGACGTATCATCAGTGAGACTCCAGTGCATGGACAGCCTACGATGCTCAAGTAGCAAATCCATGCTTGGAGTGTGGACGCGTGATTAGAATATAGTTACGTATATAAGGAGACTTGTTTCTGTAATAAATGACTTTAGCGTGATTCACATTGAATCGACTTGTTTTGCTGAGTCCTTATTTCGTTCCAACTAATCACTGCCATGTCTCCTCAGACTTCTAGATTAAACAGCTCAATTATTGCCCCTTTTCTTAGAAAAGTCGTTTTCTATAGTCCTCTCACCATCTTTCTCACTTCTCCCCTGTTCTCTGAAGTTCACCCACACGTGTAATCTTTATCTGCCACTTACTACAAAAACACCTGTTGTAAACCCTGTCACTCTAGCCTACAGTAAAACCATTCCCACATATTGCATTTTTATATGCAATTTTAATTAAAATTCAGTGGTATTTTAACAAGGAAAGCATTTAGCCAATTGACAGTAAAAGCTAAAAGTGTTTTTTTAATGCAGAGAAACAAAAACATACAGCACACAGTGACTGTAGCAATTCAATTTACAACAAATAAACATTCCTAATCTAGTTTTTTTGCAGAATCATATTGATCAGTCACAGAGTTTCTTGCATAGCAATAACTCATGGTCCAGCAATTACAAATTTACCATTTACAAGGCAAGGGAAAATCATGAGTGGAAAGTACCTTAAAACCCATGTAGTTACGAAAAGCTTATTTTAAGTACCACATCTGATGACAAGTTTGTCTCTTCTATGAAGACAATCTAATTGAATTGTCTGTAAAGCAGTTATTCTGATTCAGAAACCAGTGGAGCTGTCCTTAATCATTCAAGTCCCTTAATCATGTAAGTCCCTGATGTTCATTACTGGATTACAACCAATACTTTAATGAGGGACATATGTATTCATCTTTAGCTTTCTCTCTTTGTCCACTAATACTTGCCAACATAGACAAAGCCCTCAAACATCCCCTGTTCAGTATCAGTACAGTGCTTACTACAGCAAAAAGTGACAATACGCACTAAATGTAATCCTTAATCCACTTTTAGCATCAACAGTTCTGCCAATTATTTCTAAGTACCCACTTTTCAAAGTCACCAACAGGCTGTGAAGCTGTAAAGATCTTGGTTTACTGTGTCAGGTATGAGTGCATTCTCAGCAAGAAAACTGTACCTTTTATTGAAGACTTTGCCATGAGAAACATAGTTGTGCCACAGCAAGACTGTGCTTAGACCAAAGTATACAAATCAGTTTTTGTAACAGAAATTTTCTGTTACAGAAACCCCATCAGTCTTAGTAGCATTCTCACTATAAAACATCCTCAATCAGGGCTGGGAGCAAATAAATAGAAAGTGCCCAAGTCAGTGAGTAAATAGGGTTCAACAAAAGGAGACACAAAGTGACCATTTACTCCTCAAAAATCTGGAGCAGATGCTTTGGCATTTACAACAACATCCTTTTTTAGCATGTATTCGGCTGCAAGTTTAGCCATGGACATCAACTGTAAATCCCATCCTATTAACAGGACAATTAGAATTCCTACGGTTAAATCCCCCTTTTTTTTCCCATCCCCTGGGACTCAGGGAAGACAAATGAAATAAACTTTGATGCACAATCTAAAATTATTGCTACAATAGTCTGTAAAACAGCCTATCTTTCGCACGGACCAAAGTCTGCACTAAAAAGACAGGTATGCTTTCTCCTGAGTAGCAGTTATCAAAGTCAGTAAAATCGTACCCTAGTTTCAATAAATAAGAAAACAATGGAAACAGAAGCTTCAGCTCAGTGGAACACTAAGTACCAAGTGTCTCTGTTACCTTGGTGATATTTCATAGATATTAGGACGGGCACATGGTCATTTTGTTCTGCGCTTCATATTACACTAGAAATAATAGGTATTTATGGCCTTCTGTTTTTACAGTAACCTCTCAAGGATGTAGAGCTGAGCAAAGTTAAAATTCAGGTTACTTTGTGATATATCGGCTGCATTCAGTGCGTTACAGGAGCTCTGTGGCATTCTAATTCTTCCATCACTTCAAAGGTATCCCAGACTCCGCTGAGCACTGAACAAGTCTGTCGCTTGCAACTGGAGCTCAATATGCAACCTTTGATATCTGTTCTCAGATCCTGAGCACCAGAAAGGCTCAGGTCTTTTTTATAACATATCTTTCCCTTAACTGTTCATTAACCCTACTCAGTGAACTACACTTCAGCCTGGGCCACAAAGCTAAATCTTTCCCCCATTTTATAATAGTATTGTCTAAATTATAGCTTACAATACAGTTCCTATTTTTTTAAACAAGTTAGTAATCAAACATGTTGAGGTTCTCACTTTCTATTATCATTACTATCAGTTCAACTAACACTGAAAAAAGCTCGAAGCACATTCTGTGTTCAATGGGTTTGGCTACTGTCCAAACACCATAATAAAGTATTTGTCAATTAAATGAACAAATGGCAAGAAAAAGAAGTATTACTTTCCCTTTCTTGATGAGAAATTAGGATACAGAGAAATGAAGTTCAAGACTTTTAAGATGACCAGAAGCCAAACATCAGGTTCCAAACAAAGTTAGAATTATGACATATACAAATCCAGAATGTAGGCCATGAAAAGATTAAGAAGCTCATGTGGCCAAATAGCTGAAAAATTCAGCTAGAGAGCCTGGCTGAAAAGGTGTATTGAAATCTTAGTCTAACTGACTTGTGTAATTTGGCAGCATTTTTGTCAGCATGGAGAAATAAATCTTTATGCCTCAGACTAGTGATTTCTTCTCAGTATAATTTTGCTTATATTACCTACAGATCTCTGACTGCTCATGACTCTCAGCTCAGTCTATCTTCCAAAAATCCAGTAGATATGACAGACAAAAGGCAAGTGTGAACTGTGAGAAAAGAGCAGAGCAGAACTTCAGCATTGTGGAATTCCCTCAGCTAATTGATTTTCTGTCTGTGTTAACAACACGATACATAGTATCATTTACGAAGGCAACATATGCAGAGTATCCAGAAGATTGCCACCCATGACAATGAAAGCTACTTGAAAGAGCTTTCCACACTAAATCATTTCATGTATATTTATAGCTTGATTAAAATCTTAATATTGTAAACTCGTAAGAAACCCAACATGCACAGAATCAGCTTTTATTTACTTAAACCAGAGTCTGAACATGGCACACACACACACATACAGATGTAAGCACTAGTCAATACTGCACACTCACGTGTATGTTGTATATACATATGTTAGTCTGCAGACAAACATTTATACCCAAGGGAGGCTGCTAATGAGACTGTGCTGTAGGGAAGATACCCGTTTACTCTGAATGACATTTATATTTTAATCACATCACACTCACTGAAGAGCTCGAGGTTTGATGAAGCAATCCTTGAAAGACTGTCTTTGTAATCAGTTAGACAGCTCTAGAAACATCAGCAATATGCTGTTGACAAGTCATTGGGCTAAATATACTACAACACACGCAAATTCTTCTATCTTCCTACCAATACAATAATGTGATCTTCTAAAACTTCTGAAATTGATGAAAAAGTTCTCCTTGTAGGAGATGTCTGAACTAGAACAACATTTATTTTGCTAAGAAACTAGGACGTCCCTGTTGGCAATTACAGCCTCACCCTGAGCCGCAACTCTGTGAATTCTTTTTAGGACAGATGAAGAACATTGTTTTGAAGGCATCATTCCTGTGTAAAATATCAGACTTGCTCACAAATCCTTTTACAGTTTCCCAACCTGCATAAAACCAAGTCACTCAAAACAATTCACTTTCATCAAGCATTCAGTAAGTTACAAATGCCATTGTCTACACGGAGCAGATGAAAGGCCGGCCATATTTAACCTGGTTTAGCATTAATCAGGCATCTTAAGATGCTCCAGGTCATAGAAATCAGTACAAAATGAAGAAAAGTAAGATGTGAGTCCCTCCTTCAATCATTCATCAAATTAGTATCTGATTTTTTTCTATAAACTAAGTACGTACTCAAAGTTGTGATATTAAATAACAGATGGTTTCTACTTCTGAGACCTCTCATGAAAAAAATCCAGTTCTGTGCTCACAGATATTTCTTAATAAATTAAAAAAAAAAAAAAAACAAACTACACAAAAAATATAGTGAGAGTTTATTTAAGTCAACTTTAATTGAAAAATATCTGAAACTGCATAACATAGTAAAAACGTAATGGACAAATTATAGCACGAGAATTTTCTTTTCCTGCCTACAGTAGGAAATGATCTATGCCCATTAGGATCAGTTCAGCTCAATCAAAAGCTGTAAAAACTAATAATCAGTTTGTCAATGTTAAGGAACTGGGGAAAACTGTAGGGCAGAAAAGAAATATCACTATTATCCCTACAGTTTGTAAGTTGTGGTTTGAGAGCTATTGCTGAAGGTACTCAAAGAACTTCTATTTACCTTCCAAGTAAAGTGTGCACCAAGCATGGGTTTGACTGCAATCAGCTGTGTGTGGGTTTTGGTTTGGTTGCTTGGTTTCGGGTGAGTTTTGTTTGGGTTTTTTGTTTGTTTGTTTTCAACTCCTGCTTCTGAATTTCTGGCAGCTGAAGTTCTTCTAATAAATCTCTCCTAATTAATCCTTCTTTCAATTGGAGTAAATCCCAGGGGTTAAACTGCCCTGCAGCAGAGATCTTCACAAACACACAGAAGCTTGAGTTGCTTAATTTCAACCCCTAAACCCGTCTTTAATTGCTAAGTGAACACCTATCAATTGTTAAGAACACAACATCGAGAACTGAGTCAGCTCTTACCATTATCTTCACTGACTGTCTGCCAAATTCACCCAAACCAATATACAACCAGCAAAAATGTGTATTACTTGAACGGTGCATGTTTTCATGACAACAGAGAACTTAAAACAAGTATAGACTTTTGCCTTCAGTGAAATGACTAAACTTGATAATTATGGCACGTGGGGGAAAAAAAGCTGCCAGTCCTAAGTATAGAGAATATGGTGGTTGTTGCTGCAAAATACATTCAAATTGACAATAAATTCAATTTTAGCAATCAGCATAAGTTTTCACACCTTCATTTTTATGAAACGACATTTATCACCAAGCAAAACTACAACATGGAATATGAATCTTTTTTTGTTTTGCATTTTATGGTACAAAATATGCCGGTATATTACTCTGAGTTATACTAATCAGTAGGTTGAATCTAAGAAGACATCTGGGAGGCACAGATGGTTCACAATTGGCAAATAACTATGAAACTATTATCTTCAAGGTGAGATTTCTAACACTACAAAGGTTGGTTGTGGCCCAAAGACGTCAAAACCTTTTCAGAATGAACTAATTCTCTTAGACCCAGGTCCTGGTGGACAAATATCTATGTCACATCTGGCATTCACAATAGAGATGATCCCAGACTTTGCTTCAACTCATTGATGTTAACGACATTCCTTTTCAAGCAAGGTGGGAGCATTACAAGCCTTTTCATTCCTAGAAACAGCTTCTGCAGTGGAGCTCACATTCCTGCTGCCTCAGTCCCAGGGCTTCCAGATTCACCAGTAATTGGTCATCCTTGAAGAGATATTTCAATGAACTCAGCACTCCATAAAAATCATTGCCCTGGCTTTTTACAAAACCACAGAAAATACGGTATTTAAACTTCTATATCACAAAAGTTCCAGAATATGAGTAACTGCCTCTCTGGAAGGACAGAGAAATACTGAATAATATTTCAATAACAAATTATTACTTTGGTGTTAAGACTATCTGAATATAAAAGCTGGAGATTACATTTTTGCAGCCAATACAAACAAAGTACAGTTCTTCAAAAAACTAAACACCAACCTGGATGTGAATTCTGAATACTCCATATTTGGTACTTTTAGATGTCAATGAATGTTCCAAGTGACCTCTTACAATATCAGAATTATTCCTCAGAATCCCAAGAAGAAAAAAGCTGAGCTATGTGAAAATGTGCAAAGTGCTTGTGTAGCCGTTTGTCATTTGGCACTACGGTGGCTCTACCTGCAGCCACCCCTCAGCTGATTTTAGAGCCACAGCATCAAAAATAGTGAAAATGACAGAATGTTTCAGAGAGGAAATGAGCACAGAAGGATAACCTAGAGATTACTACTTATAATGGAGTATGATCTACATATCATGGTAATAAGTTGCATGAAGAGATGTCTTACTGGATGGTGTAAGTAATGTATTGCACCTGGAATTGTTCTATTGAAAGGAAAGGGTCTGCTTTCAAAGTAAGGTGTAACTGCACTGAAAGATATCAGAGGTACCTTACCAGTTTTTGGAGGTATCAACGTTTATCCTAAAAGGAAGAGGATGACACTTACAAGGCATGTTGCAAATCAAAAGATTTGCATCAATATTCAAGAGAAAGAGCACAAAGAAAAAACTCAAATCCCAGTAAATTAGGCATGTTATTCATTAACCATGAGAAGTTCAGAACGAAATCACATCGAAGCATTCTGGAATCACCAGCTGTAAGTCAGTATCACCAGTTAGCAGATGCCCTGAACTATTCCTGCCCACACCTGTGAACAGAATCCATCATTAAGCAGACAAACAAGTGAACAGTAGCAGAACCTGATCTAGTTTCTGTGGTTCTTTTGAGATCACAAAGATGTTAATAGTCATCTTTAAACATTAGGTAACTGAAACGCAAACTTCAATGAAGAGCATAACTTTTGATTGTTCAAACGCATGGAGAACACAATCTGCCAGAAAAAAGAAACAGGTAAAACCCTAAGAAAGGGGTAAGCCTGCCTAAAGTATACGGTATATGTAACTGTTTTCTCCTAAAGAAGGCAAAGAGTGCTCCCACAGCGATGGCTGCGCATCTTTCAGCAACCAGATTTTCGTGACTTTCCTTCCTACATGCCAGTGTGTGGATGTGCATCCCCAGCTCCATCACCGCTCCCGTTCAGCCCCAGGTTCCTCCTCAGCTGGGAGCGGCAGCGCTGCCGCTCTCCCTGCCCCGAGCTCACCCACTGCGGGCTCCCACTGCTGCTACCACCTCCTGATGTGCATTTACAGCCTTGGCAGATGAGACCTCGCAGTAAAAACTATAATCGTCCACAAGAAAACAACAGGAGGGGGGTTTTGTTGTTGTTTAGTTGGGTTTTGCACACTTCTCTCACAAACAGTAGTTTTTCCGACAAAACAAAAATCCCGCAGGTCTTCTGCAAAATCCCAAGGCAGAGAGGGCTCCCCGCTGCTCCCGTAACCACTCACCCCAGGGAAAAATTCTTCCCAGCACGCCGGAACGGCGGCAGCTCCCCCTCGCTCAGGGCTCCCGATGGGGCCAGCGGCAGCCTGGGGGGTTCCCCCGCAGCGGGGTCCGGCTTGTCAACACTGGGCGCCTCTCCAGCAGAGGCTGCGGGGCGGTTGACGGCCGTCAGCCCGCGCCGAGGGGCGGACAGCCCTGCATCCCAGCCCCGCATCCCCACCCCGCACTCCCCTGGCTTGGAAATCCGGCACCGCGCCCGGGTGGACGGGAAGGACTCAGGCACAAGAGCGGCCCCGGGGGAAGGAGGAAAGTTGAGGCAGTCCCGGAGGTACCGAGGTACCCGCTGGTGCCGTTCCGGCAGGAGTTGTCTCCACCGCCGCCCTCGCCCTCCCGCTGCCCGGCGGGTACTCACACGAAGACCCCGAAAAGCACGACTCGTATGCCGATCTCGATCGCCAGCTCCCGCATGGTGGGTCCCGGCGGGCTCCGGCAGCCCCGCGGCGCCGCCTCTCATTCCCCGCGCGGGGCGGGGGGCACCCGGGGCGACTCGATGGCCTCACGCCACCCGCGGGCAGCCCGCCCCGCCGGCCCGGGGGAGGGCGGCCGCGGCGCAGAGCCCCGCCAGGGCCAGCCCGGGCCCCTCCATCCCCTCACGGAGGCACCGCGTCCCGTCGGCGGCGCGGCCGCGCTGTGCGGGAGCGAGCAGCGGCGCTGCCACCAGGCTGACACGGCGGAGCCGAGCGCCGGCACCAGGGGGAGGGACCCGGTGACTAACGCGGTGTCTCCCGGCACGGGGGCCGGGGGATCCTGGGGATTTCCCCTCCCCTCCCCGCCCCCGCGGCGCTGGCGAGGCGCTGCCGTCCCGCACGGTTCCCCGGGGCGGCTCTGCGCCACCCGCCCACGGTCCCACCGGGATGGAGCGGCCCTTCTGGGCGGCCCCCGGGTTTTTGCCCCTGCCTAACGCTAGGGAGGGGGACGTGGCGCCCTTTGGTGCACGAAGGGAAGGAGAGCGCGTTTCTCCTGCCTCATTTAATGCAACAGTCGACCATCCTTAGCTGGAATGAAATGAAGCCATTGCCTGTGGGTGCAAGGGGCTGACATTGCCTCCCCGAAGCTCCCTCATGGAACAGCCCGCAACATGCTGCATTTCGGACCTCCTGGGTTCGGTACAGCTCCGATGAGGAGCTGGGCTGGCGTTTCTGTGTTCGCCTCTGATCGGTAGTGAAACACCACGCTCCCGAAAAGATGGAGAGAAAAAAAATCAGGGGGGGGAAGCACCATTAGACGCTGTTCATAAAGACATATAGACATATTGCTGGTAGTTTGTGCAAGGGGCAATTAGATCCCAGACCACCCATGCTGACCCTGACCTTGGCACGTTTACTTTATCTCTGCATAAAGGATTAACAGTGTTTGAATACTTTCTGCAGTATGTATATGACAGGCTTTGCACTCATTTGGGTATTCATGTCATATTAAACCCTACTTATTGTTAGTGCAAATAACCCAGCATATCACTTTTGCTTCACTTGGTGAGATTCTGCCCAGCATGTGGTGTTACAACCTAAATGTGTGTTTAGTTCAGTGTCTGTTCATTCGTAGAGGTGGGTCCAGCTCAACAAACAGGCAGAGGAGGTGGTTATGTGGGACTGCAGATTGCTGGGATGTCAGAAAGGCAGCAAAACAATCATGGTCTTGGTTTCCTCCTGTGATTCCTCCAATCCATCCTCCATTCCTGTCAATTGCGAGCTCTGAGCCACCCTAATCCTTGTATTGCCTTAGCCTAGTTTAGCACAGAGTTCATTTAACTTCCTCTCTGCATGGAGGGATTGAATGCTGAACATCTTTATTGTAAAAGAAGTTCAGCCTTCTAATGCACCACACTAATTCACATTTAAATGCATTTAATTATCTGCTTTCTTGTGGCCTTTGAAGGCATGTCCTTCAGGAAAGTGTTCATAGCTATTAATACTGCACATAGTTACAAAACAGCCATCACTATTGCAGCAGGGATCCAAATCCCTTTACTACATGATTATTGCTAGAGAATTAATGCTAGAGGGGCTTTATTAAACCAGTTGCTTAATATATCCACTATGCATCAAATGGAAGCTTTGAACTCTGACTTAACTACCATGTAGTGAAAATGGATCATGTTTGTCAAAGAACAGAGGCATAAGCTTCCGTACTAACCTCATCCTCAAATTAACTACACCAGCACTAAATTTGTTGCAAGGCAGGTGACTGAAGCCCAGAAAATGGCATTGGAGAGCACTTTAACGGTTCGCATTACTCAAAGGAGATGTTTCTCCCTTCTATGCCTTATTTCACTAATTCACTAATAGAGCTTGGTCAACTATTTATAGCCTGGATTTTAAAACATGTGGGTCTGTTTCAGGAAACAAAACTAAGTTGTGACATCTCCACATTAAGCTGCTGGTGGTGGTAAAGGACATGTCCCCTTTCCCACTCAATTGCTTTGTCTTTTATTGTCAAATATTTGTACTTCCTCTAGTTTGTGCCCTTAGTGACTGATCACGTATGTACATTGTTCCTAGGTGTGTGCAAGAAAAAACCTTTGTTTTCATGAATAGTCCTTCCTTACAGAAATAGCCTTGTAATTTGTGTGAATCAAGCCAGTCCTGAAACGAGGAGCTGCAGGGACTATCAGATAATGCTGGTGGTCTGTACTGCAGCAATGGGTTCCACCCAAGCTGTAAAGGAGGCAGGTGACAGGAGCGGGTAAGATGTGTTTGCCTTACTTGAGCATCTAGATGTGTATACTGTTAAAAGGGGAAACAGTCACACATCTTTTCCTCTTTCCATTTTTGTCCCGGAGTTGTATATACCTGTTCAATTGTGTTGTCTTAGTCTGTGGATCCTTCAGTCCCTTTGACTTTGCGACAGTACCTTTGCTAATATCCTGCTACAGAAATGCTGATATTCCTCACAGACTGGAATCATTCAACTGTTATCAGCAGAGCTAACAAACAATACTAGTTATAAATTAGAAATTAAACAAAATTCATCCTGCTGCATCTATCTGCTTGCAATGTTCTGATTCTCCAGCATGTGTCAGCTGATGGTGATTTATGAAGCATAAATACTTCAGATTGATTTTTTGGAAACTAGACCCAGCTTGCAGCTGGCTGCTAAACAAAACTTGGTTTGACTTTCAAACTAAATATGAATTATTGGGATAATTGTCAAGGAACAGATTTAAGGCTACATTGTGCCATTAAGCTACAACCCTGCAGTAGGAGCCGTGCAGAGTCATTGCACGGCAGCAGATGCTCAAAGTAAACCACAATGGCCCTGGGAATAACCCAATTTCTTATTCATCCCACCCCTACAACAGGCACAGCAGGTGCTCTCAATGCTATTTATATTCTTAGGAGTGACTATGAAGGAGAGAGAATCAATCCCACTTTGATGGAGGTAGCTACCAAACCCTTTAGGTGGCTGGCCAGGGTTCTCAGCGTCTTATTCACACAAGGATTACTCTCTCTTTGTACAGACTCCAGTTGGGGAGCAAAAAGGAGAAAACTACTTGAATCTTCTCCTCAGTACATGGAGGAAAGGCTGGGCCACCTGCAGCCTGCTTTTAGTCCACCGAGAGATGTTCACGAGCAGAAACACCTGCATAGCTGATATGGTTTTTCCAGAGGTCACAACTCTTTGCCAATGCGGCAAGAAGTGTGAGTGCTTCTTACCTGCCTTGGGGCAAAATCTTGCAGCTCACAGTAAACCAAGTTTAAAAAAGACTGATTTTTCCATGAAAAAGCTGTGGAAAATAGCAAACTTGCAGCAAAAGGGATGTGACAAAAACCCAAGTGGTAGGAACAACTGAAACTGCAGCAGCTGTTTTTTCTGACTGTTTCCTAAGGGCTTGTGACTCTTCTGGAATCTTAAGGACAAAACACAACTCACTAGAAATAATGTTGTCTGGCTCATTTTTAGGTCTTCTGGTTGGGGAAGCTCTTATGTCCATGGAATTTCATGGGCTGATAGTGACTCTTCTTCCTTCTAAATGATTCTTACAAACATTACATGGAAGTCTGACTTTTTTAGCCTTATGTGGCTACATGCGGTGGTTAGTTAGAGAAAAATCACAGGTCCAGCCCAAAACAGTTGTTGGACAGCTCCACCATTTATATATTTTTTATAGTTTTGTATCAGAGACAAGTATTTGCTATAAAAATTGATAAATCAAGCATTCCCAGGCTGCACAAGTGAAGAAAATACATAATCTGTGAAGAATTACCAGTAGTGCTTCAAAAGCTGAAGAAAAACATTTAGATCCTAAGGAACACACCATCAGTTGCAGAATTCAGAGGTTTCAGGAGGGGAAGTGATAGCAGGATTAATTTAAACAAAGATTATCTCGAAATTCAGGCTAACACTTTTAAACAACCTCTGTTTTTCATATCACTGCAAAAATGTATAAGATTGAAAGTCATATTCGAGGCCCACTGAAGCTGACAGGAATTTTTCTATTGGTTCAGGATGTTAAAAACTCCCATATCTCCAAAATGAAACATATCAAAATTATCCTGAAAATTTCCTGTAATTGTGCTTGCTCAAGAGGTCCCACTTAAAACAGGATTTCAGAAAATAGCTCATTATTATCATTAATAGAAAACAAAGGTTATTTACTACTAGGACTTCACATTTGTTCATTCTTGAATCATTAAATGTAGTGATTAAGTTCACTCTCTTTTGAAACTTTCTTGGGTAAAGTACATTTTTCTATTGTTCTTTTAATGCTTCGAATTAGTGTCTAATCTATGAATACAAATACAAATACTTTGGTGTATTTTTTACAGAATTGAATAAATTAAACTCTAATGTCAGAAATTAAAATAATTTTCAAATAAAAGAGCCATTTAGATCCCCAAAGTGTGTCTGCCCGCGTTCATCTAATTGATTCCAGGTGATTAACCATGTGAAACTCTTTCATTAAGTTAAACTGGTGTGACCAGTTCACATAAGCCAGTGAACAAATGCCACTGTTTTTTTCTTCCCTGAACTTTTTCCAAGATGTTGTAGTTGCATAGCCCTTTTCTGTCTGTTATTCGTTTTTTTTAGATTACTTAGCCTGAAACAAAACGATGGGGAATGAAGAGAATAAGAAATTTGGAAGATGTATAAGTACATAATTTATTTCTGAGAAAATCTCTAGGTATAAGTACGTCATGAAAAACTCTTCAATCTGTGTAAGTCATTTCTTAATTACTAGAGCTCATTCCAGAAACAACTAGCCTATATTTTGTGTTATTAATTTCTATGGTAAAAAGCACATCTACAGAACGCTTTAGCTGGTTGCGCAAAGAAAGACTACATGACAGGTTTGTACTACATTGGGTGGCTCAGTCCTACACAAATGCTTCAGAGCCATGCTACTTAACAGTGAAAAACGGCCATTATTTTGTATTATTACCAAATTACAGTTATTACCAGTAATTACTGTTATTACTAATGAAATTAGGATTCCTTGAGATCTAAAAGATGGCCCACAAAAGAAAGCCAAACCTAGAACGTTAAAATACCGCACAGAGAAATTTGTGTCAAATACCTGAAACAAGGATGCTGTCTAGGGACCAAACACCTTCTGTCTTACCCTTTATAACTTTACTGAGGCTTTTTACTGATTAAATGCCTCACTGTTGAAGCCATTAAATCACTGGTTATTATTACTTTATATAAAAAGGGGAGTGTCTGAGAGCAGAGAACTTTGGTTTATATTTCTTCACGATGAGCCTGCTACTGCTGAAGTCAGCAGTAAGTGAACTTTCAGGAAGAGCCTTTCAGAAAGTAAGAATTATGCCTCCAGTATATAACAATAATATCTTACACAAGTATTAGGTAGGATTTACTACATAGCTCAACTTCAGTGCTACAGGTTTTTTGTAGGGCAAAGGAGACAGAGTATTGATTCTTTGTAAACTTGTGTAAGGAGTTTGGAATGAGCTCTGAAACCAGGCAAGGGTCTCACCGCAGCATATATATGTGAAATAATTTTGTGTGTTTTAAGAATGACTCAAGTGATGTTGACTAAAGCTTTTGTCAAATGTTCAGAGTCCTGCTGCAAAATCAGGTACAGTTTGGCAACCAACTTTCATTTTGGAGTTATTTTACCTCCAGATTTGTCATGGGACATAAAACTGATGGAAGTTCAAATCCATCCAAGTCATACATTAAGACATGTCCGCATTAACAAAATTTCTAGTTTCCCATTGCCTAAGTCTGTAAACAACTGGGTGATTAAGCAAAAACTCTTGGCCAAACAATCACTAAATCAAGCCTGGCATGACAGTTGGATGGCTTTTTATTCTACAGCAGTTACAATCCATTTTTAAAAATCTTATTTGAAAGAATAAGACATGAATTAAAGGCTAGTTTAGCTCTTATACTGTCTTTATTTCTGTCAGTATTTTTTTCTTTTACCTTTTACTGCTTCTCTTAATCTTCCTCATGTCTGCTTGGCTAATTAAGTTCAGGTCACTATGGGGAAAAGCTACTTCTGTTCCTCTTCTGCACACCACATGTCCGGATTCCACTCACAAAGTTACCCTAATGCTACTGCTTTGTGCTGATTGACATTTGAAGCAATTAAGACTGAAATACAGACAGAGCTCTCTTCTAGGGGACTGGCAGCCAAGAACTTGAACTTTAAACTGTCTTTTGCCCATTTATGTCAGTCAAGAATTTTAGCTTTCTGAATTGGTTGGACTTCTTGGAGTAGTGGAACGCTGCCAGCACAAAATAGTTTAAATAGTTTAATATGGGAGATTTTGTCTATTACATGTTGTTAGTCTATTACAACTTACCTTTATAATTTTGAAAAGTTAATTTTGGATGAGATGTAAAAATTTAATTTGCATCAACAAAACCTGTTTCTAGGGCTTAGCAATCTTTACCTGGTATAGGACAAATGTCTTAGGGAGCCAGGGGTTTAGAAATAAGTATATGTCAATGAAAAAGTAGACTGTATTCTAGTTCTGACCTTCAACAACATCACAAAGATTGACTTGAGGAAGAAATATTCTGGCCGTTAGAGAAACCTAAGTAGCACTGCTGGTCTTTGGAGAGTTCGATCTATGCTGCACAACCGGAGGCAACGCACAGCCCTTGGCTGAAGATTTACCACCAGAGTAATCCCAAAGTCATGGAGGGCTTTGGTAAGGAAACCATAGTCGAGACTTAGAACATTTTACTTATTCTGTACACGTCTACACAGATGCATATGGCAGCTGAGAAGTTCCTATCATCAGTGGACTTTTCTGCTATTCCACATATACTGCCGGCGATTTCTTTCCTAAGTATCTGTTGGTAAGACAAAAGAAACCTCAGAGGACAAAGCTCAAAGATATCGCAAACCTCCATCAGCATGATGTAACCCTGCACATCTTAATTGCTCTAGATATCCCATTTAAACATTTATAAAAGCAAATTGTTAACATTTCTATTTATTCACTATACAAGTGCCTACAATTGGCTTATGACTGTGCCTAATTAAACAGTTCTTCTAAACATTAATGCACCAGTGTGTCTCAGTAGTTGCCATTTCATGAAATTGTGTCAAGTATAGAGTCTGAAAATTTATTAGCCTTGAATGTATGTGCTTGGAGCCATCTCGTGGCCCAGAACTACACTGCAATAAATGAATTATTGCCCACAGAGGGGCAAGGGCAAACCTGGACCATGTCCCATGCACCCCGAACAGCCACCCTGCCAGGGCAGCCGGCCCTGCGGACTCCGCTGCAGCTGCTTTCACTGGAATTCGTCTACTGAACCCCGGCTTACATGTTTCTAAATATGTTATTTATAACTGTGCTTCACCACAGTGAAGAGGGACAAATTTTCAGTGGGTGCGCTATTGCACCTAATAATCAGCATCTCGGTGAAATTTGATAAGTCTAAGTAATTAAATTCATGTATATATGAAATTGATACCTGTTATTTACGAGCCAATAGACATTTGCAGCACTGTAGCTTTAGTACTCAATATACTGTGTATATTGTTGTGGAGTTACAGTTGTGAAAGTATTTATGTTCCCATAGTAAACTTGTGATAAATTCAACTCTTTCACATTTAGAATATTTAGTATTTTTGCACAGCATTTCATAGGAGACTGTGACTTAGAGCAGACATCTGCTATCTCTAATCCTAAGTAACACTTCATGCCATGAATGGTATTATTGCTTTCAATGGAATGGCTGTGTAATTACTTTTTTCTATTGTTTTGTGGGGGTTTTTGCTTGTAAATGTAGTAGAAACTTGGCAACAGTTGCCACAGTAATTTGAAATTACTCTTGACCCAAAAGGGAACGTGATGAAGCAGGACAATAAAATATAAGAGGTAAATGGAAGAACAAGCACAACATGAGTACATAATAAAATGGCCACTTGGATTGGACAGAAGTTGCAAAACAATCGCTCCAAAGTTTGAATATGGCCTGATGGTTTAGTACTCGGTAACAATGAAGAACCATTTGTTCAGGTTTCATTTGGATTTTTTCAAACTGCTAGCCATTTCATCTGGATTTTGTGTAATAAAGAAACTCAAATATCATAGAACCACAGAATCACAGAAGGTCAGGGATTGGAAGGGACCTCGAAAGCTCATCCAGTGCAATCCCCCCGCCGGAGCAGGAACACCCAGATGAGGTTACACAGGAACGTGTCCAAGTGGGTTTTGAATGTCTCCAGAGTAGGAGACTCCACAACCCCCCTGGGCAGCCTGGTCCAGTGCTCTATTACCCTCACTGAGAAGAAGTTTCATCTCAAGTTTAAGTGGAACCTCTTATGTTCCAGCTTAAACCCGTTACCGCTTGTCCTACCATTGTTTGTCACCGAGAAGAGCCTGGCTCCATCCTCCTGACACTCACCCTTTGTATATTTGTAAACATTAATAAGGTCACCCCTCAGAGAAAGAAACTCAGAGCAGGATTTTGTTCTAACCCAATTCTATTGGAAATAGCCCTGGGAACAGCAAAAATGTAATGAGACAGTGTATTAATGCAGCTTCAGCCTGCATTCCCCTTTAAGTATGCCATTTGTTGCACAGCCTTAGGAATCAGGCTCTGTATCAGCACACTGGATCTGCATTCCCAGCGCTGGGAGAACACCGTGTTCTGGTGTCTGTGCTCGCTGCAGTGCCGAGAGCTTCAAAAACAATGCGTCAGGGGTTTCCCAGCAGAAATCGTGCTTTATTGCCGCTCTGTGGTCTTCCTCAGCCACCGATCATCTCAGTGATACGTAGGCAGAGAAACACGATTTTCTGCTAGATGAGAATAAGACCGGTTTCCAAGTTGCAGCTGCGAGCTACTGGAAAAGTGATTTCTAAACCTGGGACTAGGAAACACCAGGAGCTTCATTCCTTTTTAAATTCTGTGATGTTGTGAGACATTCACCCACATTGCTGCAGAAGGAGCAATTTACTTTATCCTCCCATCAAGGTCTTACCTTATTGAATGCTGAGCTGTCCAGTCAATAACTGCAGAAGCAGTGCTCTTAATTCCATGGCTAATCGAGATACATCACTGGTGTTTTCTCAGACACATAACATAGGTCAGAGAAGGGCAGAAACATCCTGATTTAGCACCGGTTGCCATGAATGCCGCTGAATCAAACTGAAATTAGATTTGAACACTTTATGCTACTTGTGACTGAGGTGGAAAAACTTTGTTCCCCAGCTTGAACCCTGGAATTCATGCTTCATAGCACTTACTTAGTCATAATTTATGTCGTGTTTAAATAGAGAAGTAATTGCTGTCAGGCTCACCTAGCATAGTGATTTATGTCAAATGAAGATACGTGGCTTAATTTTTATCATTTCAAATATGTACTAAAGGATATACTTTACCAGTAGTCAGCAAGAGGAAGGACAGGGCAAGTGTTAAGAGCGTTACTTTTTAGATGCCTAGAAAATGTATTCATGGTTTCATTATCTTCTGCAAGGTAGACTGGGAAAGCCTGAGAGATCTTGGTGCTTATTTTTACCTGAGCCATACTGTGACAGCCTCAGTACTTTCTTTCATTTTCTTTGCCTTCCGTATTATCTGTATTGAAAAAATTAACAGCTCTGCAGCCTGATTAGGCTAAGGAGCTGATTTGGTGTGAATGTGCATGTTACTGCTAAATTTGCAAATCTTGCTGTAGTTCCTCAAAGAGGAGACTACTAATTAATTAAACACGGTGGCTGAAAACCAGCTTACAACATAAAGCAGTCTGTGTTCTGAGCCAGTTTGATCAGCAGCCATTAATGTTGCCTAGCAGGGAAAGTATACATCATTTATGCGGTAATCCTATAGTTCCGGACACCAGCGGCTCCATGAGTTGGCAAATCTAAATGTACTTCCTAGGTAAGCCAGAGATTGGTTGCCATATGTAACTGGAAAATGATAACAGTTGTTGATAATGATGAAGTAAAATGATAGGCAGCTGATTTAAATTAGCTGCACTGAGCTGGGCGCCATCCCAGGCGATAGCAATGTGGCTGCTGGCCATGCGTAATCAATATTTAGATTTCATTTCACGAAGCAACTGTGTCTCCTGTTAGAAGTAGAAATAAACAATTTGATTGCTGGGCAATTTTCTCTGGGAAAGCCAAAGGCAAATATTAATTTTTTATTTGGCTTTTTAAACATATTTTGAACTTAGGTATTGATTTGTAAATCATTATAGTGGAGCAAACTACAGAAAAATCAGTTCATGCATATTTTACTTTCTATGGTTACTGACAGATTTTAATCAACTGGTTTTAAAGAATAAGCTTTTACATGTTTGATGGTAGAAAGCAAGCTGTTTAACACTACGCTATACCAATGCTGCTGTGTGCAAATATTCAACTGTAGAACGATTTTTGGCAAAAGGATCTTTCTGCTGTGCAAGAACCCACAAAAGGATCCTGTTGTGGATTCAGCCACAAATTACACAGTTTTGAAAAAGGTATCAAATCAAACTAATTGAAATTATAGGATTCCTACAGAATTCTATATTAATTAAAATTAGTTCTATGTATTTATCATAATCAGTGTGGTACCACAGGAGTACTAATGTTAGCTACTCATTGCTGGTTTTTGGGAAAGAACCTAATATTCCTCTGAATGTTTAGTCTTTGCAAACAAAAAAGAACGGAGCATCTTTGTTAGTGATGCAGCCTGCAAATATAACAGGCTTTCTGTTAGAGTTTCCAAGGCTTTTAGGGGAAGGCTTGACATGTTCTGTGCTCTTAATTTGTTCTAGAGGGAATATTTAACTCAACTTCATCAGAAATTTGGTATAAGAAAGCAAAGGTACTTACTGGAGTTAAGTTAGAGGCTCTTTCACTGGGCTGGCACTGTAAAATCGCAAATATTAGCTAAAATGCTTTAAAATACTCTTTAGAAATTGAATTAAGCACACTGGAAAATTCCTGTGTAGACAATACAGCTCTTTTTTTCTTCCACTAGGTTGACTTTACTAACTATGCTGAGAGATATATTGTCCTTTCCCTACTGCTTTTCTTTAAGAGAGGGCTAAGAATGAAAGAGATTTGATAATTTTATAGAAAGATAAGAAAAAACAATGTATTCGAGTGTCTATTTAGACAACTTCTACTCTTTGGTCCCCAGTGTTGTTTATGATAATGTTTGAATTTGCTAAGAGTCCATTGTGCTAGATTTGTGTTGCATATGGCAAATAAAGAATAAATGAACACATCAGAGTGCTTTCTAAGTATTAAAATCCTTAAGAGAATTTGTCTTTCTCGGGATTCTCAATCTTCTCATTTTATCTTCCAATCTTGCAATTTTGTCACTACTTGACAATTAGTATTTATACAATCTTCTCTTGTTTTCTGCTAGTAAAAAATACTGAGTAGTTTCTAAACAGTGGACAGTAAGTATTCATTACTAATATATACCAACATAGAAAGCTAACTTTAGTAATAATAATTAAAAATGCACATTATTTGTTTTGGTGGTTCCAAAACTGTGTATCCTCATTTTTTACCAACATTCCTGAAATTTGGACACAGGTTTTTTGAATACTGGCATTCCATCTAAGTTTTCTACACTCAGGTCGAATAAATTGAATGAATGAATCTTTGGAGTCAAATAACAAGTTCAGTTACCCTTTCTTTTCAGTTCTTTGTGATTTTTTTTGTTCTTTTTTGCCACATCTCTTCTGATTCTTCCCTTTTCTTCTTCTTCTTCCCCATCATTTTGGTTTCTTTTCCTCCTTCAAACAGTTACACCTTCTCCCAGCCCCAGAAAATCAAAACACACTTACTGGAACACAGTATAGGCCTTGATGGAGAAAGGGGATAAACTACCGGCTGGTGTTTTAACACTGGTATTAACACAGTTAATAGGAGTGATCCTTTTCATGCCAAAGAACTGAAATGGAGAGAAGTTTAGATTTATGGTGGTTCAAAAATATCAAAGCATTCTCACATCAATATAATCCAAATATAGCCTTGATTTTTCATTATTTCTGAAGTGACTATGGCTTGTCCTCCTTTGTAATTTTCTGCAACAGTAAAAAGCAGTTGAAAGGCTATGTTTCTAATTCCTACTAGAGGCAGTGAACAGAGTATTTCTTTAGATTTACAGTAGGAAACAAAGGGTTTAGCGGTGTAGTGGAAGAGGCCACTTTTGAACAAGGGAATCGCTGTGTGATTTGTTTCAACGCTGTTTTCAGCCCATGGATTTGGGCTGAAAGTTCCCATCATTTCTTTCAGGACTAGGTCCTTCAGATCCTCACCCAGAAAACATTGTTTGGATTTGTTATTTCCTTGCTTTTCCAGGAAGCATCTAGATATACCATAGAGTTAATATTTCATAGTATATTTGTTGTGATGTAAACTACAGATATTTATTTTTAATGAGAAGATATTAACTGCAGTTTGACAACCTATTCATTGGCATATCAGTGAATCTTCAGTAGACCCTGAAGTACCAGAAATGTTCCCACTTATTTATTGTTGTGGTTTTATGACACAACAATAACATAATATAAAGATTATTATACTCTGATTAGTTACTTTTTGAGAAGGGCATTAAGGTTTAAGTTTACCAGGTTTAAATTTCAATTGACATGACTAAGTGATAAAAACCAGCACCATCTGTTTACTGTGAACTGGGAAAAGATAGTAATGGAAAAGTTTAGCAAATATCATAAAGCAAACACCATCATTTTATAGGTATGAAAGGTGTGTTTTTTCATCTGCAAATATTTGAAAGTCATAAACGCTGGATATTAGATCATAATTTTCCCTTCAGTAAATGATGGCACAACAGATTTCTACAGCTGTGTGAGCTTCATAGACCTGGCAGAAAGAGAAGTTTGTAACTTTGGTTTAGCAGGGATAATTCAAGGGGAAAGTGCTGTCTTGGAGCACTTAGTCTTTGAGAAACTGAGACTGTGCTGCCTGCTGTCCAGATAGACACTGTAGTAAAAGTAATCCAAATTAGCCCCGTTTCAATTTATATCCAAAGCACTTTCAAAAAGTCACACAGAGCAAGGTTTTTGAATGAAAGCAAAAGCTCACCGGTTTCCAGCTCTGAAGGTATCAGTGGGGGATCTGAGTCCTCAACTGTCCTCCAGCAGTAAGTCAAAAGACGGGCATCGGTCTTTGCATCAGACACACGATGGAAAAGAGTCCACAGCATAAGTTCCTGTAAGGGAGAAATCCATGTTTCTTAACTGTGGCACAGAGCCACAGCTTCTTTTAATCTTTCATGCCTTTCAAGCTCTCTACAGAATCGGATCAATGCTAAACTGTTGTCAAGAGAATAGAAAAGTCAGGCTAAAGATTTGTGGTTTTCCTTCTTGCCAGTAAAACTATTAGGGCAGCTTATTTGGTATCTAGAGACAGAAAATAAGGCTCAGAAAAAGTAGGAGTCTGGGTGTTCAAAGTCTCTGAAATATTAAGTGCCTAAATAAAGAAATGAAATAATAGAAGCATTAAAAATCAGGTATTTCTTAAAAAAAAATGTAGCTCTGTATAAATGATAATGATACAAGTAGATAAATATGAGAGTGAAAAAAAGACTTAAGTTCAGCTCCTGAGATGTAATTGTACAATGCCATTGCACTTTGCAATTTTAGTAGAGTCATCGAACCATCTTTTATAAAGCCCCTTTCATAACAGTCTGAAACTTTTGATGTTCAAGAGATCAGACATAAACAAAAACACAGTCCTGTGCACAGGGGGCACCTGTTTTATGCTGACAACGTGCAGTATTTATATTAACATTTTAAAATGTATAACACTCTCTTTACTCAAAATTGAGTTCTTTTCAAAACAGCTGCAAACCGAAATAGATTTTAAACAAAAATTAAAGCTCTTTTTTTTTTTCTTTGAAGAGAATATCAATTTCAAAGACACACAAAGCCATCACAGTCTAAATTAAAATGAAGCTATCAGTTCCTAACCAATGCACTGTAGCCTCTGGAGTTCTTAGCCTTGTATTACTTGTAATTCTTAAAAGAATTGTACAAATATTAAATAACATACTTGATAATACAGAATGTATCACATACACTACTTTGCATATATATTTATTATGAAAGTACTAGCTCAAATTGTTCAATGAATCAAAACTTGCCATGCGATGTGGGAAAACTATCTATTATTTCATTTACTGTTATTTGCCACGTAAATTTAAATACATTTCCTGTACTTAAATACATTTCTGTACTAAATACCTTTTGTCTTACAGGCTGTTACAATGAACACTGTAATACCTACTCTCAAAATCTTTCCTTTTGTATTGCCATCATTAGGACAAAGGCAGCAATGACATTCGGTGTTATTTCAACTTATGATTAAAAACCTGGGTTCTCCTTCTCTCCCATAAATCCCAAAGATCTTGGTTCTCTCCCCAGTAACTTACATGTCTTAATGCAAATCAATGACCTTTAGTGGGAGCCGAGAAACTCCAGGGTGGTGCTGAGTTCTGGGTGACCTTCTCCAGCCAGAAACCTGAACTGTGAAACACGAACAAAAATATCCCCAGATTTCCAAGGTATTTCCACTTGCTAAGCAATCTTAGAGCTTGTGTCATAAGTGGAAGTCATTTTTAATAAATGATAGGATGATATGATATGATACATTTATAGATATGTAAAGATGTAAAGATGTTGTCATTTATAGGCGTCCAAAATATAATTGCAGTAAAAATTAACGTTTTGGTTTTAAACCCTTCTGTGTTTCAAAAAATGGTTGAAACACTCAGGTTTCAAGTCTATCAAAACTGGAAAATGCAGGGTTTAGATTAAATTAATTTCTTCATTGAAAGGATCTGATTTCAGGGAAATCTTCTATTTTACCTGCAAGGTCAAACAGTAGAAACATTTTGCTTCTCAGGAAAATGAAAGAAGGCAAAAAAGAAATCATTTGCCGTAGAAACTTATAGTGTCTGATCAACTCTACTGAAACAGTGATTTCTCTATGAACTACCAGCTTCTTCCCGAGCTGGCAGATCTTGGCATACACACGGGGAACAGGGACAGCTTCTCTGCTTGCACATCAAATGACTTCACGTTTAATGAAAGGAGCATTACAGTGAAACATTCAGTTTTCCTTTCCTTTTTCAACATCCCCCAGCCCTTGCTTCTGTATTAAGTTGACTTTGCGTGCCAATAACAAAGCAGATGGGAGGCTGCCCCTGTAGAAGCAGATTTTACGTCATGGTGGAGCGATAAAAGCTCTGAAGGCCGTCATCAAATGAGCAGAATAATGTCTCACAGAGAGGGGGTTTGCACAAGACACATTGTACCTCAGCAAGACTGTACAGCTAAATGTAGGGTTCACTTCAAAAATGAAAGGGGGGTTGAAACTTGATGGGATGCTGAAAGGATTTTATATTTCCTATGACATTTATTGAAAAACAACAGCAACAAAAAGCTAAGAAAGTCTCACACTATTCATTTCAGGATTGGGCAGAATCGGAAAATCCTGAGGCTAAGATGCTGTGCTTTCAGCTGTGATTATATCAGTGGAGTCTCTGCAGAAGAAAAACAAGTTATGCAGTAAACAAAGGAGATCCCAGCAGAGGAGAATCTTGCTGTAACATCTGTGTTTAACTTTTAGCTGATCTGGAGTTCTGTTCATGAGGAACGCCAGGGGGGAAAGTTTTGAAAACAGGGCAATATTTTAATCCTGACTAGTATGTGTTGCATATGTATATATGTTAACAGATAGTACAGCCTGCTAGGAGTGGGGTTGTAGCGTGAAACGGTGCTGTGCATTTGGTGTGTATTACTTATATTTTGAGGGGGTTGTTCCATGCTGGTGCCCTGAACTGAATGCCTCAGAGGGCATTCATTAGATGAGTTTTAATTAAAAAAAACTCATTAGATGAGTTTCCAGCTTTCAGATTAGGTGGATCTTCCAATTAGTTTCATCCAAATAAAACTCAGGTTCTGTGCTCTGAGACACAAAGACATCAACCAAAATGTGGTAGATGGAAATGACCAAGAGATTCTCTCAAAGAGCATGCTCCTGGTGCTCATACACTAATAAGGATGAGACTTCAGACACCAGCTACAATACTGAGACCAGTAAACACTTATGACTGCCCTGTTGAGCAATGCAAATCTAGTCTACTTAGAATTTAGTAACAACAGATAAGCAGGACCTATGCAATCAAAGAAAAAGAAAAATAAAGGATGCCCAGGCATGGCAAAAAAAATACCTGAGGCTAAGATGAACTTCCATATGGTGTGGGAATTTCTAGTACACACTGGCAAGAATCCATTGAGTTAAGGGGAACCAACCTGGAAGCTCCTACAGCACATTACTGTAGAGCCAACTACAAATCCAGAAAAGAAGCAAATATGCTGTGTGCAACTGATTACATGAGCTAAAACTAAAGGTGACCTAGAAAGAAAACACAACAGAAATCCTTGGCATGAAAACCTAACTAAGGACCGGATTTCAACATTTCACCTCTTGTCAACTTTTTGTGATCTGCTATTGGCAGCATCCTGGCCCAAACTGGTTAGGAGATGTGGTATCTCAAAGAGACAACACACATAATTTGGAATTGGACTGCAACAGAACAGCTAAAAATTTTTATCTAGGACTTAAAAAATAAATGCCAGGAGTCTTTGTTCTATGATGGTCAGAGACCTGTGTGAAAATGAAATAGGCAGCAACTACCAAGATCAGCTCTTTTGCAAAAGGGAAAATCACACTTGACTACAGAGAGGTTAAAGTGACAGGTCAGAAGTGGCTCAGGAGACAAGAGGGAATCTCTAGAGAGGTTTAACAAAAGCCCTGGTATCCAGGGACCAAATCCCTGAAAGAATGCTACTCTAGTGAGTTCTAATACCAGCTATAAATGGCATCTTCTGCTCTGTCGTGAAACTACATATGAGAGGTGCAAGGAACATGTGGGGCTTTTAAATTATCTGGATTTGTCCCACACAGGAGAAATACATCCTTATTACTTATTTTTATGAGATCTGACGCCGGTACCTTACTCTTGATGATCAGTGTGATGTAAAACATCAGCCACTGCTACAAAGAGGAGCATGAACAAGCCGTGTTACTCTGCTGATTTAGACCTAGTGTGGCTGCAAGAGCAAACCTAGGAAAAGCCTCTTCCTTGCCATATTAGAAGCTACAGATTATCATATTTTCAATACTTACTCTGTGCATCTTGGCTCAGGGCTGTTAGTGTTTTTAGAGTAAAGCCTCTTGCATATATTCATAACTTGACTCCTTACCAAGACCTCTCACATCTGTGTCAATAACTGGTTTCTTAAGATGTTGTTACTATTTTTAAAAGCGGGGGGGCAGAAAAGTATGTCTCTGCTTTTGGCACTGCCTATCTCCTTGTCCACTTCTCCAAAAATTTCAGCTCCCCCTCTGTAATGTTCAAAATGTTTCCCTAGTTTCCTGGCTTATTAATTCTTTCATTCTGAGTGGCAGTCCTGCTGGTTTTGGAGGTTCCGTTCTTGTCTGCCAAAGGCTTAAAATATGTCTGGTCACCAGTGCATCCAAGGTAATCCTATTCATATGTTGACAGTCCTTGAAAAGCCCTTCATTCCAGCCTAGCAGTGCTTACAAGTTACCTAATTCCCTTCAATTCTGCTTTTGTAGAATAGAAGTTTTCCCTTAGTCCTGAGAGCATCAAAGTAAATGGGTAAATTGAACCAATGTAACAACATTCAAAAAGATGAATGGGTAGAACGAACCGTATCCATCTTTCACAAAATAATGCTAAAATTCACAACCCCATCCCACAGCTACTCAAAAATGATGCCACTGGTTTAAAAATAATGATTTTTTTAACAGGGAGGCTTGGATACTTTAGTATTCACCCCACAGGCATCCTTACTTACAAGTAGGGCCTATAGGTCCAGCACAGTGCAGTGAGGGGGCAGAGAGGGACACAGACAAGGGCAAGACAATAGAAAGTTATTTGATACTGGACTGCACCTTCACTTACAAGAGAACATATTGTGTAAAAAATGCAATTGAGGATCTAGCTCTGAAGAAAAATAGTTGTAGTACACCCATAACTGAAGCTCGTAGGTCTGAATAATCATTACAGAAATCAGCATTGAAAAACTCTGTAGTATTACAAGAATTACATACTGAACTGTCTAAAGGCTCCAAATGTTTCCATCCTGAACTACGTATTGGCTTCCCTAGTAGCATCTCAGGTCTGCAACATTACAAAAATCAGTCATCCTTCACACGTGAGGTTCTGTTCTGTTCATCCCTCCCTTGCCAGAGAGCGAGACTGTCAGAAAACGTTGGGATGCCACAAAAACCAGCACAGGTCATGAATTATTGAAGACAAATTCTAATATCTACAAAACGAATATGTGTTGAGGCAAAGCCTCATTATTTTTCAAACAACTTTTGTAACAGAACTCATTGCTCTTTGCATTTGAAATTATACTTGTGTAATCTACATTACAACCAACTAAATATTATTTTCACAAATCCAAGTGTTAACTCACTTTTTTTTTGATACTTCAGGTTATCTCCATGGAATCTGTTGTAGCAGGAATCGGTATTTTTCCAGGTGGACCAGAGATGCATTTTGAACATCCCTAAAGTTCTAGACAGAGGAGGTTTGAAAAACATTACATTTGGATAATTTACATTTCAAAGGTAAAAAGAAGTGGAAGGTTATTCAGGGAACCATGGCACTTGATCTAAATTCTATCTGTGTGCAGCAACTGCTATTGTAGTGATAGGTACCTGAGGATAGTGAGAAGATAAGAAGGAGCTGGAGTCGCAGGATGTCAGGAGGTGATAAGGCTGAGTGATAGTACATTTGTTAATAGTGACATTAAGGCTTTTTGCTTTGTCATACACAGCTCTAGACACATGACTACGTGACAGCTTCCCAATGCAGTTTATGGCTCTTCTTGGAGACACATCCTCTCAGGAAAACTACCATGACTCTGGATTTAAACTTTTGGCCAGGATCCCACAAAACAAATTTTGGTAAGGGACTAAATTATGAAGGTATTGCATCAGCAGATATAGAAACATAGTTTTAGAGCCGTATGTGACGGCGTGGCAGAGCAGGGCAGTTGTCACGTGAATGAATATACATTTATATCAGATTTTAACCTTCAAATGACATTATAATCTCTATTTTCAAGAATGTGCCCTACTTTTTGTAGCATAACTGCAGTTGCCTAGAAGGTGAAAAACAGACCATGAAATTATTCCATGCATAACATCTCATAGAACGGGTTACTGTCTCTCCTCAAAACAAGAGTCTGGTTACAGAAAGGGCTGAGATGGCGCAAGCTGTTTTTCCTCTTGGGTGCAGAATTTCTCAGGTACCTCAGACTGACACATAAAAGAGGCTGGATCCAGTTATGACAAGTGTTTCTGAAGTTTAGTAATCTGAAAACAGCAAAGAGTAGTTATGTTTCCATCAACAATAGAAATGTAATAATTTTTTATTTGAAGGAAATTTATAAATCAGAGTTAACAGAGGGGTTTAATTTTCTCTGTTATAAAAGTGAGAATTCTCAGGAGAACTTCAGCTGAGATTTTCCTGTTCTGTGGTTGGTAGTCAAGACTTCTCAAGAATGCAGATTTGAACAGTAATCTGAATTCTTGAAAGCCATTTTGTTTTGTCATAGCCCTTTTGGAAGGATTCCCACCTACAGTGTGAATTTTAAGATCTGAATATATTACTGATGGTTCCATCTTCATCTATCAGAATGTCTTCAACTTGATGCTTATGCTCTGCAACTCAGTAGAAATCTATATTTAAATATGTATCTTAATGCCTTTTGACACCTTAGAGTAAACTTTACAGCCTTTTTTTTGTACTTCTCTCGACTAACCTGTCAGCTCCACCACAGAGGCTGTCAGAAGCTACACAAAGTACATGCATTTTCTGAATTAATATTTATAAGGATTGGCAGTGGGATGTGATTTTCATGAAAGAGGTTTCATGCTAAATACGAAATATTTGTGTGTTAAATTGTCCATCAACAAAGAATTAATGCGCTGAAGAATGACCTTTACTTGTCCATCTATGCTATCAGTCTTCATTCAGAAACCCAGCAATACCCTTAAGAAGGATAATTATGTAGTTAACCTCACACATAAATCTTCAGTGTAAAAATTAGGCATATGGGCTGAATGATATTTTAGCTTTCAGTTTCCGTTCTATAGCATTTTGTTAGGCTAATGAGAAAAAACAGAGGACTGGCTTGTAAATTCAGGGGGCGTCATCCTAAGTCCTTGCTTGAATTCAAGTCAAAGCCAAAAAATCTGTGACAGAAGTTCCTTGCATTTTTGCTTTATTTTCCTGAAAGGTTCTGCTGACAGCCAGTGACTGGCAGAATGCAATTGGAAGACATCCACGCAGAACAAGGTCATAGGAGCTACTGTTCTGAGAAAATTCCCCTCATTTCAAAGCACATCTAGGTAATCTTTCTCTACTGCCCATTTATTCTATTTATTCCATTATTTCCATTTCCATGTCTGTGCCTTTACTTCTTGTCCAAAAGGATCTGTCCATCCTTTGTGATCAGATTCAGAAATCATTCCAGAGGTGAGGTTTCTCAGTACAAGCACACTATTTTCATATGTGTGTATTGCTGCAGCTGTTTCTTTTATCTGCCTTCCCTCCTCTGTTGACTCTAAGATGTTTAGTCTTAACTTGTAAGTTCTTAATGAGTCAGTTACGGAGCACTAGACAAACATTAGCTACAGTGACTAGATGCCTAGTGTAATCACTTTTTACAGCAGAAATGCTACATTTTCTCTGTTCATCTCAGAAAGAGTACCATCCTTCCTTCTCCAGCTTGAACCAGCAAAACCATTACAATTGTACTTTCACTTATTATCATATTCTTGTGTTTACGAAAGGCTGTATGAACATTAGAAGAACATGATAATAAATGCAAAGAACTCCCAAAGTATTAGACTAATTCCCTGTTTTTCCATAAGTAAACATAAAGACATATACCATTTATCTCATTCAATGCAGATTGCATTCGATTCTACAGGGTGTTTGGGCTCTATCTGCAAATGCAGCTGACTGTTCTTTCCTCATGTAGATCTGCTGACTCCTACTTTCAGATAGCAGATTTAATATAAAATAATAAATTACTAGGGAGTTAACTTCACAGGAAAAGCTGGCACAAAAATTGATTGTTTCAGAAAGTTCATAAGTGTATCATTTTTCCCCAACAGACACATCTCAGAGAGATATTAACTGTAATGGAGTGGGTGAAATTATTCACATCTTTATATGATGGGCAGGCTTATCACATTGTGAAATTGGTAAAATAGGTGAGCTATGGAATCTATGGAGGGTCATCTATCATAATGTGCTAGGTAACCTTCATGTACATGCCCAAGTGTCTTTCATTAAGAACCTTGCTTCTGTAACTTGTGATAAATGTTGGACTGTTCATACTCATGGTTCGCTACTGAAGACAGAGAACATATTCCAACACAGGAACTGGGCAGTAGCCAGAGAGAGAAAACTTTAAGGTTTCAGGAAAAAAAAATGGCCCTGCAGGAGAATAAAAGAGGGTTGTAGAAATGCCATGATAAGAGAGTTGTAAAAGCTGTGTAGGAAAAAGAAAATTATGCTAAGACTACTAAATTAAGCAAAGGATGTAACAGGAAAATGGTGTTAGTAGTTGGAAGTCTGGGAAGTTCCAGAAACCCATAATATGAATAGGGACCCAGTCTTCCAAAAAAACCCCAAATATATATATCTGCGATAACTATGGCATTTCTTCTCTCTGATTTTGTGTAGCAAGTGTCTGTAGCATTAATTAATGCAACCAAATGTTGTTTGCCAAAGATTCATATTCTTTTAAAAAGGGCCCTATAGGCATATTTGGAAAAGTTCCACAAACTAATTGCTGATTTATCTTTTTATTTCAGAAACAGAGGTAACCTGAGTGCTGACAATCATTGTATTAGGAAGGTAAATTGATTTAGCCAAACAAAACAGAACAGAAAGTGAGAGGGATTGAGTTTGCAGGAAAACAAGGTCTTGGGACCTGAAATGATGCTAAAAAAATGTCCGCAAGACTTGCATTCCATTCCTCTGCTCAAACACCTGGATGCTACTTCATAGTTTTCATCGAAAACAGGGAATAAACTTAAAAGTTTCAAAATTCAGGAGTTATTCCTCCAAAATAAACTCTTGACTGACTCTTTCTAGTACCATTTCTAAGTGCTGGGTCTTATACAGTCCATTAAATTTCTTTTTGCTTATCATTATAATGGCTTTCTTTTTTATTTTCTGTTCATTATGTATTTATTGTTTAGAAGATAACACTTTAATCTTTCCTTTCCCCCATTTCTAACAGTTCAGTCATGCTTATCCAGTACAAACTTGATTTAATTTCTTAGCAAGGGCCACAGGGAAATTGAGGAGGCACCCTTCATTAGTCTCTCTTGTAATTATGTTTCTAACTCTGCTTTCTAAAATAGCTCTTAGATGCCTTCAGTTATGAGGCTGTTTTGAATCTTATCAGTGTCATTATCTGACATTTTTTGTAAACTGCTGAAACAGATCAACTAGCTTAACTTGGACACTGCTTCAGTGTGTGTATCTAGTAATATTAGGCAGGAAAAAGTGTGAGGAAATGCAGATTAATAGCACCTATAGAAAAGGTAGTAGCTCCTTAGCCTACTAACTCCAGGCTTTGTACAAAATCCAGCTCCACAAGCAAACCTGAGTGTTAATGCAGATAATTAATGCACATACAGCAGTGCAGTGGACAGGTAGCATCTGACAGGGTTTTCAAACACCCTGTGTCTTTGCAACTACTTCAGCAACAAATGAGTAGTATAGTTTGGCTCATGTTTTCCCCTCTACCTCATCTGATCCAAACTCTCTGACATTAAATTGTGGGTTAAAGAGTGGCTTAGGTATATCCCCATCTTTTCTGCTGAACCTGTTCCATAGCATATCTAACTCAATATTCCCTGCATCTTTGAGATGCATCACAGACTCAAATCTCTGCCATGCCCTGAGAGCACTCCAACCTATAGGCTGTAAACTCAGTTGCAGATATCTTTATTTCAATCCAAACCAGCAAGTACTTAATTAATTTTACAAAACCCCACAGCTATGGCAGATTAAGCCCTCTGCAAAGATTACCAATAGCTCTCTGAGAGAATTTCCCTGGGAGGTAAGGAATGTGGTTTGGATGTTATTTTCACATGTGTTAGAGGAAGACCTCCTCTCACACCCCAAAGAAGTGTTTTAACAAATATGCCACAGAAGCAAAAGGTCCAATGACCTTTTACACTAATTAAGGAGTAAACTACACAGAAAAAAAATACTTAAGTGTTCACAGTCATGAACACGTAAGAGAGAGAGAAACTAAAAGCAATTATGTTTCCTTAACTATCATCTATACCAGCTAGCAACTGGCAACTGCCCATTCAAATTGCTGGCTTTTACCTTTCCCTTCAGCACTTCCAGCCATTGCCCAAGGATCCCAGGAACCCCAAGACTCAGGGCTTTTATCAGCCCTTGTCTCCAGCTTTTCAGTACTTCTGCAATTTCTCTCCATACTCTGATCCTTTACTCTCATGGCACCAGTTATCCCTCCAAACATTATCATCCAATCACCCTTTTTTCCCAGATGCTGCACATATCTGGAAAAGGAAATGCTAGAAAATTACTGTAATTTGCATCCTGCAGATAGCCTCACATCAACCCTACATGCCACCCTAACTCAGGCATCCATCCTCAGCTCTTGTTTGACACATCTGATCATGTCATCTCTCCCTTCACCTCAGGCTTGCCCATGCTTGAGCAAGATCTTACTGCCCTTCCTAAGTGCAACAGGATGCAGTGCTACATTCTCCTGTCTCCTACCCCATCATTCTCCACCCTTCCCACCAGGTACCTCCTCTCCCATTTACCCCTTCCCACCTCTTCAACCAAGTGTTGGTGACGATCTTCTACCCATGACAATGACACATAGTGAGAGACACAATGAGCCCACATGCCATAACTGATAATTTACCTGTGTACGCTGTCTACTCATTTGTCTCTGTGAGTGATTGAGCCTCAGCAAATCAAGCACATACTTCAAAATGTCTTTTTTACCCTATCAGGCAAATGAGTGAGAAAACTCAACCCAATCAGAGCCAAAAAGATGCTACCATGTTGCTCATAACAAAAAAGTAGTACCTTTTAATCTCAAAAGATTCCACCCTGGTTCTTTCCTGTTCTTCTACTGGAGGCCTCTTAAATCTTTTAGCGAAGTCTCAAGCTCCAGTAGTGACTCCTATCACCTTGACCTCTTTGTTTCATCATCTGCTTTTCCACATCCTTAAAGAACCCATCCTGTTGAAATGCTCTCTAGTTACTGCCTTCAAACTGTTTGGAAACCTTCAGAAATAACTTTCCTGTCTGTCTAATTTCCTGTTAATTTATTCACCAAGCACAAAGTGAAACTTCATGCCACACCAGCTCATAAATATCTTTTGAAATTTGAAAATGATTGTGGAAAGGGAATTTTCACAACAAGCTCTCCTGACTGTGCTGTGACATTTCAAAATCCAGAGGGGAATACGGGTACCCAAAACGTGCAAAATATCCCAGTTCTGTAACTAGATACACATTTGGATGTCTTCCCTGTTCTGAAAATTCTGAGAAGTGCATTTTAATCCAAGTGTGATTTGCATCTCTCTCGAGTCACCTCAGCCTTTCCAGCTTTTACTTTGCGGCGCACAGTTTATACCCATCTACAGACACCTCCAGCTTTGGATCAGCAAGACTGTTGAGACGGGATTGAATTTATATTCATCATGGAAAGCAATTAAGAAAAAGCAAAGCATAATTAAGGACAAAGAGTAAAATACTTGGATGGAAGCAACAGAAACAGAAATAATGCAAATACCCTGTCAGTCCCCGGAGTGCTCTTGCCTGCGGCTGCACTTTATCTCTTCCTTTTTTCCTGGAGTCTGCACTTACTCTCCTGTTCTTGGCAAAATCTATACTCACAATTTTATCCTGATATTAACATATTAGAATTGAATGCCAAGAGCACTACAGTGCGATAATATGATAAGATATTGCTTTTAATTCCTAATTAATTAATTGCCATTACATAGAACAAAATACCAAATCAATTATATATGTTAGAAAAGATAAAATAACATGTTTTTGTTTTTCCATTTCTGTGAGTTAGTCATCTCATTTAATTTTTCACCTTGCACAGCACAATGTCTCTACATCTGGCTGTTTCTAGTGCTAGTGTATTGCTGTTTTCACAGCCAGGAAAAGCGCAAGACTCATTACTCTCTTAGTTTATTCTTGCTTATTTATTCTAAGCTAATAAAAAGGAATTCTACTGGAGCATCAGTTCAACATTCAGAGCTAAGCTGATCAAAAAGCAGAGGTTTCCATCTTTAGGGAAAATTCTGTTCCTAGAATCCAAGTTACATTTTTTCCAGAATCCAAACCAACAATTTGAGTTAGAAATGTTCAGAAACCTACAGCTTCTCAGGGAACCTGAGGTTTGATGGTATTATTTTAATTGGGTATGTGCAATGGATTTCCAGAGCACTCCTTATGCAGACTGGCTTTAAACTTTGCCCTGAGGCATTTTACGATGAATCTTTTGAACCTTGGTTTGAAATCAGGAAGAGTTCATTAAACCCAAAATGGTTTAGACCCAAAAAATTTTGTTTAGGTAGAAACATCTATTAACAGCTCAAAAAAGCAGTGTCGTTATTGGAAATAGGTGGCATGTGATATGTAGCTTCTTCACGGTCTATGTTGGCAACTTAAATCAGAGATATTTTACAATAACCATTAAAAATGCAATTTAAAATGTTGAAAGGCACTTGCAGGTGAAGTAGGAAGATGTGTGATTTCTTACTAGCAAAAAATAGAGCCTTTTTATGTTCAAAACTAAATTTTTCCATAATATTAAATGTTAATTAAACCGGTTTTCAGTAGAAAAAACAGAACAGTCCAGTGACAATTTTGAAAACTTGCTACTGAAGTCAAGTTTGAGTGGCCAAGAGGAAGGTCAGTATAAGTTACTTCCATGTGAAATAAAAGAGCACAAGGTCTTGTTGTGGCTGATGCCAGGACAAGGTGCTTCTGTCAGAGTGCTGCACTGAATAACCAAACTCATTCATCAGCACTGCAGGGGAAGAATATACTGACATTTTTTAGGACAGCTAGCATTCTCTTTAGTGTTTTTTCTGTTTGTCAAACAAATAATTAAGCTATTTTGTAAAGATGCCGTAATAACAATAAAAATGCAATGGAAAGACACAGGTGATGATTGTTGTGCATTGCTGAGAATGGGCTGTCTTGGTAAGATTTAGTAAATCCTAGATGAAGGCTTTAGAATTCTCTCAATGTAAAAGCACTGACAGATGTGTAATTTGTGTCCTAACAGTGAAAAAATGGAACAGTAGCCTTCAAACTCTTCCTTCACAGCAACTCTTTTCCCATGTTTCTCAAAAGATCATCTCTAAATATTTCAGAGCTTGGTCACATTCTGTAAGCTCTATGCAATCCCTGTCCTTTCATTGGGAGGTTAACACCTTTGACTATGTTTTCAGCTAGTAATACATCCTTAAATATTTGCTGTGCTTGAACGCAACTTTAAGTCAGAGGTACTAAATGATTTGAAGAGGAGAGACATCTTCAAAGATCTAACAAAACCCATTTGAGAAAACAGGGCAGGAGTCTGGAGCTCCTGCAGTCAGGGATTCACAACTGAATGAATGCAGATGCCTCTAAATAAAAGTGAATTTACTGAAGCAAGGCTGTGGACAGAACTCCTGAATACTTCTCAGTGTCTGGAAAAAATTTTGCCTAAATATGATTTAGCAGGTAGATGAGGAGAAAAAAGAACTCCATGCAAAAGTAGTTGATTAAAAGATATTAATAACATGATAGGGAACTGAATTCATGAAATATTGCCCATAGTGTGTGAGCTGCTAACATTATTTTAAACAGATGCATCAAGGAAAGAGCATGCATATAATTATAATAAATGTATACTAAAGTGTAATATAAAATATTCATTAGCATACAGAAAATTAAAATAAAATAGCATCTAATTAGTATGTTTAACCTCTAAATGACTAATTAATCTCATTAATATAGTCAACATTTGCTGATAGACAACAGAAATTATCTGCAGCTATTTCCCCTTCTATGTTTAGGGACAGCTGTGAAGTCACAGGAAACACAGAAATTTTAAAAGATTGATTTTTTCCTATGTCGGTAAATGGATATTTCTATGATGTCTTCATGAAGAAGGAGCTAAGAGCAGCACTTGCCTGGAAGAAGAGAAAATGAGCCCAGCTGAATGACAGCACAGATGTAGTAAGCTCAGTTTTCATATGGATTTATTACCTTGTTATTTGGGAGGTCTGGAGTCAATGATATGGCTTAGAGCTTATAAAAGCAAATTGGTTTTCATACTTTCCTTCTTCTGTATATCCAACAGTGATTCTTTACCTATTTTTCTGTCTATACTTCAGTTGTGCTACATTTCCAAATGATTGACGTCCGTGATCTGTCATTGTAGTCCAGTCAGAAAAGAGACATGAGTTAGGGTATAACAGCGCTAATCATTACATAGACTAGACTCATTCCTGCTGCTACTTGGTAGTGATTATCAAAAAATAAAATAAAAAAGTCAGAATTCCGTTAAAAATCTTGTTTGGTCAGGAATTTAAAAATTAGCCATAAAATGCAGCGGGTATTGAAACAGTAGATCACAACTCAGCTTAATGAGGTGCCATAAGTATTTATGTACCATGTCAAGATGGCTACTCGGTGACTGCCTTGTTCAATACCAGCTCTATACTGATATCTTTGAAGAGGAACTGTTGAATCTAAGGATGAATTGAAAACTAGGTACAGTATCAAACTTTAAATGTATTTTTGCGCACCAACAATTTCACAAACCTCATTCCAGTTTTCCATTCACCAAGTTGTTATAGGAAAAGGACGAGCTTAGACAAGAGACTTTAAGCTAAAGAGTATTCAGAGATCTTCAACATTTTTTTCCTTCTCAAAGATGTGGATTTGGCAAAACGGGCAGGAGAAGAAAAATTTCACAATTCAAAATACTTTGTACTTATTCCTATCTTATAATTATCTCTAAAACTACTTGAAGTTTATCATATGCCTTCAGAAAAGCCCTTGTTAAAATTTGGATGCTTTGCTTTGGAAGCAAAATCTGATGAAACCCAAAATTAATGCCAAAAATTACCCTCCTTTACTATGATTTAAATACATCCAAACATTTTATTATCCCCAGTGGTGTAAATAATGTCCTGTTTTGCTCTGGATGGAATTAATTCCCCCATGGCCTGGAAAATTATTTGGTATATTTGAATATACTATGCCAGATGAAAAAGCAAAAGGCTTTTGTTGTGTCCCCTGTGAATCAGAGACAAGAGGAATATTCAAGTTCCATCGAAATGTTTTTCTTCTGGTGCAAAAAACTTTACTGCAAGATTAAGCTCTTGATATTTCAAGCCTTTCAATGCAAAAAGAACTTTAAGCAAGTCATATTGCTGATTTCAGTGGAATTGTTAGTTGCCTGAATTAGTCTGTGAGTTTATATGCTCTTTTGGAGCAAAGTCTTAGAGATTTTGACTTCTTTTTCCTTTGTGTGAAGAAAGCCTGGATTAGCTAATCTACCTACCCGTGTTCTGTTCAAAATTGTGGTGGGTTGACCCTGGCTGGATACCAGATGTCCAGCAAAGCTGCTCTCTTCCTCCCTTCCTCAGCTGGACAGGGGAGAGAAAATACAACAAAAAGCCCATAGGGTGGGGGACGTACAGGGACATCACTCAGCATTTACCATCATGGGCAAAACGGTCTTGACTTGGGGAAAATTAATTTAATTGGTTACCAATCAAATCAGAGTAGGGTAATAAGAAATAAAAACTAAATCTTAAAACACTCCATCCCCTCGTCATGGCTCCCTTTCTCTTGGGCATCACTTTACTCCCGATTTCTCTACCTCCTCCCCACTGGCAGTGCAAGGGGACAGGGAATGGAGGTTGTGATCAGTTTATCACATGTTATCTCTGCCACTCCATCTCCCTCAGCGGTAAGGATTCCTCACACTCTTCCCCTGCTCCAGTGGGGGGTCCCTCCCATGGGTAAGAGTCCCCCATTAACTTCTCCAATGTGTGTCCTTCCCACAGGCTGCAGCTCTTCACAAACCGCTCCAGCGTAGGGCCCTTCCACGTGTGCAGTCCTCCAGGGACAGACTGCTCCAGCCTGGGCCCCCATGGGGTCACAAGTCCTGCCAGTAAACATGCTCCAGTGTGGGCTTCTCTCTCCATCGGTCCACAGGTCTTGCCAGGAGCTTCCCACAGGATCACAGCCTACTTTGGGCATCCACCTGCTCTGGCACTGGGTCTTCCATGGGCTGCAGCTGGGTATCTGCTCCACCATGGACCTCCATGGGCTGCAGGTAAATCTCTGCTCCACCATGGACCTCCATGGCTGTAGGGGGACAGCCAGCCATCGCCATGGTCTGCACCACAGGTTGCAGGAGAACCTCTCCTCCAGCTCCTGGAACACTTCCATTACTCCTTCTTCACAGACCTTGGTGTCTGCAGAGTTGTTTCTCTCACATAGTCTTACTCCTTTCATCAGCTGCTGTTGCTGTTTGTGCAGTCTTTTTTCCCCTTCTTAAATATGCTATCAGAGAGTGGTGCTGCCACCTTTGTTGAAGGACTTGGCCTTGCCCATGTCTTGGAGCTGCTGGCATTGGCTCTGTCAGAGGCAGGGGAAGCTTCTAGCAGCTTCTCACAGGAGCAACCCCTGTAGCCCCCCGGCTACCAAAATCTTGCAATGCAAACCCAATACAAATATACAGCCATTAAGACATTTGAATTAAACATGATCAGTCAGCTCTGATTTAAATCTCAGCATTTGTAGAGTTTTAATTATTTTTCTCCTTGTGTAAATACTCTGGGAAGTTAAAACGGTAACTTTGATTAAACAAATAAAATTGCCTCATTATTGATCTCTTGCATAATTAAAGCAAAGTATAACCCCTCCTGTACCAGCGAATCTGCTCTGTTTCCTCCAGTAAGGGAATATTTTTTGTATCTCTAAAATTGTACCACTTCCATGGATGAAATTCAGGCAGCTACAGCAAGGCCTAAAGAATCAAAAAGGAAGAATATTTCCAGGAAACTCCATCTGTTATTGGTCTAGAAGGGGACTTGTAATTTCTGAAAAACACCAGAGTGCTGTCTGAAAGGGTGCTGCTTATGCTCATCTTCTACGTGTTTCCAACACTTACTACAAGCATTTCACCTTCATCTGGGAAGCAATTACTAATGCACTGGGGTCTGCTGTGTAGCAGCAGTGATGCAGTGAGCTATTGACAGAGAAAAACAGAGACTCATCTATTAAGTTAGTTGCTATCCAGCAGCTATGGTAAGGAAACTCAAATATACAAGACAAAGCAACTAAGATATAGTATTTCTAATGGGATTTTTTTTTTTAAGGCAGAAATAATAAGGTAGGTTTTGAGTGAATATCAATAATATTTGAAGATACAATGAAAACTCATTAATGTGGAAATGCAGCTGTGTGATGCCAGCCAAGAGGTTCCCAAGACAGATATCAAAGGGAGAACAAATAGTTTAAGGTAATGGACTGAGATGGGCCATCACATTGACAAAGGCTGGAGATGAGTCTCTTGTCCAAGCACATACACTGCAATTGTTTTCTGTCTTCCAGCCTTAATGGAAGAGTTGGAATAAATTGATGTGAAAGGAATTTATTACAACTTATAAGAAAAGGCCAACATGTTGACGAGGGAAAACAAGCAGAGCAAGGGCAGCTTTTTAAAAACTTTTGCTTTTGTGCAGTAAGCCTGAAGCTTAACTAACTTGTTTACAAGCATATTTTTTCACGTTACTTTAATCAACAACTTCCACAACTTCCTAAAAGTAGGAATGCCTAAATACTCATAAACACCTAATATGATTGAGTTCATTGGTTTGACAGAGGAGAAAGGAAACATTTCCCAGCTATCCAGACATATCCCCACTATCCAATCTGAGTATTTACGGCTCCACAGCTGCAGCCAGAGAGGGGGTTATTACAATGGGGCTTTTTGACAAAGAGAACCATTTAACAGGGTCGAAACCAGAGCTATAACCAGAGCTAAAACCACTGTGCTGTATCCCTTCCTTCAGGCATATCAGTTTTACATGAATAAAGTTTCATTAACTTCACTGGCCCTGATTTAAGTGGAACAAGGGTTTCTTGGCATTTGAATAGAAGATGGACATTGCTGAAAAGATTTCTCTATGCAGCTCTTAAATACTGCACCACAGCTATAAAAAACTGAAAATTCTAGTACCTTCCTGCCCATCCATGAACCAGCAGTGATTTAAACTTGGCAGTACAATCTGCAATCTTGTGGTTTCCTTGTATCTATACCAGCCATTCTGGTGCCAAAGTGCAGACTGAGTAGAGACAAAAAAAACATTGTGTAACGGTAAGATATTTCATATATACTGTTTTGACATTGGTATAATTTCACTGACATTAATGTAATTACCTCTGATTTACTATGGCCAAAAGACACTGAATTGCATGCAACAGATAGGTAGTCTCCAAGTTATGCCACAATACTTTCAAATTAAGCAAAAGGCAGATGAAGTCTTTTCTTACTCATTTTATACTGTAAACCTTAATAGCACCTTATAAATATTTATGAAGTTCATTAACAGGCATATAATATTTGAGCTTTAATTGTTTAAGGACATTAAAGCTTCATTTTAATAGGGGTAATATAATTTCTGAATTCTTAGTGTACCAGCTCCACACGTTACATTTTTAAAACTTAATGGCAATGATGGATTTTCCATCATGGGGTTAGAGGGGTTAGCAAATGTAATTTTCCAGACCCATCTAAAATTTCATTAGTTCTGTGCCTTTCATGTAAAATGAGCTGGGTTATCAGGCTCACAGTTTGTTTAATATATGGCAAATCCTTTACGTCAAGGGTGTCGAACTTCTTTTCACCACGGGTTGCATCAGCTTCACTGTTGCCTTCAAAGGGCTGAATGTACTTTTAGGGCTGTTGAAATGTAACTACTCATACACTTATACAGTCCTAAAATTACATTCAGCCTTTTGAAGGCAATGGCGAGGCTGATGCGGCCCCCGGTGAAACAGAGCTTGACACCCCTGCTTTAGGCTCTCGCCTTCTATTCCCCAGATAAACTTCTCAAGTTGACATAACCAATTAAACTAGAAAAACATGAAGTCATATAGGGAACCTACATTGAAAATCACAAATAAAGTCAATATTACATCATACTAATGGTTTCGTTAAACACCACGACACACTAATGTGTAGATTTCAAACCTAAAGTTGTTTTGACAAATTGTTTTTGTTTTATATTTACAGAACTCTACTGCCCAAGTTATCTGCAGGTACTGCTCTTGAAAGTCGGTGGATTCTCTTCAGTCTTTCATGGGACAATAGGTCTAATGTGGTTTATTTCCTCAGCTGGAGTAGGTGGAAGAACTTTTGACAGGTTTGCTCTGTTTCATTTCTGCCAGCAGTTAAAGAAATAGATTCTCTGACTACTTCAGCAAGCTTTTATTGCACGTGGTTTAAAGACTTTTAGAGGGACTCTTACTTCAAAGTGTTGTTTCCACAGTAGTAAACAAAATATTCTTCTCTTTTTTAGATTGGTCTTGTTGTTGTTTTGTGGTGCAAAAAGGAAAAAAAAAAAAAAAACAGCAAACTCTTATTTTAGTCAACAGTTTCAGTGAAGAAACACTCCTGAAGAGATTCCCTTTCCCTTAAAAGAGATCAACAGACATGTTTATCACATGATATTCCAGCTGTATCCCACAGTGTTGCAGCCTTCTGCAAACCCCTGCTAGGACAGCCAAATTTTAAACATCAATTTGCACTGCTATAGGAGAGCATAATCTGTGCTTCTTCCTAAGGTAAAACCTTCAATGTCCTTAGTGGGGTTTTTTCTGGACAAATTCTAACTGAAATAAACTATATCATCTTAGAACCTTTTGAGACCTGTGGATCTTAAAAAAAACCCCATGATAATCTAAAAATTTAAATCTGTGATGATGACTGTAAATGAATAGCAACTGACAGAAATAGAGCTGGAGGTGCAATTATGAATTCTGAAGGATGGTTATGTATTAGCATACTAATTTTAATTAGTATGCTACTAATTAAGTAACATACAGCCATTAAGAAAAAAAAAATAGTGAACTAACCAGTGTCTGACTGGGTGAAGGAGGCAGAGAAAACTCAGGAGCAGACAGTGTAATGAAAAGTCTGGCAGAGAACAGCTCTGCGGAAAAGGTTTCAATGGAATGAAATGCACTGAAAGTTATGCAGTAGTTATTATTACTTTTAAGATCATAGAAATACTCATTAGAAAGGATCTCTGGAGATCATCTCCCCCAGCCTTCCTCTAGAAATGGGACCATTGCAAAGAACAGACGATGTCAACCATGGCTTTGTCAAGCCATGTCTTAAAACCCTCCATGGATGGGAGATTCCACAGCCTTTCTAGGAAATCTTGCAATGGTACTGCACTATTTCCCAACTGAAAAGGTTTTTCCCACCATGTCCATTCTGACCTCCCACTCTGCAAAGCAGTGCCATTCGCCTCTTTTAGTATCATCCACAAATTTATGGAGGGTTCCCTATGTTTTTCTGACTTTCTAAATATGTTACAATACATTGTTCTGTCTTGCATATGATTTACCTTTGTCATTCTTATAGAGTTGTCTTGCATAGTAGTATCCTCTGCCATCTCTTGTTTCATCACTCTATGACTGTGATATTTGTACGTATGAATATGACAAAATACAAGTCAACAACATAATGGCAAATTGTTTTTCTAAACTGTGATAAGCTTTCTCAAATTCATAGTAAATTTCTGGTATGACTGAACTGATCCTCTGCAGATTTTTGTATTTGCATCTGTTGCACAAACTGCTTGCACAATGATTTCAGGGCAGCTAATCCTTGAGAAGGCACATGAACCAGAATCCTCAAGGAGAAATCCAGGTGCAAAAGGCAAAAGCAGTGACCTACCTGTAGGCATTGGAGCTGAGCCCTGTGCCAGTGCCCCAAACATCACAGATATCCCAGTTTTATTCCTCCATAGAGCCTGTAATCAGTGGATAAAAAACTGTTTTGAACCGAGGTAAATCTCATCCTACTTCTAGATGGCGTTATCGCAGCTTTGCTTTCTGTACTGAAGGGCTGGTCTAATTCAAAGCAAAGTTTGGCTGACAGATAAGAAATAAAACAAGACAGATACAGTCCTAAAAAATAACAACTATTATTACTTTAATGGAGCAATTAAAAAAGAAAAAAAGTATTCAATGGTTACTATAACAGAGCAACTCCAATAAATGTATTCAGTAGTTGTATTTAATTGAACTCTTAGGATTTGTCTGCATTTGGAACTTTACCAAAACAGCTAGTCAAGAATAATTACCATGCTAGGCTCTCTAATTCAGCTTTAAAGTGTCTTTTTCCTATTTAGTATAACCTACACTGGAACTATGCCTGAAGAGCTGTTTTGGAAGAATTCTGAGAGTACATAAATCCTTGTAATTGTGAAAGAGACCCATAATGTGATACACAAGGACCAGGCAATGAACAGCCAGCCCAGAAAAGATCTCAAATTTGTATTTATCTCTGTCAAAGTAGAGAGCTGAATATTAATAAATTATACACAGTGAATTGTGAGTTAAAAGAAAAACCGAGATGTGGCATATCACACACCTTAGGTCTGTCAAGAAGTTCTTAAAACCTATGAGCTTTGATTTAACTACATTTATAAGACATCAATAGGACTTGATAATTACCTTAAGATGACTCAGATTTCATTTCACCTGCAATTCCTTCCATTCAGTTTGGCTACTAAAGCTCATTTCTTGGCATGTGTTAATTTAAATACCTCAAAAGCGTTGTACTGAGAACATATATCCATGTGGCACTTACAGACCATTCTCACTGAACTAAGACAGTGATATAGCAGTGAAAAAAATAGAGTTAATATAGAACCCATCTCTCAATGTCTCCTGAAGACAGAATAACAGAGGTCATTGCTGACTAATACTCAGGTAGAAGCCTCAGCATAGGGATCTATATTTACCTATAGAGATTAAGATCTTTAGTCTCTTCTTTGGGATTCACAGGTGTCACAAGTCAAACCGGGCACAGAAAAACACAGTCAAGGCAGATTAAGATAAAAATCAGAGAGACTCATGTATGTGAAGAACCTGGAAAAGAAGTATAGGTCTTCATGTTTATTTCTACTGTTGGATCAGCAAAGGAAAAAGAAAATTGGCTACACAAGAAAGACAGGAGAACCATGTGCAGGACTCAGAGAATGATGCTTAATAGCCAGAGAACAGTTAACACTGACAAAGCAGCTGAGAGGAACAGGTTTAGAGCGTTTTAGTCTTGATGTTGCCTTGATTTCTTGTAAAGATGTTCAGAAACCTTAGCAAACTGACACTCAGAAGTGACAATAATTTCCCACTTGAAACAAAGTATAAATGTAGTGCCTAATGGCTGAAGCTCTACAAGAGACCATGCACAAACTCCAAGTCTTGTGTCTCAAGAAGAGATCCTGTTATATCTGGCACAACAGTAAAACTCTAAAGAAAAGAGAGTGAACCTAGAGGACCTAGGGAAACCGCAAAATAATTCAGTAGCTCTTTGGACATATGATCTGTAGGTAAGTCTGTATCACTGCTATGGATCTTCTGTTCACCCCTGAGAACAAGGCGTTCAACCTCTCACTTGTCCTTGAGACCTCCAGGGATTCCTCAGTGGTGGTTGAGAAGCAGCATGGAGAATGCACCAGTAGAACAGGACAGCCAAAACAGCGAGACCAGCCCTACAGATCAGTGAATTTAATAGGCATCCAGATGTTACTTTAGGAAAGAAAAAGGAACGGTATCATTCTGTAAATAATTTGAGCGCTCCATCACTGCTGTTATTTTTATTAACACTTTTTTATGGTTTTGTATAATTTTATGAAATTGTGGAAGGGTGGAGTAAATTGAATTTCTGTGGCTTACTACAACAGTTCAGGGAAATAACACATACTGGGTTTAGTCAGGTAATTGCATTTGACTTCACTGCAGTAAATCGTGTCCTGTCACTACACATTACGTACCATTATACACACAGTTGAGTCTGATGCTTTGAAGGTGACTAATTGATGTAGCTTTACAAGATAAATTGATTAATCTAGCATGGTTCACAACACAAAGTCTGGATGCATGTGTCCGTTTTTATGGATAATCACTGGATCATATACAGGGCTGCAGGAGTGAAATCCATTTTGAAAAGAGCAGCAATACTGACAAAGGCCAAGAAAGCACCACCGTTTTCTTCTAACAGTCCACTAAAGCTCTGAAATATGAAGAAACCCATTTCCTTATTGTTTTACACCTGTTTTCCTTTTTCTCTACGGAAAATCAAGCCCTGATGAACAGCCAGAATGAGAAGTGGAAGTTCTCTAGGAGCTATGCTACTAATTTCCATTTGTTAAACACCCCTAACCCCAAAATGCTGCCCCATCTACAAACTGAATGTAAGCACCTGCAGCTCAGTTCATTCCAAAACACCTGCACTGCTACATCTTTAACAAAACTATAAATAAGCCTTGGCTGCTGCTGCTTGTTTTTTCATAGCTAGAGCAATGAAACCATGCAGTAACAATTCTGACAATACAAAGGAGGTATTCTGAGCTAATATAAATCAGAGTTATTTCACAAAAGGCAATGGACTGAAGCTAGTTTATGGCTCCTGGAGATGTGGATCAAAATACTATTAGTTTGAAACCTGCTGCATGGAGCTATTTAGAATTTTTTTTGAAGTACCTAATCCCCAGAAACTTCTTTTGTAGGTATTAATCACAATATGCTTGTTATCCTGACCTGCTAATAGAGTGGTTGGGGAAATATTGCACTCCTAATACAAAATTGTGCCTTATCTTTTCATACTGTATACTGTTTCATTATTTTGCTTTACAACAAAAGAAATTAAATCAAACAAACCCTGCTTCAATATTGTATCAGCACAGAAACCTACTGTGGAAATCCTACAGCCCACCAACATTCTGATCAACTATTCTTTGTATATTTACAAAAATGTGATTTCATGTGTTTGACTTATCATCACTGCTCTTGATGACTGTAGCATTCACTCCCACATGCACAAGTTCAACCTTTTTGATTTTCCCTTTTTAAAAGTCTCTTTGGGAATGGTATCAGAAAATTCTTATCGTTCTTGGAGTTATTGCTGCTTATGAAATGCCACATCACCACAAACTCTAATGAAGATTATGGGATCTGCTCGAAAAATAATTGAAAAGAATAATTTAGCAGACCACATAGCTGACAGGATTCTGTATGGCAGGTGCTGAGGAAAACGCAATCCTCAAATTTCAGTGTCAACACAAGAAATTGCAAGATTACCTACTGCTAATAACCACTGCCAGGTTATTAGCCTGCTGCTAATAACCACCTTTCTCCTGGGAAGGGACACTTGTTCTCTGCCTGCTGAAGACATTGCTTTATGAATTGCTAACATTTTTCATCTTTCTCCCATGATAGTAGTTGGATTTTTTGAAAATTTATTCCTTTTAAGTGCGCTGCTGCTTTCATTACCGTATAAGTGTCTGAGGGCTCTAGTTTAACAGTGAAAATAAACTGCTGATACTGTGGTGTAACCAGGTCCAACAAACAGACACTCAATTAACTTGAAAAAATACGCTAAACAAATAGAAGCTATTGTCTTACATCCTTTTTTGTCTTCACTACTGATTTTTCCCTTCCTAGTATGTCTTGATTTCAGAGCTGATGTAAAAGTACATATTAAGGGCATAATTCAACACTCATGTTTATACCTATTACATAACATTATAGAAATTTTTCTAATAGGTCATGAACTATAGCATGATAATAATCTGTGACTATCTACAAAGATTTTTACATGAAGTCATAGGACAAAATAGAACGTAATGAAAAAAATGCAATGAGTAATGTTTTAGTACAAGCATATGCTGCTTAATAATACATTTTCCTCAAAACTTAAATCTATACTTCTGATTCAGTCCTTCTGGATAGCCAGTCGGTCAAGAATGATCCATGACTTATGCTATATAGTAAGACAAATTCACCGGATACAATTGTTCGGTGTATTTTCTACTTTACATTTGAAAGTTCCATAAATGCAGATTCAAATATTTCTTCCCTCTAATGACAGAAGCGAAGTTCATCTCGAATATTCACAAGGCAAGAACAAAATACTAAACTCTAACTCTGAGGTGAGTTATTAAAACAATAACTTTTATTGAAATAAATTGCTGAAGTAATTTTTTATTGAAATAAGAACTTGTCAGTTTTCTCCAGAGGTATTTCTTCCTTGAATATTTTTATAAATCAAATTAAGAATCTGCTTCCAGCACTCAAATTAGAATTACAGTAATTATTTCCCAACTCATTCATCTTACCTGAAATTTTATGAAGAAATTTGGCAATGGATGCCAGAGTGAACCATAATTTAAGTCATAGTCCAAATAGTGCAGCTTGCACAAACCTGTAGCAGAATTTTTACTTATTGAATAACCTGCCATAATGTCACTGAGCCACCTCTATTGGTGAAGCACTATCTCAGTCCTGCCAATAGGCAACTGAGGCAGAGTAAATAAATGATTTGTTTGAAGACAACAGTGCAAGTCAATGGTGAAATAGGGCAAGAAGTCACTATCTTCATCCCAGAGTCAATTCTGCTCCTCTGTGTGCAGCCTCCAAACGAGCCAAGGCCACATACCAACCAATATTTTGTACCTGACAAATATGCTGCTGATATGAGAGTCCAGCAAGTGGCAGAGAAATAGGAAAATCTTTTTATCCTCAGAAATGAGATCGAAGGATGATAAGAAAGCAAAAGAAAGCTGGGTTATATTCACTTTAGAGTCACAGGTTTCTTGGATTTGGGTAGACTGATCATTGGATACTGCAACGTGGAATGTAGAAAAACACAGGCACAGAAGTACAATATTGTCTTACATATTGAAGCTTAGTGAAACCTGGAATTATCAAGGAACTTGCATATTCCTTTCTTGCTTATTTTTGATTTAATACACTGTTTTCTCAGAGGAATATGCCAAACTACATTGCTGTTCCCATTTTCAAAAATATTTCAATCCATTACATTAGTTTGGTTGGTTTGGAGAAAAAAAACATTTTCTGGCCATTGGTTTATGCTTCTTGCTGTAAGTATTTGGTCCTTGTAAACTTTTTGTGCCTATCTAGTGACAATGTCAGAAAAACAAAGCTCACATTTGTCATGAACACACCAGTTCATAGTTGTTTCTCCATGATACCTGAGCCCCCATTTTTGTGCATAGTGAAATCTTTGAGCAATTAGAAGCTGTGACACACATGCAGAATAATAATAGCCCATTAATTCAGGTTTTACTGACCACAGACTACTAGGGAAGTGCTGAGGATAGGATGAATGCCATTTTGATGAAGTTGTGGCAGTTTTCTACAAGTCCTTTATATACTTTCTGAGGCTTTGGGATCGGTATGCTAACTGCTCAGTTAATCTCCTAAAGGATGTATGTGCAAAGCAGCTTTCCTGTGGCCTTGAGCTTTCTGGTGGACACTTTCATCTGGAACAGTTCTGTGCCAGAATGGGCTATTTTTCATTTTGACAAGCAGGAAGGCAAGAGAATATAGTAAACAGAAAGTGTTCACCTGGCACAAATCTTTCATTGCAGTCACAAAATCATGGAAATGAGTGGTTGGCAGACACCTTAGGAGGTTGTGGAGTCCTTGCCCTGCACCAAGACAGACTCAGTTATGACTGTCACTGCTGATAAATATTTCTCCAACTCAGCAGCACTGACACCACCACACCTTGACAATATAGTCTCTTCCAAAGCTGCCATATCCTCACCATTAGAAAAGGGCTTCTTCTAACATCTGCTAGAATCTCAACCCTATTCAGCACGAACAGGGAGAACAGACCACCCCTGTACACCCTGCGACTTGAAGACTGTGCCAGTCATTTCTTTAATAGGTTTTGCGGGGGGCATATGTATTGGGAGATGCCTCAGTTTGCTTCAAGTCTTCTCTTCCTCAGGCTAGCAAAACCTGGTTCTTTCTCTCTTTTCTTTCTTTTTTTCTTCCTCACAGATTATAATTTCTACACTACTGATCAACCACCTCCCATTTCCATGTATTTTCTCTACCTTTCTCAAACTGCAGTGGTCAAAATGAGACCAGGTGGGATCTTGCTTGTGATTAAGAAAGTGGGAGGAGAGCCAACAACTTGCAAGCCACTCTCTTGCTTTTACACCCCGTTACGAGTGACTCCTTTTGCAGAAATGCACTATTCTTAACTTCTGCAAAGCACTATTTAGTATATTATGATGCTGACCAATGCATAAAACCTCCCCAGGGAAGATCCATTAGCCTGTTTTGTATCCACCCTATAGTAAACATGCAGGCATTTTCTGTATTTAGGAAAATATCATGTAAGTTACTGTCAAAATTAATGGCATCTCCTGGTTCTGCTCTGCTCATCATGTCTGATGGAAAGAGAGATATTTTGTTTTGGCTGGCACAGTTTCTTCTTGGAAAATTCACCCAGTCTGTAACACACTTGGTTACCTGCCAGGTATTCCATATAAAGTATATGATCATTTATTTCAGACTCTTATAGAAATTTATGGAATTTATTTTCTTAGGCTCTATCATTCTTTTCTCCTCTTGCTATACTTTTAAAGATGGAAACTGTATTTACATTTCTATGTTGAAATACTCCTGTCCTCTAGACCCATAATTATCTGAATTGCTTGCAGTTAACTGACGCAGAAAAAGTGTTGAAATATTGCCCTTTTCTACTGTCATGGATTGATAGGTTTTGTTCTTCATTGACTAAACCAACATTTTTTTACTATTAAAGCACATCAGAAGTGATTTTTCTCTTAGTAACCTGGACTTACTTTTCATCTTCTATTACAGGTCAAGAAGGAATTTATTAGCTCGCTCCTTCCTTCCTTCCTTCCTTTCTTCCTTCTTTTTTGCCAGGAACCTAAAAATATTTATTGAGGAAATAAAGTAATCATCTTCTCTTTAGTCCAGTACTTTCCTTTTCAACAAAGCCTGTTGCTGGTTCCTCACAGCCACTCTCTTACTTAGCACTTCATAAAATCTGTATTGTGTCCCCTCCTACCCAAAGTAATTTCACAGGTGATACTATAGCAAATACTACAGTGACAAACAGTTCAACTTACTACCATTTTTTTCAATTTATTTTCTTCATTATCAATGTTAAAATCAAAGAAAAATGAGATTATTCTGACAATATACTTTTTGTAGAATTACATTACTTTTTTCTCTTTTTTTTTTTCCCCATTTTACTTCTATATTTAAGTTGTTTCCTTTCACAAGTCTGTTTCTAAATCTTTGTCTTCCATTTAATTCAAACCAAATAACTGGTTTGGGCCTTATCACTTCTCCCTCAACTTCTTTAATAATGTATGAATTGCATTTTTTCTTAGCTTCCTAAACAGAAGTGTAATAAAATATGTCTTGTTCTTAATGCAGAGTCCTGCTCCAGGCTTCTGTTTTCAAAATATTAGGATGGAAATTATCCAGAACTTCCAGTTCTCTGCAAGTAAACATAAATTTCCTGGGCCTGAGGGTAGTCAAAGGAATACAAATTTGTTCATGTAGTCTCAATTGCTCTTAAGTCAACATCCCATATTGTATTCTTTCTTTCCTTTGTTTGTCCTATTTGATCATACACTTGAGTATTTTTGATGGGTTACTGTTAATAGTTGCATAGAAACATCAAATGAAGATGTGATTGATTTTGCCAGAAATGAGACAAGGCATCACGGAGAGAATTTCATGAGTTTATAATAAAAAAAAAAACATACTTTTACCTTATTCCCTCTACAAGCCAGACATTTAAACATAGTTACTTGTATTTTAATAGTATTATACTTCAGAAGCAGCAATTTGATGAAGATAAAAGATATGTTCCAGCAAGATGAATATTGAAAAACCACAGTGCAAGGTACAGTGATCTCTCTCTTGTGAGGGCTGGTCACTGAGATCTTGAACAAAAAGCTATTCATCCATCTATAGTTTATATGTTTCTGTTATTCTGTTTCATTTAATCTGGTAGTATACCTATACATATATTTATAAATTTACAAACCTGGAAAGGGCTGGGATCTTCCTTAGAGTTACAGGTTGAAATTTTTGGGGCAGTCACTCAAATCTGATTGCAGTGAATTCTTGGTACTTTTTTCCAGGGTGGTTTCTGATGTTTTCTTCCTTCCCATCACCTGTCTTGTCTTTGCCCACATTCTCAATGCCATTACCTTTGTGGAGTCCCCAGCCTTGCTGGGCACTGAGAGAAGTTAAGAACCATGTGCATCCCATCCCTGCCACAGCAGCTCCACTCCTTCCTCCTCACTTCCTAGTTATTTCAGAAACTATTCCAATATGTTCCCATTCCCTTCACAAGGCCGATCCCAGCCTGATACCAGCTAATTCTCATTTTAGCCTTAAGCTGTTTGGCTTGTAACACATCTGTGTAGTTTTTCTTTCGGTCTACACAAAAATGCACAGACTAAAAATGAGCCCACACAATATCTGAACTTATTCTGCTAGTTTACAGTAACATTCTTTTATTCTTTTGTAGCCTGCAGTCTTGACTATAGATTTATTAAAAATAAATAGGAATGTGCCACATATATTACAAATGTTGGGGATGCTTGCCAGCGGGATTAGCCAGAGAAAGTATTATTCTGAAGAAATTACATTTAATGCAAGGTTAAATGTATTTGTTTCAAACTGCTGTACTGGCAGAGAGGCTTTAAGACAGCTGAGACAGAAAAAGTCACTAAGCAATCACTATAAAATCTCACCGACACTAACAAGGATCAAGAGTTTCACTGGATTAAGAAGATCCTGATACCTTTTCACACAACAAAGTCACTGCTTCAAGAAAGCACCGTGGGTTGGGATTTTTGTTGGTTTGGTTTGTTTCCCAAAACAACTACCTTAATTATATTAATTTATTTTAGGAATGTAAAACATGCATATGAATAATTCCATTTGCAACATCCAGTACACAGTTTAAATTATTGTCCTCTTCAAGGACAGAGCTTTCCATTTTATGCATGCCAAGAGCTGTGATTAAAAATACAGGAGCTACTGACGTTTGCAGGGCACTGGAGGAATCTACTGCAGAATATTTTGTCACATTTACTAGCTCTTAGCAAGGTGGGCAGCTCTGAGAACAAGAGCAGAGTTACTGGTAAAGTGTGTTTCTTTATTCCCTGGTCTTTTCCATGCTGTCTGTTATGGAAGTTTCTTGGCAATTATTGTCATTCAGACTTGACTTCACAGTCCAAGGGGACCCAACACTAGGTCAAAACTTTGACCTCAGCACCACAGTCTAAAAGAAGTAATAAAAATGCCATCTGCTGATCATTTCAGTCCCTCTCCAATGCACAGTTTATAATTACCTGGGAGTGTTCATTGTTGTCTTAACCTTGCTTTTGCATGCAGCTAACATGCTCGATATTTGAATGTACTTTCCTGGAAATATAATCTATTTAGCATTCCCCTTCATGACACTGTGCTGGATCAGCATCTTAAAGAATATGACAACTGGGAAGCAGTGACTCATTGCACTGTCCAGAAATACAGTGTAGAGCTGCAAATTGGAGCATCTGTGAAAGAAAAGCCATGCTAACAGCTTAATTTTGCCTGCTAAAATATGTGTCAAGGCTTCTAGGTTCCTATAGTACAGCTTGAACCCTGGGTGCAGAACTAAGTGGTGCTTCCCTGTTTCTCAGTATATTGACAACATCAATTTGGTTCACTGCTGCTTTGCTTTTTGGGGCTCTGTTCCCTGGGGCATTCACAGTTGTCTCAGAATGCACAAAAGTGCCCTTAAAATTCTGTCTCTTTCATGTAAAAACAAAACAAAACAACAACAAATTGTTTTGTCATGAACACTCATCATTTTAAAGTGATATTTCTTGGGAAATCAGACTTTTTCTCTTTTGCAAGTAGCTTTGTTTTTACATAAGCAGCAGCTTTAAGCAGCCCTGAGGTTGGGATTTTTCACACTGTGTCTCACCATCTGCTTGTGCAGTTTATTTCAAAACTTTTAGGGCCTGTTTGGCAATGGCATTATCTCAGATGCTATTGTGTAATGTGCTTTTGTCTATTGGTTTCCTGGCCTATAAAGCCAAAATGCCTCACATCTTGGAATCTAGCAGTTATTATCAATTTAATGTTACTCTTCTAGAATTGAGAAATGGAAAGAAATGATCAGAACAATCTACCCCACTATTTCAGTGCTAATGGCAAGAGAGACAGACCAATAAGTTATTTTTAGGGTGTTGACATTTCAAATTTCAAGACCAAAAAACTCCTTCAGATTTGTGATTTCAGTCTGTCACACTTACACTGACAAATGCAGCACTAGATGAAGTTAAGCTTTACACCATTGCACCCACTGAACTTGTCCCACAGCAGAAGTCACAGTATCACACGCTGCTAAGTGCCAACCTCGAGCATGTAGAACAAGCCAGGATAGAAATTTCAGTTCATCGTTTGAGATCCATTCAACTCAATGGGGCTATTACTGTTTTATTATCATGTTATTATTATGTTATTACTACAGCTAATTATGTCAGTAAACCTGTAATCATCAGTAATATCACAAATTTTGGAAAAAATCAAACTGATACCAGCTTGAGAGAACAAAAATTTAGCTGCTGGTCCAGAATAACCAGCTGAACTTTCCACTGCAAAATTTCTGCAATAAAACTGAAGGGCAGAATAGTAAACACTTTGTTATGTATATATATTTTGAAAATGTATTCAAGTCTGTGCACTGATCCTGTGCTTTATAAAGTACAATTATTTTTATATCTACAACACCTACTCATACTAAAGCCATGTCCACAAGCCTACACATAGGAAGAATTAGATAACGACCCAGTTCTGCTATTGACTGAAACTTTAAAGCTGTTGCTTTTTTTGGTTATTTGTGAGCTTCTGTTTGATGTTTTTGGCTTATTTGTGAGGGGGCTTTTTGATGTTACTTGGTTAGTTTGAGTATGTTATAAGTAAATTTTGCTGGGTGGCACAATCTGCCCTAGAAATATCAATAATGTAATAGCTGCAGCAAAAAACAGCACATGATTCTTGCAGCACTTATAAAGCAGACACAAACATTTTTATATGCTATAGGTATATATAAATTATAGATAAAAACATCCCTTTTATTTATGGAAATATATACAAGAGCAGACTACACACTGGGAATGGGAACTGTCCTGGCCATCTCTTTTCCAGTAAAAAAATATCTTTACAGCACATTTTCCTCTTGATTTGCCCAGCCCCCAGCTATGTATCTCTAGTGCTATGGTCCTCCTTTAGACATTAATCAGTTTTACTAGTGAAAAACTTCTAATGACAGCCAGATTTTCCCTTTCTCCAATTCATCTGATGAGACCTTGATCTATACTGTAGTTCAGAGTGCTTTAAGTTGCCTGACACTCTCTTATTCAGTACACTGACAGCCACACTTTCAACTTGCAAGCAAATAATTTTCCCCTATGAAGTTCAGCTTTAGCAAGTCATTTCCTAAAGCACATATGCAAAAACCATGGCGGGGACACAGTTTTGTGGGCTTCTCTGGATACATTGCTTGGACAACATTGGTTTTTGGAATGGGATATCTACCAGTTAATATTGTCATTAAATTTAAGCAGAGCTTCAGCCTAATGGGATGTGTTTGCTTGGTGCTGTGTAGTTACACAGCAAGAGATCATCCTCACTGCAATTAATATTTACCATTTCAAGTGAAACTCTGGAATACCAGCTCCAGGCTGAGCCTGTGCTGTACAAAGCAGGGTAGAGACAAAGAAGACAGGCTGGAGAGTTGGGCAGGGAAAAATTTAATGAAATATAATAAGGGAAAGTGTAGAGTCTTACATTTGGGTAGGAACAACCCCAGATTCTAGTATAAGTTGGGGAATGACCTATTAGAGAGCAGCGTAGGGGAAAGGGACCTGGGGGTCCTGGTGAACAACAGGATGAGCATGAGCCAGCACTGGGCCCTTGTGGCCAGGAAGGCCAATGGTACCTGGGGTGTATTAGAAGGGGGTGGTCAGTAGGTCAGAGAGGTTCTCCTGCCCCTCTGCTCTCCCCTGGGGAGACCACACCTGGAATATTGTGTCCAGTTCTGGGCCACTCAGTTCCAAAAGGACAGGGAACTGCTGGAGAGTCCAGTGCAGGGCAACAAAGATGATTAAGGGAGTGAAACATTTCCCATGTGAGGAAAGGCTGAGGGAGCTGGGGCTCTGGAGCTTGGAGAAGAGGAGACTGAGGGGTAACCTCATTAATGTTTACAGATATAGAAAGGGTGAGTGTCAGGAGAATGGAGCCAGGTCCTTCTCTGTGATAACCAATGGTAGGACAAGGGGCAATGGTTTCAAACTGGAACACAAAAGGTTCCACTTAAATTTGAGAAGAAACTTCTTCTCAGTGAGGGTGCCAGAGCCTGGCCCAGGCTGCCCAGGGGGGTTGTGGAGTCTCCTTCTCTGCAGACATTCAAACCTGCTTGGACACCTTCCTGTGCAACCTCATCTGGGTGTTCCTGCTCCAGCAGGGGGATTGCACTGGATGAGCTTTCCAGGTCCCTTCCAGTCCCTGACATTCTGTGATTCTATGTGATTCTGTGAAGAGAAAAAGTCTGAGGTAGCATTCTAAACAGACAGACAAAAAGTGGGAGTAGGAACAGATTAAAACATTCTTTATCCAGCATTGCGCAACAGGTCAAAGGAACTTTTGTGAATAAGATGCAGATTTTCTGATTCTCGCTCTTCTTCTCTGACAACAATACGCTATTCTGCCCAAAGCCACAATTTCTACAATGTCCCTTTGCTCATTTTCCAGCTTAACTTTGCACCCATGAACTACAGAAAGTTGGTATTGCCTTTCTCCATAGCTGCGCAAAAATGCAAAACAGGAGAGTTGTCAATGGACTAAGGGATGTGAAAATAACTGCAATGAGTGGATAGTTAAATTACTTTTAAGAGAAGGCATGGCTGAAATTTCGAGGACATAACGGAGTCCTCAGATTTCTGCCAACTGATGCTGTTGCCACAACGTGTTTCAGATTTGGAAATTACATATAATGCCAGATCACTTGAACTGAACAAAGAATTTGCTTGTGTTTGTCTATATTCTTACGCACCTCAGCTAACAAAAACTCCACAACTTCCCTGGGCAATCTATTGCAGAATTTCATTTGCCTTACTCCTAGAAAATTTTCCAGATATCTACTATTACTATCCAGCTATGGTATGGAAATTATAACAGCTTTTTCATTTCCCCTGCAAGATGCAAGACCCCAGAAATCTTACAGCAAGAGATGAAGACAATGTCAGCCTTAGTCTCCTAAGAAAGAAGATGTCAGAAAAGAATTTGCTTATGTCAGTTTCTCAAATACTCTGATGTGTGGGTCAGAGAAACTAAATTTTTTAAATCACCTCTCTCACTTGCACAGAAAACACTTATACTAGTAAATAATTAATTAGATGAGATCCTCTTGGCAATTTTCATTATAAAATTCATTATTAAATTATATTTCATGTCTTGGGAAAAAGCAAACTGTTAACCAAGGTCGAGCCAAATTTAAGCCAGTCCAGGAGGAAATTTACCTTGTATTTGCTAACTAAAAATTATGCTAAACTGAAAAAAAAAACAGACACTTAAATATTAGACAAGGAAAGTAAAATTACCTCTAAGTCAGACCTCAGCCAATTCAGAGAACCCAGAAAAAAATTATAAGTGATGGCAAGCACAAACGTTGGTGTCCCTGGGCTTTCCTTACATGGAGACAGTAGGTATATGACCCTCAAGGACTCCTACAGCAACCCCACAGAGATACCATCTGCTGATGCTTCCTGGGTGATTTGGTTGAAGTTGAGTATTCAACAGAAACATTACTCCACATTCAATAATTAATGTTTGGGTTCTTAACTGTTTTTTGAGATGTGAGTTGAATATGAGGGAATTTACAAATGAAAATACCACCTGCCCATCCCAACTCCACTGCCCAGAAGACATCTGCCCTCTCTACTTCATGTATGTCACACCTGCCCAAATTGTACCAATGTCGTCAAGACACTTGGAAGCTCCTGGAGAGTAAAGATTTGGCTGCAGAAGATCTAGAAGGCATTCAACGCATCACCCCTGCACTGAACCTCTTAAGGTGCCTTTGGGGCAGTTCATCCCTGAAAGTCAAATTGTTCTCTAAAAAAAAAAAAATACAGCCCCACATGCCTATGGATCTATTTGATCCAACAGCAGTGAGAAGGCTGGGTACCCAGAGCAATAACAGAGACCGAACAGCAAATGCACTGGGGACAGAGGTAATCAGGCTGTTTTGATGGAAACTTTTGGCTACCTAATCAATACTCATCTGCTGAGAAGCACAACCTGATCATTATCTGTATCTGGCCAAGCTTGTCCAAGAAAAGCTGCTGCAGTTACAGATCTGAAGAACTTGTGGTTGTTCAAGACAGAGGGAGAAGTTACCACCAAAAGAGCTTCAAGATAACAGAGCTGGTCAAGACAATGTTGTTGAATGGAGATGTCTCCAGAGAGTCCCAATTTGGCTGTAAATCCCACAGGGGTATTCACTGCTGCTGATTCTAATATCTCTAGAATTATCCCAATTACCAGCTTTGTTATGCTAAACAATCACTTTAGTTTGGTAATGCTGGTGTAATTCTAGATTAATTAGTTCAGACTTAATCTCACCTAAGGGAAAAATAAACTGAGAACACGCTGACAAACAAGCATGATTTAAACAGTAATGTTTCTTTTCAGAAATTTGCTAATAATATAGACTTCTACTACCACTGACACTTTCACATTTGAAAAGTAATTTCCTTCCATTTCTTCTGACTTACTGTGCATTACTTTCTGAGAGGAAGAGTAAGAAGTTCAAGGAATCTTTAAAAGGAGAAATTATCACAAGTTGTCACACTTAGTTCAAACCTAAAAAGAGGGTCTAGCTATGAATCGGAACCCCAAACAGTCCTGTCAAGAAGTATTTCAGCTCCAGAGACAGGTTCCAGTTTCGATTTCTACTCTGCACTTCAGGGTTTGGTAGATGTCAACTTTTTCTATTTATTTATTACAAAATTCACCTCTGAGCTGCTTCTAACAATTGCTAAGTGGCAAAACTTTTCTCAGATAAATAATTCCAATGCATTTTGGAGCCAGTTAAAACTCAATGGCACTGCTTTTTGTCTGCCTGCCTGCTTCATCTACCCCACCCAAATGTTTTATTTTTAAGGTCAATGCTTAATTCTACAAGGAAGGTAGAATTAATTCAAATAAGCAAAAGAAAAACAAATTACCTGCAGTGAATATACTGGACTTTCCAGTGATGTTTTATTTTTGTTTTTCTACCAAAAGAAAAACTAATTGTTCCACAGTCCAATTGCCTTGAGCCTTCCGCCTTATGAAACCTCTGTTATTAAGTGCTTCAGTTGTCAGAAGGCTTTAATCCCTAATCAGTCTTTGCAATCAGGTTGTGCAGACTGCCAGACAAACGCGTGACTTTAATTCACCACTTTTTATCTTGATGTGTGTCGGCAGCACCAGATGCAACGTGCAGGGAAGGAAACAAAGCTCCATCTGGGCCACCTCCTCACATTTCAGCTCTGCTGTTATGTTGCAGGAGTTAATCTCTTTTTGTTTCCTTCCGCTCTCCCAATGGAGATTTTCACAGTTGCTCTAATTAGTAGTTAGACTTGTTATTAAACTTAGATTTCATATGATTTTAACTTTACTTAAAGACTCAACAAAGGCAACATGTTAATATTCTTTTTCCAGCCAAAATATTACACTTCTATTCAAAAAAAGTTTTATTTTAACCTCCTATTTGTGCTTTCCTTATATTTCCTATACTAGTCATTAGCTGCCTATAAGCATCATCATCTCCCCCCACCCTCACTTAATAGCATAAACTATATTATTTCAGTAACCAGTTGTGGGGGTTCTGGTTTCTCTGTTTTTATGAAACTCATAAGAAAACACTTCTAACCCATGAAAATGTGCTTTACTCTGGCTGAAACATGAATCAGTGTTTCTTCTCCAGGTCTTTAAGTTCGTCCAACTCAATTTGTCTGTATCAATTAATGTTCTCTCTCCTGACCCTACAGATTGTTCTTCAAGTTAACTCCTTAAACTTTATTTCAGATGCAGTTATAGTACATCTGAGTCCAGAAATTACCCCAAATGAAAACACGTAGATGCAACCAATGAAACTTGCACAGCTGTTTGCTACATTTTCCTAGTTCAGAAGCTCTGAGAGGTGGGTTGGTGCATAAACATTATCAGAGTGTTGTCTAGTGGAACCACTCAGTGAGGTGAAAAACTCAGATTTGATGTAAAAACTGTTTCTAGCTGATATAAATTTTAAAAATAAAAATATAAGTAAAAAATAAATAGAGCTGAATATGCAGAGAACCTCAGACGAACCTCAGAGCCATGAACATCGGTCTCCTAAAAGTTGCTGCTTCTCCAAGACTGGGTATGTTCATGATATGGGTGTGATGCTACTGGAAGTATATTGTTCCTTGTACTTTGAATAGTTTTAATGTAAGCTACACCTCTAATTCAGAAGCAATTCATTTCAAAGCATAGTCATTATGATGATGATCAACGTAAATATTAAAAGACTTCAAAAACACCCCTTTTTCTACAATATGAATCTGCTTCTGATGTCAATATTTTTCATTAGTAGTGTCTCACTTCTGTCTCTAAATCAGCTTCAATTTTGCGTGCAGTCAGGTCCCATGATCAACATTTTATATATATACACCCAGGCCATAGTGTCTACTCATAAGTCACTGAGTCAGTCAGCAAAATTCTATATTTCAATTTTAAATATTCCAACAGAAAGGTGTTTTCTTTCTAACTAAAGCATAACTTTGGGGCCACCCATGATTTACTACATGGTGATAAAACCAGACAGTAGCATTGTATCAAAAAACTCCAAAATAACTGAGAAAAATTGTACAAAATGACATCATTCAATCCTTCATTTTCCGCAGAAAAGAGAAAAAGTGCCTTAAAATCCAAAGACTTCATTGGGATTTAGTGTCTACTTCAAATTCATTTTAAATAGCAGTGAAATTTCAACAAATTCTACTCAAAGTCAGATACAAGTAGGAGAGCACATCTAACTGTGTATAAAACTGATGAGCTGTGGAAATGAGAGGAACAAACCATGTACCTCATCTCCCCAGAGAAAATAAGGTCCTTTTTCTTCTGAACTTCAGTGTTAGTTACTGAACTGTTGGCCTGTCCTGCTGGATATTCTGGCAAGATTCCATTACAGACGCCCCTTTGTACAGAGAGAAAGAGCATTTGCCGAAACTTTCATTATTTCATTGTTCTGAATTTATGTCACCACAAAGGAAATGCATTTAATCTTTAATTTGCAATGAATTTACTACTTTCAGATTAACTAGGAAGAAACCCATACAGGCTGTAACTGGCTTTCTGTGCAATTTTCCTAGTGCTTGCTCACACCGTGTGTTACAGTTTAGCCTGAGCTTCTGTTTGTGAAGAGATCTCACTTTTGGTGGGATTTGAATAGCAACCTTCAGGATCAGTACCCGTGGCCTCACTGAGCTGTGGAATGCATCAGACACAGGTAATCGCTTTTCTGTCATCCTGGCATGAATCAGAAATGCCTGAGTCCCCACACGCTGACAGCCATAAATTATTCCTCAGAATTTGGGGGAAAAGTGCCACTGATCATGCAGCTTTCCCTTAGCAACGACCGTGGAGCCACCAGAAGTGAAGAGCCTCAAATATTAAACTTCCCATTTGAGATGCTACTACAGGCAATGCTCGTGCTCGGCCTTCAAGGAGTTGGAAAAATTTGTTTCCAAATCACTGCTTACTATGGCAACTGCTGAAAAATGGCAATTCTGTCTGGGACTGGAATGCTTGGGTGCCACATGTTGCGGTGATGATTCCTGCAGCCTAATGAGCGAACAAACTGGCAGCATTGCAGTGAATAGGCTCAAAACTACATTCACATGAATAGCAAAGCCCTGTGAGCTTTTACCTGATGCTCATCTCTCTGTTTCTTTAATTTTAACCTCTCAAAAATTGCAAAAGCAAATTTGAAAGATTCCCCAAACCTTCCTCTGCAATTGCTTGTGGATGTATCATTTTCTTTTAGCTCACCTCCCACCGCCCCTTTTGAAACCTCATACTTTGAATCACTAAGAGAAGAATAAAATTAGTTCTGAGAGAATAGAGAGCAAGGTGAGAAAAAAGGTGGGCTGCATGGTATGATTATGGACTCATGGAAACATGAGAAATGAGTCACTGTTCATGAAACAAGTAATCATAAAGGGATGAGATGAAATGAAGAGGAGGAAAAGTAGTTGAAAATGTTAGTATGCTCACTGAAATCTGTTGAAAAGCACTACTTTAAAATAAACCAACACCTCCAAACTAAGTAAGACTACGGGGTAGTGTAACTTTTAAAAAGAAATTTCCCCACACACAAGTATAGTCTTTAGATCATCACAATCCAGTAAGAAAATTATCTACCAGCAAAATTCAGAGAGGAACATAAAATTACTACCAACTATCAGAATTCAGGTTGCTACTGGGAATAGAATGAATTGAATGCAGAGAATGTAATGATTACAGTTTCACCTTTCAAAAAGTTCACATTAATCCCTTAACATTGCCTCAAACTTGGTGTATTAAATGGTTGCTCCTGTTCTTTGATAGTGTCAGACAAGAACTGCTTTGGGTCTTTTTGGTGGTCAATGGAAAAGGGAATGCACAGGAAAGTCAATAAAAGCAATAGCCTGGTAACTGGTGCGTGTTTGAGTCCCTTCACTGCTGAGGAAGGTCAGGTATTGCTTTGACAACTTCTTTAACTATAAGTCTATTTTAAATAAGGCAACTATCAATGATCCCTGCACTCCTTGCCACCATCTAATTTGCAGTGAAATGAATGAAAAACACACCAATGTCTGTATAGGAGCAGGATTTTTCCCCCAGTCAGGACTATGCCAACACAGAGACTTTCATAGTGAAGCTGCCCCATCAGGTGATAACTAAAGACTTGAGTCTCCCCTCTCTCGGGAAATAATAAAATACAATAAGTGTGGAACGACACAGTTGTGGAAAATGCAATGTCAAGAATGCCACTAACTAAAAAGCACACCACGCTCCTACTAAGCATTGAAAATCACACTTCCATCCAATCTTGCAACAATCAGGTGTTCAGTTACACTTGCAAGTTACATTTACACAGCTCTGGGGACTAAATTAAAGCATTAATCAGGTTAAACCTTTGAAACTTTCTCCTTCGGGAATTTTGACCTAATCCCTTTCATGCAAACTGTTCAGTGTTCAATCAGTAGCAAATATTAACTTGTGTTGTACCAGAGAGGGACTTCAATAACACCCACTGAAAACACAACACTCACCCCTTTCTGTGCGAGGATACGGAATCTGCTGAGGAAAAAGCTGCTACAAAACCACCCAGTGAGGAGTAATGAATATCTAATTTTGTGAATGCCAGCAGAAATCACCTGAAAAAGAATCTGTCTGCAAATAATTCTGAAAAATGTTCAAGTATAGTGGATTTTCTGTCTTAAAAATTGAGTTGGCAACAGTCTTGCAGCCTTTAAAACCTTACAAAACATTGCGTTGAGAAATGACCTTGTTAGCTCAAGGCTTTTCTGTAAGCTATAAGTTAGTGGGGCCAGAGACGACATGTAAGGCATCGTTTGTAACTAAGTGCTGTCTTATGGATTTTAAATGTGGCCACTTCACCAGGCATTTAAAAACAACTTTAAAAGAGCTAAAGCAGATATTCTCTTGGGTATGTTTCAGTCCATACATACATGAGAATAAAGGTTCTTAGTTGTAAGATAGGTATTAATAAATTAGATAAATAACTTGAAAATAAGCAATTTCCTTCTTTAGAAAAGACATTTAGAAAAGGGTGGATCTATTGGAAAATAACTAGTGAGCTATAACGCTCCATGTAGAGCAGAGTTTAATTAAATTCAATTACTTCACTCTTTTATAAAAGATAGAGATTCCTCTCACTTGAAACAAATATCCCTGACATCTACAATGGGAAAGAAAGTGGTCTCTCTTGCTTTTGGGAGATTTTTATAGAAGATAAATAGACTATGTATACTTTTATCACAGACATAGGGGCAAAAAAGTCCTCTTCTCCATATTTCCCTGTCCTGGTTTTGTTAAAAACCAAGTTTCTCTTTTAGTGAATTTGCCTGTCAGCTAAAGCTTCATATTAGCTGCATTTTCCTGGAGAACCAGATACATGTTTTGGTAAACATAGCAATGGAATGCAAAGTTATTGATAAGCATGGATAGACATCTCGCAAGAGGGGCAACGCGAAACAGGTGACCAAGAAACTGACCAACTGTGTATAACATTCCATTCACGTGAATACTTCATATAAAAGTCAGAGATCACGAGGATCTCGTCTCACTTTGCCCTTCTTTTTCCCTTCTGCTTATGGCCGACATTAGGAGAGGACCTTGCTAGTCGTCCCTGTGAACTGAGGCCTAGTGAAAGACTGAATCCAGCTCCAGTTGGCTGCAGAGTCCAGTCCAGGACTTCGGGTGCCAGCTCTGCAGTTGCTGAGACTTTCAAGATTGGTTTTGTATATTTTGTGTTATTTTCTCTATTCTTATTAGTAGCATTAGTAAAACATCTTTAATTTTTCCAACTCTCTTCTCTCTGTCCTTCTTTCCCTCCCGATCGCCTGTGCTGAGTGGGAAAGGGGGAGAGGGAGGGGCAAAAGGGGGAAGAGGGCGAAGAGGAGGTTAACAATACATCTGCCAGGGTTTTATTGTCACCCTGCAATCTAAACCCTTGACGTTTCCTTACATGCTTTTTGATCACCTCATTTTTTAGACTTAACTTAGATTTCCCGAACAACTTATATTAAAAAATAGTAGAAATAACATATCTTAATAATCTCTTACACACAGCCGCAGGCTGAGCTGCTAGGGAGCTTGCTGTGCTTTCCTCAGTGAAAAAAATCACTTTGTTTTTCACTTGCATTGCTAGATCTGTGTGCAGTCCTTGCAGCGAAATTTTAAACCCCTGAAACTTAACCTCTTTGCACTTAGCCCCAGTTGTTCCCACTTTTAAAAACCTGCACTATTGCACAGCATCTCCTTCCACCCATATTTTTAATGGATCCATGTTTCAGATATTGACAGTTAAAGTGACTGTTTCCCCCCGTGACACTTATAAAGCCTGTTTTACATGGGAGATGAAGAGGATGCAGCTCAGTTTTGTGTTTATAAGGATGTTTAAGACCACTTTTTCCCCCTCCACAACTGGTGAACCAGAAGGGGTTCAATGGGTTATTAAACCTTCATCCTGTGTTCAGCCCAGACTCATACAGATGAGTATGAAGTTTGCTCCAGGCTTGTAAATGGGGCAGTGAGGTCACAGCAAGGGGAAATGATCTGTTTTCAGTAAAACACCAGCTGATTGCTTGTGCCGTGATACAAAAAGGGAACTGGAGACCACACTGGTGTTTTTGTGGTCATGGTCTGATTTCTGTCAGCTCTCGGGCAATGCAGCTCCAAGGACATGCTACTTATCCGCAACACAGTTGTGCCAGAAGTGAGTGCTTATAATTTGCTTTGATCATTCCAGTTTATTCATATTCAAGAACTTCAGGGATCACAGAAATAAGATGTTTCTTTTTCGCTTGATCCATGAGAGTCTGAGACAAAGACAAAGTGGTAAGACAGAGCATTCCTCCCTCCACACAGCTCACCAGGGTGATGACAGGTGAAGAGAAGGTGTATCTGTCAGATTGACAGAGGAAAGCACACAAATTACATAGAGCAGGCAAAAAAACAGCTTGGACATTTCTGCCTCACAAACAGAATGATTTAAGTTTCCTTCCAAAGCAGCCAGACAAAAGGCACAGAAGCAGCAATTAGAAATGCACCCTGTAAAAGGCACGGGGAGATGGGATAGGTGATTTGTCTCACTTCAAGTAGTAAGAACAAGGAGAAATCAAATGTTTTTCCACCAAGAGGAAGGTAAGAAAATGGCTACCCAAGAGCATTAACAGCACATATAAACAGAATAAGCTCAGATTTTATTGCTTATCTGCTTGGGGTTACCTTGTGCAATTGAAATGTTCCACAAAAGCAGCAGCCTTGACAGTGCCCGAAGGAGCACTTGGAGATGCTCCAGAGAGAGCTCCGGGTTGTTCTGGTACTCCCCAGCACACCATGAGAGCGATATCTCTGTTTTCACTTACCATTTCTACCTCCAGCTGACACAAGAATAAAGTTACAGATCTGCCCTCTCTAGAGCTTCAAACAGACTGAAAAGTGACACTGGATACATATGGTTGCCCAACTCTTGTCCTATAGCGTTAGGATGTAAAAGTGCTGTTCAACAATTAAAACTAGAACCTACGATAAAATCCAGTTCTACCCCTACAGACCATCTACCAGAACAGGTTTTTAGGAAGGATCCTTGGTATCAAACCCTGTCTGGTTTTGCTGTTTTGGATTAGGAAGCTTCTTGGACTGCTCTAATCTCAGAGTGATTACTGCTGTTCATTATTTGTCTAGAACTATGACGCCAAAGGAAAATCATTTGTGAAGTGGTGTTAGACTCTGATACTGCTGAAGCTGCAAACCTGAAGTTAGGTATCAAACTTGTGTAAAAAAATGGCAAGGCTCTTTTAAACAGCAACTCTTGATGCTGGAGATACATATCCAATTCAGTATTTGCTCTCGGCTTGCTCACAGGTCCTGGTTCTCAGGGGCAGGAGAGGTTTGTAACTCATGGGATGCAAACTCAGGAATTAAAATGAAAAAGCTCTGATCTCTGACATCTAATGTCATTTCACGCCAGTTTGTAGCAGCAACTACTGTGATCAGTGCCCCTGTAGAAATGCATGGTGCTCATCTTCACAATGTGTGCGGGTTTGACCTGCAGCAATTACGACAGGGCATACTCATTAATATTGGATGAGACATTTGCACCTTGGAGCCAAAGCATATTTTCCCAGCAATTTGCTAAAGAAACCATCCTGCCTCAGAGTCCTGCTGTTTTCATCTCACACTAATATATCCATGGATTCCACATGTTAAATGGGTACAACTTACCCAAGGCACAGCAGGTCTTGCTACCTTTGCTTTTTGATATACTAGTTGTTATTGCAGAATATAATGACAGGACTTAAATCTATTTCCCAATTTATAGGTTAAAACTAAATAAAAAAAAGCCAAACCCACAAACAAAAACTCTAAATCTAGTAAAACTATGTGCATTTAAAAGATGTATAGTGACCTATATTGTATTTTTCAATGGTAAAACAAGAGGCCAGGGTGTTTGCACATGTTTACTGGTTCACATAGATAACAGTTGTCGGCTTTCTCTGACACCTTTTAGCAACTTCTACCTTTATTTCAACCTGATTTCTTCTAACAAGAAAATGAAACCTTGATTCTTAATTATTCTGTAATATAAAGCAATAAAATCACAGTCCCTTTTGCCAAACTCATATCTTGTTTTATTAGGCAGTATTATATGAAAAAAAAAAAAATAGTACTAGTATCAAAGAAAGTAGTAGTAATAACAGACAACAATTTCAATAAACCTAGTATACTTGCCCTCCATCATTGTGGAGGAAGGTTACCAAGACTCTAAAGATGTGAAAGCCATTAAATTAACGTGTATTGCTTTTTAGGAAAAAAAAAAAAGTTTGTAAAATAGTTCTTACTTTATCCCAATATAAGGGAGTTGAATCAAGGCCACTATCATGAATATTATTCAGTCCATAGTCCAGGAGAAAGTTCAGAAAGCAGCAAAGATTTATTGCTGCAATGGATCGAGCTCTTAAAACAAACAAATAAGCATCAGTCACTTAGTCTCTGACCTGAGTTTACTTCCCATGGCCATAACTGGTGAAGTCCATTTCTGCTACAGAAAACAATGCTGGGAAATAAGAGGACAACAAAGAAGTCCTGTGGTTGACTCAAATTCATCAATACACTTAATGAGACTTCTTAAAGTACTTTGACTCCCTCATGCTTACCTATGCTGCCTCTAATAAAACATTTGAGATCAGCTTCTGGGCACTATCTGTACTCAGATTTTATACAGATTTATGTGTTTACTCAGCACACCGAACTAATTTAAACTTAACTCAGTTACTTTCTTCTTCAGAAATAAATCTGACTACATCTTCAGTTTCAAGGCATTTTAGAAGTTAGTAAAATATTTTACTGTTTTAGTTGGTTAAAAAAACACAAACAAACACAAGATACACCTGTCCTAAATAAATGATGTTGCTCTATGATGCATAATGAAGGCAACAGCATTCACTATAACGAACCATCCAGGTCTATAAACTGAATATTGCTGAAATTAATTCTTTTCTAACTTCCAATTCATAAATCAAAGCCTAATAGGTCTCTGAATACAGCCTGTATTATAGAGATTAGCATACATTAATGATATTTAAATACAAGGGCAAGTTCTGTTGCAATTGCTTTTCCATCTGTCATCATTTCTGCCAAAGAGCAGAATAATAATAAATGACAAACCGACCTTAAAACCTTTCCTAAAATGCATAGTCCCAAAAGGGCATTATCAAGATTCATTTGTAGATTCAGCTGCAAGATTAAGCAGCAATGCAAAATGTTTCCTAAACACTCCTCCCTCGGTGATGCTTAAGGGTGCCATCATTTTTCCATGCCTGGTACAACCCAACATTCACCTGCATTTCCACCCAGCATCCACCATACTGGCTGCCAATAACAGGTTTTTTAGACTCAAAGCCCCAAAGTTATTTGTTGACTAATCTGTTCCAGACTTAGCCAGAACCAGATATCCAGCACACTTAGAGTCCAAGCTCTATATTGGGTAGCCAATTAACTGCATTAATAAACAAATGACGTAAAGGAAGACCAGGAAAAGAAGAGCTGATCCCTGTTATGTGCCAAGGGCCTTAATCACACCTTTCATTAATGTTTCCAGCAAAAGACAAGCACTAACATCTTCTCTGGAGATCCTTGTTGCACTTGACACTGGACATCAGATGGTGAAAATTTTTCAGAAAGAAACTTCTGCAAACATTTCAGAAATGCTCTGCTGGTTCTTATTACCCCAAATCCATATTTTTGCCTTCTTAAACTGGTAGAGTGAGTACAGTTAAGGCAGTATCTATGCTTTTTTATCTCAAGGAATTGTACACAGCAATTTTTGGTTTTCATCTGTAGCTTTCTAACGCTGACATTCTGGATACATCTGCAAAACAGCTACTTGAAAGCCATGCAGAACTCAAACTGTCATTTGCTTTTTGACATTAATCTCATTTAAATGGGAAAAAAAAATCCACTTTCACTTCAAAAATAATCTTTCCATGCAGCAAATACGCAGGTTTGGGGATGTTTTCTGCCTCACACAGCTCATTCCTAAATTCCTGATGAAATATAAGAAGAGCTTGAGCTGTTCCTCATTCCTTTTGGAAAGTTTCCCTCGTCTCCACTGATTTAGAAAGGTGAGTCACCAGCTCCTTCCCTAGCAAAAGCTAAATTTCCTCCATGATTTCTCACACCTGCAAAACCTGTGTCTGTCCACATGCGGCTTATATAAGGCTGAATGGCTACTGTGCAATTAACTTTTGGTTATCCACCCCTCTTCCCTAATGCAGGTGAGTGATTAAGCACTTCCATAATGAACCACCTGTATGGTGCTCTGACATTTTCACAGCCATTTCTGCGTTTGATGCACATCGCGCCTCAGCAAAGAAAACGGGTTTATTCTGAGCGTGGACAGACTGGGCAACAATACCTGCTGCTAAAACATACTCATCTCTGTGCCAAGATGTTTCTCAGCTTTTTGGTGCTATTTTTTTCTTCAAATTCTCAGATATGATTTAGCCATGTTTCAGAGCATTTGCTAAACTGAGCGCTTACACCTAATTTCAGGCCATCTCCCTGCTAATCTTCAATGGTTTTAGTTGTATTGCTATCATGGTAACTTAAATTTACTCAGTTCTTAATTTGCAGTCGCAAAGAGCAATAATACTGTCATGAACAGAAACCTCTACTGTTGACATACATGTTTCCCACTTTGCTAGAGGCAAAAATTCAGTGTTTCAGCTCTGCAGATCTGAAGAGTTGCCTCGGCTATTGATTTCTATGTGCAACACTCCCCTGGATTTCTCATTAGAACCCAGGCTTCCCAAAGGACACATAATTACGTTACAGAAAATGCCATTCTGGTGCAGTTTCAAACCTGTTCAAAACCTGAGTTTGTGAGAAATTCCACACAAAAGCCTGAATAGATAATTTCACAGATCCAGTAAACTTTTATAAGGATTCCTATATTTATTTAAATTACTTGGTTGTATTTACACATCCCTTGGAAAATTAAAAGTAAGTGAAGGGATGCAGCAAACATATGGGCCTGATTTGCTTTTTTGGTTTAGACCAGGAGTAACACTACAGAGTTCGGTGGAGTTGTTTTTCATGAATTCCAGCATAGGAAGAAAGAATTAGGCCAAGTACAGGTATGTTTGATTGAAGGCTCTGAGCTCCTAGGCACACAACAGTAATAACAAAAGCGTAAAATTATATGAGAGGCTCGTTTGCAAAAGAAATTTGGATAAAATATATGGAAGATATACAACCAAGGTTAATAGTCCACAGACAAAAAAACAAACATAATTTTCAAGCTGAAAAGAAGGATGCTTCAAAAGCTGCTTTTTAGGGAACAAAACTATATAATACCTTCATAAATAACTAAGAGAATACACACTAATAGCATACTTTTCATAATCATCAAATCTGATAATAATAGCGAATTATAAGAGGCCAGAAGTAATGGGCATCAGGAAATTGCAGAAAACCCTTAAAGTTTCAGAAACTGGACCTGCACTGTTGGATGAACCTCAGCACAGTTTAGGGGCAAAAGAAATAAGGAGAAAACTTGTTTAGGGGACAACATGTACAGATTTTATTTTTTAAAGAATGTCTACAACAGGAGAGATCTGCAAGACATTGCTGAATGTGCCTCTGTCAACACCTACAAGAGCACAGCAAAAATGCACTTATGTGTTGCTTGAAGAGACGCTGTAACACTGCCAGTCATATTTCTTCTCTCAAAGTGCAAGATTATTATATCAGCCCAAAAGAGAAGACTGCAAAGATAAATTAGTGAACACGCTAGCACTACAGTAAAATTACAAAACCTGGCAATAGTGCATAGGCAAATTGCTATGACATTATTTTGAATCTTGCTGTCACAAGCACATTTATTTTCTGCTTTCAGAACTGTAATTATTCCATTTTCACCTTATTCAAGGCTCATTAAAACGAATACTTTCACATTAAGAAGGCTGGATCATCACCTTCAGAGTATATGGATTTGAAAATAAAAATATCTCAAGCTTTATAACTAATGCATGCTCATATTTTATCATAATGGTGCATAATGAATATGGTATCTACTCAATTTTATTCTAAGCTACTTTGTTACCACAATGAACTTCAATAAATCATATATATTAAAAGTCACTTCATTTCATAGTTATTTGGCTTGCAAAGTCAGGCACTCAAAAATTGGATAATACCTAATTTTCTCTGAAGCCACTGAATTCTTTCTCATGCAATTAATGTAATAAGATACTCTGAGGGAAATAGTGTGTGATTAAGTACCACATACCTAGGTTAGGTAGATATGTTGTGGTACCAGCACATAAATGGGTAAGACGGTAATTTAAGCATGGATAAGCAAAAAATAAACAGTATGAGCTGCGTGTGTTGAGCCATATAGACTTGTTTGGCAAAATATATTAGAAGATGATGAAAAAGGTGACCATTTTTACAGCAACAAATTCCTCTAAACTGGCCATGAAGGTACACTCTAAATTTATTCTGAATATGACAAAGTTTTTAATCATATAGAATCAAGTGTAGTTTCAGACGTCTTTTCTACAGGTCAGCACAAAAAACCTAACAAATTTTAAGCTGGATCCTGATGCATTTCTGAAGACACACAACACTTATTCCGGCAGTAATATTGACTCGATACGATAACAGTGAAAATGCCTTCAGTCTAGGTTTCTTCTCCCTTCACTTGCTTGTGCTGCCTTTCACATTATCGCGCTTTCCTCATGTGCTTTGAAAAAGCTTGCGAGTCAATGTGTAAATCATATTATGCAGCAAAATGATAGTAAAAAGCAAAGGAAGCAGGGTTAAGACACTGAAAAGCCTCACTGCCTAAATATCTTCCAATCTTGATCACTGTCTCTAATTGTTACCATGCGTTAAATGTACAAATTCACTAACAGCTTTTCAGCAATAAATAATTAATATAAGTGCGATGAAGAAAACATGAATGTAATTAACTACAAAAAACATCCACAGAAGCTAACTATTCATAATAAAAATGCAAATCGAGTCTCACATAGCAACACTTGGCACATTCTGATGGGGGAAAGCAGCTCTCTCAACTGAATTTAAATCCCCAAGAAGCTGTTCCATTTGTACAGAAGGTCTGGCCACACGTGCCACCACACAGAAACCACAAAATTAAAGCCAACACTTTCAAGACTGCCTGAATGCTGTTTGCTCAGCCCAGCTTTCTTGCTCTCAGCTCCCACCGATATTCTCTATAACGCTTTTCGTGTATACTCTCCAGTTCAAGGTTATTGCCGTTTTCCAGGTGGAATCTCCTTTACGTGCCTACACTCTGGGAACGACGTGACCGTGCTCATTTTATGATCTGTTTGCTATTTGGTCATTGCACAGCGTGCTTTCCCCTGATAGTAGAATTTACAGGTAATTCCAGTGCCAAAGATGTCCTGTAAATATGATGGACTACATGATTGCTATCATTGCATCTTCCAAGCATACTGTGAGGAGTGCTGAAGAATGGCTTGCAGCTAACAGGCTCCCCAGGTACATTTTACTAGCGTTAGGCATGACAAATTCTATAAAATCAGCAATGTGCTTACCAGTCTGACACTATCAGTGGAATCCTGGATGACATTCAGCACAGAAGTCTATATTTCACGATAAACTGATTTTCTTTCATTTTCAGGCTAAACATCTCAGGGAATGGTTCAAATACAAAATATTCTCAGACACTCCAATAAATATCACTCTAACAGAATAAATGCGGTGATCACTCTCATTAATTATTGTTTTCTCTGACTCCAAGGACACAAACGTGATTTACCATTGAAACGCTATGTGGTTTTTGCCCTGCCAGCACAGTTTTTGTTTCATTATCCTGACTCTGAAAGCTCCACATTTTACTGCAACACAAATCACCTCATATGTGAAACTTGAGAGATGCTCACCTGATTTTCTGGCTGGCAGACCTGCAGCATTCATCTGGGTGCTCAGGGCTGTCTCCCAGCCCCCATTTGTCTACAAGTGACTTCTCTTTCTGTGTACGACTGTTCTGTGTTATATTTGCTTTATTTCTCATTTCTCCCTCCAAATTGTTTAAAAGCAAATTTAGATGTTCATATGTATGTGTTTTCTTGTGTAATGTTTGTATATAATTGCTTATATGTCTAAATATTACATAGCATATATAATACTAGAATGCAGATGTATATAAAACCAAGATAACCACATTTTGGTATCTAAATGCACCAGACTAGGCTTGTGTAGCTTACTTTATATAGAACACAGTTTGTATCCAAAATCTTATCAATCATTTTCAGTCTTTTAGGCCATTTTTGCTAAGGTATTGACTTAAGGAAGAAAAGTTTCACCCATGTTTTTTTGGTCATGTGAAGTATTCTCAGGCCCATTTGCTCTTCTTTGAAACCTGCCTACACGTGCAATATAAAAGAGAACATCACTGTTATCTACTATTTATTTCACGGTTTGCTCCCCAACTTTTTCCCATTCAGGTGAGATGCAGCTTTTCACAAGCAAGTTCTGGAAATGTGCATTAGCTTCAAGTAGCTGAGGAAGCACATCATGCAACTTGGACAGAGAATGTGTTTCTCCTGAGAGAAAAAAAATAACAAGACCTCTCTATGCCCTATCCATCAGTCCTGAACAGGTTTATATATATGTATATATACATATATATATGTATATGCCTAGAAGCTCAAGGAGGCAGTAAAAGTTTGGAAAGTCTGGAAAATGAAAACCTAAAAAATCCAGACTAGTCAACCGATTTGAAACTAAGATATAGGGAAAAGAGAAGTGGAGGAAATAAAACATTCACCTTTTCTAACCCAGGCTGAAGTTTTGCAGAGCACCACTAGAATATGCAATAGGCCAATGTGGGTTAAACTGTTGTGTGACAGAGGCAACTTCATTCCCTCGCCAATAAACATAATGCTACTCTGAAAGAAAATAAGCTTTTGTTTTTTCCCCTCTAGAAAACAATTTCTGAAGATATGCTTTTAGATATTACGGTGAAAAAGATTGACATCCCTGTTTGTGAGACTACTTCTGCACTGTTTTTCTCTTTACCTCTGTCAGTGACTGAAAATTCTTTAAGTATTTATGATGGTAAAGCAGTCATAGACAGTGGAAACAGCTGCTCCTGTTGGCACATTTCCTTGCAAATGCGCTACGAGATGAGTTTTTTGCACTGGGGATATAGAGAAGCATTTGTATTTTTCATTGGATAGAATCTGGACATTTTCTGCCACTTTGCACAACAGTGTCCTATATTTCTCTGTGTCCTTTCTTTTCATTGTAAAAGAGACAATGAAATTGCTTACTCATGGGCAGTAATGTTAAGAGTTCAGTTAATTAATGTACTTCATGAAGGGTGCAGATAGATTTTATACATGATGAAAATTAGGCCTATTTTCAATTTCTTCCCGCTCATTTATTCATGAGGATAATAGACAGCAAAGCAGCAGCATATTGCAGTTAGCGGTAAAGTATAATTCCTTCAGACAAGAACAATTATAAGATAGACCAACAGTGAGGCTCTGCAGTCTGCTTCCACTGCAAAGTACATAGAGTCAAGGGGAAAGTAAATTAAAAGCTTGAGTGCTCTGCTTCCCGAGGCATTCCCTGCAGCTGGGAATAAAAAAGAAAGAAAGAAAAAAATCCTATATTGCTTGACATTAGGTAGAAGATTTGTTTAAAAAAATATTAACATATTCTTCTCCTTTTTCCTTCTAAGCAACCCTTACTGCCTTGCATGTTAAATATAACGGACCACATTTCATACTTACAGCCTGAACCCTCCCCGTTCCTCATGCTGCAGTGGCAGCGCGGTGCTGAGAGAGAGAAAAGATAAGGAAAACTCCCTGCTTATCCAGCAGCACCAGCGTGGTTCTGTAGTATGTGCCTGAAGGAGAGCCTGGAGTGAGGCTTGAGAGAGCTGAGATTTGCAGGTTACATGGCCCAGCCTCACCAACAGCATGAGTCACATCCTCCTTTGCTGCAAAATGTTACCACATCCCAGTAGGACCATCTACTCTTCCAGTTTGATGTTGTGGGGATTTATTTTAGGTCAGAGCAAAAACAATTCAGATTTGATTACTTCTGCAATTAAAATCCGATTGTCTGTCGGATTGTCTGAAGACTTGTTAAAATTCCTGTTTCAACTGATGTCAGAGTAACTTTTGGCAAGTCTACGTGAACAGTTTTCCCAACTTCATATTACCAGCTTCAGATTTGCACAGACACTTCACTATCTAGTTTTTCATTTAATTCTTGGGAGTGGAACAATTTCTTCTGCTACCATGATTGTTCTGTAACTGCCATCAGTTGACTGAGTTTAAAGTAACCTACATGATGAAACCGCAGGGGCAAGTGCTGATCCTTCATTCACTGACAGAAGGAGAAACAGGAGAAACTCCATGATTGGATCATGGTTGGATCAAGCGGATGAAAAGGAGAGTGCTGACAGTTGGGACAACTGTGGAAACCTGCCATGTCAATGTGGTGTCCAAGGGTCAGGGTTTGCAGAAGATCACTGTGAGAAGGTCTTGGCATACAGTTAGACATATATATGTGATCGCAACCCTGAGTGCAAAGGCGAAGAACAACAGAGGGGATTTGGATCAGGAAAGGTAACCAGCCTCATGTTTTTCAAAAGGGAATATGATGGAATGAGATCTCTGAATATAACACAACTTCCAGCAAAGGAGATTTGAGGATAAACATGTCTCGAAAAATGTGAGGGATCATTTGGAAGGCAGTGGGAAGGGAAACACAGTACAACGGTTCGTTATGCAGATCTTTCACCGACCGCATTAACTCAAGGGATAGGTTGGTACCTTGAGGGATGAGGAAAGAAGTGGAATTTGTTGCTTCTTAAATGCTCTGACCAATGAGTATAAGTCAGAATATACAGAACATTGCTGAAACTGGGGAACAACTCAGGTTGCTTGAAATTTAGAGCCACTTTAGGGCTGCTCAGCATTACACTAAGTTATAGCAACTGCTCCAGAGCAATTTTACCAGCAAGGAATGCCCAAGTGCATGTTATTCCTTATCCACACCTACCTTTTCTGTACTCTAATTCCTCCCATCCTATTTCTGATCTTTCTCCTCTTAGCTTTGCTGTTCCGGAGATTATGTAGGGAGCCGGTATGAGCCATTACAGAGGCAACAAGATGCCCCAAGGCCCTGATGTGCTGGTGGTTTCAGACCAAAAATATGGGACAGGATGTAGCTCCCTTGCCACACAGAGCACCCTCTCATCATAACCACTAAACTGATGCAGTAATTTCTTTCAGGCAATGGACCTCTTGCTATTTTGTTCTCTAAATATATATTTCAGAAAAAAAAATGTGTTCCTTTCATACCCAGAATTCAACGTGTTTGCTAAGTATTTGCTCTGCAGTAAAACACTTATTTGCACATTCCTTGGGTTAAGTCCACAATAAATATTTTTAGAGAGATGACAGAGCATCAGCAGAACAATATACTTGCTACCACCAGCAGAAAGGGAAATGAGTCCAGTAATGATACTGGCATAGACAGAAGGTATCTCGGGGCTAAGGACAGAAACCTTCAGAGCATTGGCAATACCAGATAGCCAACTTGAATAAAATATTGAGAATATGTGATTGACTCGAGAGACAATAACCCTCACAGTAACCCAGAGGTAAAAAGTTATGAAAATTCATAGTATAAAGCTGGCCATATTGTAAGATGTATTTGTAGAGTAGCTGCATTACACAGAATCACAGAATGTCAGGGATTGGAAGGGACCTCGAAAGATCATCCAGTGCAATCCCCCCACCAGAGCAGGAACACCCAGATGAGGTTACACAGGAAGGTGTCCAAGCAGGTTTTGAATGTCTGCAGAGAAGGAGACTCCACAACCCCCGTGGGCAGCCTGGCCCAGGCTCTGACACCCTCACTGAGAAGAAGTTTCTTCTCAGATTTAAGTGGAACCCCTTGTGTTCCAGTTTGAACCCATTACCCCTTGTCCTATCATTGGTTGTCACCGAGAAGAGCCTGGCTCCATCCTCCTGACACTCACCCTTTATATATCTGTAAACATTAATGAGGTCACCCCTCAGTCTCCTCCAAGCTCAAGAGGCCCAGCTCCCTCAGCTTTCCTCATAAGGGAGATGTTTCACTCCTTTAATCATCTTTGTTGCCCTGCGCTGGACTCTCTCCAGCAGTTCACTGTCCTTCTGGAACTGAGAGGCCCAGAACTGGACACAATATTCCAGGTGTGGTCTCACCAGGGCAGAGTAGAGGGGAAGGAGAACCTCTCTGACCTACTGGCCACCCCCTTTCTAATACACCCCAGGATGCCATTGGCCATCATGGCCACAAGGGCCCAGTGCTGGCTCATGGTCATCAGGGAAGGAATTTTCAGTGATGAAACCCTCACACCTGCTTCAAAGGATCTTAAAAGTTATTTTAAAATACATAGCAATGTTTGTTCATTTAAACACAGCATGGTTTCTTAAATTCAGATAGATCTGTAAGACACCAGATATGTATTATGCATTCAATGCAACACAATACCGGGAAAAATCTTTGAGATAAATGGAAAATTAGCAGATTTTTTAACTTGCTGTTTACAGAACCCGGTATGAAGTTAGTATCCATCAATCAGCATTCTGAAAACTAAAAGTCTTTTTATAGAATATATAGAGTTTCTAAGAAACAAAATTGTCTATACTATCCTGGAACTGACTCAAGTGCTTAGAAATGAGGGAAGAGACAATAAGGGGTGTCTGTGACTCCTAGACTGTCCATACAATAAATATACCAAGATGGACTGTGAAAGTCAGACGCCCTGAGCATAAAATTTCACCCATTTTTTCATGTGAAGAGGGTGGTTTGAGACAATCACAGTAAGTAAACTTTAAAAAAAATAGCACAAAGGAACAAACATTCTTCTTGCAAACAGAAAATTTAGAAAATATTTTCTCCTGTCTTAAGAGATGGAAAAAAGCATATAGTCATACAATATAATCAGATAATAGTCATATCAATAAGGGTCCTAACCCTAAATTAAATGTCTTTAGGGAACTGGAGTACAAAGGAAGTACAAGAAATTCTTCATTTTTAACACCATCTGTTAATAATTTAAATTTGTATTTTACGCAATAGACCTAGAAAGCTCTGTTCACTGGGAAATAACTGTTGAACCAATATTCAACCAAGAGAATAAATTTTAATAAAGCTGGGTTTATTTCAGTGAGCCTGGAATTTCACACTAAGAAAGGACACATTTCAGATCAAGGGTTTGGTTGAGTTATAAACAATCTGTGCACGTTGGGTTTGTTTGGAAAATATTTTGTTAAAGCAAATTGTATTTATCTGATCCCTTTCAGTTGACTTAATCTATGAATACAAATGCTTATTTTGCTGAATACAGGAGGTCCAGGAAACATAAGCCAGTTTTCTTTTTTGTGATTCCAACCATACTTTTCTTCTGAAAATTCTCTGAAAATAATAAATTACATCTGTTGGTTTTCTCCTAAGATCATGGTAAAAACTAAGTTTCTTCTTATTCTACTGGTTGCTTTTCATTTATCTGATTATTACTTCTCTGATTTTAGGCACTCAAACCTGTTCCATGGAGGGGTGGAGGTGGGGGTGGGAAGGAAAGAGCAGATTGCAAACTATTAAATTCCAATCCCAGCATTTACATGATGACAAGTCCTTGGCCTTTTTTTATCTATCACTCAGGAATGACCTATTTAGTTGTTTGTTACTTTAATGTAAGTGACAGATGTATAGTATGTGCATCATCTTTAATGCAATTTGTGGTTGCCCATAGATCAAAAATATACGTGCTGGAGGCCACCCAAACTCCAGTTTAACATATTAAAAAATATATATATGGCCCTCAGACATCTCTCTGAAATACAATAAGATTAATGGAACTTTTGCATATATAACACCAGATTATAGCAACAATAAGTTAGCAGGATGTAATAAGAATAAAGAATTCCTTAGCAGGAATAACTGCAACGTTCAGTGAGCAGTAATGTGAAATTCATCACAGTGCTGATTATTTATATTGCAGTGTTGAAGTAGCAGCACTATGATTAAGGTCCTGTTATGGAATTCATATTTAATAAGAGCTTTAACCTTTAGTTTGTTGAAAAAATACCACTGAAATGGCAGAAGGTAAAAACATAGAATATTAAATTGGAGCTATATTTTAAACTATATTTTTATGGTGGTTTGATGAAAAAATTATCGGCACATCAAGTATCATAAAATCTTTTAAAAGCTTTTTAGACATTTTTCTTTGTGTTCATTAAATATGGGTTTGTACAATCCTGTGTAAGAAATAAAAACCATTTTGAGATATCACCAATCAAAGGGCAGCTCGGTGAAGGTTTTTCCCCATAGCAGCAGTTATCCACCAGTTGGGTTTTCTGTGCATTTTAGTCTTATCGTCATTTCAATTTCATAGAGCTTAGTTGTGTTAAGACAAAATAATTTCACAAATACATGGATTATTGTGACATCAGCTCTGTCAATGAAATTGCTACCTAAGAACAGAAGAATGACAATAAACTTGTATAACAAAGAACGAGTTTCCGAACATAGATTCTTTCTAAAGAGGGAAATGAAAGCATAGCTGATCCCATTATAGGCAATATGAACAGCAAGGTGTGCACAAAACATTCCTTCTTAGATTTTACTTTCCATTAAAGCATAAAAATGCTCAGAAATTTTCGAGTATATAGGAACACCATGCCCTCACATTAATTGTAATTAAATGCAGCTTTTGATAGTCAATTGTAATTCAGGCTGCTGCAATGGACCAGAAACTTGATCCCTAGTTTCTACAATCTAATCAAATAGCACTTGGCAAAGCTAATACTGCAGTGACATATCTGGAAATTATAAGGAAATTATGAAAATTGTGGAAATTTTGAAATTATGAGTTTCAGCCCATGTGGAACTGAGCGTTGCTCTGGTTTCTGCACAACCCTACCTTTAATGTCCTTCATGATTAACAAAAGGGCTTCTGCATTTGATGTCTCTCAGCAGAGAAAAGAGACTCAAATCTCTTTATTCAAAAGAAGAATAGCTCCATTCTATTCAATATAGTCCCAAAACAGGAGTAGGTGCTAAGGAGGAGAACATTGTGACATTGTGACATTCAATAGCATGACATTGAATTAAGGCAGCATGATGAGATAAAGCCCACATACACTGGTCATTGCCACTTTCAGAAATTACAGCAGAAAAAGATTTCTAAGATGTATTTTCATCTCTCACACTCAATAGAGAATAGTGATCTTGACACCCACAAACCTGACACAGCGCTGAGTGATGATTTGAAGAGATGACAATGAAATAAGATTATCTCACGTTGAGAAAGTAGAATTACTTTTGAAAATGTCATTATTTGAAACAACTATACGTTGATTTCTTTATTGCCATGAACCTATGCCTCAGCATTTTGTAAATCAAATTAAAAGTGCTACAGTGAAGATTGCTTTAAGCACTGGAACCTACTCATAATTTTAGGCCCTGAGGCAAATAAAACAATTGTTCAACAAAAATATTCCTAAGACCCTAAATATGCTTTGCTATAGCTTTTGCTTCTGTGGTCCTTTACATCTTTTTCTCAACATAAGCAAAAATGTAGTTATTATAAACCAAAAGTGAACTTTATGGCCCAAAAAGTTGGGGAGAGCCCATTGAGTTTCAGCGTAGTAGGAGAAGGCAAGTGGAAAACCATCCAGCTTAAAATGTTCTTCAGGAATGAAATCATTTATAAGCTCCTTCCCCCTTCGCATTTGCTCTGATGTCATGTCCCGGCACATCAAAAATGTCAGGGCTTCACCTGCTCTACATCTTCGCTCACTGATCTGCCACTGGTGTGTGTGGGTGGAAGAGCTGCCACCCTATGAGGTCCTGGGTGCCATGGTACCATGGGTTGCACGTCTTTCACCCCCACATCCCAGTTTGGCTTGTAGGTCAAGTGGTGTTCTTGCCCTTTCTTTGCCTTGTAACACAAGCTCATTAACCACTTGCTTTTAAGCCATCACCTTTGTTGTTGTCGGTATTGTCAACATTAACTGGGCTTGAATGATGCAGCCAAATCATGTCCCTGGCGCTTGAACAGAGAGCTGGGACTTGCAGTGTCTACGAGGCTAATATCGTTTTCCCAGTTTCAATTAGATTTTGATCTAATGCAGTTGTTTCAAAGTCTCTTTGTGAAATTGAAGTCTTTGTGTTCTCTGTGGTGGGCATTTTAGAAATAGATTCAATCAGGTTTGGATATAAAGCTGCAGACACTATTAGAGACTTTTCTAGTGGTGTAAGGAGCTGCTCGAAGGCATTTGCTCTGACTGGCCCTGTGAGTGATCTGTGAACATCAGCATTTTATTGTTCTCCCTAAATGCATGTTATTGTTCTCCCTAAATGTATTTGTAAATCTACTTTTTCCTCAGCCATGTTTCTATTTGCCAGTAACTCACCCTAATGGAATGAGGTGGCTTTTAGATGTATTAAAAAGAGACTGGTCAAAACATCAGAAATACCTTCATAAAGCACAGAAGCTAGATATCCATTTTCTACCTTAAGGCGTGCTTGAGTAAAATGGGCCCAATGGAGTCAACAGAATAATTTTCATCCACTTTGACAGACAAGGGGTGGGGGGGACCTTTAACCTCTGGTTAACCTTTGAAGATATGAAGCAACTTTACCTATCACATCACAACCTTAAAATGTTACTACAGTGCATACTTCAAAGCATTTTCAGACCTACACTACCAGGCATCAGACCAAAAAAAAATATAACCACAACCCACTGCTTTCAAACTTCAGGAACTTCAGGCAAGTAGAAGGTTTTGTATTCTTATTTTGTTTGTATATAGTTCATAACACTGCTAAAAAATTTATGCCAGGGGCAACAGCCTTATACAGCACTTGCTGTAGTCAATCTGATTTCTTTCCTCTTGACCCAGGTTCATATTTGCAAGGCAGATACTTAAGGGACTGCTCATATTTCCAAGCTATAAAATGACGTCTGGTTTGTTTACAGCAAACATCCATCTCCCTTAAAAATGCTTGCCATTCTTCAGCAATATTTCCAATTATTAACTTAGGGCAAAGCTTTACAGCATTTTAGCTGCACTATAGAACAATGGTGCAAAATTATTTTCCTAAGACGACACCTTCCCATTAGTGATGTATTTACTATTGCTGCTACATGCAATCAACCCATCATTTCTATAAACCTTCCCTTACAAAACTGTTGTTTGTATTCAGCGTCTCTCAAGCTGTTACTGCTGTCACTGTGAAAATAACAAAACAGAATGATTCTCGCTTATTTGGACAGAGACATGAAGAATGATGTGGCAAGAGTAGGAGGGATGAATTGTAGGAGATTAATTGCAAAACAGCCTTCAAAACCCTGCCTGGATTTGCTGAAAGGACAATCCATACGTGTGCTCCACAGGAGAAAGAAGGACCTAGAAGATGCCTCCAAGAGGAACAGTGTGCTCTGAGGTGGGCCTTGTGCTACCTAAAATACTGAAAGCAGAGCTGGGGATCCACTTATAGCTTATTCTTGTACATCTACCTCTCACCTCCCTGATTAGCCGGAGGAGAATTGTTCGAAGAGGCCACATGCACCACCATGCTGCTGCTAACGCTACAGACTCGTGCCCATACGGACATGTCCAACGTTGCGAAAGTTCCAACCTGCTTCAGGATCACTTCTCTACTCACATGATCTCTGAATTACTTCTTTCACTGATTTAAAAAAGAATGAAGGATTTATTTGCACCCAGTCTGTTTTTAAGAAGTTGCAATAAACCATGCAGATCTGGAAATTTCACCTAAAGCGGTTTAAAGGCAGCTGAAATAAAAAATTCCCCATTTCGTTTCAAACAACTCTTTCAACATTGCTTTCAAATAAATTAAATTTTACAGCCAACCAGCTTTACTTTATTTATATCCTATTAAAAATGCTATTCAGATTTAAACATCTGCAAGGTGTTAAGCATTCTCAGCAAAATTCTCAGTAAGCTCAACTCCCACCAGCTACAGATGGAGAGGAGGGGGCTGAGAAGTACATTGCGAGAGTCATTCTTGAGTACATTTAAATTTAATTCCATTTTGATAGGTGTTGTGGTTTGGGGCCACAAAATCACACTCCATATTTAGAAAGCTGACTCCTTTAGCAGCTAGAAGTTACCCTTCAATCCCTCTTGAAGGTCTGTATTTCTCAAGTACTCTGACACTGCGTCTAGTTAAGAAGGTCCATAGTATAAAACCCACCATAAAATCCATAAAACCAGGAGTCCACAGCAAAAAGCCCATTATCTTCTCCCTATAGGTTCAACTTGAAAGCAAAGCAGCTTTTGACTTTTAAAATCTAATGCCATCTTATGCCAATGGGGTGGATTCTAGGTGGGTAATGCTTTGTGAAACCTTTGTGGATAATGAAAAGTTATGCAGAACATAGGTTGTTTCACACTACAAGTCATTGCTTGGTTTTTTAATTGGCTGAATAATGATGTACCGCTACTAGATTAAATTGGGGTTTTAGCCAAAATAAAATGTCAAAACAGATATAATCTCTTGTTTACCATATCCTTGAAAAACCATGAGAGCCATGTCTCAGAAAGAGTCCTGTACAGCTTAGTAAGATAGTGAATTAAGGGAAGAGTTGTTATATAACCTGAAAAAAACATTTTAAAAACCCAAACAAACGAAACAAGCAAGCAAGCAAACAAACAAACAAAAACCAACAACAACAAAACCCAACTTTTCCATCAATTTTTAAACAGATAGGGTCAACATAGTCCAATCTAAGACTACAGCAGTTAGAATATTAACAGTGTGAGCAACTTCATTAGGAATACACACCTTTGCACTTAGCTCAAACTGATTAAGACTGAGAATTTTGAGTCACCATAAACTATAAATCATAATAGTACATATTTTTCTCAGTGGTATTTTAGCATTTATCTAGCATAGCATCATAGCAGATACTTTAATATGCATTGTACAATAGCTAGCACAACTGAGTCCTATCCCTGCATGGGGATGAATGTTGCACTCCTTATAAAAATAAAAGAACATGAGATTCTATCTCAAAACATTTGTAGACAGCTCCACAGTATCACAGTATGTTTGAGTTATCCTCAAGTTGGAAGCTTTCTAGAGATCAAAGGAGCAAGAGATATCAAAGCTTCTGATGTACAACAGGGGTTTAAAACACTAATCTACATTCTGAACATCAACACAAAGACACAGGAGACAAACTGCACCTTACCAGATCTCCAGCTGCTTGGTCTGAGTTCACTTTCAGGAATTATTGAGTAGAAGTGGTTTGGGTTTGTTTGAGGTTTGTTTTTTGGTTTGGCTTGGTTTGGTTTGGTTTTCCCCCAAAGAGTTTTTACTTTATTTTTTAAAAATCTTTCTATTGGATAAAATTACATCATTAAAGTGAGAGCAGCATGAATTCAGAAAAATATTTACATTTAAAAATTCCATAATATTTTGCCTAGAACACTACTAATCTACAATTTTTAAACTGAAAATTCTTATGCACCATGTGTTCAGCTTCTAATGGCACCTCAGAATCCAGGACAGTTAAATAAATGCTGCACATACATCATTAAGTAAGAAAAAGTTCCGATGGCTATAAATCTCAATAAATGGATGAAATATGCTTATATGATTATAGACAAGTCAGACATATGATAGTCTAGACAAATTGATCTCAACAGAACATCTAAAGGCTCTAATATTAGGATATGATTGAGGATATGATTCACTATAAAGGCAATAATACTCTACTTTCAATAGAGGTCATTGGAGAACACCTTGGGGTCATTTGCTGTTGCAGTATTTTTTTTATTATCTTTTATCAGAAAATAAAATATTTCATCATCAAAAGTTACAAATACAAAACTTATTAAATAGCAAACACCAAAACAAACCATCAGAGAAGTCACTTTGAATGCTTGGTAGTTGAGATCCATAACCCAACCTCACTGAGACTGTAGTTGCACACTAGGGCCTCTCCACAGAATAGTCAGTCCAAACCAATTATTTTTATATTTTGAAAACCCCAAATCCATGCAAACAGGTGGTATCTACCATCTTGAAGAGCCATGCTTCAAGGCAACACTTGGGAAAGAATATCTCAGCACATTTCCACTTATTTAATAATATTATTTCTCTTTTAGAATTAGTGTAGAGCCTTCAAACTGCAAATGAGACCACAGCCAAATTATTCTAGTTATTATAACAAACTCAGAACGTGCCTTTGCTCCAACGGGCTTAATCTAATAGGTTGAGACAGCACAGAAAGAGGAAAATAAAGTAATATATCCTTGCTTTAATGATGCAGAATTGAAGCACAGGGGGTTCAGGTATCATGCAGATCTTTGTGCACTGGGACCTTCATGCCCCAAAGCTCCAGCTTAGCTCCCATTTTTTTAAAGACATTGCTTGTAGGATCTTCAGAGGGACTGTACCAGTGTAGGTTCCTCTCTTAAAGAGCAAATAATGAAGGCATATCTACATATCTACACATAATGATGATGTGAGTAGTCTAAACCACGTATTTGAATTTCCCTCCTGTGTGGTTTGAAAGAGACTAATTAGACTCTAAGAATCACAAAGGATTAGAGGAGTATTTTGCAATGCTAAATGATGGTATTACACAAGTACTTAAAACTTCAGGCTTTGAAATATAGTTTCCTTATACTGCATAGGATGGGAAGATGGATAGGAATAAAAACGTACAGTTCTAGCACATGGTTCATGAAATCTTAGGCTGAGCCCAAATTATTAAAAAAAAAAAGAAAAAGAAGTCCATTACTTTATAGCACTACTTGTTAATTTAGCCACTGAAGTGATGCATTAAGAGCAACAGCTCTGGACAGAATGACAGTAATTGCCCATACCGCAATAAAAGCACAGAAGTAATTCCAGTGTAATAAATCAATGAAGTCTAAAGCATGGTGAAACAAAATTACCCTAATTTTTTTGGTGGGTTTTATTTATTTGGATGTTCTTTCTTGAGCAACTGATGATTTTTCTGCACAGAGGAACTGATTAAAAAAAAAATCACAGTGTTAAACAAAGTGTCAGTTTATGGCACTTCCACTCACCATGTTCACGTTCTCTGTAACTCGTAAGCCTTTTTGCTTCCACATGCCAAAGACAGGCTTTCCATTTATCAGGAAAAAAAAAAAAAAAAGAGTATTTCTGCTCTTTAAACCCCTTCTTTGTTTACAGGGAATGTATCCAGTTCACTTTTCCCACTAGCCCATGGCCAGAAGAGCAATATGTGTCCACATGTCAGGCCATGAAACATGACCGACTGCATTTTGAGGGCTGCCTAAAATGCCGTCCTGCATTCACTTCTGTATCTCCGTAGACAGAAAAATAATTCCTCAGCAATGTAACGTTGGTTCACTTTCTGGAAGTTCTTACAAGAGATTTCCTATTGCCATGGCATCTAGGTTTTAATATTTGGGGTTTTTTTGGGCCTATCAGTGTTATTCCCAGAAGGTCAAAGCCTGCCTAGGTCACATGGATGGCCCTCTACAAATGTTTTCACAGAGAAGACAGCTGAGGGCTCTCATTCTCTTTTCTTTCATCTACACAAGGAGGCAGAGGTCACCCTTCTTCCAAGCTAATTATGACTTTTAAGACAACCTTGTGATCATTATTTCAAACAGTGGAGATCAACTCAGTGTGGTGTGCAGGCTGACACTCTCCTTGAGAACAGAGATGGAGGCAGCTTCTCTCTCCTGAAAGGCTTGGGACTTGGGCATTTTTACGCCTTAGTGCACACACTAACTCGTAAGCAACTGGCCCACAGATAGATTCACATGTATGAAAATTAGATCAACTATATATGGTCTAAATTATCTGTCTTCTAAATTTACCACTGTTCATCGACAGTCATCATGTTGACTGCAGCACTTGACAGTCTGAATACAAAAGCTAATAATATGAAATTCAGTTGTATTCTATAAAGAAGTCACAAGGCAAGGATTTTGTATCAGCCTGCAATAACAGAAGCCAAAACAGGTAGGTACAACAATTGTTGAATAGATATTTTTTTTTAAAATTACAAGGAGATGAGAAATAGCTTCAATACTTGTCTCAAGAATTTCCAACAACCTTTTTGGTTTTTCCACAAAAACAAAACAAATGTTCTAAGTCTCTCCCTTTTTTTAATGTGACAAGAGTTGTAACAGATTTAAAATATAATCCAATTACTGTAGCTAAAATTGCTGTGTTCAAAATGGATGTTTCTATTCAGCAGAAAGTTTTATACTTAAGTCTAATATTCTCTTTGAGCAGTACATTGGGGACATATGACAACAAATTCATGAGTCTCTATATTAGCTTATTTGTTTTCATGTCAATAAACTGCACACAGTAGACTTACAATTCTAAAATCACTTGGAATGAAAGAATGAATAGCTATTAATATCATCACCCTCAAAGTATATGGAAATTCTTTTTATGATTCTTATATAATCCGTGCAATCTGATATGATGGAAGTGTAAAAATGCCAAATCCAATGTATAAACAATATTGTGCCCTCAAGTTAGTCAGGAGCTGAAACACATGCTTATGTTTTGGAACATGACTGAGCTGAGCCCACACATTTCTGTTTTTAGCACATGTGATGCCATCAAATATGTTCAAAGTTAAATTTCTGCTTATGTTCTGTTCTCAAAAAGTACTGATCGCTTTAAAAACTAATGACTGTACTGCAGGTTGGAATATTTGTGTCACTTAAACCAGGATAAAACAAGAGTAATTTCACCATGGTGCCTAAGTACCTTCACGTCAAAATATGTTATGTGAACTGTTACAGGAGTTTGATCCGTACAGATCAATGGGCCCTGACCATATCCACCCAAGTATGTTAAGAGAGCTGGCTGACATCATTAGGTCACTCTCCATTATCTTTGAAAAGTCATAGAGATCCAGGGATGTTCCACAAGACTAGAAGAAGGCTAATGTCACCCCCACTACAAGAAGGACTTAAAGGAGGACCCAGAAAATTTTAGGCTTACTTCAGTCCCTGGGAAGATTATGGAATGAATCTTCCTGGGGGCTGTCACAAATCAAACGTAGCAGGTGATTGGGAAAAGCCAGCATGGATTCATCAAGGGGAAATCGTGCCTGACAAACCTCATTACCTGAGAGAACTGGGTTCGTCCAGCCTTGAGAAAAGAAGGCTTATGGGAGACCTCATCACCATGCTCCAGTATTTAAAGGTTGGCTACAAAGATGCAGACTCCCTTTTTACAAGGAGTCCCATGGAAAAGGTGAGGGGTTATGGGTACAAGTTACTGCTGAAGAGATTCCAACTGGACACAAGAGGAAAATTTTTCTCAATGAGAACAATCAGTCATTGGAATAATCTTCCCAAGGAAGTCATGGATTCCCCAACACTGGATGTTTTTAAGATGCAGCTGGACGGGGTGCTGGGCCACCCTGTCTAGACAGTACTTTTGCCAAGAAGGGTTGGAGCAGATGACCCTTGAGATCCCTTCCAACCTCACATACTATGATTCTGTGAAATCACCTCTAGCAAGTTTTTAAGTAACAGACAAATCCAAAGCAAGTATTGATGGCTGGGAGCTATTTCTAATAATGACATTCATTAATGATTGGAACAAACGACCAAAGAATGACACAGATCAAGAACGGCACAGGTTGCTTTACACAGGTGTCACTGGGAAAAATCCAGATACAGTCCTAAACTGATGCGTCCTCTTTTGAAAGCCATCCAGTCAGACTGACATGGTATGAATCCACATTTAATAAAAAAAACTGGGATGCACAGCGCGTACCTGCAGGAGAGCTGTGGGAGCCTGCACCCCAAGGAAGGAGTGTGGCCAGTCAGAAAAGTTGTCTACACAGAGATTGTGAACAGGGAATTTTTAACACTTCCTAAGAAAATCTTCTTTCTTCAGTCTCATTTCCAGCAACCTGCTTTCCCTCCTCAGGACCCAGTCTTATTTGGCTTTTCTGCTTTTAAAGATCACTACGGTCTGGGCAGAACACCACCCTTTTGTTGCCAAATCTGACATATGCAACATACAATGAGTATACTGTTATATTTCTCCTTATTAATGGAAAGAACCAACTAGTTTGTTCCAATTTTTTTTCCTGAAAAACTTGCCTTGAACATGGTCTCCATCCTTCACCTTATGTCACCATAGGGTACCCCAGTTGTCCCAATCTAATTAACTTCTTGTCCTCCAGGCAAGAGAAAATCTTAGCCATTTGTTTCTGTGTGAACATCAGAACTTTTATCCAGAGCTCACTTAAAGTCAGGTGGAGTTTTCCCACAGATACAGTGGACTCTGGATCAGGTTTTATTAAAAGGTCTCTCTAAGTGGGTAACATCACAAAATTTTTTCATGCTCTTGGATTTCTTACAGTGGTTCAGATGTGGCATTAGCTGATGACTGACTACTGGTAAACTGTTAAGTTATATATTCCAGATATGTAGTACATCAATAATATATGCCTTTAGCCTTTCTTTTTTTACATGCATGTATATATTTAAAGCTATACCACAGAGTCTTTATTATTTAATTCAAATGTACAACACAACTTTACTGCAGCATGTATTTTTCTCTGAGATTTATCAATAATTAAAGCAGCAAGAAGTAAATTTACTTTAGGAACAGATTTTAGCTCTTGGTCACTTCCCAAAATACAAGATTTAAATAGTTTAAATATGCTGGTGGTATCTTGTTTAAGAAAACCTTAGTTCATGCTGAGTTTATTTGCAAACATATATGAATTTTCACAACACTTCCTCTTTCCCATAATTTAAACATTGAAAAATGTACTCATCTGATAGATGTCATTAAACAAATACACTCCTGGTTCTTCTTTCATGAAGCCAGGGAGTTTCTGGACTGCCAAAGATGACCAACTTGTAGGCTTGAACAAAAAGGTCACCAAAAGTGTTTATCCAGTTGATGGTATCCAATTGGGCTCATGGGCTGGGCGTTTGGCAGCATCAGAGAGCAACACAAGATATTGTCTTCATTATTTTGGCTATTGCCTTCCCTCCTCCCACTGCTGCGGATTCAGAACAGGCTTTTATCCTCTATGCCCACACAGCCCCAGCATCAAATAAGTGACTTATGCAGGGAGAGATCCACCCCTGAACTACTGCAATTCAGCTAGAGTGCCCCAGGCTGGTTGACCTCCACCTTGACAACATGTCTGCAAAGGCTGGCTTGTCCCTTTGGGCCACTCCATTTGTTAATTTAGTTTTGATGCAGATGGAATGATGAGAATTTGATATAAGAGCTAACAGCTTTGAGCCATGAAATTTGGATCTAGACTTGTCAAGGTTTAGAAAACAGGTGGTAAGATTCACATTCTGGTATAAACTTGTCTTTAAATACAAAACTACTAAGACTGGAGCTATGATATTTCCAAGCTGCCAGAGTTCAATGTTTTCTGACCAGACTCTTTTAGACATTCCATGTGTGGAGGGTGAAATGTTTAATATCAAACTTACTTATTTGATTGTACTTGATATTACATGGGATTTTTTATTGAGAAGAACGATACTGCAATATACTGAAATCACAATACAAGTTACATGTAGCAAACTACAGTAATTGCAATGCACAGTTCAAACACAGCACCAGTGTAAACCCTATAACCAGTCTCTAGTACATGGCTCAACATCCCAACACCAGGCATGCAGAGGAAGGAATACCTGAGTTTAAACCAGTTGAAGCCCATTCCTCTCTTCAAAACTTGTTAGTTTAGTTTTCATGCTTTGTGTCACACTGACCCACATATACATTTACAGTTGATCTACTGAACTATGATGAAATCAGTTGATCCACTCAACAGACATAGCTGTTTATCTAAAATCAAAGGCCACCCTCTGGTGCTCTTTGTGTTGAGATAGAATCAGGTTTTTCTTGCAACAGCCATGGTCAGTCACACCCTACATTATTCTGAGGTTTACGGACATATTACCCCTGCCAATCTCCTCCAAGCCATTTTCCATTGTAGGGATCAATCACACAAGCCAAGTCTTTGATACCCAACGTGCAATGCTGACCTTGACATTCCTTCCAAATCAGGTGGCAGATTTGAGATGTATGCCAATGTATCACAGCACACTGCTAGAATGCCTGGGCTACCTGCACAGTATATAAATCTGTAAGCAACAAAAGAGTGCTTTTAAATAATGGGTGGTACTTATTCAAGAGTGACTGTAAACAAAATTTCATTTGAATACAGTAGACCACTATCAATTATTGCTGTATTTTGGAGACATAGACTGCTCTCTAAACCTCTGCGTTTCAACATCTCATTCATCTCAGATGAGTGTCAGGAGACCTTTCAAAGGTCTGCAATGCCTCTCTGCAAACGTTGACACTTACTTGTCCAGATGTGCAGATGGCCATTTACTGAAACTGAATCATTACGTACATTTTATTTCATTTTTTGATGCTGTTAGGCAATTCTGTAACATTCTCTAATGGACTGGATAATTACCCCTTGGGGGCAAAGCTCTTTGCCCTTCTGCAGTAATGGAAAGCAGAAAACAGTGGAGTTTCCAAACTTGCCCAAAGTCATTATTTAAAAAAAAAAAAAAAAAAAAAAGAAAGAAATAAAAATAATAAAAATCGAGATTTATTTAACATGTGTTAAATCTCCAGCTTACATGCAACTTACAAAAACCTGACAGAAATCAATCTTCTGTATATGTTCTCTTACTTATTAGCCTTTGATATACAGCTGATAAATGTGGGGTAGTAGCCAAGAGGAATTGAAATCACCATCTCCTTCCCTAATAAAATGTATTTTCCAGTGCTTTTACATAAGGCAAGGAAATTAATTCAGTTATGTTACAAAAATATTTCCTGGCACAAAAGAATGTGCCAACTATTACATCTTTGAAGAACAAATTTTCCTGAAACATAAAGCCACGTAGAAGAACACATACTAGATGACTTCCTCCTTCTGAAGACACAGTATAAGAAAATATTGATCCCTCTTAATCAACTACTACAAGTCTTGGCTCAGGAATGGACACTACTTCAGCAAAACACTTCTAAACATTATTTCTCACATGCTTGATTATGTGCTTTGTTAACTAAAATTTCAGCAGCACTGTTACACAGTGAAATTCACTTCAGGAGTAAAGTTCAGTACCATACACTTGTATTTTGGTTTGATTTTCCTTCGGGATATACTGAGCTTCTGATACATTAAACAATCAGAAAGTCAAATCTTCATTCTATTACCTCATCTTCTCCCACCTTCAAGATGGAGTGAGAACAATAGTTCAATCTAATTATATTTTTTAAATTATATGTTCAACAGTACAAGTTAGTTCTTGAATGATTTAGGAATTCTTAAGTGGCAAAATAGTATTTTCACTTTTTATCTAGCTGTAACAAACCAAATGCCGATTTTGCAGTGAAAAATAAAGAGCAATGTCACTTGCTACAGACCTTTCAGGTACGTAAGTGCAGGCTCACTGCCAACCTAATTAAAAACAAGGTAGAAACAGTGCATTCCATGATGTAGACTGACATGTCCTTTCTATATGCCCAGTTGAGGATGACCTTTCTTCACCTACTGAACTGTGAAACTTTTTATAGTTCAACAGAAAAACGTAAATACAGTTTCAACATTTAAAACGAACCCTTATTAACTTGGAACCACAGTGTGTCTTTATATTAATGAGTATCCTGTAGCTCAAACATTGTTCAAACATTTTGTCATTCATTAATTCATCTCTCAATTAAATATACGCAGTCGTTTCCATATATGCTCTTATATAGCTTCACTTCACAAAATACTCTGAGTTTATTCATCTGTATGTACTGTCTGCATGTTTGGGAACTTAATACACAGCATCAAATACTATGCATTAACCTCCACATTCTAACTGCACTTAGGCTACTGCCAAATTAACCCCAGTGCCTGGATATAGACTTCTAATACAGAATGTTTCCTGCTCATCAAAATGCACAAGTGAGATGAAAAATATTATTTTTCCTTTCCTGTAAACAAATATTAGACCTTGTGTGATACTGGAGAGACAGGCAGCAATTTTCTGCAAATAATAACACATGGATTTCAGTTGGTGTAACTCAGTCTAACACAACTGAAATCATGGTAATTAAACCTGCTAGTAGCGTGAAGGATCTGCTCCATAAACTCTACAATGTCTCTTGCTTGATAAATAAACTAAAATAATAGCAATCATGTGACAGAATAGCAGCTTACACTTGCCTTTTCACAGCACTTTACACACAGTAATTGCTTCTCTGCAATGGTTCATCACCTTCATTGTAGCAGCAACAGCCATCGCTTCCAGCCCCCACTCTCTATCTTCCTAAAAAAGGATGTGCACCATGAATACCACTGAGCTCTCCAATTAATCACGAAACTCGGCACTTTTATAATAGCTCTCATCTCCACAGGGCCTTGTAAACATGCACTAAATACAGAGCAGTGCATTGAGCTAAATGAGCAACAGTTATTATCCTCCATTTCCAGCTAAAACTGAACTCTGCCAAGGAAAGCTCTGGACAGGATGGTGCTTCCTCTCCATCCTCAACCCAGCCACCCTAAACCACCACCTGCTATACATTAACACCCCTACTGATGGGGTCGATATCTCTTCATTTCCACATAAAATATCCCAGGCAAACGGATATGCTTTACAATTTTCCAAATATTTTATTTTTTCCCTAGTTTAACAACACCTAAACAAATTATTCTTTAGCTATTCATACCTGTTCCTAATGTACCTCATCACTTTAGGTTAGAAACAGCCTCTTCTTATCAAAACTATAGCTTTCTACTGTAATACACTGAGGTGGTGTTGCAAAGTACCAGTCTTTACCTTCTCTCAAAAAGGAATGTCTTATGGAAAAATGCAAGACCCTGAAAAAGCACTTGTTTAATAATAATAATAATAATAATAATAATAATAATAATAATAATAATACATTTAAAAAGCACCATTGCACTATAACAAAGGTGCTGCATCAAAGAGAAGACAAAATTTCATTGCCCAGACTGAGAGAAACTTCCAAGGTTGCTTCTAAGACTCATTAGGAAGGATAATTTTTGATTAACAAACATAATCTGAGAAGACAATGTTTTGTTTCAACAGAAATTTCCTACTAGAAAATGTCAATATTGACCTTTTTTAATTTCCAAATCTGAAGGTGCAAAAGGATTTTTGTTACTCTTTTGTCTAAGTGTATGTTATTTCTTGGAATTTTAGGATTTCTCCTTTACAGACACATCTGCTCTATACCCTGCCCCCAAGAAAAAGGACATATAAAATATTGACTTTTAGTTTCCTGGTTTTTCACATGTTTTTAAAAACCCTTTTGCATCTTTATTCCAAAATAAAATTAAAAAAAAATAAAATAAAAAAGAGATATAAAAGCAAAATCATTAATCTGAAGAATTAAACTGAAGTCTTTCTTTTGCCTTTATAAGGAACAAATAGTGAACAACTCTGCCAGGGAAGTAAGCCTATACACACATTGATTACTAAAGACACAAGGTCCATCAGTATCAATGAGCATGCTCATATTTCCTTACTAATATGTGCCACAAATTACAGCTGATCAAACAAATCCCTGTAGATAAATGGTGTAATTATTCTTTAATAGTATTTTTTAAAGCCTTAAAAACTGAAGGAGAAAAAAATAGTTTAAAGACTTTTAACAGAGTAGCAAAGCGATAATGAACATTAAACTGAAGCAGGACTTATAGCACAGCAGCTTACATACACATTCATGTCTTCCAAGATCTTTTCAGTTTAATGCCTTTGGTGCTGCATATATATTGCATATGCAGAACAGATCACATAGCTGTTAATTTACTTCCAGTTTGTCAATTATAAGATCTTAAAAGGTTTAAACAACAGGGACCTGGCACCATTCTTCAAAAACTAATACATAAGGTAAATAAAAAGGAAGCAAGCAAAACTATCTGGACTGTGAGGAAACTAAAGAGAATATTTAATGCCAGATAATTTAAGAGCTAACTTGTTGCACTGGTAGATTAATTATTTCAATGAAACATTTTTATTTCACCATGGTTTTGTGCATTCTACTTGTCAGCAAGTCAAAAACTTGGCAAATCAACATTATGGGTATCTACAGTGCAAAATCAAAGAAAGGAATAAAATCTCTCTGCAGCAGCACATCTTAACTGAAAGGAAATTACTGCTACAACAAATAAAACAGGCAAGAAAAGTTATGACATGGGGATCTTGTCTGTACAATATTCCCTGAGGCTGAGAAAATCCAGTCCCTGTGGAAATTAAATTAAGGAGTTTCAAAATAATCTCTCGACATTTCAGATGCCTAAAGTCTGAGCTCAGGCCCTCAAAATCATGATTCTGTCAGTTTGTGCTTAAATTTAATACCTCAGAAGCATTCCACAAAGTTCCCTTGGACTGGAAAAGAGAGT